>NW_028258330.1:3750000-5000000 GCF_053883595.1 Heterocephalus glaber | reverse complement strand
TTTCTCCGAAGCTACCCGCAGCCCCCTCAAAGTCCCGCTGGCTCTGCCGTATGACAGGAGGACCATGTGTCACCAGGTTGAAGCAGGAGGCTGCTCGTGCCAGGAGGGAGGGAGGAAGGGGTTGGGAGGTGAATGGGCTGTAGTATAGGAAGTTGACAGTGTCTTCCTGGTGGGATGTTGATGGCACAGCTCTTAGTGGGATCTTAAGAGCCAACAGGATTGCATAGTGGAAATGTGGAGTGTCACCTAGCAGGTGACTCATCCACCCATTGACATCATACCTCTGCAGATACAGGTCTGAAAGCAAATGTGGGTGCCCTGAGGTGGGTGCAGCCTCTCCAGTGTAGCCTCAGTCTCCGCCATGTCCTATTTCGTGATGCATAGATACTGGGCTCTTTTTCCTACCTGCCTGTTCCCTCAAGGCATTGAGGTCTGCAGCAGAGCATAGTAACACCTGTGTTTCACTCGCTTATTCTTTTATTATGCAATTAGACCCTGAGCATCTTCATTAAAAAGAGTCCCTTGTTGGGCTGGGGATTTAGCTCAGTGGAGCAAGCGCAAGGTCCTGAGTTCAATCCCTGGTACCAAAAAAAAGAGTCCCTTCTTAGTGAGTTTAATTGTGAATTGGGGGTTGGTCGTGGGTCTGCCAGTCCTCTTTTGATTGCCCCCGCTTTCCCAGGTTCCAACAGGAGAGGCGCAGGCGGACTGGAGGTTGGTCCCATGGCCTGTGGTTGGATTTTTCCCTAAGGTACTAGAGTTGGCATAGACGGTATCTCCTGTGCAATGTGGACTCTCATCAGTAGACTGAAAAGTGAGCAAACCCCGGAAGTCCCTCGTTACAGTGTTCACAGATCATTCGTTCACAAACTGTAGAGTGTCCTATTCTCTGTTCTCTTCAATGTGCATTTCCTATTACTTTGAGAGCTGTGGACATTCTGCGTGAGTCCAGACACAGTGCCAGTTTTTTGTTGTTGTTCTCTTTCTTCCTTTTTCATTTGTTTTCTCAAAGAAAAAAAATCCAGCTGCTTCCTTGCCTCAAGATACGAATTCTGCCTTCTGGCTGCATTGGATTCCCAGTTTTCAGAGAAAGGCCTCAGTTTCCTGGTTTGGTTTATGGTGTTCTCACAGAGAGCTTTACTTGGTGGCCTGGAGCCCTGGGGCTGAGGTTATTTTAAGATAAATGATGCAGGAGAATCGGCTTCGCAGAGTTGGTGGAAAGGGGGCACACCTGTTGCTTAAAGAGTTACGGTGTGATTTGAAACCTGGGTTTAGGAAGGTGAGGGGACAGAGCTAAGGTGGAGTTCAAAGCCATGTTTGTGGGTGGTGGTGACTGTGTCAGTGCTAGGTCTCGCTGGCGCTGTATGGAGCTCAGAAGCCTCAGGGAAGCCCATATTGTCCGGTGTCTGGAGCCGAGAGGAGGGTGAACCACAAGGGAGGTTTCTTCTGCTCTTGTCACCTGTGATAGTCACATTTCCTGTATTTTACCTCTAATGAGGACAAGCAAAGCAAAATGGAGAGGGTATCTTTTGTTTTTTTTTTGAGAGGGTATCTTTTTAAAACAAAAATCATGCTTTATCCGCATCTGACTTGGAAATTGTTCATGATTATACATGTGTGTGATTGCATCTACACACGTGTAATATTCATGAGTAAAAACACAGAGACTGTCATAAACTGCTTATCACGGTTCGTTGCAGAACGCTGACTCCTGGAGTTTTAAGATTTAAAATAAAAAGACCCTAGGGTCCAGAATGGAATGCCAACTTCATGTTTTCCAAAATAATTAAAAAATTTTCTAAACATTTTAGTAAAATACACATAAAATTCACCATCTGTGCCATTTTTTAGAAGTGTATAGTCTCTATAGTGTTATGTATTTCACATTGTACAGTCAGAGAAAGACATCAAGGAGCTCTGTGCAGTCACTTCCCAGATAGTAAAAATGCTAACTTTTTTGCCATTTTGCCCCAGATCATTCCTACTTAAAGCGCTGCTGCAGGAACTGTTTGTTACCAGGCCATGGTGAGCCAGGGCTGGGCTGGACCTCAGCTACACTGCTCAGCTCGAATTTCATTAGGGGACTCTTTCTGCTGCTGATTGTTTATCAAGCCATTGGGTTGATAAAAAGCAGCAGAACCAGTCTGGTGTATCACTTAGCTCAAAGTCTGTCTGTCACAGAAGCAAGATCTGGCAGGTTGTGTAAAGTGACTCTTTTGGAGACTCTTGTGGAGTAGGGGCCAATAGGGAGAGGCTTGCCCTTTATTAAATTTCTTTTCTTTTCTTTCTCTCTTTCTTTCTCTTTTTGTACCAGGAATCAAACTCAGGGCCTCGTGCTTGCTAGGCAAGTGCTGTGGCACTGAGCTACATTCCCAGCCCTAAATTTCCTTCTTTTCACTTGATTGAGAAAACATTTGTGACTTGGTCTGGGAAGCAGATGGAACAGATGCCTGCTTTGGTCCAAAGAAACCCCATGGATCAAAACATGGCCAGTCTATGGGGTAGGCTCCTCAGCAGGCCTCTCTCAAGCAGCTGTACTGCTGCTCAAGAGTGTAGGATGACCCCAGTTTCTGTCCTTCGTTGAGTCTGTGGTTGCTTTGATCCTGCTGGGGACATTTCCAGGGAAGAAGTAGGCCCTGGCTCTCCAGGGGTTAAATGTCACAGGCATGTCCCTCGGCCAGCAGAAAGTCTGAGCAGGTCCCTATGGCTGGTGGTCTACATGTAGATGCCATGTGCCTGCTGGGAACATGTGCCTGGGTGAGCCAGGCTTCAGCCTCAAAGAACAAACCTGGTAACTGAGACTGTATTCAGTATGCTTAATGTACCTCATTCATGTCCTTCTCCGTTATCTAGCAAATACTGAAGTATTTAGAACATTCTTTAGAAAACAGTAAGTGGGAAGACAACTTGATGTGAGAAAAAGCTATAGAGCCATCCAAGGAAACAGTAATGGGCTAAAAGCTTTGCTATGAATAGAGCTCTTCTACACCTGCAGATCCCCATATCCCCTCTGCTGAGTAGACCAGGATGGGGAGGCCTCCGAGAGGACCAGGCCGGGGGACCAGGCAGTGACAAACTGCACATTAGGCAGTATTGTTCCATTCACTTCTGTTGAAAAGAAGTGGCCCCAAATACCCCAGTCTGCATGCTTCAGTGAAAGCAGCAGAACCGATCTGGTGTATCACTTAGACATCTAATCTAGAAGTACTATTCCTAGCAGTATTGTTCCATTCACTTCTGTTGAACCTGGTCCAGTTGGACAGGAAGTATGCATGTGGCTGTCTGTGCTCAGGGCTCAGGTGGCCATTTGGTCAGTGTCCTTTGTGTTCTTGGCATAGCTGAACTGTGTGGTGTGCCAGGTACCCAGCAAAGGCCTTGTCAGTGGTTTCCTCCTGGGTGGCAACTGATATGCTGGATATCTAGGTATGTGTTCATGCTTGCAAATGGTTTTCTTTTTCTGTTTCTAAATCAGCTATCAAAGTTGGAGAAGCAGCAGCAGAGGAAAGAAAAGATGAGAGCCAAGGGGCCCTCAGAATCCAGCAAAGAGCGCACCACTCCCCGGAAGGAAGACCGTAGTGCCAGCAGTGGGGCAGAGGGTGATGTGTCTTCTGAGCGAGAGCCATAGCCACGAGAGTCGAGGCTGCAGGTGAGAGTCAGGGGAGGAGGAATGAATGGAGGATGGGATGGCTGTTCATGGAGGTGAAGGTCATTTGGTGGGCCATGGTATCCATTGGGATGCAGAGGACGCAGGTGGGTGGGAATGTCGTAGGCCTTGAGATTGCAGAGGGAGGGGGACACACTTGTACCCCCTGCTCCATTGCTGCATTGGCCACAGCTGCTGCAGGGTGACATGTGTGGAGCACCTGAGACACCTGGTCCAGCCCTGTGGCTGTGGATGCTGTCATCACGGTGCCCTCATCCGGTTCTCTTTCTGCAGCTCCCTGCAGGCCATGTCCTCCATAGCCTCCATGCCTCCATTTCCTTCCTCATGCTCTGCTGTCCTTACCTTCCTCCCGCATGCGACAGCCACTGTATTCCTGAAATGGAGCCTTATTTTTCCTCCTTTTCATGGCCAGGCTGTTCTGGGATTCACTGTAGCAGTAAGCCCTGCTCCCTGCTCCCATGGTCTGATCCAGCTACCCCAGGGCGGGGCTGAGGGGGTGGCCTGGTAGCTCCAGGAGTGCAGAGGAGAAGTTATAGTGGGTATAGGGGGAAAGTCATACTGAAAGATGTATGGGAAGTGGCATTGTTTCAGCTTGGTGACCATGTAGGTGTTGGGGGAGGCATTTAGCGTGGTTGGGGATAGGAAGGACACATGGAAAGTGGGGGTTGCTGGTGGTGTCTGTTTGGGCCATGTTATGTTTGAGGCGTTCATTGGTAGCTGAGGCAGTGTCAGTGGTTTCTGGAGCCTGGGTTTAAAGCTAGGAGCGAGGTCTTGAGCACACATTTTGGAGCCTTCAGCTCATAGACACTGGTTCAAACAGCAGACAGGCTCATCCTGGAGGTGCCAGACTGAGAGAGGAGGGTGCTTGCAAGGTGCTTTCTACCTTCTCTTGCCTTCTGAGAGGGAGCGGGGCTGGAAGTCTGTCTGTGGCATGGTCTCTGGGATGTGTGTGGCAAATACTGAGATAAGTGAGTAAAGACTGGGCACAGTGTACCTCTCCCGATGGATAGACAGACTCAGGATGGAGCGAGTCAGCACTGACAGTTTGGAGCTGGCTGGTGGACCCTCCTGTCTGAGTCCCCATCTCTGGGTTCCTCACAGTGTAACCTCGGGGAGGTGACAGCTCTATGGTAACTGGTCTGGTCACACTCTCACAAGAGTGACATGTGGGTCTGGGGGAATCATGTCATGCTGGGCCTCACTGGTCACAGCCACAAGCCCAGCTTTTTCTCCACCTTGATGCTCAGCCCTGAAGCCTTTGATTTTTATTCATGGGCTGAAAACTCTGGTGTGGGTTTGGGAGAGCCATTAAGACATGGTGTTAGGTGTCTAAATGTTAAATATTCACATGCTCATGGTAACATTAAGTGACATTTATTCCTAGCGCTTCCAAAACCTCATGGTGACTCGTGCCTGTCAGTAGTCAGTTCTGTCATCGCAAATGTTGCTGGTGTGACTGACCGATCATCTGTTGGGAAATCCTTAGCACAGAGTGGAACGCATTACCCTAGGACCAAGCAGGCAGAGCAGATCTCAAGTTAGTTGTTCCTTTCTGCTCATTAAGGGAGTAAATCAAGTAGAGCAGCAACTCAGAGGCTCCTCGAGGCCTGATCCTCATCCTATGGTCTCCACCTGACAGTGACCAGGTTATGTGATTTCTGCTTCCTTGGGGTTGCTTCCTCCCCACTTGGGCTTCTGGCCGTCAGCAGTGCTGCTGTGACAGGCGCAAGGTCAGGACCCGGAGCCGCCTGAGAGGGAGTCAGACCGACCCACCCCAGGGTCCGGGAAGCACCTTCTCCAGCAATCACTTATGCCAGAGGCAGCAGCCCCAGAGTCAGGGTGAGGACGGATGTCAGGGCATGGAGGGGGCCTTGTGAGTTGCCCTCAGTTACCTCTGAAACACCTGCCATAAGCCTGCGACCTGGGAGGGGCTATGGTACTCCCGCCTCCCATAATTCAGCCATATTCCGGGGACTCAAAGACCCTGAAGGGGCTGACATAAAGGACACTTGGTACTCCAATTACAAGTTTGCCTTTTTTGTTGCCCCTTCTGATGAAGTGTGTCATCCAGCTGACCACAGAGTCACCACAGATGTTCAGATAGCATTCGAGCTGAGGTGGTGACCGCTGGGAGGTGAACTTGGCACTTTCTGTACTCTGCAGAAACAGCCCCCCTGCCCCGAGGGAGCAGCTTCTTTGGTTTTCTTGAAAGACAGAAAGAGCTCCAGGGAGCCTGGCAGGCCCGAGGGCAGCAGCTTTGAGTTTGCAAGATGTGAGAGGCAGGAAAAGGCAAAAAAGAATGAGAAACTGCATGATCTGGGGCCTATTTTTCTTTGAAAATGAGTCAGAAACCTTCACAGCTCAGAGGACATTCCCAGGAATCGTCAATCCCTATCATGTTACAAACGTTCCTTCTTATTTTATCAAATGGACATCAAGCTGCTAAAATTAACTTGTGGTTTCGTCCTGTGCCACAGTCCTTCCCGCTCCTCACCTTGCTGGGGGATTCAAGGTTCCCCAAGAGGATGTGACCTGGCCGTTTCTGCTCTTGCCCTGCACCAGGCCCGAGGCTCCTGCTTTTGCCCTGCAGTTCCAGGCACTGCCTGCTTCTAGTGTTTACTCAGCTGCTGGAATTGAGGTGCAGGGGAGCGGGCTCCCTACCAGCACCCTACCTTTCTGTTCTCAAACGTCAGCACACTTAGAACCAGAGACGTGTTTTGTGGAAGCTGCCACCTACCTGTTTGCTTTTCTAACTTGACCTTTCTCTGAGCAGCGACATGTGTCATGGTGGAGCACATTTCCTCCTAAGGAGCAGAGCAGTTGAGTGTGTCTGTGCATGCGTGCGTGCGTGTACGTTCTGTTGAAAGGGCCCGTTTACTGCTTCTCCAGCCCGTATAGGTACTGTGTACCCCATGTGGCCATTCAGACCACTTTCCCACACCCACCTGCTGGTATTTTGTGGTGTAAAACTAGCTATGCCTCAGAAGTGTTGTTGTTCTTTTTTTTAGTGCTAGCCTGGAGTTTGTTAAACACACCTTTAACTTGCCTGAGTCCACCTTGGAGTCACACCACACCTCCCAACACCACTTGTTCCCAGCTCACCTCCTGTCCTTGAAAGTGCGGTCACTAATGTCACTTGCCATAATCACTGAGGCCTCGTTGCCACCACCTTACATGGTTCCTTTTTTTTTTTGTAATTAATTTTATTGGTGCATTTTAGGTATACGATATAATGACATTCATCATTGGAAATTTGTACCTTTGCATAATCTCTCTTGGTTCTTATTTTTTCTCCATTCCCCTGCCCTCCCTTCAACCCCTCCATCCCTCCCTATTTACAAAGACTTTGTTTCCATTTTTTCATTTTCTCATATTAATTCTATTCCCTTCTTTCCTTTCCCCCACCCCTTCCACTTCCCCTTCCCCTTTGCTCCTTTTCTTCCTATTTCAAATGATCTATTACACCTTTTAGTCCTTATTTACACTTTCAGTTTCTCACGCTAGAGAAACTGTTCAGTATTTACACATGTGTGTCCTATTTATTTCACTTAAAGAGTATCACCTCAATGTGCATCCATTTAGCAATAAATGTCTCTAATTTCTCATTTTTATGGCTGAGTAGTACTCCATTTTATACAAAAACCACGTTTTCTTTATCCAGTCTCCAGTTGATGGGCAATTGGGCTGCTTCAAAGTTTTGGTTATTGCAAATTGTGCTCCTGTGAACATGGGTGCACATATATCACTGTGGTATGAGTCTTTTAATTCTTTGGGGAAGATCTCCAGCAGGGGAATAGCTGGGCCAAATGGGACTTCCAGTCCTAGTTTTTTGAGGAATCCTTATACTGATTTCCACAGTGGTTGCACCAGTCTACACTCCTACCAGCAGTGGAGCAGGGTTCCTCTTTCCACACAGCCCCGCCAGCATTTGTTATTGGTTGATTTCATGATAGCAGCCATTCTTTCTGTGGTAAGGTGGAATCTCAGTATTGGTTTCATTTGCATCTCTGGAATGACCAGTGATGTTGAACATTTTTTCATATGTTTATTTGCTACTTCTACTTCTTTGTGTGAGAAATGTCTGTTCATTTCAGATGCCCATTTTTGGATTGGGTCTTTAAATTTGGCAGGTCTGATTTTTTAATGTTCTTTATATATTCTAGATAGTAGACCTTTGTCTGAGGAACAGCAGGTGAGGATTTTTTCTCATATTGTTGGTTGTCTCTTCACACTGTTGGTGGCTTCTCTTGCTGTACAGAAGCTTTTTCTTTTCCATTTAGTTTATTGGTACATTTTAGGTATACAATACAATTACATTCATCATTGGGATCTTGTACCTTTACATGATGTATCTTGGTTCTTATTTGAGAAGCTTTTTAGTAAAAGGAGATCCCACTTGTTGATTGTGCTAGTTCATGTGCAACTGAGGTTTTGTTCATAAAATCTTTTCCTACACCAATATCTTCAAGAGTTCTACCTAGCCTCTGTTCCTGCCAGTTCAGCGTTTCTGTTTTAATATTTAGATCTTTAATCCATTTCGATTTTAGTTCAGTGCATGGTGAGAAATATAGGTCTAGTTTTAATCTTTGGCAAGTTGAAACCCAATTTTTCTAGCGCCATTTATTCAAGAGGCTACCTTTCCTCCAGTGAGGGTGTTTGGCTCCTTTGTCGAAGATGAGGTGGCTGAGTGTGTTTGGACTTGTTTCTGCATCTTCTAATCTGTTCCACTGGTCTTCAGGTCTGTTTCTATCACAGTAACTTTGTAGTATAGTTTCAGATTAGGGGTTGTGATACCCCCTTCCATGTCTCTGTTGCCTAGAATTGCTTTTGCTATTCTAGGTGTCTTCTGGTTCCAAATGAATTACTGGATTGTTTTCTCAAGGTCCATGAAGTATGCTGCTGGAATTTCAATTGGGATTGCATTGAATCTATATAGCAGTTTAGGAAGTATGGCCATTTTCACTATGTTGATTCTTCCTACCAGGGAGCAAGGGATGTCTTTCCATTTTCTGATATCATCTTCAGTCTCTCTTTTCAGAGTGCTATAGTTTTCAGAGAAGAGGTCTTTGATTTCGTTAGGTTGATTCCTAGGTTTTTCAGTTTTTTGGATGCTATTGTGAAAGGAATTGTTTGCCCTATTTCTCTCTCAGTGAGTCTGTTGTTTGTGTAGAAGAAAGCTATTGATTTTTGTGTGTTGACCTTGTATCCAGCTACTTTACTGAATTTGGTTATTAAGTCTAGAAGACTTTTGGTGGAGTTCTTGGGGTCTTCTATATAGAGTATCATGTCATCTGCGAATAATGACAATTTGACTTCTTCATTTCCTATCTTTATTCCTTTTATTTCTTTATCTTGTCTAATTGCTGTGTCTAATGTTTCCAAAACTATATTGAACAGGAGTGGTGATAGTGGACATCCTTGCCTTGTTCCTGATTTTATTGTGAAGGGTTTTAGTTTTTGGCCATTTAGTATGATATTGGCTATTGGTTTTTCATAGATGGCTTTTATCAGATTGAAGTAGAGGCCATCTGTTCCAATTATTTGTAGGGTTTTTTGTTTTTTTTTAAACCATAAATGCATGTTGGATTTTGTCAAATGCTTTTTCTGCATCTATTGAGATGATCATATGGTTTTTGTCCTTGGCTGTGCTGATATAGTGTATTACATTGATTGATTTGTGTGTGTTGAACCATCCCTGTATCCCTGGGATGAATCCCACTTGGTCAGGGTGTATGATCTTCTTGATGATCTTGTGCATTCTATTTGCCGGTATCGTTAAGGATTTTTGCATCTATGTTCATTAGTGAGATTGGCCTATAGTTCTCTTTTTCGGTTGGGCCTTTCTCTGCTTTGGGGATTAAGGTGGTGTTTGCTTCCAGGAATGAATTCGGGAGTATTGCTTCCCTTTCAGTTTCATTGAAGAGTTTAAACAGTAGTGACAGTAGTTCCTGTCTTAAATGTCTTCTAAAATTTAGCAGTGAAGCCATCAGGACCCAGGCTTTTCTTAGTTGGGTTTTTAATTACATTTTCAATTTCATTGATTGATGTTGGGTTGTTCAGAATTTTTAGGTCTTCTTTGTTGAACTTTGGTGATTCATATGTACCTAGAATCTATTCATTTCTTCTGTGTTGTCCATCTTATTGGCGTATAGGTTCTGGAAGTAGGTATTGATGATCCTCTGGATTTCTGCTGGTTCTGTTGTAATTTCATCCTTTTCATTCCTAATTCCATGGCTTTGGGCCTTTTCTTTCCTTTTTCTGATAAGGTTGGCTGAGGGTTTGTCAATTTGGTTTATTCTTTAGAAGAACCAACTCTTGGCTTCATTGGTTTTTTTTTGTATTGTTCCCTTAGTCTCCATTGCATTAATTTTTGCTCTGGTCTTTATAATTTCCTCCCTTGTATAAGCTTTGGGGTTGTCCTGCTCTTCTTTTTCTAGAAACTTGAGGTTCAGCATCAGGTTGTTTAATTGGGGTCGCTCCGTTTTCCTAATATGATTACTCACTGCTATGAATTGCCCTTGTAAGACTACTTTCATTGTGTTCCATAGATTCCAATATGTTGTATTGTCATTGTCATTTAATTGAAGGAACTGTCTGATTTCTTCTTTAATTTCCTCTGTGACCCATTGGTTATTCAGAAGTGTGTTGTTCAATTTCCAGGTGTTTATGAAATTCTTGTGGTTTCTTTGGCTGTTGATCTCCAATTTCATCACACTATGGTCTGATAATATACAGGGGATGACTTCAGTTCCTTTGCGCTTACTTAAAGATGTTCTGTGAGCGAGTATGTGGTCTATTTTGGAGAACAACTTGTGTGCAGCTGAAAATATGTATTCTGATTTTCTAGGGTGGAACACTCTGTAAACATTTGTTAAGTTCATTTGTTCGGGAGTTTGATTGAGTTCTAGCATTTCGTTGCTTATTTTTTGTCTAGTTGATCTATCTATTTGTTACAGTGGGGTATTGAAGTCCCCCACTACTATTGTATTAGTGCTTATTTGATTTTTCATGTCAGTGTTTTATATAATTGGGCATACTAGTGTTTGGTGCATAGATATTTATGATTGTCATCTCTTCCTCTTGGATTGTTCCCTTTACAAGGATGTAGTGTCCTTCTTCATCTCTCTTGATCAGTGTTGGTTTGAAATCCACTTGGTCTGCAAAGAGGATAGCTACTCCTGCTTTTTTTTGGGTTCCCTTTGCATGGGGTATTGTTTTCCACCCTTTAACTTTCAGTCTATGACTTTCTTTTTGAATTAAGTGTGTTTCTTGTATGCAGCATATTGTTGAATCTTGTTTCTTGACCCTTTATGTTAGTGTATTTGTTTTCTTTTTTTTTGGGTACTGGGGATTGAACTCAGGTCCTTGTGCTTGCAAGGCAAGTGGAAGAACCACTGAGCTAAATCTCCAGCCCGAGTCTATTTCTTTTGATTGGTGAATTGAGACCATTAACATTGATGGTTATAACTGATACGTATTGACTTATCATTGTCATGACTTTTCCTTTTTGTTGGATTCTCTCCCTTTGCATTTAATTTCTTGTTGTGCCTGATGGATTCATTCTGCTGGGCTTCCCAGGGTTGTGATCCTTGTTGTCTTTTCCTGGGATATTTTCTCAAATTTTTCAGAGTGCTGATTTGGTATTCATGAAGTTCCTAAGGTGCTCTTTGTCATGAAAATATCTTATTTCTCCATCAGTTTTGAAAGATAGTTTTGCAGGGTACATCAGTCTGGGTTGAAAGCTATTTTCCTTTAGGGCCTAAAATGTGTCACTCCAAGCTCTTCTTGCCTTGAGGGCTTTCGTTGAGAAGTCTGCTGTGATTCTGATTGGCTTCCTTTTGTATGTGATTTGTTTCTTTTCTCTAGCTGCTTGTAGAATTGTGTTCTTTTGTTAGGTTTCTGGAATCTTAACTAATATATGCCTATGTTAGATTTTTTTTGATCAGGGTTATTTGGAGTCCTATATGCCTCACTTATCTGTCTGTCAAGTTCTTTTCCCCTGGTTGGGAAGTTTTCTGCCATCACTTCTGTGAACAGTTTTTTTATGTCATCTGCACTCTTCTCCTGTTTCTTCATTGACTCCGATCAGTCTTATGCTATTCTTCTTTGCATCACCTAGCAGCTGCTGGATTGATTTCTTGTGGTCCGTTATTATTTTAAAGAATTTTTTCTTTTCCTGGTCGCTAATTGCAATCTTATCTTCTATATCTGAAATTCTGTCCTCACATTGGTTCATCTTGCTGCGTAACCTTTCAATTGAGTTTTTAATCTCCTAGAAATCTGTTTGCATCTCTTTTATGTATTCCATCATGTTCTTCAGCTCCTCTGTTTTTTTAATCTCTGTCCTGTCTAGATTTATTAATCATGTCTTGCAGTATGGGCACAATTTCTGCTGTTATCTGAGAAATTATTTCTGATTTCAGTTTTTCCAATACTCTTTTGTTGCCAGTTCAGGGAGTCCAGGTGTTTGAGTATCAGATTGTTCCATCTTGTTTCCCTTTGGGGTTGCTTTAGGTGATCTGAGAGTCTGGTTTTGAGACTTGTTTATGTGTCTTCTCACTTCAGTGGGGGGGGGGTGTGCTGCTGGCACCCACTTGGCTCACCTCATTGGTGCTGGGTGTGGTCTGCTCCTTGGCACTGGAGGCAGTAGTATGGTGGCCTGGAAGGCTCATCCTGCATGGTTATTTTCAAGATGAATTAAGTTTAAGAAAAAGTAAAGACATTATTTTGCCTTCCTTTGTCTGATGTCAACTTTTCCTTTCACGCTGTGACTCTGCCATGTTCCTATGCCTAAAGATCTTCATATTTCTTACAGCACATATTTGAGGAAGTTTTTATTTTGTCTTTGTTTTTGAAGAATAATTTAATTGGTAATGAATTCTAAACTTGTAGTTGTCATGGTTGACCTGGTTTTGAAATGGTTAGTAAATATGCTCTTTAATTCCAAGTTACAATTGGACAAGATACAAAACACCACAACAAAACAGGCAGCTGATGCAGGTGTTGTCTCCACCTGACAAAAGCCATGCTATCTCAGAGCAGGTGGAACTACACAAAACAGGCTGGGATGTTCCCAACATAGAGATAACAACTACAATGTGCAGCATCTTTTCAATGCCAAGTCACCTGAAAATATGCATACATCTGCCTCAATTGTTGCATGGACCCAACCAGAAATATTTGCTCTGACCCCTACAGATGATAGACATGCCAGACCTCTCTTCCAAAGCCCTATAAAGCTTCCTGCTTTTTCTTTGTTCAGGTCTTGTGGCCTCTTGCTGTACCTCTTTGTTTTCACTAGCTTGCTCAGGTGATCTCATCCCTCTGCACTGTTTGTTACGGTAGTTTTTTCCTTTCCATACTTAAATATATTATTCCACTTCATTTTTTATTTTATTCATTTTAAGTATGTTTTTGTTTCTAGCTGGCATGTAATTTTACATATTTATGGGGCACAGTATGACATGCATTATTAGATTAGGGTAATTATGTATCTGTCACCTCAGACAGATACCATTTATTTGTGTTGGGAGCATTCAAAATCCTCTTTACTAGTGATTTTGAAATAGTTTTGTCAACTGTAGCTATCCTCCTGTGCTATAAAACCTTAGCAATTATCCCTCCTGTCCAGCTGCACCCCTGTGCCATCCTCCTCCACACCCTTCCCAGGCTTAGGGAGCCACATTCGTTGTCTGCTTTTTTGAGATTGTCTTGAGCTTCTACGTACAGTATAAGTGAGAACATGCCGTGTTTGTTTTTCCCTGCCTGACTTATTTCTCTTAACATAATGTCCTTTAGTTTCATCCATGTTGCTGCAGATGAAAGGATTTCATTCTTTTCACTGCAGAATAATATTCCATTGTGTTGATATACCACATTTTTTATTCATTTGCTGATTCCATATCTTAGCTGTTGTGAATAACTAGAGATAATCCAGGCTACCAGGGAGGCTGAGATTGAGAGTTTGAGGCCAGCCTGGGCAACATAGTAAGATCCTATAACAACAACAAGAACAACAAAAATGACTAGAAATACGGGCTTGAAGATAGGTCACCACAAATATTTATTCCCTAATAAAATTTATTCCCAAAATAAAAGGCAAAGAGAAAAGCAATGGGAAAAGAAAAAGAAATGAGAGAGACAGAGACAGAGACAGAGGGGAAAGGAGAGAAGAATGAAGGGAGGGAGGGACGAGACAAACTCCAATAATTGCAAGGCAGTTGTAAAAGGTGGTGTAAAATAAGTAATAATTGCCAAGAAGAACTTTCCAAACTTAACAGTGGACACCAAAGGACAAACCCAGGAAGTTCAGAGCACACCAAGCAGGTACCACACCAGGCATATCATATTTAAACTGCAGAAAGCCAGAAAGAAAAATTTTAAACAAACTAGGGAATGTGCACACTACTCAGGTTCTGTCACCTTACTAGGCAGGTGATCTTGGTCCTCAGTTTCCTCATCTGTAAAGCAGAGCACTTGCCTCTTGTTCCCTCAGTTTACCCCAGATTTTCTGGCCGCTGGAGTCCCTACAGCTTGAGAAGTGAGAGCAGCGGCACCACGAAAGCCTCAGAGTTTGTCTTCATGTTCTGTCCTGGCAGCTGGCCCTGGTTCTGGCCAGGAATGTGGGCGAGCCCCAGGCTCCCAGAACATAAACCTCTCTCTTCTGAACAGTTTGTGGTAGTAACACACCTGAAAATCAAAGGACGTGGGATCAGAGTCAATGAGATTGTATATGTGAGGGCCCTGTAAAGCTTTGTAGATGTTTGTGATTCCCCAGTGGATCTGATGATATTCATTGACTTGGTTTGTTCCACATCACAGGGTTGTAGTTTACAGATTCAAAACAAAAATCTCTCTACTATTGTTAAGCAAAAGTATGCAAAACCCAGAAGGCAAAATTTGTCCCACTCAAAGACATTCTGTAGCATTGTCAGCATTGACAGTTGGTGTGTGTAGAGGGTGTGACTTTAACATATTCTTTTAATTAGGGCTCAGGCTCTGGAAAGGTGGAAGCAAATATGTAGAAAATAGGTAAATTGCAAATAATTTCTTTCCAATAGTAGAAACAGCTCCAAAGATTATAATTTTGTTGCCCTGTCAAATATTCCCTGGTATTGATGTAACTTTGCAATTTTATTCCAGGAATCTTCTTGCCACTGAATATATATGTATTATATATGTGTATACATGATTTTGCCAGTTGTATCTTCCTTTGAAGTAGCTTTACCATCTTGTTTTCTCCTTAATGAGTTACATAAATCTGTTTCATTGTGTATTTGTATGAGATTCATACTTAACATTTTTAAAAGAATACTTTTGACATTAAAAAGAAGCCAGTGAAAGGGGGCAGGGTGGGGATACCCCATATCGCCTATAGAGGACCAGTGATAATTACAGAGGTCTTCCCATATGAAACTATGCAAAGAAGAAGAGAGTAGTTTGCTTCAAGAAAACAGTCCCATTCACAGTAGCTCCAATAAATGAATAAGTAATTTTGTAACAAACCTGTGAGTGCAGGTGTCTCTTCAGGATATTGGTTTTTCCCATTGATTTTCTCTTGGCATTTTGGTTTGGAAAGTTCATATTGACCTATCTTTAAGCCCACTCATTTTTCCTTCAGCTTTGTGCAGTTTATTGATGAACCCATCAAAGACATTGTACATTTCTTTTATAGTGTTTTTTGTTTCTATTGTTTTCTTTTGCTTTTTTCTTAGAGTTTCTATTTCTTTACTTAAACCTGTTCTTGCATATTGTTTACTTTTTCCACTAGAGCCCTTAATATATTAATCACAATTATTTCAAATTCCCTGTCTGATATTTTTAACATCTGTGTTGGAGATCTGAGTTTTATTCTGATGATAGATTTAGGTTTGCTGAGCTCCTTGAATCTGTAAATTGTTTAACTTTCTTTTCATCCATGCATCTACTCACCCATCCATCTGCTCAATCCATTCACCTGTCCTACTCTCTCTCTCTCTCCATCCATCCATCCATCCATTCATTTTTCTTTCTGCCCATTCTCTTTCCCTTACCTGGAGAAGGTTCCTTTTTCCATATCTTCAGTGTCATGTATCACACTGTCCTTTTGTTAAACATGAGATCGAGCTACTTCCTCAATGATACAGAGCAGGCGTATTATGTTATTTACTAGTAGTGGCTTTGGGTCTTCTCCATGGGCAGACTTGGCTTCACCTCATTTGCCTTATTTATTAGGAAATAAGTTGGCAAGTCACTGGCCATGAGAAGTGACCTTCTTACTGAGGTGTAGAGCTAAGATTACAGGTAACCCAGAGTGTGTTCTCTACAGTAGCCACTAGCTCTATGTGAATATTTGAATGTCAGTTAACTGAAGTTAAATGAAACATAAAGTGTACATTGTCACATTCCCACCTGTGGCTGGTGGCTGCCATACTGGACAGCACTGGTGCAGAAAAGTGCTTTCCCTGTAGAAGGTCCAGTTGGACAGACTGATCTGGAGGGGCTGAGTTAGGCTCTTGAGGCCATCGCCTGAGCCACTCTCAGTTGTGTAAGACTGACGTAGCCAAATACATACAAATATCCATGAACAGTAGGTGGGGATTGAAGTCCAGCCAAAAAGAAAGCCCAGTTGCTCTCAGACTTTATTCCTTGCACTTTCAGTAACACCTTTTTCCCTCTCTGCTTGTTTTGCTGCATCACGCCAAGTTTTCCATTCTTCCCCTGTCCTCAGTCACACGAGGGCCGTGAGCAGGTGCACCAAGGAATGGTGTCTGCCTGGAGCTTGGCGTGGGGCTCTCTGGAGCCTGTAGCACTAGCAGGCCAGAGCAGGTCCCTCCTGACGACACGGACTCCAGCCACTCGTAGGTTCTGCATAGAATAGCCACACTCTTCTAGACACCAATGAGATTCCTGCCTGTGACCTGAAATAAATGATACAAGCTGAGTTCTTGGGCTGTGGTGTTCTGTATGTCTGAAGTTGTGTGCTAGCATCTCATGGTTGCTCCCTGGCCTGCAGCCTGAAGCAGGGCCACTGGAAGCTGACATATTTGAGTCTCAGTCTTGAAATGGGCTGTGAGGGATCCCTTTTTTCTGGTCCTGGGCCGTCCCACTGCAGAAGTTCCTGATGCTTGAAGGCAGGAAAAGAGAACCCCTGGGGAAGCTGGAGGAAGTTGGTGGTTGGTTCTTCCAAGGCTGCAAGTTGTGGTGCTCAGGTATTGGCAGTGCCTCTCACCTGAGTGCCCTGGAGTAGCCCACCTGGCCCACATGCATCTGCAAGTGAAGTCATCTCAGCAGCTCTTGGGCTGGCACATTACCACTCATCCAGGTTCTGAATTTCAAGCCTCAGTGGTCCACCCTTTTCTAGAGAATCATGTGTTCAGCAGCTTGAGCCTTAGTTCTGCTTGGGGCTTCTCCTCTGGCCAGCAACCCAACATCTAAGTTTCTCAGTAGTTAGGATGAAGAAAATGAGAAGGAATATTTAAGAATGAGATCGGAGATGGAGAGCAGCATCACTGACCATGTATTGTGGAGGGCAGTGCTTTCTTTTTTTTTTTTGGTACCTGGGATTGAATGGGGGCAGTGCTTTCAGTTGGTGTCTGCTGCCGGTGAGGCTCCATATGCAGTGTGGGATTTCGTCATTCATGGTACCTGCATCTGCATTAGGGTTAGGCCTGGCCATTGGGCGCTGTTGTAGTCAGGATTTACAAGGGAATAGGTTTAATATAGGACACATAATTTATAGGATTATTTTATAATATTCACTCAAAAAGTCAAATACAGAAGAGTGCAAGAGATCTCTCCACACACTAGAGACCTGAAGAATCCAGCTGAAGGCCTGGCTCCCCACAGTTAATGTCCCGCACAAGTCCAGCTAAAGGCCTAGAGCTCAAAAGCTCAAGGCAGTGTCCTCCATGAGTCTGGCCAGAGGTCTAGAGCCCATGGCAATGTTTCATGCACGACTGTATTGAGGATCTCTGCCAGGAGGCCCAAAGACCAGTGGAAAGCCTGTGCCATCTGGGTGAAGGATTTGTGCCACCAGGCTGAGGGATCTACACTGAAGCCAGGAAGCAATGCTCAAGTCAAAGATCAGAGCTCCCCCCGATGTGAACACAGCCATTCCCTGCGACAGCAAGGACCCAGCTCCTCCTCTGAGGAGAACAGCCAAGTTTGCATGAGAAAAACTAGCTACAGCAAGCTTCTCCAAGAAAATCAACAGCAAATGATCTTCCCCGTCAATTCTCTTTGTATGCTATTGGAATCATTCCTCAGGTGGATCTTCCATGCAGAACCATGCTGATTCAGTTCAGCTGGGCATTCCAGGCTAATCATTAGTTAATCCACCACAGGTGCCTATAGCAGCATGGCTGATTCTCACTTAGTTGGGAGCCCTTCATCTCTTTATCAAGTCCCTCTGTCTGGATGGTCTAGCTTAAAACTTGGAGAATCCTTGGGCCAAAACCTCTCAGGATCCCTTCTAATTGTGTTTATTTAGTAGAGAATTGGGCATCCTAAATCATCCTCATATAAAATTTCTTTTGAGAGCCATTTTTTTTTTTTTTTTTTTTTGGTACCAGAGATCTAACTCGGGTCCTTGCGGTTGCGCAGCAGGCAGTGAGACCACTAAGCTAAATCCCTGGCCCGAAAGCCATTTTTTAATTGCAAAATTAATACTCACCTATAGAAAATTTCAGAAATGCCAAAATACTAAGAGAAGAAAATAAAAATAATCTGCTCTGCATCATTCTAAGTAATCATTATTAACATAATTCTTTTGTAACATTTTTCTAAGCAGATAATTCTGTGTCTTTTCATCTAATTTTATATACTTTAGGACACATTGTACGTATGTCACCTTTTTTCATTAAACAGAATACCATGAATATTTTTATAAGTAATTCATTCTTCTATAGTAAACTTTATAATTTCCATCTGTACAGCAGACATTTGAAACATAAATTCATTATCCCAAAGCATTAAGAATGTAGAATATTGTAGAATAAATAATGGAAGTAAATATAAAAGATAGAAAAATACATTCAATCAGGATCACAAAGCTCATCTTAAATTCCAAAATAAAGATTGTAATTTTAATCTGTGCCAAGAAGATAGGTTCTCCAAGGCCAATGTGGGAAAAAAATTCAGAGTTCGATTTGTTGGCACTGCAGGTGGGCAGAGATATTCATAGGCCACAGGCTCTTACTTCTGAGCCAACATCTCCAGTATAATACAGGAGGAAGTGCGATGTTTCTTTGGTGGAAAACCAGAAATAACTTGTCCCCAGCAATGACACTATCTGCAGTCCACCAGCTGGTATCTTAGATGCCTCTCAGGAAGGTGTGCAGGGCAGTGGAGGGGCATTTTAGAGGGCAAGGAATGTGGAGAGAAATCAGTCCCTTAAGTAGTCACAGGGAGTAGGTGTGGCTCCACCTGGCCTTTCTCGTGTGGGCACTGGGCCTCAATACCATTCTAGACACAGAACTGGCACTTGCATCAGGCCAGTGTTGAGGGTATCAGGAAGCATGATGCAGGAGTGGCATCATGTCAGTGGCCCCGCCATTGTCAGAATTTTTGCCTTTGACTAAAGTCCACCCAAGGTGTAGATGTGAGGGGACAGAGCTGCTCTATTGAGCTTTGGGATTTGGTGTGACTCCTGGATGACAAACACTTGCATCCCAAATTGTGGCACTGTCAGCTGGTTTTTGTTGTAGCCTCAAAATTACAAAGGGAAGCAGGAGACTGTGGGGTACCACTTCTGCTTATACTCAAAGCCCAGGCATCTGAAGGCATGTGAGGACACTTAAGGTCACATCTCCACTCTCAGGGACATGCACATAATGGGCCACGATTATCTAAGAATAACTTAACATACTCAACCACACACGCACAGCATGGACAAGGTCATGCAGCAGGTGTTTAGTTTCACTGTGTCTCAGTAAACTGATAAGGCACTATAATTGCTATGAACTAAAGAACACTGGAACCTTTTAGTAGCTGTATTTTCTGTATTTGCTATGTAGCTATAGTTGCTGTTTTGCTGAAGGAATAGAGACATGCAGCTCTTGAGCTCTGGAGCTGCAGCTCCAACTCTCAGCTCTCATGCTGCCCTGATGTTGATGATTGACTCTCTGTGCTTTGTTCTTATTGGGGGAATTAATTAACTCACTCGTGAAAGACTATATGGGTGAAACAGATCCCTCTCCAGGTGCCTCCTGGGGAGGCTCAGCCTCAGCCTTCACAGAGATATTTACACATTTTATACCAAGAAGCAACCATCCTCTGAGTAGATTAAAAATTATCCTATGAACAAGCCTTTAGTTTCTGTCCCTATGCTTTCCTTAGTGCCTACCTAAAAGGATTTGGAAATGAAGCTTTATATCCATTTTTCAGGGTCTTTATCCCATACATATCTGTCATCTAACTTTGAGCATAAAGTTGATACAACTTTTATTATTTTAATGTCTGTGAGATCGGTACTGATGTTGCCTTTTTGATTCTTCATATTAATAATTTACATCTCTTTTTCTTGGTAAGTCTGGCAAGAGATTTATTACATTTTTTGATCTTTTCATTTCTCTTCCCTTTTTCTGTTTGAAATTTCATTGTTTTCTGCTTCTGCATTTATTCTCTTCTTTCTGCTTGTTTGGGGTTGTATCTTGCATTTATTATTTCAGTTTTTTAATGTGGAAACTAGGATCATTTATTTGATAGTTTTTTTCTTTTCTACTATAAACACAAAATGCTGTGAATGTCCCCAAGCACTGCCTTACGTGAATGCCAAAAATTTTAATATGTTGTATTTTCATTTACTTCAAAATGTTTCTTAATTTGCCTTGTGAGTTTTCTCTGATGCAAAGGTCATGTAGAAATGTGTTCAGATACTTTGGTGTCTTTTTGAGCCCAAAGAATGAAGTGGAATGAATGGAGACTCTTTAGCGAGCAGGTGCTGGGGTCTATACATGGCAGTGTGGCAGATTTTGCATAATGAAATGAAATGTGGAGAAGTGGTTTCTTCATGTGAGCTCAAGAGGATACCTTCAGCTGCTTTTTAAATGCTTGTACTGTATCTGAATAGGATCTGAAGGTGGATTTTGGAATGCTTCTTAGTAAAATGTCTTTTTGTTGCTTCTAGTGCATTGCCATTGGGCAGAACTGAATCCTGAAAAACTCAGGAAGCTGAGCACATACACTGCTTTAAGGATTTGGGACTGAAACATGAGAAGACAGAAGTAAGAATCTGGGAGCCCGAGTAGCCATGCAGAAGCACCAAAGGAACCTACATTTTCTTTCTTTTTTTAAAATTTTTTTAATTATTTTTTTTCCCCTGCATTTTCCATAGCTGCTGTGGTCCGGGATGGGGTGTGTGGTGGGGACTTCCCCAGCTCCCCACAGGAGGCTTTCCTGCTTTGTGCCATGTCTTGGCTTGCCTTTGGGACCAGCCAGCCCAGCATCATTCGTCATTATATCCCCTGTAGGATGCTCTCTGTGTCCATGATGGCCTCCAGCACATCCATGCTGCCCGTGTTCTTCCTGCGTGGGTCATAGCCAGGGCCTGCGGGAGGTGTAGGGAGGGTGGTCCTCAGAAGTCATGTGTCGTATGAGACCTTTGCATCTTGTAAATTTTCTTTTTTCTAAAAATAAATAATAAAACCCTAAATCTGAAGAAACTACTTTATTACCAAACAAATCCTGCTGTGTTTCTGCTGCATGTTGTCTGTAGAAATGTGGGGTGTCCAACTCTGCTCCAAGTATAGCCATGCTTCATTTTAGATAACCTTCTTTCAAGAGGCCTTCTCCCTGTGCCCCATAGGCCTCTGATTCCTGGGTGAGAACTTGTCTGTAGCAGTTTATGCTTCTTGACATTTTACTTGGCTATGGGACAACAGAAAAGGGGTGTGTAGCTGGGAAGGGAATCCAGCTTCAGAGTGGCCAGATCATTTCTACCAAGACCAAGTGTGGCTGCCACACCCTGTCCTTAGGCTAGAGAAAGGCACCCATGTGGGCTGTGCACACGCCCTTCTCCCCTCAGCTGCACAGCTGTGCATTTATCCTGGCCAGCAGGCCTGGAATGTGAAGAACCGTGTGCTGCTGAGGTTGTTTCTCAGGTTAATATTACTGCTAGCAGCACATTGATAAGTGGGCATTTTTGACATTATATATTAAAATATCAACAGAGTTGTCCTCTCCTGAAACATTTGGCTAACTGTAGAGGAGACATCTCTGGTATCTCAGTAATGTTCATGCTATCTACCCATGGCCTTTTTTTTTTTTTTTGGTACTGGGGATTGAACTCAGGACCTTGCGCTTGGGAGGCAGCATGGTGCCTCTGAGCTAAATCCCCAGCCCAACCCATGGCCTTTATAATAATTTGAGTCCCCCTAGGCTAACCCAGTTGTATACTTCACACAAAAACATATTAGAAAGCTTGAAAATAATCTTAAATGGCATCCTCAATGTACACTCAAATATTTGAGATAGGTGAGCATGGTAACTCACATCGCTAATCCTTGACCTTTGGGAGGCTGAGGCAGGAGGATTGCAAGTTGAGCCCAGCCTGGGCAACTTAGCAACTTATAGAGACCCTATCTCTAAATGAATGAATAACTAAACAAAAACAAATAGTTCTGGGGGTATAAAGGTGTGGAAGTCTTAAGTTCAACTACCAGTACCCCCCCCCCCTCCTCCAAATACCCAAATACTTGGAATATAGAGTTGGAAGATTTTCCAGATTGCTTTGTCCAGAGCCAGCACAGTTGTCCAGTGAAATCAATGGTAGTTTGAATCTCCCAGTTTGAAAACATTGTATCCTGGTTCAGATCTGGGTTGGCACTGGGGCCCAGGAAGCTCTCCTGTCTGTTACCTAAGTAACTTAGGTTCCACACAGTGAATTCAAACTCACTGTCAAGTTACTTGAACCTTTTCAAAGCTGTAGTGTTTGGGCTTACTGAACAGATTTGCCCTACATTTTTCTGCCACCCCACATTTTATTTTCCTTAAATTCTTTTATTGGTACATTAAATTCTTTTATCTTTACATTTATCATTGGGTGCTTGTACCTGTACATGATGTATCTTTTTTTTTTTTTTTGGTACCAGGGATTGAACTCAAGTCGTTGTGCTTGCACAGCAGGCAGCGAAAACTGAGCTAAATCCCCAGCCCTACATGATGTATCTTTGTTCTTATTTTTTCTCCATTACCTGTGCACCCTTCACCCCCTCCACCCTTCCCTATTTACATAGACTTCATTTCCATTTTTTTTCCGAGTCTCATAATTTTTTCCTTTCCCTTCTTTCCTTTCCCCTTCCCCTCCCACCACCCCTACCCCTTTGGACCTTTTCTTCCTATTTCAAATTATCAATTATTCATTTTAATCATTTTAATCCTTATTTACACTTTCAGTTTCTCACACTAGAGAAACTATTCGGTATTTACACATGTGTGTCCTATTTATTTCACTTAAGAGTATGGCCTCAATATGCATCCATTTAGCTATAAATGTCTCTAGTTTCTCATTCTTTATGGCTGAGTAGTACTCCATTTTATAAAAAAACCACATCTTCTTTATCCAGTTTCCAGTGGATGGGCACTTGGGCTGTTTCCAAGCTTTCACTATTACAAACTGTGCCACTATAAACATAGGTGCACATATATCACTGTAGTATGATTCTTTTAATTCTTTGGGGTAGATACCCAGCAGGGGAATAGCTGGGTCAAATGGGTCCTCTAGCCCTAGTTCTTTGAGGTATCTCCATGCTGATTTCCACAGTGGTTATATCAGCCTGCACTCTCACCAACAATGGAGAAGGGTTCCTTTCTCCCCACACCCCTGCCAGCATTGTTATTGTTTGATTTCATGATAGCAGCCATTCTTTCTGGGGTGAGTGGAATCTCAGTGTTGTTTTCATCTGCATCTCTCAAATGACCAGTGATGTTGAACATTTTTTCATATATTTATTTGCTGTTTTTACTTCTTTGAGAAATGTCTGTTCATTTCAGACGTCCATTTTTGAATTGGGTCTTTGAATTTGGGGGGGTCTGATTTTTTTCAATTCTTTATATATTCTCGATAGTAGCCCTTTGTATGAGTTACAGCTGCTAAAAATTATTTCCCACATTGTAGGTCATCTCTTAGCTCTGTTGGTGGTTTCTCTTGCAGTGCAGAAGCTTTTTAAAAAGATGAGATCCCAGTTTTTGATTCTTTGTGCTAGTTCCTGTGCTACTGAGATTTTGTTCATAAAGTCTTTTCCTATGCCAGTGTCTTCAAGAGTTCTCCCTAACTTACCTTTGAGCAAGTTTAGTGTTTCTGTCTTAATATTTAGATCTTTAATCCACTTCAATCTTAGTTTAGTGCATGGTGATAGATATGGGTCTAGTTTTAATCTTTGGCAGGTTGAAATCCAATTTTTCCAACACCATTTATTAAATAGGCTATCTTTCCTCCAATGAGGGTGCTTGGCTCCTTTGTCAAAGATGAGGTGACTGAGTATGTCTGGAGTTGTTTCTGCATCTTCTAATCTATTCCACTGATCCTTGTGTCTGTTTCTCTGCCAGTACCATGCTGTTTTTATCACAATAGCTTTGTAGTATAGTTTCAAGTTTTGGATTGTGATACCCCCAGCCATGTCTCTGTTGCCTAGAATTGCTTTTGCTATTCTAGGTCTCTTCTTGTTCCAAATGAATTTTTGGATTGTTTTCCCTAGTTCTGTGAAGTATATTGTTGGAATTTTAATTGGCATTGCATTAAATCTATATAGCAGTTTTGGAAGTATGGCCATTTTCACTATATTGGTTCTTCCTACCCAGGAACAAGGGATATCTTTCCATTTTCTTATATCCTCCTTGATCTCCTTTTTCAGAGTGCTGTAGTTTTCAGTGTAGAGGTCTTTTGCTTCCTTTGTTAGATTGATTCCTAGATATTTCAGTTTTTGGGATGCTATTGTAAAAGGAATTGTTTCCCTAATTTCTCTCTCAGTGAGTCTGTTATTTGTGCATGAGAAGGCTATTGTTTTGTGAGTGTTGACTTTGTATCCAGCTACTCTACCGAATCTGTCAATTAAGTCTAGAAGTCTTTTGGCAGAGTTTTTTGGGTCTTCTATGTAAAGTATCATATCATTAGCAAATAATGACAGTTTAACTTCTTCTTTTCTTATCTTTATTCCATTTATTTCTTTCTCTTTTCTAATTGCTGTGGCTAATGTTTCCAGAACTGTATTGAACAGGAGTGCCACCCCACATTTTATCGCTATCAGTCAATGCTTACTGAGCAGCTGTGGTCCGTCCCTGTCATTAGGGGTGATGGGGATTGCACAGAAGGAAGTAATGTGCTGGACACTTGCATGGCAGAGTGAGACCCACAGCCCTGTTCCTGGATCCCATTTTAAAGGGACACCAAATGCAGTGTGGATAGCAGCCAGGGCCAAGTGGAGCCCCTTGGAAAGAAGAGCTGAGAGAGTTGGGGCTCCTTAGCTTGGGGAGAATATTTCTGAATATTTGAAAACATAGACAAGACAAAGGGTCAGAAACAAAAGTAGCAATGGGTGTGCACTGACAAACACTGGGTTCTAACAACACCGATGCTGGGAACTCATGGCATTGGGTAGAACTTTGGTGCCTTCTTTTGTAAAAGATCTTTTGTTGCAATTAATTGGTTTAAACATCCTCCCTCTCAGTATCCAGGGAACACGGCAAATGTCAGAATGCTCACTACTTTGGTGGCACTGGATTGAAGTAAGTGTTTCCATCACCCTGAAAGTCACTTTCAACTTGTAGGGTCAGAGAAGCAGCAGGGAGAACCCCAAGCCTGGCTCGAGAGGGTTAGAGGTGACCCCAGAACATTGCAGTGACAGCAAAAACAAAGGGAATTTCCACCCTGCTGTAACCTCCTTTTCCAGGTCATTCCCAATTGTTACTGTGGGACTCTGGCTAAAATTAGAATCTGGGTGCTGTTCTGCTCGCAGAGTATAAAATGTACTGTCTTTACATTCCCTCCAAGGTCTCTGACTCCTGATTCTGCTTATTTATAAAGCTTGCTGTTTATTGTCCAGTAAAACATCATTTGAACATGGATGGGAGAAGAGAATCCTACCATGTATGGCTTTTCTGAGAAGCCTTGGCCATGTTTAGGCCCAGCACTTAAAACAGAGCACTATGCTGAGGACTCTGGGAAGCAGGCTCCGCTTAATCTTGCCGTTCCTGGTTTACTTTATAGGAGACCAGGCTCTGTGGCCACACAGCAAATAGACCAAATAAAGGCATCTCCAGAGCCGCCCCTCACGGCTGGTGGTCCAGGGAGGTCGTCTCCCCTAGTAAGCTGGCCCTGGCCATAGATGGGCACCAGTTGGCACATAGAGAAGGTGGTGCTTCGCTGATTCAAATGTAAAGAACAAATAGTTCCACCAACACTCTGCTTCCTCTTGTTAATAACTTAAAGCCAGAGAGATAATCTTTTCTATCATTAATTTGTCATTTTCTGCCCTTTTGTCAGCCAGGCACTTTCAGAATCTTTCATTTGCAATTCTTTGCTGACTTGAGTCCTTTAAAAATAGAGCTAAAGAACCTCAGAAATCATGGACCCTCTGCTTGTTTGTGTTAGGAAAGGAGAGTGAGGTGCTGTTTTCACCCTCTCCCGGGGTCCAGGCAGCAAGGTGTTCAATTTTTGGAGGTTCTGAAAGCCAACCTTAAGTTGGCATTGTGAAATTATCTATTAGTGATAGTACTTTAGATTTTAAATCTAAATTAATACATTAATTTGTATAATATAGTTACTATTTGTAGGGGCCTTAAAATAACTTGCTTTTGATTCTCCCCCAAGGTTGTGTGAATTAGTGGCTTGGTTGAACAGGCAGCAGGTGATGAGCAGCCTGACAAGGAGCTGCTGCTAACAGCCACCTGCAGCGGGGACACAGGTGGCTCCCCAGGGGACAGAGGTGGCCAGGTGACAGAAGGAAGCCAAGGAGGAAGAGGAGGAGGAAGTGACAGGTACAGCTGCCTCAAGGTTTGTGAGAAGTGACATCCAGGTAACTGCCAGGGGGTTGGTAGAGCTGGGTTTGGGGAAAGAGGAGGCACATGGAGGGGCAGGGACAAGTAGGACTTTAGAGGTGAGGTGGCACTGGACTGAGGAGGCGTGGCTAGTCCTACTAACACCCTTTGTCTTTGTCCCATCTCCTCCCATCTATTCCAGGCTGACTATCTTACTTGTCCAGTTTGTCCTCTAAGTGTGATGCTCAAGGAACGGATGCAGCTCTGCCAGTGTGGTGTGACCACAGTCCCTTGACATGGACAGCAGTGTCATGGTCTCAACAGGTCACCAGGGTGTGCAGACTTGGACTGAATCCTGGCCATGTTGTTGAACTGCTGCACAACCTTGGGATGGTTTACTTATCCTTCTGAGCTTCTGCTCCCTCACCTGTCCAATGGGGACATCACCTTCTATGTGGGTCACTTGAGAGCATGCCAGGCTCAGCCTAGGCCCAGACAGGTGTGTGCCCAGTGTTCGTGGTGCTGCTCCCATAGCCTGCAGGCAGTAAACACCCCAAGTTCACTCCATGTAACCCCATCCTCCATAGTGAAGACCCAAAGTGGGGATTTCGTGGTCTTCCTGGTGGGCTCAGCTCGGTCTGTCCATTGAACTGTTTCAGTGTGACATTGCTGTCCCTCTCAGCTGTGTCATTCCTGGACAGTGTTTCTCTGTCTTTCAGTCTTGGCTAAACACAGCACGTGGGTGGGTTGGTCCTTCATTAGCAGTCTTTCAGATCGGTAGCTGCATTACTTATCTAAAATTCAGCCCATATTCCTCCTTCCCACAGTGCCCATTCTTGCTGAAATCAAACCATACTATTTTCACAGCATTTTGGTGATTAATTCAATGATCTTGTCAAAAAATATTAGTACAGCACAAGGCGTTATTTGTGAACTCATCTGGCTTCCAACGATCACTGTGTTCTTTCCCACAGGCTCTCAAGCCATCTGGCCGCTCATCTATTCTAGAATGTTCTTGGGCGGGGGGTGCACATCTAACTGGGCTGTCAGCAGTATCTGCAGCCCATCTTGTTGAAACTGGGATTTTTGACATGTTTAGTTTCCTGATCCCCTTCTTCAGAATATTTTTCAAAGTTTTCAGTGGTAATTCTGTTCTGTGACCACATCATAAGTGAGGGAACCTTGTAAGTCTTGTCACCTACCTTGGAGTTCAAGTCCCCTTCTTTGATGTTTATTTTGCCTGTTTTACAGGAATAAGTTCAGTAACCAGCTTATTTCAGCATGTAACCGTGCCCTAGAGCCAGCCTAACCCTTTGACATTTGTCAGCTCTTGAAACCAGCTCAGCCTTTAGAGAGAGGAAGTAGCAGGAGCTGTGAAGCCGTGACTTCTACCCTGATGCCCAGGTAACCAGTTAGCTGGCTGCAGGGGCTGGCCACTGGCAGCAAGCAGGAGACCCTGAGTTGGGGACGGGATGGGCCTTGTCACTCACAGCAGCCACAGGACTGGCACCAGAGTCATATCCCGAACCAGGTGACACAAGACCAGGTGCCACAGAGGAGTCCTGAGCAGCAGCAGGGGCCTCTCCTGGCTGACATGCAGTCTCCACCCCTTGCTCTGCCACCTGTTTTCCTCCTGTGTGATCAACATGAATTGCTGCTGCATCCAATTTCAACCGTTGTGGCCAGGGAGGTCCTCTGAGCTGTTGAGTGTCATGAATCTTGCCAGGTCCCGAACCGTTTTTTAATGTACCAGTCAGCTTTCCATGGCCTCTACCTAAACACCTGACATCCACAATTGAAAGGAGACAAGGTTATATTGGCTCCGAGTCTCAGTTTTAGTCCATGGCTGGCTGACTCCTCAGGAGAAGCATCATGGCTGAAGGGTGTGGTGGGTGAAGCTGTTCCCTTCAGGGAAACCAGGAAGTGGAGAGGGAGGCAAAGAGCCAGAGGACAGATACACCTTCAAAGTCATCCCCCATGCCCCGCCCCCAGTATCTCCTTCAGCTGGGAATGAATGAATCCACCAGTCAAGTTAGTGCCCTTAGGACCTGGTCACCTGCTGGAAGCCATGCCTCTGAACACAGGAGCCTTTTGGGGGACGTTTCCTATGGAAACTGTAACATCAAAAAAAAGTGGGCTTTGCTCCAGGTGTCATCTCCCTCTGCCACGCCAAGCACAGACTCAGGCTCATTTGAAGGTCTAACATCTGACCCATTTGCCCAGTGCTCCTCCCCTTACGTGTACACCTTCTCTGAACCACTGGAGGGCGTCACCTTCACATTCCAGGGCATAGAAATACCTCTGTGTCTTTCCTGAGACAAGAAATCTCCTCATGCATAACCACTTCATGGTTGTCAGCTTCAAGAACTTTAATGTGGTTTTCTTTGATTTACTATTTGTATTCTACTTTTGTCAGTTAACACAGTATGTCTTTTTTTTGGTACCAGGGATCGAACTCGGGACCTTGCACTTGCGAGGCAGGCAGCGGAACCACTGAGCTAAATCCCTGGCCCCTTCAATATGTCTTTTTTTTTTTTTGGTACCGGGGATCGAACTCAGGTCCTTGCACTTGTGCAGCAGGCGGCAAAATCACTGAGCTAAATCTCCGGCCCCATTCAATATGTCTTTTTAAAAGCATTTTTATCCTTGGGTCCAGGACCTAGGAAGAATCCAGCTGCCTTGCTGTCTTCAGATCGGCCCAGGAGCAGATTGAAAATAATAGCATTCATACAAAGTCTGTTCTCAGATCACAAAGGAATTAAACTAGGATCGATAATAGAACAATATTTGGAAACTTCCCAAATATGTGAAGATTCAAGGACACCCTGCTAACTAATCCATGGACAGAGGAATTCTTGGCAGAAGTTTTTAAATATTTGGTTTTTTTTTTTTTTGGTGCCAGGGATTGAACTCCGGACCTTGTGCTTTCGAGGCAAGCAGTGGAACCACTGAGCTAAATCCCCAGCCCTAAATATTTGGAACTCAATGAAAATGAAAGTATAATTTATTAAATTTTGTGGGATGGAGCAAAAGTTGCTCTTAGAGGAAAATGTATAGCAATAAATGAATAGATTAGAAAAGAAGAAAGAGCTAAAATGAATAATCCAAGTGTCCATTTTAGCAATCTGAAAAAGGAAGAGCAACTTAAACCTAAAGTAGAAGAAAAGAAATTAAAAATATATTCAGTTTCACCCAAAGAAGTGGCTCCACTGTGGTGGTGTGCCACCATCCAGGTGCTCCATGTCCTCACGCTGAAGGCTTACAGTGATCCTACGAGCAAAGCCCTGTTGGGGTCCCCATTTCACAGATGAGACACTGAGGCACAGCTCTGGTTAGTACTTTGCCTAAAGCACACAGGTAGGAAGGGAGGAGTCAGGATTAGAATGCAGCAATTTGGCTCCAGAAAAGGCAGAGCCACCCAGCCCTCTGTCTTCCCCAGGAGGACCCTGCCTGGTCTTCTAGAATGATGTGTGAGGCTGGCAGTGCATAGCAAATAGGAAGATTTCACCATGGCTTGAGCAAGAAATACAGATGCTCTTCTGACCCTGGAGGAGCAGTCATTAAGGTCTGAGAAATCAAATGGGGACACTGCCAGGATATTTGTGGCAGATAAATTCCCTGCAGGAGTCCCTGGGGGATCCCGCCAGGCTCTCCTCCCAGTTTATCTGAAGCTGGGACGAAGGCGACCCTGTCTGGTGAGCTGCAAGGAGAATCTCAAGGACAGCAGCAGAGAGCCCATGTCTTTCAGCATGGTGCAGTGAAATAAGGTGATTTGGATTCAACAAAACTCACAAATCACAGGCCAGGAGGCCCTGGGTGAGGGGGAGGCTGTGACCAGGAGTTGTAGAGGAGGGTGCTGTCACAATGTCTGGTTCTGTGTCCACCACTCTGGAGGGGATCAGATGTCTGTGCCAGCTCCCCCCACCCCACCCATTCCTTTACAGATTTCAGATCCCAAGGAGGAGCTGACTTGCTGGGTCAGGAATGTGTTCTAGGATGGAGAACTACTTGCCTCTCAATTAGGTGGCGGCTGTTACAGAAATGAAGCCCAGGTGGTTCCGCATATCACACTGGAGGGAGTGAGGGACCTGGTCCTCCAAGGGTCAGCCTAGCTCAAGGCAGAGGCCGGAGGCCACATGCGCGTTAGCCTTCTCTGACCCAGGATGCATCACAGCACTGTCACTCTACCTTGTAGTTTCAGGCCTTCGGAGAGCTCTTAACTATCTACCCCACAGGCTGCAAGGACCTTCCCAGAGGAGGCTTTCCCAGTTGCCCTGAGGGGAGCCTGAGACTGGGGTTTGGGGGGTCATGGAAGTGGTTAGGAAAGTATCTGGAGGGGACCTATCACATGGTATGCCCTTCAGTGACGTCGGGTCCCCTCCTGCCTATCTCTTCTTGCTCTCCAGGTGTGAGGCATATCCTGTAACCCAAGTCCTGTAGACTTTGTGTGGCCCGTGGTAACCATCATCTCCTGGTGTTCAGGCTCTTGTAGTCTCCCATTACTGGATCAGGGCTGACCTTTGTGATTACAAGGACACAGTAGCATTAATGGCATGGGAGTCACAGAGCAGGGCAGAGAATGCCTTGCAGTTTCGACTTCCTGCTCCTGGATGGCTGCTACGGGGAGGATGCTCAGGGATCCCCTGGGGAAAGGAACTGGTGACAGCCTTGACTGTCAGTCTTGACAATGAGGTACTGCAATGGCTTGTCCTGCCCCCATACCTGTAGGTGACACAGCACCATCCAGCAGGTGGTCACACTGCCATGACCACACACCGCAGGTCTTCTTGTTACATGAGGAAAAATAAACCAGGATTGGCAAGCTACCACTCATGGACTGGTTGCTTGTTTTTATAAATAAAGTTTTATTAAAACAGCCATGTTCATTTGTTTAAATGTTTGTGGGCTTATTTGCCCCTCTGAGAAAGTGTATCAACCCTTTACCTAAGCAATTACTTTTTTTCCCCTCCCGACTTGCAGCTGAATGCAATAGCTAAGTGGCCTAATCCAAAGGACATTTATTCTTGAAGAACCAAGTCACCCAGTGACATGGAAGCTTGTGGAGAATTTTGTCAGAAAAACCATCGAGCTTTCTGAATTCTGCTCTGACCAAAGATTGGTTTATCCACAGCATTAGCCAGGAAGCCAAATCCATCTTATTGAGTCAGGGGACTTCCATGAAAGAACTTCTTATGGAAATGAGAGATGGTCAAGATAGCAGACACGGGGTGAGGACCAGAGACCTGCAACAGGGGAAGCTGTCCCCTCCAGCAGGGCAGGGAGAGGGAGGAAGCAGTGGCCAAAGCCCATTGGCACCTGGATCTAAATCAGCCTTATTTCTCACTTATAGATCAGGATCTATTAATAATTATGATTCAGGCTGAGGCAGGAGGATCGCAAGTTCAAACCTAGCCTGGACAACTTAGACCCTATCTCAAAATGAAACAAAAATAATTACAAAGGTCTGTGGATGTAGTTCAGTGTGAAGGCCCTGGGTTCGGTCCCCAGTACCATACACACACACCAGATTCAAGGTGCTCTAAGGAAGGATTCAGGTCTTGTTTGAACCAGTTATAGCACAGCAAAATTAGACACTAGAACCATTGCCCAGACTCTTGATACACATCGATCATCTAATTTTGCATGGCAGCTCATGGTCCTGTGTGTCAGTTTGGCATATATGAACTTTTTTTCTTGTGATTTTGTTGCAAGTCCCCAAACCGTGTCTTATCTCATTTTTTAAATCAGATTATTATTTTTTAGCTGAGAGTATCATATCTAATTGAAGGAGAGCTGCCTGAGTTTTTGCTGCATGTTTTCACCCTAAGAGAAGCCTGGAGTGTTCAGACTCTCTTCTGAAGTATAAAATAGCTCTTCTCTGGGGGCTCCAGGTTTTATATTTGATGGGTCAGACCAAAAGGGCCTTGAGAAAGCATCGAACTGAACAGGGTTCCTTCCCTCACCCTCCCTGCTGTCTCCGAGGCCAAGCAAACCCTCTGTGATTTGCAAATGTTGCCTTGCTGGCTCTGTCTGGGGAACATTGATCATATTGCTTGGCAACACACCCAGAACCAGCTTCCTTTTTTGGGTACCAAAACCCTGGCCCAGCTCCAGCCTCAGGTTAAATGTTTCAAAAGAGAGACCCAGCTTACTGGGACAGGCAGTCTGAGGCCTCCCTGGTACACAGCAGCTGCAGAGTGAGCTCCTCTGGCGCCTGTTCACTTGTGCCCTCGTGTCTTTTCAGGTACAAGTGCTGTTTAACAAATTACTTCAAGGTGAAGCTGTTTAAAACAACCATCTTATTATGCTTAATGGATTCAGTTTGTCAGTCATACTAGGGCGATGTCTCTGCTTCCCATGCCAAGGTCTCACCTGGGAAGACACCACTGCTGGGCGGCTCCACAGGTGAGGGCTGGAACTGTCCAGAGGCCTCCTCCATCTCCTGTCCAATACCTGGGCCAGGAGGGCTTGAAGACCAGAAAAGAGCAGCCACCTGTGGCTTCCTGTGTACTGGGCTTCCTTGAAACAGCATGAAAAATTATTACTAGTAGAGGTGACCTGGCCCGTGCCCCAAGATGGCGGCGGCCATGGCGCCCGGAAGGCCGGGGGTGGGGGGTGCGAGCCAACTGATGAGGCAACTCTGGGCGGCTGGCAGGGACAGGACAGGCCGACAACCGGTGAATGGGTGCCCGCCGCTTCTGCGCACCCTGTGGCTGGGGCTGAGCTGAGGCCTCTCCCTCCTCAATTTAGGGCGGAGGCAGCCCGTGCTCCTGGCTCCCTGGCCAGGGTGCTGAGGGAACTCAAAATGTGTCTGCTGGGGGATACAGGGGTAGGTAAATCAAGTATTGTGTGGCGGTTTGTGGAAGACAGTTTTGATCCGAACATCAACCCAACAATAGGGTCATCTTTTATGATTAAGACTATCCAGTACCAAAATGAGCTACATAAATTCCTAATCTAGGATACAGCTGGACAAGAACGATTTTGTGCCTTAGCACCAATTTACTACCAAGGATTGGCTGCAGCTATAATCGTTTATGATACCACAAAAGAAGAGACATTTTCAACATTAAAGAACTGGGTAAAGGAGCTTCGACAGCATGACCCACCTAATATTGTAGTTGCCATTGCAGGAAATAAGTGTGATCTTATCGATGTCAGAGAAGTCATGGAGAGAGATGCTAAGGACTACGCTGACTCCATTCATGCGATTTTTGTAGAAACCAGTGCAAAAAATGTGATAAAAATTATCATTATTAGTCGTCTTGGGGGTTGGTACATGTACATAGCACGTTGTCTTAATTCTTTTTCATTCCCTTCTCCTCCCTTTGCCCTTCCCCTCCCATGTCTTGGTCATCTTCCCTTTTGCAAAAGATCTGTCTCCCTGTTTCCTATTATCTTTTATTTTGCTTTTTATTTGTACTTTGAATTTCTCATACAGAGAAACCATGTGATATTTAAGCTTGTGCATCTGATTTGTTTCATTTAACATTATGGTCTCAAGGTGCAGCCATTTTCCTACAAATCACTCAAGTTTATCCTTCTTTATGGCAGAGTAATGCTTCCATTTTGTATAAATACCACACTTTTTTTATTTATTCATCTGTTTTTTCCAAGATTTAGCTATTGTAAGTTGTGCTACTATAAACATGGGTGTGCATGGATCATTGTAGTATGATGTCTGACTCTTTTGGGAAAATTTCTAGAAGGGCAATACTGGGTTGGCATAGTAGAATTTCTTACAAGGTCATTCGGGCTCCTGGAGCTGGTGTTTCAGTGAACCAGGCAGAAGCTGCATGGCTCTTTTGAATCCAGCCATAGAAGTCACAGTGTCACTTCTGCTGTTGACTGTGGCTCCAAGTAGCTGCAAAGGCTGCACAGGAGAGGGAAAACAGAGCCCACTCTTGAAGGGTGTATCAAAGGATTTTAGTGCCATGTTTTAAAACTTGCATACTTGCAAATGAGGGAATAGTTTCATTTGCCTGGCAGAAAGTGACATAAACTTCAATGCAGTGTTGGTTGGAAAAGATCCCCCCCCCCCCCCGCTGTCCCGACATCCATGTACATAAGCTAGGCTGACCAGAATTTCTAATTGGATGACAGAGGCCAGAGATTGACACCCATACATGTATATCTACCCCATATACATGCATATATATTTGTACCCCATAAATGTGTATAATTATAACTTGTTGATGATGATATTAATAAAAATAAAAATTTAAAAAGACCACAGTGGCTTAAAACAACAGACTTTGATTTCTCCTCACATTTCTGTGGGTTACCAGTCAGGTGGTTTCTCTGCCAGTCTCACCTGGGCTGTGGTTATCTAATGACTAGGCTGGGGCTGGGTCCAAGATGCCCTCTCACATGCCTGGCTACTGGGGGTACCTCTGTTCTGCCCTCAGTCCTCCAGCATGGCTTCCTCATAGCATGGAGGTGTCAGGGCCTCTTGGGAACAAGACTCATGACTCCACATGACATTACTTCAACCAGACCCTATTGGTTAAAATAATTCTCAAAGACAGCCCAGATTCAAGAGGGTAAAGAACTAGACTTCAAAGATGGAGTCTTGATGGGAGGGACAGCAATGCCATTTTGCAAAAGTGCATGGAATCATTTAGGATTCCATGGTAATCATTTCATGGGAATTCCATGGAATCATTCATTCCATGGAATCATTGATTCCATTGAATTCCATGGGAATCCTTGGGAATCATTATGTGAATGACCCACCATAACCTGTCATCTGGTGAACATGAATTAGCCAAGATATAACCCCAGTGGGAAAACCAAGCCTCTTCCTATAGCTCATCCTCTAGTGTTCTTTGGTGGCAAACAACAGAAGCAGATTCTGGCCAATGTGAACAGCATTCCTTTGAAAGGCATTAGAAGGCTCACAGACTTGATGGAATGGTTTTATAATGAGGCTTCAGGAATGACAAGAACAGGCCTCTCTGGGGCTCTTGGAAGCCAGGATTGATGTCAGCCTTTTTATGGAACTACCAGGGGAATGACTTAGTTCCAGCTGATTTTCTTTCTCTCTTTAGCTCTCTTTCTTTTTTGGTCTTGTGTCCTTTGGCTTAAAAGTCAGATTCCCTGGGGGGCCCTGGCCTGACTTGTAGCATGTCCCTACTGCTTGGGTGGGCTGTGGGGGTAGGGTCTTGATTGCTAGGAACACACAGAGGAGGATGAAGCAGTGTCACAGAGAAAAAACCCTAAGGTACTGTGGTAAAAATTAGGAGAGGTGCTAGGCAGGCAAAAATGTCAGCTGTCTACAGATTTCTGTCCATTCCCCGTGGGAGCTTATTTGGATCTTTTGGGCCTGAAAGCAATTTATGAATAAATGACATTATTCCTTCTCAATGCCTCTACATTTCCCCAAGAATGAAAACAATCATTAAAGCATTTTTCCTTCCTTTATCCAAAATGTAATCTTAGATAACTTTTGTCATGCTGGACCTTTTTCTTCAATTAATTTTTTCATTACATTTTGTTTTAATGGCCTCAAAATTCTGTGACAGGTTTTTGGTCACGTAGTTGTCACTAAAAAGTACTGAGTATAAAAATCAATGATTTAAAACTGCCACACACACACACACACACACACACACACACACAAACACACTCTACCCAAATGGTCCAAAAAACAGTTTCCTTTTCTTTTGAAGGCTTTACATGTATTGTTGTCATTAATGAGCCTTTTACTATTAAATTTAAAAGGCCAATGGAGACACAATCCTTAGACTATTCTTCCACCACTGATTAAGACTGGGTGGCAGGTACTGGGAACAATATTCACTTAGCCTCTGACATTTCTGGGCAGACTTGGTGACCTTGCCAGTTCCAGCTGGCTTGTTATCTACACTTTGGTGACAGCCAGGACAACTGTATCACATCACAAACAGCAAAATGACCTAGAGGAAGGTAGTCAGAGAAGTTCTCAATACCCATGGTCTTACCAGGAGTCATATCAATGACAGCGTCACTCAGGAATTTCAGGAGACATTCTGGCTTCTTAGTAGAATGGTGATCAGTTGTCTCCTTTGGCTCAGCAAATCTGCAAGGTGAGGTGAGCCATGTGACAGCTCAGTAGAGGGAGGGACATGGCCGGGACTGATTTGGCCTGAAGGTTCTGGATGGTCACCTGAGCAGCGAAGCCACCTCCCTTCACTGGTAGGTCATTTCCCTGTCACCAACCACGTTGCCAAGATGAACATTTTTGACAGGCATACTCTTGACATTAAAGCTCATGTTGTCCCCATGAAGTGTTTCACTCAAAGCTTCATGCTGCATTTCAACAGAGGTTGCTTCAGCTGTGACACTGATGGAAGCAAAGATGGCTGCCATGTTACGTTTGGGAACAACAGCCTTCACCTGGCCCACAGGGACATTGCCTGCACCTGCAGTACTATAGTCATCCTGGGGATGGACAGAGGGCTCATTAGCTGGAGGATATAATCCGAGCCTCCAGCAGTGTGGTTCCACAGCCTTGCCACCTTCAGGGTGATTTTCCATTCCTTGAGCCAAGGTGCTGTCACCATTCCAACCAGGAAATGGCATGGATGCTCCAGTGTTGGGGTTGGAGCCAGTTGTTTAATGCTGACACTGACTCCTTAACAGTTTCCTCACCTCTCTTCTGGCTGTAGGATGGCTTGGTGGAATCAGTGCTCTTTTTTCACACTCACTGTGTAAGCCTGAAGATTACCTCATAGGTCTACCTGTTCTGGGAGACACTAGCTTCACCTTCACCAATAGCAGCAACAATCAGGACAGCAGTCACCCAGAGATGTTCCTATCTTCATAGATTGAGAGTCTCTGTGTCTTGGGGCATCAGTGATGGTCACATAATACATTTGCTGGCTTCAAATTCCCACAGGGAGATGTTGATGGCAACACCACCCTCGTGGTCAGGTTTCAGGCATCCCAAGATGCAGACCAACTTGGAGGAGCCCTTTCCCATCTCGCCAGCCTACTCAGATTTCCCGATGGTTGTTCTGTCTGTCTGCTCAAACTCGAGAGGATTCTGTTGTCTGCAACTAAACACCAGCCTGGTACAACCACTCAGCAGTTCTCCGACTGCTGTTCTGTGCATGTGTGATGACAGGCTGTCTGCAGGAAAGAGCTGTACCATCTGGCTCTTCCACCAGCCTGGGAGGAGCATACAGACTGCTTTGGTTTCTTGCCAACTTCTATCTAGTTTGCCAGCCCTTTATTGATGCATATATAACACTTAAAAAGATGTTTCAATATCATAATATGTCTTTGGGTGAGGGACAAATTACACACACACTTTTAGGGAACTTTCATTGTAATAAAAAGCATTATTGTCGACCGCATAGTTGTAGATGAAGAACATAAGGAAGTCCTTCCATGGAGACGTTGTGGATCTAAACTAGAAGCACCATCTGCATCTGTAGCTTCAGCTCCATGAATTGTTCCTGTCCTCTCCTCTGGGGCTGAGTGTTGTGTGGGTGGAGCTGTGTCATTGTTGGTCTGGGATAAGTTTCTTCCCATTTCTGAACTGTCATCGAAATGGGGAAGGAGTCAAGGAATAAAGCGGCCCGAGGATAGTTCAATTTCAGGTCCTGTCTGTAATTGATTCTTTATTTTGTCTTGAATTAAGAAGCACATTTAAAGACAAGAGGCATATGGTTAGCAGCTAATTAACAGCCTTGATGGAATTCTTATCAATTCAGGAGATTGTGCTCACTGGAAACCATTGCCAGGTCCCTCTGTGAATAACCTGTGCTCTGTCTTCTTCCTTTCTGACTTCTGAAATATGTTGTGGAACTAAAAAGGGATTTAAGCTTGCACACCAGCTAAGAGGCAAACCTTGTAGGGCTGAAATCTGACTGCAGGACCCTGACTCCACTTTTTCATCTACTGGGAATGTTCTTGTTTTACATTCCAAGGTGCCGTGTTCTCTCCAACATCCAGAGACATCTTTGTTTGTCACTATCAGGGTTTTTTAACAAGAAACTGGGTCCAATGCTGTGTCCACTGGGGTGTGTGGGAGAGGAAGGCAGAGAACAAGGAAAGCTAGAGGGCTGGACATGGTTAGTCATTCATTGCGAAGAATCCAATTTTGCTTCTCCATCTCCTCAGTGGTAAGTGGGACAGTACTTGGATCAGGTGCCTGGAGCAGGACACAGTCATGCTGAACAGGTGAGTGCTGAACAGGTACATAATGAACAGGACTATACCAAACAGGTATATGCCAAAGAGGAGCATGTGTAAGGTGTGCACTGAACAGGTGTGTGCCGAGCAGGTGCATGCTGAAAAGTGTGTGCTGAACAGACGCATGCTGAAGAGCTCAGCTCAAAACATCTCATACCCTCTGCCTCTTTAAAAGTAAACACAAGAATTTCATTTATCATCTTGTGCTCCACTCTTGAGGATTCCAGAAATAGAAATTGTATGTACATTTATTATATATCAATATATTTTCACACATTTAAAACACTCATGTAACTATCACCCAAGAATCAGAATTACCACCCCCCCTAGAAGCTAGGTGGGCTTTGTTTTGGTCTGACTTCCTTTGCTCTAAATCTGAAGGACTGAGAACATTCTAATATTTGTCTTTTGTGAAAATATGCAGGTACTTCTTGATAGATGTGGCTTCTTTTTTTTTGGTACCGGGGGTCATCGAACTCAGGTCCTTGCTCTTGCAAGGCAGGAACTGAGCTAAATCCCTGGCCCAATATACAAGTACTTCTCTTGGATATATTTCTAGAAATATCCTTTAAAGCCCATTGTTGCCACTTCTAGAGATAAACCCAGTAAAAATATCCAGTGACCAAAACTACTGAAGATTGTTTTCCAGGGTGGGACCATTTGCTGTGTCTGCATTCACTGGCAGCATTATGAGAACTCCATGTTCCCACCCTCTTTGCCTCCCAATATTTCGGAAAAGGGAAAAAGCTCCCACTATGTAAATGATAAGTATTCTCACACATGTACACAGCATGCACTGGCCAAAATCAGAGTAATCAGCATTTCCATCTCCCTTTCCTCTCTTTGTTTGGAGCTTTGAGCTCCTCTCACTAGTTCCTGATAAAAAGTATAATAAGTTGTTGTGAACTCTGATTTCCCCATGGTGCTGCAGAGCTGCAAAGCTATTCCTGCCATCTCACTGTGTTTTAGCAGCTGTTATCCACAGATTTCCTCCCTGCCCACCCTCCCAAACCCTAGTGATCACGGTTCTGTGATCAGATCAACCTTTAAATGACACATTAATAAAAAAAGAAAGTGCAGATCATTTCTTCCTTCCCTCTTAGAAATCCTAATACAGGGATCCAGCTGCTTGACCACCAGCCCCATCCCCACTTCCCCTGCCCTCTCCCCGAGTGAGCGGCTGGTCCAACAAGACCCACAAGAGGTGCTCCGGCTGGAGAGGGAAGCAAGTGTCCCAACAGAAGCGGCAGGTCAGGACATTCCCATCTTGGAAGAATAAATTTCTGAGATTCCAAAAACTAAAACAACTTCCAATCAAGCATCTCAGCTTGGAAAAGAAAGCAAAAGTTATTTCTTTCTGACATACTGGAAGACAGGGTCAGTAGTCAGGGGATTCAGAAGCTGAATGCGTCTGTATCAGAGGAGAAGTCCTTCAGAGCACTACAGTGGTGAATGGCAGATTGTAGCAAAGAATCTGGAAACTTTCCAGAGAATTCTATCAGCAACAGACATCATTCTGATAGGGCTCCTTCTTACTTATACTTTAGGAATGAAAATTGAGCATACTAAAATGTAGCTTCTCTGTGGAAAGAGACAGGATACTATAAGTTTTAAATCTTCCAAACAATTTCTGTTGAAGCAAATTATCTCTTTCCTTTTGGACCTATCTTCCCTTCCTAGCTTGATAGCAATTATTTATCAGGTGTGTATTGAGTTCGCAGGTCTTGGTATGAATATGCAGCCCCATTTTAGTCTTTGGCCCCAGAAAGAAGGAGGACTTGTGTCATGGAAAACGTGCATGTTTTAAAACACTGCAGTCGAAGATGCAATCTGACTCAAAATCAACATTTTGAAGAAAAAAAAGAAGAAAAAAAAGAAAGATGTAAATACAACTCAATGGCTTTATTTGCCAAAGCAAAATTGTTAAGAGTAGAGTACATTTCTAGATTTTCTGCTTTCTAGAAGTTGACTTTTATTCTTTTCTGGAGGGGCATAATGGAAGGAAATTCTGATATGCTCTTCCCATTTTCAGTACAAATAAATATATACCTAAATAAACCCACCAGAATTTGGGCATGCTTGTCAATAAAAAGGAAACACTCATGTATTTAAAAATGCAAAGTCTTTTCCAGGCCATTTCCCATGGTGGTAGAGTTACAGACACCAGGGATCAAAGATGCTTTGTTATGTCTCAAGATTTTTTTTCCTCTTGAAACATTAGGAAATGATTAGAAATATTCTGAATCAGGCAAAAGACACTTTCCCCAAGAAATCATTGACAGCATCTTTCCATTTTCCATCCTGGGACCCTCTGTGGCCAATTCTCACAACTCAGTCCTTATCCCACACTTGACTGCTTTCAAAGTTAAGAGCACAAAGATAACTTGGTATAGTAAGGGAACAAAGAATGTATTATGTAGTAACCACTTTGAATTATTTCTGCAATAAAATTGATTGCATTGTGTCTTAAAAAATACCAATAGAGGGAGAAATTGATGCCCCATATAATTGAAAAGGGAAGTTTAAAAAAATACATCAATGTTATTATTTCATTTTGAAAAAGTTCAAAATCAGCTGGAGTCTTTTTGGGTGCAATACCTCCTTATAAGCAGGAGGATGATTTATGATCTAACTTTAGAAACTTGAGATGCACTTGAAGTTTCACCCAGCTCTGTGGGGGAAAAGTCTGCAGACAAGACATTCCCTGCACCAAAATGGTGATAAAGCACCAATTAGTGGCTGCGGCATGAAGTGGGAGTGTTTAACCTTTCAGGCATGCCAACAATGTGTTCCTTAATTCGAAAACAGGGTACAAAGTGTTAGCGAGTAGAGAACAGTAATCATTCATCATTCAACTTGACATATCTCTTTTACAGCAGAGGCAAGAGAAGGGATCCTCTCTGCTCCATTTATTCTGGCTTTTGTCTAACTTCTCTGAAAAAGGACCTGGTGCTCTAATGAGGGGTACCAGACACTGAAAATACCTGGAGATCAGGAAAAAAATATGCTGACAGCTTTCCCTAGGAGAAGCCCACCTTCCTCTGAGCTGCTTGGAGCAATTTATGTGCATTACCCAGCAGCAAGCCTTATTATCCCTCTTTGCAAATGGTAGAAAAGTGTTGCAGGAAGACTCAAAAAGCTCACTTGAGGCTACAAGAGAAGCCAATGCTCTGCTGAAAATAGAAACCGAGAGCTCTGGGAAACTCAGCCTGAGAGCATCCTTTAATCTCTGGACCTTTTTGTGTCTTTTTAGACAATAACCCTTTCCCTGAAAGACTTCTTTTCCTAATGACAGGACTGCTGACTCTCCCTCCAGAATGTTGTAAAAAGGTGATATTTAACTGAGGAAATTGAAACTCTAATTGGCCTCTCCTAAAGCAGGAAAATAAGTGCTTCACATTCCTTCTCTTGGCCAGATGTTTGTAGCTGTCCCTCTGGGATTCTACCCTGAGGAACGCTGAAGAGGCGAGCAGCCCGCTTGAGTCGGTCTGCTTACACTCTCAAGATTTGTTTTTGGTGCATGGTGGAAGCCATGGAGAGTTCATCAAGCAGACAGAGGTTTCAGGAAGGAGATTTGGGCTTGTATCACCAAACTTTGGGATGACAGCTGTCCCTGCATCTCTTGTCGTGATAAATTAGCAGCTTGAGGTGAACCGTCCATTTTTTAATCTAGGTTAATTTGTGTTAGTTGTGTTATTTGATTTGGGCAATGGAATTTTAGCAGAGATGACAGGAGCAAAGTCTTGCAATGATGTACTTGTGTGTGTAGGATGTCTTCTGCTATTGTGTTATAACCATCACCATGAGAAGACCATGGCCTGGAAACCTGCTGGTCAGAGGAGGATGAGAAACACATGGAGCCTGCATAGACCCCCCCCTGAGCCCAGCCTCAATGAGCCAACAACCAGCCACCCTAAATGCATAAGTAAAAATAGTAATTTGCTGTTGTGAGCCACTGAGTTCTGTGGTAGTTTGTTATGCAGCACAAAATGTTACAACTGACTGATACAGTACCACTGAAAGAGAATAAGTAGAGGAGGATCTACCTTAGTGTGCTTGCAAGCGTGTCCAGCTTGGGGCAACACATGGCAAGCAGCCAGCAATGCTGAGAAATTAAACTCAACAAAGTGATTGTATTTCATATCTTAAAGAATAGGGTGAACTATATTAAATGTTGTGAATGCCCAAACTGCCTACTAATACCTTACTTTTAATTGACAGTAAGTTTTTCATTCTTTTTGTATGCTTTTCCAATGACGTCTTTACCATCGTTTCCCCAATATGTTGGCATCTATCTGGGACATTATCCTAGCTGAACAGTATACCACCACCTAGATTCTACAGTTAACACTTTGTCTTTTCACATGTCTACCTATCCATCCTTTTATTCATCCATCAATCCATCCTATTTTTTTATACATTTCAAAATAAACTCCAGATGTTGGTACACTTCACCTTGACAATAAATTTTGAGACATGCATATACTCATCATTGCAAGAAGTTTTCTCAGGCGCCCTCCCAGTCCAATCTACCTTCCTACCCCAAAGTACTTCTGATTTTTTTCTACTTCACACTAGTTTTTCATTTGTGAACTTCATACAAACAGAATTATGTACTACATAGTCTTTTGTGTCTATTTCCTTCCATTAGCATAATATTTTTGAGATTCACTTATGATTTTCTGTAAGGGTCCTCAATTTTAAATGAATAATTTGGACAAGAATTTTGCAGACTTTGATACAGCAATCAGCTTTAAATAATATACTTGAAGTAAATAGCCTCTGAAACAGGGATCTCTTCCCTTGTCTGACAGAGACCTTGACCTCGACTTCTGGTGTTCATGTCTCCACTTCGCCTTGTTTAGGGTTAATGCATCTTTCAAAACTGCGGAGGTAACTTACTGATATTTGTCTCACGGGCACAATGCTTTTGATTTACTGAGTTCAGTTAGATGCAGGGGTTGACCAAGCTCTTAGGATTAATTGCATCTGGCTTTTCCCCGAGGGGTCGTCCGTAGTGTATACTTCACAGGCTTCAGACTACTGTGTCCCAGCTGAGGGTCCACGGGGGCGACTGAAGACTTGCAAGTTGGCCTCACTTTGTTCTGGTTGGGTAATCAGAGTTCATAGCAGTGCATGGGAAAAATTAAAAAGGTAAAGTCACATATACCTCCAGAAGAGTTAAGTGCCAGTGCTCCACCACTTTATTTCCTAGGTGTAGCTTGAGGTTTTAGCCACTGAAAGCAGTACTATGGCTTTGTACTGTAACCTAGCTGAGTTGGAACTACGTTTCCCAGAACCGCCAATCCGCAGACTTCTGGCATTGGCGAGGACCGCGCGACCTCGCGAGCCTCCGAAAGCGTAAGTGACGCCGTGCTACTTTCTCTGTATCTTGGAGGGTCTCTGCGGAGACCGGCGAGAGCTACAGCTCACAGGATTGTCATTGCTCAGTGGTGGTTGCTGGTCTTTGGGCTGTGGGTCTTCTCCTTCAGCTTTCTGGGCTTCTGTTCGCCAGCTCCACCGTCAACTTCCTGCCCACTGGGCCACCTGCCCTGTAAACCTCCGCCTCGCCCAGACAAATGAGCCGGAGTTGGCCCTGCAGCGCATGCAGAGGCTCAGACCCTAAAACAAACCCATATTCGGTGTCATTCATAATGCTGTGTCTCCCAGTATCCCCCGTGGCTACACCCAGCGAGGCCATGTCCCAGCACGGAGGATGTCCAGCGTTCACTGCTGACTTCTCCCTTTTCCTCTAGACGTCCCAGTTCGGTCCACATTCCTCCTTTGAAGTCAGGTAAAGGGGAAAATGGAAGCCCGGCCTCAAGGTGCTCTTGATGAACCTAAGCCAGCCCTGTTAAGGGGCGTGGGATGCAGTCCAAGCCAATGAGATGGGGGAGAAAGCGTGAAAAACAAATAGGCCATCCCAATAGAGACAAGTGTGGGAGAAAATGATTCTTTTCTACTCTGACTGTTGCCTCAAAGGATTGCAGCCATCCTGCAATCCGGGAAGATGCAGGTTGGCCTTAGTGTGACATGCAGGTGGCACCACAGGAGATGGAAAAGAGGACCTGAAATCTTTGAAGACTCATTGAGCCACCTGAAGAACCAACCTTCTAATAGCTTACTGGTTGCTCGGCATACCCCATGGGTGCTACCCATCTAGCCCTGCCTCAAGAACTCCTGTGTGTGAGATAAAAATTCACTTTACTTTGTAAGCCATTTGAGTTGTGGCTGTCTTAGGTGTTGGTAGCTGAAATTATCCTGAAGGTTATGGGGCAGTAAAAGAATGTACCTTTGTTTCTGACAACAGTTAAAAGAATTCTAAAACATGTTCTGGTTAATGTCATTGTCACTGGAAAAGTATATTGTTTGCATTAGAAAATTTGTGTGTCAATTTTGTTTGTTCAAAATCTGTTTCATTAGTTTATGGGCAAGTGTAACTTACACATTTTACCTAAGAAAAGATTACCAGTTGGGCTTGTGTATATATAAGGTATTCAGTGACAAACATAACTCTTCTATTTTAGGTAGCCTTGTGTCTTTGGGCCTTTCTTTGGTTTTATCCTAAAATACAAGCCCCCTTACATGGGCCAGGTTCCTCCAGTGATACATTTTGGATGAGGAAGGAGAGAGTGATCTGTTTTACAAGTTTTAAAGTCTAAGTAAGTTACTGGGGTTTTAAGAATATATTTATATATGAGTTGGTGCAGTTTAATGACTTTTCCATAAATAAATGTTCAGCCCTTGGCAGTGTAAGTGTAGTAGATTAATTGCATGATGGGTTCCAACTTTTCACTCCCTATATCTACCCTGTGCTGTGTAGCTCAGCACAGCAGTGCCCACCCACTGTGACACTTGGATTGTCCTGTGATGTTCTTTGGCCACTAGGTGTGAGCGGAGGTATAAAAAAGCACTGGCTAGTTGGAATTGTTTGCTTGTGTCTCTGGCTTCACTATGCCAGTGTGCTGAGGGTAGCCTGTGAGAGGACAAGTGTTCTCTCATAGTTTATAGGTAACTCCCAGAGGTGAGTTAGCCCAGAAGGGAAGAGGAGAATCACCCAACGGAACCCAGCCTAAATCACTGACCCATTCACGTATGAGCTAAATAAATGCTTATTGTTTTAAGTTCTGAGTTTGGGGATTTTTTTTTTTTGTGCAGTGTTATTGTGGCAATTGATACCTAAGATATCTTTTACCTACCCATCAGGGAAATTTTGAGATAGGCTGTAAGAAGGAATTAAGTGTGTTGGCTCTATGAGCAGTCAGTCACACCTTCTAGAATTTTGTTCGGAATTTACCCAGGAGTCATCGACTTGGGCATGCTCTCCTATTCAGGGATAAATGCAGAATTGTATATGTCTTTTAGGCCTTTGTCTATGGCCAAAAATGGGAGATCCCACCATGGAAACTCTCACCGTGGAGAATCTCACCATGGAAGCAGATCTCTGTTCTATGTGTCATAGTCACAAGTGAGTTATTGGAAGTTTTAGGAATGTACTTTTATATTAGTTGTGTATGATTCAATCAAGACTGAGTCAGCAGGCACCAGATGTCTGTGTAAAATTCCTACTGTGGTTGAGACTGTTGTTTCCCATGATGCTGATGGGAAATCATATGTGACAAAATTTAAATTAATTGCAGTTGAATGAAACTAAAAATCCAGCTCCCCAGTCACACTATCCATGTAGCAAATGCCCAGTGACCCCATGACTTGTGGCCACTGCTTTGAAAAACATAGATACAGAATGTTTGCATTATCCCAGAAAATCCTTTGAATAGTGCTGTTCTGAGTGCGTTTGTGAAGACTTCTTCACATATTTTTTTTCTGTCTGAACGTCTAGTTTCCACTGACTAGTTAGTTTTGACAGCCTCTCACTCTGGGAGAAATGATTTATTGTTTGCTAGGTTATTTTTCAAAACTCAAGCTAGCCTGTTTTGATGCCTATTGCATCCAGTGTTCTCTCAGTTTATAGATCATGAAGGTGCCATTGAAGTGAAGTCTTTATTTATTTCTTCAAGTATATCTACAGAGGAAATATCCAACCATTAGGGCAGTGTAAGGCCAGTACAGGGACCGAGGGCAGTGAGAGAATCCCCATGTTGAGCTGTAAAACTCCAGCTGAACCTTCAGGGGAATATGAGAAGAAAAGGAAGCACAAAAAGGAAATACTGGGCCAAACCAGGGAATGCCCATGTCCCACTGGGCAAGGTTCCCCTGTGTTTATCTTCCACCTCAACTCAGCTGGAGCTAGGATTGGGGGGAGGTTCTCTGGTTTCTCTGGGGTACTCTCTGGTTTCCTCAAGGAAGAAATTCCCCCATATAAATTTCTTCCTACACCATCTTGGCCTCTCTTTGCCTCTTTACTCACTTGGGTGGGTGACTTTTTGGAGAGATGAATTTGGAAGTGTAAACCAAGCTCCTCTGTGTCCTTAGCTTTCTCTTTAAAAGGCTAAGTATTACTGGATTACAGACTACGTTTTATTTATTTGGGTAGCTTCCACCTTTTGGGTATTGTGAAAAATGCTGCTATGAACACGAGTTCATGTAAACCTGTTTGAGACCCACTTTTAACCCTTGGGACTGTGTGCCTAGAGCAGGACTGCAGGGCCAGAGGCTGCACACTGTGTGATGTTTAGAGGAGCCACTTCTCTCTTTCCACAGTGGCCTCACATTTTGCACACCCGCCAGCAATGCCAGGGGCTGCAGTTCCTCCTCATCCTCCCCACACTTGCTTCTGTATTTGCCTGGTACTCAGCAGGTCTACAAGATGCTTAGCGGTGTCCTGCACAACAGACACTTAGCAAACAGAATTAAAGGAATGGGCAGAAAGGCATTCTTAGGGTATTTGAAACTCACATTGTCTAGATTCTTGCACAATTCCTAGGGAAATCAGGTGAAGAAAAGATCTCAGGTTCTGGGACATTTCCTCAGGAAAGAGGTCACCTGGCCCGTGGGAAGGGGCCCTCAGGGCTCAGGCCAGTGGTCACAGGAGCTGTGGGGGTGTGGACCCTGCCTATCTGCAGCAAGCAGCTTCTGTTTTCAGTGCCAGCTAATTGCTGCCAGATGGTGAAGCAGGGCCAAGGTTATGGTCCTTCCCATGGGTAAGAAAAGACAGAAATTTGGATCCTAACAAGTGACATCTCTCCCTTTTTGGACATCAGCAGTGGTGGTAGATTGCACTGTGGGGTCTGTCCTCCTCCCCTCCCTGCCACTTGCCTGTCATGGCCTCATGCTGGGTGGAGGGTGCTTTCTCTGCCTTTGACTGTGGGCTCAGCTTTGAGAATCTGTTTTGCCACTGGTCTAGGAGCAAGAATGGTGGTGACCCAGTGTGCTGCTGCCACCACTAAGGGAGGACACCCCCAGCTGGCCCCCTGGCCCCAGAGACACGTGTCCCAGGAGAGCCACCCAGCCCATCTCAGCCCAGGCCAGCTGACCCTGGCCATTGTGTAGCCCTGTGGGAAACAAAAGTGTTTTGCATTGAAGGAATCTGATCACCACCATGCTAGGCTGGCCAGAGACCGCTTTAAATCCCTTCCCCCGCTGTGCTTTTACACCTGCTTCAGGTGTATCATCATGGGTTGAGAAGGTCCAGTCAGCACAGCTACACCCTACAACTCTTATTCAGCCCTGCTTTTGACAAGCAACCACAACTCCTTATGCATTCTCACGTCTTATCCCTGGCAGGTAGTCACAAGTCCTTTTCACTGAACTCTGCCCCTGGAAAGTTCATCGTGGCCTTTTCCTTTCATAGCCCCCCTTTATGCTCAGGACCTTCTAGAAGACCCCATAGCCTATACGAGAGCGATCCAGTCTGGTCTCCAGTGCCAGGGCAGTGCCACTCAGGTTTGTTCTGAAATAAACCTGTCCCGTTGAGCTCATACCTTGGTTTCTTTTCCTCCTTTTTTCCTAACACATGTCACATGCTGCTGAAATTTTGTGGGCTTTGTTTCACTGCACAATGTAGCAAGAGTTAATTAATATAAGAAGTCACTAAAAAGTTAAAACTGCATCTCTGTCTAATCATGGCCCTTCTGATGAGGGTGAAAGGCAGCTCATTGCACAGCTCACCCTTGGGGTGTGAGGGAATTAGATCCAGGATCCCTCGAAGGTACCCAAACCCACTGTGCTCGAGCCCTTATTGAAAATGGCACAGTGGGCGGTAACCTACTCATAGCCTTCCGTACGCTTCACATGTTACTTCCAGTACCTACTGCAGTGTAAATAGTGCTTATACTGTATTGTTTAAGGAATAATGAAAAAAGTCTGTATGTGATCAGTAGGATTAGAAAATATTTGCAGTATTGGCTGAAGTGTGGGGTGTGGAACCTGCAGATATGGAGGGCCGACTGTGCTTCTGATTTGCATTCCCCCAAGGATGTCCAAGCAGCTTTCCTTGTGCTTATTGGCCGTTCCTACTGGGATTCCTTTGGAGGTAGAAACACCTATCTATTAAAGATAGAAACTCACAAAGGGAACAAACATCCTGTGTCTTTAAAGAAGGATAAATTTTGCGTCTTAATCCATAATGACAGTTCATCAACAAACATTCCAAAAGCACCAGATGAAACAAAATTCATGACTGAATTGTTCAAACCCATAAACTCTCAGATGCACTGTCACTAGCTGTGTGTCTCTAGCGAGTTACCTGGCCTCGTGATTTCCTCATTTTTAAAATGGGAACCATGTTATTAACTATATTAGACTATCATAAACATTTTACTATAGTGCTTGAAGATTGTTGCTGCTCAGTAAATATTATTCACAACATTATTAGTATTAATAATAGTTGATGCAGCTGTTACATCAATTTTTTTTTTTTTGGTACCAGCAATCGAACTCGGGACCTTCCGCTTGCGAGGCAGGCGGTGGAACCACTGAGCTAAATCCCCAGCCCCCTGTTACATCAATATTAAAAAAACTGTAAAAAAGCATAATCTTATATTCACACAAAATTTTGCACAAGAATGCTTATAGCAGCTTTAGTCATAATTGCTGAAACTTGGAAGCAATTAAAATGTCCCTCAGGAGGTGAACAAAGTGTTGTATAAGCATATTATGGACTATTATTTAGTAATTAAAAAGACCCATCAAGATGTGGAAAGACACAGAGGAAACTTAAGTGCGTACTGCTAAGTGAAGGAAGCCACTCTGAAAAGGCTGCACGATTCTAACCATATGACATTTTGGAAAGGGCAAAACTGTTAACAGTAAAAAGAGCAGTGGTTGCCAGGGGTTAGTAGGGAGCGAGGGATGAATAATTACAGCACAGAAGATTTTTAGGGCAATGAAACTATTCTGTATGACATTGCATTGGTGGCTACATGACATTCTGCGTTTGGCAAAGAACATGGAATCAGAGAGCCCTCATGTGAAGTATAGACTATGGTTAATAATGAGTCAACACCGGCACATCGTAATGAGTGAACCCCATTAATGTAAGCTGTTAATAAGGAAGAATTAAGCAAAAAGAAAAGGAGTATTTGAGAACTTTCTGATCAGTTTTTCTGCAAACCTAAAACTGCTCTAAAGAATAGTCTGTTAAAAAATGGAGAAAAAAAGCATAAGAGAAAAATTTTGCGTGAGAGTATTTAAAATCAATTTCTCCTTAGCTTGTACCATGTTGTTTCTAAAATGCGTGTGTAACTGTTTGTGATTGTAGACATGTTTATAAATTGTTAACTTTAGCTTGAGGACAATCATACGATTGTTTTTATCTTCTAACTTGGGAGAGCATGACAGTGTGTGCATGGGCATGTCACTCCTCCCGGACTGCACCTCACGTCAAGTGTTAATGAGCTGTGGAATCACTTGGTTATTGTGAAGGTGCAGACAGTAGTTTAGCAGGTTTGAGATGGGGCCCGAGATTCAATATTTCTAACCAGGCCCAAGGGTGCCACTGTTGCTGCTTCAGACTGTGTTTTAAGTAGCAAATGTATAAACAGAGGCACCTGAGTGTGTGGTCTCACCCGGGTGGGGTCATCTCAGCCAGTTCCTCCACTGACTGTGTCTGTCCATCTCTTGTGTGGAAAGATGACACCTGGCTATTTCAGGACCAAAGGTTTTTCCCACCAGACCTGACTTGCAAGCCCAGTCATTGTGTCTTCAGTACTTGATGTGACTAGCGAGGACCACATAATGCTGAGCACCAAACCATGCCACAGCTCAGGTGCTTAGAAGACCTGAATTGATTTCCATTGGTCTGCAGGGCAGTTGCTGCTGGATGATCCAGGTTGGGCACGGTGGGACTGGGTCTCCTCCTCCGTGCTCCAGCAGCTGCCTAGAGACCCCAGTGCAGGACCTTCTGAATACTCAAGATAGGACAATTCTGTCCTCAAGGAAAAGCAGGTCAGGTGCTAGGAGGGCTCAGATTTCTCTGGTGCTTGCTCTTCCCAAACTCCCTGGGGAACTACCTGCTGTCTTCATCTTAAATTCTCTGTCCAGATGTTGTCCACACCTGGTGGACTCGAAGTATGAACTTGGTTTTGGATGCCGTTGGCTTTTGTTCTTTGCCAGATGCTGATAATCCCACCTCATCCTTCACTGTGAATGTGCCAAAGCCTTTTTTATTCTTCTGCATTCATCCCACAGACAACAAAGCCGGCAGCAACTCCATTTAGCCCAGCTTCTCTTACAGGTGAGAGCAGTTCTGTGTTGGAAAGAACACAGTGGCTGACCCAACTGAGTGCCCAGTGGCCAAGTCTTCAACAATTTGAGTAAGAAAATTAACAATGATAGAAACAGGCTACAACCCATGGAATAAAATAAATATCTACAAGCTATACTGAGATAAGTAGTTGAACAAATAGAGTTGAGAGAGAAGGGGCAGTTCTTTCTTACAGCAGAATTCCAATTATTAAATTTCCAGAGAGTGATGGGAATGTAAAATATTTCGCGTGACCACTTGATACGTATCACAGCTTGCAGGTATGGACCATGGATGGAAGCAAAAATGAGCAGGCCAAAGATGATGCAGAACACATGTTTGTACAGGTCTCAGGGAACATCCTTTCCTATTTGCAGAAGCAGCCACAATAATTGCATTGGAGAAATCTGGTGGACACCTGTGTGATATTTCTACCCTCAATGCATAACCTCAGCTAACCATGAGAAAATGACAGGCTCAAAACAAAGCTAGTGTATGAATAACTGACACATATTCTCCCAGAGGGCGAAGGTCAAAATATGCAGACTGAAGAGCTCTCCCAGACTGCAGGGCACCAAAAGACACACTGCTAAAAGCAATGTGAAATCTGGATTGTGGACCAGAAAATGGACACTGGAGGGGCAACTGACGAATCTGCATATTGCCTCTAGATCAATTAATAGCACTGAGCTGGTATTAATTTCTCAGAGGAGATCACCATCCCATGGTTGCTACAGTGTTTGTATTTGGGGAGCTAGGTGCAGGTTATACATATACTAATTTTACAAACTTTTTGCAAAGCTAAAAGTATTTCAAAGTGAGAAATGAAAAGTAATAATGTGTTCTAGATCATCTGCTTCTGTTCAGATCTGGTTATATGACTTACTAGCTGCATGAATTGGGGGAAGCCACCTCATTTCTTCTTCCCTCAGTTTCCTCATCTGTAAAATGGGAATAAAATAGTACCCACCTCAAAGGGTTATAAGGAAAATTAAATGTGTTGATATATGTACAGTTCTTAGAACTCAGTACCTGGGCTCAGAGCAAGGGCTCTGAATTACATGTAATTGTCAAAATTATATAATTATTATCTTCTGCTGAGCCTAGTGTTATTTCTCCCTCTCCCTCTTTTCTCTCTCCTTCTCTCCCTCTCCTCTTCTCCCCTCCCTCCTTCTCTTTTTCCCTCTCCCTCTGGGAGGCTTCTGACATAGGTCCTGGTGCTGATTTTGTCTCCCTCTGCCAGCATTCTGATAAGACCAAATCAAGCATCAGATTTGTGCCTCAAGGATTATTTACTTTTAAAGCAACTGAAATAAGTTTTCCCTGTTAGAGTTGTGGCCTGGGAGATGCCTGCCTCGGAAAGACAATGTTCAGATGACCAAAGCAACCTGTGGGGCCCATTTCCCTCCTCCCTGTGGGAGGCTGCAGACCTTTTGGGTCTGTTGGGTCAACCGCCCTCGTTGGTTTCAGGTATGTGCATGTGTGCATGTATGTATCTGTCTCACAATGAACTGTCCCAGCCCTCATCTTGTGGCATATTTTAGGATTTGTTGGTCAATAAGACTGCAGCACACACACCAGCTTCAGTCTCTGCTTGGGCCTTGCCTTTGATGTCACAATCTGACTGTGTCTGTTAATCTGGCCACAGCTGCTCACAGACTAGAGCAGCAAGGTCAAGAGGACCAGTGAAGTATGATGTAGAGGAGGACAGACCATCCTTCCAAAAGTAAAGCTGGGAATAGACTCAAGGCGGGCCAGTTCAAGACTCCAGGTTCAGCTCGGGAAGTGGCCATGCCACCCACTGTGAACCTGTCAGGACTGCAGAGCTTCCCTATGCTAGAGGACATCAGCCATTACATCAAAGACATGGGTGCCCAGCTGGTGAAGAAAGTCAGTGCCATCTTTCAGCTGGACATCACTAAGGATGGGAAGACCATTCTGCAGTGCACCATTGACCTGAAGAACAGAGCTGGGGACATGTATCCAGGACCCGCAGGGCTCCTGGCAGACACTGTCTTCACAATCCCAGAGTCTGTCTTTATGGAGTTAGTTTTGGGGAAAATGAACCTGTAGAAAGCTTTCTTGGCTGGCATGTTCAAAGTGAGTGGCAAAGTTCTCCTCAGCCAGAAGCTGGAGAGGGTTTTCAAAGATTGGGCTAAGTTTTAAGCATGCAAAAACACGAAGGAAAAGAGCAATACTTCTCTCTGATGATAATATCGAATGGAAATCATGCTTAAAATGAAGATTAAAGTAAAGAGAACCTGATATTTTAAACTCAAATTCTTCCTACTCATATGTGATTAATTTTCCTGCTGCTGTATATGTTTGTGGTGAGAGCTGTGGAGCAGTAAAGAGCATTGGAGTGCATCACCTCAGATCTTGGTCTTTTAATTTCCCTAGCTCCATTTATTTTTTAATGTAACAATGAAGCCACATGTAGTCGGATGGGTAATTCTGTTAGTTGTATTTAAGTGCTCTGATGATTGAGTTCCCAAGAATTGTCAATTTTCCAAGTTTGATGCTTTGGGGAAAAGTGATTCATCGTGCAAATCTGCATGCCACCAGTAAGTTGGGGGAGGCGGGCTGCAGGGCTTTTAGTGGGTAGAATCCAGGTAGAGGGCAGCGTACCTGGTGCATTATAACTTCTGATGAAGCCAACTCTAGGAAAGTTGAAAGGTGATCTAAGCCAGTGGTTCTTAGATTGGGGCATGTGCCGGAGTCACCTGGAAGGTTGGTTCAGGTTCAAACTGACCGGGACCACCTCACATTCTCCACTCATTAAAATGCCTACTGCTGCAGCATTCCCTGGAGATGTTGATGAGACCAGCCTGCTGCTTGACTTCATGCAAAGCCATCAGTGTTGGCCACAGTTGTTCTCCTTGAGACCAGTGAGATGCTGCTCCTATTTGCAGGATCTCCTGGAGACAGATTACAAGGCCTTCTGTGAGTCATTTCTACAATATTGATGCTACTGGGAGGTTGTGTATGGAGGATTTTATAAAAACTGGAGGGATTTTCCCTCCTGGGATCTCTCTTTACCTATTGTGTGGGAGGCCACACTCTTAATGGGTAAGTGTGTGTGTGTCACTGGTTCCTATGTGGTCTGAGGGTAATTTTTGATCTTGTAGGTTAAATATGACAGCACAGACACTCCAAAACTCACAGGAGAGTTGTATCCAAACTGCTGTGCTGAGATGTCTGCCTACTGTCTTAGTCAGTTTTCAGTTGCTATGACAAAATACCCAAGACTGAGTAATTTACAAGGAGTTTATTTGGCTCATGGTTTTGGAGGCTGGGAAGTCCAAGACCCTGGGGATCTGACGAGGCCTTCTTGCTGTACCCTAACATGGCAGAGGGTGTCACACAGCCAGACTCACACCAGCTCAGGTCTCTCTTCTTCTAAAGCCACTAATGATCTGGTGGGGCCACAACCTCATGACCTCTCTGAACTCTGATTATTGCCTGAAGGCCCCACCTCCAAATACTGTTAACATATTGTGGGGATTAAGTTTCTAACACATGAACTTTTGGGGGGACACATTCAAACCAGCACCTACCAAATTATCCAGCCATTCCACTCATAGATATTTTCATAAGGCAGATGAGAGCCATATACACAAATACAGAACCTGGTATGATGTCCATCCATAGGGGAACTGGTGAACAGGCTATGGTGCTCATACCATGGAATACTTCTCAGCAATAAAAAAACATTAATATACATGCAACAAAGTGGAAAAAAGTCAAAATAATTATGCCAAGTGAAAGGCACCAGAAAAAACCAAACAGATACTATATGATTCTATTTATAAATATTAGAAAAAGCAAACAATAGTGACAGAGAAAAGATCAATGGTTGCCAGGAGACAGAACAAGGAGGTAAAAAAGATGGGGGGGGTGTTGTTAGGAATGGCATTGAGGAAACTTGGGGTGATGAATAGATTTATTATCTTGATTGTGGTGAAGTTTACAAGTATATGTATAGGTCAGATCATCAAACTGGACATTTGCTACATACACATGCCATTCATTTTGTGTTAGTGTGGGAGAATGAAGCTGTCTTGAAAACCTCCAGTCTGCTCAAAGCAAGGGCTACACGCGATTATGTTCCAGGGAGGACCTGTGCTCAAGAGTTCCTAAGTGCATTGTGGGTTGGTTTCCCAAGCCTACAGACTTGTGTGGCCCTGCTGGGACTTCCTGGGGTCTCCGTATTAGAAACAGGTAGGGTGAGGGCTTGTCATTCACACAACAGCATCTTCTCCCATGGTCACTCTACTCCATGGTGAGACATCGCCAAGGTTGGTAGTGGAGCTGGTGTGCTTTCTGTGTCTCTCCCCATGGGAGCCTTGAATTTGATGACCTGTGGGGTGTGCCTGCCATGCCCCTCACCGGGCAGCTGTGGCGATCCTAGGGCCTCCCCCTGACTGTGAGTATTGGTTGGGTTTTTAGCTCCTCAGGCCCTGGCTGCTCTGCTCAAGGTGCATTTATGAGCATCCAGCAGGGGGCAGGGCAGGTGATTGGGGCGTTGTGCTCTTATCTCTTTTAGGGGCAATAGCTCACCCAAGCCCTTGCTCCCAAGGACCCTGCTCAGACCTCGAGTCACCATAGCCTCTGTTAACTGGCCTTGAGACAGGGTTGCTTGGAGGCAGGGTATGGACCTAGCAAAAGGTGTTACCTAGGGTCACTCCTGGGCTAGCATCTGACCCATTCTGACGGGGGAAAAAATAGTGGTCTCAACCAGTCAGATTCCTTTCTTAGGAAGTTGGAATTGGGAAAAAGAGAGACTGAGCTACAAGCAAGCGGGGGGGATGGAAGCTAAGGCTGTGAGGGGCCTCAGGCTGTGGGGAGGGGGCCCCATGGCAGAGCTGAGGGGAGGTGTACAGGAGCTTGAGCAAGCAGAGCAAGCTGGTCAACCTAGGGAAATGGGACAGACAGCAAGCCCTGCTCAGTGAAAGGAAGCAAACCTCAAAGGCTGAGGTGCCATAGGTGAGGGGCGCTGGGAGGGCTCAGATTTTGCTGTAGTTTGGAGCTCAGGGTTACCACCCACATCTGCACTGTCACAGCAGTTACTGAGCTGCTTTCTGCTTGGCTTCCTCTTCTGGAAATTGCTGAAGAAGCCTAGCAGTGACCAAGGCCTGCTGGGAGGCACTATCCTAGGAGGGCTCCATAAATGGGAGCTCCTGGGTTGGGGGGACTCTTGCTGGCTCCCTATTGCCTCCCAGCAAGTCCACACCAGGGATTTGCACACCCCATTCCAGGGACCTCTCTGCCCACTGTCTTCTTCTACTCAGTTGGTGCCCTTGGAGGCCACACCTGGCTCAGGGCACACATTGGCCTTGTGTTGGGTCTGCCCAAATCCAGGCAGCACAGTGACTGTATGGTTTAACTGAGGCCATAAAACTGGGATTTGTAGATTCTCTTGGAAAACAGGAGTTTGGGTCATGCTGTACCCACGTTCTTTCTAGGCACTAGCCTGACTGGGGGTGAGACGGGCTCTCTGGACAGATTTAGATCACACTCAGCATCCTGGACCCTGAGGCTGTGTTTTGGGGGCCACCTGTCACGGGGCCACACTGCTGCTTTCTCAGCTGGCCTGCCTTAAAGGGCCCTGTGGGGATTTGTGTCTATGACTGCTGCTCCCCACAGTTAAGTGGTCTTTCTCTTCCCCTCACTGGAGAGCCCTGTGTTGATTTTCTCTGGTTGTACAAATTACTGCCAACTTAATCTCTTAAAACAATACCCATTCACCCATTATCTCTCAGTGTCTGTGGGGCAGAAGTCTGGTGGGCTCTTCTGGAATCTCATCTCTAATGCTTCTGGCCTCAGGCACTTGGCCTGGCTGAGCTTTCTCCTGGGACTTGAGTAAGAATCAGCCCCAAGCTCACTTGGGTTTTGGCTTTTCACGAGCATGGGCCTGAGATCCCTGCTTCCTTGGTGGGTGTCAGCCAAGGATGCACCCTCAGCCCCTCACAGCTCTCACATTCTTAATCAGGTCGCTTCTCCAGCTGGGAAGCCAGCCGTGGTGTATCGGTCCTTTCCCTGGCTCTGAATCTCTCTGAATTCTTCTGTTTCCATCTTCTGGCTCTAAAGGACTTGCATGGTTACACAGATAATCCAGGATCATCCCCTCTTTCAATGGCATCTGATTAGGAACCTTAATTATGTCTTTAAAGGTCGTTTGGACACAGAAGGTAATGCCATGGCTCCACCCCCAGTTCACACATTGAACCGCTAACTCCCTCTTTGGAGGTGGAGGCTTTGGGAGCGTTAGAGGAGGTCCTAGCGTTAGAGGGTGAGCCCTGTCTGTGTGATAAATCCTTAGAAGAAGATGAAGAGACTCAGCTACTAGAGCTCCGCCCTTCCTTACCACTGTGAGGCTGCAGCAGGAAGGCGCTGTCTGTAAACTAGGGAGGGAGCCTCCCCAGACTTGAGCACGCAGACACCCCTATCCCAAACTTCTCAATTTTCAGAGCAGTGAAGGAAAAATATCTCTTGTTTAAGCTGCCAAATCCAACTCATTTTGCTGTAGTAGCCTGGACTAAGGCAGGTGAGGTATTCATGGTTGAGAACCTGGAGCAGAGCCCAGGCCTGGGGTTTGGGATGTAGACTCCTGGAGGTCATTCTTCTACCTGCTCCTGGACTCCGCCACCTAAATCCTGCCACACTTTCATGAAGCTGCCCATGGGTCCATCGTCCATCGTCATCTTCTCCCACAATGTATGTGCCCTTCTTTTTCCAGCCCTGGGTTCTGACTGTGTGGGGTCACCCCATCTGGGCCAAATGAACATCTGGTTTGCTGAGGACCATTCTGGTTGACACCATCATCTTGATTTGAATTAACAGTGCCTTCTTCTTCAGCAGAGCTGCAGAGTCTCAGTGTGGATGGAAGTGTCCCAGTGTGCACGGCAGGCTGGCCGGCTCCCTCTGCACCTTCTAGGGCTGGTAGGTCCTGAGAGCAACAGACACTTGGGGTTCTTCCTGGTGCACCTTGGCTCATTCTCTCCATATCTGAGAGCCACTGTCGACTTCACAGATGTCTGTGGAATGAATGAACAAACGTTTTAACATTAAAAAATGCACATGAGAAAAAATTCAAACAGTACAAAAGAGCATGCAGAGAAAATTCAATTCTTCATCCTTCCTCCACTTCTCCCCAGTTTTCTCCCCAAGGCTCCCCCCAACTGCCAGCTTCTTGCATTCCTTCCAGATCTGCACACAGCACATTGTCCATGTGGGCATGGCCAGGCTCCCTTTTGTGCTGCTCGCTTTCCCACAGGGATGGAAGCTGACCACCTTGCATGAGTCCCTCCAGAGGGTGGCACATGGGTCTGCAATTCAAAGGTGGCCCTGAAGGTCAAGGGGCCTGACTTTGTCCAGTGGAGACCCTGCCTGTGTTGTTTAGAAGAAATCTGTTTTACGAGTGAAGGTGCAGAATGAAACCCTCTTCTTCCATGGTGGGATCTACTTCCCTCCCTGTGTCCTCTGGTCCTCAGTGTTGCAGGAACCAGGGGCTGGGCTGGGGCTGGGATAGCAGCTGAGGAGCAGGGGATGGTGGGAGTCAGAGTACTTGGGCCCAAGATTTATGTGAGCCCCTCCTGGTGGGCTCCCATTTGCCCACGGCCTGACAGAGTGCTGTGGGGTAGTGGTTGGGTAGGGGGCACTGAGTGCTTCCCCTGTGGGGCCTTGAGGGTAGCCTGACCTCTCCCCTGGCTTTAAAGCAGGAGCCAACAGACAGTGGCACAGGGTCTGCCAAAGGCTGGCACTGGGCAGGAGGGTGTGTCCTGCAGTGGATGCCAAGTCCATTAACAAGAATCTCTAGTTTCCTGTAGCCAGGAAGATTTCATTTATTTGCAAGAAACAGGGAAGGATAGGAAATGTATTCTGATAAAGGAGGATCACTTTTCTATTAGAGTTACGGGAGGCTTCCAGGAAGCTGTCTCTTTCCCCAGCTCCTTGGTTTTACCTGTGTGTTAATGAGACTCACGCTTACTTTTGTACTCCTACCAGGGGCAGAGGAGGGAAATCAGCCCAAGTGGATGTCTGGTGTGGACAGGAAGCATGTGGTCAGCTCATCTGTCAGCATCCTTGGAGGAGGATGACCTCCTGGCCTGTTTGCAGCCGGCTCTGCACCTCTAGAGGTACGCAATGTGTTCTGTGGAGAGGACCTGGGAAGCAGTGAGGGCCAGGCCCAGTGCAAATGGGAATCACTGTATCAGTTGGGTAGATAACTCACCTGGCACTATCCTTCACGTGCCAGGCCCCAAGCTCTCATGGGTGCCATGGAACTTCACCCCTGACACAGCTCAACACTGGAAGGCAAGCACTGAAGCTTGGACCTGATTGGGACAAGGAGTAGGGGCAGAGCTGGGCCAGCTGCCCAGGACACCATGCCATTCCCCTCTGATCAGGATTAGATGTGCTTTGTGCCCCCAGAGGATGGACCAAGCTGCTTATGGTCCTGTGGGGTCTCTTTAGGGTGTCCTGGCCTGCTGGAGGCCACCCCAAGATTCTGAGCCAGGAATTCCCTATTCCCAACAGGAATTGGAGCAGCACTGTCTCCACTCCCATGGGGACCCAATCACACCTGCTTAGGCTTGAGACCCAGAGGAGCACCAGCCCTGAGCACAGTGTTCTCTCTCTGCAGCTTCTGCCCTAAAGTGGACTTTGGATTCTTCCTCTGAGCAGCCCAGTTTCACCTGCTCATTGGCTGACTGACCAATGCATCCATTCACCTAATAGATGTTTATCAGGCAAGATATCACTTGTAATTGGCAGGGCTGGTGTGACACTGGGGTTCACCTCTTAGCTGTGAGGCTGGGATTGGCCCTGAATTCTGAGTGTCCTGCCGTCTCCCTTACCATCCTCGTTATTAAGTTTCTGGAAACCACTCCTGCTTCTGGCGGCTGGTGGCAAATTGAGGTTCCTCCACTCCTGGGCAACGCATTTCCACATGGGGGCTGTTGGGGAGATGAACAACAAACATTAAATAACCAGGTGAGGAAGCTTCAGAAAGGGAAGAATGTGGCTGGAAGGTCCTGGGGGATCAAGGAGGGGGTCCCTACTTAACTCCAGCTGGAATGTCCTCCCCATCCTGAGGTTTTATGAGGTGGGCCCAGGCAGAGTCTGAAGAGGTGGCTGGGTCTTGAAGGAAGTGCTCCTGTGAGTGGATTAATCCACTCATGAATTAGAGGATTCATGGGTTCTAGGGGGAGTGGTTGTGCTGTAGATTGCACCCTGCTAGCCTACTCGCTCATCATGTGATGCCCTCTTACCACTCAGACTCCCAGCCCAAAAGAAGGACCTCATGATGGGCCTCTCGATCTTTGAATTCCCAGCCTTTAGAACCATGAGCCCAATGAAACTTTATTCTTTATAAATCTCTCAGCCTGTGATTTTCAGTTACAGCAACAGAAAACAGACTAAGATGGGGACTGCCTACCTCTGATGTTCTACAGGCAGACCCAGGGCAAAGACACCAGTGCCACAGTCAGTGTGTGTCGAGTGACATGGGACTCAGGCAGGTGACACAGGGTTTGTTGTCAAGCAGGGCACTGCTGTGGGTGACCCAGGCTCAGCCCCACAGGGCAATCAGGGAGACAGTGTAGAACATGTCTCAGGGGAAAAGGAAGTTGCCATTTGAAGCCAATTCCTGTCATCCTTTAGTTGAGGGCTGGGCCAGGCACTGGGACTTTGATACCTGGTTGTACTGGGTCCTGAGGCAATGGCTGGAAGTCAGGCAGAGAGGACAAGGGCTACAGTAGGATCAGGCCAGGGCTCCACCTGCCCTACCAGAGGCAGGACAAGGGGCATGGACTGCAACTCTGGAACCATGCTGCCTGGGGCTGGGTCTCACCCCTTGGGCATTTCCTACCTATGGGACTTGGGGAAAGTTGTTTCATTTCTTTATTATTTATTCCTTAAACTTTTTATTGAAGATTAACACAGGGAAGGAGAAGTGTAAAAATCCTGAGTGCCTCTCAATACACTTTCACACAGCTGTGTAACTACCTCTTGGCTTAGGGAAGATGACGTGACTGGTACCCCATCCAGGTATGATCCCCTCAAAGGTAACCACCATGATGACTCTCGGTCTGGCACGGGAGATTTTAGTTTTGCCGAGTTTGTGTTTCATGGGGTGGAACTGCGTAGCACGCGTGCTCTGTTATGGAGTCTGGTCTGTCTACTCCACATCTGTGGCTGACATTAATCCACAGGGTTGTGCAGGTTACACCACATTTGTTTTATTGCTAAGTGCTGTTTCCTTGTCTTTTGGGTTGTTTCCAGTTTGGGGCAGTTTGAAACACTGCTGCTGTGAACCTTCTTAAATATCTGGGTGGCGAAAGTCTCACTAGATCACTTATATTTGTGAGTGTCTTCCCCATGTTTGCAGGGACAGCAGCGACATGGCATTGTGTACACAGCCGCTGCTCCATAAACATCTTTGTGGTGGGACCAGAACCAAGGCCAGGGCAGAGGCAGTCATAGCCACACCGGGCTTTGGCATCTGACCTGCTCGGGGATCTGGGACCTTGGACCCTACTTTCTGGATGTCGGAAGGAAACTCCATAGGCCGAGGAGGTTGAGAAAAGGAGCCTGGGAGGGATTTCTGGAGTGGGCTGTGAACACACGGGGACAAATGCCTGAGCTTCACTTCGTCAGGAGATCCCTCAAGTGTCTGCTGAGGGTCCTCATTTACTTTTCTTTCTTTTTTTTTTTAAAATTAAATTCTTTTATTGGTACATTGTAGGTATACAACACAATTACATTTCCCATTGGGAATTGTACCTTTACATAATGCATCTTCGTTCTTATTTTTTCCCCATTCCTAGCCCTCCCTTCACCCCCTCCACCCTTCCCTATTTACAAAGACTTTATTTCCATTTTTTCCATTTCTCATCATTTTTCCTTTCCCTTCTTTCCTTTCCCCTGCCCCTCCCACTACCCCTACCCCTTTGGACCTTTTCTTCCTATTTTACATTATCAATTATTCATTCTAATCATTGGTACATTTTAGGTATACAATATAATGACATTCATCATTGGAAATTTGCACCTTTACATAGTCTCTCTTGGTTCTTATTTTTCACCCTTGCCCAGCCCTCATTTACTTTTCTTTAGGAGAAAAACAAATTCTTCCAGACCTGCGACTTGACTAATCACAAGGAACATCTGTGGCCTCCTAAAAATATCTGCATGGTGCCATTTTGTGGAGCACAATATTTAGATAGCCGGTAGTGTAATTAAATCGATGTTTAGTTAACTCCTAGAAACAGCTGGAGGCTCCCAGAGCCCAGGATGAGATTTATGGGCAGCCTGAGTGGTGGGCTGGGAGCCGTTCTGCAGGCTCTTGGTCAGGGTGGGCGGGCTGGAGAGGCCAGAGAGGGGGATGTGAGGGACCAAGGAAACAGTGGCAGAGGACTTACTCAGGGCCGATGAATGAGGGTTATTCCCATGCTTGCCTGGCAGCCCTGGAGCGTTAGTTCCTACAGGGAGAAGGTTTCCCATAACCAGTTTGAAAGAGCTGTGTCTCAAAGGATTTGTTTTGTTGTCCTGTAGCCCAGGAGGTGACATGGGGTGAGGGGATAGTTTCCTAAAGATGCTCACTCAGTCTCTGGAGCACTCTGGATGCTGGTGGGGATTTTAGCCAGTGCTGGGCTTCCTCTTCCTCCTTACCAACAAAGAAAAGAACAGATTGGAAGCCATGTTCAGGCACAGGGTCTCAGGCCTTTTCAGTTGAGCAGATTCTCATTTGAGCCCCCAGATGTCTAGGAAGCTGGACGTAGCCCATGGGGCAGGGCCAACGGTAAGTCTCCTCTGGAGCCTGGGATGCCACTGACATATTGGGGCCTCTATGGGGATCCAGGTGCCAGCTTGGTGGGGTGGCATAGAGAGAGAATCCGAGTCTGGGGTCAGGGAGGAAGACCAGGGTGACACCTTGCCCTGCCCTCTCTTTTTTGGAATCTTGATGTTTGTATGAGGAAGAGGGACAGCCCATCAGTGTTGCCAGCCCCTAAACATTCATTCATTCATTCATTCATTCATTCTGTGATCATTACCCAGCACTTTCTGCCTAAGGCATCTACTTGGCCCTATGCTATGTCTAAGGGAGGAAATGGTGAGCCCAGTGGTTTCTCCCCCACCCCCGACCTGGCCACACAGTGATAAGGCTCGGAAGGGACATCCCAGAGGGTCTTTGTAGACTGAGTTGAGGTTGGCACAGACTTCCTGAAGAATGAGGTCAGAGCAATGAGCGGGAGATGACCTGAAGTGAGGCAGACGTGAGACCAGTCCAGGCAGGGGAAACAGTGTGTGCAAATGCCCTGTGGCTGGCAGAGCAGGATGAGTTCCAGGGCCGAAGATGAGCCTGGGGGATTGGGGAGCAGGGATCCTGTACAGGACAGTGGCAGAAAGGTGGAGGGTACAGGAGGAACCAGACGTGGCCTTTTAGACTGGGGCAAGACTTGGTGATCATCTTTGTGCCAGGAAACACCTGTGAAGGTCTGAACCCCATGTTGCCTCTGTCTTATTCTGGAAGAGAAGGTTGAGTGGGCAATGGTACTTTCCACTTGGGGTCCAAAGACCATTAAAGCTGGAATTGCCAAAATGTTTAGGGTGTTTTCCCTATTTGAAATCTGTGACCCCAGTCTCCTTCAGGCCCTGATGGTGACCATGATGGAGGTGGCTTTGTGACATTGCTGAAAGGACAATGATGAAAGACCTAAACCCATGACCTTGCTCCAGGGAACCAAGTGCATCATGTCAGTGTCTTCCAGGCAACAGCCAAATGGTCCATAAGGAGACATAAGGGGAGAAAGGGCCAAGGGAAGAAGGAAGGCTGCCATCTTGTGTCTCTTGGGGCTGCCATCTTGCTCCATGACTGAAGGCCCCAAATCTGTACTTAAGTTGCTGGGCAGTGATGCCATGGGCAGGGTGGGCACATGGAGTTGTGAGAAATGTGCTGGCGGATCAAAGGATGTGGTGGCATTCCAGTTCTGAGGCCGACTAGATCTGTGACACTGTCCTTGCCTCTTTAATGGGCTCTTCTCCTCCACAATGGTGAACACCATTTCCTTTGGCTATTTATGTTCTAAACATTGGTTGTTATTTGGGAGTTGACAGAGAAAGGGGAGGTCAGAGTAAGTAGTGGCAATTGGGGCACAATTGCTTGGCATTATAGTCATAGCTTTCCACTTATCACTGTATTTTTTGTTACTTATGCTCCTGAGGTTATTCCCACCAGGGTGAATACCTACACAGGTTTTGGCTTCAGAAAGGTGATGGTACTTCCTCCCACTTCCAACCCAGATAACTAAAAATCTAAAAATTGTACTAAGGTACAAGTCAGGTGGAAGACAGAGTTTGGGTGTTTTCTCCATCATGACCAGCTTCATGTCTATTTTGAAATGTTATTATACATAGTTGTGACCATTTTTAATGTGAGTTTTAATGATACGACTCTGGAATAGTTTAATATGAAATCATAACCAGATTTCACTTTATGCCCCCAAAGTAAAATAGGATCCCAAGAAATTAAAGATTATTCAGAATTGTGAGGGTTAAAAGTTATTAAGATCAACTGATTTGTGAGCTGTGTAGAAGCTCCTACCCAGGGGCTGGGAAAAGGAGAAAAACCCCACCAGCATTTGTGTGAACACCATGGCAAGGTCAGTCCTGACCTCTGTGAGCTGGGATTTACACAGTCTTCAGGAAAGCATCTCTCCAATAAATACAACTGACATGCAGCACATTATGTTGGAAAAAAACCCGGGGCACCTTTGACTTGTGTGTGGCCATGGTAGGTATTTGCTCTGCCCCCTGAGTCATTTAGAAGAAGAAAGGGAAAAGTCTTATCCCAGGGCACGAGGTCAAGGTAGGTCAGGATTTGAAAACAGACCTGTTGGACTCCAAACATCTTGCAGCAAGAGATTTATTGGCTCTGATCTCGTGTCACAAATTATTTTTTTAAAAAATAAAAGAACCAGACAGGGTTTTCAAACTATCTAGTCCAGGGATTGCTTTTTAGAGTTGAATAAACTGAAACCCAGAAAAGAAGGATCTGAAGGTGGACCTGAGCCCTGTTTCAAGCCAGCAGGAGATGACTTCCTGCATTGGTCCATTTTTTGTTGCTAATAACAAAGTGCCACAGACTGGGCGAGTTATAAAGAAAACAGGTTTATTTTGGATCACAGTTCCAGTCCAGTGGGAGGCATGACATCTCCTGATGGCTCCTTGCTGCCTGAGTTCTAAAGCATCATGAGCAAATCTGTCTCATCCCCCTTCTTATAAAGCCACCAGGCTTTCTTCACAGGGTCCACTCTGCTGTCCCCATCCTAACTACCTCTGCAAGGCAACACTTCTAAATACTCAAGTCAAATGAAGTTTTCTTCTGCTGGGGTCTCATAGACGTAAGAAGTCCTGCCACCTTCCCCTGGGTGTAGACAGACCATGCAGGAACACCAGACAGACACTTGGGATGTCCAGATTCTCAGTGAGGAGTCCCTGGAGATGGCCACAGACACTGCACTCCTCTGTAAATTTGGGGAGATCTCAAGTCAGGAGCACCTCGTGAGTCCCAGTTATCCTGTAGATCTATGAGCAAAACCATGACTGTTCCTGTTTTAAACCATGTTGTGGGTTGTTCCTTATGCCCTAATTATTACCTGGAAGACCAAGGCTGCTGTTTCTATCAAGGGAGGAAATGCACCACAGAGGCAAGTTGCAGCTCCTCCAACTTGCCACCCACGGTGACCCTGGGTCAATCCTATGACCCTCTGAGCATCTCCACCTGTAAGAACGGGGGTTGTGGGGCCAGGGATTTAGCTCAGTGGTTTCACCGCCTGCTGCGCAAGTGCAAGGACCTGAGTTCGATTCCTGGTACCCCCCCCCCCCAAAGAATGGGGGTTGTGTTCCCTGCCTCAGGTGGTCATTGCCAAAGTCAGCACCTAGCACCAGGCCTGGATGGTAACAGGACAGCAATCAGTATTGATGGAATAAGTAACTATTACTGTGAATCAGGCTCCCAGAGAGTGAGAGCAATGGGGGTGAAGATGAGCTGGCGAGACAATGGGGGCCCCAAAATGGGCAGATGGAATGGCACACAGTACTGTACTCCAGCCAGCATACAAGTGGTTGCCGAATGTGCATGTGTGTGGACATGTGTATGTGTGTGCAGGTGTGTATGTGTGTGTGCATTCAAATGTTCCTTTAACAAGGAAGCAGACACTTTCTGAAGCCTTGGCTGCTGTGTGTGGAACCTATCTCCTTGGGTGCTCAGGGGAACTCTTGTTTGCAGATCTTTATTTCATGAAGTTGTAGAGACATGCTACATACAGCTTGTTGGGGGTGTGGTTTTAGGCAGGCTATACAAGCCGAGGCCACTGAATCAGTGTAGTCTGCTTCTGGATCCTGTAGCCAGCTTGCTTGGGCTTCTACCCCATCTTAGCAACTTGAAGGAGCTTCCTTTCCAGTGAGCTTTTTATTAACAAGCAATATCCACAGTGCAGAGGCTGCACACGGCTGAGTGCATGGCTTGGTGAATTCCCCTAAATGGAAAACAACACAAATGTATCTTCACAAACCAGGTCTCAGGGGAAGAAAGTGGACATTCTCAGCATCCCAGGTACTCCCTATATGCCCCTTCTCTGTCCTTACCTCACCCACCACCCAGGACAGCCACAATCTCAAAATAACATAGTTTACTCTCCCCGGTTTGCTTGTAATTAATTAGAATCTTGCACTCTGCGTGCCTCTGTGTCTAAATTCTTCAGCCTGTCATTGTATCTGTGGATTTATGTATTCTTCTTTTCTTTTGAGGCAGGGTCTTGAATTCATGTATTCTTGCATACTGTATTCTGAGCCCTGCATTCCCTAGGCTGCATCATATCTTGTTTTATGAATACACCACTCTGTTGGAAAAGCGAACTGCCTTGTTTTCCCTCTGCTCTCACACACAATCAACACAAGACTCCTGTGACCTCAAAATGTATGGGGATTTCTCTTCACCAGCAAGCAATCAGCAATCAGCAAGCAATTCTGCATAACAGACACCAGCTGAGTGTTCTCTAGTTCAGTTCTGAAACCACCTCCCTGGATCTAGCACCAGTCCCACAGGCCAGGAGTGCCATTCCCCAAGACTGCCCTACCCCTTGTAAATCCTGGTGTCTTAGTCTCTTTCCTCATCGCTAAGACACAATACTGAACACCCACACTTAAAGCAGGAGAGGCTTATTTTGGCTCATGTTTCACTCCATGCTTGGGCAGCTCCAAAGAAGAAACAGCATAGCTGAGGGACCTGGTGGAGAAAAAGCTGTTCATGTCATGGCAGCCAGGAAGCAGAGAGCAAAGGGGAGCCAGGAAGGGAGGTGCACCTTTCCAGGTCACAGCCCCAGTGACAGGTCTCTTCCAAACAGACTCTACCTTCTAACAGCAAGTCAGCTGTAGCACTGCGTAGTCCAGTCACCTTCAAAAGCTCCACCTTTGAGTACTTGAGGCTCTTGGGAGATATCTAAATATGAACCATAACACCCCGGTAGTTTTTCCTATGATTCTGATGAACCAGCTATAAATTAGGATTTCTACAACACCCTCTTCAGGTGCTACTGATTTGCTGGATTGGTCCACAGAATCAGGGATATTACAAAGGGCATCACAAGGGAATCAGATGAAGAGGCAGGTGGGGCAAGATAGTCCTTGTCCTCTCTAGGTGTGCCACCCTTCAGCTATTCTCAGGCTCCCTGAATGCTGTCCTTCTGGGCTTTTAATGGAGATTTCACTGCATGGACGTGATTGCCAATAGCCTGGGTGGGGAGACCCAGCAAGGTGGTTTCTTTTCTTCATTCTTCTTGGCTTCTCTGTGCAGCCTTCCATCCTCCAGGCTTCAGGGTGGGGGCAGGACCCTCTGGGATGTGGAGGGTCTTGTGATCTCCTATCAGACCAGGCAGGTCAGGGAATTTCCCTATGGAAGCTAAAGGCAGCGCAAAATTAGGGTTTCCCCCCACCAAGGAGGGAGTTCCAAGCCAGGAGTTGTGGATGAAAACACACACGTATGATAAATCGCAATCACTGTTTATCCACTCTACTGTTGATGCATAGTCTCTACATTTGTTTCCCTTGACCCTATCTTCCCAGAAGGTGGCTTATTTAATTTTGTCCCAAATCCATAGATTGAAAGTTGCCTAGTTTGGCCACTTGTACTTGTAACCCCTCTGCCTAAGCTTCATAAGTAGTTTGGATTATAGGAATGTACCCTAGAAGGAAGATACTTTTGCAAGTTCGTATCCATTCCCCTCTGGTTTGCTCACACTGCTTCGTATCCTCACTACATAGATATAGATAGATATAGACAGATGTAGATGTAGATATAGATATAGAAAATAGATACAGCGGCCTCCTGCTCTCGGTGACCTACCGATAGCAGTGGTGGGTTGAGAAGTTTCTCTTGGGCTTTCCTGACTGCCAAGGTTGAAATCCCACCCACAGAACAAGCTTCCATTTCTACTGGTAAGAACCAAGCACCCTGGAAAGCATTCTGCCGCTTTTATTCCCCAGGGAGAAAAAAGGAACAGGCTTTTACTGAGAATAGATCTGCATCAGGAATCCAGCCATGCTTGGCATCTGAAGGTGGAGGTTTTCATTCAAGAGGGCAGAGACAGAAAAGTGCTCCAAAGCAAGAGCGGGAACCTTGGGCCAGGGATTTAGCTCAGTGGTTCCACCGCCTGCCTTGCAAGCGCAAGGTCCCGTTTGATCCTTTGTACACCAACCGCCCCCCCCCCAAAAAGAGAGGCAACCTTGACATGAACTCAGTGTGCTCAGGATTCTGCCTATTGCTGGCCACTGTGAGTGGAGTAAGAGCTGAGATTTGGGAGCTTAATGGCACCTGATCCTAAAGCGCAGTGCACCTTAATTTCATGTCTTATAGGAACTAATCACGTTACAATTAAAACCATGGCTTTCTGCTTTCTGAATTATTTTATTAACTCATTAGAATTTTTTTTTCTTTTTTTGTGCTGGGGATTGAACTCAAGTCCTTGCGCTTGTGCAGCAGGTGGCGAAACCACTGAGCTAAATCCCCCGCCCTAGAATTTTTGTTTTTCCTTTTTTTGGGGGTAGTTTTATTTTACTGGTACATTTTAGATATACATAATGATCACATTCGTCATAGGGAATTTGTACCTGTAATGACATATCTTGTTTCTTTTTTCCCCCATTCACCTCTCCTCCCTTCAACCTCTCTTCCCCTTCTTATTTACAAAAGCTTTATTTCCATTTTTTCTTCTATTCTCTTTCTTTTCTTGTCCCTTCCTTCCTTTCCTTCTCCCCTTTCCCTTGTTCCCCTTCCCATTTGAATATTTTCTTCCATTTCTCAACATCTATTACACATATACACCAGAGAAACAATGTAGTAGTTAAACATGGGTGTCTGATTTATTTCACTTAAGAATGTGGTCTCAAGGAGCATCCATTTAGCTAGAAATGTCTCAAGCTTATCCTTTTTATGGCAGAAAAGTATTCCACTGAGTAAAAATTGCATCTTCTCTGTCTGTTCATTGGTTGATGGGCATTTGGGTTGTTTCCAAGATTTATCTGTTACAAACTGTGCTAGCAACATGGGAATACATATATTGCTGTGCGATGATATTTTTAATTCCTTTGGGATGATACCAAGAAGGGGAATATCTGGGTCAAATGGAACCTCTAGTTTTAGTTTTTTGAGGAACCTTCACACTGATTTCCACAGTGGTTGTACCAATCTACACTTCCACCAACAATGGAGAAGAGTTCTTTTTTTCCCACAGCCCCGTCAGCTTTTGTTATTGGTTGATTTCTTTCTTTTTTTTTTTGGTACTGGGGATTGAACTGAGGATCCTGAGCTTGTGGGGCTGGTGGCAGAACCACTGAGCTGAATCCCTGGCCCGGTTGATTTCTTGATAACAGCCATTCTTTCTGGAGTAAGATGGAATTCGTGTTGTTTTAATTTGCATCTCTCAAATGACCAGTGATGTTGAACATTTTTTCATATATTTATTTGCCATTTCTACTTCATCTGAGAAGTGTGTCTTCATTTCAGATGCTGATTTTTGGATTGGGCTTTAAATTTGGGGAAGGGATCTGATTTTTTTGAGTTCTTTATATATTTTAGATATTAGTCCTTTGTCAGAGGAACAGCCGGCAAATTTTTTCTCACACTAGGGGTGGTCTCTTCACTCTGTTGGTGGTTTCTCTTGCTGTGCAAAAGCTTTTTAATAAGATGTGATCCCCGTTGTTGATTCTTCGTGATATTTCCTATGTGATTGGGGTTGTGTTCATAAAGTCTTGCCTATACCTATGTCTTCAAGAGTTCCACCTATTCTATCTTCCAGCATATTTAGTGTTTGTTTTAATATATATATTTTATTTTTTAATTTTTAATATATATATTTATTGGTACATTTTAGGTATAAAATACATTTACATTTATCATTGGGTGTTTGTACCAGAACATGATGTATCTTAGTTTTTATTTTTTCTCCCATTACCTGTGCACCCTTCACCCCCTCCACCCTTTCCTATTTACACAGAGTTTGATTCCATTTTTTTTCTCATAAATTTTTTTCCCCTTCTTCCCTTTCCCCTTTTCCTTCCACCATCCCCAAACCCTTGGACCTTTTCTTATTTCAAATTATCAATTATTCATTTAAATCATTTTCATCCTTATTTACACTTTCAATTTCTTACACTAGAGAAACTATTCGGTATTTACACATGTGTGTCCTATTTATTTCACTTAAGAGTATGGCCTCCATATGCAGCCATTTAGCTATAAATGTCTCTAGTTTCTCATTCTTTATGGCTGAGTAGTACTCCATTTTATAAAAAACCCCACATCTTCTTTATCCAGTTTCCAGTTGATGGGCACTTGGGCTGTTTCCAAGCTTTAGCTATTACAAACTGTGCCGCTATAAACATAGGTGCACATATATCACTGTGGTGTGATTCTTTTAATTCTTTGGGGGAAGAGTCCCAGTAGGGGAATAGCTGGGTCAAATGGGACCTGTAGTCCTAGTTCTTTGAGGTGTCTCCATACTGATTTCCACAGTGCTTGCACCAATCTACATTCCCACCAACAATGGAGAAGGGATCCTTTCTCTCCACATCCCTGCCAGCATTTGTTATTGGTTGATTTCTTGATAGCAGCCATTCTTTGTGGAGTGAGGTGGAATCTCAGTGTTATTTTCATCTGCATCTCTCAAATGACCAGTGATGTTGAACATTTTTTCATATATTTATTTGCTGTTTTTACTTCTTTGTCTGAGAAATGTCTGTTCATTTCAGATGCCCATTTTTGAATTGGGTCTTTGAATTTGAGGGGTCTGATTTTTTTCAATTCTTTATATATTCCTGATAGTAGACCTTTGTCTGAGGTACAGCTGCTAAATATTTCTTCCCATATCATAGGTTGTCTCTTAGCTCTGTTGGTGGTTTCTCTTGTAGTGCAGAAGCTTTTTCATACAATGAGATTCCAGTTGTTGTTTCTTTGTGCTAGCTCCCGTGCTACTGAAGATTTGTTCATAAAGTCTTTTCCTATCCCAATGTCATCAAGAGTTCTACCTAACTTATCTTCCAGCAAGTTTAGTGTTTCTGTCTAGATATTTAGATCTTTAATCCACTTTGGTCTTAGTTTAGTGCACGGTGATAGATATGGGTCTAGTTTTAATCTCTGACAGGTTGAAATCCAGTTTTTCCAACACTATTTATTAAATAGGCTATCTTTCCTCCAATGAGGGTGGTTGGCTCCTTTGTCAAAGATGAGGTGACAGAGTATGTCTGGAGTTGCTTCTGCATCTTCTAATCTATTCCACTGATCTTCGGGTCTGTTTCTTTGCCAGTACCACACTGTTTTTATCACAGTAGTTTTGTAGTATAGTTTCAAGTTGGGGATTGTGATGCCCCCAGCCATGTCTCTGTTGCCTAGAATTGCTTTTGCTATTCTAGGTCTCTTCTTGTTCCAAATGAATTTTTGGATTGTTTTCTCTAGTCCTGTGAAGTATATTGTTGGAATTGCAATTGGCATTGCACTGAATCTATATAGCAGTTTTGGAAGTATGGCCATTTTCACTATATTGGTTCTTCCTGCCCAGGAACAAGGGATAGCTTTCCATTTTCTTACATCCTCTTCAATCTCCTTCTTCAGAGTGCTGTAGTTTTCAGTGTAGAGGTCTTTTGCTTCCTTTGTTAGGTTGATTTCTAGATATTTCATTTTTTTAGATGCTATTGTAAAAGGAATTATTTCCAGAATTTCTCTCTCAGTGGGTCTGCTATTTGCGTATAAGAAGACTATTGTTTTTTGAGTGTTGACCTTGTATCCAGGTACTCTACTGAATCTGTCAATTAGGTCTAGAAGACTTTTGGCTGAGTTTTTTGGGTCTTCTATGTAAAGTATCATATCATGAGCAAATAATGACAGTTTCACTTCTTCCTTTCCTATCTTTATTCCTTTTATTTCTTTCTCTTGTCTAATTGCTATGGCTAATGTTTCCAGAACAATATTGAACAGGAGTGGTGATAGTGGGCATTCTTGTCTTGTTCCTGATTTTAGCATGAAATTTTTCAGTTTTTGACCATTTAGTATGATGTTGGCTGTTGGCTTTTCATAGATAGCCTTAATCAGGTTGAGATAAAGAGCTCCTATTCCAATTTTCTGTAGCGTTTTTATCATGAATGGGTATTGGATTTTGTCAAATACTTTTTCTGCATCTATTGAGATGATCATGTGGTTTTTGTCCTTGACTCTGTTAATATAGTATATTACATTTATTGATTTATGGATATTGAACCATCTTTGCATCCCTGGGATAAATCCGACTTGGTCAGGGTGTATGATCTTCTTGATGACACTCTGTGTTCTGTTTGCCAGTATCTTGTTGGGGATTTTTGCATCTATGTTCATTAGGGAGATTGGTCTGTAGTTCTCTTTTGGGGTTGGGTCTTTCCCTGGTTTTGGAATCAAAGTAACACTTGCTTCCAGGAATGAATTTGGAAGCCTTGCTTCCCTTTCAATTTCCTTGATGAGTTTAAAGAGTAATGGCGATAGTTCTTCTTTAAATGTCTTGTAGAATTCAGCAGTGAAGCCATCAGGACCTGGGCTTTTCTTTGTTGGTAAGTTTTTAAATTACATTTTCAATTTCACCCATTGTTATTGGGGTGTTTAGAATTTCTATATCTTCTTCATTTAATTTTGGCAATTCGTATGTCTCTAGGAATCTATCCATTTCTTCTGTGTTTTCCATTTTATTAGAGTACAGGTTCTCAAAGTAGGTATTGATGATTCTCTGGATTTCTGCTGGATTTGCTGTGGCTTCACCTTTTTCATTCTTAATTGCATGGATTTGAGCCTTTTCTTTCCTTTTTTGATAAGTTTGCCTAAAGGTTTTTCAATTTTATTTATTCTTTCAAAAAACCAACTCTTTGATTCATTGATTTGTTGTATCGTTCTCTTAGTCTCCATTGCATTGATTTCTGCTCAGATCTTTATAATTTCCTTTCTTGTATGAGCTTTGGGTTTGTTATGCTCTTCTTTTTCTAGGAGCTTGAGGTTCTGCATTAAGTTATTTAGCTGAGTTCTCTCTGTTGTCCTAATATGGGCATTCACTGCTATGAATTTCCCACATAGAACTGCTTTCATTGTGTCCCACAGATTCCTGTATGTTGTACTGGCATTATCATTTACTTGTAGAAACTGTCTAATTTCTTCTTTAATTTCCTCTGTCACCCATTGGTTGTTCAGGAGAGTGTTGTTAAATTTCCATGTGTTTGTGGGTATTTTGCAGTTTCTTATGTTACTGATCTCCAATTGTATTGCACTATGGTCTGATAATATACAGGGGATCACTTGAATTCTTTTACATTTACTTAGATATGTTCCATGAGCTGGCATGTGATCACATTTTTTGGAGAATGACCCATGTGCAGCTGAAAAGAATGTGTATTCTGATTTTGTGGGGTGGAACACTCTGTAAACATTGATTAAGTCCATTTGTTCAATAGGTTCGTTTAGTTCTAGAATTTCATTGTTAATATTTTTTCTAGTTGATCTGTCTATTTGTGACAGAGGGGTGTTGAGGTCCCCCACTACAACTGTATTAGTGCTTATTTGGTTTTTCATATCCATTAATATTTGCTTTGTATAGTTGGGAGCATTCGTATTTGTTGCATATATATTTAGGATTGTCATCTCTTCCTCTTGGATTGTTCCTTTCACAAGGATGTAGTGACCATCTTTGTCTCTCTTAATTAGTTTTGGTTTGAAATCTACTTTGCCTGCAAATAAGATTGCTACACCTGCTTTTTTCTGGGATCCTGTCACGTGGAGAACTGTTTTCCATCCTTTTACTTTCAGTCTATGGATTTTCTTTTGAGTTAGATGTGTTTCTTGTATACAGCATATTGCTGGGTTTTGCCTCTTAATCCATTCTGTCAGTCTGTTTCTTTTGATTGGTGAATTGAGGCCATTAACATTGATAGTTATAATTGACAGATATTGACTCATCCTTGTCATGATGTTTTACTCTTGTTGGCTCTTTTATTTCTTATCCCCCCCCCCTTTCACTTTAGTGTCTTACCTTGCATGGTGCCTTCTCTCTGCTGGGCCTCATGGAGTTGTGACCTTCATTGTCTTTTTCTAGGATATTGCTTAAAATTGTTTGGAGTGCTGGTTCGGTGTTCATGAAATTTCTCAGGTGTTCTTTGTCATGGAAGTATCTAATTTCCCCATTGATTTTGAAAGATAATTTTGCCTGATACAACAGTCTAGGTTGGAAGTTATTTTCTTTTAGGGCTTGAAATACTTCACTCCAGGCTGTCCTTGATTTGAGGGTTTGTGTTGAGAAATCTGCCATGATTCTCATGGGCTTTCCTTTGTAGGTGATTTGTTTCTTTTCTCTAACTGCGTGTAGAATTTTGTTCTTCTGTTGGGTTTCTGGGATCTTGAGTATTATATGTCTAGGTGTAGATTTTTTTTGGTCATGGCTGGTTGGAGTTCTGTATGCCTCACTTATCTGTATGTCCAATTCTCTAACTCTGTCTGGGAAGTTTTCTACTATTACTTCTGTGAACAGTTTTTTTTTTTTTATGTCAGTTGTACTTTCTCCTGTTTTTTCGTGGACTCCTATGAGTCTTATGTTGTTCTTCTTTGCATCATCGAGCAGCTGTTGGATTGATTTCTCATGGTCCCTTACTATCTTTAAGAAATCTCTGTTTTAGATGCAAATGAAAACAATGCTGAGATTCCATTTCACTCCAGAAAGAATGGTTGCTATCATGAAATCAACCAATTACAAATGGTGGCGGGGCTGTGGGGAAAGAGGAACCCTGCTCCACTGCTGGTGGGAGTGTAGACTGGTGCAACCACTGTGGAAATCAGTATGGAGATACCTCAAAGAACTAGGACTGGAAGTCCCATTTGACCCTGCTATTCCACTGCTGGGGATCTTCCCCAAAGAATTAAAAGAATCATACCACAGTGATATATGTGCGCCCATGTTCATAGCAGCGCAGTTTGTAATAGCTAAAACTTGGAAATAGCCCAAATGGCCATCAACTGGAGACTGGATCAAGAAAATGTGTTTTTTTATAAATGGAGTACTACTCAGCCATAAAAAATGAGAAATTAGAGACATTTATAGCTAAGTGGATGCACATTGAGGCAATACTCTTAAGTGAAATAAATAGGACACACATGTGTAAATACCGAATAGTTTCTCTGGTGTGAGAAACTGAAAGTGTAAATAAGGACTAAATGTATAATAGGTCATGTGAAATAGGAAGAAAAGGGGCAAAGGGGAAGGAAGTGGGAGGGCTAGGGGAAAGGATAGAAGGGAATGGGATTAATATGAGAAAATGGAAAAATAGGAACAAAATCTTTGTAAATAGGGAGGACTGGAGGGGTTGAAGGGATGGCTGTGCAAGGGTGAAAAATAAGAACCAAGAGAGACTATGTAAAGGTGCAAATTTCCAATGATGAATGTCATTATATTGTACACCTAAAATGTACCAATGATTAGAATGAATAATTGATAATGTAAAATAGGAAGAAAAGGTCCAAGGGGTAGGGGTAATGGTAGGGTCAGGGGAAAGGAAAGAAGGGAAAGGAAAAATGATGAGAAATGGAAAAAATGGAAATAAAGTCTTTGTAAATAGGGAAGGGTAGAGGGGGTGAAGGGAGGGCTAGGAATGTGGAAAAAATAAGAACCAAGATGCATTATGTAAAGGTACAATTCCCAATGACAAATGTAATTGTGTTGTATACCTACAATGTACCAATAAAAGAATTTAATACAAAAAAAAAAAGAAATCTCTGTTTTCATGGTCCTTAACTGCTATCTTGTCTTCTATATCTGATATTCTGTCTTCAGATTCTCTTAATCTGCTCTGCATGCTTTCAATGGAGTTTTTAATCTCCTGGATATCTGTTTGAATCTGTTTGATGAATTCCATTTCTTTCTTATGTTGGGCAATCATGTTTTCCATTTCTTTCTTATGCTGGGCATTCATGGCTTCCAGCATGTTTCTGATCTCATCTATTTTCTTATCTGTTTCTGCTCTAGAGCTTCTAATCTTATCTTTTACTCTGCTCACCATGTTTGTATTTATCTGGGAGATTATTTCTGTTTTGAAATTTTCTAGAGCCTCATGCATCTGCTTTGTTACTTCCTATGCTATCAGTTCAGGGTGTCCAAGTGGTTGCTTATCAGACTGTTCCACCTCATTTCCCCCAGAATTTCCTTTTTGTGGCATGGAAGCCTGTGTTTGTGCCTTGCTTAAGTGTCTTCTCATTTTTGTTTTTGATACTGTCCTTGGTTTAATTCCTGGGTTGATATTTCAAGATTGCTTAATGTGGGTATCTTTGTTGCTTGTGTTTAAAACCCTTGTGGAATGATTGCTTTTCAGAGGTGTCTTCCAGATATAGCGTGTGTTTGGGTTTTGAGACTCTAATGACTCTGAAGCTATTATATTTTTCTTATACTAGGAAGGAAAACTAATTAGATCAATCACAACATGTTAGCCCAAATGACATAGTCAGCAATACCATAGCATCAAGCACAGCTTAGAAAATGACAATCTGTGGTAGTTATTAATCTATCACTTTTAACTATGTGAGTTAAATTAAAACCGAGGACTAACCCAACATAAGTTTATAATGAATAAACTCTTCAATGTAGCATCTTTCCCCTTCAGGGTGGGGGGTCTAAAAGGAGTTGGGGAGGGAGGGACAGGTAGAAAGAACAGGTAAGATTAGCGGTGAGGCCAGAAGACACAGAAAGATCACACAAACTCTAAGAAGTTGTTAAAGGCAAGAGAAAATGGCAGAATGAAAGAACAAAGATGTGAATAGAATCACCTAACAGCAACAGGGAGGCTAGATACCAAATTTACTTTCCTTTAAACCTAATGATAATCAAGAGAAGGAAAAAGAGAAGAAAAGAACATTAAGGGAGAAATCCAAATTCAGTGCAGAAAGGAACAAATGGGGAGATGAGGGGCAGTGTGGGACAGTGAAAGAATGACAGAGAGAGAAAGAAAAGATAAAAGAAAGAAAAGAAAGAAAAGTAAAACTTTGAAGAGAGAAAAAAATAAAAATTAAGAATTAAAAATAAGAAAAAAAAATTTGTTTTCTTTTTTGCAAATAGCAATAGAAATTATGGGCCTCCTTCAGAGTATGTCTCTGCTGTCACAATAGGCAATGTAGGAGTCCCTGTGCATATACAAGTCAATGAGTCTCAGCAAGCCAGCAGCAGACCAAGTACAGTGGTCTGATGTGCCTTTATTGTAGAGATTCTCTTTACTTTTCTGCTGAGCTTCAGTTTTCTTCGAGGAGCCTGAGAAGCCCTCTTTCTGTTACTACCTTCTGCTCTATCTTGTGGCGCTCAGGACAAGGGTCTTTATAATCTCCTGTGCCTCTGTAGTGTGGGACCAGGTAGCAGAAAAGCCAGAAGGCAGGCGGCGCACGGTGGGGGGGGGCGGGATGGGGACTGAGCGTTGGAGGCACCCGCGCTGCTAAGCCGACCTCACCGTGCCATGGGCATGGCCTGGGACAGCCACAGGAGCTTCAAGCTGCTTGTCTTGTCTCACCTGGCTGGTCGTCGCAGCTTAGAGAGTGTCGGGTCTTGTTTTAATATTTAGATCTTTGATCCATTTCAATTATAATTGAGTCAAAGATAAGGTGGCTGAGTGTATTTGGAGTTGTTTCTGCATCTTCTAATCTGTTCCATTGATCCTTGGGTCTTTTTGTTTGTTTGTTTGTTTGTTGCTAGTATCATGCTGTTTTTATCATAGTAGCTTTGTAGTGTAATTTCAAGTCAGGGATTGTAATGCCCTCTCCTTGCCTTTGTTGCCCAGAATTGCTTTTTCTCTTCTAGCTCTCCTTTGGTTCCAAATGAATTTTAGGATTGTTTTCTCTAATTCTATGAGATATGTTATTGGTATTTTGACCAAGATTGCATTAAATCTGTGTAACAATTTTTGGAGTATGGCCATTTTTACTATATTGGTTTTTCCTACCCAAGAACAAGGGATGTTTTTCCATTTTTCTGATATCCCTTTGATCTCCTTTTTCAGAGTGCTGTAGTTTTCAATGTAAAGTTCTTACTTCCTGCATTAGATTGATTCCTAGGTATTTCATTTTTTTGGATGCTATTCTGAAAGCTGTTGTTTCCCTAAAATCTCTCTCAGTGAGTTTATTATTTGTGTACAGAAGGGCTATTGATTTTTGAGTGTTGACTTTGTAACCAGCTATGCTACTGAATTTGGTTATTAAATTTAGAAGTCTTTTGGTGGAGTTTTTGAGGTATTCTCTGTACAGTATCATATCATCACAAATAATGATAATTTGTCTTCTTCCTTTCCTATCCTTATTCCTTTTATTTTCTTATCTTGTCTAATTGCTCTGGCTAGTGTTTCCAGAACTATATTGAACAGGAGTGGTGATAATGGACATTCTTGTCTTGTTCCTGATTTTAGAGTGAAAGATTTCAGATTTTGACCATTTAGTATGGTGTTGACTGTTAATTTCTCACAGATGGCTTTTATCAGATTGAGATAAAGACCATCTTTTCTAATTTTCTGTAGGTTTTTAAAAAAAATCATGAATGGGTGTTGGACTTTGTCAAATGCTTTTTCTGTATCTATTGAGTTGATCATAAAATCATGAGTGATTTTTGTCTTTGGCTTTGTTGAAATGGTATTAATTTGCATATGTTGAACCATCCCTGCATACTTGGGATAAGACCTACTTTGTCATTGTTTATAATTTTTTTGATGATTTTTTTTGCATTCTATTTGCCATTCATTAGGGAGATTGGCCTGTAGTTCTCTTTTTTGGTTGGATCCTTCTCTGGTTTTGATATCAGGATAATGCTTGTTTCCAGGAATGAATTTGGGAGTATTGCTCCCCTTTCAGTTTCATTAAAGAGTTTGAGAAGTACTGGTATTAGGTCTTCTCTAAATTTCTTGTAGAATTCAGCAGTGAATCCATCCAGACCTAGGATTTTCTTTGTTGATAGGTTTTTAATTAAATCTTCAATTTCATTGACTGATATTGGTTTATTTAGAATTTTTATATCTTCTTAATTCAGCTTTAGTAATTCATATATATCTAGGAATCTGTCCATTTCTTCTGTGTTTTCCATCTTATTAGAATACAGGTTCTTGAGGTAGGTATTGATGATCTGGATTTCTGCAGGATTTGTTGTGATTTTACCCTTTTCATTCCTAATTGCATGGATTTGAGTCTTTCCTTTCCTTTTTTTTTCCTGGTACTGGGGACCAAATTCTGGACCTTGTGGTTGCCAGGCAGGTGCTGTGCCACTGAGCTACATCCTTGGACTTCCTTTTCTTTTTTTTTTTGGATAAGTTCGGCTAAGGGTTTGTCAATTTTATTTAATCTTTCAAAGAACCAACCCTTCAATTCATTGATTCTTTGAATTTTTTAAAGTTTCCATTGCATTAATTTCTGCTCTGATCTTTATATTTTCCTTCCTTGTATAAGGTTTGGGCTTGACTTGCTCTTCTTTTTTTAGAAGCTTGAGGTTCAACATTAAGTTGTTTATTTAAGCTCACTCTGTTTTTCTGATATGGGAATTCACCACTATAAATTTCCCTCATAAGACTGCTTTCATTGTGTCTCATAAATTCTAATGTGCTGTATTGGCATTATTGTTTAATTGTAGAAACAATTTCTTCTCTAATTTCATCTGTGATCAGTTGGTTTTTTTCAGCAGGGTATTATTTAATTTCCATATGTTTATGAAGTTTTTGTGGTTTCTTTTGGCATTGATTTCCAATTTCATTCCCCTATGGTCTGATAACATGGATGGGATAATTTCAATTCCTTTGCGTTTACTGAAGCATGTTTGATGGGGTAGTATATATATATATTGGAGAACATCCTGTGTGCAGCTAAGAAGAATGTATATTCTGATGTTGTGGAGTGGAACACCCTGTAGACATCTACTAAGTTGATTTGTTCAAAAGTTTGGTTCAGTTCTGGTATTTCTTTGTTGATATTTTGTCTAATTGATCTATTTGTGACAGCAGGGTATTAAAATTCCCCATTACAACTGTATTAGTGCTTATTTGATATTTCATATCTGCTAATATTTGTTTTATATAACTGGGTGCACTGATATTTGGTATATATATATATAATTTTCATCTTTTCTTCTTGGATTGTTTCCTTTTCAAGAATGTAGTGACCTTCTTTGTCTCTCTTAATCAGTCTTGGCTTGAAATCCACTTTGTCTACAAATAGAATAGCTACATTTGCTTTTTTCTGGATTCCTGTTGCATGGAGTATTTTCATCCTTTGACCTTCAGTCTTTGAATTTCTTTTTGAATTGTGTTTCTTTTATGCAACATATTGTTGGATCTTGCTTCTTGATCTCTTCTGCCAATCTTTTTCTTTTGATTGGTAAATTGAGACCATTTACATTGATGATTATAACTTATCCTCTTCATGTTATTTTTCCGTAATTGGTCCCCCTTTCACTTTTTCCCCTGATGTTTATTTGCTTGCCTTGCCTGGTGGGTTCATTCTGTTGGTTTGTGGAGTTGTAGTCCTCTATCTCTTTGTAGAATGTCCTTCAGAACATTTTGGAGTGCTAGTTTGGTGGTCATGAATTTCTTCAGGTGTTCTTTGACATGGAAGTATCTTATTTCTTCATCAATTTTGAAAGATTTTTGTGGGGTACATCCATCTGGGCTGGAGGTTTTGGGGCTTGAAATACTTCACTCCTAGCTTTCCTTGACTTGAGGATTTGTGTTGAGAAGTGTGCTGTGATTCAGATGGATTTTCCTTTATAGGTGATTTGTTTCTTTTCTCTAACGGCTTTTAATGTTCTGTTCTTGTGTTGAATTTCTGGAATTTGACTGTTATATGCCTTGGTGTAGATTTTTTGATCATGGCTAATTAGAGTTTTACATGCCTCACTTATCTATGTTAAATTCTTTTTCCATGCTTGGAAAGGTTTTGCCATTACTTCTGTGAACAGGTTTTTAAAAAAAATGTAATTTGCACTATCTCCTGCTTTTTCATTCACTCTGATCAATATTATGTTCTTCTTTGCATCATATAGCAGCTGTTGGATTGGTTTTTCCTGGTCCCTTGTTATTTTTAAGAAATCTTTCTTGTCATGATTGCTAACCACAGTTTTGTCTTCTATATCTGATATTCTGTCCTCATAGTGGCTCATTCTGGTGCATATACTTTCAGTGGAATTTTTAAACTTCTGGATATCTCATTGAATCTGTTTCATGGATTTCATTTCTTTCCTATGTTGAGTGTTCATGGTTTCCATCATTTTCCTAAGCTCTTGCTTTTAAAAATCTGTATCTGCTCTAGAGTCATTAACCATGTCCTTCATTGTGGTCACCATCTCTGGGATTATCTGAGAAATTATTTTTGATTTTATTTTTTTTAGAGCCTCATTCATCTGCTTTGTTACTTCCAGTTTTATCACTTTGGAAAATGTAGGTGGGTAGCTTTCCAATTGTTCTGCCTCATTGCCTTTGGTGAGCTTTATTGAGCTGGAAGTCTGGGCTTGCATCTTACTTTCATGTCTTCTCATTTTCTCTTTCTTTTTTTAGTTTAATTCTTGGGTTTATGCTTTTAAATTGCACATGGCAGGTAGCTTTAATGCTAGTATTGAGAACTTTTGGGAAATGACTACTTCTCAGAGATGTTTTCCAGGTGTAGCTGGCTTTTGGATTTTGAGTCTGTTGCAAGATCCTACTGATTCAATTTTTTGAGGATAAAAAGTTGCTGCCTATTTGGCCTAGCCTCGTGTTCTTTGGCACTGGCCTGTAGTATTGTTTATGACCCCCAGGCAATCTCAGTCTTTGCATACCAGGAAGAACAACTGATTGGAACAATTTGTCACCTTGGCTAGTCCAATCACTAATAACAATAGCATCAAAGACAGTATAGAAAATGAAAAACTGTGGTGACTATTAATTTGTCATCTTTAACCATATGGACTATATTTGTGGCTATATAACAAAATCTAAAACAAGCCAGAGAATTGTATATAGTAAATATGACCTCACTATGTCAATTTTTCCCTCAGGGGAGAAAATTAAAAGGAATTGGAGAAAATAGAAAAATAGAAGAAGAGGAAGAGATTAGAAGCAAGGTTGGATGATGAACATGAACTTTGGGAAACTGGTGAAGAAGACAGGAGCGAAAGAGAGAAGAAAGAAATAAAAACAAGAACAGAGCAAGATCTGCATCAGGAATCCAGCAGTGTTGGTGTCTTCTTCTTCTTCTTTTTTGTTTTTTGGTACCGGGGATCAAACTCGGGTCCTTTTGCTTGTGCAGCAGGTGGTGAAACCACGGAGCTAAATCCCCAGCCCCCAGCAGTGTTGGTATCTGAAGGTGAAGGTTTTTATTCAAGAGGGCAGAGACATAAAAGTGCCCTACAGCAAGAGAGGGAACCTTAACATGAACTAAATGGGCCTAGGAGTCTGCCTGTCACTGGCTATTGTGATTGGAGTAAGAACTGAGATCTGGGAGCTTAATGGCACCTGATTCTACAGTGCACCACAATTTCATATCTCACAAGGAAGTAATCACATTACAATTAAAACTATGGCATTCTGCTTTCTGTAGTATTTTATTAACTCATTTGAAAAGGCATTTTCAGGTTTACTTAGGTGAAGATTTTTTATCAGAGAGTACTCTTGGGTGAACACGGAAGGAAAAAACAGGGAGAAAAAAATGCCTTAATACATTTTAAATGTCTCGCTGATGATCTGATGTTTTTGATTTGCCTTTGGCTCCAAGTCACTGATGTGTGAGGTTCCTCCACTCCCCAGACAATGTTACCTTGGTGTCAACAAGAGCAGTGATCATGCTTTCTCATTCTTTAAATTTGTTTTAATTGACAAACTATAACTGTATTTATGAGGCACAATGTGATGTTATGATACATGTGTATGTTATGGAATAAGTAAGGTTAATTAACATATTCATTACTGCACATAATTTTCAGTTTTTCTGGTGACAACATTTAAAATCTAATCTTGGAGTGATTTTGAAACAATGCATTGTTAATTATGGTCACCATTCTGTGGAATAGGTCACTAAAGCTTATTTGTATCTTTGATCAGCATTTCCCCTTTTCCTACCCACCTGCTGCCCTCCACCTCTCCAGAACCACCATTCTACTCTCCATTGCATCTGTTTGATTTTTGAAATCCTTGCAAAAACTGGAACCATCAGCTCCGAGTTGTGGCTCTGGCTTTGCCAGCGTGGAATCCTAGCTGACTCTTGCTTCTGGAGGGCTTGGGAACATATATTTCATGTTCCTCTCATCCTCATGTCAATCAGCACTGGCTCCTGGATTTCCACCCATATTGCTGATACCTACAAGGATTTATCAAATATATGATGACTATTTAATTTAAAAAATCTCTTATTACAGTAAAAGACACATTGCCAAGAACTACAGGATAAATACTTTTGAAGCAAGGGAGAATATTTTGGGAGGGGATTAAACCCACAAAGTATAACACTGGGGCCCACAAACACATCCCTTACATTTTTATTTCATTTTATTTTATTTTTTGAGACGGGGTCTTGCTATATAGTCCAGGCTAGCCTTGAACTCACTGTGTAGTGCAGGCTGGCCTCAAACTCTCGGCAATTCTCCTACCTCAGCCTGTGCTGGGATGACAGGTTTGTGTCACCACCCCTGGCATCCCTTATTTTCTACTGTGAATTTTTACTTTAGCATAATAGTAGCTGGCTGTGTGTCTCAGTACCTTTGCCTGAGGTTTACATGCTTGGTACAGTGAAGAGCACTGTGTGTGCAAGTGTGCAAAAGTGTCAAACTGGAATTTTCACCCTAAAGATGCTCTCTCTAACAGGTTTTGCATGTTTACCTGAGCACCACAGAGGGTATAATGCACTCATACTATCCAAGTATTTGTTTTTTAAAAAAGTTTTCTTTTGATTTTTCTGGTAGAAGTAGCCCAATTCAGTACAATCGTACATGAAAATCCAGATTTTCAAGTTTTGGAGGAAGTCAGAAGTGAATCATCAGATTAGTCATGCATAGGTGATGATGATCCATTATGGTAAAATACATGCTTTCATAACAAAAGAGTGGTGTGGGTGTATGATGATGATGATGATGATAATGATTATGACTTTGGCATTGGCCATGTGAGCCAAAGTTCCTGTGACAATGAAATGGAGTAAGAATCGACTAATACCGACACAGAGAATGCAGACCTCTTTGATTCTAATGAAGAAATCAGCAATGTGAGTGCATATTTGACTAGTTGAAATGTTGCAATATGGTCATGCAATCAAATGGAATGATCCAATGTTAGTACTAGGTCCAAAAATATAGTGAGGATCTTGGCAGGGTGAAACCTATTGGACAGAATGCCAGCACTGCCATTCAGTGTTGGAAATTGTAACAGATGAAATGCTACAAGATGTTGTGAAATACACAAAGGCTAAAATGTGAGTAAAACGTTCTATATGCACCCATATCCATATTAAAAAATGTTGTATTATGACACCTCACTAGCTGAACTGAAAGCATTCATAAGTCTGCTGTACTTAGCAGGAATTTCTCATGGTAACTGCAGGAATGTGAAAGACTTATGGATAAGCAAAGGTCAAAATATGGCATAAAAATTTATGCCTTGTAGATATGAAGACTTATTATCCTTTCAATTTAGAAATTTACCCTGGAATTGATGCTGTGAACAGACTTGTTGCTCTCATCTCCCAAAGTAATTAGAATGTTTGTGCCATTCAACAATTGGTTTACCAGTTTCCAATTGATGTTACATTTGCTAACAGAGCACAAATTGACCAGTGTAGGAACTGTATGCAGGAACAAAGCAGAAATTCCAAATGAAATGTTGCAATTTTGAAACAGAGAATTGTATAGTACAATCTTTGGATTTCAGAAAGGTTTACATTGGCCTCAGAAATGGCAAAGAAAAACAAACTGGTATGGCTGATGTCAACATTGCACCATGATGGAAATATTGATAGGGAAACTTTGACAAAACAGAAACCTGAGATGGAAACTTTCTACAACAAAACCAAAGGCAGACTAGATGTTGATGATGAGTTATGCAGGAACTATCATGTCACTCAAAACACAAAGCATTGGTTAATGTTTGTTTGTGTTTTACTCAATCCTGAACATGTGTGGCATAAATAGTTTGATAGTTTACAAAGAAAATAACAAGTTCAAAATAGCACAGAGAAATTTTCTTAGAGGATTGGGACTGGAACTCATAAGAGATCATTTATAGCAGAGAAAAAACAAAATGTTTCGGCCCAGGGAACTACCCAAAAGTATTGTGGAGCACACTGAGGAGCTGATAGGTGAACAGGCAAGCACAGCATCCCAGAGACCTACTATAACAACAGGAAAACAAAAAAAGATGTCAACTGTGCCCTATAAGAAAGAACAGGAAAACAAAACATATGTGCTATTAGTGTGATACTTTTTTATGGAACATGCAATTTTCATATGTGAAGACTGCTTTGGGTGTGACAGTTGAAGCAAAGATTATTTTTGTTGTAGAGTTCTATTGGTGTTTTTACTGTAGTTCAATAGGTTTTTATTTCTGATGTTATCTCAGGTTTTGTAAGTAAGTATACAACTGATGTAAAAATGTTGATGTCTAGTATAAGCACTCAATATACATTTAATATTTTATTTTATTGATACTGTGTTTTCCTGCTAAGTCTGTGTTGTAGAACATAACAGGAATCTCCTGACAAAACAGGAAAAGAAGAAAGGTGACAAGAACGGCCTGTCACATAGGAAAGGAAAGCTAAGCACATGTGCTGCCGGTGTAAGTGAGATGTGTGCATGGAATATGCAGTTGTCATGTGTGAAGACTGCCTTAGGTATGACAATCGAAGCAAAGATTATTTTTGTTGTAGACTTCTATTGATATTTTCATTGTAGTTCACATAGATTTTTAAATTTCTTTTTCTTTTTTAGATTTTTAAAATTTCTGATGTTATCTTTTAGTTTTGTTTTTTTTCCACTACCAGGGATCAAACTCAGGACCTTGTGCTTGCAAGGCAGGTGCAGTGCCACTGAACTAAATCCCCAGCCCTATCTTTTAGGTTTTGTAAGCAAGTACACATCTGTGAAAATGTTGATGTTTATTCTAAACATGCAATACATATTAATAATACATTATTTTATTGTTATTTTATGTTTCTATTAACTACCCATTGTATAATATAGTAAGAACCTTCTGAAAAAATAGTAAGACCAGAGAGATGTCAAGTATGTTCTACAAAATGGTCAGGAAAGAAAAACACATGTGCTATCAGTGTAGGTGATACATGTGTATGGAACATGCTGTTCTCATGTGTGAGGACTGCCTTAGGTGGGATAATTGAAATAAAGAGTTTTTTTTGTAAAGTGCTATTGATATTTTCATTGTAGTTTATTTTTTTGAACATCAGTTAAACTTTTATTGGCTCTAAATGGAACAGTATTTTGAAAATCCTCATAGCCCATGGGCTCAATATTAGGGAAGTCACTGTGACATTGCAGCTTCAGTGACCTGATGCTTCATTGTAGTTTATATAGGAATTTATTTCTGTTGTTCTTTTTTAGACTTTGTGCATCAAAGAAGAGTTGATGTTGAAAATTTTGATGCTTTTTAAATAAACACTCAATAAATATTAAAAATTCAATGCTTTATTTTTCTGATTTTTCCTGTTAAGTACTCATTGTTTAATATAGTAAAACTCATAAAATTAAAATTAATAATTCATCAATAGAAATATTCTAAAGAATAAACTTAGGTGTGAGGGACTTTATGACAAAATTATTTTTTCCCCTTCCCCTGCCCTCCCTTTACCCCTTCCACCCTTCCCTATTTGCAGACTTTGTTTCCAATTTTTTTCCTTTTCTCGTATTTTTTCTTTTCCCTTCTTTCCTTTCTGGATTTCTTCTTCTTCTTCTTCTTCTTCTTCTTCTTCTTCTTCTTCTTCTTCTTCTTCTTCTTCTTCTTCTTCTTCTTCTTCTTCTTCTTCTTCTTCTTCTCCTTCTCCTTCTCCTTCTCCTTCTTCCTCTCCCTCTCCCTCTCCCTCTCCCTCTCCCTCTCCCTCTCCCTCTCCCTCTCCCTCTCCCTCTCCCTCTCCCTCTCCCCCTCCCTCTCCCTCTCCCTCTCCCTCTCCTCCTCCTCCTCCTCCTCCTTCTTCTTCTGTACCAGGGATCAAACTCGGGTCCTTGCACTTGCACAGCAGGTGGCGAAACCACTGAGCTAAATCCCCAGCCTGACAAAATTAATATTATGCTTTGCATTAATAGCAGTGTGTAATAATTTTTTTTTTGGTACTGATATTGAACTCGGGACCTTGCACTTGCAAGGCAGGTGACAGCATCACTGAGCTAAATCCCTGACCCATAAATTTTTAATTTAAACATTTACTGTATTTTTGACCAGCCCATTGATCAACCATTTATAGCAATTTCTGTCAAAGAAAAGTATGATGCTGTGTTCTCATTTACCATATTCCTCAGATCTGGCACCATGCAAATTCTGCCTCTTCCCTGAAGTTGAAATGACCATAAAAGGTAAATGTTTGGAATGGATTCAGGACATTGAGGCAGCCACAACAGTGTAGCCAGAGATACTCTTGAAAGAGGGCTTCCAGACCTGCTTCAGAAACTGGCAAGAATGATTGGATAAGTGTGATCAAAGTGAGAGAGAATTTTGAGTGGGATTAATAGGAATATATCTTTTATATAAAAATTAAACATTCACCTCATTTTCTTTTTTTTTCCAGTAAGTTCATTGGTACATTTTAGGTATAAATACAGTTACATTCATCATTGGGATCTTGTTCCCTTTACATGACGCATCTTGGTTCTTATTTTTTCCCCATTCCCCTGCCCTCCCTTCACCCCCTCCACCCTTCCCTATTTACAAAGAACAGTTTTTCCTTTTCTCATATTTTTTTCTTTTCCCTTCTTTCCTTTCCCCTACCCCTCCCACTTCCCCTACTCCTTTAGACCTTTTCTTCCTATTACACAATATCAATTATACATTTTGATCTCTATTTACACTTTTGGTTTTTCACACCAGAGAAACTATTCAGTATTTACACGTGTGTCCTATTTATTTCACTTAAGTGTATGGCCTCAATGTGCACCCACTTAGCTATAAATGTCTCTAGTTTCTCACTCTTTATGGCTGAGTAGTACTCCATTTTATAAAAAACCACATCTTTTTATCCAGTCTCCAGTTGATGGGCAATTGGACTGTTTCCAAGCTTTAGCTATTACAAATTGTGCTGCCATAAACATAGGTGAGCATATATCACTGTGGTATGATTCTTTTAATTCTTTTGGGAAGACACCCAGGAAAGGAATAGCTGGGTTAAATGGGACTTCTAATCCTAGTTGTTTGAGGTATTTCCATATTGATTTCCACAGTGGTTGCACCAGTTTGTACTCCCACCAACAATGAAGAAGGGTTCCTTTCTCCCCACAACCCTGCCAGCATTTGTTATTGGTTGATTTCTTGATAGCAGCCATTCTTTCTGGGGTGAGGTGGAATCTCAGTGTTGTTTTCATCTACATCTGTCGAATGACCAGTGATGTTGAACATTTTTTCATATGTTTATTTGCTACTTCTTCTTTGTGTGAGAAATATCTGTTCATTTCAGATGTCCATTTTTGAATTGGGTCTTTATATTTGGGAGGTCTGATTTTTTTGAGTTCTTTATATATTCTAGATAGTAGACCTTTGTCTGAGGAACAGCTGGTAAAAAAATTTTCCCACATTGTAGGTTGTCTCTTAGCTCTGTTGGTGGTTTCTTTTGCAGTGCAGAAGCTTTTTAAAAAGATGAGAGCCCAGTTGTTGATTCTTTGTGCTAGTTCCTGTGCTACTGAGGATTTGTTCATAAAACCTTTTCCTACACCAATGTCTTCAAGAGTTCTACCTAACTTACCTTCCAGCAAGTTTAGTGTTTCTATCCTAATATTTAGATCTTTAATCCACTTGGACTCTAGTTTAGTGCATGGTGAAAGATAGGGTTCTGGCTTTAATCTTTGGCAAGTTGAAATCCAGTTTTTCCAACACCATTTATTAAGAGGCTATATTTCCTCTAGTGAGGATGTTTGGCTCCTTTGTCAAAGATGAGGTGGCTGAGTATGTCTGGAGTTGTTTTTGCATCTTCTAATCTATTCCACTGATCCTTGGGTCTGTTTCTTTGCCAATACCATGGTGGTTTTTTTTTTTTAATCACAGTGGCTTTGTAGTATAGTTTCAAGTTGGGGATTGTGATACCCCCAGCCATGTCTCTGTTGCCTAGAACTGCTTTTGCTATTCTAGGTCTCTTCTGGTGCCAAATGAATTTTTGGATTGTTTTCTCTAGTTCTGTGAAATATACTGTTGGGATTTCAATTAGGATTACATTGAATCTGTATAGCAGTTTTGGAAGTATGGCCATTTTCACTATATTGGTTCTTCTTACCCAGGAACAAGAGATGTCTTTCCTTTTCTTATATCCTCTTTGATCTCTTTTTTCAGAGTGTTGTAGTTCTCAATGTAGAGGTCTTTTGCTTCCTTCGCTAGATTGATTCCTAGATATTTTCTTTTTTTCTTTTTTTTTGGTTCTGGGGATTGAGCTCGGGTCCTTGTGCTTGCGTAGCAGGCGGCAAAACCACTGAGCTAAATCCCTGGTCCCTCCTAGATATTTTCTGATCACACCATGTATTCTTTGGGGTTTGATGCTGGTGCTTTGATATTTGAGCTTGTCCAGGCAACAGTAACCATGTCATGCTCACTTCCTAGAGGAAGTGGTTCAAAGGAACCCTTAATAAGGAGCTACATCCCAATTTAAAAGGTGCTAAGGCACGTTGGAATCAGCGTGAGCTCATGACCCTACAGCTGCAGCAGTTGAGCTCTGCCATTCCCTGACCATGACCTTCCAGAAGCCCACTGCCTCCTCACACATTGTAGCCTGTGTCTAAACTCTTGACTTTTCAGTTTTCTGAAAATACTGTATTAAGTCTGATTACATCACTTTATTCCCCATTCCTCTCCAAAGTAAACCAAACAACAAAGCGCAATGGTTTTTCTGGGGGAAAAGGAAGGAGTAGCATCAGTGTTCAGATGATAGAGAGCTGTGGACACATTCACAATCTGTTAGTCAGGAAACCAGTCTGCAATGAAATGATCCTGAAAGGGCCAAGCCAGGCTGTCTTCTGTCTCTGCAATTTGTCCTCATCACACTTACCTCTTGGTAGGCTGTGCCATGGGTCTGGACTGATGGAAACAGCCTGCGGAGGAGATGCACAAAGGCTGAATTTCCTGCTGAATTTTCCCGATTTGCTCAGGGCTGAGCTCCAGCAATCGCAGGCAGAAGGCTTGTTCTTCATGGCTCCTCCTTGAAGGGCTGCCCTAAAGACCCCATAAAAAGGTTTGGTTCTACAGAGGTTTTTTAGAAAAAGCTTCAGGTAGCTCCCCAGCAGAACTTCACTCTTTGTTGTTAATAGCTTAGGTTTGTGGCTTTTCTATTCAAGGACAGAGTCTGTATCTATCCCTTTGGTTATGACCTTTGATTTGCTTTAGCCAGTAGCTGTAGAGGATAGTGAGGTTTGGGGTCTGCCTCCAGCATGTAGGTATGCCAGGACTTGCTTGCTGGACAAACACACTAGAGCTGAGCCATCCCTGTTGAGGGCCATATGTATGATGGTTCCCAGACAAGATCAGCAAAGTGCACTTGCCCTGATGGACGACAGGATGGAGTATCGAGCTGAGACCAGAAAATCACCTTGCTGAGCCCAGCTCAAATTTCTGACTCAGCATTGTGAGGGAGATAAATTGTATTAGAGAAATTTGTTACAGAGTATGCCAGCTTTCTGTTACTGTCACAAAATACCCGAGTGATTATTTTAGAAGGCAGAAAGTTTTGTTTTTGTCTCATAGTTTCAGAGAATTCAGCCCAGAGACATTGGCCCCATGGCCTTTTGACCTGGGGCAAAGCAGAACATCACGATGGGGATCATGTGATGGACCAAACTGCTCTCCTCATGGTGCCCAAAAGCAAAGAGAGAGACAAAAAAAGACTAGAGTCCCTGTCCTTGTCCCTTTCAAGGGCACATCTCCATGACCTAAATTTCTTCTGCTAAGCTCCAGGTCCTAAAAGTTCCACCCCCTCCCAGTAGTGCCAGTATGGCAACCAACCCTTTGATATAGGAGCTCTGGGGGACACTTAGCCAAAGCATAGCACAGAGCGATAGATAATTGACCATGTCATTTGAGTGATCCAGCAATTTATTCCAGGCATAGTGGATGGGTAGCACCTGTGGTCACAGCAGACAGCTCACAAGTCTGTATCACTAACCTTAATTCTCATAGGTAGCAGCAAAGGAAAACTGATTTGTCAATGAACTTAGGAACAGAGGAAAGCTGAAAGTTACTTCTGGCTCCAGTGTCTATTTCTGAGCTAAAGACCAAAATTAGTGGCTTGTCTGATCGCTCCTTTATCATCTCTCCTTTCTCTATCCCAACTCCCCTGTTTTTCCAAGGAAGCTGCTGCTCCCTGCCTCAGGTTTGCCTGTATTGCAAAGCCAATGTTTCTTCATCAAAGGCAGACTCCAGAAGCAAAAATTTCTGTGTCCTGACTATTTAGCTGGCTTCCAAGCCACTCAGGAAGCAGTGGGGTCTTGCCTCTATGTTGCTCTAAGTGGGAAATTAGCAAACACAATGTAGTAAAATTGCCCCAAATTGGAAGAATTATGGTGCGGATGTGAGATGGACAGGAGCAAAAATGGTAACCAGGAACAATGGCAGGCAATAAATGGAAAGAAATGAGAACTGCCTTGGTGACACCCAGGGCTGTGTCTGTCTTGCTGTTCTGTCTTCACCACATTCTCTCCCAGGCTGATTTTGTTTACCAAACATTTGCCACAGGCTGTCTGGCACCCTGTTCCCAGCCATGGGTTGAATAAACTCATTCTGGGATGTGCAGGCCCACAGTTCTCAGTACCAAGGTGGCATGAACCCAGGCTGACTCAGACTGGCCTGTACCATCTCTACCAGGGACTTGATGCTCTTGGAAGTCACATCCTGTGTCCACAGGGTGTTCTTAGCACCCATATGAGGGCACAGGATGGCTTAGGCTGGTGTTTCCCAGCCTGCAGTTGATTAGACTGGTGACCATGCAAACTTCTTTCTAGCCTCAATCCTGAGAGAGAGAGAGAGAGAGAGAGAGAGAGAGAGAGAGAGAGAGAGAGAGAGAGAGAGAGAGAGAGAGAGAGACAGAGACAGAGACAGAGACAGAGACAGAGAGACAGAGACAAAGATGGGGTGGGGGGTGGGGGGAGACGAGGGAATCTGCAGTCATGGTTGCCACAAAGAGGAGGGAATTGGGAGGCAGGCAGGAGAAGTTTTCTTCTTACTGAGTGTCTATATTTGGGAAGTTCTGAACTCAATGACTTTTAAAAGTCAGAATTAGACTCCTCAAGATATAATTATTCATAGGCTAATAGTAATTTTGTGGTGAGGCCTGGGATTTGGGAGAGCTGTCTGACTTGCTCTGGGACAGGCTGAGGAATCAAGAAGTATGCAGGACAAGGATTTTGAGATCATTCCCGCTGCTCTCCAGAGGAGCTGGCCAGCCCTTATCCTCTGGGAGGGCACAAGTAAGTATGCCAGGGCTTTTCATGGATGAGGTGGTAGAGAAGTGGCTTATCATATAGATGTACACTCTTTGCTTAACAGAGAGAATGCATGTGCTAAATTTGATATTTGTATTTCTTATTTGTCTTTTTTCCTTTTAGTGTAGTAAAATTTGATATTTTTTCCCATTAAGTTTATTGGTACATTTTCGGTATAAAATATAGTTGCATTCATCATTGGGATCTTGTACAATTACAGGAGTATCTTGGTTCTTATTTTTTCCCCCTTCCATTGCCCTCCCTTCACCCCCTCCACCCTGCCCTATTTGCAAAGACCTTGTTTCCATTTTTTTTCCTCTTTTCATATTTTTTCCTTTCCCTTTTTTCCCTTCCCCTACCCCTCCCAATTCCCCTGGTCTTTTAGACCTTTTCTTCCTGTTACACAATATCAGTTATACATTTTAAAAATTATAATATTAAGATCTAGGAGACATTACCACAGATTTTACAGAATTTAAAAGGATATAGAAAGCATATTACAAAAATCTTTTTTGAAATAAATTTGACAACTTCTAAGAAGTACCTTGGAAGACAAATTAATGAAACTAACTCTGGAGGAAATATAAAATTTGAATAGCACCTATTAAAGAAAGTATATTCCTAGCTTGAAAACCTACCTATATGACAACAGCAGGCTCATATACATTTTAACTGATAAATTATATCAAACATTTAAAGCAGAAAAAAGAAGGAGCACTTCTCCCCTCATTTTAGGAAATCAGCATGGTGCTAATCCTAAAACTGGATAAAGATAATAGAAGAAAAAAGTATGAACATAGATAGAAATTTATTTAGCAAAACAAATTCTTAGAAGTCAGACTGGCAGTATGTAGAAAGTGGTTTTGTTATAGGGATGGCAGTGTTGGTTCAGCATTGGAAGATCCACCCCCAAAAGTCATCATTTTAACAGAGGAAAGGAAAAAGCCATATGATCCTGTCACTAGTTGGAGAAAAAGTATTGGACTAAATTCTACAGCTGTTCATGGTAAAAGCTATCAGGAGCCTAGAAGTAGAACAGAAACTTCTCAACAGATTAAAGACATGTACTCCGTACTTCCAGCGAGAACGCCTTATATGAATGGAGAAGATACAATGCTTTCTCCTTAAGGTGGGGAACAAGGGCAGATATGCTTACTCTTTATCTGTCCATTAAACTTTGAAACCTAGTCCCCACCAAAATAGTCTGGCAATAAAATGACACAACTAGGATAGGATTGGCATGGCAGAAGCAAAATCTTTATATGTAGATGAAATGATCATCTACAGAGAAAATACTGAGAAATCTCTAGGAGCCCCTAGAACTTGTACTAGAATTTAGCAGGATTAGAAAACACAAGGTATATATAAAAATTCAGGTCTGTGTATACTTGCTATAAATGAAGAATTGGATATTGAAATTTAAAAGTTAAGTAGGAGTACAAAGGACCTAGAAAAGTAAAAAGAAAAAGAAAAAAACTGTGTTGGAAGAAATTTAGTGCCTAATTTTAAGACTTCCTCTAAAGTTACAGTAATCAAGGCAGTGTTGGTGTAAGGAAAGACATATAGATCATTTGAATAAAACAGAGAATCTAAAAATAGAACCACACATATATGGTCCACCGAGTTTTGAAAGATTATTTAACATTAGCATTTTATAGAATATAAACTCAATTCAAGAGCCAAGGAAAAGATAGTGTTTTCACCAAATGGCACTAGAACACCTGGTATCTGTGTATAAAAACTTAACCTCAACCCTTTTTTTCCATACATGAAAATAACTTGAAGGGATCTATGAACCTAAATAAGAAAGCCTAAAAGTATAAAACTTTAAGAAGAAATTATAAGGGAAAATGTTTATGAATTTAGGGTAGGCAAGAACTTCCTAGGATACAAAAAACATGATGTGTAAAGGAAAAAAGTTGATAAATGAGATTCTATCAAAATTTAGAACTTTAAATGACATCATTAAAATGAAAAGTAGTCCTTAAACAGACCATATTTACAATACATATAACCTATGACCAGAACATATAAAGAATTCTTAGAGCTCATTAATAGACAACCCAATTAAAATGTAGACATAAGAAGATGATAAATAGCCAGTATAGCACAAGGAATGGTGTGCAACTCTAGAATCAGAAAAATACTAATCAGTACAATAATAAGATTGAATTATACACTCATTAGGGAGATGAAGTTAAAAGTTTTAAAAGCCTTATTATGACTTTTTCTTTTTGTTGGATTCTCCCCCTTTGCGTTTAATTTGTCAGGCCCAATGGATTCATTCTGCTGGGTTTCCTGGGGTTGTGATCCTCATTGTCTTTTCCTAGGGTATTGTCTAAAATTTCTTGCAGTGCTGGTTTGGTATTCATGAAGTTCCTGAGGTGCTCTTTATCATGAAACTATCTTATTTCTCCATCAATTTTGAAAGATAGTTTTGCAGGGTACATCAATCTGGGTTGGAGGCTGTTTTCCTTTAGGGCTTGAAATACATCACTCCAAGCTCTTCTTGCCTTGAGGGTTTGCATTGAGAAGTCTGCTCTGATTCTGATGGGCTTTCCTTTGTATGTGATTTGTTTCTTTTCTCTCACTGCTTGTAGAATTTTGTTCTTCTGTTGGATTTCTGGAATCCTATGTGTAGATATTTTTTGATTAAGGCTAGGTGTATTCCTGTATGCCTCACTTATCTGTATGTCAAGTTCTTTCCCCCTCCTTGGGAAGTTTTCTGCCATCACTTCTGTGAACAGTTTTTTTATGTCATCTGCACTCTCCCCTCTTTCTTCATCGACTCCAATCAGTCTTATGTTATTCTTCTTTGCATTGTCTAGCAGCTGCTGGATTGATTTCTCGTGTTCCCTTACAATTTTAAAGCACTTTTTCTTTTCCTGGTCACTAATTGCAATCTTATCCTCTATATGTGAAATTCTATCCTCACATTGGTTCATTCTGCTGTGTAGACTTTCGATGGAGTTTTTAATCTCTTGGAAATCTGTTTGTATCTGTTTTATGGATTCCATTTGTTTCCTATATTGGGATTCCATCATGTTCCTTAGATCCTCTATTTTTTATCTGTGTCCTCTCTAGATTTATTAATCATGTCTTGCACCATGAGCAAAATCTTTGCTGTTATCTGAGTAATTATTTCTGATTTCATTTTTCCCAGATCCTCTTTTGTTGCCAGTTCAGAGAGTCCAAGTGGTTGAGTATCAGATTGTTCCATCTTGTTTCCCTTTGGGGTTTCTCTGGGTGATCCAGAAGTCTGTTTTTGAGACTTGTTTATGTGTCTTCTCATTTCCATGGGAGGGAGTGCTTGTGGCACCCACTCGGCTCACCTTCTCTGCCCTAGGAGCTTGGGATGGCGGAGGGGGAGCTTCCTTCTTGGTGCTGGGACTGGCTGAGCTTCTCTGCTCTAGGAGCCTGGGATGGAGGTGGGGAGCTTCCTTCCAGGTGCTGGGACCAGCTGAGCTTCTCTGCCCTAGGAGCCTGGGATCTAAAATTTGATTTTTAAAGGCTCAATATATGTTGACTATTATTTTTATGTGTAGGTTACACCTAATTGGCAGTGCCAATTAATAGAAAACAGGTTAGTTGAATTACCTTTAAATATTATAGCTACCAACTAATGGTCTTTCCTTATGTTGCATATTTTTTTCCTTGATTGAATTTGACTTTTTTTTTTTTTTTTTGGCACAGGGGATCACAACCTTGTGCTTGCGAGGCAGGCAGCGGGACTGCTGAGCTCAATCCCTGGCCTCTTGAATTTGATTTTTAACTTTGAATCTATGAGTATATTTTTGCCATTTGGAAAACTTAAATTTTATGTAATGAGCATTTTCTTTCATAATTTCCTCTTTGAATGTAAAAAGAAAAATTTCCATGCAAGATTTTGTGGATCTCTACTAATTCTATTTTAGTTTTATCTTTTATATCCGGCCTTTTAAGGCAGCTGGAATTTATTTTGGGGCCTACTGTAAGGTAGGTCCCTAACTTTTTTTTAGGAAATAGTATTTAGATGCTTGGATGGGGCCGCAGTTCTAAGTCCGGGTGGACACCAGGAAGAAGTCAGGCTCAAACATGGTTGGGATCTTGAGTCAAATTAAACTCTGTGCTGCACTGAGCCAGAGCACCCTCTGGGGTGGAGGTCAGGGCATTCAGCTGTTAACTAACAATATGCTTGGGGGCCGGAGATTTAGCTCAGTGGTTCTGTCGCCTGCCTCACAAGCACAAGGACCTGAGTTTGATCCCCGGTACCAAAAAAAAAAAAAAAAAGAAACAATATGCTGCCTCTCCAGACCATTCCACTAGACCAAGTCCTCAGAGAAAAGTTCTAGGCAGGGTGGCTGTAAGTTTCCCACCATCTAGGACAAATTTGAGGGTAAAAACGGGTGCCTTTAATCATTACACAGAACTGCTGGCATAAAATGGAATTTTCCCAGGCAAAGCAGAATGTTTTCTGCCTGCCTACAAAGGATGGGCTTTCCTTCCTCTAAGGACTGAAGATTGACGTCTTTTCCTTTCAGAGAGAGTTGCACTTGGCCACTCAAGTCCCTGGAGCTTGTATCTGGGCAAAAGACCACTGGCCAAGCCAGAGTCTTCGACAAGAAATATGTCCCTTTCTAGAGTGGATACAGGAATAGGAGGGAATTGAAGAAGACTCAACCTGTATCCATTAGGGTATATGTTATACACATTATTTTGTACAAAACAGAGACTTAAATGGGTTAGGAGTTATTTTCAGAGGAGTTGATAGCATTTCAAAGAGCCAGTTTGCACAATTGTGGATCTCTGCTAGTTCTGAATGTGGCAATTAATTTCTCAGGACCAAAATGGCCTCATTTTTCAGAGAAAGGATGTTCTGATTGGTTTTTTAAAGACAAGTGATAACTGTGAAGATTTCCTTGCCTGTCTCTCCCTGTTTCAGTACCAGAGCATGGCAGTAGCAAGCGTAGGGACTTGTAGGAAATTCAAACACTATCATAGCCAGCTGTTGGCTCTCAGGGTGGGAGCAATATGTGTGCTTTAGTTTTTCTGCAGGAGGTCGCTGCCAATCGCTCTATATGTGTGTCACTGTCCCCGCAGCTTCACTTTATGAGAACCTGGGGTGGGTGATGACTTGGGACTTTGACTAGGATGTAAATGAAACCAAATTCATGCTCTGGGAGCAGGTTCCTGCTTTTAAAGTCAATCCCATATCATTTACAACACCTTTTTGAGTGAATCAGAATAAGCAGGGCGAAATTTTTCACTTCAGTTTACTCAGTGCAAAAGTGGATGTAGAGGTTCTGTTTTCTATCCCAAGATACACTGGTCAGGGTGTACTTTTTACTCCAAAGGGTACACCTGGAAAGTGAGTACCATATAAAGAGGTAAACACTGCAAAAAAGGTCAAGAACAAACACTCCTATTGGTTTTCTGTGGTTGGTGTGACAAATCATCACAACCTTAATGGCTTTAAGTAATATACATTTATTCTTTTATCCATGATCTTAAGGATGACTTCCCCTGAGAATGGGTGCCTAGAAGGAGGGTGAAGGAGGCTCTGTTGTAGCCAAAGCACAGGATGCCCTCATGTCTCCTTGCAGTGGGTGTGGGCTGGTTACTAGTTAATCAAAAGTTACTAGTTCAATCTCATCTCTATAAACTGGAGAGGACTTGCCTGTTTTGTGAGTGACATCATCTTCCTTCTCTAGATATGTTCAGCCAGATGCACCAACTCCTGAGTTAGTCTTGAACCAGGGCATGCATGTTCACTAGGTTTCTCTGCAAGCTGAGCCAGAGGGGTCCTCTTCTTGGGGAGTCTAGTTGAGTCTTTGGGGGACCCACTGTGGTTCTGCCTTTCCCTCCACCCTCTTCTGCTCCCTCCCTTCTCTTCTACAAGAGTGAACCCCCCAAGAAGACCCCCTAAAAGGTCTCCTGCAAGGTCACCCATCCTAGTCTGCTTTGGAGGGACTCTGACCCCGTATAGTGACATCACTTATGACATCAAATGCTAAAAACAACCCTCAGCAGGGTGAACTTAGATTGGATTTGTGGGAGGATAGGAATTTTCTGCTCGACAGACAGCCCTTTTTTAGTGACAGTTCCAAGAAGTGTCTGATGTTGTTAAGTGTTCCGGGAGAGTGCCAGCTCACATTTCCCAGTGACATCTCCATTCAGTAGGCGAGAGTTTTTGTTTCTTTTTAAATTAAGGTATACTTTATATAGCAAAACGCACAGATTTTAAATGTACGGTTCCATGAGTTTTGACAAATGTACACGCCTGTGTAATCAACACCCTCATCATGATAGAAAACATCTCCCTCACTCTAGGGAATGTTCTTGTGCCTTTTCCCAGCCAATCCCTTTACACCCTCCTCGGGACAAACCTATTCCAATTTCTGTCCCCACAGCCTTCTGTGGCTACTTCTAGAATTACACACACATGGAATCATTTGGCATGGGCTCTGTGTATCTGGCTTGTGTCACTTAGCAGAATGACTTTGGGAGTCATCTATGTGACTGTATGTCTTCTTAGTTTTGTCTTTGTGTTGTTCTATGTACCAATGTTTATCCATTTTCCTATTGATGAATATTTGGGCCAGTTTTATCTTTGGCCTCTAATAAACGCCCAGGTGTAAGTATCTGTGAGAGCTTATGAAGAGATACACTCATGTGGACATAAAAAACAATGCCATTTCTTCTACATAACAAAGAGTAGAATTGGCAGGCTATAGGTAAATGTGTGTTTAACTCTAGAATATACTACCAGTTGTCCAAAGAAGCTTTATTTATTTATCTATTTATTTATCTTTCCTGGAGTAAGAGTTTGACTGTCTCTTAACTCATATTTAGAAAATGTTAGACTACATGGGAATATGGGAATTTCTCATGCTTTTTAATGAAATACTTGTGGTATTAGGTGAGGAGAAAATCATACTTCAGAAATGGGGAGTATAGGTTAAGGCAGCCAAACAAGCACCCACAAGGGTCATGCTTATCCTAAAGTTCATAGAAACCTGCATTCTCTGTGGTGTATCTGAAATTTAAAAATTTTTTGAAAGAAACCACCGTGGAGTTCAATGGATGCACCACTGACTTAATACAGCATTCTTCCGTGGTGGCTTTGAGGTCCTTTCCTCCTTCCTCTTGCTGCTCTGAGCTGTGTTGTGGGAGATTTAAGGATGTTCTAGAGAAGCAGAGGGCTAGCCACTCCCTGTGCTTTGCAGATTGCAACTTAGGTGCAGAGCAGTGAAGTGGCTTCTCTGAGATCACACAGCTATGTAGCAAAACAGACAATTACTAGGGCCCATTTCCTTAACCAGCCTTCAAGAAAAATGAAATCACACAGAGCAAAAACCCACGATCACTCTTCTTTGTCCCTCGAGTGGGAGCAATGGGAGATTAGCTAAATGCCCCAGCCTTTGTCAAGGGGAATTTGTGATGCTTTAGGCCTCCAGCTTGCCCCTGGTGACGGGGCAATTGCTATCAGATCCTCAAAGGAAAGGGGCCTTAATTTTCCAGGAGAAACTTCCACCTTTTACTTTAGCAGCCTCAGGATGCAGGCAGGCATACAGAAAATCCACATGGACAGAGCTGTTAGTGTACCAAAGGGGACGCCAGCAAGTGGCGATAGGGATTAGAAACACAAGCATCAGATTGTAGGAAACTGCCCAGAAATAGCAGCCTCCTCCAAACCCCTGACAGGGAGATTAGCTCGGAAGGGGAGAAGATGACAATGATGCCGGGAGATGTTTGGCTCCGTGTTCTGCCTGTTGGCAGAACGAGCATCTCTTCTTCCTGTTTGATGTGGGAGGTTAGCGAGGGGCTAGCCAGGCCCACATAGTGGATCTGCTGTGCATGGGCTGTGAGCTGATCCTGAGATGTTGGCTCCCGACACTGACGCTTGGCAGACTGAGACCCAGGGTACAGAGGTTGGTGCCATGGTGGGATGGCTTCCTCCCGAGGGTCTCAGCATGGTGGGAGGAGTCAGAGATCTGAATCCAGTTGTTGAACTTGCTATGAATCAGCTGTGGGCAAGTCTCTGCCTCACTGGAGGTCTTCCCTCATATGTAAAAGATTGTTCCCTCTTTCTCTCTCTCTCTTCCTTCCTTCCTTCCTTTCTCTTTCTTTCTTTCTTTCTTTCTTTCTTTCTTTCTTTCTTTCTTTCTTTCTTTCTTTCTCTCTTTCTTTCTTTCTTTCTTGTTTTGAGACAGGGTCTCACTATGCAGTCCAGGCTGGCCTTGAATTCACTATGTAGCCCAGCTGGGCTACAGCTTGCAGTGATCCTCCTGCCTCAGCTTCCTGAATGCTGGGATCACAGGCATGTGCCACCGTACCTGGCTATTCTTTCTTTTTCTCTTGATCCCAAAGCAACAATTAGGCACTTAATTCTGCACTCAGCATGAGGAGAAGCTTCTAGGATACAGAGTGAGAAAGGTTGGATTCTTATTCACAGGACACGGGAAAGGTTGCTTTCAGTGCTATTCTGTCTCAGCTGCATCTCATCTGTTCTTGCATTTGATTTCCTAGTACCTTCCAATAAAGAGGCAGAGTCTGATTCCCTAACTCTTGACTCTGGATTAGAGCACATGTCTTGCTTGGAACTGTGAAGTGAGTTGGAAGTAACAGTGTGCCAGTTCTGAGCCTAGGTCTTAAGAGGGCTTGACGTGTTTCCTCTTCATATCTCCGATACTGCCTTGAGAAGACATGCCAGGGTCAGCCTATTGGATCTGGGAGGAGGACCAGGGACATGTGACTGGAGCCATGCAGTGGAGGCTATCCTGCGTCAGCCGAACTTGGACAGAGATGCAAGCCAAGCCCAGATTAGCAGAGCCCATTCTTGGCCAAGGTGTTTGTTACCCACCATGGTGGTGACCGTGGCTGCTGGAGAGAGGTCAGGCAATCAGACAGTTTGGTTTAGAGGGATAAATACTCTGTTAGAAGTGAGCAGGGAAGAAAGGAGGAGGAGTGCAGCTATGCAAGTGCAGAGACCGGCTAAGCCCTGGATCACGAGAAACCAAGTCAGATGGGGTGGAGAGAAGGATAGTGGATTAGACTGAAGATCAAACGCTGGAAGCTTGAGTTTTTTCTCGTATGACTCACAGTTGTACAGTTGGCCTTTTGTATCAGCAGGTTGCACGTTCAAACTTCAATGACTGCAGATTGAAGATATTAACTAAAAACCGTAAAATCACAACAATAAAATACAATAGAAATAGCAATATACAGTGTAGCAATTATTTAACTAACGTTTCCATGGCCTTAGGTATTACAGGTAATCTAGAGATGCTGGAAAGACTGTTTGAGGATGCATGCTGGTTCTGTGTAAAACTGCACCGTTCTATGTCAATTGCTTCAGCCTCTTTGGCTTTTGATATCCACAGGGGTCTGCTGTGTGCAGACAGAGAGACAACTGTACTTTTCAGCTTGCACAGTGTTTTAGAAATTTTAAATTAGTTGCCAACATTTTTAAATGGGAAGATTTTTAATTAGAATCCACTTTGTTGTCTAGAAAGATGGGACAATCTGCTGATGCCAGTCTGAGGCTGGTCACAGATGTGCTTTAGAGGGACATGTCCTCTTTGCTGTGTCTCCTGGCCACTCCACTCCTCTCATTCATGAAGTGTCCTTCTTTCTTCTGCAGACATCTGAGGCTTCAGGTTCCGGAGAGGAGGACCCTCTGCAGCCCCTGCTGCTTCCATCAATAATCCCTTTCACTCCATCCAGCTGAGGCCACCTCAGCAACTGTGCTTCTCCTGATGACTGCATTTTTTAATTTTCAAGAGTTTGAATCAGTCTTTCGTTAGGCATCTGTTCTTTTTTATCTTTTTAAATTAAAATTTAATTTTGAGGTAACTAGATTCATATACAAATGGTAAGAAATAATAGAGAGATCTCATGTACCCTTTCTCTAGCTTTCCTTAATGACAACATTTTGCAAAACTACAGTACAATAATACAAGAAGAACATGGACATTGAGACATCTTACCGGCCATCTTGTTTAGATTGTCCTACTTTTCCTTGTACGTGTGTGGGTTTGTGTGTGTGTGTGCATATTTAGTTCTATGTCATCTTATCACGCATGGAGGTTTGTGTATTCACAAATGACACAGGACATTCCCACTTCCACAAAGATCCCTGATGTAGTCACAGCCATTTCCCCAGTGTTCTACCCTTCCTCACAGCCTTACCCTTTTCTCCATCTCTGTAGTTGAGTTGTAGAATGTGTAAGTTTGGGTTGGTTGTTTCGTCATTTGCTATCTTTTGCTTATTTCCTATTTGCATGGAATGTTTTTCATCCCTTTATCTTTGCTTTTTACTTGGGGAAGTAAATGAATTCCTGAAGACAGCATACTGTGTATACTGTGGATCTTGTTGTTTTTTAGTCTCTCCTGCCAAATTCTGTCTTTTTACAGTAGAGTTTAATTCGTTTGTACTTAAAGTATTACTGATTAGAAGGGATTTATTTCTGTCAGTTTATTATGCATTTTCTATATGCTTTATAGCTTTTTGTCTCTCATTTTCTAAATTGCTGTCTTTGCATTAATTGCCTTTTATAAAAAGGTTTTTGAGACAGTGTCTTGCCATGTAGTATAAGCTGGCCTTGAACTCACTATGTAACCCAGCCTGGGCTCAAACTTGCAATCCTCCTACCTTAGCCTCCTGAGTGCTGGAATTACAGGCATGTGCCACCACATTTCGTTGTTTTTATGGTGATAAACTTTGATTCTGTTTTAATTCCCCCTAGGTGCACATTTCTTGTGGGAATCTAATCTTGACAAAGGTGAGGTGGAGCTGAGGTGCCGATGCCAGCTGTGGGGAGTGTGGCTGCAAATCTAGATGAACATTAGCAGAGAGGTCTGACTGCACGGAGACCATAACACATCATTGTTTGCATGCTCAGATCAAAACCTCATTAATGAGCAGCAAGTGACAATTAAGCTGCATCTTGTGGCAGCTTTAAGTCAGAATCCAACACTTTAGTCTGCCTTTAGCCACCCATTACTTTATTTACCACTTCTGTCTATGCTTCTTTCCCATACTGCACACTTGTCTCAGTTAGTCTCATTAAACCTACAGCTAGCTCTCACCTAAATGAGTAAAAATCAAATGTTTCTGGAGAGGTTTTTGAAGAGAGGAAAAGGCCCAGTGATGAGATAGCAGAAGACTCTAAGACACCAACAAAAACAAAGCTGTATTTAAGAGAAAATATCAACAGTTCTACTTAAATCACAGGTTCATTGTAACAGGTGATTCACATTTTCCAATCCCATTTTGTATAATACATGGTGACTGGCTCTCGAACCAAGCCATGAAACCTTCAACTGCTTCACCACACGGAGACCAAGCACCCTGTCTTGAAAGACAAGCTTTTGAGTTTTTTTTTCTTTTAAAAAAAAGAGCTGCAGAAAAAAAAGTGAACACAAAAAGCAGAGATGATTGTTAAAGGCCATCACTTCCTCAAATGTGTCTGCATTGAGAGCATCATTCTTAGTGGCCAACTGCATTGCTAAAGCTAAGAAGCCTTGTATGACTGGTGAAGAGCTGATCCTATCTGTGACTAAGGAAATCTGTCCTGAACTTTAGGAGAGGCTGTAGTTCAAAAGGCGGTGTGTGTTCCTCTTTCACCTGGCACCATGACTAGACACACTGATGAAACAGCAAAGGATATTGAGACACAGCTGTTAGAGAGGATTAATTACTCACTGTGGTATACAATCCAGGTTGATGAGCTTACCCATGTGGATAACAAGGCAACAGTGCTTGTTTTCGTGACATACTTTTCAGGAGGATGCCTAGGGATATAGTATGTGCACTTTTGTTGCCAACCAGAAGTACCGCTTCAGAACTATTCAAGTCTTTGAATGACTGTATATCAGGAAAACTGAATTGGTTGTTCTATGTCAGTATAGGCATAGACAGAATAGCTGCCGTGACTGGATGTCTTTATGGTTTCACTACTTGAGTCAAAGGGATTGCTTCTGAATGTGAGTCTATGCACTGTGTCATACATAGAGAAATAGTGACTAGGCAGATGTCACCTGATCTTAACAACATTTTGCAGGATGTGAGTAATATTTTCAACCACATAAATATGCCTGCCCTTAACTCATGTCTGTTCATGCAGCTCTGCGAAGAGATGGAGGCAGAGCACACATGTCTTCTCTTGTACACAGAAGTGAGACGGCCTTTGAAAGGTAGATCACTGGCCAGAGGTTTTGACTTACAAGAGCCACTCCTGAGATTTCTTTTAGAAAAACAGACACCATTGGCAGTACATTTCAGTGACATAGAATGGGCCACAAAACTTATGCGACATATTAGAGCCTCTAAATGAACTCAATCTATCACTTCAGAGGAGAATGACAACAGTGTCAAAGTTAGCAGATAAAGTGGATGCCTTCATAGCAAAATGGAAATTATGGGGGCAATGATTGAAGATTGGTATTTTTTGACATGTTTCAATTAGTGAAAATTGTGAAAGAGACTGATCCAGGGACTTCTTTCTTCCAGCTGGTGCATAATCACCTATCTCAGCTTTCAAGAGGGATTGAGCCTTACTTCCCAACCATGAAAGACCCCTAATCTGGGAAGGAATGGATCGGTGACCTATTTGTGAATAAGGCAGATGAATCAACTTTGTCTATGCTAGAAGGGAATCAGCTGCTTGAGATTGCAAATAGTGGTGGCCTTAAAAGTATGTCTGAGACAACTTCAAGCCACCATATGTTTCACATTAAAGCCAAGATGGAATATTTTGATATTGCCATGAAAGTACTGAAAATCCTGCATCCATTCCAATACCCTATCTTTGTGAAGCAGGATTTTCTACAGAGATAGCCACTATAATGACAGATTATGGAATAGACTGAACATAAGCAATACATTTTGGGTGTCACTGTCTCACATTGCCCCCAGATGAGACCATCTAGTTCTAGGAAAACAAGCTTAAGGCTCCCACTGATTCTACATTATGATGAATTGTATAATTATTTCATTATATATTACAATGTAATAGTAAAAATAAAGTGCTCCAGTCTGTGGGAAAATTGTCTTCCACAAAACTGATCCCTAGTGCCAAAAAGGTTGTGGACTGCTGATTTAGCTTGTTGTAATAGAACCTCATAGCTTCCCCACAGGCTAAGTATTTTGTAATGTTTAGTCATACAAGCCCAATGTCTTTAAATAAGTTATTTTAATTTTGAAATAGTTTCAGACTTAGAGAAAAGTTTCAGTAGTACAAAAGAATTCTTTTACTCTTCACCCAGATATTCTAGATATTGACATTTTTTATTTGTTTAATTATTCATTAGTCTCTGTCTTTGACTTCCTCTCTCTCTGTTTTCCCTGCCCCATACTTAAATACACATTTTCGAAAAAGAAAAATACGTATCCCCAGGACACTCTTAAAAATCAGGAAATTAACATTGATACAATATTGTTGGTTAATCTATAGATTAACTAATTTTGTTCAGCTATAGTACTTTTTTTACAGCAAATTTAAAAAAATTTCATGGGTCAGGACTCCATCCAGAGACATAAATTGCAATTACTTGTCATGTCTGTACTCTCCTTTGGTCTGGAACCTGTCTTCAATCTTTTTGGCTTTCAGATGTTGACACCTTAGGAGAATATAGACCAGTTATTTTGGAGAATATCTTTCAATACAGTTTTTGTTTGATGTTCTTCATGATTAGATTTAGTTGATGAACCTCTGGCAAGAACACCTGGAAATGAGGAGCTTCTTTTTCAGCACATCATACAGGGAGCGAAGTGGCCTTTTGTTCCAAAATAGGTGAAGTTAAGACTGATCATTTTTTTTTGAAGTAAGGAAATCATCAAGTAGAATCTCTATGTTTTCCCATATGAGGGGTCCTGTGCTATACTTGGTGTCATCAATTTCTCTCCAACATTCTTCATGCCCATTACCCATGTTCTTGTGTCTAGGTTATGTGTACATTCAGGGAAGGACTATGCACATGGGTATGGTCACACATAAAGTAATACCTCAGTTCCTGAACACTTCTGTTCATGAATAACTCAGTTTGCAAACAGAAGCATTCATCAAAATTTTGCTTCTGTTCATGAACTCTCCATCGGATGGCAAACATGACTGTGGTCATCTTCCCCACACAAACATGAACACAGCCATCTTCCCCAGAATCGTGGAATGAATTACATTTGTGAACAGAGGTACCACCGTGTCTGAGTCCTGGTCTCTGAAATTGTATTAGGTGAGAATTCTGTTCTCTAGACAAGCTCCTTGGAGGCAGAAGATGCTGGGAAATGAGGATATGATATAGAGACAGGAATATCTCTCAGAAATAGTTTGTTCCACCAAGCTGTGGTATAGACTTATGCTTATAAATCTAGTGGGATCTATGCCTCTTTATGGAGGTTTTAGCTTTTTTGACCACAGGTGAGGTGTCCTGTTTGCTGTGCACATTGTTTTCTAACATGGTACTGCCCACAACTGCACTTAGAAGACTATTATTGTGTCAGTCTGGACAAGTTATTTAAACCCTTACATCTTAATCTCTTCAACTGTGATCCTAATATATACCTTTTAGTGTAATTATGAGGATTAAACCATGTGACTGCTATAGAATGCACCAAGTGCCTGAAACACATGAATGCTTGAGAAATATAATCTATTATTATCATTTTTTTGCAATGCTGGGAATGGAACCCATGGCCTTGCAATGCTAAGTGAGTGCTCTACCACCGAGCTACATGCCCAGCCCTACAGTATTATGCAATGCAGTATTGTTAATAGTAATAACTAAAAAGAAGTCTGCACTGTGAGTCAGGGAATCCATGTGTAAATTCCAGCCTAACCTCTACCTGGCTTTGTGACTTTGGCCAGTCAATCTCTGAGTCTTGATTTGCTGGTCTGTAAATCAAGAATGGTACTATTTTTCCTGGCTACCTCACTGGATCGTCAGAAGAATGAAGTGAGCTAAGGTAATTGAAAGCCACTGCTCTAGTGGAAGGATTATGCAAACATGAGAGGCCTCAGGCAATCTATCTTCTCTACCAGCCTCGCTGTGCATCCAGGAATTTGGTCTGTGACTAAGCCATGGAAGTGGAGCTGGAAATGTACATTGTTTGTGAAACCCACCATGAAAATGACTGGACCCATCGCCATTCCACATTTCTAGGGCAGAAGAGGTGAGCCAATCCCAGCACCCAGGAGGAGGCTCCCCCACTGCCATTCTACTACCCTCAGGGCAGAAGGGGTGAGCTGCGTGGGTGCTAGCAGCACCCTCACCCCACCGTGGAAATGAGAAGACATGTAAACAAGCCTCAAAAACAGAATTCCAGATCACCTACAGCAACCCCAAAGGGAAATGAGATGGAGCACTCTGATACTCAACCACCTGGACTCCCCAAACTGGCAACAAAAGAGGATCTGGGAAAAATGAAATCAGAAATAAATTCTCAGATAACAGCAAAGATTGTGCCCATAGTGCAAGACATGATTAATAAATCTAGAGAGGACACAGATAAAAAAATAGAGGAGCTGAGGAACATGATGGAACCCCAACATAGGAAACAAATGGAATCCATAAAACAGTTACAAACAGATTTCCAGGAGATTAAAAACTCCATCAAAAGTCTACACAGCAGAATGAACCAATGTGAGCACAGAATTTCAGATATAGAAGATAAGATTGCAATTAGTGACCAGGAAAAGAAAAATTTCTTTAAAATTGTAAGGGACCATGAGAAATCAACCTAGCAGCTGCTAGACAATGCAAAGAAGAATAACATAAGACTGATTGGAGTCAATGAAGAAAGAGGAGAGAGTGCAGATGACATAAAAAAACTGTTCACAGAAGTGATGGCAGAAAACTTTCCAAGCAGGAGAAAAGAACTTGACATATAGATAAGTGAGGCATATAGGACTCCAAATAGCCTTGATCAAAAAAAATCTACACATAAGCATATAATTGTTAGGATTCCAGAAATCCAACAGAAGAATAAAATTCTACAAGCAATGAGAGAAAAGAAACAAATCATATGCAAAGGAAAGCCCATCAGAATCACAGCAGACTTCTCAACATAAACCCTCAAGGCAAGAAGAGCTTGGAGTGATGTATTTCAAGTCCTAACGGAAAACATCACTAAACATCAAGTCCTAAAGGAAAACAGCCTCCAACACAGATTGATGTACCCTGCAAAACTATCTTTCAAAATTGATGGAGAAATAAGATACTTTCATGATAAAGAGCACCTCAGGAACTTCATGAATACCAAACCAGCACTCCAAAAAATGTTAGACAATATCCTAGGAACAGACAATGAGGATCACAACCCCAGGAAGCCCAGAAGAATGAATCCGTTGGGCCTGACAAATTAAACGCAAAGGGGGAGAATCCAACAAAAAGAAAAAGTCATAATAAGGCTTTTAAAACTTTTAACTTCATCTCCCTAATGAGTGTATAATTCAATCTTGTTATTGTGCTGATTAGTATTTTTCTGATTCTAGTGTTGCACACCTTTCCTTGTGCTGTATGGGCTATTTATCATCTTCTTGTGTCTACATTTTAATTGGGTTGTCTATTAATGAGCTGTAAGAGTTCTTTATATATTCTGGTCATAAGTTATATGCATTGTAAATATGGTCTGTTTAAGGACTACTTTTCATTTTAATGATGTCATGTAAAGTTCTAAATTTTGATAGATTCTCATTTAACAACTTTTTTCTTTTATACATCATGGTTTTGTATCCTAGGAAGTTCTTGCCTACCCTAAATTCATAAACATTTTCCCTTATAATTTCTTCTTAAAGTTTTATACTTTCAGGCTTTCATATTTAGGTTCATAGATCCCTTCAAGTTATTTTATGTATGGAAATAAAGGGTTGAGGTTAATTTTTTATATACGGATACCAGATGTTCTAGTGCCATTTGGTGAAAACACTATCTTTTCCTTGGCTCTTGAATTGAGTTTATATTCTATAAAATGCTAATGTTAAATAATCTTTCAAAACTCAGTGGACCATATATGTGTGGTTCTATTTCTAGATTCTCTGTTTTATTCAAATGATCTATATGTCTTTCCTTACACCAACACTGCCTTGATTACTGTAACTTTAGAGGAAGCCTTAAAATTAGGTACTAAATGTCTTCCAACACTTTTTTTTGTATTAAATTCTTTTATTGGTACATTGTAGGTATACAACACAATTACATTTCTCATTGGGAATTGTACCTTTGTATAATGAATCTTGGTTCTTATTTTTTCCCCATTCCTAGCCCTCCTTTCATGCCCTCCACCCTTCCCTATTTACAAAGACTTTATTTCCATTCTTTCCATTTCCAACACTGTTTTTTTCTTTTTCTTTTTACTTTTCTAGGTCCTTTGTACTCCTACTTAACTTTTAAATTTCAATATCCAATTCTTCATTTATAGCAAGTATACACAGACCTGAATTTTTATATATACCTTGTGTTTTCTAATCCTGCTAAATTCTAGTACAAGTTCTAGGGGCTCCTAGAGATTTCTCAGTATTTTCTCTGTAGATGATCATTTCATCTACATATAAAGATTTTGCTTCTGCCATGCCAATCCTATCCTAGTTGTGTCATTTTATTGCCAGACTATTTTGGTGGGGACTAGGTTTCAAAGTTTAATGGACAGATAAAGAGTAAGCATATCTGCCCTTGTTCCCCACCTTAAGGAGAAAGCATTGTATCTTCTCCATTCATATAAGGCGTTCTCGCTGGAAGTATGGAGTACATGTCTTTAATCTGTTGAGAAGTTTCTGTTCTACTTCTAGGCTCCTGATAGCTTTTACCATGAACAGCTGTAGAATTTAGTCCAATACTTTTTCTCCAACTAGTGACAGGATCATATGGCTTTTTCCTTTCCTCTGTTAAAATGATGACTTTTGGGGGTGGATCTTCTAATGCTGAACCAACACTGCCATCCCTATAACAAAACCACTTTCTACATACTGCCAGTCTGACTTCTAAGAGTTTGTTTTGTTAAATAAATTTCTATCTATGTTCATACTTTTTTCTTCTATTATCTTTATCCAGTTTTAGGATTAGCACCATGCTGATTTCCTAAAATGAGGGGAGAAGTGTTCCTTCTTTTTTCTGCTTTAATTGTTTGATACAATTTATCAGTTAAAATGTTTATGAGCCTGCTGTTGTCATATAGGTAGGTTTTCAAGCTAGGAATATACTTTCTTTAATAGGTGCTATTCAAATTTTATATTTCCTCCAGAGTTAGTTTCATTAATTTGTCTTCCAAGGTACTTCTTAGAAGTTGTGAAATTTATTTCAAGACAGATTTTTGTAATATGCTTTCTATAGCCTTTTAAATTCTGCAAAATGTGTGGTAATGTCTCCTAGATCTTGATATTGTAATTTAAAAATGTATAACTGATATTGTGTAACAGGAAGAAAAGGTCTAAAGGAGTAGGGGAAGTGGGAGGGGTAGGGGAAAGGAAAAAAGGGAAAAGAAAAAATATGAGAAAAGGAAAAAAGGGAAACAAGGTCTTTGCAAATAGGGAAGGTTTGAGGGGTTGAAGGGAGGGCAGAGGAAGGGAAAAAAAAAAGAACCAAGATACTCATGTAATGGTACAAGATCCCAATGGTGAATGTAACTGTATTTTATACCTAAAATGTATCAATAAACTTAATGGGAAATAATGTATACATACTTTAGGAAAAGAAAAACAGTATGATGTTTTATAACAGATGGTGTTACCCTCACAAGAAGGACCTTAGAGGATATCTTATATTGCAGAAAACCTACTACACTGCCGGCCCTTAGAGAAGAAATTAAAATGCATGTGCAGCAATCTTAACAACCAAGGTTACCCAAGCAGTGGTTCACCATTCAAATAAATGTCTGGAAGGTGATGGCCACCACTTTGAGCACCTCCTTGTAATTGTAGAGGCCAAAGGTAACTTGTTTTAATCTCATGATGTCTCAATAAATTTGGTATTAAAATATTTATACAGGTTTTTATTTTCCTGATGTATACATTTTTTGTGGACTCTGTATATATATCTTTCTTCTTAAAGTGGGGTTCTTGTGTACAAAATATGTTGGATCTGTTTTTCTTTTTTTTGGTACCGGGGATCAAACTTGGGACCTTGCGCTTGTGAGGCAGGTGGCAGAACCACTGAGCTAAATACCTGGCCCCTGTTGGATCATTTTTTAAAAAAAGCATTTCTAACAATCTTCGTCTTTAATTTGTATATTCAAGCCATTATTATTCAAAGGGATTATTGATAGAATTGTACCAAGATCTACCATATTTGTACTGTTTTCTATCACCACAGATTAATTTTTCCTGATCTTTAATTTTATATAAGTATGTAGTCTTTTAAAAATATTTAAAAACTTTAATTGACATAATGCTTTTAATATTTCAGTACATGTTTATGATGGCTAACTGGTACATCTATCACCTCAAACATTTATCATTTCTTTGTGTTGGGAACATTCAAAATCCTCTCTGACAAACTCTTTTAAAATATACAGTTAAATGTTGTCAACTATAGTTAACCAACTGTGGTGTAGAACATTCCAAGTTATTTCTCCTATGCAGCTGCACCCTGTACCTCTTAATTATTTTCTCTGCAGCTTCCCTAACCATTTCTCAGCCTCTGGTAGCAACTGTTCTACCCTCTGTACAGTGTTTTGTGCTTGGGATTGTGTGCTCGATATAATGCTTTTTATATTCTTCTCTGTTGTCGTATGTACTGTTCTGTAGTTCTTTTTTGCTGCAGATTAGTATTGCATTGTATGGATGTACTATGTTTCATGCCCCTACTGATGGATGCTGGAGTTATTTCCAGGCTTGGGGTATCAGGAGTAAAGCTGCTCTGAAGATTCCTGCACTTACCCTTTGGCACATCCACATGCTCACACCCCTAGAAGTGGAACTGTAGGCTTTGATGGATCATCAGTCCTCACGATTCATGAATTCTGTATTTGTGAGTCAGCCAATTTGATAAAATAGATTTGTAGCCTCAAAAATCAATGCTTGTGGCACTTTTGCTGTCATTTGTGGACATGTGCAGAAGGGTGGAAAATTGAGCTGCTGATATGATGTGAACTTTCCTAGCTGAGGTCAAACAAGGCAGCACTGGGCCTTCTCCTTTCAAACTGTGAACAAACATCCTTCTATGGTGCATTTAGTGCCATTCTTTTGCACCGTTTGATGACCTTGCTGCTTAAAAGGCCCCCCAGTGGAGTCCTTGAATGCTGTGTGGTATCCTTGAGTGCAAAATGGTTGGATGCTCCTTTTGGGGAAAATGTGTTAAGGGAGCTTCATCCAGTCATGAGTTCTAGTGCTTTTGGCCGTGGTTTAGTGTTAATGGATCAACAATATATATTAAATAAAATGTCTTTAACACACACACAAAACAAGGTTATATGTGATTGGTGACCAAAATCTTGTGACTAAAGCTGGCAGGAGCCCAGACCTGTATTTCCCCTAGGAGAAGTGGTTCAATATTCCCTAGGTCATTGCTCACAGTGACTAGATAGAACATAGCTACTGTGAGCCATGGGATCCACCATAAATGCAAGTCTAATAAACACTACCTAACAGTTTGTTAAAGTGGTTGTGCCACCCGGGGAACTCCTAAAACTGCCTCTGTCCAGGTCCCACTCAGAGCAATTAAATTAGCATTTCTGGTGGGGAAAGCCAGGGGCAGGGGCCTTAGGGTTCTTCAGGTGGTCCCATCCCGCACTGATCAAAATACAGGCAGAAGACAGAGCCACTGTCACATAGAGCCTGTATGTACAGCCACCACTTGATTTTACTGGAATGCACACTTTTTGGTTTCTTTTTATTCTGTGTTTTACTCTCTTTATGTATGATTCGTGCTTCTAACAACACAAGCAAAGGGAAAAACAACCATGTTCCCAGAATAGATATGACAAGGACCACCTCCACCCGGGCTGGAACTCTCACTTTTGGCCCTGGGTTCGATTACAAAGAGAGGAACAGGATTGCCTAGCAGGTACACATGCATTTCTCATGCCCTGTGATCTTGAGCAAAGGAGGGAGAAGAAGCCTTGTAACAATCAGAAAGTCACTGCAACGAGGAGACCAAGGCGAGGATTGATTGCCAAGTACAAAAGAACAGCTTTGCGCTATCAGGAAATCAGTGTCTCTACTCACAGCCCAGCAGGGCCAATTTCCATGGTTGTCTGTACAAATTTAGCCAAGAAAATAAAATTTTCACTCTCTCAAGAAGATTTGTTCTATTGAAATTATAGTTTCTAAGGTTATGTGGTGAGTTTCTAAGACCCACCTCTCTATGGTCTCCTTTACCAAGAGAAGCAGGAGCTGCTGATGGCACCCACCTTACCTGGGCTCCAGGGATCAAGAGAAGATTCCTACTTGCAGTATTTGCCCTGGGTTGGAAAACTCTAAGGTTTACCACTCAGGATTGATTAGGAAATTTCTGACGGGTGTCAGAGCTGTCCGGTGGTTCTCAAAGTGATTCCTGGATGAGTAGCATCAGCACTATGTGGGAACTTCTTTGCCCCCTTCACCAAAAAGGTGTTAGATAAAATACAATGAACGTCAGATAAAAAATGATGATTCTTTTTAAAATATACATATGTTCTATACAGTATTTGGGACTAAATACAAAGTACTTAAGGAAAAAGTTTTGTTGTTCAGCTGCAATTATATTTAAGTGGGAATGCTATATTTTTCTTTATAAAGCTGATAACTGCCACTCACTTCTGGCCACCCCTTCACCCCACCACTGGTTCTTGCTCTTCTGGAAGAAGCAACTTGTGAGCAACGAGATCAGCTTGGCTATGGTGTGTGGGGTGGGGATGGAGCCATGTAGCCAGCAGGGTCATCTTTTTCCTCCATCCACCTGCCCACAGCCATGACCTTAGGGATCCTTAGGCCATCAACAGACTCTACCAGTGTGTCCCTAGAACTTCCTTGGTTTTAAAATGGAAACCTGTGCATCCTGGAAGCCCCTCAGCTCTGATTGGTCATTCATGTTTAGGACAAGAAGAGAAAACTCTTTTATGGGAACCAAGGCCCACTACCCCACTAGTGGCCTCTTTTTATGGCAAAAAATTAATTGACAAGTAATAATTGTAGGTATTTGTGGGGTACAATGTAACATTTTGATACATGTATACATTGTGGAGGGATAACCTAACTGACTTTTTTTTTTGTGGTGAAAACTTTTAAACTTGACCCTTTTAGGAATTTTGAAACAGAAAAAAATGTCATTGCTAATCATTGCTGCCTCTTGTTTACAATTCAGAGGGAGGCCAAGGCTTTTGGGTTGTGACTGCTTCTACCTCCCTATGGCTGCATCCTTCCTAGACTCCCTTCATCCTCCACCCCTCTGCCCTCACATCCCACGTCCTCTCTGTCTTTCACAGTAGCACCATGGATGACAGAGGTGATAGATGGGACCAAGGGAAAGTGTATGAGTCACTTTCTCAACACTGGGACACAACATCACAACTGCAACTTAAGGAGAAGTTTCTTTGGCTCACAGTTTTAGAGGGCTCAGTCCACAGCGGGCTGGTTCCAAGGCATTTCAGCGTGGTGGAAGGGGATGGCAGAGGAAAGCTGCTCAACTGTGGCAGCCAGGATGCAGAGAAGGGAAGAGCCAGGGACTGGAATGTACCCTTCCAGGTCACACCTCCAATGACCCATCTCCAACAAGGGCCACACATTCGGCTATGAACTCATCAATGAATGAGTATAGCACCTCCAATTACCTGCTGAAAGCCCCATCTCTGAACACATGAGATTTTTGTGAGACACTTATGGAATCTAAGCCATAAGAATAAATTTGTCTCCTTTTAGGCTAGGAGGAAGCTGAGCTTCAGAAGGATTCTGGGAGGTTATCTGAGGCTTCATTTCTGTGTCCCTGGGACCTAGCTCAGGGCTGTGCACAACAGACCAGTCAATCCCAGGCCCCTGGACTCCCTTCTTCCCAGCAAAAAGTGCACATAGAATAAATATATAATGAGTAGCCTTATGAAAGAGCATTGAATGATGCACCAGCCCCTGGGTCTGTTTTCCTATCTGGCTCATAGAAAGCACTTGACAAATATTCATAGTGTGGGGGTTCTGCCTGCCTAATTATCTGGCCAGCAGCAACACCAGCTCTCAAACATTACTGTGGCAAAGGGTGGCCTGAGGATGTTCAGAAATACCACCCCTTGCCCTTGAATCAGATCCCAAGTGGTGATGGTGGGGAGGAAGATGATAAAGATGATCACCAACATTCTGTGCACTTGCTGTGAGACTTCCCTGATTGAGCCGCCAAATCTAGGACTATTGGGAAGAGAGTTGGTGAGACTTCCTTGTGCATACTGGTTGTTGTCTTGTTTTTGTTGGTTTTGTTTTGGTGCAAAATCTTCTTGTATTGCCCAGACTGGCCTGAAATTCTTGAACTCAAGAGATCCTCCTGGGGACAAAGGGGTTGAAGTGAGGGCAGGGGAATGGGGAAAAATAAGAACCAAGAGAGATTATGTAAAGGTGCAAATTTCCAATGATGAATGTCATTATATTGTATACCTAAAATGTACCAATAAAATTAATTTTTTAAAAAAGAGATCCTCTTTTCTCAGCCACCTGAATAGCTGGGACTGCAGGCTCGTGTCTCTGTGCCTGGCTAGGTCTTGGTTTTTAGATTATTATTGCAGTGATTTTTGCTGTGTAATAAGCTATCCCAAAGCACAGAGGCTTAAAATACTTATCTTTCCTATGATTTTGTGGATCAAGAGTTCAGGAAAGGCTTGGCAGAGCTGTTTAGGTCCCATAGACAAAAGACAGCTGGGGTTGTGGATATGTGGAGGTTCCCAAGCCAACCAAGTTGATAACGAAGCCTGACTATCCCATTTACCCACTCATGGGTAGTGGAGAAACTTTCCCTCTTTAGGACCTTGAACTTTACCTCTTTGACCCCTTCCCCGAGGTCTTGCCTTCCTCAGCGCTCACTGGGGGTGTCCACCCTTCCTGGGGATTGGGTTTGGGGTGGGTACAGCAGTGGGAAGAGCACCACCTGATCTTGGGGAGCAGTTTCTGAGAGACAAAGGCAGCTTCCACCCTGACAACAATAATTTCCTACGTGGAGCTGTGGTTGCTGTAAAACAAGGCCCCTAATGCTGATGTTCCTCCCACGGAGAAGGTCTATGTTTCTTCACCTTGAACCAGGATGCTGTGACTGCTGGACCGAAAGGACACAGTGAAGGGGACACGGTGCCCATTTCTCTCTGTCTTTTGAGATGTCCCCTCTGACTCCAGCTGCCACAATGTGAGGAAGGCCAGTGGAGCAGTACAGGCCTGGAGGAGAGGGAGCAAAGTCACGGGCACAGCTGCCTGTGCTGCCAGCTGGGAACGGAGAGAGTAGTGGCACATTGGCTCCTCTGTCACCAGGGAGCTGGCCGCATGGACCCCATGGGGACTGAGATGAGCTGTATCCCCATACCCTGCCCAGCCTACAGAAGTGTGAGCATTGATAAGGACGACAGATCAATCCTGTCTTTCTCTGCTAGGGCTCACATGCCCAAAGCTGTTCTCTGCTGTCCTAGGGCTGGGACATGGCAGGGGCCAGGAAACTTCGGGTGACAGAGAGAAAGCACAAGTTGTCTTGCAACAGCTGGATGGGAGGACACTTTGAAACTACCCATGCACACTTTATAATTTCCCACCAGATTTTGGCTGCCTTACCCCATAGGCAGAGCACTCAAAGGTAGGTGGAAAATGTGCTTATTACAAAGTAAGGCAAAATAATCAGCCAGCAACGTGTGACTCTAGATAGGAATCACAAGGAGAGTCCATTCGTTGGTGCTCCTTGACCCCAGCAACAAACAATTTAGCATGGATTCATAAATGCATGTGTCCAACGGGGTTTTTCTACTAGCATGCAGGGATTTGGGACATACTTTCTCATATCTTTGCATTCTTTGCTCTAAATCTGCCCGGTAGGTATTCCTTGGCAAGACATCTGTTATAGATACATTTTGGTGATGTGCTTGCAGCTCATGGTGATGTCCTTAAACTCTCCTGCCCCAGACACAAGGGTTAGCTGTAAGAGCCATACTTGCCCCTCATGATCTCACCTCTCAAGGTGAGGTTGATTGGTTTGGGGGCTGTGTGGATATAGGGTAGTGGGTGAGTGTTGAGTCCAAACTGCAATCTGTGCCTCTGGGGTGGAGGGGAGTAGGGAAAGCCAGGAGGCTTGAGGAGAAGGTGCAGCCTGTGCAGAGAGAAGCAGGGGCTGAGGTTGAGGAGGGCCCTGTGGCTTCAGGGCTCCCCAGGGCTCCACCTCCCTGCCGCTATTGCTCAGGGATCCCTGGATCCTAATAATAAGCCTCCTATGTTACATAGGCTGGGTCCATCTTTGCTATTCTCCACCACATTGTAATGTACAGAACTGCTGTCCTGGGGATTGAACCCAGGGCCTTTGCACTGAGCTACATCTCTAGTCCTTTTTTATTTTGAGATAGGATCTCACTAAGTTGCCCTGGCTGGGCTTGAACTTGCAATCCTCCTGCCTCAGCCTCCAAAAGCACTGGAATTACAGGCATACAGTACCATACCTGGCTGCATTTCTTGATTTATTGTTGTAAATGGACCATGAGATGTGATCTGAGTCCACTGTTGCCTATCTTTGCTGAGCCCTCTGTAGAGTACTAGGGAGACAAAAATGAGAAGCAGAAATTGCTATGAATGTGCCTCCATCCACTTGGGCCCTGGGAGTCTGCAGAGAACGTACCATGGGAAGATCTCAGACCCCTCACAGGACAAGGTGCCATGGCAACTGTGGATGCTGGGTGCCTAGAGGATTGAACTTCAGTGCTTTCAGTTCCAAACAAAAGAGAAAATAAAAGTCATCCACATTTGTTTTCTCCTTCAAAGGTCATTTTATTATTGAAAGGAAAATAATAACAGAGTCACAGAATTCATCTTTTATAAAACAGATCTGGGGGCATAGAGTGACATTTTAAGAAGGTGGAGAGGCCCAAAGGGAAACAAAGATGTGAGTAAACTTTGAGGCGATCGAGCTGGAACCTAGTAATGCGTTCACTTAAGATGCCATCAATGCCAATGGCAGCAGTTGAATGATAACTGAATTAATTCACCAAGCATGCAATTATCCTGTGCGGACTACAGACCCCAGTGCTAAGAGGTCACAGGAGCAGTGGGTGTGAGAAATGAGTCTCTGTACATGGAGAGTCCTTTTCCACCAGCTGTTTCAGAACAGATGTGTGCACCTGCCCTCCCCCTGCCAGGACCTGGAGAGGGAGAGTCATGTGAGATGCTGCCTTTGATGGGCTAAAAGTGCATATATCTTGATGGTGGCCATTCCTTCTGGGGTGAGACAGAATCTCAGTGTTGTCTTAATTCTCTAATGGCCAGGAATGGTGAACATTTCTTTATGTATTTATTGGCCATTTGTGTTGGTGAGTTTGTGGGGAAAAAGGAACCCATTTATATTGTTGGTGGAAATGTAAACTAGTGCAACCACTATAGAAACCAGTGTGAAGATTCCTCAAAAAATTGAGGATAGAAATTCTATTTGACCTAGCTATTACCCTTCTAGGTATCTTCCTGCCATACATACCTTTGCTTATAGCAGTACAACTCACAATAGCTAAATCTTGGAAGCTGCCTATGTGTCCATCAATAGATGAATGGATAAAGAAAGTGTGGTATTTACACACAATGGAATACTACTCTGCCATAAAGAAAGATAAACTTGAATCATTTGTAAGAAAATGGTTAGACCTTGAGACCATAATGTTAAATGAAGTAAATCAGACACAGAAGGTTAAATATTGCATGGTTTCTGTTATAGAGAAACCCAAAACATACATAAGGAGCAAAATAAAAGATAGGTAATAGGAAGTAGGGAGATAGATCTTTTGCAAGTGGGATGTGGATCAAGAGATGGAGAAAAGGGGAGAGAAGGAAAGGAAAGGGGATAAAAAAGGAATTAAGATGTGCTATGTACATGTATGAATTCCACATGAGAAATAAAAACATTAGGCACTGCAAACATGCACTAAGAAAAATCAATAGATAAAAGAACTACAAAAAGTTCATATATCAAACAACTAGGTCTGGCACAAAGTGGTGCACTCAGTCCTCAGATAAAGGCTGTCTCTGTGATCCAAGGGAGTGAGGCCCAGGGGTTGGAGTGCTGGGGAGGACTCCACAGAAAAAGTGAGGTTTGGCTGTTCCCCTAATGAGAAAGGAGAGATCCAGGGAGGGAACAAAGCAGCTAAAGGAGTCGGTGACAGACACAGTCATTGCTGCTCAGTGGCTGGCCTGGCAGTGTCCCTGGATGGGGAGCAGGGCTGAACTGTGTTCCCCAGAAGGGAGAATGGCAAGTACGCAGTGTGGTTTTGTAGTTACTTCCTCCAGGAGCTGACACAGTGAGTGGAGGGCTGGAGACTGGAGTTTATGGAAATCCCAGGGATAGAGGGTGTGTGTGTGTGTGTGTGTGTGTGTGTGTGTGTGTGTGTGTGTGTTGCAGAACACTGGGAGAATGCAATGCAGCTGGAGCAAGCCATTGCTTTGACACCAGCCAGTGTGCAAGAAATGGTGTCGAGCTGTGTGCACCCAAGTGAAGAGACAAGGGCAGATGTGACTTAAGAGGGCTCAGAAGAGCTGTCAAAGCTTATGAAGGAGCAAGAGCAGCACTGAAGTGTGGTCCATGGTCTCTCCCTTTGCTCTGGTTGCTCAGGGCAGAGGTTTCCTGCTGCAAGTACTCCAGCTCTCCACCTGAGGGTGCTCTCCCACATGCTGATCAAAGCTGGGTAAACTGGAAGTGAATGCCCCTAATGATGATGATAGTGGATGGGTAAATACCCCCACTCCTTCATGCCTGGCCCAAGGGGACAACTCTGAACTATGTTGTACGCTAGGTCCCACAGGGGTAACCCCGTAGATCCCATATCTCTTCTTGGCTGCCTTCCCTTCCCTGCCTAGATTCCCTACTGCTCTTGTGGGGCTTCCTAGAATCAGCAAATAAGCTTCTTACCTCCAAATTCTCACTTCAGGGTCTGTTTCTGCAGGATTCCAACCTAAGACAAATGATGAAGACCCTCTGTTAGTCTACATCTAGACAGTCTCCATTAGCACCAGACAAATCTGAATCACCTCTCTTTGGATAAGAAACTTCTATTCTTTGCCCCCTGGAGGAGTGGGGCTCCAGATGGTGACCAATTATAGCTGGCTTGCTGTGTGATGTTGCACAGTTCCATGCTGGTTTTGGGTCACCACCCTCCTCTGAGGGTCATGGTTCCTTCGGGTTTCTATCAGCAGGAGTGCACTGTAGGAATCAGCTCTGCCTTGTTGGTAGCTCTGTGGGTAGAAGAGGGTGCATGGTGGCCGGGTGGCATTTAGAGGCAAGGCCAGATCCAGGGATGGGGGATAGGTGGCAGCAAAGTCCTGGTCATATCAGTTGGAACGGCCTCCTTTCTTCAATGTTGGAGATGAATTTCAGGCTCTCCACTTCAGGAATTTGAAAGTCTTTTTCCAATCATGACTGTTTTTGAGCTAGCTGACATCCATACCCTTGAGCCCAGTGCCATACCCTGCCATACTGAAACTGCTCACATAGCCAAGTCTGAACATTTAGAGCCAGCAAAGGGAAGATTCCAGTAAAAGCAAACCAGGGAGGATGTCTAGCTCTTAGAAATCCACTTGTCTGTACACCCAAGACCAATAACTTTTAGTGTATGTGAGTAAAAGTAATTCATTAACTCTCTTTGTCTTTTTTGATTCTTCTATCCTAGCCTGACTCAATTATGGCTCCCTCTAGGGGAAGTCAACGGGGGCTGAGTTGGTTTCAAATAGCTGGTCCCAATGAAGGCAATTTAGTCCACACCAGAGGAACAATCAAACACCAAATGGCATCGAACATGTCAGATGAGTTGGAATTATGGATTTTGAGGATCAAAAAGTAATTCTAAATAACCAGAAGTACTGTTATTACCATCCTTTGGTAACACAGTTGACTGCTGTAAGGCTTATGGAGGCATTTTTCTTAGGCAATTTTAGTTCCGATAATTTTTTGAAGCTTCTTTGTAAGGTCATTGTCAAGCTCAAATCTCAGCTCATTGGAGGATCTAAAACAGACCTTTGTGGCTACAGTCCTCAGTGTGAAATCATCTCTATTTCATGTTCTCTCTGGACCAGTGCTTACTGAGAAGGTGACTTTGAGGACCAAGTTACAGCAGCAACATAAAAAAGGCCCATCTGTAATTAGCTGTCATGACAGGTTAACAGGGTCTTGACAGCTTTTTCCTTCCCAAAGACCCTAGAGGGGTCATAAGTGTCCAGCACCAGCAGTTCCTGTTAGCGGACTGAGAAGAGTTGGGGTCTCCCTATGGTGTGGTGGGAGCCTTTGATGGGAGATGAAAGCTGTTATGTGGGAGAGGAAGGAGGTTGGATAAAGGTACCAAACACAGCTGCAAAACACACCCCTTCTGTACAACATCTCTAAAATTTATGGGCAATCCACGAAGCACATTCATTACAGCTCTGGAAAATTGGATCTGTTGACTTCCTTGGATCTAAAATTATGAGGAAGTCATGGAAGCCAGAAGAGAGATGGACTCAGGTTGAAAGTGGAATTTAATCAAAACACATGCAGTGAATTCTTGACAAGGTGGGAACAGTGCAGTGGTGCTGGGTACTGGCAGAGCTGCAGGAGGGTCCAGGATTGATGCCATGGGTGCAGACAGTGAGAGGGGAACCGTGGGGTGCCCTGTGCAGGTGATCAGTGAGCCCCTGCTGCAACAGCCATGTGGGTTGTTGCTTACCTGTACCAGGCAGAAGCATTTGGCCCCAGGTGGGAGCAGTAAGCGTAGGTACTTAGGAAAGACAGGAAGGGCAGTGTCATAGGTAGCTGCTGACATTAGGGATTGACGAGCTCATGACACATTCAGGACGACACCTTGACATCGCTTATCTAGCAAACACTAAGCATTTTCATCAGATTTGGGGACAAGAGAAAGTACAATTGCCACTGCTACCCGACATTATACTCATGCTCACTGCAATAAGAAGTAGAGATGAGGTGTTTGGAGATGATATGATTACCTAGAAAGATCTAAGAAAATCAAATGACAAGCTATTGAAACTTGGATTTCTATAAAGGGGTCTGATAGAAGACAGAGATGAGGTATTTGGAGATGATAGGATTACCTGGACAGATTTAAGAAAATCAAGTTACGAGTTATTAAAATCTAGATTTCTTAAAGGGGCCTAGTAGAAGATCAATATGAAAAAGTCAAAAGAGTTCTTAAACATTAGCAACAATAAATTAGAAAATGTAATACATAATAGGATTCCTTAGTCATAACAATATAAAACACCTAATAATAAGTGTAATGATTGATGGGTAAGACCTATATGAAAAGAATTATGAATCCTTATGTTTCTCTCAATTCTCACTAAATTAATCCAAAAATATCAATAAGATTTTTTTAAAAAGCTAAGATGAGGAGAATGAGTTGGTCAGCTTCTTTTTGAAAAGAGCACTACAAGTTTTTTGCCTTTTCAGATAGAAGGGTCTATCACAAAGCGACAGCAAATTAATAGCCAAATTACAAGTTGTAAGTATGAAAGTATTAGGAGAAAATGTAGGAACATGTGTTAATAATATTGGGGTAGGAAAACCTTTTTAAATGTGACAAAATGCAAAAGAGATACTTGATAGATTTTGACTGACTACACCAAAATGAAAACTTCTATATACCAAGTGGGAATGTTAAACCAAACATTGCAACATAAATAACCAGAAAATATTTGAGAGTTAAATAATTATAAAATGAATGTGGCTAAATCATAAATTTATCACACACTTCAAAGTCCAGGTAAAGTATCTTGCATTTTGTTTTTCTACGCTGATCTCATCTCCTCTCCCAGGCCTCCATAATTTTGCCTAGTCCATTAAACTTGATATGAACCACTACATCAAGCAGTTTTTTTAGGTTGGTGCCAGCTTATTTGAATAAAATGCCTAGACTTTCTGACTTCTGTTTCTCTCTTCTTCTGCCCTAAGACAGAGCTCGATGTGAGGAAAGGAGGTGGCACATGAAGCCTTTTGACAGTAAGGACAAGTACAGGATTCCTTTGTTGTCTTTTGGATCTTTCGTCAGGTCATGGGCTGGTGGCTGCCTAGGTACAGCTTGTCCTATGCCCCTGATCCACTTTGGTTAGCATCTGTGGTGGAGGCCATGTTGATGTCTTGGGTTCTGGTCCCTCTTCCACGTTGGTCAGTGCTGGTGACCCTTTCTGCTGACCCTGTCCCACTGCTGCACTCCCTGTGGCCCATCTAAATCTACCTGGGTCTCTCAAACCCTGAGACCACCCTGCATCCCTATTGTTATTGGCTCTTTAGTTCATATACTCAGATTTGTTTGGTTCCCACTGACCAAATCAAAGGAGGCTATTTATTTTGGTGGAAAGGAAAAAGGTTTTGTTCAAACATAGCTAAGGGAGATGGAGGAACCGATATGCCTCAAATCACCATCTCAATATGTACAGGTTATGTATAAAGGTCTTGTATAGCAAGGGACAAAAGGGAGAGGGAATTCAATGTGACAACACACATCTTGGGATGGTTTTATTACTCTCATCCATCTTTCACCCTTCGCTTCCCCATGGAAAAGAAATTGGACCTCAACCTCCAGGTGTCAGCATCTGCATACTTCTGTGTTATTTACTATTCTCTTGTTGCTAAGACAAAATACTGGACACCCAAAGTAAAAGAGGAAAGGGTTTATTTAGTTCAGATTCATAGAGGTTTCAGTCCATAATTGGCTGGCTTGAAGTCAGGGTGGCAGAGTGACAACAGTTCATGGTGGATAGACAGTAGCAGCAACAAGGGACTTTAACAGAGTCTTTCTGCCTCTTTTATCTTATCCAGACTACTTAGGGAGGGTTGCACTCACACCCTTAATCCTAGTGCTCTCAGGCCTAGCCCCTCCATCAATCAATCACACACAGTAGATTCAGCCACCTCTGAAAAAAACATGAGACTTTGAGTGAACATCTAAACACAAGCCATAACAGGCATAATCTGTGCATTCATGGGACTGAAGAGAGGAGGGAGTGCTGGTTATGTGCTCAGCAGAGGAAAGTTTGGAGAAGCCACTTATCTCTAAAAGATAAAAACAATCAACTTTTAAAGTTCCATCTTGCTGCGGGGTTACCCTACCACAGTAACCCTTCAGTGAGCTCCTTATCTGTCCCCTCAGGGGCTCCATCCATGCTGCACGGTGAGGAGAGGTGTCAGATAACACACATGATGTCCAGTTAAATGACCATTTCAGATAAAGAACAGGTAACATTTAAGTCCATGTTGCCCGACTCAAATTATTAGCCATATAGACTCTTACTAGGTTTTTTGAACAAAGAATTGAACAAGATGTGTGAAAAAGATAATGAGGTTTTACATTTATTAATGGTAGGAAAATAAGTACACTGTGCAGAATGAGAGTAGGCCACAAAGTTAATGGTGGAGTCTTTTGTAGCTCTCATTCTTCAGCCTGATATCAGAGCTAGGCTGTCCTATTGAAAACCTGCTTAATTTTTTACCAGAAGAATTGAAGATAGCACTTTCTGATTGGGCTCAGGTGCAGGGCTTTTGCACATGTGTCCTGGGTCATTGTGATTGACAGGTCACGCCCATTTGTCTAGCCAATTTTCCTTGCCCTAATCTTCCACCCCAGTTACACTAGAAAAATCATTCATTGTTTTCCTAATTGGACATCCTGTATTATAAAGCTGCCTGGGGGCATTCACCTCAAGGCCCCTCTTCTTCTGCCAGGCTGTCTTCTCAGACATTGGTTTGACTTGGTTGTGTCAGCCAAGGCAGGCTGGGGCCGAGCAGGGGACATGTTCATGCATAGTCAGAAGAGAGGCTGAGGCCCTTCAGCCTCTCCTTTTCCCTCTATTTACACACTTAACTCATTCAATCCAGTGCAATGAAACTAAGACCTACTCCTCTCTACCCAGAATAGAGGGACCCAGTACTCTTCCATTTCTGTCTAGACTAAGGGAAAAAGATAAATACTTAGAAAATCCCTCTCTCTCTCCACAAAGTCTGGATCTAGAGCCCATTAACTTGCTATGAATTCAAGTCCTACTTTGAATGTTGGAAGCTGAACATTAATTCTTGGTTTCATTGCTATGGATAATTCTCAACTTTCTCACTGTTCTCCAACTCCAAAGGCATCTGAATTCCTCAGTCTGATTAGAGGAAAGGCTGGTAGGGATTCATCTTCAAGATGTTAAAGACATGATTTTTATACAAAATAAAGAGAACAGGTGTCAAAGATTTTATTTAGTTCATTAATTATTCAAGAATCCAGTCAGTTGTTAAAGGGATTCAAATCAGAATTTGAGTTACAGAGAGTTATATTCTCTTTGAGACAAAATTCATTTGCATTGCTAAGGACAGGAACCATTTACATCCCTACCAGTTGTCTTCAATTTAAGTGCTACCCCTACAGGCATGTAAAATAGCCTAATCAAGGGAAAGTCATTCAAAGACACACATCTCTGTAGAATCAGATAATCCCTGGAAGGTCCCCTAGGCAATGTGATGCTCAACACTTTACTGAAATGATATCCAGAGATCGCTTTTGTCCATGTGCTAAGTTTTGCATATTTTTTTTCTGAGAAAGTAGAGCCTCAAATTTTTTTTATCTTGTCACAATACTAAAAGATAATTCAAAGACAAAAAAATATAAATGGCCATTAAATATAAGACTAAATGCTCAATATCACAAGCATATACATGGATACATATTAAAATATTAGAGTTTTTACTAGTTAATATCCAGGGTGGGAGAAAAATTGCTGTTTGAACTGTAAATTAGTTATATTGTTTTGGAGTATGATTTAATAGTGTCCACGGAAAATTTAAATGTGTACATCTTTGACCTAGATGATTCTTTTATAGATAAACTCTCTAGAGAAATATGCACAAAAATGCAAATAAACAATTTTGAAATTGTCATTAATTTATTGAGCACCTACTCTGTGCTCAAGATTGGGGTAAATCAGTGACCAAATCAAGTAAAGATTTTTGCTCTTCTAGAACAAGTATTCTCATGGGGGCAGACAGACAGGAAGTGATGGATATGATGAATGTAAATTCTCCAGCGTTTTGGAGAACTGTAAGGGAGAATTCAAAGTGCTGTGAGTGGTTGGAGCTGGAGGTGGGAAAGGGGTGTGGGTATTAAGTAAGTTGGTCCACTAGGCCTCATGGAGAAGGTTAGACTTGAGCAAGCACTTCCAGGTAGTGGGACTGAGTCACCCAGATATTTGGGAGAAATCAAGGGCAGAGTTCTGAAATGGGAATGTGCTTGGCATATTTGAGAAATAGGGAGGAGAATGGTCAACTTGGAGCCAGGACTGAGCAATAGAAATGGAAGCCAGACCTTTTGTCTTTATGTTAATTGCTTCAGGTATTTCATTATAATAATAGAACTAACACAGGGAATTCTTGCTGAGCTGACTTAGGGTTCCTGCTGATGGCAAGCTAGGATGATTGGATATGAGGATTCTTTCTAAACCAATTCTTGTTAACACTGTACAACACAGTCCTGTTAGAAAACAGGCCCAAGGCTGAGGCTTGGTGGAGTAGAAGATTTATAATAATCTGCCTAAGGTTTGGACAAGGAGCAAGTCTTTGTTAACAGATCACAGACATATATTTATTTATCCATTTATGAAAGACAATCACCCTTCTGCCAGCCTCTTTCCATAATATCTCACTGCAAAAAATAGAAAAACTGTTATGAAATAGTAAGGATTATAGAGTCTGAGTAAGCTAATTGTTTTGAGAAAGGTAAACTGAGCAGAAGACAAACTGGCCCTGAAGGAAAGAGGATGAATTTGTGTTAAAGGGTAAGAGTTGTAGAAGGAGAAATGTAATATCTTTTCCCTCACCCATTGTGAAGTTCATGGCTGAGGCCTCCATAACAAAAGCTATATTAACAAGAGAAAGGCCCAACAGGTGTATTTTCTGTGTTAGATATCACAGAAACCTCAGAAATGAAGACTCAAAAGAATAGGGAAATTTCTGAATTTTTTGCTTAGGTTTGATGAAGAATAAATAGCTCTGTGCCTGTGGTCTTTCCTGCAGAAGAATGATTAGACAAAGAGGACATGATTGGATTTTAATAAGCTGGGGTGAAGCAAGGCCTGTCTGTTTTGATTCTTCTTGGTATCTCTGTGTTTGACTCCTTTCTTGGGAGGGTACCTTTCACATGAGGGTTTTATGACCTGCTTTAGAGGAAGATCAGAGAATTCTTTTATATCTTGCTTTGGGAAGAATGTGGGAAAAGGGAAGAGACCCTCTCTGCTTTGGCTGTTTTCTGAAATGTCAGGGTACCTGTGTTAGTCAGCTTCCCATCACTGTGACAAAATCCCTGAGAATAACAACTTAAAGGAGGAAGGGTTTATTTTGGCTCATGGTTTCAGAGGTTTCAGTCGGTGGTCAGCTGGCTCCATTTATTTTATTTTATTTTTTGGGCTCCATTAATTTTAGGCCTATGGCAAGGTAGAAGCATCGTGATGGAGAGTGCACGGCAAAGGAAAGCTGCTCACCTCTTGGCAGCCAAGAAACATAGATGGAGGTAGTCAGGAAGGAAGGGTCTAAGACAAGGTATAGTTGCAAGGGCATACCTCCGTGACCTACTCCCGTCCACTAGGCCCCATTTCTTAAGTGTCTGTCACCTGCCCCTAATGCCATCAATGGATTAATTCACTTATGAAGTTAGACCCCTCACCTTCCAAAAGCATGCCTCTAACATCACTGGATTGGGAACTGAGCCTCCAATACATGAGGCTACTGGGGAATATTTTAGATCCAAACTACAGCAGTACCATATTGTGAGGTGTGGGGTAATGTGTGTCCTGATTCCCATTAGATGTTGGGATTATTATTGGGGTTCCCAAGGAAGCACTTATTTTGACAGATGATGGAGTAGGTAGCCTATACCTACCCCAAAAAGAAGCTAGTTTTGAATATTATGACAAGATGTTAGAGACAAGGTGCTTTATGTTTAAGTTATCGATCTAGTATCAATTAGTTGTGCAGCCTTGAGCAAGTCACTCAAATTTCCAGCCTTTGCTCGACTTTTCAGTGAGGTAGAAGAATGAGTGGAATTGGTCCATTAGTAAGCAACTATGGGTTTTTGGATAAGGTTGTTATAAAATGAGACTGCTTTCTCCTGGTCCTGGGCAGTTTTACCCCACTGCTCCTGGGTACATGTCTGTGCTTTCTTCCATCAAGATGGTGGCTGTCTCTTTGGCATCGCTTTGTGTCTGTGGTCTTTCCTGCAGAGGTTTTCTGGTCACTTCTCCTCATCACTTCAACTTCAAACTCATGAGGTAGTGGAGATTAGTTGTTACCAGGATGGCCCATGGAGCTTGGAAGTTTTGAGTTTGGACAAGGATGAACCTGAGGGAAAGAACATTTTAGTGAGGTTATATGGGCAGCATGATGACCCACATGATGGCAGGTGGGACTTAATGGAGATCCTTTTTCCTCCTTCCCTTCTTTCTCCCATCCCCTTCAGGCCAGCTCCGCACCAGAATTGTGCTGCTTAATTATCTTTGCTGATAAAGATAAGTGGCAATCATTCAGCTCCAGAATGATTGAAAAGAGAAATTGGTGAGTCACTCAGGGACTTTTTCCAAACCTTGCTGAAAACTAAGCTGCATTTTTTATGACTTCTGTGCTCTGCAGAGACTCTAATTTCCCCAGTTGGTGACCATTACCATGCTTTATATAGAACAGTAAAACAACATGGCACATTAACCTTTGCGAATAACACAGTCAGACAGTGCCTTCGTAAGTAGTAGGCTCTGATGCAAACGCGAGAAAATGAGACACAGTTTTAGCACAGATTGCTTTCTATAACTCACCCCCCTGTGGCCTAAGAGTCACTCTGGAGGAGTCATAGACAATGCCAGCTCTGTCTCTGCCTCCTCAGAGTGGGGAGAGGGGCCATCTCAAATGGCTGGAAGGGATAGCAGGCTGTGGTATTTCACAGTCATCAAAGCCTCCTCTGCTGTCTTCTTGCTCTGCCCCACCACTGTTTCTCCCTGGATTGTTGTGATAGCTTCATACTGAGATCCTTGTTTCTACCTCTGCTCTTCAGGTCTGTTTCTAGAATCCAGTAGAATCCTTTGAAAACAAAGTTAGGACACGCCCCTGCTCCCCTATCTTCCTCCAAGTAGGGGACCAAGTCTTTCTAATGCCAGAGGGGCGTAGGCAGGCCTCCACCATACCTCCCTGTCCCCACTCCTGGCCCATACTGCCTTAGGGCTGGCTGTTCCCTCTTCAGAGAATACTCTTCTAGATTTCTGTAGGACTCCCTCCTCTGCCTTCTTCAGGATTTTATTCAAATGCCATCTTGTCACTGGGGTCTTTCTTGATCACTCCATCAGTATTAGTTTTCTTTTGCTGGAAAAAATACCCAACACTCAAAAGTTAAAGAAGAGTTTTGATTTGGCTCATGGTTGAAGGGATTCAGTCCATGGCCAGCTGGCTCTCAGGCAGAAACATCATGGCAGAAGGACATGGTGCAGTAAAGCTGCTTAGTTCATGGCAGCCAGAAAGCAAAGAAGGGCAACAGTGCTAGAGAGAAAGGGACAAGAGGCAAGATATAGAACCCCAGGTCACACCTCCATTATACAAGAATTGTGCTTTCCTAATCCTGTCGGTGGTTCCCAAGCCAATTAACTTGACAGTCCATTTAAAAAATTCCACTAAAGATACAAACATATCCTCCAATTCCCTTTCCTCTTTCCCAGTACTTATCCATATCTAATGTACTATTTTAAAATTTAAAGCAAACAATCCACTGGTTACTGTTGAAAATCACCAGTTTTACATGTAGTATATAAATAAACTAATTAATTAAAAATTATTATTTACTGTTTACCTCCTCCAAGTGGAAGTAAACATAACAAAGATGGGGATTTTTGTCTGCTTTTTTCCTGCCTGCTCTCTGGATTACGCCCTTTAGATCAGTGCTTCTCAGCCCTTCCTCAGCCCAGGAATCACATGGGGATGTTATTTAAGCCTTCTCAGTTTTGGGACAGGATCTGACAATTGCCAGGGGCTGGTGAGGGGCTGGTCTGGGATACAAACTTGGAGCCCATGTGGATCTGTGTCTAGAAGCAGGGCTAGCATTGTTTCCTTTACAAAGCCAAGTTTGAAGGTCCACGGATAAGCTGATCATGTCAGAGTCATTGGGGGAGCTTTAAGTAACAAATTCCTGGGCATCTATTTTGGAGGTTGGGATTCAGTAGGTTAGAAGTGGGACCTGGGAGTCTTGTTTTTAATAAAGCTCACCAGGTGATTCACATATGCAACCAGGATGGGTAAACGTGGATGGAGAGAAAGAAAAAAATCCCTCGCATGTGCAAATGTGATTCTGATTTTGCCAAATTGTCATCTAGTGAGGACAAAATGAAAATCGGTGTCTCAATTGAAAATCAAAAATTTTCCTTTTTCCTCCTCATTTGCATCATTTGGTTGGCCTCCAAAAGTGTAATGATTTCAACAGAGAAAAAAGGAAAATGTGTATAATCATCTTAGACTATCCCCATTCATCACTTAAAATTTCTACTTAGTATTATGGAAATAGCACAAGCATATGGTAAACATTTCAAGCAGTAAACTATGAAATGGAGAGAACTTTTCTTCTATCCTGAGGATCTAGTCTCATTCTTTGGGAGAAGTTGTTGTCAACTGTGTCTTGTGGATATTTCCAGAGAATTCATACACACACACACACACACACACACACTTTTTTCCATTGTAATAAAAGGGAAACATGACCAAATTCTTTGTTACCAGGCTTTTTCTTATTACTGTAGGTCTTGGTTAGCCATGGATGACAGATTGACATCTCCTATTCTACCTGCCTCTCCCATTGAGTAGTGGGATTTATGCTCCTTTGCCTTGAATCTAGGTGGGCTTGGGACTATGTTGGAAGTGACTACCTCCTGAGGCTACATCATAAAAAGCTAGAGAGCTTCTAGCTGGACCTCCTGGAATGTTTCTCATGGAGTCCATCATACTGTGAGAAAGGAGCAAGCTACATAAGGACCTCATGTTTAGGTTTTCTGGCCAACAGCTCTAGCTAGAGTCCCAGCCAACAACCAGGATCAACCTGCAGAAATGGGAGAGAGGGAGCATCCAAGGATTTTAGCCTCCAGCTTTTAGGCTGCTCCCTCAGGGAGCAGAGATGAGCTGTTGGAGCTGAGAAAACAGAGCCCTGAAGATTGGTGCCTGGCATGATGAGCACTGCTGAATTAAAAGGACCTAGAAAGGTTTTAGCAGCTGCCTTAGAAACAGGAGCTTCCTAACTTCTGCTTTCTCCCCCAAGTTCTCTTTGAAGTTCCCTTATCTGACTGAGAAGACTTCTTCTAAAAGAAATACCATTGTCTTAAATTCCCTCCCTAGGCATCACATCAAATAACGAGGAAAGATTCCACAGCAGAAGGCATAAAAGATCTCCACAGCCACACAGACTTTTCATCTCTGAGGATATCTCAGAGGCTTTGCCTACATAACACCACAGTCACCTTCCTTCAAATCCTCCAGGACCCAGAGCCACTTTGTCCGGAGCTGTTATCTGTCCTCTGAGTTCATAATAATCCCCTCAAATATTTATTATCTCTCAATATTTCCTTCATTCCGCCATTTCCTCCTCTCCTATGAGGAAGGAAATATATGTTTCTGAATCCCATTGGGCTATTGGATAATCACTCTGATGCCACTAATAAATCCATATGCCATTCTTTCCTGTAAATCTGCTTCTTGTCAACTAATTTCAGTGAGCTTCCAGAGTTCCCACCCTCCAACTATATTCTGCCCAGAAACTGGAGACAGAATTTCCTTCTCCTACTGAAGTCTGTACAGCAGGAGCTGTGGGAAGATGGCATAACCTGAGTGTCCTTTGTGGTGACCTGGAGCTGGTCATGTTGTGTGAGTTAATCTGGGCTGTGAATTGCTGCTGTACTAAGCAAACTTTCACATCATAGAATTTCACATCATCAATACTTATTTCTTACATTATGGTCCAATGAAGGTCAAGTGGTTCTCTTCTATATCCTGACTCAGGGATCCAATTCCTTTCAGTGTGGCAGCCTTTCTGTCTTCAAAAGCCTCCTTGGTCTCCTTTTCTGTATTCTCCTCATTTATCTGGTATAGGAAGAAAAAGAAGATTGGAGAATCACATGGGAAATGGTATGGCTTAGCCTTAAATGAGTTATGTCACTTTTGTCCACAATTCTTTGGCCAAGACCCAAACATATGGCCCCATTCTAACTACAAGAAGTCCTTTTTTTGTATCCAGGGAGAAAAAAACAAGATTGGAGAGCTCCTGGCCTGTTTCTGCCACAGTGGTGCCTCAGTTTCCTCTCTGTGGATGGGGATAATATCAATATCACCAGATTATTTTAGGCAGAATTATGCACTACATAATACCATGTTAGCCAATAACATATCACATATACTATGGTGGTCCCAGAAGATTATAATGGAGCTGAAAAATTCCAATCTTCAGTATTTATATGGTATTTTTTCTATGTTCAGATATATTTAGATGTGCAAATATTTACTGTGGTGTTACAACTGCCTACAGTATTCAGTACAGTGGCTTGCTGTGCAGGCCCGCAGCCCAGGAGTAATAGGCTGTACCATACACCTGGTGTGTAGTAGGCTGGACCATCTAGGTTCACATAGGCACACTGAGCAGTGCTGGGGCAATGAAAAAATCACCCAATGATGCCTTCTCAGAATACATCACTGTAGCTGAGCTCTGCACGACTGTATTAGGGTGTTTCAGAGAAAGTCTCTGAGATGACGATCACTTTCCATCATCAGTCTGGGGTCTCATGGAAAATGGGCAGTAATAAAGCTTCACCCCTCCCCTGGACAAAGCTAACTACCACTGCCCAAATCCCAGCAATTGCTTCTTCCCCAGTGGGCAGAACAACATGCTACCCAAAGCAGCCCTCCCCTTTCCCCCATGTTATTCAAGCTCAGAGAAAAGACTCTTGGGAGCACAGTTGGCCCCTTATTAGGCAACGTTTAAGAGGGACATTAGGCAGAGAAGCACTTGTGCTTTCTCTCTTGTGTTGGCCTATACTGGTGGCTGCCCAGGCTCTGTTTCCATAGCAGCACATACATTTCATATAAAGGAGGAAGAGGAGAGATTATGGTAAATTAACTGAAAACAAGGAATGGCAGCTCTTTTCCAAGCCTGGCAGCCCACCAGGCTTTTGTGTCCATTTCTTCTATAAAGTACTTAAACTCTGGGGGCCCTCAGTCTTTTTGTTGATAAATAGGAAATGATGATAATACCTGAGATGCCCAGCCAAGCAGTGGTGAGGGTCAGAAAAGGAATCACTCAGAGGGCTTCATACACTACATATGGGGAAGAGGGGAGTGTGGCCTTTCTCCTTTGATTGTTCCAGAAGCAATGGACAGTAGTCTTATCATGCAACTTTAAAAACTCACAGCCATTTTCCTGAAAGTTTCTGAATATGAAATTTGGAAACTATGGCAAAGGAGAATTACAACTCCTGTTTATTAAATAATTTCCACATTGAGCTGATCTATTCCCATAGCGCAGGGTGCCTAGAAGGTCGTGCCTTCCAGTTTGCACTGCAGACAGCCAGGCTCCAGCTTGGTCCTGCTGCTCTTCGCTCTGCTGGTTAAGCAAGAAGCTCAGCACGTGTAGGACATGTGCCAGGGCCTTAAAAATGCCCATTTCCTTTGACCATATAAATTTCCTCCCAAGAATCTTCCCTAAAGACGTCATCCTAAACACAGCTCAGATTTATGGCTAAATATCCAAGGAAGGCTGCTTTAGATTTATTTATAAAAGTAAGAAGTTGAAAATATAGATGTCTGTCATTATGGGTCAGTAAATCACAGAGCATTCAGGCAGTAGAATATTATGTGACATCTAAGAATAATGTTTATGTTATACATTTAATGACATAGAAAATTGCTTATTACATAAATGTTCACAGGATTGTGAATGCCACATATAGTTTTATCTCAACTGTGTTCAAAATTCATAGAATAATGACAGGAAAGAAATAAGCCCAAGTGAGCTATACTGGTTCTGGGCAGTAGAAGTATAAGAAACTTTATTTTCCATGTTTTCTCTCTCACTTTTTCTGTATCTTTGAAACTTTCTACGTGGAGCAAAATTTTAAAAATGAAGTAAAATACTGAACAGAGAGTTCAAAACCCTACAAATTTCAGCTCCAATAAACAATCTATTTTATTTTATTTTATTTTAATTTTTGTGACTCTGGGGATTGAACCCAGGGCCTTCACACTGAGCTATATTTCTAGCCATTTTCTTTTCTTTTTTGAGGCAGTTTTGCTAAGTCTCTTAGGCTGGGCTTGAATTTGAGATCATCTTGTCTCAGCATCCCAGACTGCTGGGATTACAGGCATGCCCCACCATGACTGAAAAAAACTTGTGTGTGTGTGTGTGTGTGTGTGTGTGTGTATGTGTGGTGTCATCGATGGAACTCATGGCCTCACACATGCAAGGCAAGTGTTCCACCACTGAGCTTTACCTTAGCGGGATATTCCCTATCTTAACTTCTTTTGTCTCAGTTAATTAGTTTCATTTGTTCTTCTGTATAAAGCTTACATCGCCATTGATGGAATTCAATTTAAAGCATATGAAAACTGGAGCCACCCATTCAGTGCAGCTTCCTGTGCCAAGGAATCCTAGGAGGAACTAAAGGGAACATGGCTCTTGTATTAAATTCTCACCTTCTTTCACAGGTCAGGGAGCACATGTAAACATTTTTCACAATGTAAGTGCATCTTTTGCAAACAATATGAAAAGAAAAAGAACCACTGTTATGGGTTCAATTACAGTTGCAGCCTGGGCTATAGCTTGTATCGTAAGTGTTCCCCATGGTCCATGTGGCTTACATTCATGTGATTTATATCTAGATATTCCCCAAAGCCTCATGCACTCAAAAAGGGGCTTTTGGAAGGCAATTGGATTATGAGAGCTCACAAATGACTTGCCCTTAGAAGGTGGTGTGTGGTTGGAAGAAGTGTGTCACTGTGGATGTGGCCTGGAAGGGTACATTTCCCTCCAAGACTGCTCTCTCTGCTTCCTGTCTGCCAAGAAGTGAGTTGCTTTCTCTGCCATGCTCATCTGCCATGCCATCTTGCCTTGGGGCCAGCTGACCATGGACTGAAGCCTCTACAAACTGTGAGCCAAAATAAACATTTCCTCTTTCAAGTTGTGGGTTTCAGGTGTTGTGTCCCAGCAATAGGAAAGTGGCTAAGACAGCTTAGTCCCCAGCATAACCCTACTGGGAAGTGGAAAAACTTTTAAGAGAGGGGAACTAGTGAGAGGTCTTTAGGCCACTGGGGGAGTGTCCTCAATGGAAACCTGGTTCCTTCCTCTCAGGTTCACTTCCTGGGCATGTGGTGAACATGTTCCATTCCATGCTCTTGCCATGATGTACAGCCTCACCATGGGCCCGAGAGCAACAGGGCCAACTGATGATGTACTGCAACCTCTACAACTACCATCTAGGTACAGTATGATCTCAGGCATTTTGTTACAGCAATAGAAAGCTGACTAAGACAGCCTTTTAGAGATGACCTACCCTAGACAATTATACCAATATAGAGAGCTGAAGGGTTGCTGAAGATGTAGATTGAGTTTTCTTTAGAACTTGACGACAATCCCTATGCAGGCTCAGGGAGCTTTGCGTGAGTAGCTGAATGTCCCTTGGAGGAGTTTACATGGAGAACAGTCAATGAAACCAGCATATAGCCCAGGTTTCCATCATCTTGTCTCCTTTGTCTGTTCTTGTTGACTGCCTCCAAAGCCCTCTGAAACTTAAGTCACATATGGAAAGACTTCCGAGAAGAAGCCAATAAAGTCTGATGTATATCATTTAGTTTACACATTCATGCCAGAAATAATGGTAGTGATATTATTTGTTTTAAGTTTCAACATTTCACAAGGCCTCACAGAGCCCTTGACAAAGAAGGCCATACAGATATTTACCCTACATCTCCCCTGGTAGGAAACATGAGTTGAGGATTGACTTCTTTTATGAGAAATGGCCTCTAAACTCAAAATAAAATTTGAATTTTTCCTAGGGCTTGGGCTCAGTGAACACTTACAGTGTGTGCTGATCCTAGGAACCTCAGAGATGGCCATGCTTGTTTTAGCCTGTTTTGTGTTATTATAAAAAAAAAACCTGTGCTGGGTACTTTATAAAGAGAAGAGGTAAATTTGGCTCATTGTTTTGGTAGCTGAAAGTCCAAAATTGGGTTGGCCCATCTGGACAGGCCCTGGGGAGGGCCTTCTGGCTGTGTCATAACATGGCAGATGTCCTTGCAAGAGAGGGACACCACATGGTGAGATAGGAATCAGAGAGCAGGAGGGGCCAGGCTCACTGTTGTATAACAACTTAGTCTGACAGGTGCTAAATCAATTCTGCAGAATGAAACCTACGTGGCAAGACTTGCAATCATCTTTTTACAAGCACAGTCAAGGCCCAGCCACCTCCCACTTGCCTTATCCCTCAAAGGTCCCTCTATCTTTCAAGACCATTACACTAGGCACCAAGATTCCAGCAATAAACCTTCAGGGTAACCATGACAACACTCAAAAGACATCTCCATGTCCAGCACATTTTGCTGCTCTCTGATCTTTTCTGGCTAATGTCTGCCTTCATATATCAAGGAAAGCTGATATTTAGTCTATGATGGGATCTTGAACTCTCTGGGGCCAAGAGCAGTTGTTAAGTGGATGGCTTTATGGGGGACAGTCTAGCTTGGAGACACAGCCACCTTTTGGTTGCATTTATAGGACTGTCATTTCCTGGCATCCCTCAGTACGTGGTTATTGGTTCCTAGCATTTGCCTCTGTCCTGTTCTGCCTCCACAAGTAGCTCACCAGCTCCCCTACCTTCCTGGTATCATTCTCAAATTTTTCTTATCTGTTGTACCAGTTCTGGTAAAGAACAAGCCTTTCTCATTTGCAGCCCATATATTAGAACCCTAACCTCGAACCTAAGTTTAGACCTTTTGGGTATCAACTACTTCTAAGTCTGACCACTGCCCTCTCTGGTGGGGGAGTCCACAGAACAGTGGTAAATCTGCTGTTAAATTCTGTATTTCTGGCTCTCAGCTGCTTTTCAAATTTCAGCACACTGATGACCTACCAAAGACAGCTACAGGGAGTTGCTTCCTCCTCAAGAAGAAGCTTGCTAGGGGATTCAGACCCACTCTGTGGGTCCAAGACATGAGGGTAACTAACTCAGATGGCTGATATCTGAGTTGGCGAGGTAAGCCAGGGCAAGTTGAAGAGTGGCCTCCTGGGAGGATTTCCATTGACACTAGCTTGTAGTCACTTTCTGGGAGTGAAACTGAAAGAACAAGATCCAGAAAAAAAAGATAGATCTCCTTGCAAGAAGGGCAGGTAATTCAAGAAAGTAAAACCAAATCACCACGATCCTGTTGCATCCTCTGATGATGAGGGTGGCACTATCAGAGAATCTTCACCAGTACCACAACATGTCATAGTCTTTGGGGAAGCATGTGTACGTTCCCACCTAGAAACACAGAACTTAGATCATCTAAGGTGAATGCCTACCATATGTGGGGGTGCTGGATGGTTTGTCCAGATTGTGTCCTCCCGAAGTAACGTTCTCTTCGTTCTGGCCTGAGTAGGAACATAGCCCTTCCCCTTAGCAATATAATTGAGAAAAGACTGGTATTCAACAAATCTTCTTAAAGGGTCTGGATTATAAAATGGAAATATACACTGAAAGGAACCATAAATTACATAATCTGACTGTAAGATCGAGTTTTTTTTTAAAAAATTTGTTCTTGACTTAGGATGCTCTGCAGAGAATGTACTCTTTTTAGACCATGGCTTGATGCTGCATCAGATACTGAGTAGTCCATGGGTGAATTTTAGCAAGGTCTATGAATTCTCTGATATTGTAATACAATGTTTGGGTGTGTATGTCCATTTTTTTGGAACTAGAGTCCATAGTTTTTCATGAGATTTTCAAAGATGCCTTTTGAATCCTCAAAGGCATCTTAGTCCAATACACTGGGCATCTCAGCTCTTCAAAGCCAAGAGACTACAGGCCAGAGACACTGGCTGGAACTGCTCTCCAGTTTCCTTCCCTGGGTGACTGACTCCAAGAATGATCATCTACTTCAAATGAGCCAAACCACACTGATAACAAAACACAGCTCCACTAGAAATGGTTTCACAATATTTGGGACTGTGTTTTATTACAAGCCAACCTCTTCCTGGCTCTGAAAAAGCTTCCATATAAATCAAAGGTCTTCATTTTATGCTCTAAAACAAGAAACAATTTTGTTAAAAGTCCTCATAGCTTTTCTTCCTGGACTTCAAATGAATTGGGTCTTTGGAGTGTTAAACAAATTTTGTCTTTATAGACACTCAGTGGGGAGAACTTTAATTTTAATATGTTTCATGTTCTCAGAAGTTTAGGACAATTAATATCATGGAAACAATACCATATATAGTCCCAAAGGATAGCTGAAAATATAAAATGATACATTACCTTAATTCTCCCCAATGAATGGCCTCTCATGTTTGCCAGCAAATGTGGCTCATGGGTAATTGGCAAAATCACACAGATTCTCCTCCAGAGAATTCATATTGGGTATTAAGAGATCAGTGACAAAAGGAAAAAAATCCTCATTCTGGCTTGATTAATCAAACTTTGATAGTGACTTTAGTGACTAATGGGATCCTTATAGACAAAAATAACAGTTTACATCCTGGTGTGATAGTGTGAATGTGTCCCCCAAAAGTTTATGCATTGGGGATTTCATGTCCAAATTCATATGTTAATATTTTGGAGGTGGGGCTTTGGGAGGAGATTAGAATGAGATGAGATCATGAAGGTGAGGCCCCCAAGATGGCATTAGCAGCTTTTAAGAAGAGGAAGATGGACCTGAATTAGCATGCTTTCTACATCTTGCCATGTGATGCCCTTCCTGTGTCATGTTTTGCAGTAAGAAGTTCCTTATCAGAAGCCAAACAGATCCCAGTGTCATGATTTTGCATGTCCGGAACTGAAAGCCAAATGAACTTCTATTCTTTATAAATTACCTGGCTTCAAGTATTTTGTTATAGCATCAGAAAACAGGCTCCCAGAGAAAGATGCTACTGTTAGAACTGAGAGGCTAGAGTTCTGGTACTGCACTGGCCATGAGCAAAACGTCCAAACATGGTCTGTCTAGATGACTGCCGAGGTTCTCATCTGTGGAGAGCTCAGCTTTTATTTCTATGAGTCTGTTGACTGTGTAAGTTTGAATGACTGTGATAAAGCTTTGGAGAGAGCACATGACCTTAAATATTGGTAAAAAACCAAGAGACAAGGCTATTTTAATCTGGGTTGAGGTTGTACTAGAGACCTTAAAAAGTCAGATTTTACAAAATTGTGACAGTGAAGATAATTCACTATCCGAGATGTTCATGTGGGAAGTTTCAGATTTATCAGATAACCCTCAATTCCCTGTGTGTCTTTAACTCCATCAAAACAAGCACACAGGGACCAGTCTTCAGAAACAAGAAAATAGTGTGGTCATACTTGTTACTTAGGGTCACAGTTTTCACTTCTCCTCTCATCTCTGCTCAGGTGTGCTCTCCTCTTCCCTCATAGCATTGATCTGAAAGAATAGTCATACATTGGATGATTATGAATGACATTTTGGGCTTATTTTTCTATGAGGATTCAGATTATCTCAGCATCTCTGCTCAGAGACAGGCACAGGTGCCAAGTTAGGGAAATATTACCTTTATAAACAGTTCTACATTGAGACTTGAGTAATGGACTAGCAAAGCAATCTTCACTTGCAGATGTTGGTTGATAGCTGGAGCAATCTCTACCCAATGTGCCAATCATGTTTTGCTCCTCCTCTTTTTTCCTCAACAACCCATTGTTTGCAAAACCTGCAGAAGCCTTGGCCCAGTGTTAATTTGGCAAAAGTTGGGTGTCTCCACCTACAGTGTTTACCAGCAAACTTGGGTTTGAGCTCTAGAAATATTTTTGAAATTTTCAGCAACCTCATTACAACTGTGATCCAAATACTATTAGTATTTCCTAATGGAGCCAAGAAGACAAAAGTAGAGAACAATAAGGAGACATCCCGGTGAAAAATAAAACCCACCATTTTATCACTCTATCACTGAGTTTTGCTTACGTCCAGCCAGTGTACTTAGACATTCTTGACTAGAAAGGTAGTATTTCAAAATGTTTTTGAGTAAAACAATTTCTAGCCAATATTGTCAAACACAAGTGTTGTGCCAATTAAGACACAAATGTAAATCAGATTCAGATATCCTATCCTAAATGAGTTTAGAGGGAAGATGAGTTAATAAATAATAAGGATGTGTAGTGGTTTGGTTTGGGAAATTTGAGAAGGGGGTGCTGAGCCATGGCCCAGGGGTGGAGATGGCCAAACTTGCCCAGATCATTGTAAGCATAGCTTGATTTGAAACCAGGCTGAATGGATAAAGTGGAGCGAGAACTCCTCATGTTTTTGTTATGCTAGGCTGGGACAATGATGACCTTTTTCAAGCTAATAAGTTGGCTGCTGACTCATATGCAGCTTTTGGGCTGTTGGGGCCTAGTGTTCAGAAGGCTCCCAGGAAGCCATGTCCCAGTTGGACTGTCTTTTGAAACTTCTGAGATATTTATTAAACACCTGCTCTGTAACAAAGCTCTACAAGTCATTGCAAGAGGTGAAAGAATTGCTTTTAAGGATCGTAAAGTGTAGAAACAATTGTAGATGTCTTAAGGGAGATTCAAGGAAAAAGAAAATAGATGAAAAAATCTTGGATGAATGTCACTATCTGTTTCTGATAAAGTTTTTTTTATAAACAAATGTTCATAGTAGCTTTTATTAAAAATAAATTTTATTGGTACATTTTAGGTGTACAATATAATGCCATTCATCATTGGATATTTGCACCTTTTCATAATCCATCTTGGTTCTTATTTTTTCCCCATTCCCCTACCCTCCCTTCAACCCCTCCATCCCTCCCTATCTACAAAGACTTTGTTTCCATTTTTTCTTTTTCTCATATTATTTCATTTCCTTTCCCCTATCCCTCCCACTTCCCCTTCCCCTTCGGCCCTTTTCTTCCTATTTCACATTATCTATTATACCTTTTAGTCCTTATTTACACTTTCAGTTTCTCACATTAGAGAAAGTATTCAGTATTTACACGTGTGTCCTGTTTATTTCACTTAAGAGTATTGCCTCAATGTGCATCCATTTAGCTATAAATGTCTCTAATTTCTCATTTTTTATGGCTGAATAGTACTCCATTTTATAAAAAAACCTCCACATTTTCTTTATCCAGTCTCCAGTTGATGGGCAATTGGGCTGCTTCCAAGTTTTAGCCATTACAAATTGTGCTGCTATGAACATGGGTACATATATATCACTGGGGTATGATTTTTTAAATTCTTTGGGGAAGATAGCCAGCAGGGGAATAGTTGGGTCAAATGGGACTTCCAGTCCTAGTTCTTTGAGGTATCTCCATACTGATTTCCACAGTAGTTACACCAGTCTACACTTCCACTAGCAGTGGAGCAGGGTTCCTCTTTCCCCACAGCCCCGCCAGCATTTGTTATTGGTTGATTTCATGATAGCAGCCATTCTTTCTGTGGTGAGGTGGAATCTCAGTGTTGTTTTCATTTGCATCTCTCAAATGACCAGTGATGTTGAACACTTTTTCATATGTTTATTTGCTATTTCTACTTCTTTTTTTTCCTCCCCTATTAAGTTTATTGGTACATTTTACGTGTAAAATACATTTACATACATCATTGGGATCTTGTACCATTACATGAGTCTCTTGGTTCTTATTTTTTCCCCTTTCCCTGCCCTCCCTTCACCCCCTCCACCTTTCCCTATTTGCAAAGATTTTGTTTCCACTTTTTTTCCTTTTCTCATATTTTTTCTTTTCCCTTTTTTCCTTTCCCCTACCCCTCCCACTTCCCCTGCTCCTTTAGACCTTTACATCCTATTACACAATATCAATTATACATTTTTAAAATTGCAATATCAAGATCTAGGAGACACTACCATAGATTTTACAGAATTTAAAAGGATATAGATGGGAAATTCATAGCAGTGAATGCCCATATTAGGACAACAGAGAGAACTCAGTTAAATAACCTAATGCAGAACCTCAAGCTCCTAGAAAAAGAAGAGCATAACAAACCCAAAGCACATACAAGAAAGGAAATTATAAAGATCTGAGCAGAAATCAATGCAATGGAGACTAAGAGAATGATACAAAAAATCAATGAATCAAAGAGCTGTTTTTTTGAAAGAATAAATAAAATGGATAAACCTTTAGCCAACCTTATCAAAAAAGGAAAGAAAAGGCTCAAATCCATGCAATTAAGAATGAAAAAGGTGAGAGAAGCTCAGCCGGTCCCAGCACCTGGAAGGGGGCTCCCTGCCTCCATCCCAGGCTTCTAGGGCAGAGAAGCTCAGCCGGTTCCAGCATCCGGAAGGAAGCTCCCCCACTGCCATCCCAGGCTCCTAGGGCAGAGAAGGTCAGCGGGTCCCAGAACCTGGAAGAAAGCTTCCCTGCTGCCATCCCAAGCTCCTAGGGCAGAGAAGGTGAGCCGCGTGGGTGCCAGAAGCACCCCCTCCCATGGAAATGAGAAGACAAGTAAACAAGTCTCAAAAACAGACTTCTGGATCACCTAGAGCAACCCCAAAGGGAAACGAGATGGAACAATCTGATACTCAACCACCTGGACTTTCTGAACTGGCAACAAAAGAGGATCTGGGAAAAATGAAATCAGAAATAATTACTCAGATAACAGCAAAGATTTTTTTCCCCATTAACTTTATTGGTACATTTTAGGTATACAATACAGTTACATTCATCATTGGGATCTTGTACCATTACATGAGTCTCTCGGTTTTTATTTTTTTTCCCCTTCCCTTGCCCTCCCTTCCCTATTTGCAAAGACCTTGTATCCATTTTCTTCCTCTTCTCATATTTTTTCCTTTCCCATTCTTCCCTTCCCCTACCCCTCCCAATTCTCCTGCTCTTTTAGACCTTTTTATCCTGTTACACAATATCAGTTATACATTTTTAAAATTACAATATTAAGATCTAGATTTTACAGATTTTACAGAATTTAAAAGGATATAGAAAACATATTACAAAAATCTTTTTTGAAATAAATTTGACAACTTCTAAGAAGTACCTCAGAAGACAAATTAATGAAACTAACTCTGGAGGAAATAAAAAATTTGAATAGCACCTATTAAAGAAAGTATATCCCTAGCTTGAAAACCTACCTATATGACAACAGCAGGCTCATATACATTTTAACTGATAAATTATATCAAACAATTAAAGCAGAAAAAAGAAGGAACACTTCTCCCCTCATTTTAGGAAATCAACATTGTGCTAATCCTAAAACTGGATAAAGATAATAGAAGAAAAAAGTATGAACATGGATAGAAATTTATTTAACAAAACAAACTCTTAGAAGTCAGACTGGCAGTATGTAGAAAGTGGTTTTGTTATAGGGATGGCAGTGTTGGTTCAGCATTGGACGATCCACCCCCAAAAGTCATCATTTTAACAGAGGAAAGGAAAAAGCCATATGATCCTGTCACTAGTTGGAGAAAAAGTATTGGACTAAATTCTACAGCTGTTCATGGTAAAAGCTATCAGGAGACTAGAAGTAGAACAGAACCTTCTCAACAGATCAAAGACATGTACTCCATACTTCCAACAAAAACTCCTTCTGTGAATGGAGAAGATACAATGCTTTTTCCCTAAGGTGGGGAACAAGGGCATATATGCCTACTCTTCATCTGTCCATTAGACTTTGAAACATAGGTCTAAACCAAAATAGTCTGGCAATAAAATGACACAACTATGATAGGACTGGCACGGCAGAAGCAAAATCTTTATATGTAGATGAAATGATCATCTATAGAGAAAATACTAAGAAATCTCTAGGAGCCCCTAGAACATGTACTTGAATTTAGCAGGATTAGAAAACACAAGGTATACATAAAAATTCAGGTCTGTGTATATTTGCTATAAATGAAGAACTGGATATTGAACTTTTAAAATTATGTAGGAGTACAAAGGACCCAGAAAAGCCAAAAACAAAAACAAAAGCAGTGTTGGAAGACTTTTAGCACCCAATTTTAAGACTTCTTCTAAAGCTACAGTAATCAAGGGAGTGTTGGTGTAAGGAAAGACATATAGATCGTTTGAATAAAACAGAGAATCTAGAAATAGAACCACACATATATGGTCCACTGAGTTTTGAAAGATTATTTAACATTAGCATTTTATAGAATATAAACTTGATTCAAGAGCTGAGGAAGAGATAGTGTTTGCAGCAAATGGCACTAGAACACCTGGTATCCATATAGAAAAAATTTACCTCGACCCTTTTTTTCCATACATGAAAATAACTTGAAGGGATCTATGAACCTAAATATGAAAGCCTAAAAGTATAAAACTTTAAGAAGAAATTATAAGGGAAAATATTTATGAATTCAGGGTAGGCAAGAACTACCTAGGATACAAAAACCATGATGTATAAAAGAAAAAAAATTGATGAGATTCCATCAAAATTTAGAACTTTAAATGACATCATTAAAATGAAAATTAGTCCTTAAACCAACCATATTTACAATACATACAACCTATAACCAGAATATATAAAGAATTCTTAGAGCTCATTAATAGACAACCCAACTAAAATGTAGACATAAGATGATAAATAGCCAGTATAGCACAAGGAATGGTGTGCAATTCTAGAATCAGAAAAATACTAATCAGTACAATAACAAGATTGAATCAATACACTCATTAGGGAGATGAAGTTAAAAGTTTTAAAAGCCTTGTCATGACTTTTTCTTTTTGTTGGATTCTCACCCTTTGCATTTAATTTGTCACACCCAATGGATTCATTCTGCTGGGTTTTCTGGGGTTGTGATCCTCATTGTCTTTTCCTAGGGTATTGTCTAAAAGGTTTTGGAGTGCCGGTTTGGTATTCATGAAGTTCCTGAGGTGCTCTTTATCATGAAAGTATCTTATTTCTCCATCAATTTTGAAAGATAGTTTTGCAGGGTACATCAATCTGGGTTGGAGGCTGTTTTCCTTTAGGGCTTGGAATACATCACTCCAAGCTCTTCTTGCCTTGAGGGTTTGCATTGAGAAGTCTGCTCTGATTCTGATGGGCTTTCTTTTGTATGTGATTTGTTTCTTTTCTCTCACTGCTTGTAGAATTTTATTCTTCTGTTGGATTTCTGGACTCCTAACTATTATATGCCTATGTGTGGATTTTTTTTGATCAAGGCTATTTGGAGTCCTATATGCCTCACTTATCTGTATGTCAAGTTCTTTTCCCCTCCTTGGAAATTTTTCTGCCATCACTTCTGTGAACAGTTTTTCTATGTCATCTACACTCTCTCCTGTTTCTTCATTGACTCCAATCAGTCCTATGTTATTCTTCTTTGCATCGTCTAGCAGCTTCTGGATTGATTTCTCATGTTCCCTTACAATTTTAAAGCAATTTTTCTTTTCCTCCTCACTAATTGCAATCTTATCTTCTATATGTGAAATTCTATCCTCACATTGGTTCATTCTGCTGTGCAGACTTTCGATGGAGTCTTTAATCTCTTGGAAATCTGTTTGTATCTGTTTTATGGATTTCATTTGTTTCCTATGTTGGGGTTCCATCATGTTCCTCAGCTCCTCTATTTTTTTATCTGTGTCCTCTCTAGATTTATTAATCATGTCTTGCACTATGGGCACAATCTTTGCTGTTATCTGAGAATTTATTTCTGATTTCATTTTTCCCAGATCCTCTTTTGTTGCCAGTTCAGAGAGTCCAGGTGTTTGAGTATCAGAGTGTTCCATCTCCTTTCCCTTTGGGGTTGCTGTAGGTGATCTGGAAGTCTGTTTTTGAGGCTTGTTTATGTGTCTTCTCATTTCCACGGTGGGGGTGGGGTGCTTCTGGTGCCCACGCGGCTCACCTTCTGTGTCCTAGGAGCTTGGGATGGCAGCAGGGGAGCTTCCTTCTGGGTGCTGGGACCAGCTGAGCTTCTCTCCCCTAGGAGCCTGGCATGGAGGTGGGGAACTTCCTTCCAGGTGTTGGGACCGGCTCACCTTCTTGACCCTAGGAGCCTGGGATGGTGTCCTTTCTACTTTTTTGTCTGAGAAATTTCTGTTCATTTCAGATGCCCATTTTTGGATTGGGTATTTAAATTTCAGTGGTCTGACTTTTTAAAGTTATACATTCTAGATAGTAGACCTTTGTCTGAGGGACAGCAGGTGAAAAGTTTTTCCCACATTGTGAGTTGTCTCTTCACACTGTTGGTCATTCCTCTTTCTGTGCAGAAGCTTTTTAGTAAGAAGAGACCCCACTTGTTGATTGTGCTAGTTCATGGGCAACTGAGGTTTTCTTCATATAATATTTTCCTACACCAATGTCTTCAAGAGTTCTACCTAACCTCTGTTCCAGCCGATTGAGCATTTCTGTTTTAATATTTAGCTCTTTAATCCATTTTGATTTTAGTTCAGTGCATGGTGAGAGATATAGGTCTAGTTTTAATCTTTGGCAAGTTGAAACCCAATTTTTCTAGCACCATTTGTTAAAGAAGCTATCTTTCCTCCAGTGAGGATATTTGGTTCCTTTGTTGAAGATGAGATTGTTTCTGCATCTTCTAATCTGTTCCACTGGTCCTCAAGTCTGTTTCTTTGCCAGTACCATGCTGTTTTTATCACAGTAGCTTTGTAGTATAGTTTCAAGTTGGGGGCTGTGATAACCCCTGCCATGTGTCTGTTGCCTAGAATTGCTTTTGCTATTCTAGGTCTCTTCTGATTCCAAATGAATTTTTGGATTGTTTTCTCAAGATCCGTGAAGTATGCTGCTGGAATTTCAATTGGGATTGCATTGAATATATATGGCAGTTTTGGAAGTATCGCCATTTTCACTATTTTGATTCTTCCTACCCAGGAATGAGGGATGTCTTTACATTTTTTGATATCATCTCCAATCTCTCTTGTCAGAGTGCTATAGTTTTCAGAGAAGAGGTCTTTGATTTCTTTAGTTAGGTTGATTCCTAGGTATTTCAGTTTCTTCGATGCTTTTGTGAAAGGAATTTTTTGCCCCATTTCTGTCTCAGTGAGTCTGTTGTTCATGTAGAAGAAAGCTATTTATTTTTGTGTGTTGACCTTGTATCCAGCTATTTTACTGAATTTGGTTATTTAGTCTAGAAGACTTTTGGTAGAATTCTTGGGGTCTTCTATATAGAGTATCAAGTCATCTGTGAATAATGACAATTTGACTTCTTCATTTCCTGTCATTATTCCTTTTATTCCTTTCTCTTGTCTAATTGCTGTGGCTAATGTTTCCAAGACTATATTAAACAGGAGCAGTGATAGTGGACTTCCCTGTCTTGTTCCTGATTTTAGTGTGAAAGGTTTTAGTTTTTGACCATTTAGTATGATATTGGCTATTGGTTTTTCATAGATGGCTTTTATCAGATTGAAGTAGAGACTGTCTATTCCAATTTTTTGCAGAGTTTTTATCATAAATGCATGTTGGATTTTCTCAAATCCTTTTTCTGCATCTATGGAGATGATCATATGGTTTTTGTCCTTGGCTCTATTGATATAGTGTATTACATTGATTGCTTTGTGTATGTTGAGCCATCCCTGCATCCCTGGGATGAATCCTACTTGGTCAGAGTGTATGAGCTTCTTGATGATCTTGTGCATTCTATTTGCCAGTATCTTATTAAGGACTTTTGATTCCATGTTCCTTAGTGAGAGTGGCCCATAGTTCTCTTTTTCGGTTGGGTCTTTCTTTGCTTTGGGGATCAAGGTGATGCTTGCTTCCAGAAATGAATTCAGGAGTATTGCTTCCCTTTCAATGTCACTGAAGAGTTTAAACAGTAGTGGCAGTAGTTCCTCTCTAAATGTCTTGTAGAATTCAGCAGTGAAGCCATCAGTACCCGGGCTTTTCTTAGTTGATAAGTTTTTAATTAAATTTTCAATTTCATTTATTGATATTGGGACATTTAGAATTTTTGTGTCTTCATTATACTTTGGTAATTCACACATATCTAGGAATCTGTCCATTTCTTCTATGTTTTACATCTTATTGGCATATAGGTTCTCAACATAGGTATTGATGATCCTCTGGATGTCTGCTGGGTCCATTGTAATTTCATCCTTTTCATTCCTAATTGCATGGATTTGGGCCTTTTCTGTCCTTTTTTTGGATAAAGTCAGCTAAGGTTGTCAATTTTGTTTATTCTTTCAAAGAACCAACTCTTGCCATCATTGATTTTTTTTGGTATCATTCTGTTAGTGTGCTATGCACTGATTTCTGCTTTGGTCTTTATAATTTACTCCATTGTATGAGCTTTGGGCTGGTCTTCCTCTTCTTTTTCTAGAAGCTTGAGGTTCACCATCAAGTTGTGTAATTGAACTCACTTTGTTTTCCTAATATGAGTATTCACTGCTATGAATTTCCCTTGAAGGACTGCTGTCATTGTGTCCCATAGATTCTAATATGTTGTATTGTCATTATCATTTAATTGAAGGAACTGTCTGATTTCTTCTTTAATTTCCTCTGTGACCCATTGGTTATTCAGAAGTGTGTTGTGCAGTTTCCATGTGTTTATGAAATTCTTGCAGTTTCTTTTGCTACTGATCTCCAATTTCATTTCACTATGGTCTGATAATATACAGGGGAGGAGTTCAATTCCTTTGCAGTTACTTAAACATGTTCTATGAATGAGTATGTGGTCTATTTTAGATAACAACCTGTGTGCAGCTGAAAAGAATGTGTATTCTGATTTGGTGGGGTGGAACACTCTGTAAACATCTGTTGAGTTCATTTGTTCAAGACTTTGATTGAGTTCTAGTATTTCATTGTTTATTTTTTGTCTAGTCGATCTATCTGTTTGTAACAGTGGGGTATTGAGGACCCGAACTACTATTGTATTAGTGCTTATATGACTTTTTTCCATTAAGTTTATTGGTACATTTTAGGTATAAACTACAGTTACATGCATCACTAGGATCTTGTACCATTACATGAGTATCTTTGTTCTTATTTTTTCCCCCTTCCCCTGCCTCCCTTCAACTCCTCCACCCTTCCCTATTTGCAAAGACTTTGTTTCCATTTTTTTCCTTTTCTCATATTCTTTCTTTTCCCTTCTTTCCTTTACCCTACCCCTCCAACTTCCCCTACTCCTTCAGACCTTTTCTTCCTGTTACACAATATACATTATACATTTTTAAAATTACAATATCAAGATGTAGAAGACATTACCACAGATTTTACAGAATTTAAAAGGATATAGAAAACATATTACAAAAATATTTTTTGAAATAAATTGGAAAACTTCTTAGAAGTACCTTGGAAGACAAATTAATGAAACTGACACTGGAGGAAATTTAAAATTTGAATAGCATCTATTAAAGAAAGTATATTCCTAGCTTGAAAACCTACCTATATGACAACAACAGGCTCATATACATTTTAACTGATAAATTATATCAATCATTTAAAGCAGAAAGAAAAAGCCATATGATACTATCAGTAGTTGGAGAAAAAGTATTGGACAAAATTTTGCAGCTGTTCATGGTAAAAGCTATCAGGAGACTAGAAGTAGAATGGAACCTTCTCAACAGATAAAAGACATGTACTCTATACTTCTAGGAAAATGCCTTATACTAATGGAGAAGATACAATGCTTTCTCCTTAAGGTGGGGAACAAGGGCATATATGCCCACTCTTCATCTGTCCATTAAACTTTGAAACATAGGCCCAAACCAAAATAGTCTGGCAATATAATGACATGATTAGGATAGGACTGACAAAGTAGAAGTAAAATCTTTATATGTAGATGAAATGATCATCTACAGAGAAAATACTAAGAAATCTTTAGGATTCCCTAGAACTTGTATTTGAATTTAGCAGGATTAGAAAACACAAGGTATATATAAAAATTCAGGTCTGTGTATACTTGCTATAAATGAAGAATTGGATATTGAAATTTAAAAGTTATGTAGGAGTACAAAGGACTTAGAAAAGTAAAAAGAAAAAGAAAACATTGTTGGAAGACATTTAGTACCTAATTTTAAGACTTTCTCTAAAGCTACAGTAATCAAGGCAGTGTTGGTGTAAGCAAAGACATATAGATCATTTGAATAAAACAGAGAATCTAGAAATAGAACCACACATATATGGTCCGTTGAGTTTTGAAAGATTATTTAATATTAAAATTTTAGAGAACATAAACTCTATTTGTGAGCTGAGGAAAAGATAGTGTTTTCATCAAATGGCACTAGAACACCTGGTATCTGTATATAAAAAAATTAACCTCAACCCTTTATTTCCATACATAAAAATAACTTGAAAGGACCTATGAACCTAAATATGAAAACCTGAAAGTATAAAACTTTAAGAAGAAATTATAAGGGAAAATGTTTATGAATTTAGGGTAGGCAAGAATTTCCTAGGACATAAAAAACATGACGTATAAAAGAAAAAAATTGATAAATGAGATTCCATCAAAATCTAGAACTTTATATGACATCATTAAAAAATGAAAAGTAGGGATGCCGAATTACCCCACTGCAGACAGGCAGGTCTGCCCATGCCCAACCTAGGTCCTGAGTCGCACAGAACACACCAAATCAGCCCGCTGCAGACAGGCAGGTCTTCCCCTGCCCTACTGAGGTCCTGAGTCGCACAGAACATGCTGAATCAGCCCGCTGCAGACAGGCAGGTCTGTGCACTCCCTAACGAGGTCCTGAGTCGTGCAGAAGACACTGAATCACCCCCCTGTAGACAGGCAGCCACCTGATTCCACACTACAAAGATGCAGAGGACACCAGACCACCAGACTAAGGTACTGAGTCCCACTGTTCCCAGCCCAGAGGTAGGAGCTTCTGAGCCATCGTCCCACTGCTCCTGGTCCAGAGGAAGGGGCTTCCCAGTCACCATCCCGCCTGCTGCTCCCAGCCCAGAGGAAAGGGCTTTTGGGCCACCTTCTATCCCGCTGCTCCTGGCCCAGAGGAAGGGGCTTCTGGGCCACCATCCCTCCCATGGCTCCTGGCCCAGAAGGAAGGGCTTCTGAGCAACCATCCCACTGCTCCTGGTCCAGAGGAAGGGATTTCCTGGCCACCATCCCTACTGCTGCTCCCAGCCCCTGTCCCACCTCACCCAGCTCAGAGGAGGTAATCCGTGCAGGCGCTAACAGCCCCCCCACCCCAGTCGAAATGAGAAAACATATAAATAAGTCTCAAAACCAGACTTCCAGATCACCTACAGCAACCCCAAGGGAAATGAGATGGAACACTCTGATACTCAACCACCTGGACCCACTGAACTGGCAACAAAAGGGGATCTGGAAAAAATGAAATCAGGAATAATTTCTCAGATAACAGGAGAAACTGTGACCCTAGTGCAAGATATGATTAATAAATCTAGAGAGGAGCTCAGGAACATGATGGAATCCCAAGATAAGAAACAAATGGAATCCATAAAACAGATGCAAATAGATTTCCAGGACATGAAAAACTCCATTGAAAGTCTACACAGCAGAATGAGCCAATGTGAGGACAGAATTTCAGGTACAGAAGATAAGATTGCAATTAGTGACCAGGAAAAGAAAAATTGCCTCAAAATTATAAGGAAACATGAGAAATCAATCCAGCAGCTGCTAGATGATGCAAAGAAGAATAACATAAGATTGATTGGGCTCAATGAAGAAACAGGAGAGAGTGCAGATGACATAAAAAATCTCTTCACAGAAATAATGGCAGAAAATTTCCCAAGCAGGGGAAAAGAGCTTGACATACAGATAAGTGAGGCATATAGGACTCCAAATAGCCTTGATCAAAAAAATCTACACATAGGCATATAATTATTAAGATTCCAGAAACACAGCAGAAGAATAAAGTTCTACAAGCAGTCAGAGAAAAGAAACAAATCACATACAAAGGAAAGCCCATCAGAATCACAGCAGACTTCTCAACACAAACCATCAAGGCAAGAAGAGCTTGGAGTGACATATTCCAAGCCCTAAAAGAAAACAGCCTCCAACCCAGATTGATGTACCCTGCAAAACTATCTTTCAAAATGGATGGACAAATAACATACTTTCATGACAAAGAGCACCTTAGGAACTTCGTGAATACCAACCCAGCACTCCAAAGAATTTTACACAATATCCTAGGAACAGTCATTGAGGATCACAACCCCAGGAAGCAAAGCAGAATGAACGCATCTGGCATGACAAGAAATTAAATGTAAAGGGGGAGAACCCAACAAAAAGAAAAAGTCATGGCAATGACAAGTCAATACGTTTCAGTTATAACCATCAACATTAATGATCTCAATTCACCAATCAAAAGAAATAGACTGGCAGAATGGGTCAAGAAGCAAAATTCAACAATATGCTGCATACAAGAAACACACTTAATTCAAAAGGAAACTCATAGACTGAAAGTTAAAGGGTGGAAAATAATACTCCATGTGACAGGAACTCGAAAAAAAGCAGGAGTAGCTATCCTCTTTGCAGATCAAGTAGATTTCAAACCAACACTGATTGAGACGAAGAAGGACACTACATCCTTGTAAAGGGAACAATCCAAGAGGAAGAGGTGACAATCATAAATATTTATGCACCAAACACTAGTGCACCCAACTATATAAAACAAATACTAATGGACATGAAAAGTCATATATGCACTAATACAATTGTAGTGGGGGACCTTAACACCCCACTGTCACAAATAGGTCAACTAGACTAAAAATAAGTAATGAAATACTAGAACTCAATCGAACTCTTGAACAAATGAACTTGACAGATGTTTACAGAGTCTTCCACCCCACAAAATCAGAATACACATTCTTCTCAGCTGCACATGGGTCAATCTCCAAAATAGACCACATACTCACACACAGAACATGTTTAAGTGCAAAGGAATTGAAGTTATCCCCTCTATATTATCAGACCATAGTGCGATCCATAGCAAAAGAAACTCAAAAAATTTCATAAACACATGGATATTGGACAACACACTTCTGAATAACCAATGGGTCACAGAGGAAATTACAGAAGAAATCAGACAGTTCCTTCAATTAAATGACAATGACAATACAACATATTGGAATCTATGGGACACAATGGAAGCAGTCTTATGAGGGAAATTCATAGCAGTGAATACACATATTAGGAAAATAGAACGAGCCCAATTAAACAACTTGATGCTGAACCTCAAGCTTCTAGAAAAAGAAGAGCAGGACAACCCCAAAGCTCATAGAAGGGAGGAAATTATAAAGATCAGAGGAGAAATCAATGCAATGGAGACTAAGAGAAGGATACAAAAAATCAATGAAGCCAAGAGTTGGTTCTTTGAAAGAATCAACAAAATTGACAAACCTTTAGCCAACCTTGTCAGAAAAAGGAAAGAAAAGGCCCAAATCCATGCAATTAGGAATGAAAAGGGTGAAATTACAACAGACCCAGCAGAAATCCAGAGGATCATCAATACCTATGTCCAGAACCTATATGCCAATAAGATGGACAACACAGAAGAAATGGACAGATTTCTAGATACATATGAATTACCAAAGTTGAACGAAGAAGACCTAAAAATTCTGAACAACCCAATATCAACCAATGAAATTGAAAATGTAATTAAAAACTTATCAACTAAGAAAAGCCTGGGCCCTGATGGCTTCACTGCTGAATTCTACAAGACATTTAGAGAGGAACTGCTGCCACTACTGTTTAAACTCTTCAATGAAATTGAAAGGGAAGCAATACTCCCAAATTCATTCCTGGAAGCAAGCATCACCTTGATCCCCAAAGCAGAGAAAGACCCAACCAAAAAAGAGAACTATAGGCCAATCTCACTAATGAACATAGATGCAAAAATCCTTAATAAGATAATGGCAAACAGAATGCAGAAGATCATCAAGAAGATCATACACCCTGATCAAGTGGGATTCATCCCAGGGATGCAGGGATGGTTCAATATATGCAAATCAATCAATGTAATACACTATATCAATAGAGCCAAGGACAAAAACCATATGATTATCTCCATAGACGCAGAAAAAGCATTTGACAAAATCCAACATGCATTTATGATAAAAAGCCTACAAAAAATTGGAATAGATGGTCTCTACCTCAAACTGATAGAAGCCATCTATGAAAAACCAACAGCCAATATCATACTAAATGGTCAAAAACTGAAATCCTTCACACTAAAATCAGGAACAAGACAAGGATGTCCACTATCACCACTCTTGTTGAATATAGTTCTGGAAACATTAGCCACAGCAATTAGACAAGAGAAAGAAATAAAGGAATAAAGATAGGAAATGAAGAAGTCAAATTGTCATTATTTGCAGATGACATGATACTCTACATAGAAGACCCCAAGAACTCCACCAAAAGTCTTCTAGACTAAATAACCAAATTCAGTCAAGTAGCTGGTTACAAGGTCAACACACAAAAATCAATAGCTTTCCTCTACACGAATGACAGACTCACTGAGAGAGAAATAGGGCAAACAATTCCTTTCACAATAGCATCCAAAAAAATGAAATACCTAGGAATCATCCTAATGAAAGAAATCAAAGACCTCTTCTCTGGAAACTATGGCACTCTGAAAAGAGAGATTGAAGATGATATCAGAAAATGGACAGACATCCCCTGCTCCTGGGTAGGAAGGATTAATAGAGTGAAAATGGCCATACTCCAAAACTGCTATATAGATTTAATGCAATTCCAATTGTGATCCAAGCAGTATACTTCATAGACCTCGAGAAAACAATCCAAAACTTCATTTAGAACAAGAAGAGACCCAGAATAGCAAAAGCAATTCTAGGTGACAGAGACATGGCAGGGGGTATCACAATCCCCAACTTCAAACTATACTACAAAGCTACTGTGATAAAAACAGCATGGTACTGGCAAAGAAACAGACTTGAGGACCAGTGGAACAGATTAGAAGATGCAGAAACAAAGCCAGACACACTCAGACATCTCATCTTTGATAAAAGAGCCAAACACCCTCACTGGAGGAAAGATAGTCTCTTTAATAAATGGTGCTGGAGAAATTGGGTTTCAACTTGCCAAAGACTAAAACTAGACCTATATCTCTCACCATGCACTAAACTAAAATCAAAATGGATTAAAGATCTAAATATTAAAATAGAAACTCTGAACCAGTTGGAACAGAGGTTAGGTAGAACCCTTGAAGACATCGGTGTAGGAAAAGATTTTATGAACAAAACCTCAGGAGCCCATGAACTAGCATAAACAATCAACAAGTGGGATCTCTTCTTACTAAAAAGCTTCTGCACAGCAAGTGAAACCACCAGCAGTGTGAAGAGACAACCCACAATGTGGGAAAAAATCTTCACCTGCTGTTCCTCAGACAAAGGTCTACTATCTCGAATCTATAAAGAACTTAAAAAGATCAGACCTCCCAAATTTAAAGACCCAATTGAAAAATGGACATCTGAAATGAACAGACATTTCTGAGACAAAGAAGTAGAAACAGCAAATAAATACATGAAAAAATGTTCAACATCACTGGTCATTTGAGAGATGCAAATGAAAACAACACTGAGATTCCACTTCACTCCAGAAAGTATGGCTGGTATCATGAAATCAATCAATAACAAATGCTGGCGGGGCTGTGGGGAAAGAGGAACCCTGCTCCACTGCTGGTGGGAGTGTAGACTGGTGCAACCACTGTGGAAATCAGTATGGAGATACCTCAAAGAACTAGGACTGGAAGTCCCATTTGACCCTGCTATTCCACTGCTGGGGATCTTCCCCAAAGAATTAAAAGAATCATACCACAGTGCTAAATGTGCACCCATGTTCATAGCAGCACAGTTTGTAATAGCTAAAACTTGGAATCAGCCCAAATGCTCATCAACTGGAGACTGGATAAAGAAAATGTTTTTTTTATAAAATGGAGTACTACTCAGCCATAAAAAATGAGAAATTAGAGACATTTATAGCTAAGTGGATGCACATTGAGGCAATACTCTTAAGTGAAATAAATAGGACACACATGTGTAAATACCAAATAGTTTCTCTGGTGTGAGAAACTGAAAGAGTAAATAAAGACTAAATGTATAATAGGTCATGTGAAATAGGAAGAAAAGGGGCAAAGGGGAAGGAAGTGGGAGGGCTAGGGGAAAGGATAGAAGGGAATAGGATTAATATGAGAAAATGGAAAAATAGGAACAAAATCTTTGTAAATAGGGAGGACTGGAGGGGTTGAAGGGAGGGCTGGGCAAGGGCAAAAAACAAGAACCAAGAGAGACTATGTAAAGGTGCAAATTTCCAATGATGAATATCATTATATTGTATACCTAAAATGTACCAATGATTAGAATGAATAATCGATAATGTAAAATAGGAAGAAAAGGTCCAAAGGGGTAGGGGTAGTGGGAGGGACAGGGGAAAGGAAAGAAGGGAAAGGAAAAAATGATGAGAAATGGAAAAAATGGAAATAAAGTCTTTGTAAATAGGGAAGGGTGGAGGGCATGAAGGGAGGGCTAGGAATGGGGAAAAAATAAGAACCAAGATGCATTATGTAAAGGTACAGTTCCCAATGAGAAATGTAATTGTGTTGTATACCTACAATGTACCAATAAAAGAATTTAATACAAAAAAAAGAATAGTAGTCCTTAAAGAGACCATATTTATAATGGATATAACCTGTGACCAGAATATATAAAGAACTTTTACAGCTCATTCATAGACAACCCAATTAAAAAGTGGACGCAGCAAGATGATAAATAGCCAGTACAGCACAAGGAAAGGTGTGCAACACTAGAATCAGAAAAATATTAATTAGCACTATAACAAGATTGAATTATACGCTCATTAGGTAAAAATGTTGTGGTTTTTTTGTTCCAGGGATTGAACTTGGGACTTTGTGCTTGCGAGGCAGGCGCCAGCACCATTGACCTAAATCCCCAGCCCTATACTCATTAGGGAGATGAAGTTCATGACTTTTTCTTTTTGTTGGATTCTCCTCCTTTACATTTAATTTCTTGTCACACCTGATGGATTCATTCTGCTGTGCTTCCTGGGGTTGTGATCCTCTTTGTCTGTTCCTAGGATAGTATCTAAAACTTTTTGGAGTGCTGGCTTGGTATTCATGAAGTTCCTAAGGTGCTCTTTGTCATGGAAGTATCTTATTTCTTCATCAATTTTGAAAGATAGTTTTGCAGGGTACATCAATCTGGGTTGGAAGCTGTTTTCCTTTAGGGCTTGAAATACATCACTCCAAGCTCTTCTTGCCTTGAGGGTTTGCACTGAGAAGTCTGCTGTGATTCTGATGGGCTTTCCTTTGTATGTGATTTGTTTCTTTTCTCTAACTGCTTGTAGAACTTTGTTCTTCTGTTGGGTTTCTGGAATCTTAACTATTATATACCTATGTGTAGATATTTTTTGATCCTGGCTAGTTGGAGTCCTATGTGCCTCACCTATCTGTTTGTCAAGTTCTTTTCCCCTGCTTGGGAAGTTTTCTGCCATCACTTCTGAGAACTGTTTTTTCTTATGTCATCTGCACTCTCTCCTATTTCTTCATTGACTCCAATCAGTCTTATGTTATTCTTCTTTGCATTGTCTAGCAGCTGCTGGATTGATTTCTCGTGGTGCCCTACAATTTCGAAGCAATTTTTCTTTTCCTGGTCACTAACAGCAATCTTATCTTCTGTACCTGAAATTCTGTCCTCACATTGGCTCGTTTTTCTGTGTAGACTTTCAATGGAGTTTTTAATCTCCTGGAAATCTGTTTGCATCTGTTTTATGGATTTCATTTGTTTCCTATGTTGGGATTCCACCATGTTCCTTAGATCCTCTATTTTTTTTTATCTGTGTCCTCTCTAGATTTATTAATCATGTCTTGCACTATGGGCACAATCTGCTGTTAACTGATACATTATTTCTGATTTCATTTTTTCCAGTCCTCTTTCATTGCCAGTTCAGGGAGTCCAGGTGGTTGAGTGTCAGATTGTTCCATCTCATTTCCCTTTAAGTTTGCTTTAGGTGATCTGGAAATCTGGTTTTGAGACTTTTTTATGTGTGTCCTCATTTCAAGGTGGAGGGTGTGCTGCTGGCACCCATACGCTCTGCTCCTAGGCACTGGGGGCAGTGGTACAATGGCCTCGAAGGCTCATCCTCAGTGCTGTGGGCGTTCCTGCCCTTTGGCATGGGGGAAGTGGTATGGTGGCCCGGAAGGCTCACCTCGTCCTTGGCACTGGGGGTGGCTCTGCTCCTTTGCCCCTGTGAAAGTTTTTTGAACTAGGAAGATTAACTGGATTCTTAATTTGATAAAGGTGATTATAGGGGACACTTCCTGTTTTGGGTCACTCTGTGTCTGTTTTTAAATTGGCTTAGGCCTTCACCAACACAGCTCTCCTTGGCTACTGCGACTTGTTCAGGAGTGTACAAAGGACTGTCCTTTGGGTCAGGGTGATGCAGGATATTTCTTCTGATTCCTAGGAAAGCAGCTACTTGGAGGGTTGTTTTCCTTCTGTTGTATCTGAATAAGAAAATATAGAGGCATCTGGTGGCCACCTTGGGATGATGAAGAGAAGGGATCTCAGGTGTAGGCTGAGGAGAGAGATGCTTGGTTGTGTCAGACCTTGCCTGAACCTACTCTGGGACTTCTACTATATGTTATAAGCCAGTTTGAGTTTTGTGTTACTGAAAACAGCTTGCTAACTAATTCAACTCATGCAAATGCCAACCTTAAACCAAGAGGAACCATCACTTTTAATGGAGAAACATAGGAGGCATTAAAGTCAGAAATGAGAAAAGATTGCCACTGTCTTATAATTCAGTATTGTTTTACACATTATAGTCAATGCAGTATGACAGATGATGAATAATTTCTGGAAAGAAGAGTTACAGATAGATATTATGTATAAATCATAAATTTTCTATTTGGATGGAAAACTTAAAAGAGTCAGCTGAGAAACTAAGAGAGTTCAGAAATATGGCAAGAAATCAACTATAGTAAAGAATCTATAATTTCCCTGTACATCAGCAATAGTCAGTTTTAAAATATGATGGAAAATGAGTTAATTCTTAATTGAAACAAATAATACATAGGACTCATTTTATTTTATTTTTTTTTTGTTAAATTCTTTCATTGGTACATTGTAGGTATACAACACAATTACATTTCTCTTTGGGAATTGTACCTTTACATAATGCATCTTGGTTCTTATTTTTTCCCCATTCCTAGCCCTCCCTTCACCCCTTCCATCCTTCCCTATTTACAAAGACTTCATTTCCATTTTTTCCATTTCTCATCATTTTTCCTTCCCCTTCTTTCCTTTCCCCTGCCCCTCCCACTACCTCTACCCCTTTGGACCTTTTCTTCCTATTTTGCATTATCAATTATTCATTCTAATCATTGGTACATTTTAGGTATACAATATGATGACATTCATCATTGGAAATTTGCAACTTTACATAATCTCTCTTGGTTCTTATTTTTCATCCTTGCCTAGCCCTCCTAGGGCTCATATTTTAAAATAATAGCATTTAACAGACAACAAACATTTCAAAGCTATATTGAATAATCCATAATGTTAATGTTAGTCTGCTTATATACTACTGTCAATCCTAACAAAAGTTGTATAATCATTTTTTAAACTCAGGAAGGCAATGAGTTCCAAAAGCTTAAACAGCTGAAAAATTCTTTGTTTCTTAGCTTTTATTTGTCCAGAAATTTATCATAAGAAAATTACTATAGATCTGTTCAAAGACTTAGTTCTGAGGATATTCATGGAGATATCTTCTATAAAAACAGGAAATAATTGAAGTGTAGCACAAAAAAGATTAGGTAAATAAATTCCTTAATGTTAATACACAGTGAAATAGTTTGCAATTTTTAAAAAGATTGTAGACAAGGGTATTTGTTGCTTTGGAAAGGTGTACTGTTATGATGTAAATGAAAACACAGTTTACTAATAAATATGTGTTCAGGGACCTCGTAAAGCAGATGTGACACAACAGCAGGTGGAGATAGGAGGAAGGGATTGGACTGGCATCCTATAGGATATCACATGGTATGGAAGCTACATGTTTGGAATGTGGTGATTCTGAGAGGAAGGGCAGGGAGAGAGAGAGAGTCAAGGGCAGGGAAAGCAACCATTGGCTTATATGTATAATTCTGCCCTGCAGCTCCATGGGTCTTTTTGGTTGGATTTCTTGTGGAAGGAACATGGGATGGAGTTTGTACCATGTCACCATGGATGGGGGGGGAGTGTATTAGTTATCTATTTCTGTGTAACCAATTACTCTCAAGTTAAGTGGCTTTTATCTCACAGCATTTATTATCTCTCACATTCTCTTAGAGTTAGGAATTTGGGGGCCTCTTAGCTGGAATGTGCTGGCTCAGGGGTTCTTGTGTTTCTTACACTTATCAGGGGTGGAAGGACTCTGCTTTCAAGCTCATTCATACGGCTGAAGTTGGGGGAGACTTGCTGTGTGGGTCTTTCCCTCAGGCTGCTTATTACAAGACCTCTACCCTCTTGAGAGAGATCCCAAGACCAAAGCCATAGTCCTTTCTAAGCTAATCTCAGAAGTGACATATTATATTTCTGCCATATGCTGCTGGACACATAGACTAACCCTGCAATGGGGGAGGGAATTACACAAAGGTGTGAATATCAGGAGGTCACCAGGGCCATCTTGGAACCTGTGGGAAGAGGAGAGAGCTGGAGAAGGAAGGGGAGGAAGCTATGGTTACATGATGGCAGAAATTTGGTAATATCACAGGTACTATGTTGAATTAGAAACTTGAGTTTGGAGCTGGTCCTTCAGGGAGCATCTCTAATGTCACCTTTTCTCCTGATTGTGCATAGCCAGGTGAGTCCTCTCCCCTATGTGAGCCTGGGAGATTTGCAATAGCAACAAAAGCTAGATAGACACAGTACTGAAGAGAAGGGAGGAAAGAGAAAGAAGAAGAAAAGATCAAAGCAGAGCCTCAAGGAAAGAGAAATCAGGGTGTGAAGAGCATTGCATGCGGTGACACAGTGAGCTAGGAGCTGAGGGAATTTTTTGAAACTTTTATAGGTAAGAATCCAATCCCTTTAATGTTCTTTTAGAGATACAGACTGTTCTAGACTTCAATGGTATTTTGGCAAAAGCTGATACTTTGACTGGAAGAAACAGAGGACTTATGGTGTGTGTGTGTGTGTGTGTGTGTGTGTGTGTGGCACACAGGTAGGCCATGAATTTGGCTTTGAGCATAAAATCACAGCAAGCACTGTCTTAGTGATTATCTCATTGTTGGAACAAAATACCTGATGTCCATAAGTTAAAGCAGGAAATATTTATTGTGGCTCACAGTTTGTAGAGATTTTCGTCCGTAGTTGGCTGGCTCCAAGGCAGCGCAGCATGGCAGAGGTGAAACAGTCCATGGCATGTCAGGCAAGAAGCAGTGAACAATAAGCCTTCTCTTCGTTTTTTATTCCATTCTGCCTATTGGTTGGTGCCACCCATGCTCAGGGTAGGCCTTCCCATTAGCCACACCCAGAACTATGCTAAATCCATGAGTAGGCTGATCCTGTATCACACACCCATAATCCAGTATTACACACCTATGATCCAGCCACCTCCCAAAAGCCCCACCTATAAGCACATGAGCCTTTGAAGTGGGGGGAACATCTAGATGTAAACTATCATAAGCACCAACAGGAATGCTGTGAGGCATCAAGTCCAACCTGCCTATTTTGCTGATGTGAAAAGTGACATCAGTGCCTTACTGAACTACCTAAGATTACAGGGTCATTGGCCAGTCTCCAGGCTCCTTCCTTCTTGCAGATGCTGAATTTGGGTGTAATCCAGGGCAGATCAGCAAAGAGATGAAAGTGTAACCCTAGGTGTTCCCCTCCAGGATTCTGTTGTCCTTCTACATGGGTCCAATTCAGTGTCTCCCCCACCCTCCTCTGTGTGTCCCTACTTTCATGCCCCATTTGATATTTGGAGACTGTCCTGAGTACCAGTGATGTGAATTTCTCTTCTGGACGGCTTTCCTCTAATTCAAGGTCTGAGAACATGCAAGGATATTAACAGATCAATGCTTTAAAAGCCCAGTTTAATACAAGAAGGAGCAGGTGCTTGATATGTCCTTCAGCCTGAAAACAAGTGAGTCATTGTGCTCCCTGGTGACCAATTTCCTGAGAGATTACCTTGTGAGGACAGATCAATCAGCTTCTGAGGAGATGTCAGGATGTTTTCTCAGACCCTGAGAGTACCAGGGATGGTTTAACTTCCTTATTGTGGACCAAAACTTCTTCATGAATTTCCCACATCATCCAGCTTGAAGGGAAATGTAATAATTCTAGGCAGTTGTGATTCTAGAAGTGTGATGAAAGGTGTATTTCCAGCTGTAGTTTGGGCTGTTGCCTTTTCCTCTCAGGACCCCTGCAAGGCAAGACCATGATGGAGACTGAGTCTGTCTTCACCCCATCTCAGCCCTCCACCCCTTCTTGGACATCTAGGGCTCACTTGCTGTCTGGGTGTGACCTGAGAGTCCTTTGGGTTCACCACCTTCCCTGTCCCCTGGAACATGATAAAGCCTAGACCTCAGCCTCCTGAGGAGGATGAGCAGGATGAGCTGCATGGCTAGGGTCTGGGCTGCTTTTGTCCAGCAGCTGTGCCATGGGGCTGGCTCTGATCGGAAGAGAAGAGTAAGATACAAAGGACAATGAAGTGAGGGTGTTAACTAGTGTGTCTCATTCAAATGGGGGCATTTCTAGCTGAAGCTCAAAGCTCTGTTTTATAAAGGGCTAAAGCAGGAGAACTAACATTCTGATTATGTTTTCCAGCAGGGGATTCCCAATGCTGGGTCTTCTCAGTGCTGGGTCTTACTAATGTTGGGTCTTTCCAATGCTAATCCTTCCCAGTGCTGTGTCTTCCTCATGCTGGGCCTCCCCAAGTTGAGTCTTCCAAACATGTACAGTTTTCAAAACCTAGGAATCTATTAGAACATTGGTTAGAGTGATGGAGCCCACTTTGTGGGTTTGATACATGGTTTACATCAAAGTTCGAAGTAGTTAATTTAAACTACAGTTATACACAACAGTGTAATACTAAGTTGTAAAAGGTCCTAGAAAATGATATACTTATATACCTCCATCACACTTGTAAAATTAAAAGCAACTAGCTGGGAACAGTGTTGCACACCTATAATCCCTGTACTCTGGGAGGCTGAGGCAGGAGGATCACAAGTTAAAGCCATGTGGGGAACTTAGTAACTTAGGGAGACCTTGTTTCAAAAAAAGGGGGATGGGTGCTGGGTATGTAGCTCAGTGTTGAAGGCCCTGGGTTCAGTCACCATTACTGCAGAAAACAAAACAAAAAATATATAGTAATTAAAATAGCACATTTTTAGAAATACATGTGTTAAGATTGTACTCAAAATAAGAAAGTAAATGTTAAAGTCATCATATCACAGAACTACATGTATATCCATGTTTATATCAGCACTATTTATAACAATTAAAGTTTGGAAACAGCATCTATGTCCACCTACAGATGAATAGGTAAAGAAAATGTGATATTTACATACAATGGAGTACTACTCTGTCATAAAGAAGGATAAACTTGAGGCATTCATAGGCAAATGTGTGCAACTTGAGAAAATAATGTTAAGTGAAATAAGAACCTTTAAGAGAACTTGAGAACACAATGTTAAGTGAAATAATTCAGACACACAAGCTTAAATATCACATGGTCTTTCTTATATGAGGAACTGTTTCTCTCTTGCTCTCTTAAGGGAGCAAAATAGAAGACAGGGAGTAGGGAGATCTTTTTCAAATGGATGAGGGAACAGAGACGGAGGCAGGGAGGAGAGGAGGGGGGGAAGGGGATGCAAACAAAGAATTGAAGGGAGAAAGTGATGAAAATAGAGCTTCTGCAATTGGGAAGGGGGCCAAGTTGTGGGGGGAGGGTAAAGGATGGAAAACAAAGCAGAATGAAGATGGGTTGTGCATACGTAGCAACTCCCCATGATGAATGTGATCATTATTTACTGCAGACATGTACTGATACATAAAAGATAATAAATAAAGAAGAAAGTAAGTGTTAATCCTGTGGTTACACTGACTGTAGAAAGATGGGGAGAGGGTGGAGGGAACCACAGGTGTAGATATAAATTGGCAGTATTTTGGATCTTGTGATCATGATATACTCACAGATGTTTATTATGTTATATTCTTAAAATAATATAAATTATGATAATGTAAATTAAAAGGTACAAGGCAATTATAAAAATGAGCTATTGATTTAGTTAACACTCATTTGTATGCCAGGTATTGTTCAAAGCACTTTATAAATAGCATCAATTCACTGAATTCTTAAAATCAGGTGGGGTTATTATCATTTCTGTTTCCATGAAGAAGTAGAGGTACAGAGAGGTAAAGTAAGTAGCCCAACATCACACAGCTGAACCAGGATTCTAATCCAAGCACCACCAGAGTCCTGCTGTCTTAACCACAGTGTTATTGAGTATAATGCTCTTCTGTGAACCTGACATCAAGAAACAGAGAAGAGTACGTTTACTGATGGAGCCAATGTTACAAGAAGCAAGTATGCATGAAGAGGGGAGTGGAGATGCCTGGCCTCAGCCTGGAACAGATATATCAGATGGGGTTCCAATGGTTTCCAATTTGACCTCTAGCAAAGTCTTTCTGGACTGATTCTTCAGGATTTGGAGAGACATTGCAGACTAATGGAGGATAATCTATTGACAGAGTGTGTCTATTTTAAAAAAAATTCTTTTATTGGTTCATTTTAGGTATACAACACATTCACATTTCTCATTGGAAACTTGTACCTTTACATGATGCATCTTGGTTCTTATTTTTTCCCCATTCCTAGCCCTCCCTTCACCCCTTCCACCCTTCCCTATTTACAAAGAATTTGTTTCCATTGTTTTCCATTTCTCATCATTTTTCCTTTCCCTTCTTTCCTTTCCCCTGTCCCTCCCACTACCCCTACCCCTTTGGACCTTTTCTTCCTATTTCACATTGTCAATTATTCATTCTAATCATTGGAACATTTTAGGTATACAATAAAATGACATTCATCATTGGAAATTTGCACCTTTACATAATCTCTCTTGGTTCTTATTTTTCACCCTTCCCTTGTCCTCCCTTCAACCCCTCCATCCCTCCCTATTTACAAAGACTTTGTTTCCATTTTTTCATTTCCTCATATTAATTCCATTCCCTTCTTTCTTTCTTTTTTTTTTTTTTTTGGTACCGGAGATCGAACTCGGGTCCTTGAGCTTGCGCAGCAGGCAGTGAAACCTCTGAGCTAAATCCCTGGCCCCTCCCTTCTTTCTTTTCACCTATCCCTCCCATTTCCCCTTCCCCTTTGCCCCTTTTCTTTCTATTTCACATTATCTATTATACCTTTTAGTTTTTATTTACACTTTCAGTTTCTCTAACACTAGAGAAACTATTTGGTATTTATACATGTGTGTCCTATTTATTTCACTTAAGAGTATCGCCTCAATGTGCATCCATTTAGCTATAAATGTCTCTAATTTCTCATTTTTTATGGCTGAGTAGTACTCCATTTTATAAAAAAACCCCACATTTTCTTTATCCAGTCTCCAGTTGATGGGGATTTGGGCTGTTTCCAAGTTTTAGCTATTACAAACTGTGCTGCTATGAACATGGGTGCACATTTAGCACTGTGGTATGATTCTTTTAATTCTTTGGGGAAGATCCCCAGCAGGGGAATAGCGGGGTCAAATGGAACTTCCAGTCCTAGTTCTTTGAGGTATCTCCATACTGATTTCCACAGTGGTTGCACCAGTCTACACTCCCACCAGCAGTGGAGCAGGGTTCCTCTTTCTCCACAGCCCCGCCAGCATTTGTTATTGATTGATTTCATGATACCAGCCATTCTTTCTGGAGTGAGTTGGAATCTCAGTGTTGTTTTCATTTGCATCTCTCGAATGACCAGTGATGTTGAACAATTTTTTGTGTATTTATTTGCTATTTCTACTTCGTTGTCTGAGAAAAGTCGGTTCATTTCAGATGTCCATTTTTGGATTGGGTCTTTAAATTTGGGAGGTCTGATCTTTTTCAGTTCTTTATAAATTCGAGATAGTAGACCTTTGTCTGAGGAACAGCAGGTGAAGATTTTTTCCCACATTGTGGGTTGTCTCTTCACACTGCTGGTGGTTTCTCTTGCTGTACAGAAGCTTTTTAGTAAGAAGAGATCCCACTTATTGATTGTTTGTGCTAGTTCACGGGCTCCTGAGGTTTTGTTTATAAAATCTTTTCCTACACTAATGTCTTCAAGAGTTCTACCTAACCTCTGTTCCAGGTGATTCAGCATTTCTATTTTAATATTTAGATCTTTAATCCATTTTGATTTTAGTTCAGTGCATGGTGAGAGATATAGGTCTAGTTTTAATCTTTGGCAAGTTGAAATCTAATTTTTCCAGCACCATTTATTAAAGAGACTATCTTTCCTCCAGTCAGGGTGTTTGGCTCTTTTATCAAAGATGAGATGACTGAATGTGTCTGGAATTGTTTCTGCATCTTCTAATCTGTTCCACTGGTCCTCAGGTCTGTTTCATTGCCAGTACCATGCCGTTTTTATCACAGTAGCTTTGTAGTATAGTTTGAAGTTGGGGATTGTGATACCTCCTGCCATGTCTCTGTCACCTAGAATTGCTTTTGCTATTCTGGGTCTCTTCTTGTTCCAAATGAATTTTTGGATTGTTTTCTCGAGGTCCATGAAGTATGCTGCTGGGATCTCAATTGGGATTGCATTGAATCTCTGTAGCAGTTTTGGAAGTATGGCCATTTTCTCTATACTGATGCTTCCTACCCAGGAGCAGGGGATGTCTGTCCATTTTCTGATATCATCTTCAATCTCTCTTTTCAGAGTGCTATAGTTTTCAGAGAAGATTTCTTTCGTTAGGTTGATTCCTAGGTATTTCAGTCTTTTGGATGGTATTGTGAAAGGAATTGTTTGCCCTATTTCTCTCTCAGTGAGTCTGTTGTTTGTGTAGGGGAAAGCTATTGATTTTTGTGTGTTGACCTTGTATCCAGCTACTTGACTGAATTTGGTTATTAAGTCTAGAAGACTTTTGGTGGAGTTCTTGGGGTCTTCTATGTAGAGTATCATGTCACTGCAAATAATGACAATTTGACTTCTTTTCCTATCTTTATTCCTTTTATTTCTTTCTCTTGTCTAGTTGCTGTGGCTGTTTCCAAGACTATATTGAACAGGAGTGGTGATAGTGGACATCCTTGTCTTGTTCCTGATTTGAGTGTGAAGGATTTCAGTTTTTGACCATTTAGTATGATATTGGCTGTTGGTTTTTCATAGATGGCTTCTATCAGTTTGAGGTAGAGACCATCTATTCCAATTTTTTGTAGGCTTTTTGTCATAAATGCATGTTGGATTTTGTCAAATGCTTTTTCTGCGTCTATGGAGATAATCATATGGTTTTTGTCCTTGGCTCTATTGATATAGTGTATTACATTGATTGATTTTCATATATTGAACCATCCCTGCATCCCTGGGATGAATCCCACTTGATCAGGGTGTATGATCTTCTTGATGATCTTCTGCATTCTGTTTGCCATTATCTTATTAAGGTTTTTTGCATCTATGTTCATTAGTGAGATTGGCCTATAGTTCTCTTTTTTGGTTGGGTCTTTCTCTGCTTTAGGGATAAAGGTGATACTTGCTTCCAGGAATGAATTTGGGAGTATTGCTTCCTTTCAATGTCATTGAAGAGTTTAAACAGCAGTGGCAGTAGTTCCTCTCTAAATGTCTTGTACAATTCAGCAGTGAAGCCATCAGGACCTGAGCTTTTCTTAGTTGGTAAGTTTTTAATTATGATTTAAATTTCATTGGTTGATATTGGGTTGTTTAGAATTTTTAGGTCCTCATTCAACTTTGGTAATTCATATGTATCTAGAAATCTGTCCATTTCTTCTGTTTTCCATCTTATTGGCATATAGGTTCTGGAAGTAGATATTGATGATCCTCTGGATTTCTGCTGGGTACATTTTAATGTCACCCTTTTCATTCCTAATTGCATGGATCTGGGCCTTTTCTTTCCTTTTTCTGATGAATTTGGCTTAGGATTTGTCAATTTTGTTTATTCTTTCAAAAAAACAACTCTTGGTTTCATTGATGTTTTGTATCATTCTCTTAGTCTCCATTGCATTGATTTCTCCTCTGATCTTTATAATTTCCTCCCATGTATGAGCTTTGGGTCTGTCCTGCTCTTCTTTTTCTAGAAGCTTGAGGTTCAGCATCAGGTTGTTTAATTGGGCTCGTTCTATTTTCCTAATATGCGTATTCACTGCTATGAATTTCCCTCGTAAGACTGCTTTCATTGTGTCCCATAGATTCCAATATGTTGTATTGTCATTGTCATTTAATTGAAGAAACTGTGTGATTTCTTTAATTTCCTCTGTCACCCATTGGTTGTTCAGAAGTGTGTTGTTCACTTTCCAAGTGTTTATGTAATTTTTGCAGTTTCTTTTGCTATGGATCTCCAATTTCATTGCACTATGGTCTGATAATATACAGGGGATAACTTCAATTCCTTTGCACATGCTTAAACATGTTCTATGAGCGAGTATGTGGTCTATTTTTGAGAATGACCCATGTGCAGCTGAGAAGATTGTGTATTCTGATTTTGTGTTGTAGAACACTCTGTAAACATCTGTTAAGTTCATTTGTTCAAGAGTTTGATTGAGTTCTAGTATTTCATTACTTATTTTTTGTCTAGTTGATCTATCTATTTGTGACAGTGGGGTGTCGAGGTCCCCCACTACAATTGTATTAGTGCATATATGACTTTTCATGTCTGTTAGTATTTGTTTTATGCAGTTGGGCGCACTAGTGTTGGTGCATGGATATTTGTGATTGTCATCTCTTCCTGTTGGATTGTTTCATTTGCAAGGATATAGTGTCCTTCTCTGTGTTTCTTAATCAGTGTTGGTTTGAAATCTACTTGATCTGCAAAGAGGATAGCTATTCCAGCTTTTTCTTGTGTTCCTGTTGCATGCAGTATTGTTTTCCACCCTTTAACTTTCATTCTGTGAGTTTTATTTTGAATTAAGTATGTTTCTTGTATGTAGCATATTGTTGGATTTTTCTTCTTGACCCATTCTGCCAATCTATTTCTTTTGACTGGTGAATTAAAGCCATTAACATTGATGGTTATAACTGGTTCATATTGACTTATCATTGTCATGACTTTTTCTTTTTGTTAGATTCTCCCCCTTTACATTTAATTTCCTGTCATGCCCAATGTGTTCATTCTGCTGTGCTTCCTGCAGTTGTGATCCTCATTGTCTGTTCCTAGGATATTGTGTAAAATTTTTTGGAGTGCTGGTTTGGTATTCAGGAAGTTCCTAAGGTGCTCTTTGTCATCAAAGTGTCTTATTTCTCCATCAATTTTGAAAGATAGTTTTGCAGGGTACATTAATCTGGGTTGAAGGCTGTTTTCCTTTAGGGACTGAAATACATCACTCCAATCTCTTCTTGCCTTGATCGTTTGTGTTGAGAAGTCTGCTGTGATTTTGTGGGCTTTCATTTGTATGTGATTTGTTTCTTTTCTCTAGCTGCTTGTAGAACTTTGTTCTTCTTTTGGGTTTCTGGAATCTTAACTAATATATGCCTATGTGTAGATGTTTTTTTTGATCAAGGCTAGTTGGAGTCCTATATGCCTCTCTTATCTGTCTGTCAAGTTCTTTTCCCCTGCTTGGGAAGTTTTCTGCCATCACTTCTGTGAACAGTTTTATCATGTCATCTGCGCTCTCTCCTGTTTCTTCATTGACTCCAGTCAGTCTTATGTTATTCTTCTTTGCATTGTCTAGCAGCTGCTGGATTGATTTCTCATGGTTCCTTAAAATTTTGAAGCATTTTTTATTTTCCTGCTCACTAATTGCAATCTTACCTTCTATATCTGAAATTCTGTCCTCACATTGGCTCATTCTGCTGTGTAGACTTTCAATGGAGGTTTTGATCTCCTGGAAATCTATTTGCATCTGTTTTATGGATTCTATTTGGTTCCTATGTTGGGATTCCATCATGTTCCTCAGCTCTGCTCTAGATTTATTAATCATGTCTTGCACTATGAACACAATCTCTGCTGTTATCTAAGAACTTATTTCTGATTTCATTTTTTCCAGATCCTCTTTTGTTGCCAGTTCAGGGAGTCCAGGTGGTTGAGTATCAGAGTGTTCCTTCTAATTTTCTTTGGGGTTGCTGTAGGTGATCTGGAAGTCTGGTTTTGAGACTTGTTTAGGTGTCTTGTCATTTTGACCCGGGTAGGGGGTGCTGTTGGCGCCCATGTGGCTCATGTCCTCTGAGCTGGGAGTGGTTGGACAGAACAGTTGCAGAAGCCCCTTCCTCTGGCCAGGAGCAGCAGAACAGATGGTGGCCCGGAAGCCCCTTCCTCTGGGCTGGGAATGCTGGGATGGATGGTGGCCCGGAAGCCCCTTTCTCTGGGGCAGGAGCAGTGGGACCGATGGTGGCTCGGAAGACCCTACCTCTGGCCTGGGAGTGGCGAGATGGACAGTGGCCTGAAAGCCCCTTCCTCTGAGCTTGGAACGGCAGAATGGCAGCTCAGAAGCCCCTTCCTCTGGGCCAGGAGCAGCAGGACAGATGGTGGCCCAGAAGCCCCTTCCTCTGGGCTGGGAGCAGTGGGATTGTTGGTGGCCCAGAAGCCCCCTCCTCTGGGCCAGGTTGTGGCAGGATGGAAGGTGGCCTAGAAGCCTCTTCCTCTGGGCCAGGAGTGGTGGGACGGATAGCGGCCCGAAAGCCCCTTCCTCTGAGCTGGGAGTGGTGGGATGGTGGCTCAGAAGCCCCTTCCTCCTGGCAGGGAGCAGCGGGATGGATCCAGAGTGTATCTTTGAGTTTCCCTCAAGTCGCCTGGCAAGCTGGCTGCTGGTTGGATGAAGTTAATGCCTCTCTCTGTTTTACCTGAAGTCTGATCACCTATTGAGAAAATATTGCCTTTTTAAATTAAATTGTAACATCTCCTGCAATAGAAGTCAATGTTTGTTTGATACTGTACCTGGTGATGCAGTGCAAGTAGGTGTGCAGTTTCTCCATCAGTAGGAAGATCCAGGGTAGAACCTCCTTTTCCTTTAAGTCAGAGGTTGCCAGAGAGTGGTCTCCATGACAGCAGGACCAGCATCCTTTGGGAAATATTTAAAAATGCAAATTCTGGGTCTCACTTGCATTCTATGGAATCTGGAGCTCTGGCGGTGCTGTGAAAGGTTTAACAGCTGGCTCTCTGAAAGAGACACGTCTACACATTTATTATAAATTTGCTGATATATAGGATATGTGACACATAATTTCCAAACAGTAATAAAATATTCAATTCTCTGTACTATAAATTTTACATAGCCAGTTAGTTTCCACAGAGTGCTTTCATTGCTTTTTGCCAAACTTGCGTATTAGAGACAAGCTATGGTTGCTGATGAATGAGCACAGTTCCAACTTGAATGCTGCTTGATGGTTTTGTTTACAGTAAGGAGTAAGAAGAAAATGAAACAAAAGGAAGACATGGAACCATTCTATCATTACGTCAGGATGTCACTTCTTCAGTAGTAAGTGACTTCTGTGCTGAATCAGATCATAGTTTTCAATGTTGTAAAACTCTTTTCTCTTTAACTTCTTTTTAATTTTTTTTTGCTATGCACAATGTATTAGCTGCAGGGTAATCAATCTGTACTACTAAAATTTTCTCCATCATTTTCTTAAGTCTAGACAATTAACAAAATAATGCAGCAAGCCCAGATTTGCAGCATTGGCTCATTTCTGTGGTGTAAATACTCCCGACATGGCCAGTTTAAGGTACAACTTGACACCGCGTAGTGTAGGGGTGGCAAAGAGTAAGTACAGCACCCTGTCCTCCACTGTCTCATCTGACAGACATAACAGGCATGTGTGGGAGAGCAGAAATGTGCACTAAAACAGTACGGAAGTGTTTTAATGTCTTGGTTTTTAGAATAATTCATTTAATCATTTTTTAATGATTTATGTTTTAATGAGGGATGTGTTTCATAACTGGCTTGAAAATTTCTGAAAAAGTAACAGTCAGTGCTGGTGAGTTGCTCTGAGTCTCTCCAAGACATCCTTGGGACTACAAACCTGGGTTTTAACCAGAGCTTTGAATCACTTCTGGGGAATTCTGATCCTGCCTATTTGTGAGAACAGTAACTTTAGCAGATGCTGAGGACAAGAGCCACCTGGTATATACTTTGTATCTGGCCAACTGCACGCTACAGTCAAATGTTTAAGCAAATTCAGATTATTATTATTATTTTTTTTTAGGTAAAGAGTGGGATGTATATAAAGAACAGAGGGATGAGTTAAGTTTTAACTTTGGATCTTTTATTTTTGTTTCTTCCAGATCTGGCCCAGTTTGGGAAACTGTTAATAGATGTCCAAATAAATCTTTGTCTGAATTATGACTCAGTTTATTCTCTTGAAACAAAATGGCACAGCTGCTTAGATGACTTATCTTCTGAGCTCTAATAAACCTGGTTGGTTGATTTATTGCAGATAGGTAACTTAATTAAATATCTTGTAAGCAGTTAGACAGGGCTAGCCCAGGAGGAGCCAACATGGAGGACAGTCAAGGAGCCAACACGGAGGACAGTCAAGACACATTCACTGAAGGCCAGAATTGAAAAAGGAGAGAAACTACACACCCTTGTGCTTCCCCTGGTGATAAATAGCAGTGATTGATATTCTAAATAGGTATCAATCACCTGGATGAGGGGTCACCGTCTTAACCCAGACTCTCCAGGAAATATCCCTGACTCCCACCCTTACTGAAAATCCTTGTATGCTTGCTATGTGTCTTGCCCCCCGATTTGACCCCCATTTAATATTACCTGGGTGACTGTACTTGTAATCTCATTGGTTGGTCATGGTTTTGCCCCACCTCATGCCCACCTTGTAAATTTCCATTGGGTCTTATAGTTTTGTCCCACTTTGTATCTGCCTCACCACATGGCTTTGCTGTATAAAACATCTTTGAAACGTGGACTGGGTGGGCAACCCACTTTCCAGTCCCCCTTCTGTCTCTCTTAGGCAGATGCTTTCTTACTCCCAATAAATTTCTTCTACTCTTTATTTTTGTTTGTTACTGTACCAAAATTTTTATTAAAATTAATTATACATTTTTAACCTTCCATGTATAATTTTTTTTTAGTTCTTTTATTGGTACACTTTAGGTATAGAATTCATTTACATTTATCACTGGGTGCTTGTACCCGTACATGATGCATCTTGGTTCTTTTTTTTTTTTTTCCTCTCCATTCTTTGTCACTTTTATTCAGTAGTAGTTTTTTTTTCTCCTTATTTTCATTGCCAGACATGGCAAGGAGTGATTACAGCCAATTGTTATTAAACATTTGTTAGCAACATACACCCCCTTTACCACTGACCCCAAACTCACTCATTTTGTGTGCTTTCATTCATTTTTCATAATATATCACCACCAAGACTGGGTGGAAGGGGCAAGGGTAAGAGAGATGAGGGGGGACAGTCCAGGAGGCCAGAGAGGAGGAATGCTACAAGCCACAGTAAGAATGAGCTGTATTTAATTTAAAAAAGGGGAAGGGGTGTACCCCACAAATAATACAGTGACGAGGATACACAATTAAATCCCATAGCATGACTGAAGGCGTTCACTGTGTTTGATGTCATCACAATGGAAGGCATAAAAAGTGGAGTAAATCAATGTCGACACAGTCCAATCTAGTCCATTAGGCAAGATGGTGCAAGAAGTCATTTAAATTAAAAGTGCCCCACCCTTACCTAAATGGCTAGCAGACGTGGAAAACACAGTGAGGAAACCACAGAGCTTTCTCCATGTAGCTATAAATGCGTGTTGTCAAATGGCACACTGTCAAACACTGGAAGGGGTGCCGCATGGACCTCTCTCTTATAGGTACGAATGCTAGATTCAACTATCTCAACTAAGCAGGAAGTGGGCTCTTCTGCTAGGAATGCCAACTCTAATTCACTTTGTATTGAAATATATACAGATTGTTTGTAGTAGCTATAGCAGTGATGTTTTCCTTGGGGTGCCAGGCTGTATGAAGGATTTTCTTGTTGAAATCTAGGCTGTCAACACTTATTTCATCTTTCTTTCGCTTGCCGCTTGCACAGACTTTGCGTGGCTTCAAAACCGTGCGAGGCTTATTGTTTTCTCGTGATGTTTCTAGGGTCATATCTTGCTTTGTGTTCCTGTCGAACATTCTGAAGAAATTATTGCAAGATCCCGTCATGACAACACTGTCAGATCCATTCCAACAACATTCAAATTTCTCAAATATGCAGTCATTTTCATACAGTGAACAAAGTTTTCTTCTGAGGCATTCATGCACCTGGTATGTTTCCACAGGCCTGTTTTCCATATTTAAATCCCAAATTTTGACTGACAAATAATCTCTAGTCATCATATAATGACCACTATAGCTGAATTTTACATCAGAAATAGAGGAGATGATTTCGGAAAAAAAAGACTGGTTACTGGGGTCTTCAGGTTCTTCAAACAGTTTAGAGTGCTATCACAGAGGGGCTACGCCCTCATGTCACAGAGCCGAATGGTTCCTTTACTGCTGCTGTACACAAACATGTTACAGCTGTTGGGATGGAATTCTGCAGCTGTGATCACTTCTGTGAGCTCTTCCATGTTGGCAGGTTTGATATCCACAATATTAAAACTCCTGTCTGTAATTTCCAGGTGCCAAAGATTAATCTGCAAATCATCTGCAGATAAGTAAGTTTCATAATCACTACTGATAGAAATGGAGTTGATGTGGTATGTATGAGCATTGGCGAATATTCTTCAAGGACTGGCCTCTACCATTAGGTCCATGGGCCTGAAGACTGGCATTCGTAGTGTAGTAACTGTAGTAGGATCTCTACACCTTCCATCCTCTTCTTTCAAGTTATACCCTTCTAGTCTTTTGTCCCTTTCACTGATTTTCCATAATTTTATTGTTTTATCATTGGTAGACAATAGAAACTGAGCAGCATTTTTCTGGGGTAACCATCTAATTTTGTTGATCTTTTCTTCTATTTCTAAACTTTTCAAGTAGTCAAATTCAGGTTCATGGCTCTGGAAGGTGCTGTAAACATTATATTCTCCTCTGCTATGAGACTGGATTTTGTTCTCCTGCTCCTGTTGAAAGATGACAACTCTACCACCTTTATCTCCTGTTGCTAGTAATTCTCCAGAAGGATTAAATTCTACTGCAGAAATTATATCTGCTTCTGCTACATCGTCATCTACTGCTCCTTTCACCTGAGAAAAACACCACTGGATATCATTCCCTCCTCCAGCTCCTGCCATGTCGCGCTGCAAATGGTGACCCTGCTGGCTGCCTCGGGGTCTCCGCTTCCCGAACTCACCCCCCTCACCTGGGGATGGGGGGGTCGAGGGCGCGGATGGCGGTGGGATGGCACCTGCGGGGGCCGGTCGGCGGAAGGAGGGGCGGGCGGATCGCCAGCGGGATGGTGGGCTTCAACTCTGGGGCTTTCCCGCTCGTGCTCCTTTTGTGGCGGCGGCAGCGGCAGCGGCTACGAAGGCGACGGCGGCGGGGGCCTTGGTTCTTATTTTTTTCCCCATTTCCTGTGCGCCCTTCACCCCCTCCGCCCTTCCCTGTTTACATAGATTTCATCTCCTACTCTTAACCTCCGTTGTTCCTAGAATTCATTCTTCGATTTCAGAGAAGACGAATTCGAGTTTCGGTATCTAGTAGGTTTGGGAGTTACATCTCTTCCCCCTATATCAGATTTACTCAACAAATACTTATTATGCACCTAGGATGTGCCAAGCATCATTCTGGGTGTTGGTGAGATAGCCTGGAACAAGACAGGTAAGTCACCCAATCTCAAGGTCTTTGGAGGAAGAAAGGGCACCACACCAAGTGCATGCGCAAGTAAGCAAGATAACTAGTACTGGAACCACTACAGGCTAACGAAACAAAACAGAAACAAACAGAACAATCAAACAAACCAAACAAAAAACAGAAGGAAATCATGTAGTAGAGGAGGTTGAGTGGGAAGGGGCTATGTTTTTGTTAGCCCCTTCCAGGTGGCAGTTAAGCAAATGGTGAATCCAGCCCCGTAATTACCTGGACAAAGAACATCCAGGCACCAAGGACAACATTGTAAAGGTCTTAAAATGGGAACTGGCTTGATATGTCTCAGGTCTGCCTGGCAAGGAAGTCGATATGGAGGGACAGTGTGCAAAGGCAGGAATGATTGGGGATGTTTGGAAAGGCAGGAAGGCAGGGCCAAATAAGACAGGGCCTTCTGGAGCATGAGAACATTCATATTTGATTCTAAGTGATGGGAAGCTTATGGGAGGCTTAAAGCAGGAAGTGACTGGTACAATTTGAGCTTTACGAAGATCACTAGCTTCTGGAAGGAGGATGGGCTGCAACAAGCCAGACTGGAAGCAAAGACACCACTGGAAGAGTGTTTAAAGGTCTCAAGGACCAGATAACACAGCTCAGAATGGAAATAGCTAGGGTGGGGAAGGTATGGAGGAGGAAGAACAGGAGCACTGGCAGGAGGTTGTGACAAAGTCTTAAAGACACCTTGGGGACCATTAATCCTACCATCTTTAAGCAAAGTAGGCTAGAGTCCTTTGTTTATGCCTACTAATGTCTTCCCCCATTGGGTGATCTACCTTCTTTACAGAATCATGCACACAGGAGGTACCAGGAAGGTGTGTACTAGGAAGGTGGTGGGCTCTTACTTGAGTAGGTGGCTGAGGAGGTGTCACCCAGGTGTCACTTCACAGAGACTAAGAATAGTCCTCTGGCGCTAGCTCCATGAGGAGTTAAGGTGGCTAAGGGTCCACAATGAGTTAAGAATAGAGCTGCTCATTAGCACACTGTGCCTGTGTCTAGGGGGCTGCAGTGACTGCTGCTGTGAGTTAGTACCATCTCACCACGCATGCATTGGGTGGCTGGATCCCCTGCAGGGGCCTGGGAACCTTCACCTTTCCCAAGCAGCCTCAGTCGGCTTAATGGTGCATTTTGCCTGGATTGCCAGGATAATTTTCCAAGGGCTCTGGCCTGTAGGTTGTTTACCCCGTGGTTAAGCGATAAATGCCCTTAGATGGACACAGAATAGGGCCGGGGATTTAGCTTAGTGGTTCCGGTGCCTGCCTCGCAAGCGCAAGGTTCTGAGTTCGATCCCCAGTACCAAAAAAAAAAAAAAGAATAGGAACCATAACAAGAAGAGGGGTAGGGGTGGGGGTAGGGGTGGGGGTGGGGGTGGGGGTGGGGGTGGGGGTGGGCTGGGCGCATGCTCCTCAGCCGGGGGCTGTGGGCGTGCTCAGGGCGCGCCCCCAGCTCCCTGGGCAAGTCGCCTTTGGAGCAGCATGGGCAGAGTCCGCCAGACCCGGACCCTCATCCTGCACTGGGAAGGTCCCGATTTTTTTTTGCGAAGAAACATCACGGAGAGACAGAAGCAAGAATGTGTGTTCCTTTAAGAGCTAACACTATAAAATTCTTAAAAGAAAATATGGGGGAAATCTTTATGGCCTTGAATTTGGCGATGGTTGCTAAAATATGACATTGAAGCGACAAGTAATAAAAAAAATAGATGTACTGAACTTCAAAATTTAAAAAAGTACATCATAGGATACCATCAAGAGAATGAATAGGCAACCCCAGAATGGGAGAAAGTATTTGCATATCATATTCTGTGAAAGGATTAATATCCAATCCAAGTAAAGAACTCCTACAACCCAACAGGAAAAAACCGATCTAATTCAAAAATGACCAAAGGATATGAATAAACTTTCTTCAGAGAACATATACAAATAACCAAAAAGCATTATGAAGACATGCTCAACTTCATTAGAAAAATGCAAATCAAAACTACAGTGAGATACCACTTTGCACACACTATGATGGTTATCTCCTGCTACCAAAAAAAAGGAAAATAATATGGAGAAATTAGAACCCTGCATTGGTGATGGAAATGTAAAATGGTACAGCTACTGTGGAAAACATTTCATGGTTCTTCAAAAAGTTAAAAAGAAGGCCAGTTGTAGTGGATGCTTGTAATCCTAGCATTTGGTAGGCTGAGGCAGGAGGATCGCTGTGAGTTTGTGGTCAGCCTGGGCTACATAGTGAGATTCTGTCTCAAAAAAGAAAAAGTTAAAAAGAATATGACTTAACACGTCTACTACTACATTGTTAAGTATACATCCAAAAGTGATGTGGTATAGAAACTATCTAAATTCCAAAACTTAGTAGTTTAGCTCTTACCTGTTGTCAGAAAAATAGTCCATTTCTGTTGTATTGTTTAACTATCATCATCCCCATTAAACTCAATTGACCATTCGCCTTTGAGGAAGCAGAGAAGATATGATGAGCTTGTGACTTCACAGTTTCTAGAAATGAGTTCTGAAGATTTGGATTTGGTCTTAGTTTTCTCTGCCTCACTTTGAAAAGCTGTTGACATTTATCTCAAACTCTTTGCTTCCACCAATCATCTTTGCAGAATTTAGCCAACAAAGATACATTAAACACTTGCTCTGCGTAAAGCATTGGGAAATATCCTGATTGTTTCTCCATCCTCAGCATGAAGAAAATCTGAGACTTCTGTGATACCCACTAGGGGGCGGGGGAGAAGATTCACAAGGAGTTTTCAGTCTGTTGCTGAGATTGTCTCCCTGATCCATATTTTAAAAATTGTTTAGCATTTGATTTTTATTCACTGATTTTAAAAAAATCCATGAACGCAATATTGTCTCACTTATCTTAGCATTCTCCAAGAATATAGCATTCTAAGTGTTTTCCGTATATGTCTTTAAGTGTCAAGGCAAATTTATTGCCATGAATTCTGTGAGTGCTTGAGGGAGAAGGCTTTCTGCACGTGCTGAAGCAGAGCATCTATATAACACAGACTTTCTTTGATGGCTCATGTTCATCATTATGACCATCAATAATGACTTCATACCCCTTGAAGGGGACGCTATGCTTAATGAATCAGAGCATTGCACCAGTTTCTTCATTCCTCCTTTTCCTCTTTGGAGAACTAGGTCTTCTGATGAGTGTTTTGCATCATTAACACCTACTAATGGCACCCAGGAGTCACTCTTCACAGCTCTATTTCTTTGTAGAAAGTGAGTGCATTTAAGAAGATGGTTCTTAGATGACAGATGTTGTCTAGTAATCTAGTTCCCTAGCCAGCCATTACTGGAAGCAGAAATCTCTGTTTTTCTACCTGTTTGAACAGTGTGCAGTATATGTGACCCGCCCACATTTGCATATCATTTATCAATACAAGCCCTTGTTTTATGAACCACTGGTCCTGGTTCATAGGAACCATCCGGGAAATCAGAGAATACAGAGGTGCCATCTGATGGAATGAGAAAAGTCATATGCCTCCTGGGTCATTCAAGCAGAAGCCGAAGGGAAAAATTGACTTGAGCAGATAAAGACCCCCAATAAATAAAACTATGTCAGTGAGGCCTCTGTCTTCACTGTCCACCACAGGGCCTATGCCACCCTCTCCAAGTCATAAGTCACCTTGGTTGTGTGGTGGTTTAATTTTAATTGTGTCAACTTGACTGGCTTGGGAGCCACCCACAGGATTAGTAAAGCATACTTCTGGGTGTGTCTGAGTGAGTCATGGAAATGTGACCTTGGTACTATATATGGTCTCTGGCCCCTTCCTCTCTGGCTCTGTTCCCCTGCTCTGCTTCCTGGCTGCCATGTAGTAAGCAGCTTTGCTCCACCACATCCTTCTGCCATGAAGTTTCTGCCTTGCAGCCAGCTGACCATGGACTGCATCCCTTGAAGCCTGAGCCAGATCACACCACTCCTCCATTGCATTGTGAGTGTCAGGTATTGTGTCCCAGTGATGGGTGCATGTGATGGGAACTCTGTGACAAACAGGCACAGATGCATCACCCTCAAGTTCTCCCAGAACTGGTTTGTGCAGTAACAAAAACTGGATCCTAGGAGAGGTGACTTGGAATCTTCTAGGGGTGTCATTACCCTGCCACAGGAGGTATTAGCTGCCTTGTTTCAGGGTCTGTGACAAGAAGCATCTGATGCAATCATTTACATTAAGAAATAAATGATGTCTCTCTTCTAGTCCCTGGATTTCTACACTTGGAGGGGGTTTTCCAGTGCATAGTGACGGATGTCTCCATCTTAAGCAGCACATTCACAGCAGTAAAATCACAAGCAGCTTGGAGCCAAGTGCTCTCGACAGGCCAGATACCAGAAATATAGGTGGGACTGTCAAGGCTGCCCTTTGAACTGACAGAAGAGAGATGAACCAGTAGTGTCCACATTTTGTCTACTGTTTGTTTCCTTCCTTTGTGAAAATATGCAATTAATCTGTGTCTATTTATACACAGATGCATGTAATTTTCTTTTTTTTTCCTGGAAAGGTCAAAATTGTCATTGTCTGTGTTGCATCAAACTGATACAGCTCTGGCCCCTTCTGCTGTATTTCTGTGGTAATTGGTGCTTCAACAAATGTGGATGGAATAGGATGAGACCACCTGGGCCAGGTCCAGCTGTTTTTCCAGGTAGAGATGAGTCAAGGCTGCCTTGGGCTGTTGGCTCCGATGTGCAGAGAAGTCCCTGGTCGAAAGACTTTCTATTGTTCCTTGTTTCTCCCTAGGCTCTAGGGACAGGCATGCCCCCTGTCCTGTGGGAGAGATGGTTAGCAAAGCCTTTGAGCTGTGCAAATCATGGAAGTGGGTCTTCCCTGTGCTCCTGACACAAATCATGGAGTCCATTGGTGAGTAGGAGCCCCACTGGTGAGTAAAAGACTGGTGGCCCAGGCTCAGGATGCAGGAGTTTCACAAGGGGTCCTTCAAGGGCCTTATAGTGAGGTTTAAAGAAACAGGAGAGAAGCCTAAAAAAGCAAACAAGACAAAACCAAAACCAAACAGCAAAATAACCAACCAACCGACCAACCACCAACATAAGTTCAAGAATGAATGCCAAACCAACCATTGTCCCACCATAACTCCACCCTCACTCCTGCCATGTGAACAGTTCAATTCATTGCTCATCTCTCTTACATGGAGGGTTTTGGGAAGGGAATGAACACTTGTGGGAGATTGTCAGCACCTGATCCCTTATTAATATGCCTGGAAGATCTCTCCTTCTAGGTGCAGGGACATTTTCATAAAGCACAGTGTCCAGGGAATGCTTTGCAGAGCTTTCTGAACACCATATTTCATTTGTGGAGGGGAAAATTCCTGCATTTAACTTCTACCTCCTAATCTTGGGTTGACAGAAACCAGAAAACTCCTCAATTTCATGTGTTTATTTCCAAACACCCTATCTCAGCCAAGTGTCTGGCTGCTCTGTTCTCTAAATACTGGGCTCCACCATCATGCCTGGTATTTCTTTTCTCTCTCTGTGTGTTGGCTGATGCTTGTGTTTAAAATGCAGGCTTTCAACAAATTGCATTCTGATTGACTGACCTGGATTTCTGCTGGAGAGCGGAACACTAAAGCCAAATGAATTTGATCAAAACTCGCTATGCTGGGTTCTTTTAGTTTCTTTTAGAAGCAGCCTCCAGCATGCTTTATAAGGAGGGTGGAGAATGTTATTTAAGAAGAATGGTACAAGCTAAAATCACAGTAAAGTGGGCCTTAGAATTGAATGAAATCTCGGGCTATTTTGGCTATTCTTCTTTAGAGAGATTCTGTTGAGGCCGTGATTCTAAGTTCATAAAATCATAGGCCTTTAAATGCCTGGAGGTTGTCTTTTGACTTTGTGTTCACCCTGATCTTGGATTTTTAGCTTGAATCTCACACTCATCAATCTCTCTGTCGTGGTTTGAACGTTCCCTCTGAATCAATGGAATCTCTGTGCCATTGTAGCTGTGTGAAGAAGTGGTACTTTAAGAGGTGACTAAATTTTGAGGGTTCTGCCTTCACCAATGGATTCAGGCCATTAACATGTAATGCCCGAGATGTCACGAGACTGGGTTGTTATAAGTCCACCCCTTCTTGTCCTTTCCCTTGAGGGCTTGCACATTCTTCTTCCATGTTCAGACAAAGCACGGAGACACTCACCAGATGCTGGCCCCATGTTCTTGGACTTCCAGCCTCCAGAACCATGAGAAAAATAAACTTTCATGGTTAATAAGTTACCCAGCTCCTGGTGTCCTGTTATAACAGTGGGCAACAGGCTAAGACACCATGTAACTGTGGATCGTGGGATCCAAATTGAAGTGTGGTTCCATGGACTTCATAATGAGACTTGGAAGTGTTGGGAGTAAAGTGGTTTTACCAACCAAAGGGACAGGTTGGCAAAACCTAGGGATTCGTAACTGTTCTCATGGACCCCAGTCTAGGCTATCACCAGTCCAGCCTTCACTGAGCCCAGTGGCTTCTGGATGATTTCTTGGAATCAAGGCATTTCCTCTTCCCGTCCAACAGTACTGCCTTCCCAGCAATTGTCACAAACTTCTCCCCCATATAAACACTTTTATGCTGTCCTTGTTTTTGAAATAAACTTTTGATTTTTATGATAGCTTTCAATTTATGGAGAAAGTACAAAAGAAGAATGCAGTCCCTATATCCTTCAGCTCAGCTGGCCCATCACTAATATTTAATATTAGTGTAGGGCTATTGCCACAGCAAAGAGCCAATACTCGTGTTATCATTGACTAGAGTCTATACCAGTGATGATGAACCTTTTAGAGCTTTCAGTGATAACAAACAGCCAGCTGCAGCACATGTGCCATAGCTTTACTACTACTGGTCTATCCTTTATTTAGTTTTGCTTAGTTTTAACCTAAAATCTTCTTCTGTTGCATGATCCCATCCAGGATACCACATTACACTAAGCAATCACATCTCCTTAGACATTTCTGGGCTGTGACAGTTTTCAGATGTACTTTGGTTTTGATCACCTTGGGAGCTTGGAGTATTGCGACCATGTTCTGTAGGGTGGTCCTCTACTCAGATTTGCCCGATCTTTGTGATCAGACTGGAATGATGTGTCCCTGAAAAGAAGGAAACAGAGGTAAAGTGACATTTTCCTCCAATCATATCAAGGATTTATACTATTGAAGTGACTGGTCACTTTTTTTTTTTCAGTACCAGGGATTGAACTCAGGACCTTGCGCTTGCCAGGCAGGTGGGGCACCACTGAGCTACATTTCCGGCCCTGACTGGTAACTTTTGATGTGCTCCTTCATCACCTGGCTGAGGGAGTGTGTGTGTCAGATCTCTTCACTATACAGTGACTTCCTGTTCCTGTCCCTCTTTGGAAGAGGTCACTGTCGGTATCACCCACTCAGCAAGTGGGGAGCTGTGCACTCTCTCCTTGAGGCAGGAGTACATTACAAATTATTTAGAATTCTGCCCAGAGATTTGTCTCTTCTCCCCTTATTTTAACTTATTCAAATCTTTATTTATATTAGTATGGATTCATGGATATTTACTTGATACTTTTAGCTATAATCCAATACCAGTTTATTTTGTTGCTAAAATTCTTTCAGCTTTGGTTATTGGGAGCACTTTCAACTGGCTCCTTTATCCCTGTCAGTGTGGTTTGGTTTTTGGTTTTTGTATTCCTATTTTCTTGTGGCATAAGATGTTTCTGGTTCATCTTGCATATTTCCCACCCCATTCCTAAAATCAGCCATTTTTCTAAGGAGCCCTGGTTCCCTTTTTATTTACATAGCTACTTAGGTGACCACTGCTTCCTTCTAATCCCTTTATTAATGTTGTTTCACACATTCATAGTACAGTAAGGTTGTTTTATCACTTTCTGTGTTTGAGGCTGGGATCTCTTGACATAATAAATTTTTTTTAAATTGCATATGTCAAGTTTTTGTTCTTTGTGCTGTAAACGTCTATGAGTTTTGGCAAATGCACACAGTTAATGCACACATCACTATTACAGTATTGTGGTCTTCTGAGCTTCTGAATATCGACCTCCCTTCTGAAAGATGCCCATGTTCTCGACTCTGGAAACTACAGGCATATTATCTTACATTGTAGAAGGAACTTTGCAGATGTGATTAAGTTAAGGACATTGAGATGGGGAGATTACCATGGATCATGTGAGTAATTATTCAGTTTTTCCAGGAAAGAGACAGAATTAGTAGCTGGGATTTGATGGAAGCTTGAGGTTGGAGGGATATGAGGAAGGTGCTGTCATCATAGGTATGAAGTCCCTAAAAGCTAAAAAGGGCAAGAAGATAGATTCTACCTTGCAGCTTTCAGAAGGAGTGCAGCTCTGCTAACATGCTAATTTTAGACTTCTAACTACCAGAACTAGGAAAGGGTAATTTTGTGTTGTTCAAAGCCACTAAGTTCATGGCATTCTGTTGCTTAAGCCTATATTCATGTAGAATGGATATAAATATTTAGTACTTGAAAATGAGGTGCTGCTTAGTCACTATCTAAAAATGTGGAAGAAGCTTTGGAATTGAGTAATAGTTAAAGGCTGGAAGAATTTTGAGGACAATGGAAGAAAAAGAACAGGTTTCCTTGGACAGATTGATGGTAGAAATAAAGATGAAAGAGCTGCTAAAGACTCTGCCTGTGACAGCTCAGGAGGATGGGAGGAGCGTGGTTGAGAAAGTATGTATCATCTTGGAGAATTCCTGTATCACTATAAACAGAGAGAAGAAAAGTAAAGATGATCCTGGTGAATACTTAGAAGGGAATGAGAACAGGTTCTTGGAAGTCAGAAGAAAGGATATCTTTGCTACATCGAGGCAAAAAACAGTTGGGCTTTGTTCTATGATTGTGTGGATAGCAGAATTTGAAAGTGATGCTCTTATAGATTTAGCTGAAGCTATTCCCATCAAAGTGTTGAAGATGCAGACTGGTTTCTTCTTTCTGCATATGCAAAATGTGAGAATAAAAAGATAAATTGAGGGTAAAAATGTTAAGCAAAAAGAAACATATATTTGGTAATTTAGGAAATTCTTATCCTATCTGGATTCCAAAAGACACTGGGAGGAAAAGACTTGGTGCCAGAGGAGAGTGCACTGGAGAGAAGCACAACTCTTTGCTGGTATTTCAGAAGGAAGAAGAGAGCGCAGTAAGTCCCACACAGGACTTGCTGAAGAGATTCAGCTGTGACTGATGGGTCTCCCAATCGTCTCAACAGAAGCCAGCAAAATAGAGATGGGATCAGCCAGGAGGAAATCTGGAAGAACCTCTTAACTAGTGGACTGAGTCTCCATGCATACATGGGAAGACCCACAGGTTTTTGTTATGTTTTACTACCAAAAACACCACCAGCCACTAAAACTGTTCTGTTTTGCAGAAATAAAAAACTAACATACCTACCTAATGTACGAGTTTCTTATTTTTATCAGAGTACCTTTTATTGTTGATTCTTTTTTTTTTTTTTTGGTACCGGGGATTGAACTTGGGATCTTGCACTTGCAAGACAGGTGGCGGAACCACTGAGCTAAATCCCCAGCCCTTGTTGATTCATTTTAAAAAGCAGCATTTATACCTAGCTATTTTTTAGTATCCTTCTAGCTAGCTGTGATCATGTTAAGTTCTGGGTGATGGGAAATAAACAGAAGCCATGAGGACTTTTAAAGAATGTTTCCTTCAGGTGAGGAAAGATGGCCAGAATATGCCTCTCTGGCCCTTTCCTTTTTTTATTTCTTGTTGAAATGTATCTAGAATGGCTGGACCTTCAGCAAATATCATGGACCATGAGGATAAGTTATATGAAGAGATTAAGTCATATAATGAATAAAACAGAATAGAGAGAGCGGAAGAATCTATGTTCTTATTATGATTAATATCTAAAATGCCCCCACAGGTGTATATGTTCAGAAGTGGGGCTTTGGGAAGGTGACTAGATCATGAGGTTGCTAAACTCATTAGTGGGTCAAGCCATGAGTGAGTTCATAGCTGAATGTGCTGTTAGGAGGCAGGGCTCAGTTGGAGGAGGTAGGTCACTGGGGGCAACCTTTGGAGGGTATATTTTTCTCTCTGGTTCTCTTTACTGCCCAGTTACTTGAGGCAGCAGCTTTTTCTCTGCCATGCCCCTCAGCCATGATGCTTCTTCCTTGGAGCCAGCAGACTGTGGACTGAAACATCTGAAACCATGAGCCAAAATAAACCCTTCCTATTTTAAGCTGCAGGTGTTTTGTCCCAGCAACTTTCCAGAATAGCTAATACAGTTCTCAACTATTTTAGACCACAATGGTTGTACCCGGTGCAGACCATTAACCTTCAAGATCAGGGTCTGAATAGTTTTCTACTGTTGTGTAACAAATTGCCACAAACATAGCAGTTTAGAACAACACAGATTTATTATATCATAATTTGAGTGGTCAGTTGTCTAGGTCTAGGTTATCTGGGTCTTCTATTGAGGGTCTTGTCAGGCTGAAACTGAAGTGTTCACTGGGGCTGCCTGCTCACTTGAGGCTTTTGCTGTTCTTTCAAGGCCACTGGTTGTTAGTGTAACTCATTTCCTTGTGTTTGTGGGACTTGCGTCCCTATCACCCGGAGGCCACTGTCAGCAATGAAGAGCCACTCTTAGCTTTCTGCTATGGAGTTGCCATAGGCAGCTTGTGATGTGGGTGTTTACTTTCTTTCAAGGCAGCCTTTTTGACTTCTAATCCCTCATGAGTCTACTCTGATGGAGTCTTATATAATCTAACCCAATCAAAGGATTAGATCTCCCCATCTCCTGTTATTCATAGTGCAGGAGAGGGAAATTCTATAAGGAGTGTGCACCGTGGGGTGGGAATCTTTAGATTCATCTTCTGCTTGCTACATGGGACAACAACCAGTGTCTCAAACAGTGCATAGCAAATGGTTGTTTGGGAAGTTGGCTTAATCACCCCAGAAGTGCTCTTTCTGGCTGGTTCTGTTGCTTCCTTGCTACTGGAAGGGAAATTGAGCCAGAGTTATGGAAAGATCAAGAGTTAAGTTCTCGTCATATTTCTGCAGAAGTTTAGGCAATTCAACAAGAATAATGATGAAAACTACTGTCACTAAAATTTACCAACAGCTAAAGCTGTTTACATATATGAACTAATGGGACCTTCATAATAAGTCTACACAGTAGCCACTATCATTTCTCTTTTGGATGGGGAAAAACTGGGGCATAGGGAAGTTAATACCTTATTTAGGCTTAAACAACTAACAAGTAGCAGAGCCAGGTTTTGAAACAAGGCAGTCTGGAGTTCATGTATGTACTTAAAGGAACTCTACTGTGCATACCAATCATCAGAGAATCTTTTTTTTTTCTTTTGAGGCAGGGTTTCCCTTTGTAGTTCAGGCTGGCCCTGAACTCACTATGTAGCCCAGGCTGGCTACACAGCAATCCTCCTGCCTCAGCCTCCAAAGTACTGGGATTACAGATGTGTGCCACCACATCCGGCTCTTCATCAGAGAATCTTGTCAAAATTCAGATTCTAATTCAGAACCTCTCAAGTGAGGTCTGAAATACTACATTTCTAACCATCTCCAGGTGATGAAGGTCCATGGGCCACATTTTGAGTAGCAAGAGTATAAACTACTGGGCTGTGTTGCTTTGGCAACATTTGCTGAGTACATCGATCCCTAGTGTGAATATGCTGGTATAAGGTGTACATACATGAGCCTGCACGGATAGCTTCAAGGTTGGGGGAGGGGCTAAGACTTAAGTACTTACGGGATCATGATGAGGTCTTTGGTTTTTCAGGCAGTGCCAATTCTGGATTTTGTTGTTTTCACCTTCCTCTGGTCCAACGCTAGCAGACACTCTTGAGGTCTGGCCCATTCCCTTGAGTATTCCCAGAAACTGGCTCTTTGCACAGCCTTTGCTGAGGCTTAGATGACAGTATGGACAAGGTAGAGAAGTGTACCCCAAATAGTGCATGTGAAAGTTTATTATACTTCTTACTTATAGACTCAGAACCCGAAGATCACAAGCCTCTGCAGCATTATTTGCAGTACACACCAGGCACTCATCCAATGTCAAGTGACTGCATATTAGTCTTAATCCAGTTGTCAGCAGAGTTTTATGATGGATGCGAATTTAAAATGGTCATTAGTGACTGGGTCTCTATTTTACTGTGTTCTTGGAGGAGGACTTCAAAGGAGGTGCTGGTCATTTTTTTGGGGGGGGGGTTATAAAAGCCCTTTTATAAAGGCATTTTTAAGCAAAACAGAAAAAAATTTTACAAAAGAAAAAAAGATACAGAAAAAGAATAACTTGCTTTGAATGTCCCCAAAGAGAAAAATAAAGGGGACAATGCCAACATGCTCAATGATAAGGGGTTCTTTTTCTTAAGCAAAGGATACACATACTTAAAACAAAGCTCAGGAGCAGACACACAGTCCTGGGAACCTTCAACAAAAGTAATGGAGGAGTTTGTTTTTTCTTTGTCTATGCAGATACATACAGAGACTGGGATATGTAAAAATTAAGTATCACAAAAGACCATCACACAATTCTACCAATGCATGTTGCATCTATAATTCACAAACATGGTCAACAAAATCATGTTCACTTCAACCCTATTTCATTTAAATTAAAGAAAAACCTTTTAAATAAAGTAGTTACATTCAAACTTTAATGGTCACTTTTAAAAAAATTTTGGTACCGGGCATTGAAATTGGGACCTTCCACTTTCGAGGCAGGCGGGAGAACCACTGAGCTAAATCCCTGGCCCTACGTGCTGGTCTTTATGTGTGAGGTTTTTTTTGGGGGGGGTACCGGGGATCGAATTCCGGTCTTTGCGCTTGCGCAGCAGGCAGCGAAACCACTGAGCTAAATCCCCAGCCCAACGTGCTGGTCTTTAACTCATGCTGTCCTGGCAACAGGAGAGTAGCTTGTTTCCCCAGAGTCCTAACAACATTCTGTTGCTATTCTTACTACCCAAAGCAAGCTCGTTATCTTCTGATTTATATCTCACACTCTTCCTGTAGTTCACACAGTTGTTTACTCCTGCATCTTAACTATTCATGGATCAATCACTGTTTGGCACCGACTAAAAGAACTTTATGTGAAAATAGAAATGCCTTACATCCATGCTGTTCAACATGGCCTCCACTGGTCATATGTGGCTAATGAGCCCTAAAAATGTGGCTAGGGCAGTTGGGAAATTGAGTTTTACACTTTACTAAATTTTAATTGAATAGTCACATATAACTCGTGATTACCATATCACAGAGATCTAAACTTAATTCTTTTTTTTTTTTTTTGAGACAGGGTCTCAATATGCATTTCAGGCTGGCCTTGAACTCGTTGTGTAACCCAGGATAGCCTTGAACACACAGTGATTCTCTTCCCTCAGCCTCCCAAGTGCTGTTAATTCTCACATTGATGCCTCAAAACCGACTCTCTCCAAATTAGTTTCCAGCTGACTACTGAATTTTCTTATCTGACTTCAATGACCCAAAAAAGTTTCACCTAGAACTCTTTACTAACCACATCTGAACCCTGACTGCTTGAGTACCTAACCTCATCCACCTGATTGCCTCTGCCTACTATCATTTGATATTTAGAATATTTGAAGGTATGAAGCATACTTTGTACTTGGACCTCTCTAAACCTTTGTCTTCTCTTCCCGTCTGCCTGGAATCCCATGCTTGCTTTTCTGCATTGCCAATTCCTGGTTATTCTTCAAAGCCAGCTCAGACTCTGTGAAGCCTTGCTTTGTTCTCCTAAAAGTGGACCATTTATCTCTCCATGATATTTCATGGATAATGCAGTTAAGAGTACTCATTTCATGGCACTTCAGCAGATGGCTTGTATGACCTGGTCTGGGCTGATAGCTTTAAGGAAGCAACTCTATTTTATTCATGCTTGCATTCTTTATATCTATGTCTAGATCATTTCCTGGTGTGCAATAGATACTCAAAACAGGTGTAATGAATAATCTGAAGGGATGTCACTTGGAAGTTTGCCCTTCTAGGCAATGCAATGAACTCATGGAGAACAGATTAATTCAAAGTTCACATTGCAAGTGGTACTTCTGTCATTTTCAGTGTAACTTGGCCAGGAAAGGAATTATGTTTGGCAGAATCTGTGCTGAAGACTCTGCTTGCCCTGCTCTGGAACAGATGGGAGACAGTGCAGAGCTGAAGATGGAGCATGAGACTGAAAGTCAAGAGAGCCATCTTGCAGCCCTGGCCATGTCACCAGCCTAGCCTCTTTGAGCTCCAGTATTTTTTGCATAGTAGAGCTCTTGGATTTGAGAGTCTTCTCAGCCCCAACTGACTCTGATTCCAATTGTTGCATTCTATATGAGGGATTTCTCTAAAATTCTCCAGCTTCTCAGGAGAAGTGAGAACCATGATGGAAGTAGTGATGGATTAGAAGAACCAGTCCTTTACTGTGGGCAGAAAACCTTGACTTCACCTCATGTGCATGTGCTGTCCTTATCTGTTTGTTAGGTAAAAATCACACCAAAATTTGGCTTGAAACAAGAATTTGTTACTATTTCTTGTGCTTTTGTAGGTTTGCTGGGCAATCTGGGCAGATTTCCTGTGGGATTTCTTGGGCAGTTATAGTCAGATGGTGGCTGGGGCTGCACTTGTCTAGGGGCTACCTAGGCTGGATGTATGAGATGTCTCATTTATATGGCTCACGGTTGATGTAGGCTTTTGGGTGGGGCTGGTATGTGGCCTTTCTGTATGGTTTGGCTACAATTGGCATGACCATTGGGGGAGGGCTGCCCAAGACATTTGGAGTTCACATCTCTTCACAACCTGATTTAATGTTTGTCCTGCTGGATTTTAGTCTTGTTTTGGTTCGATTTCTTTCTTTTTCATATTCCTCCCTTTTGGAGAGGGAATGTTTATCCTACGCTACTGTATGTCAGCAGTATTTAACTTTCTTTTTGAGTTTTACAGGGCCTCACAGCTAAGAGTTTGCCTTGAGTCTCAGAGGAAACTTTGGACTTGGAATTTTCAGCAGTGCTGGAACTCTTAAGACTTTGGTGACTCTTGGAGATGGATTAAATGCATTTTGTGTAATGAGATGGACAGGTGGCTTTTGGGGGCAAGGGGTAAAATGTTATGGTTTACTTCTAAAATGTTCCCCAAATAAAAAAAAATGTTCCCCAAATGTCTCATAGGCTTGGAATGTGATTGGATCATGGGGATGCTATAGCTGAACATGCTGTTAGAAAAATAGGGTTCTGGTTGGAGTTGGATCACTGGGGGAATAAACTGGAAGGATGTATTTTTGTCCCTGGCTTCTCCTCTTTCTGCTCCCTGGTCACCATGACATGAGCAGGTTTCTTTGGCCATGCCTTCCACAGTGACATTTCTTTCCTGGAGCCAGCCAACCATGGACTAACTCTCACTACAAATAATGAGCTATATTAAATCTCTCCTCCTTTAAGTTATGGTGTCTGGTATTTTGTCCCAGCAACGGGAAACTCACTCTTTTGAGAAATGCATTAATCTATTTATAAGGGCTTCATCTTTATGACATAAACGTTTCATTTTATACCTCACTACCCAATGCTGCCACTTTGGAAGTAAGCTTCAGTATGAATTTTGGTGAGGGACAAAACATATTCCAACCAGGGCAGCAGAGCTGGCAGGGGAACTCCCTCTCTCCTAGAAAAGAATGCTTGAGACTTTTGTTAATTTACAAAAAGTTGAAATAGAGTCTCCCTAACTATCCCAGACTAGACTCAAACTCATGATCTTCCTGCCTCAGCCTCCTGAGTGCTGGAATTGCAGACATGCACCCCTGCACCATCACCATTCTTCCTTTGATAAATTTCTAACCAGTCTGTACATCCCTCAGTATTTTGTTAACTTGGAAACTGGGTCTGCAGGCACACTCTGTAGCACTTGTCACATTCTGCCCTGTGGTGTGTCATAAACTGCAAAGGGAGAAACTTGCAGAAAGGCCTTTCTGTAAAATCCTGAGTCACCCTCTTGCGCTGGTGGTTGTCACCCCACCCCTGAACTCTCACCGAGCATAGGACCTGAGTCTTCCTCATCTCTGCATCTTGCTTGGGGATGTACCTGCACACAGGCAGCTCTCAGTGAGCTGGAGGCTGAAGTTGAAGAGCTCCACACTGTCTTGCTGACAGTTTCCTTGGAAATTCGTCCAGGAATCTCTGACTGGTACTAAATTCAGTGCTTTGAAGATGTTTTTCTCCTAAAAGGGAGCAAGCTGTCTTATTGCCTTTGATGGATTGGTGACCAAGCTGGAGGGAGGAGAGGTGATTCATTACAGAGGTCAGGGGATTGGGGAGGGAGAAGCCTGTACTGGCTGTGCCATGGGGGAGCCACCCCAAGTTCGGGCTTGTCATGCTTCTTGCCTGCTTTAATGGGAGTCGTTAAGTCCTGTGGCATGTGGCCCTGATTCTGTCCTCTTAGAAGCACATGAAGATTGGTTGGGGACAATCCAGGTTCAAAATATGTCTTCAATTTGTCATGATTTAATTTTCCTTTTTAGGTACTGCTCTGTGTATGTATATTTTATGTGTCGGATGGAGGCCTGGGAATTAGATAACATGGGGACCATTGGCTGCATGATCACATGTTCTTGGCTCTTTCAGCATTAATGTCAGTGGAAAAAATGCAAAAGCAAAAACTGGTCCCTTTGATGGCCTTCTTTACTCTGTTTCTCCCTCTCCCTTGAATTGTGGGGTTCATCTCTTAAGAATGACCAAGGCAAATGGTTCTTCTTAGTGTAATGGCTCTTGCTTAGTAGAGACTTAGGGGCAACAAGAGTGGTACTTTCTGGATTGACAAAGCCAGACAGTTCTCAGGTCCTGAGATTCTAGTTACGGCATCTGTCTTGAGCCTCAGATAAGGAACTTGGGTCAGGCAGTTTTCTGGAGGTGATTCCATGAAACAGGATGAGACAGAGGAAGGAGAAAGAACCAAACTGAGAGTATGTTGCTCTAAGCAGCACAGCTTGACTTTTCTCAGAATTTGGAGAAGCACACAGAATGTCCCTATGCTGCCATTAGTGTGGCAGCTTCCAGGGTGTAAACGTCCCTGCCACCTGGGTGCTTCTGTGTGGCCTGGAAGGGAATTGCTCTGCTGTGGGCTCTCCTAGGGGCACACAGGAGCACAAGTGATTTTTGCTTGGGGCGGGAAGCTGCCAGTGAGAGGTGCTTTTGAGCCAGCTAGCATCAGGTGGGCTGAGCAGACTTCTGAGACTGTGTCCAACTATGAGGAGTAGTGCGTCCCTAGGACTTACTCTCTGAGAAGCAACAGCAGCAAAGAGATAAGGGGTGAGCTGAACTAATTCCATCATGTTTGGGACAGACTTGTTACCATGCAGAAGAACCATCACTCATGTCTCCTCCTGCCTAAACTTTGACCAAATTAAGGTGTTTTCTCATTTGAGACCAAAAATACTACCCACAGCCTACTATTTGAAGAAAAAAAAATATGCCTGTCCTTGCCTCCCTCATCTCTGCTTTCTTCCTTCCCTCTATATTCTCTCTACTCCTCTCTTTCTTTCATTTTCCTCCCTCTCCTTTCTCTTCTCTTTCATTTTCTTCTTTATCTTCTTTCCCTTTCTTTATTTCCACAGTTACTATTTGTTCAATTTCCAAATATTTAAAGATTTTCAAGACTTCTATCAGTCTCAAAACTTACATATTTCCAGTTTAATTCCACAGGTTAGAGTCCATTGCCTGGAGAATGCATATTTTATATGAAATGAATTATTTTACATTTGCTGTGATTCATTTATGGCCCAGAATATGGTTTTTTTCTTGGTGAATGTTTCATGTGTATTTATAAATAATGTTTATTCTGCTTTTGTTGGATGGAGGTTCTATAAAGTTCAATTAGGTTCAGTTGGCTCATAATGTACAGGTCTCCTGTATCCTTAATTGCCCTTTTATCTACTTTTTATATGGATTACTGAGACAAGAGTGATAATGTCTCCACCTATGATTTTGGATTTGTCTGTTCTCCTTTCCCATTTTTTTAATATATCCTTTTATTGGTACATTTTAGGTCTACAATATAATGACATTCATCATTGGAGATATGCACCTTTACATACTCTCTTGGTTCTTATTTTTTCCCCTTCCCCTCCCCTCCCTTCAACCCCTCTATCCCTCCCTTTTTACAAAGACTTTGTTTCCATTTTTTCATTTTCTCATATTAATTCCATTTCTCATATTAATTTCTCTTCTTTCCTTTCCCCTACCCCCCCACATCACCTTCCCCTTTGCCCCTTTTCTTCCTATTTCACATTATCTATTATATCTTTTAGTCTTTATTTACACTTTCAGTTTCTTACGCTAGAGAAACTATTCGGTATTTACACATGTGAGTCCTGTTTATTTCACTTACAAGTATTGCCTCAATGTGTATCCATTTAGCTATAAATATGTCTAATTTCTCATTTTTTATGGCTGAATAGTACTCCATTTTATTTTTAAAAACCCACATTTTCTTTATCCATTCTCCAGTTGATGGGGATTTGGGCTGTTTCCAAGTTTTAGCTATTACAAACTGTGCTGCTATGAACACGGGTGCACATTTAGCACTGTGGTATAATTCTTTTAATTCTTTGGAGAAGATCCCCAGCAGGGGAATAGCTGGGTCAAATGGGACTTCTAGTCTTAGTTCTTTGAGGTATCTCCATACTGATTTCCACAGTGGTTGCACCAGTCTACACTCCCACCCACCAGCAGTGGGTCAGGGTTCCTCTTTCCCCACAGCCCTGCCAGCATTTGTTATTAGTTGATTTCATGATAGCAGCCATTCTTTCTGGAGTGAGGTGGAATCTCAGCATCGTTTTCATTTGCATCTCTTGAATGATCAGTGATGTTGAACTTTTTTTCATATGTTTATTTGCTATTTCTACTTCTTTGTCTGAGAAATGTCTGTTCATTTCAGATGCCCGTTTTTGGATTGGGTCTTTAAATTAGGGAGGTCTGATTTTTTTGAAGTTCTTTATAGATTCGAGATAGTAGACCTTTGTCTGAGGAACAGCTGGTGAAAATTTTTTCCCCACATTGTGGGTTGTCTCTTCACACTGCTGGTCGTTTCTCTTGCTGTGCAGAAGCTTTTTAATAAGATGAGATCCCACTTGTTGATTGTTTTTCCTAGTTCATGGGCAACTGAGGTTTTGTTCATAAAATCTTTTCCTACCCCAAATGTCTTCAAGGGTTCTACCTAACCTCTGTTCCAGCTGGTTCAGTGTTGCTGTTTTAATATTTAGATCTTTAATCCATTTCAATTTTAGTTTAGTGCATGGTGAGAGATATAGGTCTAGTTTTAGTCTTTGGCAAGTTGAAACCCAATTTCTCCAGCACCATTTATTAAAGAGGCTATCTTTCCTCCAGTGAGGGTGTTTGGCTCCTTCGTCAAAGATGAGGTGGCTGAGTGTGTCTGGCGTTGTTTCTGCATCTTCTAATCTGTTCCACTGGTCTTCAGGTCTGTTTCTTTGCCAGTACCATGCTGTTTTTATCATAGTAGCTTTGTAGTATAGCTTCAAGTTGGAGGTTGTAATACCCCCTGCCATGTCTCTGTTACATAGAATTGCTTTTGCTATTCTGGGTCTCTTTTTGTTCCAAATGAATTTTTGGATTGTTTTCTCAAGGTCCATGAAGTATGCTGATGAGATTTCAATTGGGATTGCATTGAGTCTATATAGCAGTTTTGGAAATATGGCCATTTTCACTATGTTCAGCCTTCCTACCCAGGAACAAGGGATGTCTTTCCATTTTCTGATAGTCCCTTCAATATCTTTTTTCAAAGTGCTATTGTTTTCAGAGAAGAGGTCTTTGATTTCTTTCATTAGGATGATTCCTAGGTATTTCAGTCTTTTGGATGCTATTGTGAAAGGAATTGTTTGTCTTATTTCTCTCTCAGTGAGTCTGTTGTTGGTGTAGAGGAAAGCTATTGATTTTTGTGTGTTGACCTTGTATCCAGCTACTTGACTGAATTTGGTTATTAAGTCTAGAAGACTTTTGGTGGAGTTCTTGGGGTCTTCTATGTAGAGTATCATGTCACTGCAAATAATGACAATTTGACTTCTTTTCCTATCTTTATTCCTTTTATTTCTTTCTCTTGTCTAGTTGTTGTGGCTGTTTCCAAGACTATATTGAACAGGAGTGGTGATAGTGGACATCCTTGTCTTGTGCCTGATTTGAGTGTGAAGGATTTCAGTTTTTGACCATTTAGTATGATATTGGCTGTTGGTTTTTCATAGATGGCTTCTATCAGTTTGAGGTAGAGACCATCTATTCCAATTTTTTGTAGGCTTTTTGTCATAAATGCATGTTGGATTTTGTCAAATGCTTTTTCTGCGTCTATGGAGATAATCATATGGTTTTTGTCCTTGGCTCTATTGATATAGTGTATTACATTGATTGATTTTCATATATTGAACCATCCCTGCATCCCTGGGATGAATCCCACTTGATCAGGGTGTATGATCTTCTTGATGATCTTCTGCATTCTGTTTGCCATTATCTTATTAAGGTTTTTTGCATCTATGTTCATTAGTGAGATTGGCCTATAGTTCTCTTTTTTGGTTGGGTCTTTCTCTGCTTTAGGGATAAAGGTGATACTTGCTTCCAGGAATGAATTTGGGAGTATTGCTTCCTTTCAATGTCATTGAAGAGTTTAAACAGTAGTGGCAGTAGTTCCTCTCTAAATGTCTTGTACAATTCAGCAGTGAAGCCATCAGGACCTGAGCTTTTCTTAGTTGGTAAGTTTTTAATTATGATTTAAATTTCATTGGTTGATATTGGGTTGTTTAGAATTTTTAGGTCTTCCTCATTCAACTTTGGTAATTCATATGTATCTAGAAATCTGTCCATTTCTTCTGTTTTCCATCTTATTGGCATATAGGTTCTGGAAGTAGATATTGATGATCCTCTGGATTTCTGCTGGGTACATTTTAATGTCACCCTTTTCATTCCTAATTGCATGGATCTGGGCCTTTTCTTTCCTTTTTCTGACAAGGTTGGCTAAAGGTTTGTCAATTTTGTTGATTCTTTCGAAGAACCAACTCTTGGCTTCATTGATGTTTTGTATCCTTCTCTTAGTCTCCATTGCATTGATTTCTCCTCTGATCTTTATAATTTCCTCCCTTCTATGAGCTTTGGGGTTGTCCTGCTCTTCTTTTTCTAGAAGCTTGAGGTTCAGCATCAGGTTGTTTAATTGGGCTCGTTCTGTTTTCCTAATATGTGTATTCACTGCTATGAATTTCCCTCATAAGACTGCTTTCATTGTGTCCCATAGATTCCAATATGTTGTATTGTCATTGTCATTTAATTGAAGGAACTGTCTGATTTCTTCTGTAATTTCCTCTGTGACCCATTGGTTATTCAGAAGTGTGTTGTTCGATTTCCATGTGTTTATGAAATTTTTTGAGTTTCTTTTGCTATGGATCTCCAACTTCATTGCACTATGGTCTGATAATATACAGGGGATAACTTCAATTCCTTTGCACTTGCTTAAACATGTTCTATGTGTGAGTATGTGGTCTATTTTTGAGAATGACCCATGTGCAGCTGAGAAGAATGTGTATTCTGATTTTGTGGGGTGGAAGACTCTGTAAACATCTGTTAAGTTCATTTGTTCAAGAGTTCGATTGAGTTCTAGTATTTCATTACTTATTTTTAGTCTAGTTGACCTATTTGTGACAGTGGGGTGTTAAGGTCCCCCACTACAATTGTATTAGTGCATATATGACTTTTCATGTCCATTAGTATTTGTTTTATATAGTTGGGTGCACTAGAGTTTGGTGCATAAATATTTATGTTTGTCATCTCTTCCTCTTGGATTGTTCCCTTTACAAGGATGTAGTGTCCTTCTTCGTCTCTCTTAATCAGTGTTGGTTTGAAATCTACTTGATCTGCAAAGAGGATAGCTATCCTGCTTTTTTTCGGGTTCCTGTCACATGGAGTATTATTTTCCACCCTTTAACTTTCAGTCTATGAGTTTCCTTTTGAATTAAGTGTGTTTCTTGTATGCAGCATATTGTTGAATTTTGCTTCTTGACCCATTCTGCCAGTCTATTTCTTTTGATAGGTGAATTGAGACCATTAACATTGATGGTTATAACTGAAATGTATTGACTTGTCATTGCCATGACTTTTTCTTTTTGTTGGATTCTCCCCCTTTACATTTAATTTCTTGTCATGCCAGATGGGTTCATTCTGCTTTGCTTCCTGGGGTTGTGATCCTCAATGGCTGTTCCTAGTATATTTTCTAAAATTTTTGGAGTGCTGGTTTGGTATTCAGGAAGTTCCTAAGGTGCTCTTTGTCATGAAAGTATGTTATTTGTCCATCAATTTTGAAAGATAGTTTTGCAGGGTAGATCAATCTGGGTTGGAGGCTGTTTTCTTTTAGGGTTTGGAATATGTCACTCCAAGCTCTTCTTGCCTTGATGGTTTGTGTTGAGAAGACTGCTGTGATTCTGATGGGCTTTCCTTTATATGTGATTTGTTTCTTTTTTCTGACTGCTTGTAGAACTTTGTTCTTCTGTTGTGTTTCTGGAATCTTAATAATTATATGCCTATGTGTAGATTTTTTTTGATCAAGGCTATTTGGAGTCCTATATGCCTCACTTATCTGTATGTCAAGCTCTTTTCCCCTGCTTGGGAAATTTTCTGCCATTATTTCTGTGAAGAGATTTTTTATGTCATCTGCACTCTCTCCTGTTTCTTCACTGACTCCAATCAGTTTTATGTTATTCTTCTTTGCATCGTCTAGCAGCTGCTGGATTGATTTCTCATGTTCCCTTATAATTTTGAAGCAATTTTTCTTTTCCTGGTCACTAATTGCAATCTTATCTTCTGTACCTGAAATTCTGTCCTCACATTGGCTCATTCTGCTGTGTAGACTTTCAATGGAGTTTTTCATGTCCTGGAAACCTATTTGCATCTGTTTTATGGATTCCATTTGTTTCCTATGTTGGGATTCCATCATGTTCCTGAGCTCCTCTCTAGATTTATTAATCATGTCTTGCACTAGGGGCACAATTTCTCCTGTTATCTGAGAAATTATTTCTGATTTCATTTTTTCCAGATCCCCTTTTGTTGCCAGTTCAGTGGGTCCAGGTGGTTGAGTATCAGAGTGTTCCATCTCATTTCCCTTTGGGGTTGCTGTAGATGGTCAGGAAGTCTGGTTTTGAGACTTATTTACATGCTTTTTTCATTTCGACTGGGGCGGGGAGCTGTTAGCGCCTGCACGGATTACCTCCTCCGAGCTGGGTGAGGTGGGACAGAGGCCGGGAGCAGTGGTAGGGATGGTGACCCAAAAGCCCTTTCCTGTGGGCTGGGAGCAGCCGGAGGGATGGTGGCCGGGAAACCCCTTCCTCTGGACCAGGAGCAGTGGGATGGTGGCTCAGAAGCCCCTCCCTCTGGGCCAGGAGCTGTGGGAGGGATGGTGGCCCAAAAGCCCTTTCCTCTGGGCTGGGAGCAGCAGGCGGGATGGTGACTGGGAAGCCCCTTCCTCTGGACCAGGAGCACTGGGACAAGGGCTCAGAAGCGCCTACCTCTGGGCCGGGAACAGTGGGACTCAGTACCTTGGTCTGGTGGTCTGGTGTCCTCTGCATCTTTGTAGTGTGGAATCAGGTGGCTGCCTGTCTGCAGCTGGCTGATTCGTCGTGTTCTGTGCCACTCAGGATCTCGGTAGGGCATGGGCAGACCTGCCCATCTGCAGCGGGGTGATTCAGCATCTTCTGTGCGACTCAGGACCTCAGTAGGGCATGGTACTATTGGATTTTTGTATCTATTTTTATACAGTGACCATTGTAGTTTTTTATACATCTTTATTTTATCACAGTCTCCTTCAAATAATATTATGCCATTTTAAGTACAATAAGAATGTCAAACTGATACATTTATGTGTTCTCTCATATTTTGTTATTGTTGGCAGATATTTTACTTATGTATATTTTACTAACCTCGAAATATATTGTTGCTATTTTTTTCTTTAATAGCCAGTGATATTTAAAGTTATTTAAAATAAAATGTTCTTCATATTTTCCCTTTGTTTTACTCTTTTTAAAGTAGATACAAATTTCTTATACTTCTGCCTGAAGAACTTCTTTTAGCATTTCTAGTAATGATAGTCTACTGATAATGAATTCTCTCCATCTTTATGTGTATGAAGAAGTCTTCACTTTGCATTCGATCTGATATGATAGCTACTGCCTTTTAGTACTTTAAAATGATTATTCCACTGTCTATCTGCTTGCATAGTTTTGGATGAAAAGTCTGTTGTAATTACTATGTCTATTCCCCTTTATATGATTTTTTTCTGTCTGCCTTCAAGGTTTTATCTTTGTATTTCAGCAGATTGAATGCATGTGCTTTTGTGTTTGTGTGATATGTTTACATATGTTTTTGTATGTGATATGTTTTACATATGTTTTATGTGTGTGTTTCCTTGTGTTTATGTTTTATTTTTACACTTATCAGGGTAAATTGTGCCTCCTTCATCTGTACATTATAATCTTTTGTTAATTTTAGAATATTCTTGGCCAATATTTCTCAAAAACATTCCTTATTCTCCCTCTTTTCTTCTCTTGGGACTTCAGTTGCATGTATGCTAAACTGCTTGATATTGTCCCACAGATTTTGCATGCTTTGTTCTACTTTTTCATTCTTTTTTTGTGTGTTTCATCATATATAATTTTTACTGACCTACCTTCAAATTCATTGGCAACTTGTTCATCTGGGTCCAGCCTATTATAGCATCATAGAATAAATTCATCTCTGTTATTGTATCTTGTATTTCTAGCATTTACATTTGACCCTTTTTAACTCTTTGCTGAAATTCCGTATTTGCTTATGTATGTTGTTCACTTTTCCCATTAGATTTTAAAAAACATCTTAATCATGAGCATTTTAAAGTCTATGACTGATTGCTCTAAAAGTTAAGCCATCTCTATGTCAGGTTCTGTTGGTGTTTTAGTTTTCCACAATGGATGGTTCTTTCTTATGTTTTTGTGTACCTCAAAAGTTTGTATTGCACCCAACACATTGGACGTAGAAAAAAAAACCCAACAGACTTAAATAAATAGTGTTTACCCAAGAAATGGACAGGCCTCTCTGTCAAGCTGTTAGCATGAGTGATTGAATAAATCTACGCAGTCATTGATTTGGGTTTTGATTTGTTGCTCCTGCCATTTTTTCAATACATTGCAGTCTTCAAATTCCTTCACCAATAGGATGCTGTTGTCTTTGTTTATTGTGGGAATTGGAGTGCTTGAGGGGTTGTTTCAGTGTTGTTGTTCAACCCTAAGCTTTTAGCGATTTCTCCATGCTGTGGCCCTCCCCCATAGCGTTCTCTGTTGCATTTAACTTGGTATTCATGATGGGGCCGGGGATGAGAGTATCTCATATTTCCTACTCAAGCTTTAGACTTAGGCAGAGTCTCTGCACCAGAATCTCAGGGATGGATTTTATTATCATATCTCTCTATGGAAACCAAGTTCTTATTTTGTATCTGTGTTGGGTCTCAATTGGGAATGAGGATTTGTCAATAGAAATCCTCTACTTTGTATTGGTGCAGGATTTTAGGCGGAAGAGCATTTCCTTTCCCAGTCACCAGCTTAACACCTGCTTCATCTCAAGGAAGGGTCTGGGAAGTGGGCAGGTATTGTCCTCATAAACCAGTGGCAGCAGATCACTTCCTCCATGCCTGTGTCACCCACAAGGGCTCATTCCATTCTTCTCTTGCTGCTGGTGAAGGCCCATGGCAAAGAACTTGTGAGCGAGTGTATTTGGGAATCCCAGTAATTCTAAACTGATATGCTGGTGAGGTCTTGACCTTTTAGAATTCACTAACATTTTAGCTGATTTCTAAGAGGAGGGCAGCCCCTCCTCTTCCTGTTCTTTGACAGAGGTAAAACAACTTGAGTGTTCCCTCTCTCCTCAGCAGGGCTTTTCCCTTTGGAAGTTAGGGTGAAAAATTCCTTTGCTTGCCTTGTGAATTCAATAGGAGTGGGCTAAAAGCAGTTATGATTTTATAGATTTCCTGGCTTTTTCCAGGCTTTGTTATAGTAGGAAGAAGTGTCCTTTGTGGCTTCTTCCATTCCAAGTGGACATAGAGCAACTATTATTTGAATGTCAATTATATGAAGAAAAGTGTGGCAAGTCCTACTGGTTGACTCTGCACTGACTTGTCTCTTCTGATAAATTCTCCCTTAGCTGCCAACTCTTTACCCACTTCTTTTGATTTTTGGAAAATCCACTTCCTAGATTTGCCTCTTAGCTTTAAGCACTCAGAATCTTTGGGAAAACTGTGTGCCATCCTAGTTCTGTGCCCAGCCATCTGAGACACCATCACCTAGCCCTAGCCCAGCACCACTAGCCTGGGAGTACACATCTGTTTTGCCACCTAGGTCACTGCAACAGAGTGATCAGGCTGTGATCAGAACAGCCAACTCAGTGACAAAATGGACCAGGTCACGTGTACCTTTTATCTTGGGGCCAATTTATACTCTCCAGTTGTGTCTGGAAGCAAGTCTCCTCAACTCCAGATCTCAATTTTTTTGGCTGTAAAATTAGAGATTGAGCTAAATTCTCTTAGAATGGGTGATCTCCAGACTGTAGTGGGCCAATAATTCTTGGAGTTTTGGAATCTCTATGGACACATGCATTTTTTTCATTCAAGAGGTAGTTAAATGGCAACTACTATCATGCAAAGTTGGGAGAGATGTTCTGTGTTAAGAGTGTTGCTGAGATTTGGAAAGAAGGAAACTGCTGCTGAGCTTCTCTGGTTTCCAGACAGGGTCACTAGCCCTGTGCTACCCCAGGGAGGCTCATGCAGGACAACTCAGACCTCACAGAGCTTATTTCTTTTTTTAAAATTTTATTTTATTGGTACATTTTAGGTATACAATATAATGACATTCATCATTGGAAATTTGCACCTTTACGTAATCTCTCTTGGTTCTTTTTTTTTTTTTTTTGGTGCCAGGGATTGAACTCGGGTTCTTGCGCTTGTGCAGCAGGCGGCAGAACCACTGAGCTAAATCCCCTGCCCCCTCTCTTGGTTCTTATTTTTCCCCCTTCCCCTCCCCTCCCTTCAACCCCTCCATCCCTTCCTTTTTACAAAGACTTTGTTTCCATTTTTTCATTTTCTCATATTAATTCCATTCCCTTCTTTCTTTCAACCCCTCCAACTTCCCTTTCCCCTTTGCCTCTTTTCTTCCTATTTCACATTATCTATTATACCTTTTAGTCTTTATTTACACTTTCAGTTTTTCACACTAGAGAAACTATTCAGTATTTACACGTGTGTCCTGTTTATTTCACTTAAGAGTATTGCCTCAATGTGTATCCGTTTAGCTATAAATATCTCTAATTTCTCATTTTTTATGGCTGAGTAGTACTCCATTTTATAAAAAACTCCACATTTTCTTTATCCATTCTCCAGTTGATGGGCATTTGGGCTGCTTCCAAGTTTTAGCTATATGAATTGTGCTGCTATGAACATGGGTACATATATATCACTGTGGTATGATTCTTTTAATTCTTTGGGGAAGATCCCCAGCAAGGGAATAGCTGGGTCAAATGGGACTTCCAGTCCTAGTTCTTTGAGGTATCTCCATACTGATTTCCACAGTGGTTGCACCAGTCTACACTCCCACCAGCAGTGGAGCAGGGTTCCTCTTTCCCCACAGCCCCACCAGCATGTTATTGGTTGATTTCATGATAGCAGCCATTCTTTCTGTGGTGAGGTGGAATCTCAGCCTTGTTTTCATTTGTTTCTCTTGAATGACCAGTGATGTTGAACATTTTTTTATATGTTTATTTGCTATTTCTACTTCTTTGTCTGAGAAATGTCTGTTCATTTCAGATGCCCATTTTCAGATTGGATCTTTAAATTTGTGAGGTCTGATCTTTTTAAGTTCTTCATAGAGTCAACATAGTAGACTTTCGTCTGAGGAACAGCAGATGAAGACCTTTTCCCACATTGTGTGTTGTCTCTTCACAGTGTTGGTGGTTTCTCTTGCTGTGCAGAAGCTTTTTAATAAGAAGAGATTCCACTTGTTGACTGTTTGTGCTAGTTCATGGGCACCTGAGGTTTTGTTCTTAAAATCTTTCTCTACCCCAGTGTCTTCAAGAGTTCTACCTAACCTCTGTTCCAGGCGATTCAGCATTTCTATTTTAATATTTAGATCCTTAATCCATTTCGATTTTAGTTTACTGCATGGTGAGAGATATAGGTCTAGTTTTAATCTTTGGCAAGTTGAAACCCAATTTCTCCAGCACTATTTATTTAGTAAAAGACTCTATCTTTCCTCCAGTGAGGGTGTTTGACTCCTTTTTCGAAGATGAGATGGCTGAGTGTGTCTGGAGTTGTTTCAGTATCTTCTAATCTCTTCCGCTGGTCCTCAGGTCTGTTTCTTTGCCAGTACCATGCTGTTTTTATCACAGTAACTTTATAGTATAGTTTCAAGTTGGGGATTGTGATACCCCCTGCCATAACAGAGCTTATTTCTTGAACTTCTCCTCAGGTGTCTGCAGGAAGGAATGGTTTTAAGAAAGAGACATCAACTCAAATTAGACTCATGATTGCCTGGTGTCCAGGGCAGAAGAGTTAGGTTTCAAAGAGGATAGAGCTTTTTGGAGTTTTAAGGTCTTCTGCTTTCTTGATTGTGGCAGTTGTTATATGGCTGTGTATGTTTGTTTAAACTTACTGAACTGTATATTATGCATTAAATATGTTGTATGTAAACTATATTCCAATAAAATTGATTTGAAAATTGAAGACCACTGTTTCAGATCAGTGTTTCTCAAATTCTTGAGTATTCATGTTCTTTTTCATTACACTAAAATCTAGATCAGTGTTTAGTTACTTAGAGTTAAAATATATATATATATATATATATATATATATATATATATATGAATATATATCTCTAAGAGATGACATATCTCCAATAGATGGGAGGTAGGGAAGGGGAGGGGACAGAGTAAAAATAAAGAGTATTAAAAAATGCCATGTACACGTACCAATTCCCCATGATTAATGTAATCATTATATACTACAAACATATATTGATAAAAACATTACAAATAAATTAATTATAGAGGGAAAGGGCAGATCAAAACAATGGTAATATAAGGATATGTTTATTATTTTGGATACCAGGATAATAAAACAAGTACGCAAATTCCAACAACTCAGAATTTGTATTTGCATTTTTTCCTTTTTAATTTAATTTGTGTGTATGTGTGTGTGTAAGAATAAAATATTGGTGACACAGTTGAAGTTTCCTTTTGCTACCCTCACTATTTTCTCTCTCTCCATCTCTTTCTCTCTCTCTTTTCTTAGATGCAATAGTTTGAAAGTTTGGTATACAGTCTTCTAGTCCGCTTTTTAGATATCTTTTCACACACACAGACACACACACACATTCTTCCTAAGAATGTTACCTAGTATTATTTTGAATTTTATTTGTAAATTTGTGCAGTAAGTTTTAGAGAACACATATCGTTTTGAAATTTTCTTTTAAAATCAGCAGTATAGTTTTATAGTATAGTATAGTATAGATCTATTCTGAAGTCATTGTTCTTACTGTTATGTGGATTTCCATCCCACTAATGTACCACAACATGACTGTGATCTTTCCTGAACATGTAGCAGGGTTTCTCTAGTTTCTTTAGTTCACCTACAACTAAAATCTGTGGATTACAGAGCTGGGATGTGCTTTTTTATCTACAGAAGTATGTCCCAATTCTCATACAGAGATTCTGATACACATACTTTCTCCTATTTAGTCTAGTGAGAGTCACTACTTTAGAACTTGATTTGGCAAATGGCTTCTTAAAAAGCCAAGAATAAATATTTCAGGTGTTTCTGGCTAAGAATCAAATATTAAGAATATTAAGTAGGAATTCCAGTATCCATTTAAGCTGTAACAAAAATGTGGAAACCTTTTTGTCTTAGTCAATTTTCTGTTGCTCTAACTGAATCACACCAATTGAGTGATTTATAAAGAAGGAAGTTTGCTTGTCTCATGATTCTGGAAGTCCAAAGCTTGGTGCTGGCATTTGAGACCCTTGTTATTGCATCATAGCATGTAGAGGGTGTCACATGGTGGGTCAGACAAACACACAGGCTTAGGTCTCCCCCAGTGTATCATGAGGGCTCTGCCATCCTGACCTCGTGTAGCCCTAAAGATCTCCAAAGATTCCTCTTCCAAATTCATTAACATCTGCACTTGGGGATAAAGTTTCCAACATGTAAGCTCTTGAGGGGCACATTCATATCACAGGGCCATTCATAGCATGCAGATGTGCAAAAATGGCAGCTGACCCCTGAACTTCAGTTTGCTAACCTCTGCCCTATGTAATCTTCTAGTTATGGAATGAATTTAATAATTTATAGGTAGGTGCTGGGGATTTAGCTCAGTGGTTCTAGTGCCTGCCTCGCAAGCGCAAGGTTCCGAGTTCGATCTCCGGTACCAAAAAAAAAAAATTTATCGGTAAATGAACACACATGTTGCTACAGCTACACAGTGCTTTTAGAAGTGTGAGAGATTAGGTTTTTGGCACATACTTTTGTCTGTGGCCAGCTCAGGAGAAGTGGCGTTCCATTTCCTACAAGGCTACTGTTGGTGCTGGTCTTAGAAGCATTGCAGATGACATTGACTGCATCCATCTCTACCCCAAGGTGAACCATGTCTCATTGCCATCGCAGAGGGTGCTGTGCTCCTTCCTTGGCGAGTGGACCCACAGCAGGGGTGCACTGTCCCTAGAAGGTCTTTGGAGGAACACAAGGGTATTGACTCTCCACAGCTCTACTTCAAAGTTGCATTGGCCAGGGTCTCCCCATGGGTCTCAAGGACAAAATGCTGTGAGGTACTTGAAGGCACAGTGGAATGGAGAGCCAAAGAAATGGGCCGAGTTGGGAAAACATGAAGTCAGCAGTTGTCAAAGGTGTTGCCTTCATCTTTCTAAAGATAGGGACAGGATGGGATATAGGAAAGGCTGATATGACAAAATTTACCCATCCCAGGATATTTCTTGAGACTATTAGGAGAAGTAGGATCAACAGACTAGATGACAAGTTTTAAAAAGCTATGTGCATGAGCCCAATGCTGTTGTCTTCCTGTCTTACCATCCTCACTGCCTGTTACTGTCCACTTCTCCAGATTATAAGAGCTCACTTGGCATTTTCCTCCACAAAACATACCCCTTAATCCTGTCTCCATACCATCCATTTGTCAGAAGTCAGAGAAGAAATAAAGACGAATAAAGAGGAGGTACAGTTCACTCAAGTTCTTAAAAACCCAGTACCTATTGAGCCTCTCCCACATCTGTGAGATAGGCTCATGCCACAGCTGGGTGAAGCAACCCTACAGAGAGAAGAGCTGAAACTGTCAGGGATGGTGGAGTAGGTGAGCCTCTGGGCTTCTCTTCTAGAGCTTTCTCCACAAGCCATCTGTCTTGGCAGTGACGTGCTCCAGGCTTGAGTTTCTTCGCTGGCAGAGCTGGTAACCAGGGGCTGTTTTGCTAATCTACTGACTCAAGCACTCTGCTTTTTACCCAGAGAAAATGACTCAATAATGAAATCCCACGATCCCCCGGAGTTCAGATGCTTTGCCACCCACACATAGAAGGCTCAATTAAACTGTTTGTGCCTTGGCCAGTGTTTTCTCAATGGTTTTGTGTAGTATGGAGTTTATCCCCTGCAGAGATGGAGTACCACTGAGAGGGACTTCGAAGGAGGATTCTGTGAATAAACAAAGCTTGCCTGTGAAGCAACCATCCATGCACTTACATACTTAAATTCCAGGTATGGCTGGGAAGAGAAAGTGTCAAGTATTGTTAGGCTCCTGTATTTATTCCCATCTTTATAATATGGACTCATTGGACAGTACCCTCTGGGCTTTGTAGATGCTACTTCCTGAGCCAGAAACACGTTTTTCCTTGATTGGTTCTTGATGTGGCTCTCACAGTGGCTCTGTTGTGTTCTTGCAGCCCCCTGCAGTTCCCCATTACAGGACTTGTCCCAGTGGATTGTAATTGCTCGTGCACTTATCTAAGTGCTCCATTAGATCAAAAATACCTGCCTCATGGCTGTCCTCATGGCCTGGTGCCATGCCTGGACCAGATTAGATGGTGCTGAAATGGCCCTGATGGTGCACAGACTCAGTGGGCAGAGCCCAGGGGAGCATCAAGGTTGGAAAGGCAAGAGCAGTCCCCAGGCCAAGTGGCATGGTGAAGGAGAGGTAGGAGAGGCTGGCAGTCAGGAGCCCAGGACATGGAATCAGCCTTAGAATGAAATTCTTATTGGCTGGTATTCCGGGTGCTGGCTGCAAACCAGGCCAGGTACCCCAACATATTCCCTGGATGTGGCTGAAAAAGAGGAGGGATGGGTGGAATTTCAAGGTGCTGGCTGGGCTAAAGGCTCAAATCCAGGCATGAAGGGTCTTAGATGGCTCTAGAAACTCACCCTGAGGGAGTCCTATGCTTCAGGACACTAGCTAGGGCCTGGGGCACACTGGGATGTGGTTCCAACCTGGAGACTCCCACAACTTGGGCTTGTGAAATGCTGAACACCAAATGACTCGAGTTCACAGCCAGATTCCTCCAGGGTTGGGCCCCTGTGAAGGGAGAAGACACACACAGGAAGGTTGCAGGTCCTGAGAGGAGCTAGAGAGAAGGAAATAAAAAGGCTTCATGAGATTGGGCTCCTCCAGAGCAGAGAGTAGACCCTAGGGCAAGGATTCCAGGGCAAGCAGTGAAGGAAGGAAGTGGAGGGGTGGGGATAAGACAGGGAAGGGAAGACAGACATTTCCCTCTCTTTACCTGTGACTGTGAACAAGCAGCTGGTCCCAAACCCAGCTGGCCCTGTTGTGGCGAGCTCAGAGAAGGGTCCTCACACAGTGGAAGGGTGGAAGTGGACACACATACTCAGGACCTCACATCTCTCAGATCCTTCACAGTGAGGGTCCTGCCCTCTCCCAGGACACAAGCTTAGCCCCAGCCTCTGCATCTGGATCCTGAGGGCCTGTCAGTGGTGGCCACCTAATGAATATTTATTTAATGAAAGAGCCTCCTTGCCATTGCTTTTCAGCTTGGTTGTTGAAATCAAGATGGTACCAGGAACGGTGCTGATCTTCAGGATCTCCCTAAGATACTTTTAGAAACAAAAGGTAAAGGTTTAACATTTCTGTACAGAAAGACAAAAGCTGCTGGGGCTGGGGTTCAGATTGCTCAAAAGGGAGCCAAAGCCCCTCAGGTGGACTTTGGACAAGTCAGTTCAGAACACAGGAGGCCAGCAGGACAACCCAGCAGGTTGCAGTCTCCTGGGGCAGACAGGGAGATGGGAGCTCATGTATGTGTAGCTGGGACAATGTTCCTGCAGCACAGATTTGGTGCTGTACTCTTGTACAGACCAAACCATGTCCCTGCTTGTTTTCCATCTCACCAGAAACTGGTGTGAGCATCCCAGGCTCCCTCAGGTCATGGTTTCCACGTTGGTGGAAAGCCTTTAGGGAGCCTTTCCAAGGCCCAAAAGTTTGAGGCAGATGCACTGTGTTCTGATGGAAACCTGAGGCTTCTTGGATGAGAATGTTTCACCTAAAACATGAAGCTTCAGTTCTTCCAAATTTCAGAGAAGTTGCAGACACAGGATCTTTCTTGATGCATTTCAAAGTGTGTCCAGATAGCCGGTTGGAACAGGCATGTGGCGGCCTGATGCCTGAGGTTTCGCCTGCAGACATCTCTCATGTCCAGTTCAGATGGGACTGGAGGTGTCACCCTGGGAGCTTGATTTCCTAAGGATTGGGCTGCAGATGACTCTCCTTCAGAGGAAATGCTCTGGGCTTCATTTGTGAGATGGTGACACAGCCTTCCTCTGAAGATCCTGGCAGGATTGAGGCCATCCCCCACAGAGCATCCGGGAATGTAACCTGATCTCAGGCCTGGGCTCCATGTTGCATAAGGAGAGCATCTGCTCAGCCTGCTTCCTGCGTGTCTTTGGCTTTAAGTTGAAAGGCCAGGGCCGGAGCCTGTGGGTTCTCTAGCAGGGAGGACTGGAAGAAAAGGGACCTTTTTTGGTCCCTCTCAGAGGTTCTGGCCATTCAGTGGGAGCAGGGCCAAGCAAGGGGGAGGCAGCGGAGCTAGAGGACACCCAGCCGCAGGCTCTGATATTGGCAGCTGGGCAGAAGTTTGCTGTGTTTCCTTCTGCAGGACAGCAGGATCACCCAAAAACCAAGAAGGGGCACTGCAGAGATGAGACTGGGATCCTTTGTCAACCCTAGTGGCACTGTCCATGCCCCATGGTGATCCTCAGGGAGGCAGAGGCACCCACCTCTCTAGTGAAGTGGTTTCCATTTTTGCCCTCGAGGTTATATACCCACCCCAGACCTCATCCTTGAATGTGGCATTTAACTGCCCACATGGTATGTCCACTCAGAGCCCAGTGGGCATCTTATCTGTCACACATCCAGAAACTAGCTCCTGACCTACAGGATCCAGTCCTCCCCTTTCCTGTATAAGTGCAAATCAACCCTTCCCAGAACTCAGACAAAACATTTCTCAGTGGCTCTAGGCCTCTTCCTGATGTTCACACTATACACGAAATCCGTCAGCAGGTCCTGGTGGCCTGACCGTCAGAGTACACCAGGATCTATCCAGTTCTTACTGTCTCCACAGCCACCATCCTGGACTGAGCTGCTGTCACCTCTTGCAGCAGTGTTGAGCAGTCCCATCTACTCATCTACCCCTCAGCCACCCTCTTCAGCACAGCAGCTGGAAACACAGGTCGGTTAGGGCCACTATACAGTGGCTTCTCACTGTGTAAGAATACAATCTCAGTCCTGACTGTCACCTGGCAGATCCTGCATGCTTCTGTCTCTGCCAGCTCTCTGACTTCATTTCCTGACCTTGCTTTGCAAGTTCCTGCCTCAGGACCTTTGTGCTTGCTACACTTCTTGTTCAGCTAACTCCCTTGGAGAAGTCAGATGGTGGCTCCATGATGGCCAACACCTTGGCACTTTGTCCCACTTACTGTGGTTGCTCGCATTTAGCCATGGCTCCCAGTCCTCACTTTTCCAGCAGCACAGATGGGTTCCTCCCATGAGCACCTGCCTCTCCCTACTTAGTGTGCACAGTGCTTCCATGGAACAGGCCAGGAGAATTTGGAAATTCCCCCAGCTTCCATGTCCTTTGTATGGACCAATTTGTAGGCATATTTTACTGGGTTTCCCAGAGTTCCCCAGCAAGACTGAATCTCTGTTGCCCCTGATTATTAGCTGATTTGATTACATCCCTGTGACTTGCTTCCTTTCCTTCCCTGTCTCACTTCCCTGCATTCCTGTGTTTATGGGGGTCACCTTCCAAATAAGTCATTTGCTACCAAGTCAGCATTTCAGAGTCCCCTTCTGGGGATTAAATGGCAGTCACCTGATGACCAGAAACTCAGTATACAAATAACTACTGTAGGTCTGGAAATGTGAAGATAGAGGTTACATAGAGGCCAAGAAAGAGGTGCTATGAGTCCATGTAATCTCTCTCTCTGCTTCCTGACCACCATGAGCAGCTTCCTTGCCACATGCTTTTGCCATGATGTTCTGCCTTCCCACTGGCCTAAAAGTGACAGATCAACCGACTATGGACTGAAACCTCCAAACCATTAGGCAGAACAATCCTTTCCTCATTTTGTGTTGAGTGCCTCAGGTGCTTTGTCACAGTAACAGAAAGCTGACGAGCAGAAGAAGATTTTTGGTAGTGGAAAAGGAGAGATGAGATGAAGAGAGGAATGGCCAGGAGTTGGGCCCCTGTCCAGACTCTTGGAATGTTTGAAACCCACAGTAGGAGATCCAGGGACAAAAGGCTAAAGTAAAGATCTTGTTTTCCCATGGCATGTGTGTAAGGTGCTGAACATGAGTAGCTGTGTTTAGGTGCCAGGCAATAGTGTGCAACACAGAGTGGGAGCATGGAGTCCTGTTCCACTCTGAGAATTTGGGAGCTAGGATTTGAGCAACTCTGGGAGGGGGGACACACATGAGTCTCTGTGCAGAAGACAGACACTGACGGTAGTGGCCAGGGACTGGGATGAAAGCTGCAGCAGAGGAACTGGGGACACCATCTGAGGGATCATCCCCACAGTGTGGGATGAGATTTGGGGGACTTGCTAGCTCATACCCAGACACAGGCTTGGAGCTGAGAGGGACTGACCTGAGTGTCCTCAGGATGTTCAGGAAGGGGTGTCTGGGGACAGTACAGAATTTCAATATACTCTCAGCACCACCATGTTTGGTAAAATGTGATGGCAGATGTGTGTGGCTGAAAAATGAAAGACATGGTGAGGGAATAAGGTGGACATTTTAACTGAGTACCCAAGTTGTTCTGATGCAGATTATCCCCCCAGCCACCCATTGGGAAAAAAACCTTGTTTAGGGCATGTCTGCTACGTGACTCTTATCATCTCTGGGGCTTGTGTGTGCATATCTCCAGAGGAGAACAAGGACAGGAATGTTTGGTGAAATAGGCCATCTGGCTTTGGTGTTGCACCAAGGAACATGGGATATTCTTGAGGACGTCATCTCAGGCCTGAGTCTCTCTGGAAGGTGCTCAGAGCTTCATGGTATGAATTTTTAACAACCTTCATAAGAGACTTTGTAATTCCTTTTGGGAAAATTATCAGACTTCTAAACACTACAGTGTCCAATATATTTTCATTTAAAAGTGTTTTTTTTTTTGTTCCCCACTTAGGGAAATACATGCCTACTTGGAGAATCAAAGAAAAATTTGAACAATCAAATAGAATTAAGTCACCCTACACCCTAATACTCAGATATATTCAATAGTAATGACATATATGAGAAATACATTAAAATAGTGAATTATCAGTGCTTGCATTTCTTCTGTCTTTTTTTTTTCTTTTTAAAAAATTCTTTTATTGGTACATTTTAGGTATACAACACAATTACATTTCTCATTGGGAACTTGTACCTTTACACGATGCATCTTGGTTCTTATTTTTTCCCCATGCACATGGTTGGGAGTGTAGACTGGTGCAACCACTGTGGAAATCAGTATGGAGATACCTCAAAGAACTAGGACTGGAAGTCCCATTTGACCCAGCTATTCCCTGCTAGGTATCTTCCCAAAGAATTAAAAGAATCATATCACAGTGATATATGTGCACCCATGTTCATAGCAGCACAATTCGTAGTAGCTAAAACTTGGAAGCAGCCCAAATGCCCATCAAATGGAGACTGGATAAAGAAAATGTGGGTTTTAAAAAATAAAATGGAGTGCTACTCAGCCATCAAAAATGAGAAATTAGAGACATTTATAGCTAAATGGATGCACATTGAGGAGATACTCTTAAGTGAAATAAACAGGACACACATGTGTAAATACTGAATAGTTTCTCTAGTGTGAGAAACTGAAAGTGTAAGTAAGGACTAAAAGGTATAATAGATAATGTGAACTAGGAAGAAAAGGGGCAAAGGGGAAAGAGAAGTGGGAAGGGTAGAGGAAAGGAAAGAAAGGAATGGAATTAATATGAGAAAAGGAAAAAATGGAAACAAAGTCTTTGTAAATAGGGAGGGATGGAGGAGTTGAAGGGAGGGCAGGGGAAGGGGAAAAATAAGAACCAAGAGAGATTATGTAAAGGTGCAAATTTCCAATGATGAATGTCATTATATTGTAGACCTAAAATATACCAATAAAATAATATTTAAAAAAAGAAGGAAAGAAGGGAGGGAAGAATGCAGGGAGGAGGACTAGAGAAATAAATCTCACAAGGTACCATTTGATCAAGGGTCCATGATTAACTCAGGCCAGTGATACTGAAAGGGCCAGTGCTTCTGCTCCAGAAGGATCACACCACTTAAGAACTTACTAGAAATGCAAATTCTCTGTCTCCATCTGATCCTAGACTTAGCGAGGTTCTGTGAGTGATCCCAGTGGTCCAGGAGGTCCAGATGCCTGCTAACCCTGGAGGACCACTGGCTTAGGCTGACTGATCAGGCTTGCTGCTCTCCGTGCTGGGTACTGGGAGGAGGTGGGGCTGGTGTCCTTCAGGAGCTTCCGAGGTGGAGAGAGGATAAGGAAGTGCTCACAGCAACATGGTTCCATGGAGAATAGTTATACAATCTAGACAAAAGCAAGAGGTCAAAGGAAGAGGGTATTAGGAGCATCTACAGCAAAGAGAAATCAAAAGATGGAGAAAAAAAGAGAGAAAACCCAAAGGAGGTAAAAAGAGGGAAGAAAGAAGTTCTGGCTGGGCCAGAAGCCCAGCTCTGCAAGGCTCTTCCTTGATGGCTCATCAGCTATTTCTCTGCAGTCTGGCCAGCTTACTAACAAGCCCTAGGCATGGAGACAGGCTCTCATTAGCATGGCTGATTTAGTAGGCAAGCGCCAAGAGTGGAAAGCCCAAATCTCCTGGAGGTTTTGAGGTCTCCCTGCAAATGGAAAATTGGAAGCCTAAACATCTCAGTTGGATGCTTTTGCCAGGGCAGGTAGCACCCCACCTGTGGGCACCTCTGCAGGATCAACAGAGAGGCTGTGCCACCCAGGGAGGCTGCAGAGTTTCCATAGCTGTGAACAGCCACTCCTCAGGTCAGATGTGCAGCTTTTCCTAAGCAGGTGTCAATGCAACACATTATGACCCTCCCCTCACCCCATCCAAAGCCACATTTTGTTTGCTTGCATATACAGTGTGTGGTGTTTTTTTGAATCCTCTACCAACTTCCTCTCTTCACTCCCCATTTTGCAGTACATTAGTTACCATGGAAACAGTGAGGCCTCTGTGGGATGGGCAGAGCTTAATTGTCTGTTACAGAAAGTCAGTTCAAGCAGTGGTTGGATATTTTATATAAATATAAATATATATATAATTATGAAACAGGAGTCTAAGGAAATTTTGATGAATTAAGGAACTTTCCAAGGAAATAATACACACATAGAATTTAAAATGCTAGTAATGTGGGACCCACCCTGCATACCACCTGGGCCACACATTATGACTCTCCAAGAAAGAAGGCAATGTTAGGAAAGGGATCCACAGACCAGAATGGAAGGGATGCTGGCATGGCAGATGGGAGATCTGGATTCCTGCCCTGGGCACATCCCCAAGATTATATATTACTCCCTGGGTAACCAGGACAAACTATTTTACTTCTCCAAGACTATTTCCTTATCAGTGAGAAAGTTGAACAAAGGAGTCCTTACAGTGCCTTTCTGTGTGCACATTCTAAGGCCAACTCTGCTTGGTCAGTCTGTTTAAAGGAAGACTACCATCTGGTGGTAAGGGTAAATCAATTCATTCACTGATACATTTATTCATCAATTTCATATATATCCATGTTCAGCCAGACTAACACTGCATGAATTCTGCAAAAAGTTGAGGCATTGAGACTTCTGTTGGACAAGATTTTCGGAGTGAAGAGGTTCAATAGCCTGGAAATATAGTGAGACATAGTGGAAACATGGCCTTGTTTTTCATGGTTAGCTCTTTGATCTCTTAGCCAGATGTACAAACACAAACCGAACCCCAAAGGACAATTCCACAACTCCATCAATCAGGCGCTAAGCCCCAGATGACCAATTCTTGTTTCTACTTCAACAGTCCCATTGAGGCAGTGGGATTTATCTTTCTGAATTACATAATTTTCCTTCTCAACTCAAATGTCCCTGCTGAAAAAACATCAGCTACTCCTGCCAAATTATCCAAAAATTCAGGATTAAAGAGATTAACTTAGTCTAGAAATTTCTCTGAGCAGCATTGAAAATAAACCTATGTACTAAGGACGATGACAAACTTTTTTTGTTGTTGGTAACATGTAGATGAAAACTAAATAGGATCTAGCTTCAAAAAAAAAGCTATGTAATCTTGAAAACAAATAATTTATTTTCTCTTTTCTGTAAGGTAAATTCAGAACTTTCTTTCACCAAGATGATCAAAATTAGGTGCAAATATCCAACTTGAATACTTACAAAGTTGTTAATTTAGACAATTTCTAAGAATCCCATCTATCCACTGCAAATCAACTAATTTCAAAACAACTTTCTTTTTAACCTTCTGGAGTGAGGATAAAACTCAATTTTTTCTAAGAAAAAGAAGAAATGAGTTCAACCACAAAGCCTGGGTTATTTCTCCTAAGTTACTGGGTGAAAGTCAAGGTCCCAGGGTCCTTTGACTTTATGACACTCACACACTTGGATGGGACCTTGTTCTCCCAACACCAAACATTTGAGTGTTTTGAGTGTTTTATAGACCAAACATTTGGATGCTTGGATACATTTTTTCATTTTCCATCTGGAAAAGAATGAACACAGTCTGAGGTTTGTCTCTCAGACTTCCTAGAAGATGACCTAGGATGCCTTAGGAAAGGCAGCAATTCAAACCAGCACAATCTGCAATGGCTGCCCTTGCAATCAGGTTCCTAAGAGGCATCCATCTTAAATAGCTTTGGGCACTGGAAAATAAATGGATGATGAAGAAATATGGACAGAACTGAAAATTTACTTTGAGCCCACTCAGTGCTGGGCACTTTTAGATATAGTAACACAACCTAGGGTACCACTGGGCTCCATTTTATACTGAAGGAAAAATGAAGTTCTATGTGGTGAAATGACTCACTCAAAGTCACAGGGATGGTCAAGATCAGGCATCTTCTCAGGTTCTTGGAAAGACTGCAAATATAGTGTCTGCCACACAGATGTCAACTTTCAACCATTTATTTAGTCACAGACAAAAGTCAAGCCTGAAGAGTTGTGAAAAGCCACTGCTCTCTGCTGCATATACATGATGGGTGTGGTCGCAACACGTGTGGGCCATCTCTTCTCCTGGTCACTCTGCCGTGTCCCCCAACTTCCCTCTAGGTAAGTCAGTGACCCTGACAGATCTCTCTCAAAGCAGTAGAGAGCTGAGTGCTCACAGATGAAAGCCAGACACCATCCTTCATCCCTCACACCAGGCTACACGCGGCTGCTACTTAAACTGAGACGCTTGGATCGAAGGGAAGATCCAAGAGCAAAATTTCCCACATTTAGTGGAAAAACCAATCAACTTGAGCTAATTCACTTTTCCTTTGCTGCCAGCATTGCTGGAAAGAATGGAAAGAGGATCAAAGTGAAGGGGTTGAAAGGAAAGAACAAATGTTTGTACTCAGCAGAGGAACTCACTGTATTCTTCCAGCTCAGGAGTGGACTAATAATTACAGTCGGTCTTCCAGATTTGTGTGTTCCACAACTATGGATTCAACTAAAATTTTATATAAATATATATCTGAGCAAGTACAGACCTTTCTTCTTGTCATTATTCCCTAAGCAATAGTGTATCAACTATTTACATAGAAGCTACATTGTAAAAGGTTTCTTAAGTAATCTAGTAACGACTTAAAGTGTACAGAAGGATGTGTGTAGGTTCTATGCAAAAACTGCATCATTTTCTATAAGGGACTCTAACCCACCTTCAGAGTTTGTTACTCAAGAGGGGTCCTGGTACTGATCCCTGGGGTGCTGAGGGGCAACTGTGCATAAATCCAAGCCAGACAAAGTGCCAGGGCCACACTTAGAATCAATCATAATTAAAGCTAAGCTTCTCCCAATTGGCTGCATTTTCAACATGAACATTTTATTTTCACCCTGATGCACTAAACTGTGACCACTGTCTTTTCTTCACCAAATTCCTCCGTATATTAGTGAGAGGATACGTAGGAGTTAGCATCATGTTTGTAGACAGTGTCTGGCCTGAGCCATTGTGCTTGTCTGGCTGAACTCAGAGAGTTTCTTAAACACAGTTGACCTCTGCCTGCCTAGAGTTCAGAAAGGCTGTGATGAAATGGCTTCCACCATCTTCAGGGACGTCACCAGCATCTAAATGATCAAATGGTACCCATAAGACAGAGCAGCCTTGGGCTTCATCTCTGCTGATTGGATAAGAGCTCAGTTGTGACTCAAACTGAGGCTGCACACACTCCTCCATTCAAGTAGACAGCTTGTAATCATGAGATAACAGGCATGTCATCTTGCCTCTACAAGTCCATTACTGGAACCATAAAGTGGGGGAAAATGCATCTAACATAATTGTAGCATAGAAAGCAATCAATTAAACCTACAGCCTAGCAAAATGTTAGTTATTCACTGTATTTTCTTGAGTGGAAGAGACCAAGGTAAACTTCAAGAGTAATAGGCTTGATCACAATAACACCACTATTTTTTTTACTTAAATTCTTTTATTGGTACATTTTAGGTATACAACACAATTACATTTCTCATTGGGAACTTGTATCTTTACATGATGCATCTTGGTTCTTATTTTTTTCCCCGTTCCTAGCCCTCCCTTCACCCCCTCCACCCTTCCCTATTTACAAAGACTTTGTTTCCATTATATTCATTTCTCATAATTTTTCCTTTCCCTTCTTTCCTTTCCCCTGTCCCTTCTACTACCCCCACCCCTTTGGACCTTTTCTTCCTATTTGGCATTATCAATTATTCATTCTAATCATTGGTAAATTTTAGGTATACAATATAATGATATTCATCATTGGAAATTTGCACCTTTACATAATCTCTCTTGGTTCTTATTTTTCACCCTTGCCCTGCCCTCCCTTCAATCCCTCCATCTCTCCCTATTTACAAAAACTTGGTTTCCATTTTTCCATTTTCTCATATTAATTCCATTCCCTTCTTTCCTTTCCCTTACCCCTCCCACTTCCCCTTCCCTCTTTGCCCCTTTTCTTCCTATTTCACATTATCTATTGTACCTTTTAGTCCTTATTTACACTTTCAGTTTCTCACACTAGAGAAACTCTTCGGTATTTATACATGTGAACAACACTATTTTTAAAAATTTTATATTATTGGTACAATTTAGGTATACAACATAATGACATTATCTGTCTGTCAAGCTCTTTTCCCCTGCTTGGGAAGTTTTCTGCCGTCACTTCTGTGAACAGTTTTTTTATGTCATCTGCACTCTCTCCTGTTTCTTCGTGAACGTCAATCAGTCTTATGTTATTTTCTTTGCATTGTCTAGCAGCTGCTGGATTGATTTCTCATGGTCCCTTACAATTTTGAAGCAATTTTTCTTTTCCTGGTCACTAATTGCAATCTTATCTTCTGTATCTGAAATTCTGTGCTCACATTGGCTTATTCTGCTGTGTAGGTTTTCAGTGGAGTTTTTAATCTCCTGGAAATCTGTTTGTATCTGTTTTATGGATTCCATTTGTTTCCTATATTGGGATTCCATCATGTTCCTCATCTCCTCTATTTTTTAAAATCTGTATCCTCTCTAGATTTATTAATTACGTCTTGCACTATGGGCACAATCTCTGCTGTTATCAGAGAAATTATTTCTGATTTCATTTTTTCCAGATCCTCTCCTTTCCCTTTGGGGTTGCTGTAGGTGATCTGGAGGTCTGGTTTTTGAGACTTGTTTACCTGTCTTCTCATTTCAATGGGGAGTGGGTGCTGTTGGCACCCACATGGCTCACCTCCTCTGTCCTGGGAGCAGTGGAACAGCAGCCTGGAAGCCCCTTCCTCTGGGCTGGGAGTGGTGGAATGTTGGCCTGGAAGCCCTTTCCTCTGGGCCGGGAGAGGTGGAAGGGCCCCTTCCTTCTTCTTTTTAGCACATCTGACACCATGCTGCACACACAGTTCATTGTTTTTTAAAAAATATACAACTTTATTGACTTCCTATACTGTAGTCCCTCATTTTAAGTGTTCAGTTCAATGGTTTTTATAGTATATGCACAGATTTGTGCAACCTTCACCACAGTCAATTTTAAAAACACTTTATCAACTCCAAGGAAATCCCATAGCCTTTAGCTATCAACCCTATCCCCCTTATAATTAGCAATTGCTAATCTACTTTCTGTCTCTGTAGATTTTCTGTTCCAGATATTTTATATGAAATGAGCAATGCCGTGTGTGGCCTTTTGTAATGGATTCTTTTACTTAGCATATTGTATTCAAGGTTCATTAATGTTGAGACATGTATCAATACTTAATTCTTTTTGATAGCCAAATAATATTCTATAATATGGTTCTCTAATATTTTGTTTATCCATTCATCAGTTTATGGACGTTTGGTTTGTTATTACATTTTAGGTTTTATGAGTAATGTTGCTACAGACATTTTTGTACAGGTTTATGTTTAGGCATGTTTTCACTTCTTCCAGACATATACCTAGGAGTGGAATTGCTGGGTTTTATAGTGATGACTCTATGTGGTCTATTGCTTTAAACTGCCATTACCATTGGGAACCTTTCTCTGTGGTGAGCTTTCTCAAGTCCTTGTGCAGACCAGCTCTGGGAGGAAGCTCTCATTTGAGGGCAATGTTAATGGGAAAAAGGGTTGTCTTTCTCTCAACAGATTGAGGTGCATGTAAGAGTTCTGGCTCAGGTCAGCCTGGTCACTGTAACCTGAGCTCAGGATGACCAGGGCACAGCCTGGCTTCTGGTTGCTGGGGTCTGCTCTTTGCTGCTGAGGCAAGCTACACCCCTGAGGATGGGGACAGCCAGGGCCCAAGGTCCCCTATGCACACACTGCTTCAGGGAAGCACTTGGAGGAGCAGAGCAGGAAGCCACTGATGCTGAAGTGCAGGGCTGGTCAGAGAGAGGCCAGTGTAGATGTGTGTGGGGGGATAGATCTAAAATTGGAGACAATGTGAGTGCTGTTGAAAAGCACTGGACAGAGATCTATCCATGAGTTAGAATTAAGTGCCAGGCTTCATCTACACACAAAGTTTCTCCAGGACAGTAGCTCTGAGAGATCATTGGGAAGAAATGGGATGCCACCCCTAGACAGCCTAGTTCCATGTGTCTGGGTGAATGTGTGGATTCTTATACACACTGTGCAGGCTTGAGAATTTCTCTTATTGATAGGACAAAATACTCCACACCAGAAACTTAGAGCAAGAAGAGGTTTATTTTGGCTCACATTTCAGTCCATAGTCAGCTGGATCCAAGGCAGGGCAGCATGGGAGAGGGACCTAGCAGAGGAGAGCTGCTCATGGCATGGCAGACAGGAAGGAGAGAGAGAGAGAGAGAGAGAGAGAGAGAGAGAGAGAGAGAGAGAGAGAGAGAGAGAGAGAGAGAGAGAGAGAGAGAGAGAGAGAGAGAAACAAGGGAGAGGGAGAGCCAGGAAGGGAGATATAGCCTTCAGGTCACACCCACAGTGACCCACCTCAGGTCTTCCTCCCAGACCCCACCTCCTAACAGCAAGTCAGCTATAATGTCCCTATGATCCACTTATTCTCTATTATATAATTATCTATTATGGCTTGTATCTAGGTATCCTCCAAAGCCTCACAAGGTCATAGGTGGGGCTTTTCAGAGGTGGCTGGATCTAGAGTGTGATACTGAGATTAAGGGTGTGTAATTACTAAATTAGTCCACTGATTGGTTTGGCATAGTTCTGGGTGTGAATAATAGGAAGGCCCATCCTGAATGTGAGGGTGTGTATCCTGGATAGAATATAAAGAACAGGAAGAGGGCTGCTGTTGTCACTTGCTTCCTTTGTTGTCACTTTGCTGCCTTCCTGCCTTCTGCCTACCATGAGCTGTTCCTCCTTTGGATTCCCCTCTGCCACCCTGCCTTGCAGTCAGCTTACTATGGAATGAAACCTCTACAAACTGTGAGTCACATAAACCTTTCCTTCTTTAACTTTGGGTGTCAGATATTCTGTCTTAACAACAAGAAAAGTAACTAAGACAGTGTCCAAAGGATTGCATGAGGTTTTAGGAAGACATCTAGATACAAACCATAACCAGAATTATTGCCATATGATGGGACCTACATGTGCAGGCACCTACTGCAGGGGTCCCTGCTGTGCCCAGCAGCGGCCAATTCTGCATCTCAAGGCTGTGAGTCAACCAGTGAAGTGGGCCCTACATCTTGATGGGCTTGGGTAACACAGCAGCCCTCATGCTGTCAGAGTAGAGAAATAGCCCAAGTTGTCCAATGGGAGCTTCCTGTGAGGAGCCTGAGCTGGTTAGAGCCAGATTGGACTAGATTAGCTTTGATGACCTTGCTGCAGCTCTTTCATATCAATTTGAGATGTTCCAAGTTCTGAAGTTTCTCAGGGGAGTATTCAAGGCAATCGCTCTCCTGTCTTCTATAAAACCATGTATTATCCCTCCTCCCTGATGAGATGTTCATGGATGTGTCCAGCACTTATTCCTGTTTCATCTGGAGAAAATAGAAATGTGAACAGAGGAAGACTTTGCTCAAAGTAGAAATGAGGTCCCAGGGCATGAAGAACCTGGAAGGAAGAGGGGCAAGGAGGAGAGGACATGGCAAGAGGAAAGAGGGATGTGGACAAAAGAAAGGAGAGGGGAGTAAAAGAAACATAAAGGGAAGGGCAACAAGGAGTGGAAAAGTGGGTATCAAATGGTTCTGGGCTACTCAGAGTTGCCAAGGAAGCTCCTAGCAAAGGAGGAGCTGGCCTCTTTGTCTATTGGGAGGCAATTATCTGCTGTCTCCTCCAAAGCATGGAGCAGATGTAGCTCCAACATTGCCACTGATTGACTGGCCCATGGTGGAAAGTGCTTTGAACCTTGCCTGCCACACACAACATTTATGAGCTGGGAGGCAAAGTGAAAGGAGAGGTGAGTGGGATCCCTGTTTGCTGTGGGAAAAGGCTGCACTAAAACCAGGGTGCAGCCAGTGTTAGAGTTATGGCTGGTGTCTTCCTGAGTCAGGGTGGAGGTGGGTGGCTGCTCTACATGGACAAAGTAATCTTCTGTTAACCTCTCTTCCTATGGATTCGGTTTATGTATCTCCTTCTGGCATTTGATTCATTTCAGGTGAAAAGATGGCTTTCTTGGAATTAGCCTTGGTCTCCGCGTTCATCTCATTAGCACTGACAGCTGATCACCACACATCTCCTTGCCCTTCCCTGGCAGCCATTTGGTCTGCTTGGTTCACCAAGGCCTCAGTATGAATGCTGTTCATTCATTCATTCATTCATTACACACACACACACACAAACATAGACACACACACACACACACACACATACCCTACACACCTCTGTTGGACCAGGCAGTGTAACATTGCTGCTGAGGGGACAATGGTAAACACAGCTCTACTCCTTCAGAGCTTATGGTCTAGTATCAGTTCTCAAGCCCAGTTTCACTTTAATGTCACTTTGAAACACTCCAGCCCAGGCTTCCTCTCTGACTTACTGCATCAGAGTCTCTGAATTGAGGGAGGGTCCAATTTCTAAAGCTTGTCCAGACTCCAAAGGCTCAAAGGCTCCTCCAGAGACACAAAAGAAGCGGGCTTTCTAAGCACGGGTATGACTTCAGTCCTCATAATTTCACCCTGGCCCTGTCATGGGGCATGAAAGTTCACCATTTGACTTCCATCTCTGCCCTGGGTAGCATTTCCTCCCAGCTTCTACAGCTGCTGGACAGCTCCTTCTTCCAGCCACCCAACCCCGCTCCTCCTGCTAGCCCTGGCTTTAACTTCTGGAGCTTTAGTAACACCGTGTCATCCTTTTGTCCTGCAGGTAGAGTGACCTTGAGCTGTCATTAACCCTTGGTGGCTTCTAAGCTGCTCTTCCTCCTTGTGACCTATCTCCTAAATGAATCCCTTCTGTATGAGAAGTCTAGGATGGTTTCTGTTGCCCTGAAGGGACAGAATGAAGTTCTCACTCCCTGTCCATTGGTGCATAGGGAGGCAGCAAGCAAGGGTTCTGGAAAAGGATATCCACATCATTTGAAGCATCCAGAGCAGGATTTAATAGGTGGTCCACAGCCTACTTACATCCAAATCACCTGGGAAGTGACTTCTGGATGACTCCTTTAATGTGCTCAATTGAATTTTCTGGCTGGAGTCAGAAATTATCAACTTGAAGAGATTCTTTCCAAGGTCTGTGTGTGTCCTGCTGCATATAACCATGTGGCTCTAGAGAGCTTCCAATGGCTTGAACCATCAGAGACCCAAGTGTGCTTCTCAGCCTAGGCTCAGCTCTGCTCTAACTCATGCGTTCTCTGAGCAGGGCATGGCCTCTCCCCATGTGGGACAGCTCAATGAGCTACAACAGGGCCATGTTGGTGGAGCAAATGCAACTCTCCAAATATATCATAGTGGTTTTGGAGCCAGGGGAGAGGTTCAGTGCATTAAAGTTGTGTGACTTGTCAGAAAGCAAAGGGCATGGCACCTGGACTCTTCCAGACCTGCTTTAGGCTGCAAGCTCAGGAAACCCTGGGTGAACACTTAACCTCTAGGGATGTTCAGTTTCTTGATAGCCCTTGCTGGTGTAGTAGTCAAGAAGAGCATTGGCACAATAGCCACCACATGTCCAGCACACAGTAGGCACCCTTATCAGAGTGTTGGAGTGGTCTCATTCTTATTCTCCCTTCCTGCTCCAACTTGAGATGAGTGTAGAGCAAGAGAGAGTGAAAACCAAGACCTATGTGAGTTTCTGCTGGCTTCATCACTCCCTCTTCTCTCTCCTTTCATGGTAAGCCAGGGATCCTGCTGCTTGCTGTGGATACTTTCTCTCTGTAAATTCCAATGACAGGTGATATTAACCATTTTTTCCCTTATGTGCTTACTGCTTTTGTAGTTAATCTCTTTTGTGGTTAAGGATTGTACATTTCAAAGCATCTTTCAGGAAATATCATAGGTATCCCATAAATATGGTTTTATTTCAATTACTCCTGCAGCATTGACCATGATCTGACCAGTAGGGTTGAATGTGCCAGGTGTGAGCCCCTGAAGGGGGAGTTCTCGCAGGTACTTTGCCTGCAATAGGAGTAGTTGCCATTAGGTGGTGGTGTGACACCATGGGACACTACTGAAGTTATTTGGAGCCTCAGTATAGGAAACTGATATGAAACTACTATCACCTTGACCTGGTTCAGAAGAAAAAGCTCTTAATAAAAAAACTGCATTATAAAACATTTAGCTAATCACCAGTTAACCGCCTATCCTGTGATTTCTCTGCCTAGTATTTTTTTCTAGCACTTAACATTATATTATATTATATTGTATTTATTATAGTATATATATTTTTGAGACAGGAATCTTGCTATGTTCCCAGGCTGAACTGAAACTCCTGAGTAGCAGGGAGTCTCTTCATCCAGGTTAAAGCAAATTGTTGTATCAACTACTCTCCTACTCTATCTTTTCTGTGGTGATGGAATGAAACCCAGGGCCTTACATGCACTAGGCAAGTGCTTCACCACTGAGCTACAACCTCAGCTCATCCAATACTTGATATTTTAAATGGTGTCTTTTTTTTACCCTTTTCTTTACTTACATTTCATTCAGTCTACAAATAACCCTTGCCATCCTATGATCCTTGACTTTTTCTTAGGATGCTGGCTTGATATCATTTCCTTTTTAGGGTAAGGTGTTTTCTCTCCAGTTTGAACTCTGTGCATTATTCACTAATATTTTGCTTCCTGTGGAACAAATAACTAACTAATACAATAACTGTTATGGTTTGTATCTGGATGTCCCCCCAAAGCCTCATGAGCTCATAGGTAGGGCTTTTCAGAGGTGAATGGATCTAGGAATATGGATTAAGGGTGTGTGATATCTGAATTAGTTTCCTAGTTGGAATAGCATAGTTTTAGGTGTGGCTGGGTGGATTTACTGATGAGGGAAGCCCTACCCTGAATGTGGGTGGCACCAATCAATAGGCTTGTAGACTGGATGTAATATAAAGGGATAGAAACAAGGCAGGCTCACTGCTTCCTCTCTGTCAAGCCATGAACTCTTTCTCTTCTGCCATGCCACTTGCCTTGGAGCCAGCCAACTATGGACTGAAACCTCTACAAACTGTGAGGTAAATAAGCTTCTCTTCCTTTAACTTTGGTTGTCAGGTATTTTGTCTCTCCAATAATAAAAGTAACTAAGACAATAACATTTTTTATTTTCCCTCCAAGGAAATTCTAGAATTTTCCAGTCAGCACACTGCAGCCACTCTCTTTTGGGAGGTTGTTTTACTTTCTTGCTATTGGAACTGAGCAAAATGGAGTAGAGATAGAATTCAAAAACATGTGCAGCCATGGTTCCCTCATGAGGTTCTCAGGAGAACTTCACGCAGATCAGGAACCATTGTAATTGTTTCCCTAAGAACAATTATGAGGTTATGATTACTAGGAAGACCTCTCTGTCCTTCAAAGTGCAGTCTACAAAGTTTAGGTATGTATATGAGAAAGTATGTATATGTATATTGGGGGTAAAGTTCAAGTGCAGAGGTCAATGTCTGCGCCTGGACCCCTTTCCTCATCCCGCTATTCTTGAGCCCTGAAGCCCGAGCTTCTCTGTACTTCTTGGGACCTCACCTCCAAGAATAATATGGTCCCATGCTTGGAAGCACTAATGGCAATAGGATGGTGGCCATTGGAAATGTCTGTCTTTGCAATAGTTCCTGCAGACAAGGGGCAAGGCTAGTAAAAAACACTTATGGGAATAATCCTAGCTGATGACATTGTGTGGCAGCTGGCCTAGGGGTTTTAATGCATTATACCCAAGCCCCCCATGCCCACTGGTTCTGGTTATCTATTGCTATGTAACAAACCATCCCAATACTTAGTGGCTGAAAACAACCACTGTTCTATGATCTCTTAGATTTTGTGGGTCTGTTTAGCCCAGGTTCAGCTGGGCTAGTCTTTTCCACCACAGTCTTCAATTCAGGTTGTTTGGACCTATTTAGCTGGTAGAGGGCCTCCTCTGGAAGGTTCAAGATGGCTTCAAACCATGTCTGGTGCCTTGGCAGAGATGGCTGGGAAGTAGGGCACAGCTGGAGGTAAAACAGAGCATTTCCATGTGGCCTCTCCAACATGGCAGCCTCAGGAAGGTAGGGCTTGTTACATGGGCCCCAGGGCTCCCAGATAGAATGTTTCAAGAAATCCAGAAGGAAGATACAGGTCTTCTGACCTTGTCTTGGAATTCCCAGAACATTACTCTGTTACATTCTCTTGGTCAAGCAAGTCACTGAGAGAAGCAGGATATAAAGAGATCCTGCTATCCATGAGGAGTGGGAAAGAGTCTGGCCATTTTTCTCCTACCTCTTCTGCTTTATATTCACTTTTTTGGTATCATTTATTACCTTCTAACATATTAGATACTTTGCTTATTTCTTAGGTTTTGTACTTACTGTTAATCTAGTAATACCTGAGCAGAAACTCCATGAGGGCAAAGATCATTGTCTATTTCCTTCATGAAAAGACCCTAAAAACATAGAAATCACATGTGGACCACAGTAAGTACTGGACTAACTGTTGAATACTGAATGAATTGTTTCACTTACTCCTCTCATGACCTTCTGAACAGCTAATATTATCTGTTTTAGAGATGAACACATAGAGATTAAAACACTTGTTCAGGCACACAGCTAGTGAATGGTAGAGTCAAGGTTTGAACTTGGGTCTTTCTGATATGTCTTTTTAAAGGTATAACTACATAATTCTATACCAGGAAAAAAATCAACACACAAGAGGGCAGGCAAAGAATGGTAAATGTGGTCTTAACTTCACAACCCATGTCAGTGACTGACCCTGGGTTCATGGTCCTTGAAATGACTTGGGTCACACATTTTCACTGCCTTCTTTTTACACAGAGAAAGCAGATGTTGGAGCGCTGTGGGAAGTTTAATGTGAGATGAGCTTGCTGCTCCTGCTCCAGGCTGCCGGGCACTGAGAGACAGTACAGGACTTTGGACATGGAAAGGTTCTTCAACTGATTGTGATATCAAGCCAGCCTGGTGTGTGAGGAACAAGCAGCTTTCTGTGCTCCTGTTGAATAATCACCTGTAATTTCTGCCCAGCTATATTTAGACATGATCCACGGTCTCCGTGTTTGCCAAGGAGATGACATAACCAAGGGGACAGTGTCTCTGAAGCCACACAAGCAGAGCCTGATGTCTGCAGTCACACCTTTCCCATCCCTCCCCTCCCTCCTCAGTCCACATTTCAAGCTTCCCAGCATCTCCAGGAAGAAGCCAGTATCCCTGGACATCTCAGTGAAGTGACATCATAGGACATTGTCAAATCCAATGAAATCTTTTCCCTGTAAATGTTGGCATTTGGATGCCTGTGATTTCCTTCAGGAGGGAGGGCCAGGATTTGAGCAGGTGTAGACAGTCTCTGTAGCTTATCATATCTTTCTCCTTTCCTCAGCTCTGGGAAGCCCCTCCCCCCACCATGTTCTTTCCTGCCATGCACCCCTGGAGAGGCATGGTCTGAAGTGATATTGCTGTCTGGTGACTCTGGTGGGAAGAGATGTGGCAGAGCAGAGCTGGGTGGTACCAGGTGGCTAATGGGAACCGTGGCCCAGTGGGCTTATGGGAGGTAGTAACACACTATTCTAAGGTGCAGGAGACAGGATCCAGAGAATCAAGGATTGAGAACAAGATTAGATGAAGAAAAAGGAGAAGCTAACCATAGGATCAGGGATGGGAGTAGTTCTGCATCCAGGGCTGGGACCACTCACTCACTCATGGACTCTTTGTCTTGGCAAGAACTTACTAAGTGCCCAATGTTTGCTCAGGACTATGTTGGGCACAGGGAATGCAAGGCTGAACCAAACAATCATGTTCTTAGCATGTGGTGAAATCTCATAGCAGGGGCTGCTGGGAGGCACACAACTGGCAAATGAACATGCAGTCAGGTGTGATGTGTGATGGGAGGGTGGGAGGAGTGTGGGCTGTTACCTCTGACCCCAGGTGAGTCTGGAGGAGCAAGAGGGGACTGTGCTGTACCAAGAGAGAAAGGCATTTGGGAAGGCTGTGAAAGGGACATGCCTGGCACGTTGGAGGAACTAGGTGAAGACCTCCAGAGGCAGCAGGTTCAGCAGGGCTCCTGGCACAGTGAGCCTTTGTAGGATTTTACAGTCCCAGCCAGCACACTGCAGCTCCAACCCTAGCAACATCTGAAATGCATTTTACAGTGTCCAACCACTGGCAGAGGCCTCATTGCTGAGTCTGCACTCCTGCATGACAGGAGGCCTTTCCAGGAAGCCCCTCTGGAGTCCCCTGATGGAACCAGCCCCTCTAGGATGCTACCTGGATGCCACCTATGGAGCCCTGTACCTCCCATGGGTGCCATGGGACTGCTCTCTTGAGGTCTTGGGCATCTTCCATATTTGTATCCTTGGTGCCCAGAGTATGGCAAGGCACACAGTCCATGCCCGAATCAGTAGCTATGCTATGAATGAAAGGTGTCCCAGTTCTGCTGCTGTGTTAGAGACTCTCCAGCCTGAGAGCACCACTTCACCATGCTTACAGACTCTAGGACTCTGGAATCCAGCCGGGGCATAGAGTTATCAGGGAAGAAGAATTCAAGTCTAGGTGAGTCAGCAGCTGGGGGTCTGGCTCAATCAGAGGGTATGTTCCCCTCCTGTGTGACTACAGGCACCAGCTGCTGGCTGGGACTTTGCTGTGGTGCTGATTGAACCTCTCCACGTGGCTAGGGCATGTTCACATCATATGAAGAAGCACCTAGTGATACACTTTTAGGTTGTCGCCTAACAACACACTTTGGGCTGTGGGTCACCAGACCACTGAGATGTGATGCACACTTCTCATGGGAGGAGCAGGCTTTCTGTGGGGCCACGGTCTCTTCAGTTAATTGGAGTGGCTTAGTGTGCTATGCTGTTGGGGCCCCTTCTGGAGGAGCTCCTGGTGCATACAGCTGATGGGAGGAAAGGAGGCTGAGCATCCCCATGTGGACTGAGAGGGATTGGAGTACAGGGGGCCCTTCAGAATGCTGCTGCCCTGGAGCAAGGGAAGAAGCCTGGGTCCAGGCATGGGACAGAGGGAAACATGAAGCCTCTTTCAGTGATAAAATGGCACAGACGGGAGGGCGGTGCTGAGATATTAGCCTCCCCTTGTCACCTCAGGGGACCTTGACCTTACAACCCGAGGCCTGAGACAGGAGCATGTGTGCGTCTTGCAGGCTGAGTTGGGGAGGGGCTCTGTGCTCGGGTCCAGGCCTCGACCTCATTGTCTCCGAGTCAATAAGGGAGAAGTGGCTTTTGGATGAAGAGTGGGAGAGGCTGGAGAGCTCACACTGGCCCTGCATCTGTCTGGGTGCAGGTCCTGCCTGCTGGTCCTCTGAGGGCGGGGCCTTCCCTGGTGCCTTGGAGGCAGAGCTCAGACTGTTCTTTTTTTTTTTTTTTTTTCTTAAATTCTTCTATTGGTACATTTTAGGTATACAATACATCATTGGGTACTTGTACCTGTACATGATGTATCTTGGTTCTTATTTTTTCCCCATTACCTGTGCGCCCTTCCCTATTTACATAGACTTTGTTTCAATTTTTTCCTTTTCTCATAATTTTTCCCTTCCCTTCTTTCCTTTCCTCTTCCCCTCCCACTTCCCCTACACCTTTGGACCTTTTCTTCCTATTTCAAATTATCAATTATTCATTTTAATCATTTTAATCCTTATTTACACTTTCAGTTTCTCACACCAGAGAAACTATTCGGTATTTACACATGTGTGTGCTATTTATTTCACTTAAGAGTATGGCCTCAATATGCATCCATTTAGCTCTAAATATCTCTAGTTTCTCATTCTTTATGGCTGAGTAGTACTCCGTTTTATAAAAACCCCACATCTTCTTTATCCAGTTTCCAGTTGATGGGCACTTGGGATGTTTCCAAGCTTTAGCTATTACAAACTGTGCAGCTATAAACACAGGTGCACATATATCACTGTGATATGCTCTTTTACTTCTTTTGGCAAGAAACCCAACAGAGGAATAGCTGCATCAAATGGGACCTATAGTCCTAGTTCTTTGAGGCATCTCCATATTGATTTCCACAGTGGTTGCACCAGTCTGCACTCCCACTGACAACGAAGAAGGGTTTCTTTCTCCCCACACCCCTGCCAGCATTTGTTATTGGTTGATTTCTTGATAGCAGCCATTCTTTCTGGGGTGAGGTGGAATCTCAGTGTTGTTTTCATCTGCATCTCTCGAATGACCAGTGATGTTGAACATTTTTTCATATATTTATTTGCTGCTTTTGCTTCTTTGTCTGAGAAATATCTGTTCATTTCAGATCCCCATTTTTGAATTGGGTCTTTAAATTTGGGGGGTCTGATTTTTTTCAGTTTTTTATATATTCTAGATAGTAGTCCTTTGTCTGAGGTACAGCTGCTAAAATTTTTTTCCCACATTGTATGTTGTCCCTTAGCTCTGTTGGTGGTTTCTCGTGCAGTGCAGAACCTTTTAATAAGATGAGATCCCACTTGCTGATTCTTTGTGCTAGTTCCCATGCTACTGAGGTTTTGTTCATGAAGTCTTTTCCTATGTCAATGTCTTCAAGAGTTCTACCTAACTTATCTTCTAGCAAGTTTAGTGTTTCTGTTTTAATATTTAGATCTTTAATCCACTTCGATCTTAGTTTAGTGCATGGTGATAGATATGGGTCTAGTTTTAATCTTTGGCAGGTTGAAATCCAGTTTTTCCAACACCATTTATTAAAGAGGCTATTTTTCCTCCAGTGAGGATAGCTGGCTCCTTTGTCAAAGATGAAGTGGCTGAGTATGTCTGCAGTTGTTTCTGCATCTTCTAATCTAGTCCACTGATCTTTGGGTCTGTTTCTTTGCCAGTACCATGCTGCTTTTATCACAGTAGCTTTGTAGTATAGTTTCAAGTTGGGGATTGTGATACCCTCTGCCATATCCCTGTTGCTGGGAATTGCTTTTACTATTCTAGGTCTCTTCTTGTTCCAAATGAATTTTTGGATTGTTTTCTCTAGTTCTGTAAAGTGTATTGTTGGAATTTCAATCAGCATTGCATTAAATCTATATAGCAGTTTTGGAAATATGGCCATTTTCACTATATTGGTTCTTCCTACCCAGGAACAAGGGATATCTTTCCATTTTCTTATGTCCTCTTTGATCTCTTTTTTCAGAGTGCTGTAGTTTTCAGTACAGAGGTATTTTGCTTTCTTTGTTAGATTAATTCCTAGATATTTCATTTTCTTTGGAAGCTATTGTAAAAGGAATTATTTCCCTAATTTCTCTCTCAGTGAGTCTGTTATTTGTGTATAAGAAGGCTATTGTTTTGTGAGTGTTGACCTTGTATGCAGCTACTCTACTGAATTTGGTTATTAAGTCTAGGAGACTTGTGGTGGAGTTCTTGGGGTCTTCTATATAGAGTATCATGTCACTGTAAATAATGACACTTTAACTTCTTCCTTTTTTTTTTGGTCTGGACCGGGGATTGAACTTGGGTCCTTGCGCTTGCGCAGCAGGTGGTAAAACCACTGAGCTAAATCCCCGGCCCTCAATAACTTCTTCCTTTCCTGTCTTTATTCCTTTTATTTCTTTCTCTTTTCTAATTGCTGTGGCTAATATTTCCAGAGCTATATTGAACAGGACTGGTAATAGTGGGCATCCTTGTCTTGTTCTTGATTTTTAGCGTGAAGGTTTTCAGTTTTTGACCTTTTAGTATGATGTTGGCTGTTGGTTTTTCATAGATAGCCTTAATCAGGTAGAGATAAAGACCTTATATTCCAATTTTCTGTAGGGTTTTTATCATGAATGGGTGTTGGATTTTGTTGAATGCTTTTTCTGCATCTATTGAGATGATCATATGGTTTTTGACCTTGGCTCTGTTAATGTCATTTATTGCATTTATTGATTTATGGATGTTGAACCATCCTTGCATCCCTGGGATAAATCCGACTTGGTCAGGGTGTATGATCTTCTTGATGACTGTCTGTATTCTGTTTGCCAGTATCTTGTTGAGGATACAGCCCACGTTTTTTAAGTGAAGCTAAAATTCATCTTTGGCCCTCCCTAGTGTCTATTCCAGGGCAATTTCCTTCCCCACATTAGAAGTGGTCCTGTGAGTGTTCACTGCCCCTCTCTCAGCCCCTGGCCACTGCGGACCAGAGGACTCCAGGTGGCCTGTGCTTGATATTTTGTACATGAGCTGTGTGTCAGCCATTTTTGTGTCTCTGCGAGGAAAGAAGGGACCTGCTTAGCCTCTGCTGGAGGACACCCTGAATCAGCCCTAGGGCGAGTGGGAGGGGTGTTCCCTCCTCCACATCTTGGGTCCTAGGTGGGCAGCACAGGAAGGAGCCTGGCGCTTGCACAGGTGGCCAGCACAATGAGCTGACTTCTTCCTTCAGCCCTGCAATCCTGCTGGGAGGGATAAGTGTCCACCTCCCCAACAGCAGCCAGCAGACTAGCAGAAATACCTCCTTGCACACATGAGGCCTGTTGCAGACTCTGCCTGCCAGGGAAGCATTGGCCAAGCAAACATTCATGCAAAGGGCTGGGGGTCTGGGTATAGGGTACAAAAGCCCTGGGGTCCACATCTTCCTTCAATCCAGGCTTTACCTCTCAATGATCTTCCCCGGCACATAGCCCTTTGTGTCTCAGTCTGCCCATCTGAGGACTGAGGATGATGGTCTACCTACAAGGACCATGGGGAAGATGGAATGAGAGAGTGACAGCCAGGGTTGGGCCTGGGCTAGGGGACAGCAAGTGTCATAATGGCTGGATCCCTTGAGCTCAAAGTTCCACCAAGCAAAGGAGTCTCTAGCCTCACCCTCTTTCAGCCCTTGCTGTTCTTAGCCCCCCAGATCTGTGTTGCCCAGTTGGCAGCCACTAGCCAGGGGTGGGTCTCAAAGATCAATTGATTGGGCTGTAGTCCCAGTATTCTGGGAGGTCGTGGTGGGAGGATTTCAAGTTCAATGCTAACCTGGGCAACTTAGTGACTTAGTGAGAACTTGTCTCAAAAATAAAAAAGAATTTTAAACGGGACGCTGGGCATGCAGCTCAGTGCAAAGGTATGGGTTCCATCTGCAGCCCCACATGCACAAAGAAGATCAGTTGGTTAGGGTTAAAAATTATTTCCTCAGTAGTGTTGATCACAGTTTGAGTGCTCCATGGCCCTGAGTGGCGTGTAGCCCCCACACTGAGCAATGCAGGTATAGGGAGTGGCTGTGGTTATGGAGGGTCCTCCAGACAGTTCTGCCCTGCAGTTCTGAGCTTTTCCTTGCTCTGTAAATGTTCACTCCCCTTTTTCACTCCACACGGTGCTCATGGCCTCCCTCCTCCCTCCCGGCTGAGTCCCATGCACTGGGGGCTTCCATCCTCCAACTCTTCCCATTTCTTCAGAGGGAAGGAGCCACTGAGGCTGTGGCCACTGCTGGTCCCTTGCTGCCTCCCCCAGCCTTCCCCCAGTCAGGCTGTTGCTCTGCTCCAGGTGGTGTGGCTGGTTGCGTGAGGCTCTTCACTTCTATCTGGGCTCGGATCTGCTCTGCCTGGGCAAATTCTGAGTGCTGGCCTGAGAAGGCCAGCTTCCCAGGTGGCTCTGCCCACAGTGGGGCAGAAGTCAAGAAGCTGAGAATAGGCAGGCATATGTGGCTTCTGTCCACAGCCCACTGACCAAGGCAAGGTCCAGCACTGAGCCCAGATCTAGGGGCAGTGAGGCTTCTCTGCCATAGTGGAAAGGACTGCATAATTATAAGGCCAAGGGTGTAGACACAGGGAGGGCAAAGAGCTGGAATGGAGTCCAATACTGGTCAGGAAGTTTAGAACCCTGCTCTCAGCATCTCTGCCCTTTCTTGCCTGGTGGCCAGCTGCGGGTTCACTGGCCTCCCAGATCCTTCCACTGTTAGATGTCATTCTGTGTTCCATGAGAGATTCTTCTTACCCCTCCCTCTGCCCATACTTCCCGTGACTACTGCCATTCCAGCACAGCTTCAAAGATGGTGGTGCCTAAAGTGCAGTTTACTGAGAACTAGCTCTGTGTATCCACCCGAGGAATTTGCCAGCTGACCTAGTACCTGTGTTCTCAGATCCATCAGGCTTTATTGATGGTACCCTGGGCAAGTGAGAGCTGTCTTGGTTGGAGCCGGGGAGAAGAACACTTCTCGTGTGAATCTTGACAAATGCCTGCTGGACAGGGCTCTGCTCCAGCACTCAGGAGGTGTGCATAGGTGCCTACCCCATCATGGCTCACAGTGTCTCCCAGCTCTGGGGCCCCACTTTTTTCTTGTGCAGAGGAGGTGGCCAGGCTAATGGCCCTGATGGCTCTGAGACATTGTGGTCCTGAGTCATCACTCTGCTCCAAAGGGCCTTGTTTTCTGATCACTCTCTACCAACCTTTCCAACCTCTGTTCTCTGCCAAGGGAGCAGAATTCCAGATTCCCTAAAAGAGGTTTTGAGGTCTCCTTTTTCCAGAAGGTATACTGTGGGGATCTGCCTGTGGCCTGGGCCATGCCTAGACATTCCCAACTTGGGATACCATTGCTGTCTGCAGTGGTGGGAGAAGGTGTTGTTAGAACACCAATATCATGTTGCAAACTTAAGTCACACTCAACCAGATACTGATGGCATTCTCAGGGTAATGCAGCACCCAGAGGTGCTGGTTGGCAATGCAGAAATGTGATATTGGTTCCTAGGGCTTCTGCCCACCTCTCCTACACCCACATAAATACCAGAACAATGTGGGCTTTAATTTTCTTCAGAGGAACCCTGTGCTTTTCTTCCCCAGGAATCCAATTGACTAGCATTTATCTAGAATGATTTGCTGTTAGTTTAGAAGTGCATGTTTGAAGACAAGGATGTTTCAGAAAAAGGCCCAGAAATAGCTGGAGAAAATAATCAGTTTGGTTGCTTGCCGGCAACAACAATAGAAGCAGGTGGAGTGATTCATAGCTCCTGGGGAGACTGCTCCCTGCAGGATCCGGCCTGGGCAGCTCTTCTCGGAAGCATTTGCCAGGGTCAGGGCATCTACAAAAGGGCAGCAGCAGATGGAGGAAGAGTTGGAGCGGGAGGTGGGAGAAGGGGCTGAGGATACCAAAGGCTGCAGTTGTGCTGGCTGGGCAGGTGGACACCAGGAGGGTGGTGAATTTCAGACACAGATTGAGGGGGTGGAAGAAGGCCCAGCCTGAGGGGCACCTGACAGAGCTTGGGCTCTCAGAAACTAGCCAATGCCTAAATTCTGAGTGCTACTCAGGTCCCCTTTTAACAGATTCTGTGCCTGGTGCTCCTACTATGTGCAAGACACTAGGCATCCTCGGTGAACATAACCTGGAGGCACCAAGGTTGTTGTGACCATTAATTCAATATGATGCAATTCATGATTGTGCTGATAGAGATCTTGACACATGCTATTGTCTGCTTTCTTCCTCAATGAAACCTCAAAATGTAGATATTTCATTTTCATTTTTATAAGTGACTGCAAGTTTTCTAGTAGCTGCATTAAAAACAGAGAAAAGAAACAGGTGAAATTCATATCAATAAAATATCTGATTGAACCCCAAATATCTAAACTGTTATATGGAATCATTTAGGAATACTAATGAGCTATTTTGCATCTTTTTTTGTGTGTGCATGAAGTCACTGAAATTTGGTGGGTTTTATATTTAACAGTATATCTCAGCCGGAACCAGTTGTACTTCAAGTGCTCAAGGTCACATGTAGACAGCAGTGTCTGTATTGACCAGTGCAGGGCTAGAGACATGCACAGGGTTTCCATGAAAGTGGTGCAGGGGCATGTGACCAGGCCCCATCATCCATTTCAGGTCAGTTTCAAGGGCAAGGAACCACTGAGACTTAGGAAGAGAAATTGCCCTACCAGGTTTAAACACCAGGGGTGCCCTGTTCTTCCAGTGGTTGTGGGTGCATGGGGCAGAGGGGATTCTAGAGGTCAGCCAGGCAGAAGCCAGAACAGCAAGGTGAAAGCAGACTCCTGTAGCTCTGTCATTTGTTGAGGGAACCACCAGCATCTGCCAAAGTGGGGAGGGTTAGATGGTGAGAAGCAGGAGCCGGGTGGTGGCGGCCAAGTTACATTCTGTTGGGGGTTTGTGTTTTAGTAGACAACTCAACAAGCCTCCTAGAAGCTAGATTTGTGGGCCAAGATGGGAAGACAGGCAGAGAGAACATTTAGGGTACGGGATGGTGCTGGGGAAGGAGCAGCCAATTGGTGGTGGAGAGAGAGAGACCAAGGACTGGACTCTGGGATATCTTGGATTTGGGAGGGAGGAGGAGGGAAGCATCTACTAAAGTTGCCAAACTGTGTGATTTTTCTGCTCAAACCAGGCACCCTGGGGTGAAAGAAGATGGTCAGGAATCTGGAGCACACCGTCTCTGTTTTACAAACAGAGGTGCTGATTCAAACTCAAGAGGCAGCTAGAATGGCCCTCAAATCTCCTCCCAGACCTCCCTCTCTTCACCTCCCCCATCCCAGCTGGAACCATCTGCCTCCCTCTGCCCTTGTAGTTCCACTGAATGGGGGCCTTTCTTCCCATTTTTGCCTCTCCCAGTGGCTTTCTATTGCACCAAACACCTGTTCATGTGGGTGACCACCTGGAGGTCCAGCACACCTGTGGTGACAGGAAGATGGTTCCCAGTGCACATGCTCTAGCACTGTCCTGGTCCTCCCAGCTGCAGCTGCTGGTGTTTAATGACAGCCGTGCTTCCACTTGCACCAGAGCACCCCACTGTGCTGCTGAGAGGCCTGGGTTTCTGCTCTGTGAATCTTGCTTTCAGTACTAAGGGGGTCTAGACAGTGGTGGGACTATAAAGTTCCTGAGGCCTTGGCTCTCCAGACCCACGACCACTCTACTTGTGGGCTTAGGAGCTGGGTGTCTGCTGTCATTGGCGCTCTCCTCTGACTCTCTTGGAACTTAGCCACCACAATCCAGCTGGAGGGAAGATTAAAGGAGGAGCCTTTATGTGGAAAATTTACAGGGAGTAAATGGAGGTCGAGATCTGAGCCACCCCTGCTCAGGGCTTGGACACATGAGAGGGGCCATCTTGGTCCTTCAGCCCCCACGCAACTGCCCTGGCCAGCACCCCATGGAGCAGACATGAGCTGTTGCCCCTCAGCCCTGCTTGAGTTCCTATCCTATTGCATCATGTGTTGCTATGTGGAGGCCAATTGGTTGCTGTTTGTGAGCCATGAAGCTTGGGGTGACTTCCCACACAGCAATAACTAACTGATAACAACCCACAGGACCCAAGTGCCTTAGAGCAGGACCTGGCTGGGTTCACTTTGCATTCTCTCCGCTCACCTGGGACTTCTGAAGCTGCTGGAGAAATGCTGGATGCCAGGGAAAGGCCAAAGTAAAAAGCAGAGTGTTGTCCAGGCCAAGTAAAGTCAGAAAGTCTAGATTCATTGTTTAGAAATGTGCTCAGTAAAAACCAAAGCAAAATAGATAAGATTCCCCCTTTACAGATGAGCATCTGCTCTTTTGTTGGTCTCAGCTGACTCTGGCTACTGTTCCCCCCTCTCCCAGCTACCTTGTGCTTCTAGCTTCCAACACAGCCCAGCTGCTGTAAGCAGGGATCAGCAAGGGATAAGTGGCTTCAGGAATCTCTCAGCAAGGGACTCAGGACCAAGCCCTGGTGACCATCACCATGACAACCTGGTTTCCATGGTTCTATCACTAACCTTTCATTGCCAAAGATGACTGGATGAGCCTCAGCTTCTGGGAAGCCAGGAAGAGAGCTGGTGGGAGAAGTTAGGGAAGGAGAGACCCTGGGGGCACCACCCAAGTTTTACAGAGTGACAGGGTCTTTGGGAGCAGCGGGTCCTGACTAGTTACACCTGACCCTTCCTTGGGACATGGGCACAGTTTGTGGACATGGGCTTGGAGCTGCCAAGAAGCATGGCTTTGAGTCCTCTCAGGGGAAACTCCTTCCAGTCCCAATGGCTGCCGCTGCCTCCAGACCCATCCTTAGCCATAGAGGAACAATGCCTAGGGGCTGGGATGACAAGATAGGGGCAGCATCTGCCCTGCCCTCCACTCCCTGCCTTTATGCCAGTGGACAATTGTCCTTTGTCCTTTCCCAGTGGCCCAGAGACATCAGCACTCCCTGATACTTGGCCACTTCTAGGTGCATTCAAAGACCTCTTGGGTCCTGGAGGGCATCAGGTAATGGCCCTCAAAGTGGCTCATGGTGCTGTCCACACGTTCATGACACTTTCATAAGGCAGCACCATCCATGCCCATGGTTTTGTGTTTTACAGAAGTGTCAGTCTGATTGAAACTAGGAAGAAGTGTGTCCATTCCTGCAGAGAAGGAGCTAGAGGACCATGGCAGGGATTGTCCAGCGGCCACGTGTGCTGACTCTGCGCTTCTACAGCCGAGGGAGGGGAAGGAGCTGAAAGGCCCCACAGCTCTTCCACCTGAGCTTCTGCTGTTCCAGTGGTTCTCCAAGTGTGGTGTTCAGAGGAGCAGCACAGCCAGTAAGAAACACACATTCCCAGGCCCCTCTCCAGAGCTGCTGACTTGGAACTGAGGATGAGGCCAGCCAGCTGTGCCCTAAGAAGCCTCGGGGCTTGGGATGGTTGCTTCAGCTTGAGAATAACTGTGCTCTTGTCTCTAAAACATACACAGAGAAGCCTCTGGTCTATGCTTCTTTATCATATTTTTAGTTGATATATAATTGTGCATTTAGGGGTATCGTGTACTCTTTTGATACCTGCATATATTGTGCAGTGATCCAATCAGGGTAATTAGCGTATCAGTCACTTCAAACAGTTACCACTCTTCATGTGGAAATAGTCAAGGCCTTTCTTCTAGCTATTTTGAAATCACCCTACTGTGAACTACAGAACACTGGAATGGAATCCTACCCTCTAAATGTATTTTTGTATCTGATAACCAATCTGTCTGTGTCTCCTCCCCTTCTCAGTGTCTGGTAGCCATCATTTCTTTATTAGTACATGTTTGCAGAACATAATGAATGTATATATTCATCATGAGAAGCTGGTAATATACTTACTACATTTTAATCCCTTTTACTTCCCCTTCCCTCCCTCTTTCCCCTCTCCCTTCATCCCTCCATAAACTTTCTATCTGCAAAAGGTCTCCCTCCCCATTTCCTATCATCTGTCTTTTATTTTGTTCTTTACATTTATTTATACTTTGGGTTTCTTATATGAGAGAAACCACGCGATATTTAAGGTTGTGTATCTATTTCATTTCACTGAGTATTACGGCCTAAAGGTGGATCCATTTTCCTACAAATGACTCAAATTTATCCTTTTTCATGGCTGAGAAATGCTCCAGTACATACATATATATATACTGCATTTTCTTTCTCCACTCATCTGTTGATAGGCATCTCGGCCAGATAACCTCTATCCTACTCTCTTCTTCCATGACATCAACTTTTGTAGCCTCCACATAGGCATGAGAGCATGTGGCATTGTGTTTCTGTGCCTGACTTAACACCATACTGTCCTCCATGGTCATCCACCAGTGGATGAATAGATGAAGAAAAATGTGATATATATGTACATCATAGGGTATTATCAACCATAAGGAAGAAGTAAATTCTGTTGCTTTCAAGCAGGGTCTTCTTTCCTCCACGGTGACATTCTGAGCACAGGGTTCCAGAGCTCTGCATCTTCTGTGGCCCTCACAGCTCCTGGGCAAGGGCTGAATGAACCAGTTACTGGCCCACCCTGTGCCTAGAGCTTTATTGCCAACACTATAACTTAACGTTGGGGGCAGACAGAGTACGGAATGTCTGCTTTGAGATGATGGAGAATCGGGATGAACATTCTCTCCACTCTGCCCCGCACCGCTGGGATTTGGGGTTGGACTCACTCTCTTCCCAGTTACTAACTCCGCCACCACTCACCCCTTCCAAAATTCTGAGCTTGGATGTGAGCCTTGTAGGACTTGCCAGGTCTTGTAAATTTAAAAACCAAATTTAAGAGTTTACCTAAAGGAAGTGGTTAGCTCCATCAGGCCACTTGTGCATTCAGAGACCTGATATCTGTGGAGTCACCGTCCACTGCAGACACAGCAGAGTGTTGTGGGACACTTCTCACATGGCAAGTCAAGGCCATCTGTCTTAGCAGGACCCCTGGAGGTCAGACAGTGGTGCAGGGCACTGTGCCCTCTAGGGTTTAGAATGGGACCACCTCATACCTGCAGTGGCTGCTGCAGATGCTCACAGCAGGGCTGGGAAGACCTTTTGTCCCTGTCACTGTTCTGGGTCTTGGTGCCTGGTTCAACTGATGGCCTGCTGAAGTTGGGGTGGGGGCTGGCAGATTTCCTGTTCTTACTGAAGGACAGGGTCCAATAATTGTTCAGTCAGGAGATGACATGGAAGGGACTTGTGGAAGTTCTGCTGCATAAGTGACTTTACTGAAGGCCCTGGCCCTGCTGGGGCTTCTTCTCTCCTTCTTCTCTGGCCTGTGGCCTGGTCACATGGCAGATGCTGCAATTTCAGGGCCAGCCCTTGTGCCTGAATGCCCCGGTGTATCCCTGGGGTTGGGGGATGCTCCTGTCCTGTGGGACTGAGGGCTGGTGTGTGGAAGGCCAGGTGACAGAGCCACCCTTCTTTTCTTCTCCTTCCTCCCTTCTCCTTCTCTTCCTTCTCCTTCTGCTTCTCCTCCTCCTCCTCCTCCTTACCTTACAAAGACATTTCAGAAAGAGGAGTTCCAGAACTGCTTCAGAAAGTGGCAAAAAACCAGGGTATTTGTGTTCAAATTAAGGCAAAGTATTTTGAGAGGGATTCATGCCAATGTGTCTTTTACTGTAATAATTTTTTTTAAAAAAAATAAATATTCATCATATATTTTGATTGCATCATAAAAGATGACTTCTGCCCCAGTCCTTGGCTCCCTTCTGCCCTCACCTCCTCACTGTCCTGGTCCCTTTGCACTGGCCCTTGGAACACTCCAAGCTCCTCCCTGCCTCAGGGATCCATGCTGCTGTTCTCTGGGCCTCAGGTGTTTGTGCCCATTTTCCATGCCGAGGCCTTGGTGCACTAGAGGCTAAACTTACATGTTCTCTCCCAGAGTCAGTGGCCCTGGGCACTTGCTCTTACTCTTTGCTTAGTTCCATTCCTGGCACTTCTCTCTCCCTGAATCCCTTTCTACATTCCTGAGCATGCTTATTGCCTGTCCTCCTCTTGGGGACCAAATGTACAGAAGAAGGACTGAGTCCAGCTGATTGCATCCTAGGTCCCTGAAATCTCACCCGTGGTTGGTACCCCGTGAATGCTGGCAGACTGAATGCCAAGTTTGGAGGCAGGAGGTGCAGGGACTCAGGTCTGCCTGATGCAGACACCATGCCCCCTTCATGGCCATGCTGGGCAGGGAGGTGAGATTTAGCTGCTGAGAGGCCCAAGGTGGTCTGGAAGCTGGAGTTGACTTTTTTCCTCATCCTCCTTCAGACTAGTTCCATGCATCAACAGATCATTCTAACTGCTGAGTTCTTTGAAAATCATGAAACTGAATCAAAGTGGGGGGGATGACAATCCCTGATTTTGCCGTAAGTTACCTGATCTTAGAGGAGACACTCAATGGCTGTGCAGTGGGCGTCCTACTTAAGATGGTCTGAGTTACGGAGGTGTCAATTGCATTTTGGTGCAAAAGGTGACAGGAAGTCTCATCTTCTCTGGTGATGCCAGGCAGTGGCACAGGGCCCTAGGTTCCTCTCAGCCCAAGATAACAAGGAGAAAGAATTGATGTACTCAGCAGGACGAGTGGCCAAGCTATGCTATTCAGTAGGTTGAGTACAATAAATGCATTTTGGATGTACAATATTTTCAATCTACCATGGGTTTACTGGGCAAGTTGAGGAGCATCTGCATTTCATTTTGTCACATATGTAAGCCGGTGTGTTAGTTTCCAGTGGCTGCTGTAACACCTTACCACAAGCTTGGTGATTTTAAGCACATGTATCCTCTCACAGTTCTGGAGTTGAATCTGAAGTTAGTTTCCCGGGCCTTTGGTCTGGACAGAACCCTCCCACCAAGGGCTGTCGAGGAGAACTGGGCTTTGCATCTTCTAGCTTCTGGTGGCTGCTGGTGTTCCTGGGCTAGAGCCTGTGTCACTTGCATTTTCCACCCTGCACCTTCACCTCTGGGTGTGTTTGTTTTAGAACTGCCTCTGTCTCTTCCCAGGTGGGGTGAGATTGCATTTAGGATCTCCCAGAACAGAAGTATTCTTAACTTCCTCTCCCTGTTTACCATATAAGGTGATACTCACAAGTTCCAGGATTTAGGAGTTGGTTGTATCTTTGAGGCCACTGCAGATGAGAATCTCAATATCTGCTGAGCTCACTGTGAAAGCTGTTGCAGGACCCAAGGAGACTTGGAGTTCTGCATTGAAACTGAGCAATTCCCTTTAAATCTTTGCCCTTCATAGCTTCTAGAAGGACAGAGAGGCAGCACAAAAGTGGGTCCCTGTGGTGATGCTCAGGCTGCTTGCATGTGTGCCACCATGAGATAAGCAGTGACACAGGGAGGATGGCTCTGGCTTCTGTCCTCTGGGCATCTCTGGCCTGACAGCCTCTGTAGGTGTCACAGCCACACTCTGATAGCAGTTGCTTGAATTTGTGGGTGTTTGGCTGTGAAATTGAACAGACAAGACTAAAACAACCTGAGGGCTGTGGCTCTCTCACAGTTTTGCAAGCTCAGCAGAGATAAGCAATTAGCTCTGTGTGCAGAACACTGTTTCCTCTCTGGAAGGAAGACCACAGGATCTGTCCATCAGGAGAAGTCAGGTTCCATGTTTACAGCACACAGCATCCTGCAGGGCAGGGGAGGGAGGTGAGCAGAGGGGATGCTGCAGAGGCTTGTGGGCATGTCCTGGTTCTACCTGGAATCACTCAGGGAGTTTAAAAGCCCCACACCTGAGCCCCACCCTCAGAGCCCAGAACCTCCAATGAAATTGGTCTGGGTGTGGCCTGGGCATCAAGGAGATTTAAAAACTACCCATGACTTTAAAATAGGCTGTTGGAGGCTCTGGTTCGGTTATAGGCTTCACTCAGGTGTGGTGGACAGAATGATCTTAGACCGGAAGTTCAGCCGGATCATTGGATAGGGAGAGAGTCCAATAGAGCTCAGTCCTGGTGAGTTGTGGGCTTCCTTGGGAGTTTTAAACATGTGCACACACTTAAGTACAAAGCAGGAACACCGCAGCCTGCAGAGTTCTCTGGATTTGGGGCTCTGGAGACATGGCTCCTGGGGACAACCTCGGTTTGAATGGGCTTTGTTTCCACCTCCTCCTGGGGCACTGGCAGCTCTCACCTCCACACAGCTCAGTGCTTCTCAGATGGTAAAGTGCAAGTACAGATTCAGGTGGGGACAAGTGCAAATTGAGGGAGGCCGGCTGGAGCGGAGCCCGAGCTTCTGCCTTTCTCATGAGCTCCCAGTGCTGCTGCTGAACCTAGGTGCATTTCCAAAAGCAAGAGTTCAGATGTGGCCCAGCGAGCAGCTCATGAGCACCATGCCCAGGAGCTCCATGGGGCCCTTCCTCGCTGGGACTACAGATTTCTCTTCAAGTGTCAACGCCTCTCCTTATCTTACTTCTAGTCAGTTCTTTATTTTACCCTGCCCATTACTCTTGCCTGGTTTCTCCGAGTGGTACTTCAACTCCCTGGAGCAAGGGGTTCACAAGTATAATCACCTGCAGAGCTGCAAAAACTCCTGATGACTGGGTGCTGACTCCGAGGAGCCAGAGTCAGTGGTCTTAGGTATGGCCTGGGTGTGGAGCCTCTGGCCTAGAGCAGGGCAGAGTCTCCAAGTATGGTCTCAGGGCACCAGCATCCTCAGGTGCTAAGGATGAGTTGATCTGGGGTGGAGAGGAGGGCAGGGTGTAAAGAGAAACAAAAGAATCAAGATTCCATGTGCATATACACTATGAATGCATTTATTATGTGTTGTAAAAATACATTAAGAAAAAAATGCACATTCTCTGACCCTTCCCAGGCTTGCTGAATCAGGAGCTCTGGGGAGAGCCCAGGGTTTGTGGCCCAATGAGGGCCCCTGAGAGATTCTGGTGCACGTGTACTGTGTACTTTGAGAGCCACCTGTCACTTCTGGACCACTGCTGAGAATGGGGAGAGGAAGGGGCCTTGGTGGGGTCTCTCAGGAAACCCAGAGTGAAAGCAGGGGTCCTGAGGAGGCCCCCAGCATCCCACAAAGCTGAGGACCCTGGTGACTCAGAGGCCATGCTTGGGGGCTTGCTGCACTGGTGGCTTCTCAGGCTACCCCACCCCCACCCAGTGCACCAGCTATTTAAAGCCTTGCTGAATAATATTTTCCACCATGTGGCACAGACTTTCCTCGGCTTATCTACAGCTGTCTGGGACCCAAGTCCCTAGGGCAGATCTCTTATCTCTCTGTTTTTTTTCCCCTCCTAATTGAGGCCAAATTGGGTAGAAGTTAGGAGGGAGGGAGGGGAATGGCCTTGAATATTCCCTCCCCTTGCAGTGAAACCTCAGGGCCCACACAGCCTTTCCAGGCCCTCCCTCCATGCAGAAGGGATCACAGGGAAGGCGGATCTGTTGCCAAATGCACACAGCTTATGCAAGGAATCAGAGGGCAGCTGGAAAGGCACCTTGAGATGTCTGAGGTCCAGGGCACCAGCAGGCTCCCAGCAGTGGCCGGCAGATGGGCAAGATGGAGCAGCCTGAGGTAGAGGCCCTCAGAGAGGATGATCTACCCGTAGGCTCACAGACTCAGGCTGTGCCTGGGACCCTGCTTGGAGAAGGAGGTGCACTCTTCAGGCTCCCTGGGCCACCTATGGGGCAGGCTGGTTGGGGGGTGTTGATTCCACAGTATCATCATAATCATTGAGCCTATTCTCGGGGACTCTGGGCTGTCCTGATGGAGCTAAGAGCTGGGCTTTCTTTCCTATTCCCCCCTTGGCCAGATGGGGCTTCCCTTGGACGGTGTAGACCTTGGGGGAGAGCATGCTGGGGAAGTGGCCAGTGGCTTTTCCCCCACGGAAGAAATGTGCTTTGGTCTGGGCAGGCACCTGAGTGCCATGGGCACACAGTGACTGGCCAAAGCTTCCTGGCCAGCTCTGAGTGGACATGACCAGGGACTGTGCTGCATGAGGCAGAAGATCAGCAGTTAAGAACCAGGAGAGAAAACAGCGGTGTAAAATTCACTCACGCCTTGGGAAGTTGGAAACATGGCCACTCTCTGACTCAGTTTCCTCCACTGTAAACTGGAAATACTGATAGTGTATATTTTGTTGTGAGGATTAAATGAGCTACTGTATACAGAGAGTGTAACTCGGTGGTAGGTACAGTGCTTAATAAACAGCATTTTATTTCTGGAGAGGGCTCGGTGAGCTGTGGGCCTTTCTTGGCTCTAGGGAATATTGAGTCTGAAGACAAGAATTGGGCTGGGGGTGGCTGCTCGTGTTGTGATCCCCTGGTGTGATCCTTCCTGGAACAGCTGCCCTGCGGAAGGATTGCGGTGCAGAAATGTGAGAGAGTAATAAGATTAAGGTTTGAGATTCTAAATAAACCTGTGAAGCCCAGGAAGAGTTTCAGAGCCCAAGGCCTGGGGAGCCCCTGCAGGTCTCCCAGGTAGGAGCACTCCTCCTCATGCACCTGTGAGGCTCTGAGCCCGAAGCAAGCCCAAGGAGGGGTGCTAGGATGACTCCTCCATCCTCCCAGAGCCTTTCAGGGTCCCAAGAGGCAGGCAGATTCAGTGGCGAACTCACCAGGGAGGACATGGAGCTTGTGGGTCCCCAACCCAAGCCACTGGGGCAATGACAGCCAGGCTGGGGACACAGCCTAGCAGACACCAGTAACAACAGGTCCTGGCGTGGGCTCGAGATCCTGCTGGTACCTGAATACTCTACCTGGCCACTTCCAGTTCCTGCAGCCACTTTTTAAAAAGCTTCCAGCTGGGCGTGGTGGCAAATGCCTATAATCTCAGCACTCCGGAGGCTGAGGCAGAAGGATTGTTCAATGACAGCTTGCATTATACAGGGAGACTCTGTCTAAAAAACCAAAAGAGAACAAAGCAAAACAAGTAAGCAAACAAATAAAGAACAGTAATAAAAAAAAGCTTCTGCACAGCAAAGGAAAAAACCAGCAGAGCAAAGAGAATCTACAGAATGGGAAGACAGTTTTGTCAACTCCTCCTCCAATAAAGGACTAATATCTAGAATATATAAAGAACTCAAAAACAATTAGATCCTTGAAAATAAAAGATCCAATCAAAAATTGGGCAACTGAAATGAATAGATACTTCTTTAAAGAAGTACAAATGGCCAATAAATACATGAAGAAGGTTCAACATCTCTGGCCATTAGAGAAATGCAAAGTAAAACACTGAGATTCCATCTAACTCCAGAAATGACCATCATCAAAAAATCAATTAATAATAAATGCTGGTGAGGCTGTGGGGGAAAAAGGAACTCATTTAATTTGTTGATGGGAGTGTAAACTAGTTCAGCCACTATAGAAATCAGTATGGTGATTCTTCAAAAAGCTAAAACTAGAAATTCCATTTGACCCAGCTATTTCCCTAAAGACATCATAACACAGTGGTCCATGCATACTCATGTTTATAGCAACACAATTCATAATAGCTAAGTCTTGGAAGTAGCCTGTATGTCCATCAGCAAATGAATGGATAAATAAAATGTAGTATTTATACACAGTGGAGTACCACTCTGCCATAAAGAAGAATGAACTTGAGTCCTTGGTAGGAAAATAAACGCACCTTGAGACAATAATATTAAGTGAAATAAATCAGACACACTAGCTTAAATATCATGTAGTTTGTCTTATATGAGAAGTCCAAAATATAAATAAAGAGCAAAATAACGTATAGATAATAGGAAGTAGGTACATAGACCTTTTGCAAATGGAAGGGGAACTGAGAGATGGAGGGAGGGACAAGGGAGGGGAGAGGAAGGGGATGAAAAAAGAGTTATAATGTGTCATGTCCATGTACCCACTCCACATCATATTGATCATTATGCACTGCAAACACATACTAATAAAAACTGAAAAAGAAAATTTATAGTAATTCAATCATACCATTGTACAAATGAATGGGGTTTTACAGTACCATTTCCACCCACACACATGCAATGCTTCACTTGTATCCACTCCTCCTTACAGCACCCTCTTCCCCTTGACCTCTTCTTCCCTCCCTCTCCCTCCCCTGGACCCCTTTCCCTTCCCTAATAGTCCATCTTCTATTTCCAAGTTACCTTTTTTTTTTTTTTTTTTTAAGTTTCCACATATGAGAGAGGATGTGATACTTATCTTCCTGTGTCTGGCTAATTTTGCTTAACTTGATAACCTCTAGTTCCATTTATTTTTCTACAAATGATATGATTTCATTCTTTATCAGTCACCATTTATAAGCTCCCAAGGGAAATAGAAGGCTAGGGGAAATCCAGATCAAATCTGAAATGAGTGAGTCCACCCTGTCATTAAAACAGATGAAACCTTCTCACCCCCACTGGGAGGAATGGGAGGGTGACATGATTCGATTACATAATTGGGAAGAAGGCTGTGACACTGGTGCTCTTCCTTGGGGCTCTGAATGTCCCTGCTACCTGTCGATCCTCTTCAGGGGTCTCAAAACTCCTTTTCCACCTGGCACTTCCCCTTCCAAAGGTTGCTGCAGACTCCAGCTAGAGGACAGAGAGCGTTTCAAAGATGAGAAGCCATGCATGGAAGAGCGTTTTGTGGTCTAAGAGATGGGTAGTAATACTGCACACTCAGCCTGAAAGAGGGAAACACTAAATGAGGTGGGTGTGGGGGATTATCCTGAGAAGGACCCGCCAGTGCTACTCTGATTGTGCTCAATTTCTCCGTCTCACAAAGACTTGCACATGTCCTGTCATGTGACATCCTGTCACTGGCGATGTACTGCATAAAACAGGTGATTAGGCAGCTCTTGAGCAAGTCGTACTGGCTAATTCCTCTCATCAATAGGCTTTTCACAAAGCCCATGTACACTGCCCTGGGAAGCTTCCAATGGGTGATGGGCTTGACAGCAAACACTAGCCTCTCAAAACCGGGCCTCATGCTATTTAGGATTCATGCTTGCAAATGCAGCTTCACATTCACAGGGGAGGAGGCTGACTGCTATTCTATGCTGGGTTTGGCCATTTAGCATCACACATTCCACTCCCTGGTTGCCCTTACCCATTTGACACAGAGCTGGTTTAGGCTTCCCTCCTCCCTGGAGCACTGCCTCACCCCTTCTGTGCTCTGAGGTACTTCTGGGACTTCACCTGATGGGGGAGATTCATAGAAAGTGTAGGAGAGACAAAGAACTCCAATTTTCAAGTCAGATGAAGGCATCTGCTTTAGTCCCTGCACGCGGTGTATGTGGCCTGGCACACATTAGCTGGGTTTCCTAATCAGCTGGTCAGATGTTTCCTAATGCAAAACCCTGTCCCAAGCAGGGTGGCCTGCTGCACACTGCCAGGGCTCTCTTCACCTTGTCTTCTACGTCATCAGTTTCTGCTGGAGTACACTGGGAATGGTGGCTTGGGAGTCATGAAATGTGGTCGTGCTGGTCACATAGGTAGGTGAGAACAAGCACAGAAAGCTCACAACTGTGTCTATGGGCAGCCTCTGAGGCTGGCTTTGCAGCACCTAGGACATTCAGCCCTTCATCACTATGCTCCTGGCTGGGAGGAATACAGGACTGAATCATCCCAAAGGCCTAATCTTCATGGCACCTTCCAGGGAGGGCTGTGATCTCTGGGGCTATTGGGAAGAAGGAAGTTCTTGGACCACAGAATTGGATCTCAGAGTTGGAGCCTAGGAATGGAAGGCATTCAGGAATTTCAGATGGGAGAGCTGCCATTCTCTCCACCAGCAGACATGGGAAGGAAATGCATGGCCAGCCCTACCACCTCTATGGCAAGGGATGCCGCACAAGGGGAGCTAACATTATCCTTCTCTTGTCTGCTCACTTTCAGTCTGAGATAGTTCAGGGTCCCTAGCTGACTTCCTTATTAATCAGGCTCAATGTGGGTCCCCGGGGTGAAGAAGGTCCATGCATCTTCTTTTCATGGCATGAAAAGACCCTGTATCTGCTCTGGGGCTACCCTCTGGGGAAGTGTGGCTTTGATGTGGGGACCTCAGCTAGACTGGGTGTTAGGGCAGAGATCTGGGCTGGAGCCTCTGTGACTCCTGGCCTCATGCATGCTGCTCACACTACTGGGGCACTCTCCACTATTGGTATCCACAATCTGCTCATTCTTTAGTTTCCAACCAAGCCTCCCTGACTATACAAGTCCTTCTCTGAACTCAGATCTCTTAATGGCTCTACCTTTTTCTCAGTACTAAAACACTTACACACTGTCATACATTTTTAATTCTTTGTGACTATCTTCTCTGTTCCCAGAACCCTATACCAGTGTTTCTATTTAGCCACAATCTCATTTTGTCTCTGTTAAAGGTATTTGGCTATGTCTTTCTCCTCTGGATTATAGGCTACTTGTGAAAGAGGAAACAGTCCTTAGAACCTATATAGTGCCAAGAACACTCCACAAATATTAGCTGCTAGATGAGACATTTGTCTTTAGACCCTTGGCTATAAAATATGATTAAGAGCCCAGCATGGTTACTAACTCTCATTTGTATCCATGGCAGGTCCAGAAATGTCTGGCTAGGCCTCCTTGGGGAAAGACTTATCTGCAGCTGTAGGTAGCATGATCAGCAGGTGATCTTCAGCCACCAAATCCATCAGAGGTGCCTCCAGGACAGAGAGCCACCTCATATGGGGCTAACCTGTCCAGGGGTGATCTATGTGAAGTGACAGAGTGTGTGTGATGAAGACATAAAGGCCTGGCTGTTTCCATGAAACATGGGCAACTTTGAAAGCCATATTCATTCTACAACTCCCTACCAGGCTATTCAGGTCTTTGTTGGACCTGTCTCATGGTTTCTTCTGGGCCTAATCTTGGTTCCTTAGCCCTTCTTTCATAGTTTTGATCCCTAAGAAGGATATGACTCCTCATTTTCTATCTCAGTGACTGTTTCCTCTGTAAAATTAACCATATGTAAATACTTTCCAGGGGACAGAGTTTGATGAAAATTGGTCCCACCATCTATCCTTTTGTGAGTAAATATTGTCAGGAAAACACATGGGGGTGACAAGGTGAGTGACAGCAGCACTAGGAGCTGAAACCTGTTTAGTAACTCCTCCTCACTCCCCAGAGGAGAAGGGATGCTTGAGAAGGATAAAATCCTCTGGGTCCTCTTTTTAATTTTAGGAATTTTCCCCTCCTAATACTTTCCACATGTATCAGTTAGCTATTGCTTAGTAACAAACCAATTCAAAACCCAGTCTTTAGGTGATGATATTCATGTCATCTGGGTGTTTCTTCTTTGCTTAGCTAAACTCTCTCAGGCATATGGATATCTTCTATAGACTGGGTAATGATGTGGCTGATCTTGGCTGGATACTCTCATTTTCTTGGGATCTGCTGGCTATTGACTAGTATTTGGTATTTTCTTTATTGTCTGTCATGCTATGGAATTCTATTCCAGAGTTACTACCATGGCAGAGGCAGGTACAAGAAAGAGTGGAAACTTCAAGGTCTCTTGAGCAATGAACAATCTTTTCTTTCACATTCTCTTGGCCAAATGAAGTCATAGCCAGCCCATATTGGAGAGGTAAGGAAGACACTCCATCCCTTGATGGGAGGAAGCAGCAAAGTCACATTGAAAGTAGAGTACAGAGGATTTTTAGGACAGTGAAAGTACTGTGTATGACACTGCAATGATGGATGATACATGCCATTATAAATTTGCCAAAACTCACAGACACACAGTATCAAGAATGAACCCTAATGTAAACTGTAGACTTTGAGTGATAATGATTTCTCCATGTAGCTTCACTGATTTTAAGAAGTTGTATCAGTCAGTTTTCCCATCACTGGGAAACAGTACCTGACACTCACAACTTGAAGAGAGGTATGATTTGGCTCATGAGTTTCAGGGATTTGCTCCATGGTCAGTTGACTCCAAAGCAAAAACATCATGGGAGAAAGGCATGGCAGAGCAAAGATGCTCAGTCCAGTGCTAGACAGCAAAAGGTGAGAGACGAGATAGATCCCCAAGGCCACATCTCTGGAATCCACCCAGACACCAAGAAGTGTGCTCCACCAGTGCCCTGGCAGATCCCAAAGCCAATCACATTGACATCCTGCCCTAACTGCCACATCCTACCCCCTTTCAACTTCATGCCCAAATGCATCTTAAAGCATACTTAATCTTCAAATAAAGACAACACTAAGTTCATAATTCTACCTAACATAATATAACTGTCCTGTGTAAGCTAGGAATGCAACAAACCTTTCTCCCAAATCTCAATAGTTCCAGTATTTTTCAGAAGTTCAATTTGAAGTCTCTTTTGAGACTCAAGGCAAAGTCTTAGCTGTGAACCTTTGTAAAAATCAAAACAAGTTACCCAATCCCAAGATATAATGACACAGGGTAAACATACTAGGAATATAGGAATAGAAAGAAATAGGACCAAAGCAAAACCAAAACCCAGCAGGGTAAACATTATTTCTTGTAGTTTAATATCCAGCAACAAGGGCACATGGTGGTAAGATGTGAGTTCCAGACAGCTTGGCTGACCCCATTCCTATGGCCTTGCTGGTTACAGCCCACATAGCCTACCTCTTGGGCTGGCTCCACTCACAGCCACATCTTTCTTCTGCAGGTGCTGCATGTTCCTGGATTCTCCAATTTCCTGGGGCCTCATTGCACCTTTGGCTCATTTCTATAGCTTCACCCACTCCCTCCCAGGAGCTCCTTTTCTGGCCTCCCAGATTTTCCTTTAAAATCTTTTTTTTTTTTGGTGCTGGGGATCGAATTCAGGAATGTGTATTTGCGAGTTGGGTGGTGGCACCACTGAGCTAAATCCCCGGGCCCTATTCCTTTAAAATTTTTGACGCAGTAGCCACTGGCTTAGCCTGCCAGAGAGGTGAGGACCTCTCACCACTTGCCACATCCATAGCGGCAACCCGCTTAGCGGCACTGGCACCTGCACCCCCCTGCCCCTTTGCCTCTGGCCTCCTGGCTGTGTGGTTAAACTACAAAGACACAGGAGACACCAGACCACCATACTTGGTAAATTGGAGGGATCATCACCTCCCACCAGAACCTGGACTATCTTTAGGGGAAGGCAGCTGGAACCTGCAGTAGAACCTTGCAGAGTTTAAGTCTGCAGGAGGACAGGGAACTCAACTTGGGACTTGCAGCCAGAAATCTGCCTGAATCTCACAGCTCTGTGACTGGCTTGCTGTGACTCATTGACTTATATCTGCATACTGCTGCCCATGTTGTCTACTGTGACAGCAGAGACATACCCTGAAGGAAGCCCTTCATTTTTATTTTTTATTTCTTATTTGCAATTTTTTCTCTTATTTCTAATGTTTAATTTTTACTTTTTTCTACTCTTTTCAGATTTTTATTTTTCTCTTTTTTTCTCCCCCCCCCCCAAGTTCTGTCTCACACTGTTCTTCATCTCCCTTTTTGTTCCTGTTCTGGCCCTAAATCAGATTTCTTCTTTATTTTTCTTTTCTTCTCTTTTTCCTTCTCTTGATGTCATTAGTTTTAAAGGAAAGTAAAAAGTTTCTAGCCTCCCTGTTGCTCTTAGGTTGTTCTGTTCTCATCTTTGTTCTTTTGTTCTGTCTTTTTCTCTTGTCTTCAACAGTTTCTTAGAGTTTGTGTGATCTTCCTTTGTCCTCTGGCCTCACTGCTAACCTTTCCCTATCCTTCTACCTACCTATCCCTCCCTCCCTGACTCCCTCTAATTCCCCATCCCAAAGGGTAAAGTTGCTATATTGAAGAGTTTCTTCACTATAAACATATGTTGGGCTGGCCCTCAATTTTGATTTAATTCACATAGTTAAAGGTGATAGATTAATAACTACCACAAATTGTTATTTTCTAAGATGTAGTCAATGCTATGGTGTTGCTGATTATATCACTTGGGCTAAGGTGTTGTGATTAATCTAATCAGCTGTCCTTCATTGTATAATGAGAATGAGATAGCCTCAGAGCCATTAGAGACTCAAAACCTAAAGATCAGCTATCTCTGGAAGACACCTCTGAGAAGCAATCATTCCATAAAGGTTCTAATTACAAGCAACAAAGATACTTACAATACGCAATTTCAAAGTATCAACCCAGGAATTAAACCAAGGACAGTACCAAAAACAAAAAAATGAGAAGACATTTAAGCAAGGCATAAACTCAGACTTCCACCTCACCAAGGGTAAATTCTGAGGGACACAAGCTAGAAAAGTCTTATAATCAACCACCTGGACACCCTGAACTGATAGCACAGTAAGTAACAAAACAGACGAATGAGGCCCTAGAAAAATTCAAAACAGAAATAATTTCCCAGATAACTACAGAGATGATGAACAGAGTGAAAGACATGATTAGAGGCTCTAGAAGAGAAACAGATTAAAAAAAAAAATAGATGAGCTCAGAAACATGCTGGAAGCCATGAATGCCCAGCATAAAAAGAAATGGAAACCATGATCTCCCAAAGAAATGGAATCCATGAAACAGATTCAAACAGATATCCAGGAGATTAAAAACTCAATTGAAAGTATGCACAGCAGATTAAGGGAATGTGAAGATAGAATATCAGATATAGAAGACAGGATTGAGGTTAATGACCATGAAAACAGAGATTTCTTCAAAATAGTAAGGGATCATGAGAAATCAATCCAGCAGCTGCTAGATGATGCAAAGAATAACATAAGACTGATAGGAATCCATGAAAAAGCAGGAGAAAGTACAACTGACATAAAAAACTGTTCATAGAAGTAATAGTAGAAAACTTCCAAGACAGAGGTAGAGAATTGGACATACAGATAAGTGAGGCATATAGAACTCCAACTAGCCATGATAAAAAAATCTACACCTAGACATATAATAGTGAAGATCTCAGAAACCCAACAGAGGAACAAAATCCTACAAGCAGTTAGAGAAAAGAAACAAATCACCTACAAAGGAAAGCCCATCAGAATCACAGAAGACTTCTCAACACAAGCCCTCAAGTCAAGGAGAGCCTGGAGTGAAGTATTTCAAGGCCTAAAAGAAAATAACTTCCAGCCTAGACTGTTGTAGCCTGCAAAATTATCTTTCAAAATCAATGGGGAAATTAGATACTTCCATGACAAAGAACACCTGAGAAATTTCATGAACACCAAACCAGCACTCTGAGCAATTCTAAACAGTATCCTATGTAGGGAACAGGGAAAGGGGACGTTACTAGAACCTCTGCAGTAAGTCCTAGTCTCCTGTGAGCCACGGCAGCACAAGGAGAATTACAGGAAAGGAAGAAAAATGAGACTGAGAAGAAGCTGAGCTTTGGGTCTGATCAGTGTTGCTCTGGGATGCAAAGTTGAAAGCCCCCAGCTTACCACACCTTTTATTCCGTACATCGGGAGAAACAAATGTAACAAATGACTTGCGGAGAGTTCAGTACATTCACATAAACAAGACGTAACAATCCAAGAACAATGAGGAACTGAGTAGATGAACATTTTGTTCCTCCCAGGATGTCTTCAGCTGGTGTAATCTTGTCCTGGAGGATCACAGCATCACCGGATCATTGAGGTCTCAGTTGTGACTGGAGGCCAAAATGGAATTATGTCTCAGAATTCCATAGCTGGGCTGTAGGCAGGAGAACTAGGCTAACCAAATGATTTTTCCCTAAAATTAGGTAGCATTGTTCCAGACAATCCTAGAAAAAGACAATGAAGGTCACAACTCCATGAGGCCCAACAGAGGTGAGGCCACCAGGCAAGGCAAGAAACTAAAGGGAAAGGGGGAAAAATAAAATATAAAAGAGCCAACAATAGTAAAACATCATGATAAGGATGAGTCAATATCTATCAATTATAACCATTAATGTTAATGGCTTCCATTCACCAACCAAAAGAATTAGACTGGCAGAATGGATTAAGAAGCATAATCCAACAATATAGTATATACAAGAAACACACCTAACTCAAAATAAATTCATAGACTGAAAGTAAAAGGATGGAAAACAGTTATCTATGCGACAGGAACCTGAAAAAGCAGGGGTAGCAATCTTATTTGCAGACAAAGTAGATTTCAAACCAAAACTAATTAAGAGAGACAAAGAAGGTCACTACATCCTTGTGAAGGGAACAATCCAAGAGGAAGAGATGACAATCATAAATACATATGCACCAAATACGAATGCCTCCCACTATACAAAACAAATATTAATGGACATGAAAAACCAAATAAGCACTAATACAATTGTACTGGGGGACCTCAATACCCCACTATCACAGATAGACAGATCATCTAGACAAAAAATTAACAATGAAATTCTAGAACTGAACCAAGCTATTGAACAAATGGACTTAATAGATGTTTACAGAGTGTTCCACCCCACAAAATTAGAACACACATTCTTTTTGGCTGTACACAGATCATTCTCCAAAAGAGACCACATGCTAGCTCATAGGACATGTCTAAGTAAATGTAAAAGAATTGAAGTTACCCCTTGTATATTATCAGACCATAGTGTAATAAAATTGGAGATCAATAACTTGAGAAACCACAAAACCCCCAGAAACACATGGAAATTGAATAACACCCTCCTGAGCAACCAATGGGTCACAAAGAAATTACAGTAGAAATTAGACAGTTTCTACAAGTAAATGATAAAGCCAGTGTAACATACAGGAATCTATGGGACACAATGAAAGCAGTTCTACGTGGGAAATTCATAGCAGTGAATGCCCATATTAGGAAAACAGAGAGAACACAAATTAACGACCTAATGCAGAACCTCAAGCTCCTAGAAAAAGAAGAGCATAACAAACCCAAAGCTCATACAAGAGAGGAAATTATAAAGATCAGAGCAGAAATCAATGCAATGGAGACTAAGAGAATGATACAAAAAATTAATGAATCAAAGAGTTGGTTTTTGGAAATAATAAATAAAATCAATAAATCTTTAGCCAACCTTATCAAAAAAAGGAAAGAAAAGGCTCAACTCCATGAAATTAAGAATGAAAAAAGTGAAGTGACAACAGACCCAGCAGAAATCCAGAGGATCATCAATATCTACTTTGAGAACCTGTTCTCTAATAAAATGGAAAACATAGAAGAAATGGACAGATTCCTAGATACATACGAATTGCCAAAGTTAAATGAAGAAGATGTAGAGATTCTAAACACCCCAATTACAATGAGTGAAATTGAAAATGTAATAAAAAATTTACCAACAGTGAAAAGCCCAGGTCCTGATGGCTTCACTGCTGAATTCTACAAGACATTTAAAGAAGGGCTATCACCATTACTCTTTAAACTCATCAAGGAAATTGAAAGGGAAGCAATACTTCCAACTTCATTCCTGGAAGCAAGTGTGACTTTGATTCCAAATCCAGGGAATGACCCAACCAAAAAAGAAAACTACAGGCCAATCTCCCTAATGAACATAGATGCAAAAATCCTCAACAAGATACTGGCGAACAGAATACAGAGGGTCATCAAGAAGATCATATACCCTGACCAAGTCGGATTTATCCCAGGGATGCAAAGATGGTTCAACATCCATAAATCAATAAATGTAATACACTATATTAACAGGTCAAGGACAAAAACCATATGATCATCTCAATAGATGCAGAAAAGGCATTTGACAAAATCCAGCACCCATTCATCATAAAAACACTGTAGAAAATTGGAATAGAAGGTCTTTATCTCTACCTGATTAAGCCTATCTATGAAAAACCAACAGCCAACATCATACTAAATGGTTACAAACTGAAAACTTTAATGCTAAAATCAGGAACAAGACAAGGATGTCCACTATCACCACTCCTGTTCAATATAGTTCTGGAAACAATAGCCACAGCTGTTAGAAAAGAGAAAGAAATAAAAGGAATAAAGATAGGAAAGGAAGAAGCTAAACTTTCATTATTTGCTGACAATATGATACTTTATACAGAAGACCCAAAAAACTCTGCCAAAAGACTTCTAGACTTAATTGACAGATTCAGTAGAGTAGCTGGATACAAAGTCAACACTCACAAAACAATAGCCTTCTTATACACAAATAACAGACTCACTGAGAGAGAAATTAGGGAAACAATTCCTTTTACAATAGCATGCAAAGAAAATGAAATATCTAGGAATCAATCTAACAAAGGAAGCAAAAGACCTCTACACTGAAAACTACAGCACTCTGAAGAAGGAGATCAATGAGAATATAAGAAAATGGAAAGAAATGACTTGTTCCTGGGTAGGAAGAACCAATAGAGTGAAAATGGCCATACTTCCAAAACTGCTATACAGATTTAATGCAATGCTGATTGAAATTCCAAGAATATATTTCACAGAACTAGAGAAAATTGAAGGACCCTAGTTAGCAAGACAGACTCCATATTGCTGCTTGACCCACCTGCCTGCCCTTTAGATGAACTCAGAAGGAGAAAGCTTAGAAACCTCCTCCCCTTAGAGAGTCTCTCAGAAACAACAATTAATCAACTATTGTTTTACAAATGTTCTAACAGCAGGACGTTCCGCTTCTGTACCTTTCACTTGCTTTACTAGTTCTATCTCATAGGGGGGCTAAAAACTGTTGGCCTCAAAGGTGTATAAAATATGCTTGTCTCCCCCCAGTTGAGGCTCGAGTCTGATGCTCGGCTAGGGTCCCGGCCAGTAATAAAGTCCTGTGTGGATTTAATATCGGTCTCTGGTTGGTTCTCTCTCACTGGGTGTAACAAAAACAATCCAAAAATTCATTTGGAACCAGAAGAGACCTAGAATAGTAAAAGCAATTCCCGGCAACAGGGACATGGCAGAGGGTATCACAATCCCCAACTTGAAACTATACTACAAAGCTACTGTGATAAAATCAACATGGTACTGGCAAAGAAACAGACCCGAGGATCAGTGGAATAGATTAGAAGATGCAGAAACAACTGCAGACATACTCAGCCACCTCATCTTTGACAAAGGAGCCAATCACCCTCATTGGAGGAAAGATAGCCTATTTAATAAATGGTGTTGGAAAAACTGGATTTCAACCTGCCAAAGATTAAAACTAGACCCATATCTATCACCATGCACTAAACTAAGATCTAAGTGGATTAAAGATCTAAATATTAAAACAGAAACACTAAACTTGCTAGAAGATAAGTTAGGTAGAACTCTTGAAGACATTGACATAGGAAAAGACTTTATGAACAAAACCTCAGTAGCATGGGAACTAGCACAAAGAATCAACAAATGGTATCTCATCTTATTAAAAAGCTTCTGCACTTAAAAAAAAAAAAAGCTTCTGCACTGCAAGAGAAACCACCAACAGAGCTTTTCCCGATTTTGTCAAATGCTTTTTCTGCATCAGTTGAGATGATCATATGGTTTTTGTCCTTGGCTCTATTGATACAGTGTATTACATTTATTGATTTGCATATGTTGAACCATCCCTGCATACCTGGGATGAATCCCACTTGGTCAGGGTGTATGATCTTCTTGAAGGCATCTTTCTTCTTGTTCATGTAGGAAGAACTTGGTTCCTTTTTTATGGTGCTAATTTCTTCAGCAGCCACACTTCCTTTGATCCCAACTTTACACCTGGTTCCCTCTCAGCCAAAATTTAGGTGTTTAAAATTTTTCTGTTTTGGTTTTGACTCCAAATTCTCACTAAAAATCTGGCTAAAAGCAGCCAGCAGTACCTTGCGACAGCCTGAAATGTTGAGCTGCTTTGAAATTTCATCTACCAGATCTTAGTCTACTTTCAATCTCAGTCTCCTGCAAAATCTCAGGACATGGCCAAAGTGCAGATAGATTATACCACAGAATAGCACATATGCCCTCTGGTCCAACTGCCAAATGAAGTCCTCTTTCCCAACTGAAACATCCTGAACTTGGTCTTCTCTGGTTTTGAGCTTTGACCAGTATCATGCATCCAGCTCAGATTACAGGATTCTAAGGCTTCCCTAGCCTCTCTAAACCTTTTCAAATTCCTCCGACAAATCAGTTCCAGAGGCTTCTAAACCAAACGGTCAGGTATAGTCACAATGACACCAATTGGTACCAATTTTCTTTATTAGTCATCTTTCTTACTGATGTCACAATACCTGACACCCACAACTTAATGGAGAAGAAGTTTAATTTGACTCATGGTTTCAGGGATTCAGTCTATGGTCTGCTGGCTTCAAGGCAGGAACATCATGGTGGAAGGGTGTGGTGGAGCAAAGCAGCTTAGCTAATGATAGCTGGAAAGCAGAACCAAGGAACACTGCCAGAGTGGAAGGGCCCAGGAACCAGACATAGATCTCAAGGCCATGCCTCTGGGACCCATTCAGACCCATCCACAAGTATGCTCTATCAATATCTTGGCAGATCTCAAAGTCAATCAAGTTCACACTTCATTTAAACTGCCACAGAAATATATTATTTTTGTAAATAAGTGAGGATGTGTATGTGGCAGGAAAGGAAATATGGAAGCTCGGTATCTTTCATTTACTTTACTGTGAAATTAGGACTATTCTGAAAATAGTCTATTTTTAAAAACCCCCAAACCAAAACAAACACAGGCATGGATACACAGATCCTTTTTTTGAGGATGTTGGATGCAACCAAAGGACCATACCAGATCAGGTATCAAAGTGGCAGTTCTGATTGGTCCCATATATTGTTCCTGGCCCTCCTTACTCACCTGGGTTCTTGGGTTTCATGGGGGAAGGTCTGTGGGAGAGGAACATTTGGGGTCACAATGACTTAGGTGTTCTTGTATTTGTTCACTTTCTATCTTGCTATGTATGCTACACATCCCAGGGTTGCAAGAGGGAGCCTTCCTTCCTATTCTTTCCTTAACACACTCTAGGTACCAGAGAGAAGACCATGAACTTAGGGTCTAGGAGCCTCTTCTACTAGTCTATCAGCCACACTGGAATGCAGATTCAACCATGGCTGTCACCTGCCTTCTAACTTCTGATTGGCTGGAGCAGTCATGTGACTTTACTGAATAATACCTAGTCTGTTCACTCCCACATTCTGTCAGTCACCAGTCTGCTGTACAGTTCCTTGGCAGCATTTCTTACATCTCCTATTGAATAACTCTGTTAAATTCTTCTTCCAAATTTCCCTTACTTTCCTATCAGAGTTGCTAGCCTTGGTGCTATTATGTGAATTCTCTCCCCGTTCCTTTCCCTTTGGAGTCTTTTTTTCTTTCTAATGTTCTGATTTAAACTTTTTTGGCTTTAATTTTTAAATCAACACAAAGTAATATTGACTTTTTTGGCATAGCATTTGAATTCTCTGAAATATAAATCTATAAATGTCAACATACATATAAATGCATGTAACTGCCATTAGAGTTAGGATAGAAAATAGTTCCATCATCCCCCAAAAGTCCTCATTCTACTCTTTCATGATTTCATCCTCCCTCTAACCTTAACCCTGACAGCCATTAATTCATTCTTCACTAGTGTTGTATTTTTGCGAGTATCAAATCTAGTCACTCATTATATAAGCTTTTGAGACTGGCTTTTTTTTACTCATCATAATGGCTTTGAAGTTCATCTACATTAATGCTAGTGTATTACTCAGCTTTTTGTGGTAGGGACAAAATACCTGACATACACACCTTAAGAGAGGAAAAGTTTCTTTTGGGTCTTGATTTCAGAGGCTTTGGTCTGCTGGCTCCAAGGGAAGAACATCATGGCAGAAGGGCATGGTGGGAGGGGGGATGCTGCTCACCTTAGGGCAGCCAGGAGGCAGAGTGAGTGGGAGGAGCCAGAGAGGAAGGAGCTGTGGAAAAAATATAGTGCCCAGGGTCATGGCCATATGACACAGCCCCTTTAATTAGCCCCCACCTCCTAAGGCTTCATACCCTTCCACCAATGCCATCAAATTATGATTTAATCCAATAACAAAGTTAGACCCCTGTTCACTCATCTCTGGAAACACCTACAGACATGCCCAGAAGTGTGCTATACTACTGTCCTAGGTGTTTCTCTATCCAATCAAGTTGACAATCAGGATTAAACAGCACAACTGGTATCAAAAGTTCACTTTTTTTTGATGAGTAGTGTTCCATTAAATAATGTACTACTTTATCCACTCTTTGTGTGGATTTGCTTTCAGTTTTTGTGATTGTGAATGGAAATTCTATAACCATTTGATTATATGTTTTTGTATAAATATATGCTTTTAATTTCTCTAGGACAAATACCTAGGGATTGAATTTCTGGGTCATTTTAGTGCAAGTCTATAAGAAAATTTTATAAGTCCAAACTATTTTCTTGAGCAGCTGGACCATTTATACTTTTCCTTGTAGTGGTGTTCCAAATCCTTGTCAGCACTAGGTATTATCAGCATTTCTTAGAAAAACAACAGCTTTATTGAGATGTAGTTTATTGAGATAACAATTACCCTATTTAAATTATAAAATTCACTGGTTTTTAGCATATTCCTACATATTTGCAATCATCACCAATTTTAGAACATTTCATTGCCTCAAAAAGTAATACTGTATAGTTCTGCTACCAATTCCCCTTAATCTCCATCCTCAACTCTACCCACCAGCCCTAAGCAGTGACTAATTTTCTTCATCTCTATAGGTTTTCCTATTTTGGACATTTTATGAAAAAGCAATTATATAATGGTTCCGCTATTTTGTATTCTGACGGTGCCAGCCGTCACTAGTCGAACAGTACCTGAGAGGAGGGGAGAGGATGAAAGAAAAACACAACCTCTGAGGAAAAGAAAAAGGAGAGAGAGGCGGAGGAGAGACCCCTCTTCCCACTTTATTGCCCTTTATATACCTTTTCCACAACCCCCAACCCCTCCTCTGTACATAATTCAGCGACTAATTATTTTCCAGGGAAAAGGTCAAATGTATCTTTACAACTCCGGGAATAACATTCCCTTGCATTATAGACATTCGAACTCTTTCTATTTAACCACTCTCGTTACAAGTAACCATCCTTGTTTTTGTGCCAGCTGCATATCCAGGATTCATTAGGTTCTCAACAGACTCAGAGGTCTCTCAAGGTTATTTCAACCTTTCGCTCTCCACAGTATTCCTACCAACAGAGTATGAGTGTTCCAATTCTCCACATCCTCAAAGGTTGTCATTATCTGAGTTCTTCATTGGGACCATCCTAAGTTTTGAGAAATGGTATCTCTGCGGTTTTGATTTGTATTTCTCTAATGACTGATGTTTTGATTTGTATTTCTCTAATGACTGATGATATTGAGCCTATTTTTTCTGTTGTCCATTTCTATCATCTTTTGAGGAATATCTGAGTCTTTTGGCTATTTTTAATTAGCTGCATATTTTTTTGATGTCCAGTTGTAAGAATTCGTCATAGATTCTGGATACAAACCCCTTATCAGATATCTGATTTGCAAATATTCTTCCCATTCTATGGGTTGTCTTTTTACTCTATTGAAATGTACTTTGATGTACAAAAGTTTAATTTTGGTGAAATCTAACATATCTATTTGTTTTTATTCTGTTGCCTATGCTTCTAAGAAGAGTTAGAGAAAAATTGGTATTAACTTTCCTTAGACATTTGGTAGAATTCACCAGGGAATCTGTCTAACCCTGGACATTTGTCTTTGTTGGGAAGTTTTCCATTAATTAGTCAAGATCTCTACTTTGTTATGTGTCTCTTCAGATTTTCTATTTCTTTTGAGTCAATTTCAGTAGATCTTGTTTTTCTATGAATTTTTCCATTTCATCTAGGCCATCTAATTTGTTGTACAATTGTTTGTAGGACTCATAATTATTTTAATTTTTGTAATGTTGATAGAAATATCTTCTCTTCCCTATATGATTGAAGTTATTTGAATTTTATCTTTTTTTCTTCTCAGTCTATGTAATATTTTCTTAATTTCTCTTGGTCCTTTCAAAGAAACTAGTTTTGTTTCATTGATTTTCTCTGTTGTCCTTATTCTTTGTTCATTTATCTCCACTTTGGTCATTTTCCTTTCTTTCCTCTCATAGAAGGTTTAATTTACCTTTCTTTTCCCAATTGCCTACTGTGTAAACTTAGGATGAGTTGAGCTCTTTCTTCTTTTTAAAGGTGGCATCATAGCTATGAATTTCCCTCTCACCACCACTTTCACTATATTCCATAAATTATGTATGTTGTGCTTACATTTGCATTTGTTTCCATTTTTTTCTGATTTACCTTGATGTTTCTTCCTTGACTCACTGGTTAAGAGTGTACTATTTAATTTGCATTATTTGTGAATGCAACAGTTTTTCCTTCTATTATCAATTTCTACTTTCATTCTCTTATAGTAAGAAATGATACATTGAATAATTCTAAGCTCTTAAGACTTACTCAGAGCTTTCTCAAGGCTTACTCAGTCTTGTTTTGGGGCCTAATGTATGGTCTTCCTTTCCCAAGTTCTCTTGAGTAAACCACATACTCCACTGTTTTGGGTGGAATGATCAGGGTATGTGCTGTCTAAGTCCTATCTCCATACTGATCTTCTGTCTAGTTGTTCTAGCCATCATCAGAAGTGAGCTATTGAAATCTCCAACTATTACTGTAAAAAGGACTGTTTCTTCTTTCAATTCTATTAAGTTCTGCTTTGTGCCTCTTGAGACTCAGACATTAGTGTGTATATATTTATGATTGTGATAATCTTGATAAACTGATCTATTATTAACATATAATTTCCTTCTTTGTTGTTTTAATTTTACTTTTAACTGTGTGTTTGTGATACATAATTAGATTAATCTTGAGGAATTATATACAGTATATACAATTTTGCAAGCAGATTTATTAGGTAGGCTGGACAGTCCACAGTGGCAGTCTGTGCAGTGGAGAGCCAGAGGGTCCAGCAGCTGCTCAGTTCAAGAAGCTGGGAGCTGCAGGACAAGAGGGGTTGAAGATGCAGGACTACTTCAAGACTGAGGCCTGGACATTCCCCAGAGAGTCACTGATACGAGTCTGTGCTGAAGACTGAAGAAACTGGAATGTGATGTCCACCAGTGATGGGAGCAGAAGGCACACCCTTTCTCATGCACACCAACTTCCCTCTTCTCTCCATTTTATTCCATCCAGACTACAAGTTTATTCACTGGTGCCACCCACAAACAGAGTAGGTTGTCCCCCCTCAGTTTGCTAGTCTGCATGCCAGTCATCTGTGCAAGCACCCCCCAGACACCCAGAAGTGAGCGTCACTGGTTGGCTGGCCTTTCTTAAGCCAGTCAAATTGACATATTACAATTAATGGTCTTACGCTTTAGCCATTTGTCAGGCAAGGTCTTAAACCAAACCTTTACTGAGGAAGATTTATAAAATTGGCAAGATAAAGAATCAGAGGCCTTGTTGGTCACTGAGCATTTTGTACCCCTTTATATAGATAATAGAAGAAAATGAAAATGATGATTAAATACAATCATAGTAATCTGCCCAGTCAACATGGTGGGAGATAGATATTCAGCCAATAATTTTTTGTTGAGTTAAGTTTTTGTTTAAGGAGTATTATTTAGGTTGAGGTTCATTTGTTTTGCATATGGATATCAAATTGACATTTAACAAATGATCATTTAGGGCTGGGGATTTAGCTCAGTGGTTCCGCCACCTGCCTCGCAAGCACAGGGTCCCGAGATCGATCCCCGGTACCGAAAAAAAAAAAAAAAAAGATCATTTTCCTCCATTGGATTTCTTTTGCCCCTTTCTTAAAAATTAGCTGGCCATATTTATGTTGATCTATTTCTGGACTATCATTCTGCTCTACTACCTTAATTACTGTAGCTTTATCAAATGTAAATCTTAGTGTGACTTTTATGCATCTTTGAAAAATCACCTTAGCTATTCTAGTTCCTTTGCTTTTACGTATATAAATATTAGAATTAGCTTGACTATAATTATGAAACATTATTTTAAGATCATGCCTTATAGTACTTAAATTCCATAAGACATAAATTTATTTAAAAATGTATTTGTCTGGGAATTGCACCATCTACATCCCTGGAATAAATTCTCCATGTCATATTTTTAATACAATTATGAATTCAATTTGCCAATGTTTCTTTTACAATGTTTGCCTCTATATTGTATATAAAGTTAATCTAGAGTGTTTTGATTTTTACTTTTTTGGTACATCTTATTTTTCCAGTATGACTAAACTAGTTTCATTGAATGGATTTGAAATGATTCCCATCTTCTTTTTTATAGTCTGGAATAGCTTAACAAAGAAATTATCCATGTTTTTATGTAGACTTTCTGAGTCTCTGCTTGTCTAAAAATATCTTTCTTTTGCCTTGACAGATGATTGATATTGTGGCTGGGTATAGGAGTTTTGGAATATTGTTCTCATTCCATCATCTTTAAGCATTATTCCACAGTCTTACCTCCAGTGTCACACACAAGGTATCTGATGCCAATCTACTTTTTTTTCCATTGTAAGCAATCTGTCATTTCTTTCTATAAGCATGTAATATTTACTTTTCCATGATTAGAATTCAGAAATCTCATCGGGAAATATTGCTAGGGGTCTAGTTTTTTAAAAAAAATATGATTAGTTTACTTACGCTCTGTTGCTTTTTTTTTTTCTGTTGCTTTTTTTAACCTGAAGACTCAAAACTTTTTTCTCCTGACAATTTTTTAAAAGATTTTCTTATTTATTACTTCTCCATCAGTTCCTTTTTCCTCTTTTAATAAACTTTTGGATTTTTTTTTTTTTTTGGTACCGGGAATCAAACTCGGGTCCTTAAGCTTGTGCAGCAGGTGGCGAAACCACTGAGCTAAATCCCAGGCCCTTTAATAAACTTTTATTACTAATGTTCAGATATCCTGGATCTGTCTTCCATATCTCTTTTCTTAATGCTTCATGAATCTCACATCATTTATAAAATACTTCTTCAACTTGACCTTCCAAAATAGTAATTTGGTTCTTAGCAAAGAAGATTCTCTTAGTTAATCTATTGAATTTGTAATTTCAGAAAATAAACTATCCTACTTCTAGAAAATCTTTGTTCTGTGCTAAATTGAATGCCCTTTGGGAGTTCTCATTTGTTTTTCATTTAAATTCACATGCCTCTTCCATTAGCAGTATTTTAATAAGTCATCTACTCTCCTCGTTAAACTTAGTCTTCTCCCTCGGGTTGCTGAATTTCCTTAATTTGGAGGTTCTCAACCCCAGCCACACATGAGAAACACTCTAGGAGGTTTTGAAAATTCCAATGCCTAAGACACAGTGAAACCAATTAGTGAAGAATTTCTGATAGTGAAACTCAGGCATCAATAGCTTTTAAAACTCCCCAGATGATTTCAATAAATCAGCCAAAACTAAGCACTGCTGTCTCAATGGGTTTCATTTATGTCTACTTGTAGCCGTGTTTTCCCTTAGAATTTATACCTGTTATAATGCGGTGTGTCAACTGGCAGATGGCGTAAGAGGTGGAAGTGTTTGCTTGTATGAGGTGGTAGTGGAACACCATTTATGGGTGGAATTTCTTTGTCCTTAGGTCTCTTTGGGGCAAGTGACAATACTTTTACACCCACAGGAACTGGTGACAACATCAATGTGCAGCACTTCCTGGGTCACAACAGTCTATGGACTGGGCAGACCTTGTAAGGACCACAGACCACAAAGGAATCAGGAGTAAGTGAGTGCTTTCTCTCTGAAGGTGATTGTTTGTTGTGCCTTGAAAGTTGTGATATTCCAGATGGAGAGTTGGGAAGGGGAAGTAAACAGCCATAATTCCAGAATCGCCTCTCCCATTCCTGGGCAATTAAAGATATCATCATGATTTGAAATTTTAGAATCATATCACAAATATAAAGAAGTTCATAGCCTCAAATTCAGAACATCAAAAATCTCATGTATATCCATAAAACAGCATGTGTGAATCTCAAATATGCTAGGCAGTAAAAGCTTAAAATTTTTATTACAGTAAAAGACACATTGCCATTAATTCCTCTTAAAATCTTCCCCCTCTCTTTGAGCACACTTATTTCAGTGTTCTTGCCACTTTCTGAAGCAGTTTGGGAAGTCCTCTTTCTTGAGTGTCTTTAGTTGCACTGTTGTGGGTTCCTTAGTGTCCTGAATTAATTCAAAACATGGTAATTTTCATGGTAATTTGGCCAGAAGTCAAATGGTGCCAGATCCAGTGAATAAAGGATGAGGATACACCATAATGCCTTTATTTGATGGAAATTGCTATACATTGCTTCAGAGAGTAGCAAGAGTGATGGGATAAGTGTGTTCAAGGTGAGGGGGGAGATTTTGAGGAAGATTAATGTCAACATGTCATTTACTATGATAAATACTTAAAATTTAAGAGTTCAATGTATCTTGTAATCATACCTCATACAATGCTAAGAAGTCAGACCTAGGCTACCAATAGTATGATTCCATTTACATTCCATTCTGGAAAAGATAAACTATAGGGATGAAAAACAAATCTGTGGTTGCAAGGGGCTCAGAGTAAGGGGAAGGGATTAACCACAAGGGTACGTGAGGAAACTGGGTATGATAGATTCTTTTTATATCTTAATTGTGGTAGTGTTACTGTGGTTCTAGGTGCTATGGACTCCTCCCAGGGGCCCTTTCCAAGCTCTTGTTGTCCCAAAAAAGAATTGGACAAGAAATAAAGTTGCAGAGTTTTACATTTATTAAGTGTGTTAAAGATAGGAGGGAAAGGAAATGTGCTCTGCAGTGTGAGTGTGGGCCAAATAAAGTAGGAAAAGAAATAGAAAGAAATACACTCTGTAGAGGGCAGAGTGGGCTAGTGAAAAGGCTCACAGTGGCCATGAGCTTAATGCCTGCTATCTTTTATATCCCTATTCTGATGTCAGATCTAGGCCAACCTATCGAAAACCTGCTTGATCTTGTGCCAGAAGAACTGAAGATAGAATTCTCTGACTGGTGTCAGGTGCAGGGCTTGGAAGCTGTTCTGTGCATGTGTCCTGGCCTTGATTGACAGGTTATTCCTACTTGCACATCTAGTTTGCCACACCCTAATCTCCTGCCTCAGTGGAGGATGTAATAATTCATATTACATCATATTATAATATGAATCCTTCAAAATTTGTGGAACTGTGGATTAAACCTGGTACATTTTATCCAATATTAATTGTGCCAGAATAAACTCTCTTCAAAAACCAAAATCTCACTGTGCTTCCTGCATTGCACAGAGTGAGCCCTGCAGCTCCCCCATAGCCTCTCAACCTCTTAGCCTTTTTCCACTGTGTTTGCTGTGCCGTGAAATTCCCCTTTAACATGTGTATCTAGGATTAAATGCCACTTCCTCTGGGAAGCCTTCCATTTCCCTGAAAGACTCTCCTTGCTGCTTCTATTCATACAATCATTCATTCTATCACAGTCCTTGTGTGGTGTTGAGCTCCTTGCCTATATGCACATACTCCAAGTTAGACCATGAGATCAATTAAATTGGGGACTCTGTCTTATTATATCATGTGTCCCTATCATCTACTTCTGTTCTAAGTATTGAACAATCTATAACTTGGCAAAGATAAGGTAGCTGCCACCTGGCACATGCACCTTGCACATCAGGAATATGTGTTCTCAGAAAACTTCTTCAAAGGCCCTAAAAAACTCAGGAAATGACTGGGAAATTACTTCCCAAATCCTCACACTAGAGCACAAATGGTTGGCTGTGGAGCTCACAAAGAAGATGGACATGGCTTTGAGTTTTCAAACCAAAAAGTGAACACCTAGAACAAGATATTTTGAGAAGACAGACATGAGTTCCCTGGAAATCCATGGTCCATAACACCTCATCCATTTTTATAGGCACAATCAACAAGAACACATGCTCTATTTGCTTTCTGTGATTGACAATATAATTTCAGAGACTGATGAAAAATGTTTTCATCATGAGAATCAATACTTTTGATTTTGGCTGCTTTTGTGCTGGTCTCTCTCCAGTGGAAATATTCTGGGGAAGATGGGAAGATGTATGGAAACACCCTACCTCCTGGTATTTTAGCTTTCAGAAATCTGCTCATTCTAATCAAATCCTGCATTTATTTTGAAGAACTGGAAGGCAAGAGTATGGAATAAGAGAAGAGAAATGGTAACTTGGAGGCACTTGCTTTAAAGCTCTTTACCTGAACAAATAAGTTCACTTCTGCTTCACAACTGTATCTCTTTTCCTCCAATTCCAAGCCAAGTGTATCTTGTAAAAGCTCTTGGAGTAGTTGGGAAATGACCCATTTTCTGCTTAATCTGTACAACTCTCAGGAAATTCTCCTTCCAGATTAAGGATGGACCTCCTTCACGAGGAGGAAGGGCTCCATCACACTTAGTGGCCAAATTTACTAAAATGTTGTCATCTTAGGCTGTCCCTGCAGGTGGCCAGGAAATGCCACTTTCTCTATTTGTCTTTAACCTAAATTTACTTCCCTTTTTGGTTTAACTCAGTAGTGGAAATTTTCTCTCATTTCAAGTTTTTCCACTCCTTACTTTACGGTTGCATCTAAGATCTGCAGACAGAGGGCCACAGCGTCTGGGGGGGGGGGTAAGGGGGACACATTTCATTCTCAGTTCTTCTCCTTGCTCCACCATGTATCTTATGCCATTTAGCTCTTGGTCCTTGTCTCACGTGGGTTTTTGCCTCCCAGATCACCAATTCTCTCATTTATTCTTCTTTTACCCAATCATGGGGGCCTCTCTCTCCCCTCTGTTGTCATGCAGAGAAAGTTTTGTTCTTCCTGTGATTGTTTCAAGGATCTCCTAGGTTGTCTTGGCCCATCTGCTGAGAAGCCCTTTACAGCATCTCTTTCGTCATTGGAGGCATGGATTGAACCCTTAGGAAATGACTGTTTCTCAGGGATGTCTTCCAGGTGTTGCTGGCTTTGGGGTTTTGAGTCTGTTGCAAGATCCTACCTCTTCAATTTATTGAGGATAAGAAATTGCTGCCTATTTGGACTAGCCCCTGGTTCTTCAGCACTGGCCTATAGTATTGCTTATGAACCTCAGGCAATCTCAGTCTTGACATACCAGAAAGATCAACTGATTACAACAATTATGTCACCTTGGCTAAAGTGCAATCAGCAATAACAACAGCATCAAACATAGCCTAGAAAATGTTAAGCTATAACTATTGATTTGCCACTTTAACTGTATGAAGTCGATTTGTAGTTATATAACAACATGTAAAACAAACCAGAAAATTGTATACTGTAAATATGCCCTCAGTATGGTGATTTTACCCTCAGGAAAGAAAATTCAAAAGGGGTTGGGGTAAAATAAAGAAATAGAAGAAAAGGAAGAGATTAGAAACAAGGCTGGAGGACAAAGGAAGATTATGCAAACTTTGGGGGAGCTGGTGAAGAAGACAGGGAAAGAGAGAAGGAAGAAATAAAAATAGGAACAGAATAAAACAACAACAAAAACTAGAAACAATGATCACGGTTATATAAAAACAAGAACAATCAAGAAAAACAAAAACAAAAACAAAAACAAGAACAGGAAAAAAAAGGACCACTTCAAGGCATATCTCTGCTGTCAGTAGTAGACAAATTGGGCATGCAAAGCCCAGATCCATGTTGATTAATCCTAAAAAGTCAGCCATAGATTTATGGCTGGGTAGTGGATAATCCTAGAAAGCCTGCACCTTTAGTTCTGAAGCTCAGGCTGATTTCTGGCTTTGAGGCTGAAACCTGATTTGTTCAGCCTGCAACACTCTTTGTGTCTCTTTCTGGCTTAAACTCAGCTCCCCAAGGGCTTAAACTTGGCTCTTTGACCTTCTGCCAACTTGAAATCAGTTCTGCCTCACCCTGATGGAGCCAATCCACAGCTGCTATGAGTTCCAAGCTCAATTGGCCTGTCTTCAAAATGGCTACTGGCCAATTGCCCTCTTCTGGAGGATGTTTGAACTCGAATAACTTACCAGCCACTGTAGTACACTGCATCCACTGCTCTGTTCCACTGGTGCATTATTCTGTGGATGCCTCTGGGGTTGCCAGTAGTCACTGTGGGTCTGGGTCTGCAGGTTTGCGCTAGCCCCTCCTATGCTGTGAGTCAGGGCTCAGGGAGAAACTGCCACTTGCCACCTCCTCCTTCTTCTTCGAAATCTCTCTCCATGCTCTCCCCATGGGCTTCAATTTTTGCTTCTGATCCTTGCTAGGTCTTGGGGACCCACTTCCTTCCTTCTTCTCTTCCTCATGTTGCTACATTCCAGCATCTGTACACCAAATCTCAGAGAAGCTCTTTCTCTGTTCGCCACCTCACCATCTTCCTGGAAGATGGAGGCATGGATTGAGTCTGTGGAATTCTGGGGCCTCATAAAAGCGAGCATCGGGACCTTGGCTCCTTGGAGCCCTGGTTGGTACCTTGAACTCCTCATTCAGCTGAATGGACATGGGTGAGCTTTGTCCAAGTCCATTCCTTAGGGAAGTCATGAGATTCTAGGTCTCTAGATGCTACACAAACACATATATGAGGTTGAACGATGTGCAATTGTCAATTTTGTCGGCTAAATTGGTTTAATAATAGTAATTTTGAACTAAATTGAATTAAATACAATAAATATAGCGTGGGATATCCTATCAAATCACAATATACATTTCTCAGTCTATATACCAACTTTGCAAAAGGTTTTGTTGGAATTTTTCTTGCAAAAATTTCCCCCCTTGGTGACCTTTAGTTGTTTTTGTAAACTAATCAGAAGGGTTTGTGTATGTATATTTTAAAGAAATTGTTTCTAAACCATTGAAATGCTTCCTTGGGAGATTGTTTGACAGGTTAGAAAATGTTTCCAAATTTTTAAAGTGTGGAAATAGAGTTTTAATAGCTAACTCACAGGATATGCAGGAAAATCCACAGATGTTGCGGATCTCTTTTACAAATTCTCTCTTCATAGCACACATTTTTTTGAAAAAACATCTTTTCACTTTGTACTTAAATGTCTTTATCTTGAAAGGACAAGTAAGGCACTTCTTTTAAAAAGAAAATGTTAAATAGCAAAGCTGTGACAGTCATTTGCCATCACAGGAAAGGACAGCAAATTTGAAATACTGGTCTTTTTGCAAAAGAAAAATGTGCAATTCATTTTCCAATCTGACAATATTTTCAGTTCTTTGTTGTGACATAACCTACAGATCTTCATGTGGCTCAAAAACATTTCAAAGTCAGTCTTCTTTTATTAGGAAATATTGTAAAAATTCTACTTGATCTTAAAGATCTTTCTTTAATTTTTCAACATAATTGATATCTTGTAGTCCTTGGTTCACTTCTGGATGCAAGGGATTTGTAACGAGCATTTATGAATGATACTCTTTGTAAGTGTATTTCTCAGCTAATACTCTCTAGGTAGCCTTATCTCAGAATTCCTTTTTAACCTCATAAGACCATGTATCTAATAAAAAATCAATTGTTCAGATTATCTTTCCTTGTGTATCTTTATTATAGTGACTCACCAAAAGTACTTCTTTGTGAATTTCGTTATTGAAACCAATCTGGCAAACCTCATAAGCTAAAACTTGTTAGAAACATCTGGACTTGATCTGCTTATAATCTCCCATGCTGCATGCTTGCTCAAATCCTGGTTTCTTCAGCAATTTTTCTGTGAGAATGGCAGTGGTATTTGCTGACCAAGGGATGCATTTCAGTTTGTTGCTGTATCTTCTGTGCATTCTTCTAGTCACTTTTATTGTTGGACAAAGACAAATGCTATTCCAGAGATAAGTGGCTTTTTGTCCAGTGATATGTGGGGTTTTTGGGGAAAGTTTTGTGAAGTACTGGATAGAGACTTCACTGGAAAAATATTTCAGTACTTCTTGTTTTCCATGTTTTTCCAAAAATGTCTTGTTAAACATGATGGCCTCATCCAGCCCTCCTCAACTGAATTAAGCCCTACAAAAAAATGACTGAATAATTTCCCTGGATTCCTCCTTGGAGTACACAGACAGCTAATACTATTCTAGACACACATGGAGATGTTAATTCACCACACTCACTGGATGTTTAAAGTTAGGACTTAATTTCCTGGAATTCCAACTGAAGAGGATTTAAGAAAAAAACATTCCTGTCAAATTCTTTGCATTATGAAATTTCCACCCTTCCTTCAGTATCCCAGGGGATATGGTTGGCATACATATCCATTGGAGACCCCATGCCATCCCATATATTAACTACCAGAAGGTTAAGATTCTTTTCTATGTTTTTGAGTTTAAAAAATACAGGTTTAAGCATTTAGTTAAATATTTTCTTTCCATATCCTAAAGAACTGCCTGTCCTTTCTTGTGGGGTGTGGACATTTCACATTGGAGATCATTATAAAATATCACTGTACCTTCTATAGTCATCAAACCAGTAAAAGTCCTGCATCAAGAACTGAGTAATTTGGCAAGAGAGATGATTATGAAGTCTAATTTATATAAGAGTAAAAGGTTGGATGTCGGGAGCAATGCTACATAATTTTAGGACAAAATCATTTGGTTAGCCTAGTTCTCTTGCCTACAGCCCAGCTATGGAATTCTGAGACATGATTCCATTTTGGCCTCTGATCACAACTGAGACCTCAACGATCCAGTGATGCTGGATTCTCCAGGACAAGAAACATCCTGGGAGCTGAAAACATCCTGGGAGGAACAAACATCTACTCAGTTCCTCATTGTTCTTGGATTGTTACATCTTATTCACGCAGGATGTACTGAACTCTCTGCAAGTCATTTGTTACATTTGTTTCTCCCGATGTACTGAATAAAAGGTGTGGTAAGCTGGGAACTTTCGTCTTTGCCGTCCAGATCAGCACTGATCAGACCCAAAGCTCAGCTTTTTCTCAGTCTCATTTTTCTACCTTTACCTGTAATTTGCCGTGTACTGCTGTGGCTTGCAGGAGACTAGGACTTACCGCAGGGGTTCTGGTAACGTCCCCTTTCCCTGTTCCCTACAGTTGGATACACATGGAATCCCAGGTGGATTGTTCTCTTCGTTATGCAGCATTATTGCAGCAGGACCTGACTGATTTTGAAGAGCACACTCCAGGTAGCTGTAGCTATTAAATTCTTGGTTACAGAATAAAAGCCACATAGGAGAGGACTCAGCCATGCCCAGCTGGATCCAACAGATACAGGGCTGCCCTGCAGACCCATGAGTGCCATTACAATGAAATGACAAACTTTGCACATGAATAGAATAGGGGTCCAGCCTTAAGGACCCCTGCACTCTCTTATTCTAAATCCTATGAAGTGTTAGGAACACAGAGAGACTCAGATGTTCGTAGACCTTCTCCTGGCAATGCTGCCCACAATTACGTGGCTATGCCATGCTCATCAAATATGTTGGTGTGGGGCAACCATGTAATTCTGCAAGCCAGTCCCCAAATCCACCTTATTATCTCTTGTCATTCATGACTTTGGGATGAAAAAAAAACATATATCAGCCAGAGGTTGGGCAGGAGAAGAGTCACTATTAGGTTACAGAAATTAAGGGTTTCTGTAGGAGCTGGGACTTCCATGAATGTTGAAGGACTGAGGAAGCAATGGTCTGAAGGATGCTATGAAGGGTGACAGAAACAGTCACTCACAACTCAGGGCTGTTAAGACTGGGACTCACAGGGATGCCAGAGAAGCCGCCCTGCCTGGTTGCCAATGTGTGAGGCATTCTCATTCTTCATGTTGGACAGAGCTGCTGGGGTTGATGACCTGATTTCCTAAAAGCTGTGGCCTCTGCTTTGCTTCTGTCTTTTCATCTGTGTATTAGGACATATGGCTCCAGGCCCTGGGTAGACTCCTAGTGTTGCCAAGTAAGTAACAGATGATTTAGCCAAAGAGTGGCCTGTTTTGGGGGTTCTGAATCAGTCAGTTATGCTGCGATAATGCTATGTAACAAAGAGAACAACCTATTTCAGACTCCTGGGATTCCATGTGCAGCTAATCTTTTGCTCTTATAAAATTTAGATTTTATAACACCAGCTACTCATAACAAGGGTAAGGAGTGGGAAATCCTGCAGGTTCTCAGATGCTAAGAGGGCAAGAGAGATGGGAGCTCCAAGTCCACACTCCTGGCCTAAAGTCTCACAGGTTCCACAGAGTGCTCATGTCACCCTCCAGTACCATCCTGGGTCCTATGTCTCCTCTTCTGGATTCTGGGTTCCTTGGAGAGGGGCTGTCACATATTTTTGCTTCTTCAATTAACTAGCATTTTTTGCATGCTTTAGCAAAGCATCTGTCCACAGAAGGAATTCAGTGAGTTTTTAAAAAATTAAATTATTTTGAACTGGAAACAAGAAACTGAGAAAGTATTTAACAAGTTACACTAAGCCAGTAAACACCATCCTTCTTTCCCGTTGTTCAGGTTATGCATAGTTTGCAACAGGAATTCTTGCCTTACTCATCAAAGCTGTTTCCTTGAGCGACATGTATCTGGTTTGTCTCCTTGATTTGGGGCAGGGCTCTACTCCAACCAGATGGGAAATCATCTTTCATTTCTTATTTATTTATTTTGAAGATTTTTTTCATGAACTTGCTGTGAGAAATGGAAAGAAGAAAAGAGATTGGGGCTCCACACTCTTGTGGCAGTCCACTCTGAGGTAGCACATGACTTCCCTCTGATCCCATGGCACATTTGCATTTGGGAGAAGCTTTTGTGAGCTTGGTGGCTGGAATTTGCTTTTTCTCTCAACCCCATCCAGTCTGCCTCTCCCAGCTTCTAAAAATATAATCTTATTTTTGCTCTTCTTTCAACTTGAAATGGACGTAGAATGTAGACATCTCATACCATTTACGCTCAGAAGGCTGTCAGCAGAGGCGCTTCAGGAGAGAGTGTGTTTAATCTGGAGAAGGAAATAGAATGTACACACACTCGGCAAACTGAAATGTTTTACACTGGTTCTGGCTCTGGCCACTCCCATGTGTGGTAGCAACTACCCAGAAACAGCCATGAATTCCCTTCACAATTGCTAATGTTTTCCTGCTCCATAGACTCTGGGCCTGGCCAAGTCACCAAATCATCATTGGCTTGGATGGCTGGGTCAGCTTTGTTTGCTGATCCCCAACTTGGGGCAAATATCTCACAGCAAGTTTGCAGAAGAAATGAAACAAAAGTACCAACTTGCTGTGTGTTGGCCTCTTCTCTCACCTGGCCATGCTTGGCCCCCAAAGCCTGGTATGGTTGCTGTCAGGTCTTGTTGCTTCCTGGGGCAGTTTGGCAGTGTTTACCCAGGCTCAATCATCCCTACAAAACATAGCATGGAACATCTGGGCTTCTGCCTCAAGCACGTGTTAGGAGGAATCACTGCCAACCTGGAGGGCAGGGGAGCCTGCTGCCCTGGCTCCAGAGTTGGGCCCATTTTGGGAATGGGGTGGCCCAGTGGAGTCATCTTATATTCTTTGGTGGGTGACTTAAGAGCAAAGAGAGGTCATTTCTACAGGTCCACTGCTCTTCCTTTCCTTACTCCTCTTCCTTATCCTTATCCTCCTTTTCCTATGACATATGTATTAAAAGCTAAAAAGTCCATGAACTCCGGTGCACTGGCAGAGGAATGCTTGGTAAAGCCACTTTGATATACTTATTACCTTTCCACTCTTAGGAATAAAGTCAATAGCAACAACAATTCTACTTTTAGGAGTATCTTAACAATTCTACTCTTAGGAGTAAAGCCAATAGCAACGCACATATTTGTGTATCAAAAGCCATATACTAGAATGGATTTAGTAGCATTATTCACAGTCACTCTGTTATAGTTTAGATCTTGAATGTCCCCCAAGGCCCTTGCATTAAAGGCTTGCTCTGTGCCCATGGACTATGGGGAGGTGGTGGCACCTTTAGGAGGTAGAATCAGCTGGGATAAAGTGACATCATCGGGACCATGCCATCAAAGGAGACATTGGGCCCCACTTTCTCTTCTTCCTCTCTCTTTCCTTCCAGGCTGCTGTGAGGCAAGTAGCTTCTGCACTGTGTGCTCCCACCACGATGAGCTGCCTCATCAGAGGATCCAAGATTCTGGGGCCAACTGACTATGGACTGAACCCTCCAAAACTATGAGTCAAAGCAAACCTTTTCTCTTTTTAAAATTGGTTATGTCAGAAATTTTGTTACCATAATGGAAAGCTGAGTAGCACATGCCCCAAACTGCCTGTGTGCAGTAGAACTGATGAATAATCTGAGCTGTTCTTACTGTCTACAGCTATGAGAATAAATGAACTGCAACCTCATGCCCCAAAGAGTGAATCTCACAACATAACTTTGAACATAAGAAGCAAAGCATGCAAGAATGCATATTTTTGTGCCTGCTCCATTGCACAGAGTTGGAAAACAAGACACATTAGCTTATAGTGTTGGGAGGCAGGATGTGCTGGGACAGGTGAAACTTTAGGGTGGGGCCAAGTCATGGTCTCCTTCTTGTTCCTTTTGTGTAAGTCCATACTCATGTGTGCACATTTCCATGAGAATGCTATAGCCCAACATATGACAAATTAAAATAGAAAGCCCAGTATGACTGAGATTATTTTTCTGCTTCTTTTCCATACATGGGCTGTTGGCCGACAGGGGAAGTGGTAACAAGTACCCCACTTGCTCGTGGTACTTGACAGGATCCTTTAGGTAGGGGGCCTGCCCCAACTTCAGGTCTCAATCTCAGATCCAGACCCCACACTCCCCCTTTTCTAATCCCATCATCACAGATGTATGCTAGCTCCACCTCCACACCTTTTCCTCTCAGGCCATTGTGCCAATGCTGTCTCCTGCAGGGTGGGTGGTGGCAGGGCTGGCTTCTCCAGCACTGGGTTCCTCCTGAGGGTCTCTAAGCTAGAGCGTCTTCTCTCTATATCTCTGCAGTGTCTGAAATCTCCACATTAACTGATTCTTTTAGATTACAGCACTGAATGCTTACTTAAATGTCATGGTTGAAGGGGTGCACCAGTGTGTTTTATAATCCATCCATCCATCACCCTTTCCATGAAGGTGTCTTGTGGGTGAGTTAGTAGCTACCATGCAAGTTGGGTTCATTTACCTTTCTGCTGCAGAGGAAAGCACACACTGGGGAATGGGGCATCTCATAAAGAGGAACTGAGGTGCTTCTTGCAGAATATGGGCTTCTTGGGAGATTCTCAGATGGTTTGGGGGAGTGGAGGCTGGCTCTGGGTTGGTGTTATTAGGAAGTATAAGTGTTTGATGTTGAGAGTATCTGAGTGATTGTTATCTAGGCAGCAGGAGAATTAAAATGGGGCTAAAGTTGCCACTGGTAAAGAAACAGAGGATGATTATTAGTTAATTTTGTGGTTGCAGAGTGTCCTTATCCCTAATTAGGTTTAGACATAATTATAGAGGGGTCCTATTTCTGTCTTGTTTCACCCTGGTCACCAAGTGTCCTTGTCTGAATATTATTTATATTCTAAGAAAGTTATTTACATTTAGTCAGTTGGGAGCATTACAACTTGCTTATTGTTTGGTGTCAGCTGGCATGGATATTTTTAAACACACATACATACACACACACACACACACACACACACTATACTATATTCATATTCACATGCATACTGTCAGGTGAAAAAAAGCAGAAAACCAAGACTAGACCAGGCCACAACAAGCCTTTATTGCAAGGATGATCTGCTGGGCTGTCTTGGAACAAAGGAGAGACAAAAGCAGTATGACCGGGACAGGGAGTGCTTCTTATAGGAGCTGGGGTGGGGTTAAAGTGAGGTAGTGGCTAGGAACTGGAGGAGCCTGTGACATCACTAGTTGCTAGGAGGGGAGCAAGTATTAGGTTACTCTTTTGGTGGGAATAGGGGCATGCTGGGAAGAAGGAGGTTGTCCTTTGGTGGGAGAAGCCATTTTGGTGTGGCTTTAGGTAGGGAGCAGAGCATTATGGAAAGATGGCAGCTATTATATGAAAGCACACCAAGTCACAGTGGGGTGCCTGGGGACAAGGTGAGCACATACATGATTGACCCCTATGGTCATCCAGCCATGATGAGGCAGGGACAGGTAGCTTGGCTATTATTGGTGGCAGAGCAGCCCAACACCTGAGCGTGGCTCTGACAGCTGTTCTCTGCTTCCCAGTGCTGGGTTCATGCTCTGTAGATGGCCAGTGAGAGTCAGTAGACTCAAAGGAAATCATGTCAAAGTTCTTCATCAATACCTAACCAACAGGAAGAAATCCAGTCAGGCATTAGAGTGATCTGAAGGACAAGTAGGCCTGACATTGATGACAGTGGAGGAATGCTGCTCACTCACTTGTCCCTCTCTGTCTCTTTCAGGAAGACTGCTCCAATGGAGGGGAGTCACATGACCCAAGCTAGCCAATCAGTTTCTTTTGGCCAGAGAACTTGCCTTTCATTTGTCTCTGTTTGGTGTTAAAAATGGATGCCATTAAACAAGAGGCTAGACTCCTGTCCCTACATGTTGAGAGGAGATAAGGCCAGATCTCAGTGAGAGAGAATGCAAATGTCCAGAGAGAAAGAGGTGAGAAGCCATGTATCCTCTAGAAGAGTCTGTCAAAGAATTAGGTACAGACTTGTCACTCTGATTCCCAAATAAGGTGAAGGAAGGTTGTGATTGTCTATTCCTCAGGACTCATGAGCAAGCAAGAGTGATTTCTAAACTAGGGGCAAGAGGAAATCTGGAGACTGTGATTCTCACAGTGTGGTCCTCAGAGCAGTGGCTACAACAGCACCTGAGAACTTATCAGACATGCAAATTATCAGTGGTACCTGAGATCCAGAGGATCAGAAACTCCAGGGTGGGGCCTGAAAATCTGAATTATACCAATATTCCAGGTGATTCTCATGTCCCTCAAGGGTTGGTAGGGGCTCTTTTGATGCAAGTATAGAGGGAGTCCTCTGAGAAAGCTCACATAACTGTTTACTCCTTACTTTACAGCATAGTTTATAGTCAGTCTCTTTCCTCCATCTACTTGTCTTGAGGATAAAAAGCCATGACAAGCATCATTTAAGAAGCTACAATGGGGGATTTCCCCTTTGGGTTTCCATTACACCTGGGTTCTTTTGTGGTGTCAAAGCTAAATAAAGTTATAGACAAATCTGCAAGCAAAAGCGTTTGATTTAAGACTAAGAAAAATATTGGGATTGCAATCCTGGACATGTGGAGACAGGATGCCCTCCAGTATTTCTGAAGAGCAAAGGAAAGTTGGGGTTTCGGGTGGAGGAAGGAAGAAAAAACTACACAAGCTGTTTTGAAAGCAAGTTTGTCAGTTTTAGCAATACCTCACATCAGCTGGTAAGCCCTGAACAGTGAATGGGGCAGCTAGTCCTAATGTCACAGTGGACAGTTTCATCATCGGTTACTGGGTAAAGTTAGTTTTCTTAAAAATCACAGCAGGCCATCTCTTTGAATAGGCCTAGAGGGCAATTCCTGGAGCCATCCTTGATGACAGGAGCATTCTGCTCCATGGCCTCTTGGCTCTGTTTTAGATAGGTATAACAAGAATGCTTTCATTTCTGTGCTTGATTTTACTTGTGTTTTTTCCAGTCTTCTCCTAGACTCTCACAGACCTGTGAGGATACCACCCATCTTCAGGCTTTTGTCAGAGCCTAGTACCTCTCCTTTCTGCTTATGTAAACTCAAGTGGGCTCTGACTCTTGTGTGCCTACGCCTTTAAGGTGATAGACAAGTCTGCTGGGAAGGGGAGGGTGCCTGTGGGGAATGGTCTCACTCATCTTTGAGTTACTCTTAGGCACTTTGCAAAGTACTTCAAGGTCTGCCCAGGCTGTGTCCCTGGGGTTTCCACAGTTAGGAAGAAGATACACAGAAATGGAGTTGATTAGTTGGTAGGGTAAGTGAATTTCTTGATGGTCTTAGGAAATTACAGGTTATTCAAAATAGAAAATTGTTTTTACTTTTTTTTACTTGCCAAGTTTTCCAGTGCTTTGGACTTATTTAAATTCCTCAAGGGTTTTCAAGACTACCTCAGACTTGTCACCTACTACGTGCCCAACCCAACAGTCTTCCTTCTCCTTCTAGAAACTGCTGGCTAAGCAGCTATTCATCCAACATCACTGTTTTTCTGCACAAAGCTCTTTTTTGGGGGGGAGAGGGATATCCAGGGTCAAAGCACAAAACAGCCTTATTTCACAGTAAACAAATACACAAAACCTCCACTTCAATTCTTTTTGTGAAAACATAGGTGTCACCATTTATATGAACATCAAACAAAAATGAAAACAAAAAATTTAAATACAAAGCTCACAAAATATGTACATGATACAGAAAAATATGTACATATGTACATATACAGAAGAGTATAAAACAATATTAACAGAAATTTTAAAAAATCTACTATAGATAATGGAGATATTTTGTGTTCATTTATTACAAAATTTAATATTGGTAAGATGTGTATTTTTATCAGCTTTGGGATTGCATTGAATCTGTAAGTTCAATGCAATACCAATGAAAAACCCAGCAAGCTATTTTGTGGATGTTGACAAACTGATTTTAAAGCTTAAAGGGGAAGGCAAAAGACCCAGTGTTTAATGTAAACTTTAGATTGGTGAAGGAGGAGAATGTTGGAGGCTGACACTATCTGACTTTCAAGGTTTGCTAAAAAGCTACAAGAAAGTGTGGCATTGGTGAAAGAATAGACGTATATATCAATGGGATAGAATAGAAAGCCTAGAAATAGTCCTGCACAAATATACTCAAGTGATAGTTGGCAAAGTTAATACAATGGCACAAAGACAGTCTTTTTGGCAATTTATGTTGGAACAATTGGATATCTGTATAATAAGGAAAAAAATCTAGACATAGTCTCTACACTGTTTATAAAAATTAACTCAAAACAAATTAAAGACCTAAATGTAAAACACAAAACCATGAAACTTCTAGAAGAAAACAAAAAAAAAGTTTGTTTTTAGATAAAATACCAAAAGAATGAATCCATGGAAGAAAACATCAGTAAGTTGAACTTTATTGTAATTAAAAATTTCTGTTCTGCAAAAGACATTGTTAAGAGACTGTAAAGACAAACTGCAGACTGTGAGAAAGTCTTTGCAAAACAAATATCTGGTAAAAGACTTGCATCCAAAATGTAAAAAGAACCCATAAATGTTAACAATAAGAAAATAAGCATCTTCATTTGAAAATGAGTAAAAGATTTGAAGAGTCCTCATCAAAGAAGATTCACAGATGGGCAAATAAGCATGTGAAAATATGCTCAGCATCATATGGCTTTAGGGATTGCAAATTAAAATAACAATTAAATACCACTACACACCTGTTAGAATGGCTAAAATCCAAAAACTTGACAATACTAAATGTTAGCAGAGACGTGGCACAATAGAAATTGTCATTCATTACTGGTGGGGATGCAAAATGGTACAGCCACTTTAAAGGCAATTTGGCAGTTTCTTAAAAAGCTAAACATAGTCTTTCCATATGATTTCACAATTATGATCCTTGGTGTTTACTCAAATGAGTTGAAAACTGATGTCCACACAAAACCTGCACATGAATATTTATAGTAGATTTATGCATAATTGCCCCAAATTGGAAGTAACCCAGATATCCTGCAGTAGGTGTGTGAATAAACAAATCATGGTTCACCCTTGCAATGAGTTATCATTCAAGTACTGAAAAGAGAGAGAGGACTCTCCAGTGCATATTACTGAATGTAAGTCTGAGAAGGCCATATACCGTATGATTCCAACCCTGGGACATTCTTGAAGAGAAAAACTACAGAGACATAGTGTTTGCTACGAGTTCAGGGAGAGAGGGGTGGATGAACAGGTAAAGCACAGGGAATCATTAGGCAGTGGAACAGTCCTTTGTGGCACTGTAGCAGCAGATACTTTCCATCAACATCATGCATTGGCTCTAACACATACAACTTACAGCACAAAGAATGAATCTGTGCAAATTAAACAAAACACATTTTGAGTTTCAAAGTCTCTCTGCATTCACTTGGAATGTTTTGGAATGTTGTCTACATTGTCTAGGTTGTTCTTTTGGGGGCCTGCTTCTGCCTTTGCCCTCCATTCTATCTACTGCATGCTCACCAGGTCTGCCACTGAGTCCCCACCTGCTCTGTTTCGTAGTCCAGTAGTTCACTCTGGGCCAGCTGGGCCATCTCTGGAGCTCAGCATGTAGGGCTCTGTCATATTGAGTGAGTTGGAGGGGACAGAGGAACATCACTGGATCTCATGAAGGTAGGAACTAGGGCTGGATGACCACTTGGACTGTGACCCTCATTATGTCACTGGCCCAGATATGGCTATACCTGGAGTTTTGTCTTTGTAAGGGATGAGCCTCTCCCTCAGGACAGATGGAGAAATCCAGAGACAGATTCATTAGATAGAAATGGAACACTTCTAATTTATCAAGGCAAGAATCAAGGAATGGCTAGAAAAAATGTTTGAGGAAGCTTTACAACTAGAGTTTGTTGAGTATTTGTGAAGAAGAGACTTTGGGGGAATTAGGAAGAGAATCCAGCTAGTTCACAGACCAGGGAGCATGCCTCTTGTAGACCCTGGGTACTCATCTGCCGCCTCACCTCTCTCACCAGGTAAGGGTCTCAGCTGGGGTGTCAGCTGTAACATTTCCTGCCTACTTGCCATGGTCTGAATGTGACCCCAATAATTCATGTGTTTGAACACAATATAACAGGGTTGGGAGGTAGGGCTCTGCCCTCATGAATGGATTAATGCCTCTATAGGTAGGGCGTTTGTTTGGGAGTGAGTTCACTCCCTTCTGTCCTGCTGTGTGAGGACACTGCCTTTGTCCCTTTTTGTCCTTCTGCCTCCTGCCATGTGAGGATGTAGCAAGACAGTTCTCCTCAGATACCAGCACCCTGACCTTGGACTTTCCAGCCTCCAGACGTGTGAGAAAACAAATTTCTCTTCTTATAAATTTCCCAGCCTCTGGTATTTTATTCTGTTATAGAAGCATGGAATGGATAAAGCCATTGCTAAAGTCTAGCCAGTTTCTGCAGCTAGAGACAACTCAGCCCAGGAGGCCTTCGCTGAGCACAGGTTGCCTTCAGGCTACCTGCGGGGCTGCAGGCAACACTGACTGAGGCCCCTGCTCTAGGGTTTTGTTCTATGAAGCCAGCTGGGTTGAGCCACTCCATGGCATACCATGGCTCTCTTTGTTGAGCCATTCTTCAGTTTAGTGAGCTCTCCATGCCTCTTCCAAAATTTGATCTTCCACTTGCTTTACTTAAACTTGGTTTCTTTTCAATTTCAGAGTGAGCTGATGCACTGTTTTTACTCTCCCAGCCCTCTCCTGTCTCTCACCCCACTGGCATCATCATTTAAAGACAGGTGGCCTTTGCTAAGGTAGTCACATCCTGGTGCCAGGGCAGAGGCACCAGGTGATGTGTCACAAGGCCTAAAGACTTCAATTCCCAAGTGCCAGGTGGCCCTGCTCACTCCTGACGTATAGCCCCAGATGCGGTGAGGCCAAGATTGTCTCTGAGCTCTGGGGTTTCCCACAGGGACCTTCCTATTTAGCAAAATCCTCCCTTGAATGTTGTTTTCTGGAATTTTCAATAGCTAAGTGAATTTGTGCAGAAATGAACACATTTCTGGGATAGGAAGAGTTGGTTAGTCTTACAGAGCGGAATTAGGACATACTTAACATGCAAATATGAAGAAAGAGAAGTTTTCATCCACAGCATCCTTTTCTCTATTTTCAGGTGAGCAGCTGGACTAGACAACACTCATGATGTTGATTTTCAAGAGCTGGATGACACAGAGGTGGCCACTCATCATGGCATCATCATTAGTTGTATTCCTTCAAGCTGCTAAAACAAAAATGCCAGAGACTTGACGGGGCCCAGAGGTCTGCATGGTTGAGTTCTGGCAAGGGCTCTCTTCCAGATTGCAAATGGCTGTGTTCTCATTCTATTTTTTTTCCAGTATTGGGAATTGAACTCAAGACTTTGTGTTTACCAGGCAGGTGTGATGCCACCGAGCTAAATCCCCGGCCTTGGCTGTGTTCTCATTACATCCTCCCATGGTGGACAGAGAGGAAGTGAGCACTCTCCTGCTCTTTTAAGGGTGCTTATCCAATTGTGAGGACTCCCCTTGTCACCTCGTTAGCTCTCTAAGGTCCCAGCTCTATCACACTGAGGATTAGAACTCAGCATAAGAACTGTTGTGGGCCACATATATTCAGTCCATAGCACTGGTTACAGTAAGGAGAACACAAAGGTAGATGTAGCTAGTCTTACATTAAACAAAATGTATTCCATTATTTTTAATTGAATCATGATGGTTAGTAGTTTCAAAATAATTTAGTTTCAAAATTGAAAGTTTACAACATTTAGCTAATCCTATAATTTATTTTCAACTTACTAGTAGCATCACTCACTCAAAGTAGGATTTGTTGAGGGGGTTTTGCTGATGGGATCATTTATCATGGTGTGAAGGGCAGAAAAAGCCACAGAGGTAGTACAGCACACCAGGGTTAGAAAGCACGAGTGTTGTGATCCACACTTGGCAAAGGGAGCAGCAGTTTCTAGAAAGTGGAAGGAGAGGGTTCTGTGGGAAGAGCCACCTCTAAAGGGGGTATGACCTTCCACGGAAAAATGTAGCCAGTCTGAGGAGAAGGTGCCCAAGGAGACCCAGGAGTAAATATTCCACTGTATTCCTTTCTTTCTGCTAAGCTTTTGTTGAGTTACCCCTGCTAGAAGAATGCAGTGGACAAGAGGCCACTGGATGTGATACAGGCAGGGCAATCTCCTGAGCAGAGACCCTGGTGAAGCTGTGGTATGGTCTGACTGCTTACACCCTTCCCTCAGATTCATGTTTGAGATCTTAACCCCAAATGTCATAGTGTTAGGAGGTTGGGCACTTAGTATTAGGAAGCACTCAGGTCATGAGAGTGAAGCCTTCAGGAATGGGATTAATGCTCTTATCACAGGGACCCAGTAGAACTCTCTTACCCTCTTTCTCTTTCACAGGAACACAATTAAAAAGATGCCATCTATGAACCGGTAAGAGCGCCCTCACCAGACACCTGGTCTGCCAGCATTGATCTTGGACTTCTAAACTCCAAAACTGAGAATAGTAAGTGTTGTTTAAGTCACCCAGGGTATGGAATTTTTGTTGTACCAGATTCAGTGAGATTATGGAGCCGAAAACCTCCTGTCACCTAGTGATTCCCTGGTCATTGTAATGTCATAGAGCAATGCATTACTTATGCATTTGTGGTGGTGCTGGGGTGACCACACTGATTGCACTGCAAATTGAATAAAAGACTAGCAATTATGTACAGTACGGTTCATAATGTACATAATGATCATTATGCTAATGGGCCACTGCATTGCTGTTTGTGTATTTACTATAACATGGGGTGTGTGTGTGTGTGTGTGTAACTGGGGGTTATATCTCAGGTCTTTGCACTAAGCTATACCCCTTGCCCTTATGTTACTTTTTATTTTGAAATGAGTCTCACCATGTCACTAAGTTGCCCAGGCTGGGTTTGAATTTGTGATCCTTCTGCCTCAACCTCCCAGAGTGCTGAGATTATAGGCCTGCACTACCATGCCTGGCTTATACTACCCTTTTTATTGGTATTTTGGGGGTGCACTCCTTCTACTTATAAAGATGTTTACTATAACAGTGTGCCACATTACATTGGATACAACCCCAAACATCTCATATCCATGGCGTCTCTTGCTCCAAGTGGCCACATTGAGTGACTGACTCATGCTGCCTAGGTTTGTGTAAGTTCACTCTATGATGCACACACAACAACCAGATCACCCAGTGGAGCACTTATGTTTCACTATCCTTCTGAGAAACAGGACTATTGTTTAGCTGGTCAATTAATCAGCCCTGGAGCTGCCTTCTCTGAACTTCCTGTTATGTGAGATCATCAGTGCCCTTTGTTGTAGGCACTTATTTTATTGTTGCAGGCACTTGTTTACCTATGCAAAAATATTCCTCCACATCCCTGGATAAAAGAATACAATTTTGTTCTTCTGAGAGGAGACCCTCTGTCCTTGGGAGAGGTGGGCTCAGTTTCTACCATAAGGATATTAATTGTCCAGTGGATGGAAACAGAGGCCTTCGGGAGGGCTCTGGGAAATGCTCTTCTTCCTAACAAGAAAGAATCAGGTGGGCACAAAGATTTTGCCCCCTGCTACCTCTTGGAAACAGCCATATCAGGCTGGTAGGGAGGTAGCTGGTAACAAAATAGAACTGTAGAAGAACATCATGGAGCTTCTGAGCTGACCCTTGTACCACCTGCACTTAGGGTTTTCAGTTAAAGTCATTTAGTACTCTGATTTGCAGACACAGGTTAGGCATTTCCCTGCTAGAGATTATGTTGTACTCAGGCTTAGTCTAGGACTGTGGTGGGTGGCAGGGGGCTAGTAGATTTCAAGAGTGATGCAGATTAGTTTTCCAGTCCAAATGAAGAGGATGCATAGCATAATTTTTAGAGGTGGGGAATTGAAATGAACCAGACTACCCAACGAAGTGAGGGGAAACTATTCCCTCATCAGTGGCTTTGTAAGGCTCTGAAGCCCAAAGCAGTCTGGGACTGGGCATTGCCCTGGGATGTGGCCTTGTGTAGGAAAGATGTCCCAGATGACCACTGGAGTGAAAAAGGACAGGGGGACAGAGATTTCAGCCAGCCAGGGTAGGCCCTGGGAACCTCAAGATCAGGGTGCTCCATCAGGAATGGTGGGAGAGAGGCAGGTGCTGTTCAAGAGGACAGACAGGGCTATCTTTGGCAAACGGAAGTGGAGAATGTGGCAATTAATTTCAGTGATTGGCTGGTGAAGGAGGTCATAGGTTGCTATATCACTGAGGTGTGCAGCCCAGGTTGTACCACCAGACTAGGGTGGCTTGGGAAAATGGTGGGTGCTGCTGTGTTTATCCTCCCTCACATGTCCCCAGTAGGTTTGACCCACCTGGAAGTCAGCACTACTCTACATTTATCTGATTTCCATGTATGGGAATCAAATACTTGTTTTCAAAATTTAATTCAGCAGATGTTTGCTGAGCCCATATTCTGCCCCAGGCAGCTTGTGAGGCACTGGGGAGAGGGAATGAACATGTGTTGAAAGGAGGCTTGTAGGAGTCTACGTGAGCCACCTGTAACCCTTGGTGAGTAGTGGATTGTGTACTCAGAGGGGCTTTGAAGCTGACCTGTGCCAACTACTGGAGGGCAGAAAAAGAGACCCTTCTGCAGGAGCTGTACCCCACTCAATGGCTTTGCTGGAGCTGGAGACCACCCTGGAGGGACCCAGGACCCAAGAGGTAGGCAGGGATCCAGAGCTGCAGCTTGTGATGATTTCTGATCCTGTGCTTGGGGTTGGCTTGATTTTGTTTTTGATTTCCTTCCCAAGACATTCCTAAATTGGAACATCACTCTATTGTGCTAATTGTGACAGCGTGAGACCTCTGTCAAATAACTGCAGTGCCTGTGCTCTGGGGTTTGGAGCCCTTTGAGCTGTAAAGTGTGTTCTTTTACATTAACGAACACCTTTCGCCAACCTAAAATGCACCAGGGGTTCCCAAGAAAATGGAAAAAGTGGTTTCTCCTAAGTAATCCCTTCTCCCCACCCTTAATTTGGTTTGGGATAATTACAAAATGACTGAGTTTTCCCTAACTGAGGGAGATAGTGGGTGCAGTCTACTCCACCCATGGGCCAGAGCTTCAGATTGTACCAGTTTCTCAGTCCTTGGGGAACTGGGGTTGAATAATTAAATGGTGCTGGGTATTGAGAAGTAGCCATATGCCTTTAGCTCATTCTCATGATCTCATCCTTTTACATTTATTAACCTCTAGGCATGGTTGCTCCATAATGAACAGAAAATCTTGTCTTTGGTTTGCTTTTTGTGCGGCTTTACATGGTTCCCATCTGAAGTGGAGTGAGCCCAAGTTTGCCACCAGGGAGCAGCTGGTGGAGATGTCTGGAGCACCTTCACAGTGTAGGGGACAGAGCCAGAGCAAATTAAAAATCTCTGTCTTCTTTAAGTGAGGACTTGCAACTAATGTGCTAACTAAACTTTCTGTGGAATCGTTCATATAAGTGACTTGCTGTGTTTTTTTGGAATCACATCCTAAATATTAAAAAAATTCCAAAGCAATACCCATAATTGAGCACTTTTTATCTCCAAGCATTAGTTCCATCCCCAAGTAACGGTGTTTGGGAGACGTGGACATCAGTTGGTTAAGAGCCCAGGGCTGTGGACTCAAACTGCTGGACTAGGCATCCATGCAGGGCATAGGGGAATGTGAACATTTGAGTAAAACCTTCAGTTTATTTCTTCAGTCAGAAATGTTTTTCAGTTGGAAATCACCTCATATTTTTAGAGGAAGCGACAGACATGTGCAAAGTGTAGATAGAAAAAATTTTACTATGATTGCTAAAGAATTTCTCATGGAAAGCCATTTCCAGTAGAAAGTGGTGTTGTGTGGTCAGGTTTTGGACAAGAAAAATGAAATACACTGTTGGCTGAGATAAAATCAACCTCACGGAGAACAAAGCAGAAATACATTTATTTAGGGCTTATCAGGACTGCAATCCAGGAGAGACAAAATTCAGGCTGTCTTGAAAATGTGTTTGAAGTTTTAGAAGACAGTGGCCATTTCTATACCTTCAACTGTGAAGGAGACCATTAATTACATCTCTCATTTGTCAAGAACTGGGATTGGAGCTGCAAAGGTCAGACTGTCTTGTAAGAAAGGATTGGGTGCAGTCTCAGGAAGCAAGGGAATGGCTCCATTTGTGGCTGGAAAGCCTGGTGAATTTCATTTTGTTCAGCGGGGGTCACAAGGTCACCATGCACCCAGGTGCCTGTGCAGCAGTGTGTGTGCTTGGGACCCGTATAACAAGGCCTCTTGACTCCTCTGTAAATGCTGCACCAAAGCAGCTGCGCTTCACTTTCTGGAGGGGGCAGAAGAGGAAAGACAGATCAGTCCCAATCCTTGTATGCCCCATTGTGATCATCTTGTGGGATGGTGTCGGGAGCTTGAATGGTGCAGAGTGGCCCCATGAAGCCCTGGCCTGCCCTGAGCTGGCCAGTCCTGCCAGCTGTTGATGAATGTGTTCCTGTTGTGGTTGGAAATAGGGCGACGTCCTTGACCACTTGACCATGACAGCTGGTGTGGTCAGGAGCACAGAGGTGCCTCCTGCCCACCCTGCTGCCCTTCAGGCCTGGCCTCTTCCTCCGTTCTCCATAATGGGAAGGCAAAGGAAGGACTGGCTGACTCGGCAGGAAATAGGCCAGGCCCACCCTGATGCCATCTCTCCAGGTATGGGAGAGGCACCAGAAGTGTCAGCTGCTGACTTGGTCCAGGTAGTTTTTCTTTGCAGTGCTTGGTACTTCTCCTTTGCAATGGTTGGGGGATTCTTTTGTTTGAATCTTTCCTTTTTCTGTAGGGGTATAACATAGATTAAATCCCTAAAATACACTTAGGAGAATCTGGATCAATAAAATTTTACATGTGCAACCAGCACCCAGATTGGAATTCCAACTCTGTGAGTATCCCCGAAACCTCTCCCTGCTCCCCACCCTCTCAACCCTCCCCACAGGGAACTACCATTCTCACCTCTGTCCCCATCAGTTCACTTCTGTTCTGGAAGTCGTGTAGATAAAATCACACATGCACACTCTTGGGCCTGGCTTCTGTGCTGCCATGAATAACACTCATGTAAGTCTTTCATTCAGCATGGACTCCTGCTCTTGGGTTCTTACTAAGAATGGAGTCACTGGTCCAGAGGTTTGAAGAATTCAGTGTAATTCAGTTAAGCATGTGGGAGGTGGCAGAACACATACCACTTAGCTATGAATAAAACTGTGCATCCCAGGGTCAACCAATGGCAGGGCTAAGTGGATACTCACTCACCTCAAGGACAGGTGGTCACTGAAGGCTGGCTTTGAGCCTTTGCTCTGCCACTTTCCAGCTATGTCACTTGGGTAAGAGTATGAAAGCCTACTCTACCTCAGTTTCCTCATCTGTAAAATGTTCATAAAGTTGATGATGCTACTTCCTGCCTGCAAGTGTACCTATTTCACACTCTCTCCTCTATATGGCAAAATAATTCAACATAACTCTGTAGTGGTTAAAATAGTCACTGAGGGCTGGGAGGGTAGCTTAATGGTAGAGCTCTGTTTGCCTAGCATGTGTAAGGCCCTGGGTTTCATCCCCACAACTGAAAAAAAAAATTATACATCCCTTCTCTTGTTCTTTAGTTTTAAACCAATCAGCAATTTAAAAAGAAGAATTAAAGTACAGTTTTGAAGGTATCATTAGAATATGGTGAAATATTTCATGTATAAACTTAAATTTTCACTCATCAAACAAAATCAGGACACCTCCCATGGGTGCTCCAGCTGTGTCCTGTTCTTGACAAGGCCTGAGCTGTTGCCAGTCATTCTAGGTGTTTCACCTCCATGCAGGCATTGGAGGCCCAACCTGAGTCCCAAGGCCCAAGCAGGAGGAAGGATTCCAAGCTACAGTGAGCTTACTCTGGGAGCACATCCATGCTGTTGAGTGCACACGTGACAGAGGCCAACTCTGTTACTGAGAATTCTCCAAATTAACTTCCATTTAGAATGTAATATTTATTAAAGGGGACATCATGAAAACATACCAAATTGAAGCTTGGTTGTAAGTCACTACAAGGCAGCAATAACTACAGCTATTATTTTGAACGTCGTCTAATGTTTGAGGAGAAATGTTTTATTGCTGATGATATTTAGTAAAAAAGATGAAATCTCATTGGTATTATTACCCTATTGAGATACTCTCCTGATCATGCATCTGCTTATTTTCCCCACCCAGGCAGAGTTCTCCTACTTTCCCACTCAGCTCTGGGGCTTCTGAGGGACATTGAGTCATTGTCAGAGATTTACTGAGCCCAGCCAGTATGGGCACCACACTGACAGGGAGGACAGGGGTGAATACAGCAGAGTCCTAGACCTCTCAGAGCTTACACTGCAGAGTAGGAAGGGGAGGAGAGACCATAAAAAAATAAAAAAATGAACAAGTAATCCTACTATGCACACTGAGTGATGGATGTGTGAACACTGCCAAGCAGGACAGAGAGGGGGGTGACCACATTGTAGGGATGGTCAGAAGAAGTAATGTAGGAGGCCATGTATTGTTCAGCAGTGAAGGAGTGGGCCACATAGATACCAGGTAAACATGAAGTGCCTGGGCCCTGGCAGGAGGCCTTTGTGAGTGGCCAGGGCAAGAGGGGAGAGGAGCAAGCAATGTGGTTGTGGAAACAGGGGTGGCCATAGCAGGGGCCGTGAGCACAGTGGAGACACTGAGTGCCACCGAGGAAGATAGGAGCTCACCAAGGCTCTGATTTAAGCAGAGGAAAGACCAGCTCTGAATGCCTAGATTCTGCTAGAATCACTGTGGCTACTGTGCTGGAGATAGATTTCTAGTAGGTCAGGAATAAAGGTGTGGCAGTTAGTGTGGAATATCAACCTGATTGGCTTTGGGATCCATCTGAGGACTTGGGGAGCACCCTTCTGGGGATCTAGATGGATCTTAGAGGCATGAACTTGGGGTCTTTGTCTGGTCCCTGGCCCCTTTCTCTTTGGCACTGTTCCCTTGCACTGCTTCCCAGCCCTCATGAACTGAGCCACGTTGGTCCACCACACCCTTCCACCATGAAGTTCCTGTCTTGGAGCCAGTTGACCAGGGAGTGAATCCCCTTAAAACCTGAGCCATATTTAACCTCTCTTCCTTTAAGTTGTGGGCTTTGGGCTTTGTGTTCAGCAGTGGGAAAGCTGCCTGATATAGAATGGCAAGAGCAGAAACAAGAGAGCAGCCCAGGAACCCAAGTGAGAGAAGATGGCCTTGGTTACAGAGGAAAGAGAAGGCTGGATTTGTGCTGGAATAGATGGTATGGGTATGTGTGTGTGTGTGTGTGTGTGTGTGTGTGTGTGTGTGTGTGTGTGTGTGTGTGAAGGATGACCAGCTCTAAGAGCTTTGGCCTGGGCCCCATAGACTGCATTAAAGAATGCTTGGGAGCAGTGGGTTTACAAAGAATCCCACATTCAGTCTGCCATGCCTGGTTGGAAGGGCCTGTGATCACACCAGAGGGGATGAGGAGGACCCTGGGGCTGAGTGAGTGTGCAGTGCCCTGAATTCCGTGTTCTCTGCAAACCTGTATGTTGAGATCCTACCCTGCAGTGTGATGGTACTTGGAGGTGGCACCTTGGGAGGTGATGAGGTCATGAGAGTCAAGCACCATGAGTGGCATCAGTATCCTCTGCATGTGAGGGGACAACTAAGTTAGAAGTCTGTATTGCACCAGAGGGTCCTCACCAGAACCTGGCCTTTCCAGCACCCTAATTTTGAGCTTCTACCTCCAGAACTGTGAGAAATAAATGTCTGTTGTTTAAGCCACCAAGTCTCTGGTACTTTGCTACAGCAGGTCAAACAGACTAAGATGAGCACATTCAGTGGGTTAGGACAGTGGGGAAGAGCCAGTTGTGGAAACTTACAACAGAGAAGACAGAGGGCTGGAGGAAACAAGTGCTTCCAGCAGAAGGAGGGGACAAGGAATCTAGAAGGATGGAGGTGGGGAGGTGCCCTTGGGATTGCTGAGGATTAAACAAATTGATGGGCTTGAGACAGGGACTAGGCTCTGCAAGCTCTCAATGCTAGTAATAACCACTATTGCCAATATTAAGCACCACATTTAATTGTTTTAGTATTAATGTTTTAACAATTATCCTTACAAAGATATTAGTATTTACAACCCTGGGGCAACAGGGGGATGGTGGTTCTCCAAGAGCCGATAAAATCTTTCTACATGTTGAGCAGGAGAGAAGAATACTGATTTCTTCTTTAGCCTTACTATTTCTAGAGTCATGTTGCACATGCTCCATTCTAGAAGCAGCAGTTGCTCTGACTAGAACTTGTTTCCTGCCTTGCTGGGATGCTGTTTATCTCTTCTTTGTCCTCTTTCCTGACTGCACCATATGGGGCCATTCCTATGTCCTTTCATGCTTCTGCAGTGAATGGAGTGATGAGGTACCTACCCTCATGAACTACAAAAGCCACTTGTCTCTTTCTACTCTTGGTCCACTTCTTCTCAGCTCTGATTTTTCCTGCCAGATGAGTAAGTTCACTTACTTGAGGACCACATGTATGGCCTTTGCAAAAATACCCAGATGTCTATGACCCGAGAGTCTGGCAGTCTTACTTTGCTGAGAAATTGCTCTTGGTGTCTCATACTTGGGCCCCCCATCCTATAGGTAGGGAGAGTGGACATTCAGGTGGTCACTTATATCTACCAATCAGAAGCATCTGGCAGAATCTTAGTGTGAGGGTGTGATGGGCATTGTTGCCCTTTTTTCTTAAACCATACATGTCACCTCACTTGGCTTTGCCTGTTCCCACCTGGTCTCTGGCCACTGCCATGACAGCAGCTCCATAGGGTGCATTTTTAGGACAAAGAAGATAGATAAAAGTCTAGTCCACCTGGAGTCTTTGGGCCAACCTGGAGGAAGGTGTGGTAGCCTGAACTCTTGAGTATAGTCATTCAAGATGAGCCAAGGCTTCCAGGGTAATGATGAGCTGGCTATGATAGATATTTGTTATTCAAGTCAGAAAGACAGGACTTTTGATTACTCTGAACTCAGTGTTGCAATAAAGAGAAGCTTTGGGTTATTCCTCATGTGTGTTTCCTGTGTACTGAATGAGGCTCTAAGACACCTGGCCCCCACAGGCTGGCTCACATCCTATTTGGATATTGAATAATCATTTGCCAGCACTCAGGCCTGTCCTGCTCAGCTTCTGTGACAGAATTTCTGGGATGGATGGATTATAAGCACAGAAAGTTATTTCTCACTATTCTGGAGCCTGGGATGTCCAAGGTCAAGGTGCTGGCTGGTTGGTGTTCAATGAGGATGTTCTTCCTGGTTCATAGATGGCCATTTTCTTGCTATGTCTTTACATGGTGGTAAGGATGAAGGAGCCCTCTAGGTTCTCTTTCACAAAGACACTAATCCATCCATGAATGCTCTAACCTCATGACCTAATCCCTTTCCAGACCCTCACCTCCAAACACCATCATGTTGGGAATTGGTTTGTACCATAGGGATTGATAAGGAGAGGGCATTTTGTCAATAGCAGTGTCCAAAGCCAAACTTCCTGTCATTCCCATCCCAGAAGTTCTTTCCTGTAATGTGCCCTGTCTCAGTAAAGACAATGTCATTCTTCTATTAGTTCAAATTTTGAGCCTTTATCACTTCCCTCATATACTAAAATATAAATCCAGAATCTGATCATTTCTGAAATTCTCTGCCTACAGCCTGGATCTGAACTACCTTTGTTGGTCACCTGGAATTTTCAGGAGTTTCATAACTGATCTCACAGCTTCCCTGCTTACCCCTGCTCCCCACTCCCTTTTGTCATTTCTCCACCCAGCAGCCAGGGTGATCTGTTTTATCATAACAGTTCTACTCCCTGCTCAAGCCCTCTGATTGAGCCCATCATGCTCAGGCAACATCCTGATCTTGAGGCCCTGTGTGATCTGGCCTGGTTACTCCTCAGCTCTTACCCATCCTTTTCTCTGTCCTTTTCCCAGTGCCACACTAGCCACCTTGGCCTCCTTGATGTCCCTAGAGCAGGATGGGCACAGCTCAGTCTCAGGATCTTTTCTTCCACCAACTCTCCTTGCTAGAGGAGCTCTTCTCAAATACTCATGTGGCTGCTCACTCTGTCTCTTCTGTGTCACCTTCTTGGTAAGGGTTTACCTTGATACTGATGAGAAAGAGGGTGGGGGAGAAAGAGAGCAACTAAAGAATGACATTTCATTTATTTGGGAATAAGCAGGGAGCATTGCAATGTAGACCAGCACATCAAGGGCCCTGGATATTTTCAAGGGGGATTGGGTAAAGGGAAGCTTTTGAAGACAAAATGAGAAAGATTAAATGTTGTTTTGAAACAATAATTCTTGGCCACAGGATCAAAAGTTAATCCAAGGTTGAACCATTACTGGACACACACATTTGGAAAAGTGTTCTTATGCTTGGTTATGGTCCTGCAGGAGTCTTCTGTGATAGTTCTTGTTATCAAACACGTGTATGAGATTCCCTGCCTCAACACCTCCCTGTTTTATTTATTTCATTTTATTTTTAGGATGCTTTGATACAAGTGACTCCATTTTGCTTCTGACAATTCTCATACCACCTAGTGTACAGTTCAGTTTCCTGTCCCCCTGCTCCTTACCCTTTCAGCCCCTCCACCTCCCCTGTTTTGTTTCTCTCTATGTGACTCCTCCCCTGGAGTGCAAAAAAGTGATTAACCACGTGGACCTGAGGTAGGCCAAGTACATGCATAACTTGACTGTTATATCATAGCTGAGTGATGGAAGACACAGATCTGACTGCCAGTATCCTTGGCCTTCACAGTTGACTGAACATCATGTACATGATACATGACACAAAATAGGCTCAAAGGACTCATTTCTAATCTCTTGATGAGAACTATTTTCAAAGAGAAACTTATTCTTCACTTAGACTTTTGATACTTAGGGTACAAGTGGAGCTACTGGTGACTACTTGACCATTATGCAACAAGATGGTGTGACAAGATGATACAAGGATCACCAAAGGCCAAAAGGACAGGACAAGATGGCAACAGGATGAGGAAGAGCTTCTCCCAGGCACAAGTGGTAGCTGGGAGTCCATGGTCCAGAAAACCTGGCTTCTCCTAAAGCAGTGATGTCAAAATAACAAGACTGGATATGGTTTAATTAGACATTTCAAAACTTCTTACACATGCTGAGCCATTTTTACAGAAGGCAGGTTCAGTGTGAGATTTGAGGGAAAAACTATGCAACTGTTGATGCTGCCTTATTGCTTTTAACAGCAAAACCTGGTAAAATATAAATATCCTCCAACCATAAAATGAGAGGCTGAGTTATGGCATGTCCATGCATGAGCAAGTCATGTAGCCTTTAAAAATCATATTTCAAACAACTTTTAGAACAGTGGAAAATGCTCATGATATAATGTTGATACAAATTTATATAAACAGTGTAATTCTAATGGTGTGTTTTAAAAGTCTCTAGAGATAAAAGAGATTGGAATGAAATATAACAACACATAATAATGTGTTTCTCTGGATGGTGAGATCATGATTCATTTTAATTTTCTTTTTATTCTCATTGAATTTTTCCAAAGATTTTTTACTTTCATGATCAGAAGAAAAAGCAATTTTTAAAGATAAGAAAAAAGAAGCAGAGTGCTTTATTAGCATTTGGATCTGCAATGTCTCCTAAAGGCTCATTTATTAAAGACTGGGTCCCCTGTATGGTGCTATTGGGAGGTTCTAGGACCTTTGAGAGGTGGGGCTTAGTAGGAGGCCTTTAAGGCATTGTAGGCATGTCTCCAAGGGAGGGGATAGCAGGACCTGACTCCTTCCTGTTCTCTTTTGTTTCCTGGCCAGAAAATGAGTGGTTTTGCTCCATCGTGTTTTCTTGTCACGATGTGCTGCCATGCTACAAGCCTAAAGCTGTGGGACCAACCAGCTTTGATCTAGAGGCTCTGGGACCATGAGTTAAAATAACACCTCTCTCTTCATAAGCTGATCATCTTAATTATCTTGTGATAGTCACAGAAAACCGATGAGCATATCACTAATCATCAGGTTGAAACTTTCCTTAAAATTAAACTATCCTTTCCACATAAAGGCCCAGAAAGCATTCATTCCATTATGAATTAGAGTTGCCCCTGTATCTGTGTCCATCTTCTTTGTTGGTCCTGGGCTCCTGGATGGCAGAGCCCAAATTGAGGTCCTTGCTGATGATCCCTGTAGTGCCCTGAGTGGGACACGTCTGCCACCTGGTATGTACTTAGCAGGTTGAATTGCAAGTGTGTGGTCCAAGTCTGGCACTAATAGCTGCAAGAAGAGAAATGAAGAGATGAAAGGAGGCAAGAATTCACCCTAAGGAAGGTGCTTTCCAGGTGGAGTGCATGGATATTCTGCTTTGCCTCTCTGTGCCTCATTTTACTCATTTGTAAAGTAGGACTAACAACCATCATCTCCTCATGGCACTGAGTGAGGTTATATGGCTTAGCAGAGGTAAAGTGCTCTCAACAGCTCGGGGCATGTGGAAAGTGCTGGAGAAGCTGCAGTTCTGTTAGATGCTCTTGCACAGGCATCACCTTCTGGTAGAGCCTGTCAGCCCCAGCCGGGACCAGGCTCAGTAGCTGTGCAGCTGTGGCTGCGTTTGGCTCCTCCATCTCCTCCCACATTCTACTTTTTATCTGCTTGTTTGCAAACTTCTTTCCCCTGTGGAATCATAAACCCCCTGAATTGGGGAATTTATTAAACTTTATATTCCCTTCGATACATGGCACCTGGCAGGTACTAAATAAAACATTTAATTAACTTAAAATAATGTGTTTGTTTTTCTTCCCAGGTGCCCTGCTTTTTCTTTTTAAATCACAACATTCCTTAAACTCCAATGGAAATGCATTCTGCACCATATAACACCAGTTCTGAGGGAGTCAGCCTCGGCTTCATCCTCAAGGCAGGACTTTGGAAACGGAGCCAGAGGAGAGGGCTTCTGCTCATGGCTCACAGCTGGGCAGCAGTGACCACACCCTAGAGCCCAACCCTCAGGGGGACCCTCATAGCTATCCCTACAGACACTGATCATAAGTGCTTCCTCTTTCCAATCACCTTTGGGTGGATGCCCCTCTGTGGGTACAGCTCCTGGGCCCTCAGCAAATGTTCCAATGGATGCAGATTTACCGGTCATAAACTTAAGCCGGCCCTGGGCTGGACACACTTTCAGCCCATGCCTTGCCAGGTAGGTAGGGAGAATCACAGGATACATTCCAGAGCCAGAGGGAAACAGTGACCTTTCTTCCGGTCCTGAGGGAGGTACCCAGGAAGTTAAGGCCAGCCCCAAATTCTAATTCTGTCTTGCTGAGTCACTTGCCTTATTAGCTTAGGCAACTCCATTAACTTGGTCCTTCTGAATGCCACCCTCAGGCCCAGGGAGAAGCCAGTGGGTTATGACCTCCCTTTCCTGCAGCAAGGTGGGAAGTCATGGGAAATGACCCCTGCATTTTTCAAACATAAATGGTAATTGACAATAACCAGTTGCTTGGTTGATTTAGGAGCCTCTGGAGAAGGCTTCCTGTTTAACCTGTGAATAAGGCACTCCGAGTGTGATCGTGAGGTTGCTGTCATTCATCCTGGCATGGGAGCATGTGTTTGCTGGTGCCTGACTCATGGGCTGAGTTCGCCTGCCACCGGATGTCACAAATAATGTTGCTATTCAAAAGAGGAGGGATGTTAGCAGCAGGGCTCAAAAATGATTTTTTTTAAAAATTAAAAACCTTATTTATGTGTCTTCCTGAATATTCCAAGCCCTTCCAGGAGGAGACACAGTGATCTCTGTTTAGCTGGTGAGGTGGAGGAAACAAAAACCACATTATGTGTAATACCCCTGAAGCCAAATTACAATATTTACCTCTGCGTGTTAACTTGACATGCATAATTATCTACACTTAGAACAGAAAATGGAAGAAAAGGTTCAATGAGCAGCCACCTGTGTGTGGTGAATAATGTTGTTCCAACAGACACAAAAGTTGTGGGGGAGGATCCAGGAATGGGGGGAGGAAGTGGAGTTCTTGAGCATCCTTTGGAGAGAGAGGAAGGAGTGAGTAGGAGGGAGTCGCTGTGGGTGTTGGCCATACTCCAGAGGCATGGCTGGGAGCAGAAAGTCCCTTTGTGTGCCTCATCAAGGGTGGTAAGACATCCTTCAGCAATCAGATTGTCATTTCCCCCTCTGATGTCCCAAGGGTTCCTGTATCAAAGATCAGGATAAAGAAGCAACAAGGCAGCGCGGCAAGCTCAGGGCACATCCAGACTCCTGAGGCAAAGAATTAAGGGTCATTCTATGAAGGGCCCCCTTTGGTCTTTGTGGCTGACTCCAGATTGCCAAGGACACATGGAGACCCAGCAGTAAGGTACACATATTCCAGCTCTTGCCTTGGTATCACCTCCCCCATTCCCATAGTTTGGAGAGCTCTGATGCCTCTTCTGATTTTCCCTATGGAACGGAGCCAAACTCCCTTGGGCACACTGGCCACCTGCTTCCCCCTTTCCATTCCCTACCAGGTTTTCCAGGAATACTTCCTAATATATGACTTTCACATGAACCCATGTACCATTAAGGGTGGGCTAAGAAAAATTCCCATGTGCCAAACAGAGGATTCTACTGCTCCAGCTGCAACTGATTGGCCCAAGGAGAAGGTTCCTGCCTAAAGCAAACTGTTGAGGGGTTGGCTGAAGAGGTCTGTTTAACAGTACTGGTCCTAAATGCCAATTGATTATGCCAATCACAACCTCTCCTGCTCAGTTCAAACCCAGACATATGGTCGGCAACCCCAAGAGAAGCAGAAGCAGCAATGGCGAGTAGTCATCGCACCAACATAGCGAAGCCATGTTGGCCAATGGAGCAAAGACAATCTTTACACTGTTTGAGCTTGTTTCACCCCAGAGAGCCTGCCTTCTGCATGTCCATCCAGTCTGCTGAGGCCTGGCCCCTTTTCTTTGAACTTTGCACAACCTGCCCTTCTTTCACACCATTGACCAGTGTTGCTGCATTCATCAGTCAATTTCGTGTTACTGCAGCAGAATCCCTGAGGCAGCTGACTTATGAGGAGAAAAGGGTTATTTAGCTCATGGTTCTGGAGGTTCCAGTCCCAGACCAGGCAGCCCCATTGCTCTGAGTTCTGGTGATTGTTCCAGCTGGCAATGGTGGGAGGTGTGTACCAGTGTGAATGATTCACAGTATAACTCAGGAAGCAGAGAGAAAGAGAGAAGGCATGGGTGGGGTCCCAGAGCCGCCCTGGAGGCACATCCTCAGTGACCTAAAGGCCTCCCATAAGGCCCCACTCCCCTAAAAGTCTATGCTTTTCTCAGTAGCATCACATAGAGGACCAAGCTTCATGAATGGGACCTTGGGGGCCATCATCCCTCTCCAAACTATGGCAATGACCATGTTCCCATGTTCCTGTTCCTTGCAACCTTACAGAAGCTTAAGAATACAGAAAAGAACACAGAAACAATAATCCCCACATAATTCTAAAGCCCAGAAACTGTACCTTAGCCTACCTCTATTAATATTGTTAACCATATATACCTGTGTGTATATATTACATACAGTTGGGTCTATAAATTATATATCATGAGAATTCCCCATGTCCAGAAAAGTAGAAGTCCATGAGTGACATACTACAAAGGATTTCATTTCAGGCTAGACCACAGTTTATTGACCTAATCCCCTATTGGGTAATTACGTTGCTTCTAATATTTTACTGGTGTAAATATTACTGTGATGGCCCTCCTTATACATAAATCTTATTCTTCATCTCTAAATAGTAAAATTATCACTGGGTCTTGGGGGACAGATTTCTTACAAGCCTCCATATAGTAGGGTCCAAATTCCCATATTTGGCCACATATTGAGGTTTGCTGAGGAGCTTCAGAAAGTACTGTCTTAGTTACTTTTTTAGTCACTGGGACACAATAGCCAACACCCCTAATTTAAAGGAGGAAAGGTTTATTTTGGCTCACGGTTATAGTCTGTAGTAGGCTAGCTCCAAGAAGACTACACGGCAAAGGGGCCTGGCAGAGAAGAACTGCTCACATCATGGTGGCAGGAAAGCAGAGCATGAAGGGAGCAGCCAGGAAGGGAAATAAACCCTTCTAAGCCATGCCCCAGTGACCCACTTCTTCCACTACACTCCATCTTCTAATAGCAACCCCTATAATCCAGTCACCCCTATAATCCATGGTATAAACCATAATGGGTTCTCCACCCCAGAGATTGTGGGTAATGGGGGCTAAGGGGTGGCTGAGTTTAGAATTTTACAATTTTTGGGAAAGTTTCATGGGATTCTACAAGAAATGGGACTCTTTATGCTACATTATTTTGAGGGTTGCTTTCCCTGTTAGGTTTGGGGAGACTTTAGCTGTGTTGGGATCCTATCACCCCTTTGCTAATGGTGGCCCACTGCCTGATGACACTTGGATATCAACCTGCGTGGTCAGAGTTGTCCAGGGGGAAGTGGCTTTGGCCTTGTGCTTTCCATTGCCTTTCCCCCTTCTCTCCCAGAGTTTTTCAACTTCTTTCAGTCTTTAGATTTCTTATTGTGAAGCAGCTGGCCATACAAAGCAAGTGATTTGTAGGATAGGAGAGAAGTTCACAATGTTTCACTTTTCATAATAGACTGTCATCCTCTCACATAGCTATAAACAGAAAACAAAAGAGCGATAGCCACACCCAAAATATCTGCAGCCAGAAGACCTACACACCAAGGCAGTAGCAGCATATATCTCTAGAAGAAGACATTTAGTTTCTTGCATTTTTACTAGTGTGTAAATGACTGATATTCAACTCTGGTTTGGAATACATTTTTACAATTTGATATTGCCTCAAGATATTCCACCAAGACAGTGCCCTCAGAGAGCTATGAAGTTTTGCTTCTCTATCCTTATTTCATAACTTATCTTATCACTTGAAAGACAAACCCTGGAGGCAGAGAATCTCAAATTCCAACAAAACGAAGAGATTAAACTCTGCGTTGTCTGTTTGGAAGCTAATAATGCTGTCTTCCTCCCATGAGGCAAAGGACAAAAGCTGGGGACATGGTCTCCTAAAAGCAAATGAGGCTCTGGTACCCAGCTAGTGTTTGTCAAGCCTTAGGCCTTGGCAAATCTTGGGTGCCATCTTGAACTACAGGCTGTAGTTTTCTTGCAGACTTGCTTCCTGGTTCTGCAGTTTTCAGCTGTTGGCAGGGTCTGTTCCGGGCTCACGGACACTCCCATGACCCAACTGTTGAGCATGATTCCTACCTCCGGAATGGACGTATATAGCTCCTGAGGACGGACTCTTAAATATCCAGGAATTGCAAATCAGTTGTTTAACACCACCATTATTATAAATTAAAGTTTGTAAATCTATGGTTAAATGCATTATATTAAAACAAAGGTAAATATCATCACTCCTCACTTCCATGCTATTTTGCTACCTTTTTCTGTTTTGTATGATCTCAAGGTTATGAGGATCCATTGCTTGTGTGTGTGTGTGTGTGTGTGTGTGATACTGTTTTATGGTGTGCTGTAAACTGTGGAATCACTTTTGCAGCTTGGCCTTGGCCTCAATGGGAGTGTTTAGACCACAGGAATAGGAAATGTTGCACATCAAGGTTTTTACTCTTTTCCCCTAGAAAGCCAAGTGTGAAGCATTTGCCAGAACGTTGCTCATTTTGTCCCCCGAAAAGTCTGGAGATGTCTCTGTCACATTTTGTGTTAGGGGGTGCTACTGCCATCTCATAGGTGGAGGCCACGAGTGCTGATAAACACCCCACAGTGTACATAGCTGCCCCACAAGAAGTTGTCCAGTGCCAGGTGTCATTAATGTGCTCCTAAGGAGTCCTGAGCTAAGCAGACCAGATCACACCAGGTCAGCCTGCTTTGCCCTCAGCCTTCGAGCAGGGACAGAAGGACCATCAATGAGGATGAAGGATGGCAGGGCAGCACCAAGCTCCACTTCATCATTGTCCCGCTGGGCAGAGCAGAGTTGATTCTCCTCTAGGGGAAACTTCAAGGAGCACAAATGTCACTCATCGCTCAGTCCTAGCTCCACACTCTCTCCATCCTTTCCCAAAGAAAGGTGCTTGAGCTTTGAGGGTGGGTCCATTCCTTTTGCCAGAACCAGAAAAAAGATGAGTATGTTCCAAACTCCCAGAGCAGAAATCCCACTGAGTATGGTGCTTCCTGGTGGAGAGATTATTGTTGGGGGCTGGTCAGATAACCTTGCTGGGCAGCTGCATGGATATGGTGACATTGCTGGCATTGTACTTGGTGACACAGTCACCTGAGGGCTGTCACTTGGGTATGGACAAGTTCACACTTAAGAGGATCATCTGAAGAACTGATCCCGATCCCTCAGAGATCTCGTCACTGAAATGTAATCCATATTTTAACCTTGGACGCAGGTTTTTAAATCACAGTGCCAAGCATGTGACCTATGTGACACACTGTAGGTGCTTACGAAATACCTGAAGGAGGAGGAGGGGAGGGAACCGAGTCCGACCAGAGGCGGCCGCTAGGAGGAAGGCTGGGCTCAGGGCTCCCCAGGTTCCTCACACTGGCCACCCGCGGGGCGCGGGAGGCTGAGACCTCCGGGAGATTTCCGGGGGTGCCACGCGCCTCGCAGGGGAACGGTTGTCAAGGTCCTGCCAGGTCTGCGGTCCCAGTTGCTAGGGCCTCCCTCTTGGGGCGGCCGGCAGCGGCGCCCCCGGAAGGGGTTTCCGAGCGGGAAACTTCCGGTCTGGGGTCTGCGGCGGTGGCGGTGGCGGTGGCGGCGGGCGGCAGCGGGTCGGTATAGAAAATGGCATTGGTGTAGCGGCTCGGGCTTCTCCCCGCGGCGCTGCGGAGGGCTTGAGGCTCGCGAGCCTCGTTCACCGCGCCCCACTTGCTCGTGCACTTTACACACATGAGAGAACTGGAAGCTAAAGCTACCAAAGACGTACAAAGAAATCTTAGCAGGGCCAAAATCTATGCAAGATGGTTGGTGTGGTGAGGATATGCTATTGCCTGGAAATCGCCCTGATGGCTGGGAAGAGGAAGAGGATGTAGAAGTTGGAATGTGGGATAGTAACTCATCTCAAGAGCTTAACTCATCTTTAAATTGGCCACCATATACCAAGAAAATGTCATCGAAGGGAATGATGAAAGGTGGAAACAAGCAAGAAGAAGCATGGATAAATCCATTTGTTAAACGGTTTTCAAATATCAGTTTTTCGAGAGACTCACCGGAAGAAAATATACAGAGCAATAAGATGGACCTTTACAAGACAAACAAATGGAGATAGATAAACATAGCTTAAATATTGGTGATTACAATGGAACGGTTGGGAAAGGCCCAGGTTCTTGGTCTCAGATTTCCAAAGTCTTCCATGGCACGCAATCCTTATTTTGATAAGGATGGCATTGTAGCAGATGAATCCCAAAACATGCAGTTTATGTCCAGTTAAAGCATGAAGATTCCCCCTTCAAATAGTGCACTACCTAACCAGGCCCTTGGCTCCAGAGCAGGGCTGGGTATGCAAAACTTGAATTCTGTTAGAACGGCAATCCCAGTATGTTTGGTGTTGGAAACATAGCAGCACAACCCCGGGGCATGCAGCAGCCTCCAGCACAACCTCTCAGTTCATCTCAGCCTAATCTCCATGCTTATGTGCTTCCTCCATTACTCTCCCCTCAGGTAGCTGTGCTGAACTAGGTATCCCAACTAAACCACCTTTCTCAGATCTCCCAGTTACAGTGATTGTTAGCGCAGCAGCAAAGGATGCAGAGTCAGAGAAGCGTGCCTTCCGGTAACCGGCAGCAGCAAGACCAGCAGGGTCGACCTCTTAATGTGCAGCAGCAAATGATGCAGCAGTCTCGTCAACTTGATCCAAACCTGTTGGTGAAGCAGCAGACTCCGCTGTCTCAGCAGCAGTGGCTCCATCAGCCAGCCATGAAGTCATTCCTGGACAATGTCATGCCCCACATTACACCGGAGCTGCAAAAAGGGCCATCACCAATAAATGCTTTCAGCAACTTTCCTATAGGAAAACTCAAACTTGAATGTAAATATGAACAGTATTTAAGAGCCACAGTCAAGACTAAGGAAGTGGACTACAGTGGACAGCATTTCTGTGAACACATCTTTGGATCAAAACTCCAGCAAACATGGTACTATTTCAAGTGGCTTCAGGCTGGAAGAATCTCCATTTGTTCCCTATGACTTTGTGAACAGCAGTACTTCAGCCAGTCCTCCAGGCGCCATAGGAGATGGCTGGCCATGTGCCAAATCACCTAATGGCTCAAGCAGAGTTAATTGGCCACCAGAATTTCACCCTGGTGAACCATGGAAAGGTTATCCAAACATTGACCCAGAAACTGACCCTTACGTCACTCCTGCAGTGTCATAAACAATCTTTAGGGGCCGGGGATTTAGCTCAGTAGTTTCACCACCTGCTGCTCAAGCGCAAGGACCTGAGTTCGATCCCCAGCACCACAACAAAACAAAACAAAACAAAACAAAACCCCAAAAAACAATCTTCAATTAATACTGTTCGGGAAGTTGACCACCTCAGGGACAGAAACAGTGGGTCATCCTCATCCTTGAACACCATGCTGCCTTCAACTAGTGCCTGGTCATCCATTTGTGCCTCCAACTACAGCATTCCCCTCAGCAGTACAGCACAAAGCACTTCAGCCAGAAGTAGTGATTCCAAATTGACATGGTCTCCTGGTTCAGTTACAAACACCTCTCTGGCTCAAGACCTGCAGAAGGTTCCTCTGCCACTTAAAAAAAATCACTGCTCCTTCCCACCCACCTCTGGAACTGACTGGTCAGAAGCCACCTTTGTCTACGTGGGATAATTCTCCCCTTCTCATAGGTGGAGAATGGGGAAGTTCTGACACCAGATACACCCAAGGTTCCAGCTGAGGTGAGAGCAGCTCAGGGAGAATAACAAATTGGCTTGTTCTGAAAAACCTTACACCTCAGATTGAAGGCGCCACCTTGCGTACCCTGTCCATGCAGCATGGCCCGCTGATAACATTCCACCTGAACCTCCTGCACGGAAATGCTCTGGTCTGTTACAGTTCGAAAGAAGAGGTAGTGAAGGCACAAAAGTCTCTGCACATGTGTGTACTGGGGAACACTAATATTTTTGCTGAGTTTGCCAGTGAAGAGATCAGTCGTTTCTTTGCACAGAGTCAGTCCCTGACCCCTTCTCCTGGCTGGCAGTCTCTTCGGTCCAGCCAGAGCTGGCTGGGCTCCCTGGACTGTTCCCACTCATTCTCCAGCAGGACCCATCTCAGTCAATGGAATGGTGCTGGGCTGTTGGGAACTAACTGTGGAGGCCTTCATGGCACTTCCCTCTGGGGGACCCAAAAGCCTGTGGGGTCCCCCAAGCAGCAATGACCCCCGGGGAATTAGCAGCCCATCCCCCATTAATGCTTTTCTTTCTGTTGACCACCTGGGTGGAGGTGGAGAGTCCATGTAACGCCTTAGGTGTAGCCTCCACCTGTGACCTCAAGACTCAAAGGAAAGGAGCACTATGCCACCTGCAGCCAGGGCCACCTGTGGGAACAGCCCTTTTCTGCACATTCTCCACTTTGTTTTCCCTGAAACATATTAGTTTGAATACTTGAATCATGCAGACCAATATTATAATGTGAAAGGTATCTATCTACACTCCCAAGTGGCGCCATACATGCTAACTGTATAGAGTGAGCTCACTTGTGCATACTCATCATGTTTCGGCTTTGGATTCATTCACTCCCCCTGTTTTTGCAAAACCATTTTTTGGGCTGATAACGTATGAGCTTTTACCTTTGCACTGAATGATGTTCTCCATCTAATGGGCAATATGGCGGGCAGCTGTTCCAGTGTAAATGTTTACTCAAGGGTGTTCTAAAAGGTGTGCGCTCTACTATGCCTTGATGTTGCCTACCTTTATCACGGTATCGAGGAGTTTAAAAGATCAAGTGATGATACTGACTTAGGATTATTAATGAAAATACTGCACCAGTTTTTTCATGTTGTAAAACTAAAGAATCTCGCTCTGCAGTTTGAAAAACTGTGGCCACAGCTGTGACTTGCAGCCCACCTGCCACCCAGGACAGGCCCTGCACTTTGAATAGGCTTTCCATTTTGTTTTGAAGGTTTCCATGTTGAACCTTCTTGTATACAGATTTTTTGAGAAAAAGTGTTTACTCTTCCATCATTTAAAAAAATTTAAAAGACAAAGAAAAATGGAGGATGATTTTAAAGGTGCTTTCTCTCTCTGGGAAAAAGGAGCAGCATTTGGCCATGTTCTTTCGTTTTTCTATTCCTGTCCTAAATCAAAGAGCATGGTTCTCAAGAAAACCAGTTGCCTAGTTAAAAAAAAAAATCCCCTTGTAGTTTCTTATAGGAAAAGAAGGAAACCCCCACTTTTAGCACTGATACTACATATTGCTCTGTTAAAAGAATTTTCTCTGCCACAGAAAAAGAAAAAACAAAAAAAATGCTTAAAGCTGGAGTTTGACATTCTGCTTTCAGATGCTGTCTTTTTATTAGTGATGATGGTTTGCTAATAATCAATAGGTAATAGTTTTTTGTAACCCATTAAGTGGCTCTCTGTTTCTGCTCTCGTGACTGTGTTAATGTCTAACTGTTGTACCTTAAAACCAAAATCAGTTAACTATGCATACTGTAACCAAGGTATTGGGCTTACAGAATTGTTTGTTGTACAAAGAAAATTCTAAATGTTGTTGAAAACTAATGAGTTACACCATTTTAAAATTTCTTTCCTCCCTCTTTCATCACTCACAAATGGTATTATAATGCTTGCTTAGGCAGAGACTAAACAAAGGTAAAAATTTTAATAGTACAGAATTTGCCATCACTTCATTGCCTTGATTCTAACCGTCTGTGTCCTAAGATGCAAAAGAAGTCAGTGGCTTTTAACCATTTACAAATAGAATGTGATTATAAAATGTACAGTTTGGTTGTGTTTGAATTATGAAATTTTCTTCAGATATAATAAACCACGACTTTTTGGCTGCTCAACATTAATTGTCTCTTTTTTGTGAATTTATTTGCAGGCTCTTCTTTATAGTGAAAGTTTGTAAGTTGCTATGTATGAGGTTCTCATAGAGCAACCAGTTAAAAATCTAAGCAAATATTTGAACATTTTATCTGAACTCATCTGCAATTTCACCCTGAGATAATGTGAGAAGAATGGGAAACTGTAGCTTGCTCCTTTCTGTCCTCTGAGCATCTTTGGGCTCTTGCTGCCCACAAACTCTGTGACTTCATCTTCCCCACCATTTGTGCCCATCTCAAGCCTCAGCCAGACCGCCTGGACCTGGAGCTTGCGAGCTGATGGTGTGCTAGTGCTAACTCAGACCTCTGTCACACAGTGGGGACACATGCCCTGACAACATTAGTCCACGTGGGGTCAGGCAGCGCCTGTGTTGTGTTGCAGTGTGTGACTCCAGACCATGCTCCGGCTTGTAGGGTGTGAGCTAATGTTATCGGACACCTTCCTAGAAATAAATGTTCAATGCATTCAGTGTATATTGACTTCCATACTGGTTTTTCCAAAAACCAAATGTAGCTTTGAAAAACCATGTCTGGAGATGTTTGGATCTAACGTTAAGCTGATGACTTTGGGGCTTTGAGTAGTATATAATGACTTCAAAACTGCATTACTTGTATTGTTAAAGTGTTTGAGAGGTTTTTGCGCTTGTTATGTGGAAATAAAGTGTTTTATTTTAAAAAAAGAGAAATACCTGAAGGAATGAGTGAATAAGCGAATGAGTGATGAGTGAATGAATAAGGTCCAGAGATATAAAGTGACTTTCCAGGAGTCACACAGTGAAATAGCACAGCAATTTCCCTTCTTTCCCCCTCTTTTCCATTATGTTTCATTTGGGTTGATCCCATTCTTGGGGCTCTAACGTCCTCTTCCCAGCTGGATCTGTGTAGGGGCCTCTCTTTCCAGGTAGACCCCGAGGGCAAGTGGATGCTGGGACCACAGCACAGGAGCTCAGCCTAGGACTTGCACACAGTAGGAGATCAACAACATAGGCGTCAACCCTGTGTGTCCTGGGTCTTGGAGCTGATGCCCAGGGCTCTGTGTGGCTCCACTCATTGAGCTGCTCCGAGTCAGCCTGCAAGTTTTTGCTCTTGTTGGTGCCTTCTAATCTGTGGCTTGTAATTAGTTTCCTCAAAATTTCCACAGGGAAGAAATTGAGAAATCAAAACCAAAACAAATGTGTACATACAGAGTTGATTCTCAATATTCAAGTTGAGTTCTATAAAGTCACTGAAAACACTGAATTAGTCAGTACTGAGGAAATACCTGGCTAGGTTCGTGAGACCCTCTGGCCACAACACAGCCCTCCAGACCCCTGAACAGGCAGGGAGAATAGGGTCTGCATCCCAACATTTTGGTCCAACCCTGGTCCTCCTTGGGACATTTTAAATTTGTGAGTCTGCAAATCAAGCCAGTATGAGTCACCTTTTACTTTTCCCCTTTCATATGGACTAGTCCTGATTAATTTGTCCATTTAGTAAAAAATACTTTTTACTGTGTTCTAAAAATGAAATACAACTGATGCTGTTTTATTCCAAGAACAGGAAGCTCTGTAGTTAATGAGGCTTTTACATAAGAAAGCTTTTATGAAAACACCCTCTCTGACTACAAACACACAGAGATACTCATTGGGCAGCAACTCTATTTCAGGCATTAGAGCAGGCTTTGGTGGGAGCAGGCTTTGCATATGATGGTCTAAACCTTCAAAGACCATGGGTTAAACTCATTTCAACTTTTAATAAATTTTTCCATGTGACAAAGAAAAACTAATTTTCTTCCTACCATTTGTTTTGCTTAGCTCTTGCTATGATAATGCTGCAGTGAAAACCAAGCAAAAGTTCTGGTGGTGTACAATAGCAATGAGTACACAGGATGGGGACTCTGAAAGTCTCTCCTGGGCTCATGCTCAGGGCTGGGCTTGGCTGGTGTTCAGCTGATCTAGACCGGCTTGGAGTGGTGGCTGGGATTCTTGCTTTGTGTGCAGAGATTGGTTGAGATGGCTCAGCAATAGGCTACAACAGCGAGAGAGTCTGTTCCACATATCTCTTACCTCTTAGACCAGTGGACTCTCATGTGATGGCAGAGCTGCAGCATAGGACAATTTATGGGGCCTTCAAGGACCTAGTCTCCTTTCCAGTTCCTTCTGTGAGCTAAAGCAAGCTGCCTGGACAAGCCTAAAATTGAGGGGGCAAGAAAACAATGTCTTCTTTAGTGGAAGAGATTATAAACCTATGTAGCAAAACATATGAATGCAGAGAGGGCTGAAGAAGGGAAGCTAGTAATGCAATTCACTGCATCATTCATTGCTCTTAAGCCTCCTTCTAGAAATCCACTCCAGCTGAACAATAGACAGGATCACTCAGAGATGGCATCTACATCTTTAGGTTGTTTAGCTGAACTCATGACCTCGCCCTGGCTTTCCCCTCTCCTGGCCTTGCTTTTCTCAAATGGGATATGTGGCTGGAGATATCTGTCTGTGGCTGGGCCTGGAAAGCTGGAATTGATATCTTTATAATGTGCTGTCATTGTGAGCTCTCTGGAGGGGAGGCTCAGCTCCTTCCAAGTTGCACTCTACAAATTGCTAAGTCCCAGAGAAGCAAAATATTAATGGATAAATGCATTAGGTAGGAGGTGATCTTGAATTTGTGTGCTTGGTCCCCAAACCATCCTAGGAAACTCTTTGATTCAGGCTAATTTTTATCATTCTTTGGGTGGGAGTGTGTTCTGGTAAGAGGATTGGACAAGCTATGTTATTTCCTATAATGCCTTGCTAGAAACAGATTGATTTTTTTCTTCATGTAAAGTATGATACTTCCCTTCCATTAAACAAATTAAAATGCTTAGGTCAGGAAGGCTACACAAAGGAGCAGTGGCGTGCTGATAAATGTTTAACAACCAGTTCTCTGGAAGAAAAAGCCTGATCTGTTGCATTTGCCAATTTCTGTGTGTAAATCCTCCCACCATGGCTTAAGGATTCCAACCCCATGATGTCTCCCAGTGGAGAATTGGGAAGAGATGCACCCATAAGAGCCTGCTCCTCCCTACTGAGCTGGAATACTTGGGGTTTGTTTGTTGAGTGTTTCCCAGGGGAGAGGTGACAGCATGTGTGTCCCACTTAGACTTTCTCAGAAGGTAAAGTCAGAGCAGGATGAATCAAGGTGAATCCAGGGTACCAATGGGAAGAGATTTGTCTGAAATCAGGCAGTTTAATAATGATGATGACATTGTCTATTCTTTACCCTGTAGTGACTAATCAGCTGCTAAAGTATTTGGCTCAGTACTCCACAGCCCACTGACACAATTACTCCTCACACAATCCTATGAGGTGTGTTCTATTGGAGAATCTGAGGCATAGTTAAATAGCACCACCCTGGTCAAATAGTGAAGTCAACATTCAAATCCAGGCATTTCAGCACAGAGTCCTGGTGTGAAGACATGAACATATCCTGGCATTCTCTCACTATCAGAAAAATAAAAATCGATACCAGTCCCTCCTGTTTCTTCTTGTATGTGTCCTTGTCATTCTATTAGGTGGCCCTTATCTATGTCCTCCATTGGCAAATGAATATGTCTCATGCAAGACTGAGGAGCAAGCATCACCTTCCCCAAAATGTGGTGTGTTCCACTCAGGCTAGGACAGCAGTGAGCCTGGCTTGTACCCACTCACAAAAGCTGTTTGGCAAACCTTCCAGAATCCTGCAAGCTGTTATTAAAAGTTTAGTTGCATAAACTTACAACTATTGCATTAACAGTAAAGAGAATATATACATATATACATCAGTCATCTCTCCCTAAGGATTTTACTATACTCCGTTCCCTTGGGAAACCTGTGTCCAGGGCATCGGTACAGTGGAGGCACCTATGTGGTAGTGACCACTGAGCTTCTCCTTCCAACTACATGCTCAGTGACAGAAGAGTGGTAGCTTGAAGCTATCCATGGCAGGAATATTTCGACTTGGAAATCAGTAACAGCTTCAAAGCAGGGCTTGATTTATTATTTTGTAGATTTGCTAAACTTAAAAAGATGATGGAGAAAATGTTGCTAATGCAGGTTCAACTTAAAAGTGTGCCATGGATTCCACCGCTCCCAGGGCAGAGGAGGTGAGCCAATCCCAGCACCCAGGAGGAGCTCCCCAGCCACCATTCCACTGCTCCCAGGGGAGAGGAGGTGAGCTATGCAGGAGCCAGCAGCACCCCCATCCCCGTGGAAATGAGAAGACACATAAACAAACCCCCAAAACATACTTCCACATCACCTACAGCAATCCCAAAGGGAAAGGAGATGGAACACTCTGATACTCAGCCATCTGGACTCCCTGAACTGGTAACAAAAGAGAATCTGGAAAAAATGAAATCAGAAATAATTTCTCAGATAACAGCAGATTGTGCCCATAGTGCAAGACATGATTAATAAATCTAGAGAGGACACAGATAAAAAAATAGAGGATCTGAGGAACATGATGGAATCCCAACATAGGAAACAAATGGAATCCATAAAACAGATACAAACAAATTTCCAGGAGATTAAAAATTCCACCAAAAGTCTATGCAGCAGAATGAACCAACGTGAGGACAGAATTTCAGATATAGAAGATAAGATTGCAATTGGTGACCAGGAGAAGAAAAATTGCTTCAAAATTGTAAGGGACCATGAGAAATCAATCCAGCAGCTGCTAGACAATGCAAAGAAGAATAACATAAGACTGATTGGAGTCAAGAAAGAAAGAGGAGAGAGTGCAGATGACATAAAAAACTGTTCACAGAAGTGATGGCAGAAAACTTCCCAAGCACGGGAAAAGAACTTGACAGACAGATAAGTGAGGCATATAGGACTACACCTAGCCTTGATCAAAAAAAATCTACACATAGGCATATAATAGTTAGGATTCCAGAAATCCAACAGAAGAACAAAATTCTACAAGCAGTGAGAGAAAAGAAACTAATCACATACAAAGGAAAGCCCATCAGAATCACAGCAGACTTCTCAACACAAACCTTTAAGGCAAGAAGATCTTGGAATGACATATTCCAAGCCCTAAAGGAAAACAGCCTCCAACCCAGATTGAGGTACCCTGTAAAACTATCTTTCAAACTTGATGGAGAAATAAGATACTTTCATGATAAAGAGCACCTTGGGAACTTTTGAATACCAAACCTGCACTCCAAAAAATTTTAGAGAATATCCTAGGAACAGACAATTGAGGATCACAACCAGAGGAAGCCCAGCAGAATGAATCCATTGGGCATGACAAATTAAACACAAAGGAGGAGAATCCAACAAAAAGAAAAAGTCATGACAAGGCTTTTAAAACTTTTGACTTCATCTCCCTAATGAGTGTATAATTCAATCTTGTTATTGTACTGATTAGTATTTTTCTGATTCTAGAGTTGCACACCTTTCCTTGTGCTATACTGGCTATTTATCATCTTCTTGTGTCTATTTTTTAATTGGATTGTCTATTAATGAGCTGTAAGAGTTCTTTATATATTTTGGTCATAGAGGTTATATGCTTTGTAAACATGGTCTGTTTAAGGACTACTTTTCATTTTAATGATGTCATTTAAAGTTCTAAATTTTGATGGAATCTCATTTATCAATTATTTTCTTTTATACCTCATGTTTTTTGTATCCTAGGAAGTTCTTGCCTACCCTAAATTCATAAACATTTTCCCTTATAATTTCTTCTGAAAGTTTTATAGTTTTAGTCTTTCATATTTAGGTTCATAGATCCTTTCAAGTTATTTTCATGTATGGAAATAAAGAGTTGAGGTTAATTTTTTATATACAGATATCAGGTGTTCTAGTGCCATTTGCTGAAAACACTATCTTTTCCCCTGCTCTTGAATTGAGTTTATGTTCTATAAAATGCTACTGTTCAATAATCTTTCAAAATTCAGTGGACTATATATGTGTGGTTTTATTTCTAGTTTCTCTGTTTTATTCCAATGATCTATATGGCTTTCCTTACACCAACACTGCCTTGATTACTGTAGCTTTAGAAGAAGTCTTAAAATTGGGTGCTAAAAGTCTTCCAACACTGCTTTTTTCTTTTTCTTTTTACTTTTCCCGGTCCTTTGTACTCCTACATAACTTTTAAATTTCAATATCCAATTCTTCATTGAGTATGCACAGACCTGAATTTTCATATATACCTTGTGTTTTCTAATCCTGCTAAATTCAAATACAAGTTCTAGGGGCTCCTGGAGATTTCTTAGTATTTTTTCTGTAGATGATCATTTCATCTACATATAAAGATTTTTCTTCTACCTTGCCAATCCTATGCTATTTGTTTATTTTTATTGCCAGACTATTTTGGTTTAGGCCTATGTTTCAAAGTTTAATGGACAGATGAAGAGTAGGCATATGTGCCCTTGTTCCCCACCTTAGGGAGAAAGCATTGTATCTTCTCCATTCATATAAGGCATTTTTGCTGGAAGTATGGAGTACATGTCTTTGATCTGTTGAGAAGGTTCTGTTCTACTTCTAGGCTCCTGATAGCTTTTACCATGAACAGCTGTAGAATTTAGTCCAATACTTTTTTTTCCCCACTAGTGACAGGATCATATGGCTTTTTCCTTTCCTCTGTTAAAATGATGACTTTTGGGGGTGGATCTTCCAATGCTGAACTAACACTGCCATCCCTATAACAAAACCACTTTCTACATACTTCCAGATCTGACTTCTAATTGTTTTGTTAAACAAATTTTTATCAATGTTCATACTTTTTTCTTCTATTATCTCTATCCAGTTTTAGTATTAGCACAATGTTGAGTTCCTAAAATGAGGGGAGAAGTGTTCCTTCTTTTTTCTGCTTTAATTATTTGATATAATTTATCAGTGAAAATGTTTATGAGCCTGTTGTTGTCATATAGGTAGGTTTTCAAGCTAGGAATATACTTTCTTTAATAGGTGCTATTCAAATTTTATATTTCCTCCAGAGTTAGTTTCATTAATTTGTCTTCCAAGGTACTTCTTAGAAGTTGTCAAATTTATTCCAAAACAGATTTTTGTAATATGCTGTCTATATCCTTTTAAATTCTGTAAAATCTGTGGTAATGTCTTCTAGATCTTGAGATTGTAATTTAAAAAATGTATAATTGATATTGTGTAACAGGAAGAAAAGGTCTAAAAGAGCAGGGGAATTGGGAAGGGTAGGGGAAGGGAAAAAAGGGAAAGGAAAAAATATGAAAAGAGGAAAAAAAAATGGAAACAAGTTCTTTGCAAATAGGGAAGGGTGGGGGTGATGAAGGGAGGGCAGGAAAATTGGAAAAAAAAAAAGAACCATGATACTCCTGTAATTGTACAAGATCCCAATGATGAATGTAACTGTATTTCATACCTAAAATGTTCCAATAACCTTAATGGGAAAAAAATAAAAGTGTGCCATGTTTGTACTTGCTACATCATGAATAGCACAAAAGTTACACATTTCACCAATATTTGAAAACTATTATTCACTTTAGTGGAGGCTCCCATATTCTCGATGAACAAGTGACATTTCAATAAGCAGCTTTGGGGGCACTTTTTGTATCACTTTTGTCTGATTTGTCAACAAAAACATCAACTAACATCCCAGATGAAACTATATTCCTATTGGCTGCTCACAGATACAAGAAGTAGACAAAAAGCAATGAAAGAAATTTTCATTTTCAGCCAAGATTTATTCTCAACTAAAAAAAAATGGATAGAACATATAAAATTGGTTCTCAAAACATTGCCCACTAGGAAAAACAAGGAACAAATGAATCGAGATCCACAATCACCCCAGATCAATGCTAAAGTCAAAGTTTCAAGGCAGCCAGGCAGAGGAGGAGCTGGTATAGGGCTGGAGACAGAGGAACCTAGTAAAATCCCTGAGCCAAGGACATGGAGCTGGAAATGTAGAGATGCTAAGGCAGCTGCAGCATCACAGCAGTATATCAGAGGGGATACTCTTCTGACATTGTCCCCTGCATTTCTCAGAGTCCTTATCAGTGTTATAGCTGGGTATTCTCTGATCTCCAGCCATCTCTGTCAGGTTAAAGCCTGCAGAGTAAGTAATTGTCACAGACCTTCTGCATGTTGGAATGATGGACTAAAATAGAGAAGTGTGTAGCTTGAAATGCCCCCTTGTACACTGTAAACTACAGTGAGAGATCAGATTTGTGTATCATTGGACATTCTGTTAAACTTACTCACCTGGACAATGAAAGAGCTGGACTTGATTATTTGCATAACATTTGTGATGCAGCACCATGAAAGGCAAGGAGGCAGCAGCATGTGCTACTTTGCAATGCACCTTTCTCTTCTACAGATACAAAATGCAGGTGTCTCTGTAAAGACATCAGTGGCCATCAGCCTGAGCTATGCAGTGGAAGCTGAAGTTGTTATGTCCTTTGGATTCAGAGTTACGGACAAGTGGACAGAATTATTATTTCTTTATTGTATAATTATTTAAAATCATGTGTTCAGAATTGTGATGAGGAAGTTAGTGGGCTGATCAGCAGGCAGGGTGGGCTGTGCAGGGAAGGACTCAAGCACTCAGATTGGGAGCAGAGAATCCTGGTGCTGCAGCATCGGAGCACAGAGAGAGAAAGGTGGCCTCTGTCATTTCCCTAGAGGTTACTCTAGATGGCTGCTGCTAGAAATCATCCTATACCAAGTGCAGGCATCAAAGCCACAGAGACACACTCAACATAGAATAAATACTACTGTTATTGCTACTGAACTACTTTTAACCTGGGACTAACTATATTTGTGTCACCTGTGCCCTGGGGCCTTTGCATATGTCATCTACATAGGAGCTAGAGGCTGCTTCAGGTGCAAAACACAGGCTCAGAAAATTATTTCCTAAGATCTCCCCATAGTGTCTGTCTGACTCCAAAACTTGCATTTTTGACATTCATATTACAGAATGGTTCTTAGGGAACGGTACCATTAACCATCAGTGTCCACAGTGTGCTTGACTGTTGAACACTTACGTCAATGGATACAATAGTTTGTGTGCTCAAACCACCCTGCTGTGTAGGTGAGCGGTTTTTCCATTTGCCCATTGTGAATATAATAATACCCGCCCCACAGGGCTGCTGCTGGGTTTGGATGAGATACTCATGAGCTAAAGCACAGCTGCACTCACTGTTGCTGGGACTACTGTTGCCACAAACAGACCCGGGGCCAAGGAATCCTCCCACAGCAGCCCCTGAACTCTGTATGAGGTGTGGGCATGGTGAGGATTGAGGATCCTTGGGCAAATGTGCTGGCAGTTGGCAGCATCTTCTACAGCCACATTTCCAAGCCCTGTCGGGTGATGCAGGTGGCAGGCGACAATTCTGAGAGGTGTGTGGACACCTCTGAGGATATGCAACAGTGTCGGAGAGGGAAATCCTTGGGAAGACTCTGCTTCTCACGGAGCTAATAGGCTGGGTGGGGTGGGGGCCTTTTCAGCGTGGGGTGTTTGTGGCAGAGCATCCTCTCCATCCCCGCAGAGGGCTGGCCCTGCCCGCCCTCCACCGCCAGAACATGGCACCATCTCCCTCCATCTCCTCCACTGCATTCTCAACATCATGTCTTTTGGCCATGTTATGTTAGGGGTGAGATGATTCAGTTAAAATTTATGTGGAGAAACTTGCAACACTGAGGTGCTAAAACACCTCAATAGGGAACCCCAGCTATTTTAACTCAAAAATAATAATGCTTTAGCTATTGAGAATTCTCTACAGTGGATTATACTTGGCCTTCCTCTGCTACACAAGCATGTCACTCAGCCACAATGTTTGCAATCTGCCATGAAGTACTGTGCATGGTCACACAATACCTGCGATACTATGATTCATTTTGGCCCAGGCAGGGGTTCATTCCCTGGGTATCTTTAATGGCCTCTGAACCAAAGGAGGGCCTGGGGAGCATCTATTGCCCCAAATCCATTTCTTTCTTAATTTTTAAAATTTAAAGTTAAGAGTGCAAAATAATTTTACAATGAGCAGAATGATAAATGCCTGAGACCCTGTACCATCCAGCCTAAAAACTGGGATGTTGTGCTTCCTCTGGGCCCCTCCTGACCCTGTACCTGACCCTCATTCAGATGTAACCACTCCTTTGTGTTTGCAGCCATCTTGGTTTTATTTATAGTTTTATTACATATATATGCTCCACCCATCAATATGTCTAGTTCTGCATGCCTTTCAATTTTAAAATTTGATTCATACTCTATATTTGTTCTGGGATATGCTTTTCTCTCAACACTGATTGTGAGCTTCTCTCATTTTGTTCTGAGTTTGGGTAACTCATTTCCAAAGTTTGCTACCTATACCATCCATTATCTAATCTATAGTTTTTGTTTATTATTTTTTCTTGCATTTTTGAGGTTGTTTTTCTTTTCTTTTCTTTTGAAGTTTGATTAGATTGGAGGTTTGTTTTAATCATTTCATGTGTACTATATGTCTTAGTCTGTTTTCCATTGCTATAACACAATAACTGGGTCTGGATAATGTTTAAAGAAAAGAAGTTTGTTTAACTCACAGTTGTGGAGGCTGAAAGGTCAAACAGCATGACACCACCTTTGGGGAGTCTCCCTCTGCCCTGTGCTATGTCACATCATGATGGTAGCATCTTGCTAAAGGTGCATGTGACTGCAATCAGATGGAGAGACAGGAAGCTGGGAGACTTGGGAGGGACCACTCTTGCTCTTTGATAACAATTGCTTTCGTAGGAACTAGCAGAGTCCCAGGAGAAGTACCTTAACCCACTTCAAGGTAATGCTCCCAATAACCTCATTTCCTGCCACTAAACTCAGCCTCTTAAAAGATCTACCACCTCCAACATGGCCACACTGAGAACCAAGCTTCCAACAGAGGAAGGCTTGGGAACAAACTCAAGGTGTTCCAAATCATAGGATGGTGCCAATGTTAACACATTTTCTGAATTAAAAAATATCTGAAATTAATCAATATTTAAAATTTCTTCCAGTGGAAGAGTGGACTTTAACCAAGTGACTGCTCATCCTAACGTCTGAGATACATTTAATTTTTAGTATGTTAATTTAATCCCATTTTTAAGCCCTTCAGATTTTAAAAACTGCATTGCTTTATGGAAAGTTTGATTTGATTTATCCATGTTTTCATTGTCCACTCATCTTTTTTATATTCCATACCTTCCTTCTGGAATCATCTGCCCAAGGCATATCCTTTGGAATTTCTTTCAGGAAATGTTTATTAGTCTGTGTGCCCATATGGGTCTGAAAATGTCTTTATTTTGAACTTATTCTTAAAATACAGTTTCGCTACATGTACAATCCTATGCTGATTTTTCCTCAGCATACTGAAATGTTTTTTGTTATATTTTGACTTACTAGTTGATGATGTGGAGTGAAACCTGATTGCAATCATCTTTGTAGGTGACCTGCCTTTTCTCCCTGTGTGATTTAATATTCTACTTTGACACTTCTACATCTTCACTATTGTGCATGACTTTCTTGCTTCTAATTCTGCTTGGAATTTACTACTATTCCTTGGTTTTCTTCATGACTTTTGGAAATATTCAGCTATGATATTTTCAAATATAGCTTCTCCCTCATCTCCTGCAACAGGACTGAATGTATTTTAAAGTAATTGGGGCACTTGCACTGGGCACAGAATTAAGGAGCAGCCAAAGTCCAGAACTAAAGATATATTGTATTTCAATATAATATATTAGAAACAAAAACTTATGCAAACAAAACTCATGGAAAACAAAGTAGCAAAATTTTGAATAAAGACAGAATCTGGCAGTGCCATGTTGAGGCATTTGGAGCCTAAAGCAAAAGGGAAAATGTGCTCGGATGATTTTTTTCTTTATCGTTAATTCTTTTCTAGAATTAAAGTTCCTGAAAAATATCAAAAACTGAAAGTCTTTATATTAAAACTTGAAATTATTTTAAGTTTAAATACTTTATACCAAAGTCAGAATTTATTGTAAGTTTACATTCCTGGTTTTAATGGAAGTGAACTCATCAAAATATTTTCATGAAAACCATTAACCATTGAAAATACATAAAATCTTGTATATAGGGTGTACACTTTCCCTTTCTGGATGGTAGGATCTCTTTCTAGTGTTAGTTTCCATTGAAGAAGGTTATTTTTTAGGTAACAATGCAATGATATGCATTGTTAGTTAGATGATTTGTCCAAGACCATTCAGCTGGTTACAGGCAAAGCTGGGCCCGGAATCCTTATCTCTTACTTCTCAGCGGAGCTTTTCCAATTATACCCCACTTCCTGGGAACCACATTCTCACCTTATGACCAAACTGCAGGAGGTGAAGATGTATCAGGATCTGGAGGCTGGGAAACTATTGGAGAAGTGACAAACCCACCAGCTAACCTGGGCCATTTCTGGGGCTGTGACAACTGGGCCGGTGCTTGTGCTATGTCTCTGTTTCTCAGGCTCATCAAGGGCACTGCACAGGACACCAGGCCGGTCTTTGTGGCTCACTGTCACATGCTGAAATACTGGAGATGAGACAGCGCGAAGGTGGCTAGATCTGTATACTTGGTTGCTGAACCCAATCTTACACTAGATTGTAGTTTAAATAAACTTATGACATAGGTCACAGGTGTAAGAAGTGTTTCTAAGAGTTAACTCTAAAATTGAAACTATCCTACCCACTATCTTCTCTTTTTCTGTGAGTCCTATTGTTTCATTTTGGTAGCGAATGGCTGGTCTGGCTGGTGTTCCCTGGCAGAATTAGCTTAGCTGGAGAATGACTGGCAGGTATGGATCTCCTACTGCTGATGAGAAGCAACAACAGCTTTACTGGCTATAAATGTGATCCCTAAGGCTGAGGTGTCCCCAAATCTGTCTGACCCGAGAGCAATGGTCTGTTATTTCTTGGTTGCTAAACTTATCCATACGTATATGTGTGTGGGGTGGAATGGTGTTACGTGTGACTGTGTAGTGTGTATGTGGTATGTGAGACATGTCGTATGTGTGGCACGTGACTCTGCGGTGTCTGTATGATGTGGCATCTGTATGATGTACGTGCCTGTATGATGTGGTGTGTGACTGTGCAGTGTGTGGTATGTGTGTATGGTAAAGAGGAAGTCACCTCTGAACTGATGTTCTCAGACCCTCCATTACAGGGCTTCAGAGATGCTGATAAGAAATTTAACTATTAGACTTCTCAGCACTTGATTCTATGAAAATATTTTTCCCTCACGAGTCACGGGGCTTTCACACACTCCTCAGCGATGTCTCCTGTGGTCACTGATGGATGTATCACAGATAATCAGAATTTGCTTGAGCTAGGAAGTGGTTCACCATTGTACCACATACTGGAAAGAAAGCTCCACTAACCCCAAGACCCAGGATAATAATGCTTCATCTTTTATTTTTTCAATGAGAGGTTAATACTTATGGGTGTGTTAAGAATTCATATAACAGTTGAGGTGGCCAGAAGAAGATATTTCTAAACAGAGAAAAAGTCAGACAGTGCTTAAACATCTGTCCTGGACACAGGGCCAAAATTTAGACAAACCACTCTAAATCTGATCAAGTTCAACCCTCTTATTCCTTCTATGGTTAAAGTCAATAGGTCTTCCAAAACAAGCTCCCATTGTCTAAGATTTTATACTGTTGGTGAAAAACAAGCAAACACATTTTCCCTCTACTCTCTTGCCTTACAAAGAAGAGAACCACCAGCCCACGGCCGAAATTGCCTTAGAGAATTTCTAGACCTCTTGAAAAGCTAACCTGTGGCCCCAGTAGGAACCTGGCTGGGAAGACTTGAGTGATTTGTGCTCCACATAGCTGCTGTGGTTCATACCCGGGTCCCCACATTGGCCCTTCAGCATGATGAGGAGGTACCCAGCAGTCTTGCCAACACTGAAAACAGGTACATTGTCTACCTTCCCTACTCCTTACCAAGTTTAGAGCTGGATTTCCAAATACTCAATTGAAAAAAGTCTAGCTACATATTCTCCAATGCTATTCTCTCTGGCCCTTTGTGTCTATTTAGATTTTTGTAAAATCTAATATTCAGGTCCTTTGCAGAACCAGCTACTTTTCAGTACTCAGCTGTCACCCAGGGTTAGAGGGTCCATTGGTAAACACCACAGCTATAGGATGATTCATTACCAAATAAAGTCTTGTTGGACATCACTGGTCACCATAGCACGTACTATTCTCACCTGTGTCAGGCAGTGGAAACAATGTTCTTGAAGTTCTAATTCTCTGGCTTCAAGTTCTTACTACATTGTTGCTGTCTTTTCATGTTTTAAAATTTTGATATTTTTATAAATTGTATGTTTTCTTACTAAGTTATTATAATGCCTCTTGTTCCCTTCTGGTCCACATTCACACACATTCAAACAAAAGTTCCCTGATCTGTGATGGCCTTGGCCCTTCAACTGCTTTAGCAAGAATCATAATTTTATTGTCCCCGATTGCTCTTTGTATAGCATGCATCCCACAGCCAGTTTGGATGGTGTTGGCTGAGTCTCCATGTCCTTACACTTGTTCTTATTCTTGTTGTATAAATACCCAGGGTGAGGCCTGCCAGTTGGCAGTGGGTATCCAGGGCTGACAGCAAACAGGTGCAGTCCTCAGCTGGATGGCCACATGATGCTGGGAAAGGAGGGCAGCTCCCGGGCTTGCTAATGCTGGTAACTGAGTTCCAACTGCCTATATTGTGCAGGCAAATTAAAAGATGTGTCAGGGGCTTCTGAAAATGCTCTGGTGGTGATTCCAACAAAGGACAATCAAATCCATTTTTACTCCTCTCATTGAGAGGTGAGGGTTTAAGTCTCATCTCCTTGAACTTGGCTGAGGTCCTTGATAGTTTTCTATTGCTATGTAACAAATCACCAACAACTTAGCCACTTCAAACAGCACTCACGCTCTGTATAGGTCAGAAGCCCTGTATGGCCTCTCTAGGTTCTCTGATTAGGGTGTCACAAGGATAAAAGCAAGATATTGGCCAGCATTAATTCTGGTCTGGAGGCTCTGGTTTTTCCCCATGACAGTAACTTGTTATGTAACAATAGTAACTGGAACAAAAAAATTACCATTTTTCTCTCCCTGCACCTATGGAAGGGGTGGGATGCTAATCACATACCTCACTCCCTAGAAGTTCTGTATCAGTCAGCTTTCTCATTAATGATACTCAATACCTGACACATACAACTTCAAGGAGGACACATACAACTTCAATTTAGCTGATGGTTTCAGGGTATTCAGTCCATGGTCACAGCCTCCAAGGCAGAAACATCATGATGGGAGAGCATGGCAGAGCAAAGCTGCTCAGCTTATGGGGGCCATGAAGCAGAGCAGAATAGTGCCGGAGAGGAAGAGGCCAGGGACCAGACACAGACTGCAAGGCCACATCTCCATGACCCACCCAGACATATCCAGTAATGTCCTTTACTAATCTGTTAGGTGCTTCTTAATTTGAAGAAGTTGACATATCAGGATTAATGGGCATAAGTTCCAATATGTGAGGAGCCAAATTCACTTGAAATTATCTATTATTTATACTTCCCCTGTGCCAGACACTAGAAGTGCTGGGAATGTGGCTACTGTGTAGGAGGCAACATCTCCCCACATGGAGATTAGTGGTTAGTGAGGGGAAACCCACACATGTAAGTGTTAAAGACAATTTTGAGTAATAGCAACTCTTATAAGGAAATAGAACAGTGTGGTGTGTCCAGACCAAGGGTGGTTGAGGAGATGGTGAACCCTCCTTCCGATGATGAAGGCCTGCCTGAAGAGGTGGTAGCTAAAACTGAATTATAGTCACTTCTGCACTTACGTTTGTTTTGAAATATGGATTTGTTCCAATATGATTGATAGATTAGGAAACAAGTGTATTTACTTATGCGTGATTTCTTCTGCAAAAACACAAGGTAAATGCAGCAATTGGCAGCCAGGGAACCAAGCTGTTTAAGAACACACAAAAGACACACAAGGACCTCAGACTTCTTCCAGCTCTCTCAGCTCACATGCATCCCGATAGACCCATGCACACTCCATGACAGGACTTTTGTCTCATGCAGGTGGCTTCCACTATTCCGTGAGCAATAGTTCACAAGGTGCAGCTCCTTGGATGTCTGCTTCCACAAGCAAATGGATCAGGGCCAAGTCTCATTCACTGTCAGGTTGATCTATTTCTTGTCCGTGCCTGAGTAAAAATTCTGCTATCATTTTTATTAGCTTCTTTTTTTTTTGAGATGGGGTCTCACTGTGCTGCCCAGTCTGGGCTCTAATTCACAACCCTCTTGCCTCAGCCTCTCCACTAGCTGGGATTATAGGCACATGCCATCTCACCTAGCTGGTCCTTACCTTTTTAAGATAAGAACATTTTTCTGTCTTCATTTTCCCAATCAGCTCTGTGGGTTTGGTCACATGATTTTGCATAGCAGGATGTTTTTAGGAACACAGAAGTCATGTTGTAAGAGATCTAACTGTAGAAGATACTTTCAGCACCTAAGAGCACTGTCCCTGAGACAGAAATGAGCTACATATGCCTGAGGAACAATGTGACCCCTTGACACAGGAGAAAGGACCTGGGAGGAATTGGTGAGAAGCAGCCAGAAGGCCTATGCCACTGGGTCCTTGTCGTCAGGTGTTTGGATGGAACACGGTGGATGCAGTCAAAGATCACCTGGTAAGGATAGCCTGGACTGAAGAGGAGCCGGAGGTGGGGACAGGTCTGTCAGCAGCTTGTCCCCAAGGTTGCCCCTGTGGAGGGGCCACCAGAAGTCCCCCCTGGAAGCAGGAGGAGAGGAGATAGGTTTTCTTCATTCTGTTAAGTTCACTTCTTTTGTGTGGCACCAGGGCCTCAGAGGCTGACTGGGAGAAATTTGGTGAGTTCTGACAGGCATAGTCATGATGATCTACTCACCCTCTTCTCCCAGAGGGGTACTGTGTGCTAGGTCACATTGTGGTATTACATGGGAGTGTGTTCATCATGGGACAGCTGGAATGGAAACCATGTTTAATTTTGAATACCCCATTGATACATTTCATCTGACTTCACATTTATTGATAAAGAATAGACATTCATATGAGATCAAGGGAAGAAAATGGAAATGAAGATGCATGAGTAATATACTCAAGAACACAGAAAGTTCTAGAAAATGGCTGAAGAACAAGGCCCTCAAGATGGGATACAATGATCAGTTCCAAGAATGGGCTGGGCTTTCTCTCTCTTCTTCTTCCTTCTTTTCCCCTCCGCCCTCTTTATTCACTTCTGTTATTTTTATCCTGCATTATTTTCCAACCTGCATCCTCTATGGTTACTTTCTCATAACTTTGATGTGCAAAAATGGCTCCAAGTGGCTCCCCTGTACTCAACTGCCCATTGGCACCCACAACTGACCAAAAACTGCCTTTTTGTCTCATAGTTTTAAATCCTAGAACAAGAAAACATTGGTTTCCTCCAATCATTCTTTTGAACTGGAGCACATGAAGCATAAGTTGGCCAATCAATTGCCCTTGGGACAGATGTCCACCATGGCTTAACCACCTATGATACAGAGATCAGATAGGGTGACAGGGCAAGAGGCTCACTCACTTGGGGTGCATGAATGGAGGCCTCATTATTGGTGTGTATTCAGGGTGGGAATAAATTGGCATCTTTAAGACAACTTCTGTTCAGTTCATAGAATGTAATATTTAATCAGCTCTGGGATGCTTGAGAACCTGGTCTCCCTTATGAGCTTTGTTCCTGTTGGCCCATCTGTCAAGCAGTCACTATTTGACCTGCCTCCTTCAACAATTTCTCCTTGAGAAGATCAAAAGAAGCAATGTCTGTGATGGTGCTTTAAGTATGAAATGTCAACCTGAGTGTCCAGTGATAGGAAATTGATTAAATAAGTCATGACAGAACTGTGCAATGGAACACCAGCCCACCAATAAAATGCAGCTGTAGCAGATTATTTATGTGGCAAGATGTTTAATCTCTTGCTAAATGGAAAAAGTGTACACACATTATGGTTTATTTATGAGCATGCAGAAACACATATATTTTCTCTTCTTTGGCAAAATACTCACTTAAATAGCAGTGGTGGAACCTGGATGGTAATTGATAATTTGAAATTTTATCCTATTTGTTGAGCTATAATTTCTAAATTTTCTTCAATAAGTATTTATCATTTTTATAATAAGGAAAAGAAAAAAGGTTGTTTTAAAATATAATGTAATGCAAAGCTATAATTTCCTTAAGAATAGACTACTGGTGTTTTAAAATCCCACCACACTAAGCATGTGTAAGGGACTCACTAAATCATCTTGCACTCCCGGGAAGTTACATGCAAATACCCAAGTGTCTCTGCCTGTGTCTGTAACTGTGGAGATGAGGTTACCTGCTGCCCTGCTGTGAAGGCTTTCTGGAGCTGTGCTTACCAGGAGGCAGTGGTGACCCCAGGATGTACGATCTGTGAGCAAGGAAATGAGGCAGAGAGTGGAAGAAGCCAACAGCCCATGTGTGTTGAGCATGCTGCTGGGGTATAAGGGGCTTCGAGTATATGGGCTTCACCTGCAGAGACCTCTGAAAGAGAGGCCGAATGTCAGAGCAGTTCTCCTTGAGGAGGGAGGAAGTGGGGTGCACCTCATCCACTTCCATCAGCTGTTGTTGCATTCAGACTCCTTCCAGGGGTTCCTAACTTCCTGGCACTTCCAGCCTCCTTTGCCTGGGGTGAGAGATGAGAGAAAGCATTTGGTTTGGCAAAGACCTATAAGCTCTTGCAGTTGGAAGGCACTGATTGGGTTGACACCCACAAAAGTGATGAGTATCCAGGGAACAGGGGCCAGCAGTGTCCTTTGCCATGGCATTCTGCCTTTTATGATACATGTGCCCACTCCACCCTGATTTTACCCACAGTTCTACCCTGGTGGGCCTAGGACTGTGGCAGGAAGAGGTCAAGGATGCTCCATCTGTGGTAGGTCCAACCTGGAACCCTAGCTATGGCTGGGCTTTGGGCTACCCCATCTCCCACTTGAGCGACTGTCCCTGCTCACTCTGAGAATGTTCAAGATAAAAGTTGTGAAGTCTAGCCTTCAACGTTAACCTACTATGGATAGGAAAACCGAAGAATGTACCATTAACACGTGAATCAGAACTCAGAGATGATGATTTTGGCAAACTCTTTTTGTTTTTATGATGCTCTTGAGCTCTTCTGCATACAAGGCAGAATTCCATCAATCTGACAAGTTTATAAAACCCCTCAAAACTCATTTTATAGTGTGTTTGCAATTCCTCCAGCTGAGTTATTTATTGGTGATTTGTCCTTTCTTTTTGATGCTTTTCTTTCTGAGCTGGGGCTTATCTTCCCCAAAATAGGATTGCTAACTTCTTGGGGTACCTGTGTCCACTGTTTGTTAGCAGGGGAAATAAATATTTAATTATACCAAGCAGGTAGTAACAAAGTTATGAAACTTAGGGGCTTTAGTAGAATCACAGACTTTTAGAACTAGAATCTCAACCCTTTCATTTTATGGTTCAGAAAACTGAGGCCCAAGGTCATCTAACCAGTTCAAGGTAGAACTGGATGGATGGAACCCCCACAGCCTCTTCCCATGAAGTGCTTTCCTGAAGGGTTGATTGTCAACCTGTTCCGGCTGGTGGGGAAATGATGGTGGTTCTATAAATGGGCGATTCACACCAATTGTCGGGTCAGGCAGTTTCCTGTGATGGAATTTGATGGAATCTTTTCTCCCCGGCCTCTGAGAGCTTAGTGGTAATGCCACCCCCTGAGGTTTTCTGGGCCTTTTAGTGTCCTAGATTCCAGATTGATCAGGACTTTCTCCTTCAGAAAAGACTGACCAGTTACTTCAGAATATTGCCAATCAGCTACAACAGGTTGTTATGGGTGCCTAAGCTATTTTTGGAGTGTCAGGAACAGAGAGAAGTGATGGCTGGAAGCCAGCACACTTAAATTCTCTGGTTTGATACCTTTTCCACTCCCATGGGGGCAATTCTGAGGATGAATTAAATCATGTGCATAAAGAACCTGCTCCGTGGTAAGCTTTACTTTATTAGGGATTAAGTGTTCTGAAGAGAAATGAGGAACTGGCTTCTTGGAGGATTGAAGCAGGACTTCAGCTGAAGGTGAAATACAACCTGCTCGAGCTCCCTGCTGCCTGGTGGAGGAGGAAGAGCCTTAGCACTGGCCAGGATAGACAGGCATCTGATCTGAAGCTACTACTTCTGAGGTAGGAGGAGAGCAAATTTTATGCCTGGATTTTCAAAGTCAAAGCCCCTGAAAAGTGGCACAGTAAGGCTAAAGGAACAGGGCTTTGTCCCTCCTTAGTCCTACACCAGCACCCTGTGGACTGAGTTTCAGATGAGGACTGCTCTCCCTTGCCTCCACCTCCCTCCCTTTCCAGCATCAAATCAAGTCCTTGTGTTCCATGTCCTTCACTGGGGAGAGTCCAGCTCCTCCCTCTGGCCAACACCCAGCATCCAGGGCTCAGTTTGGTTTGACTCCTTTTGAGCCTGGCTTCTGTCACACAGAGTCAACCCTAGCCACATGTAGTCCTCTCTCACCCACATGGGATCTCTAGACCCAGCCTCAGTGACACCCTCTGGTCTTTGTGGCAAGAGAAAGTTTCTACCTCTCTCCCCAGACTGCTGTTCACAGCCTGAAACTGAAGAGCAAGAGCTGGGAAGTGACTGGTCCAAGGTCAGGTGTCTGCTGGTGGGAGAAGCCAGAATTTAAACTCATGTCTAATCTGTCCTCAAGTTCATATTCCTCCACCTTACTTTAGGTAATAAGTTGTAACACTTGTGGTTACAAAGAAGGGGACTGCACATCAAACATCTTTGACTTAGTGTTTTTAAAATGTATAATTGCCATAAAATGTGGGCTGACTCAGGGCACAAGTGGCCTGCAAGGGAGAAAGTAGAAATGATTGAAACCAGCAGGTAGACCTCAGATGACAATAGCACAAGGATCTCACTACTACCATCTTTTCCAAAGACAAGATAAGCACTTTCATGTTCCTGGGTTCCATCTTACAGAAGAGAATGAGAGGAACTGAATTTAAAGATGCAATCATTCATCTGGATGAGACTGTAATACACTAACTAAAGGAGACTGTCAACTCCAAAGAAATAGTTGTTATTTATTGTCAAGGATATTTCCCATTTGCTGTATGGAAGGGACATGGTGGATCCTTAGGGAGATTACATTTTTGTTGTTATTGAGAAAGCTACACTTTCTTTGCCTGTCTGAATGTGGAGTGTGTTAATTTATGGCTTTGTATGTGTTATTTAGGTGAACTGAGACTCCATACTGAGAAATGGGTCTCATGTTTCCTCTTGACTGGCCTAAGGTATGTAGTCAAAGAGTTGCTCTTCATTAGATCTCTCCCTGGAGTTCTGATGTAGTGACTTCAGGGACAGGACTTCTTTATTTATTTAATTTTTCTTAAGAGTAGGAAAAATTTATTGGGAGGAAGAAAGCTTCTGCCTAAGACAGATAGAAGGGTGACCAGAAAGTGGGTTGCTCACCCACCCCACTTTTCAAGGATGTTTTATACAGCAAAGCCATGTAGTGAGGAGGGTACAAAGTGGGACAAAACTGTAAGACCCAGTGGAAATTTACAAGGTGGGCATGAGGTGGGCCAAAACCATGACCAACCAGTGAGATTACAAGTACAGTCACCCAGGTAATATTAAATGAGTGTCAAATGGGGGAGCAAGTCACGTAGCAAGCATACAAGGATTTTCAGTAAGGGTGGGTCAGGGATATTTGCTGGAGAGGCTGGGTTAAGACCTTGGCCCCCCATCCAAGTGATTGATACCTGTTTAGAATATCAATCACTGCTATTCATCCTACATGGGTGTGCTAGTTTCTCTCCTTTTACAATTCTGGCCTTCAGTGAATATGTCTTCACTGTCCTCCATGTTGGCTCCTCATGGGATGGCCCTGTCTAACTGCCTATACGATATCTAATTAACTTACCTATCTACAATACTTTGGGATACAGGCTTTAACACTGCCTACCCAAGAACAATTAGAAAGACAACATTGGTGTCAAAAATCATAAGATCCAGGCTAAATGAGTCTTCCTATTGTTATCCTTTTTAGCCAAAGTCTGCATTTTTGACATTATAAAGTGCTTTTTCCTATGACTTTTATGATATAACATCCTGGTTTTCTCTTTTTAAATTATTAAACAAACAAACAAACAAACAAACACCAAGGAAGACATTTGTGTGATCTACTTGTGGGGAAGGACTTCTCAAATCAGATGCACCAAGTGTGAGCCTTGAGATGAAAATGAGGGCCATGGATGGCTGCACGGGTGCTTCATTACCCAGCTCCAGAGAGGCCCTTTACAGGCAGGCTCCACCAGATATGTACAGCCAGATGGAGGCACTGGATATCATTTTATAAGCAGCTTTCAAACCCATCATCATTTGCATTCCACATATCTTCCAAAATGTTGTTGTGGAAGCCTTTGTGAAAAGCTTTGCTGAAATGAAGATTTACTATGTCTGTGATATTCCCCTGACCAACTTACTGATCTAGTTGTACTACCAAACAGAAACTGGGTTACAGTTTGTCCGAGTTTGTTCTTAGTGAATTCATGTCAGTTACATGACCACTACATGTTCTTTTCTTGTTGTTTTGGGAGTTTTTTGTTTGTATTTTGAGACAGGGTTTCACTATGTAGTCCAGGCTGGCCTTGAATTTGAGATCTTCCTGCCGCAACCTCCCCAGTAATGGGGAGGCTCGTACCACCATGCCTGGCTTCACTACATGCCTTTTAAATGTTTGCCAAGCATTTAATAACCCATTCTAGACTTCCTGGTGATAACTCTCAACCTTTACAGTTTGCAATTTATTTTTCTTTTTAACAGTATGTCAAAAAGCCTTTCATTTTATACTTCAAATTCTCTAATAAAAACTAATGATTACCATGAAATCTTTTTTTTTGTATTAAATTCTTTTATTGGTACATTGTAGGTATACAACACAATTACATTTCTCATTGGGAACTGTACCTTTACATAATGCATCTTGGTTCTTATTTCTTCCCCATTCCTAGCCCTCCCTTCACGCCCTCCACCCTTCCCTATTTACAAAGACTTTATTTCCATTTTTTCCATTTCTCATCATTTTTCCTTTCCCTTCTTTCCTTTCCCCTGCCCCTCCCACTACCCCTACCCCTTTGGACCTTTTCTTCCTATTTTACATTATCGATTATTCATTCTAATCATCGGTACATTTTAGGTGTACAATATAATGACATTCATCATTGGAAATTTGCACCTTTACATAATGTCTCTTGGTTCTTATTTTTCACCCTTGCCCAGCCCTCCCTTCAACCCCTCCATTCCTCCCTATTTACAAGATTTTGTTCCTATTTTTCCATTTTCTCATATTAATCCCATTCCCTTCTATCCTTTCCCCTAGCCCTCCCACTTCCTTCCCCTTTGCCCCTTTTCTTCCTATTTCACATGACCTATTATACATTTAGTCCTTATTTACACTTTCAGTTTCTCACACCAGAGAAACTATTCGGTATTTACACATGTGTGTCCTATTTATTTCACTTAAGAGTATTGCCTCAATGTGCATCCACTTAGCTATAAATGTCTCTAATTTCTCATTTTTTATGGCTGAGTAGTACTCCATTTTATTAAAAAAACCACATTTTCTTTATCCAGTCTCCAGTTGATGGGCATTTGGGCTGTTTCCAAGTTTTAGCTATTACAAACTGTGCTGCTATGAACATGGGTGCACATACATCACTGTGGTATGATTCTTTTAATTCTTTGGGGAAGATCTCCAGCAGTGGAATAGCGGGGTCAAATGGGACTTCCAGTCCTAGTTCTTTGAGGTATCTCCATACTGATTTCCACAGTGCTTGCACCAGTCTACACTCCCACCAGCAATGGAGCAGGGTTCCTCTTTCCCCACAGCCCCGCCAGCATTTGTTATTGGTTGATTTCATGATAGCAGCCATTCTTTCTGGAGTGAGGTAGAATCTCAGCGTTGTTTTCATTTGCATCTCTCGAATGACCAGTGATGTTGAACATTTTTTCAGATTACCATGAAATCTTTATTTCTTATTTTCAGGATGTTTTAGCCCTTTCAATTTCCAGATGGTGTACTTCTTTCTGAAAATCAGAACCTTTGATCATTCCCAAACTCCAGCTATTGCTTACCTTCCTTGACCATTCTCAGGGGTTGGTATAGATTTCCGGTCTGCATCCTTCTCTTGGAAGCTCATTTTGGGTCCAGGCACTGAAATAACTCTGAGGCAACATTCTCTCTGACGTTTTATTAACTCGAGGCTGTCATACCCTGTGCCTGTTTCCTCTCAATTTTGCACTCTAAAATTAGGAAAATAAAATATGCTCATCATAAAATGATTCAAATATTACAGAAACCTATAAAAAGCCCCCTTCCTAGTCAATCCTAATGAATGTCCAGTGTGAACAGATTGGAATATGTCCTGTAGATATTTCTCGTGCTCTGATAGATATTCTTACATAGTTTTAAATCGAGACCCCTGCCCTTATATTGTGCTGTGACTTGGTTTCTTCACCTAACAATCTGATTAACATTGTTCCTTGAGTGTCACACAGCTCAATCTGTTTTAAGTAAGTACAAGGTATTGCTTTGTATACACTGCAAAACAATCCACCTGTATAGCTTTACATATGTCCTCTTTTTTGCTTAAAAATGAAACTTTTATTGTAGATAATTGTGGACTCATTTGCAATTGAAAGAAATAGAGCCATTTGCTGTACACTTTACTCAGTTTCCCTCTGTGGTAACATCTGGCAAACTATAGTGTCCTGTGAGAGCCAGGTCATAGGTGTTGGTACAGTCAAGGTATGCAACAGTCCTACCACCACCACATTTGTCTTCCTGGCCCTTCATTTTTCCACCTGCCCTCTCTAGAGATCAAAGGGGAAACTGCAGGTGACAGCTGACTGTCTCAGGGAGACACAGAAAGGGCTCTGCTCTGTCTCAGTCATGCTGCCATCTTGACATGGCAGTGGGTGCTTTATGACCACCTTCCCCTTTCATTCATCTTCACACACATTGACTACACGGGTAGGCTAAACAAACAACCATTGCTATTTTACACATTCAGAGACCTTGTGTGACCTGCCTCATACCTTAAGACTAGTTAGAGATGGGATGAGGCTGAAACATATGTCTCCTCTGAAGCCCACTGCTTATTACACCATATACATCAAACGTGGTAGGAGAATTGAGCCAACTGAGAAAACCACGGTTAGCATGGAGTGAGCAGTGTTAGCTCCCGTGGGTTTTCATATGGTGAGACAGAGAGAATGAAGTTTCTCTGCATGATTCTGGAAGCAGCGGGATTTCTGCTGATGCAGCGGAGACAGCTGAGATACACACACACACACTTCCATCCCTAAATGGAAGTCTGGCTTCTGAGCCCTGCTTGTGTGTTGGGATCACTTGGAGTGCTTTAAAAAAATAATCACCCCAAGGCCTCAAATGACAGGTAGTCTGACTCAGTTGTCTAGGACTGGAAAGTATCTCAGATGATTTTTTTTTTTTGTACCCAGGATCGAACTCAGGACCTTGTGCTTGTGAGGCAGGCGGTGGCACCACTGAGCTAAATCCCCGGCCTCAATGATTTGTTTTTTTGCGACAAGGTCTCACTATGCATTTCAGGCTGGCCTTGAACTCACTATGTAGTCCAGGCTGGTCTTGAACTCATGGCAACCCTCCTGCCTCAGCCTCCTGAGTGCTGGGATTACAGGTGTCCACCACCACACCTGGCTCAGATGATTCTAACATGCAGTTAGCATGAAGAACCATGGAGTGGGAAGGTAACCTGAGCTGTGAGCGAAGTCAAGCGTTGCCCAGTTTCCAGGAAGGAACACTGCCCTCTTCCCGAACATCTGCTCATCAGAAAGGTTTCTGATTCCTCAATCACCAAAAAAACCTCCACCCGGTGCAGAACCACTATTCAGATTTCTATCAGCTGTCCTGGCAGGTAATGGACCCTTTAGCAATCAGCACACAAGAGAGGAGCAGGAAACAAAGAATCCTCTCTTTGAAAAGAGGGAGCAAAATAAAAAGGAAGTACAGCAGAGTAGAACCTCAGAATTTGCTCCTAAGGGAAATTTCTCAGAGAAGTGTGACTTGATCCTTTGAGGAGAAAATTGCCGCTGGTCTCTAGGAGAGTCCGGGCCACTACTGGGCAGTCTTTCCAGGGAAGGGGACACTTGTCACCCCAGGGCCTCTAGATTCCTGTTGACCCCAGACTAGCCTTCAGGGATGAAGTAGTTCAGCCCACAGCCTGGCTCTGCTTCTAGTGCTGGAGCAGGGACCCTGGCTCCCATACTGTACTCCAAACCTCAGAAGCGCTTTCAGGAAACTCATATTCACTCAGAGGACATCTGTCTTTTGACAAGGAGCCAACTCTTGGAGGGCACCACAGAGTGGGCTGAAGAAACCATCTTTAAAGAAAGTTTTGTATTCTTTTCACCTATATTGGAAATCATTGAGCAATTCTCAGACCCTATTCACTCTAGGTGAAAGGTCACTTACAAGAAAATAATGTAGAGCCGGCGATTTAGTGTAGACCCCTGCCTCAAAAGTACAAGGTCCCAAGTTTGATCCCCAGTACCAAAAAAAAAAAAAAGAAGAAAAAAAGAAAAAGAAAATAACAGAATTTAAAATATAACCTATAATTTTTTTAAAAGTTTCATTTTATTCATATTTTAAAGATGGAGTCTCCCCATTCCTGTACCTCCTTTTTCTCTTCCTTCCATTCCTCCACTTCTCCCTCCAGCTCTACCACTGAGCTACATCTTCAGCCCTTTTATATTTATTTATTTTCGAGACAGGGTCTCGCCATGTGGTTCAGGCTGGCCTTGGGCTCACTCTTAACCCAGGTTGGCCTTGAACTCACAGCAATGCTCCTGCCTCAGCCTCCCAGTGCTGGGATTTCAGGTGTTCACCATCATGACTGGCTCATCCATGATTTCTGATTTACACAGCATAAAAGCCCATGTGAGGATGGTGAAGGCTGGGTTGGTGGTGGGAGTGGGTTTTCAGCCTCCCAGATGCACATGAGAATGAGGGAGATGAGGCTACAAAGTGAGAGTTCAGGATCTTTTCCAGAACAAAAGGGTCAATGTTGGAAAGTGACTCCCCAGCTTGACTCAGGGCCTGGGACTCGTCTGAGACGAGGGAAATTGTGCTGGTGACCTCTTGGTGTCTGTCTTCTGGTTGTATTTCCCTCTGACTTGAGATGTGAAGGCCATCACACGGTGCTTTGTTTCCTTGGACGGGTTTCTTTCAGACGGATCCTGCCTGGCTGCCTGTGACCCGAGTGTCCCCTTGGTCCAGAGAACCCAGACAACCTTGTCTTGCAAGTGGTGGTGGCACCCGTGACAGCTCCAACTCCCTGTGCTTCTAGCCCCTCCATCTAGGCAGATCTCAGTCTCCTACATTTAGACTCCAGCAGCTAAAGCACCAGCATCTGGCTCAGATTCCTGGGATGCTTAGGTATTCCCAGGCCCCCCAGGCTCTGTTTCACTAGCAGGTCGCCTGAGGCAGGCCTGAAGTCTTCCATAGCTTGGCTGCCCTTCATTCTGGGAGCTTGTGCTGGTCTACCTGACTGCAGGAACCCAGTGCCTGTGGGACAGCACCTGGTGGGCTGGGAAAATCCAGGACCTCTTTATATCAAGATCTGTCAAGGACCACAGATTGTGCTGTTTGAAGGCAGGAGGATAGTTCTAGTTTCACAAGTCTATGACTGGTTGATATCACAGCTTAAAAGAAAAAAATTAATATTAATTTAGCTCTTGAAAGTTAAAAGTATATAAATAACACACAAGTACTTATATTGGCCAGATGAGGCATTAGGGCCTTGTGGTGACTGCAGGAAAAGGATCACATGTCTCAACAATATTTATATGTATTTTCAAAAAGAAAGAAAGATACTTTTCTCACAAAACAAAAGTGACCAAAGTAGCTTTCAGGCCACCTTTCTGCAGCCTCACTTTTACCGCTAATATTCCCAAAATTTTCGAGTTTTTCATGTGGAAATAATTTTTAAAATTACTTCTTGTTAGAAAAGAATTTCTTCTCTTTTTATATTTTTCCTTTTATGATCCATTTTGGAGCTCCAAGCAGGAGCTATTAGAACCCCAGATTACCTTAGGAAAGAATCATTTAATATGAAAATTTTGTCAAAAGAGAGGTGAGTTCACAGACTAAAATTTCAGTCTAGCATTTTCATTTACCAGTGAGACTTCTTTATATGTATTAAGTTAGATTGTTCCCCTGTTGATCTCTAGAAGCAATAAAAAACAGAAAGAGAATGGCCAAGAAAAACATTAGAATTGTGTATAAAAGTCTCTCGAGATCAAGAGACCACTTGCAAATATCAGCAACCTGCTTCCCCACCCAGGTTGCCTGAAGCTCCATGGGTTGTCAGGGCCCTGGTTTCAAACTACCAAAAAATGGACACAACGAGTCCTCCTCATTTTAGGGAGAAAGTTAGACATCTGGATACTGGGAAGGGAAATTGTATCTTTTTAGGTGCAGTCATGAGTCCTTTAGTTGAGGTAGGGAACGTGTATAGAAGATATATGTGGATGCTGCACAGCCAAAGAGGTGGACTATACCAGTTACAAAGCTATGGTTTCAGTTCCCAACTCGCCCTGCCATACTGGGCTTTATGGGCAGGGACTCATTTCTGTTCTGCCAGCTTCTCTCCATCAGTAGGGGCATAAGTGGAAGACCACCAGGTTGGAGTAGGATGGGTCTGCTCATTCCTGTTTCCTTCTTGTTCCCACCTACTTCTCCACAATAGCAACAACAGTTTGTTCATATAGTAAAGGCTGAGTCTGGTTTGCAGTTTCCACAACATTCACAAAACCAGGCTTATCACATCCCTCTTCCAGTCACAAACATCAGCTGTCAGTGCTCCTCCTCAGAGGCCTCCATCCAGCCCCACAGGACCCTCCTCTGAGCTCAGACACCATCTCCTGATGTCCCTCCTCTGTGGTATGAGTTTTACCTGTGTGGGACCCCTCCTTAAGCATCTGTGTTCCATCAATTCCAACTACTTCTCTGGGACCCTCCAGTCCATGGGTGGTCACTGCTACCCGTACTTCTGCTTCCATGGCTCTTTCATGTTCTCCTTCAACACCAAGGTAACAATCCTTTGTACTAAGTTGCCTCAGTTTGGTTTCTGTCTCCTTACAGGACAATGATAGACCAGATGAACATTCAGGGTAAAGGAGAGATGAGCCATGCAGAATTGCTTATAGTTATAATGCTGTATGTGTCTACACCTACAGACATCTAGCTGAACTATAATCCATTGTTAGGGGTTCTGATGAGTATTTCCCTGCCTTGTCCACAACCTCAAATGGCCAACTAATTTCTGCCTTATGAGAATACCTTCTAATCTGCCCAACATTTGGGCATGACAGCATGGCTCCAGAAAGGCAGGGCATTCTTCTAGCCATCCTTGCATAAGATGTCTTCCCCAGCAATGTGCTGCATCCATTGTACACCTCTTCCCTGGGTGTTAAAGTGTGATATCTTTCAGGAAAAAACACTACCTCTGCTGGCAAGAGTGTGAGTTTGCTCCCTGCCTCTCACAAGGCAATTACACCTGAACAAAGTAGGCCCAAGTCTGCATACACTGGGCTAGCTTTTATAACTCTAAGGGGTATATAACCACACAGAAGTTATTTGTCTTCCTAGCTCAGTTAATTTTTGATTTTGTCTTCAGTATGAGGCACAAACAGACCTCTCCCCACTACCAATTCCTCCTAGCCTGCTCAGAGAAAGCTACACATAACTCCATAAATGAAGCAGTAATATGGGGCTGTTTAAATCCATTCTAGGAACATACACATTTCTCCCAGGAAAGGCTTTGCTAGAACACATGTCAACTTTATATTCCCCCAAAGAACATTTATCTCTCTTTTCCCACATCAACACTTAAGTTAACAGCGACGGGGGCCCTTGATTAATATATTCCCAGTTTATGTTGACCTTCTCCTAAGAATAAAATCAAATAGTACTCCTGAGTCAGAGGATGCCTGAGACCTTTAAACCACTTTTTAAGGGTTGTTGGGGGTGGGGTGGGGGAAGTGTTATTCTCAAAACTGGCTGCAGTTTGAGCAACTTAGCTTAGGATAAAGGCATAATTCCTTTCAAGAATAGTCATAGTGAGTGTTTAGGTTAAATAGTGTCCTACACACACCAAAAAAGTTTGTGTACACCTGGAACCTCATAATGTGACTTTATTTGAAAACAGGGTCTTTGCAGATGTAGTTACTTAAGATGAGGTAATCCTGAATAGGGTGGGTCCTAATCCAGTGATGATGCCCTTGTGAAAAGAGAAAACAAGGAGAACAAACACCCTGTGACAATGGAGGCAGAGAGGTCTGATGCACTTGCTAGCTAAAGAATGCCAAGGGTTGCTGGCAACCACCCAGACCTGGAAGAGGCAAGGGAAGATCTATCTCTAAAACACAGAAGCCATTTGACTCTAGCGACTCCTTGATATTGGATTTTTAGCCTCCAAAACTGTTAGAGAATAAATTCTATTGTTATAAGCCATTCAGTTTATGGTGATTTGTTATAGAAGCCCTGGGGAGCTAATACAGTGTGTTCTCTTCTCCCACCACCTGTGTGCTTTATTATTTTGCCCTGTCCTGTCTTCCAACACAGGTGTCAGTCTCATCTTGGTGCTTGAGCAGAAGTTAAATTTTGGAACAAGAGAATTTCAGTTTCTCTCCAGATAATTGGAGATAATCGGTCTGCTCATTGCCAAGAAATGACCTTTAAGAAAACCATAAAATACATCGTATAAATCGAAAAAGTATGTAATGTGTATGTACATTTTAAAGAATAATGATTATTTTATAAAAGCTAAAACTTGCCTTTGAACCCCTGGAGTTGCCTATTCATCCTTCCCTGATGCATCTCTCCATCTTCTGCCACAAATGTCAATCATTTTCCTGCTCTCTCTTTTAAAGCTTCATCATGTACATGTGCTTTTGATTTTTTTTTTTTTTTTTTTGGTACCAGGGATCAAACTCAGGTCCTTGCACTTGTGAGGCAGGCGGTGGAACCACTGAGCTAAATCCCCGGCCCTAATGTACATGTGTTTTTAAAAACAATATATAACTTTTTTGGAACTTTATTAAATCAATCATATCATGCTTTAGGCATTTCTTTTTCTTTCTTTCCTTCCTTCTTTCTTTCAGTACTAGGGATTGAACACAGGACAATCATAGTGACCTATATTCCTAGCCCTTTTTAAATGTTCTATTTTGAGAGAGAGTCTTGCTAAGTTATTAATTTGATCAGGCCGGACTGTAACTTGGGATCTTCCTGTCTCAGCCTCCCAGAGTGCTGGGATTATAGGCGTGCACTACCACCATCTGGCTCTTTAGACAACCTTTTAAAAGTTTTTCTCTTTTCCTACTCAACATTATCTATCTTTAAAAAAATTCATCTATTCTGATATTTAACTGCAATTATTTCCACTTTTTTCCTGCTGCATTATGGAGTATACAAACTCATTGATTCAGTCTACTTTCAATAGACAGTATTGTTATTCCTAGATTTCTGATTGCTGATACAATGATACAAAAAATTGTGCATTTACTGATGACATCTTTTTATTTTTAGACAAAGTGTGGCAAATTTGTTAGAGAAGAAATGCTGTCATTATATATATAAATTGTATGTAAATATAAATTTTAAAATTTATGTATATATAAGTTTTTAAAATTGTGTATATGGAGACTGTGTTCTTCTTAATGACAAATTATTTTCCAGAATAATTTAAGTGTATTATTCTCCACAACTAGGTATGAGCATTCTTCTTCAAATCCTCACTAACACCTGGTATTGTCAGACCTTTTAATTCATATTTTTCATTTGCATTTCTCTGATTCCTACTGAATCTGAAGATGTTTCTGATGTGTATGAGTTTTTTGCTTTTATTCCTTGTCTTAATCAGTTTGGGCTCTTATAGTGAACTATCATAGACAAAGTGGCTTATAAACAATAGAAATTAATTTTCTCCTGGTTTGTGGACCGAGATCCAGGTGCACGCATGGTCAGTTCCTGGTGAGGGTTGTCTTCTGGGAGTGCCAACCGCTGACTTTTCATTGTATTCTTTCTTGGCAGAAAGCAAGGAGAAGTTTCTCTGGGATCCCTTTTGTGAAGTTCCCTAATCCCATCCAGAAGGCTCTACCCTCATGACACAATCACCTCTCAAACTCTGTCTCCTTAGACCAGCACAGTGGGGATTAGAATTTCAACATACTGACTTGGGGGAACACACACATTCGCTCATTGCATTTCTTTTAGAAGTATCTGCTCTTGTCTACTAATTTTCTTAATATGTTATTTATTTTTCTTATAGATTTGTAAAAGATAATTACAAATCTTTTATTTTTAATTAATTTTATTGGTACATTTTAGATATGTATAATGATAACATTCATCATAGGGAATTTGTACCTGTACACGGTATATCTTAATTCTTTTTTTCCATTCTCTTCCCCTCCCTCCAGTCCCTCTTCCCCTCATTATTTACAAAGCTTTGTTTTCATTTTTCCTTCTATTCATTAATAAATCTTTTACTCAAATTCTTTGTGTTGTGGATGGGAAGCAGTTATCTTCCAATTTGTGGTCTGCCTTTTCATTTATTGGAATCTTTAATTGTACACAAATTTTGAATTAAGATTTTTTTCTCTTATTTTCCCTTTCTGGACTTGCTTAAATGATTTTTATTCTCTAGAAGAAGATTTTGAAGGCCTGGGTCACATCCCAGGAGCCTATAGTCTGATTTTTAGCACAATTTGTGTTGGAAAGTTCTATGTAAACTCGGCGTTGGTTCAATAATTTCATTAATAACTTCTCTAATATTTGTCTAATCTTGTGTTCCAGGCATACATCCACCCTAGTTATGTCAGTGTTCATGCCTTGACTCCCTGTGTACCTCTGGTCATATTGAAATTGGACTTTCCCCCTTCCCTGTCCTTATCTGGCTCTGCCATTCAAGGTGTGCTTCTCTTTGGCTTTGGGTTTGTGCAGAAGTAAAATTGTCTATTCCTTGAATGTGCAGGTGAATCCTGCTGTAAAACTGAGTCTGATATTTTATTTATGGAAAAGTTTACATTAACTGTTGAGTTTTACTAGTTAATATTACATCATTCAGATTTTTCTATTTATTCTCTGAGCAGCAAGCTTTGCTAAATTATGAATTTCAAAGAATGTGTCTATTTCCTCCAAATGTATTGGTATAGTGATAACATTCTTTAAATAAATCCTTTTCCTGTTTATAGCATTTAGTGAAGGACTTTTTTCATTACTTTACCACTTACCTACCTTCCTATCTTCCTCTGTCCTATCTTTTCCCTTCCTTTCTCTTTCTACTTGTCTTTTCTTTTGATCACTCTTGCCAGAGATTTGTGAATTTTGCTAATCTGGTTTTAAAAACCCTATTCTTGACATAGTCAATCATCTAAGTAATATCTTTGTTTTGTATTTCATTTATTTGGATTCTTTAGGGTTTATTTCCATTTTATTTAATTTTATTGGTCTCTTACTTATTTCTTAAATTGAATGCTTTGCTCTTTTCAGCATTACTACTTATGAAATATGTGTTTTTCAAGGTCATGAATTTATAAATGCCATTCTACCACTTTTATGATAGCCTGAGTTTTAATATGCAATATTTTATTATCTTTTATTAAATATTTTCTAATTTTCATTTATTCTTTGACTTCTGGGTTATCTAATAAATGCATATTATTTACAGATCAAATGGGATAATTTCTTATTCAAATCTCATCTTATCAGTTGTTAGTACTTGGTGTAATAATTATTCAAAGAGTTATGGTAAAATCTAATAGTGTAAGAATGGATAAATGGCTAAAAATGTTAAGTTTAGTATTATGCTTTTAGGTGCTTACAAGTTTAAAATTGTTATATCTTCCGGGTGAACTGATATTTCTACCTATATATTATGATACCTCAGCTATGAAACTATTTCATCTGAGAGTAATATACCTAATTAGTTCTCTTATGATTAGTGTTTCCTTGGTATATCTCTTCCATTTGTTTGCATCTTTAACTTTTCTATATGTTTATGTGTTAGATGTATCATTTACACAATATGTAACTGGATTAAAACAGTAAAAAATTTCTCTGGAAAATTCATTTACATTGATCATGATCATTGTGATTGATTTTGAGTTAACAGGAACTTACATTTTAAATAAAAGTGTCAAAATATTTATTTTAGACTTCAGTCATTCTCAGTAGTTTTAAATGAAGCTATGGGTCCTATGTGCAAAGCATCTTCTTAAAATATTTTGTTGAATTATACACTCATATACTCAAATAGGAAAGTAATACAATTTAATGTGCTACTTCTATACCTTGAGTTAGGTATGTGATACGAAAAATACCAAGAGGTCCTTTTTACCTTTGACTGCATGGCTTTATTAAGAGACTTTTGGGCTTCTCCTAGCTGCACACATATTGATCTGCTGAAGAAATACCCAAAAGGAAATGCAATAAGGAAGGACCTGTGCAATTGACAACAGAACATACATTCTGAAGACTGGGAACAGACGAGCTCACAAGCACGCACACTGTCCAGTGTGTGTTCAAAAAGTGACAGAGCCAAGGGTCATGAGAAACAATCACTGGCTGGAAGCAGCAGATAAACTGAGCCATGCTCACCAGTCTCCAGCCATGGGCAGATGGAGCTAGAAGAGACTGTGCACCTGCCTTGTCAGGTGCTAACAGGACACATTCACTCCAGGTACAGGGCAGCCACTATCTGCTTACAAGCCTGCTTGGCAAGAAAGGAAAGCTTTAACATTGTGTTTTACGTAGAAGGAACCACTGACCACACTGGTTACTTGCAGAGAAGATAGTTAACTTGTTGGAGACTGCTGAAAAGTTACAGAAATGGTACACCATCATGAAAGTGGACACTAAAAAAAATGATACCTGTTGTAGAGATCTTCATATTATTCTAGTTCAAATATATACTGAAATGGAAGGTGCTCATAGACAGTCAGGAACAACACTGCTATCCTTTGGCCAGTTCTATCGTTACTGTTTCTCTATTCATGCTAAAGGACCACTCTGTCTCCAGGAATTTTGTGATATAGCAAGTGTATGTAAAAATAATATTGAAATTCATATGTGTGCCTTTATATCTAAACTCTAAATATATTTTAAATGTATCTTCTTATGGAGAGCATAACACTCAGTTCCACTAACCCATCCTTTACTTTTCTACTATAAATTTTTACTTTAGCATAATAGTACCCATCTGTGAATCTCAGTACCTTTCCCTGAGGGATTCAGGCAGCAACCTTCATATTTACTCACTTGGTAGGATGAACAGCAAGGTGTGTACATGTGAGCAAAAGTGTCAAGCTGGGATTTGCACCCACATTATGTCCCATCTAATAGGTTTTGTGTATGTTTATCTGAGCACCACAGAGGTTATAATACACCCATACCACTCTAGGATTTGTATTTTTCCCACATTATGATTTATTCTCTAAAATACTTCATTAAAGAGTTCAATGATTTGCACTCAGAAGTTATACAGCCAAGAGGCAACCAAGTGTAATACAAAGAATTGGTCTGAAATCTTTGCAGTGAAGGCCATACAGTCTCTTGCTCCAGGGAAATAAGAACAAAAATAATTAAAAAAACAAGTAGATCCCTAAGCTCCAGAAATCTCGGTAGAAAAAAACATCAACAGTTAGTGAAATTGTAGTTGTTGCCATATCATGAAAAACAGATCTTATGCAAAATATTAAAATTAATACCCAGGACTTCTTTTGTATAGATGGTTTTTATTATAAACAGTAAAATACATTTAACCTCTTAACTATAAACCTTTAATGTGGAAAGGGTATCTAACATGAATTGTTTCAATATTATGAAGCAAAAAAGCTTAAGAACCTCACAGTGGAAACAATCCAACACTGACAAACTCTAGCGATCAAAGACACTTTCCTTTAGAGTAAAACAAGAACAATTCATAAATACAGGAAAAATGTCCTAGCTGTGGGTATTATGGGACAAGCCAACTTTCCAGACCAAAAGGCACTCACAGCTAGGGGTGAAACGGACTCCGAACTGAGCCAGGAAGTTGGGCTGGTTCCTTACAACAGTGGTTGCCTACTATCCAGTGGCAGAAGGACAGAGGAAACAGTGGGCAGGAAGCACCCATTCTCTCTACTTCCTGCTCATTTGCATGTACCGGCCACCCTTATTATTGCTTTGGTCAAGCAAGTGGAAGGCAGATCTGTTCCTGCTCAGAGCTGTCAGTCACCTCTCTATGCAAAGCTGCCCTGCGGATGACCCAGACTTAGTACTTTACCTGAGAGCCACTGGCCCCACATTTCCATGAGGCCACCATGACCACACACTTCCAGACTGCTTCCTGACTATGCCCTGGTCAGGATGGACTCTGACAGAGCCCATGGAGTTTCCATTGGCTGACTTCTGAACCCCCTTGACAAGGCAAAAGGAGCTCATATATCTCTATTTCTGGACTTGCTGGGAGCATGAGGGAATGTGCAGAGAGTAAGGCTTCTTCACTCCAAAACCACTGAGCCTACTTCAATGTGATACTGGGCTTCACCAGATGTATTCTTGTGCACTGAGCCGCTCCACCCATTTTGGGGGTTTAAAATTTTTGTTCATTTTCTTTAATGGCAGGTAAGGATTTGTTTTTTAAAAAGTTTTCTTTTGATTCTTCTGGTAGAAGTAGCATAATTCAATACAATGGCACATGAAAAAACAGATTTGCAAGTTTTGGAAGAGGTCAAAAGTGAATCATCAGACTATTCATGGATGGATGGATGATGATGATCCATTATGTTAAAATACATGTTTTTATAACAGAAGAGTGGTGTGAATGTATGATGATGATGATGACGATGATTTTGATGTTGGCCATGTGAGCCAAAGTTCCTGTGACAGTGAAATGGAGCAAGAATCAATTGATACAGACACAGGGAATGCAGACCTCCTTGATTCAGATGATGAAGAAAATCGCAATGTGAGTATATATTTGACTATTTGAAATGTGGCAAAATAGTCACACAACCAAGTGGAATGATCCAGTGTTAGAACTAGGTCTGAAAATATAGTGAGAGTTTTGGCAGGGGTTAAACCTATTGGACAAAATGTCAGCACTGCCATTCAATGTTGGAAATTGTAACAGATTAAATGCCACAAGATGCTGTGAAATACACAAAGGCTGAAATACAAGTAAAATGTTCTGTATGCACTAATAGGTATATTAAAAATGCTTATATTATGACACCTCACTAGCTGAACTGGAAGCATTCATAGATCTGCTGGACTTAGCAGGGATTTCTCATGGTAATTGCAGGAATGTAAAAGACTTATGGAAAAGTGATGGGTCAAAATACGACATAAAAATTTATGCCCTTGTAGATGTGAAGGCTTATGCTTTCAATTTAGAAATTTATCCTGGAACTCAGCCATCAGGTCCTTATTTCTATAGTAATAAACTGAATGATGCTGTGAACAGACTTGTTGCTCCCATCTCCCAAACTAGTTGGAATGATTGTGACATTTGACAAATGGTTTACCAGTTTCCAATTGGTGTTACATTTGCTAGCACATCACAAGGTGACCAGCGCAGGAACTGTACACAGAAACAAAGCAGAAATTCTAAATGAAATGAGACAATTTCAAAACAGAGAATAGTATAGTAAAATCTTTGGATTTCAGAAAGATTAACATTGGGTTCATATATGGCAAAGAAAAACTGGTACTGCTGATGTCAACATTGCACCACGATAGAAATATTGATAGGGAAATCTTGACAAAATGGAAGCCTGAGATGGAAACTTTCTACAAAACCAAAGACAGAGTAGATGTTAATGAGTTATGTAGCAGCTCTGATGTCACTCAAAACACAAAGCATTGGGCAATGGTTGTGTTTTACTTGATCCTAAACATGTGTGGCACAAATAGTTTGATAGTTTACAAAGAAAATAACAAGTGCAAAATATCACAGAGAAATTTTCTTAGAGGATTGGGACTACAACTCATAAGAGATAATTTACAGCAGAGGAAAAACAAAATGTTTCTGCCCAGGGAAGAAATTGTGGAGTACGCTGGTGAGCTGACAGATTAGCAGGCTGGCACAGCATCCCAAGGACCTACTATGACAACAGGAAAACCAAAAAGATGTTGACTGTGCCCAATAGGAAAGGCCAGGAAAAAAACATATGTGCTATCTGTGTATGCAATACTTGTGTTTGGAACACGCAATTTTCATGTGTAGAGATTGCTTTGGGTGTGACAGTTGAAGCAAACATTTTTTTTAATAGGGTTCTATTGGTATTTTCATTGTAGTTCACATAGGTTTTTATTTCTGATATTATCTTTTAGGTTTTGTAAGCAAATAAACAGCTGATGTGAAAATGTTGATGTTTATTATAAATGCACAATACATATTAATAATACTTTATTTTGTTAATGTTTTATATTCTTGTTAACTACACATTGTATAACATAATAAGAACCTCCTGATAAAACACCAAGACCAATGAGATGTCAAGTATGTCCTACAAAAAAGCAAAACACATGTGCTGTCAGTGTAAGTGATAGTTGTGTATGGAATGTGCTATTGTCATGTGTGAAGACTGCCTTAGGTGTGATAATTGAAATAAAGATTTTGTTTGATGTTGAAAATTTTGATGCTTTTTTTATAAACTCAATAAATATTAAAAATTCAATATTTTATTTTTGTGATTTTTTTTCCTGTTAAGTACTTATTGTTTATAAGTACTTATTATCCTGTTAAGTACTTATTGTTTAAGTACTTATAAAATTCATAAAATTAAATCTGATAATTAATCAATAGAAATATTCTAAAGAATAAACATGAGTGTGACACACCCATCTTTATGACCCTTTATGACAAAATTAGTGTTATGCTCTGCTTAAAGCAGAGAAAGCTTCTGAGTTTGTTACATTGTTTCAATAACATTTTTATCACTTTTGTCAAAATCTTGAAGTTCAGGAGTTGAAAGGAAAAGAAAACTTAATAATACAGTTACAATATCATGTACAATGATAGATCCAGCAAGTTTTTTACTTGTCGATTAACAATGAGCATTGATTTAATATCACAAATGCAGAGTATAGTGGGCACAGTACATTCTGGCTGGTGATGTTCCAGAGGTATGATATCAACCTTTTAAAATGTGACCATTCATCTGGGTGAGGTGGCACTTGCCTGTAATCCCAGCACTCTGGGAGGCTGAGGCAGGAAGATTACAAGTTCCAACCCAGCCTGGGTAAATTATCAACTTAACAAGAGACCCTGTCTCAAAATAAAAAATAGAAAATGGACTTCAAATTTAGCTCAGTGTAAAGGTCATAGCATCAATCCCAAGTACAAAAAAACCCCTGACTATTTAAAATTCTACTGAACAAAATTATAATGATAACTGAATTTCTTTTTGTAGCACTTCAGATTTATTTTTGTATGACAAAATTTCGTTCTGAAAATGATGATATTTGCTTCTTGCCTTGGTTTTAGCCAAATGCTGATTTAATATCCAGCTGTACTGACTTTGGCCAGGTGTATGTTTTGGTGTTCTTCTGTCCTCATATACCTGGAAAGAATAAGTGAGGGAGTAAAGCAAACCCTGGTTATCTACCTGTTCCTTTTCAACATCCTCCAAGTTGTGAGTTTGGCTAGGACAGTGGAAGTTATCTTTTTTAAAAAATTCATTAAGTTTATTGGTACATTTTAGGTATATATTATGATGTCATTCATCATTGGGAATTTGTACCTTTACATGATATATCTTGGTTCTTATTTTTTTCTCCATTCCCCTGCCCTCCCTTCAACCCCTCCACTCCTTCCTATTTACAAAGACGTTGTTTCCATTTTTTCCTTTTCTTAAATTTATTCCTTTCCCTTCTTTCCTTTCCTCTACCCCTCCCACTTCCCCTTCCCCTTTGGATCTTTTCTTCCTATTTCACATTATCTATTATACATTTCGATCCACATTTACACTTTCAGTTTCTTACACCAGAGAAACTGTTCGGTATTTACACATGTGTGTCCTATTTATTTCACTGAAGAGTATGGGCTCAATATGCAGCCATTTAGCTATAAATGTCTCTAGTTTCCCATTCTTTATGGCTGAGTAGTACTCCGTTTTATAAAAAAAATCCCACATCTTCTTTATCCAGTCTCCAGTTGATGGACAATTGGGCTGTTTCCAAGTTTTAGCTATTACAAACTGTGCTGCTATAAACATAGGTGCACATATATCACTGTGGTATGATTTTTAAAACTCTTTTGGGAAGATAACCAATAAGAGAATAGCTGGGTCAAATGGGACCTCTAATCCTAGTTTTTTGAGGTATCTCTATACTGATTTCCATAGTGTTTGCACCAGTCTACACCACGCCAACAATGGAGAAGTATTCCTTTTCCTCGACAATCCCCCCAGCACTTGTTATTGGTTGATTTCTTGATAGCAGCCATTCTTTCTGGAGTGAGGTGGAATCACAGTGTTGTTTTCATTTGCATCTTTCGAATGACCAGTGATGTTGAACATTTTTTCATTATGTTTATTTGCTGCTTCTACTTCTTTGTCTGAGAAAATTTAGGAATGAAAAGGGTGAGATTAGAACAGACCCAACAGAAATCCAGAGGATCATCAATACCTACTTCGAGAACCTATAGGCCAATAAGATGGAAAACACAGAAGAAATGGACAGATTTCTAGATACATATGAATTACCAAAGTTGAACATAGAAGACCTAAAAATTCTAAACAACCCAATATCAATCAACAAAATTGAAAACATAATTAAAAACTTACCAATGAAGAAAAGCCCGGGCCCTGATAGCTCTAGAAGACATTTACAGAGCTATTGCCACTACTGTTTAAACTCTTCAATGAAATTGAAAGGGAAGCAGTACTCCCAAATTAATTCCTGGAAGCAAGCATCACCTTGATCCCCAAAGCAGAGAAAGATCCAACCAAAAAAGAGAACTATAGGCCAATCTCCCTAGTGAAAATGGATGCAAAAATCCTCAATAAGATACTGGCAAACAGAACGCAGAAGATCATCAAGAAGATCATACATCCTGACCAAGTGGGATTCATCCCAGGGATGCAGGGATGATTCAACATACCCAAATCAATAAATGTGATACACTATGTCAACAGAGCAAAAGACAAAAACCACACGATCATCTCAATAGATGCAGAAAAAGCATTCAACAAAACCCAACATCAATTCATGACAAAAACCTTACAGAAAATTGGAATAAATGGTCTTTATCTCAATCTGATAAAAGTCATCTATGAAAAACCAACAGCCAACAGCATACTAAATGGTCAAAAAATGAAATCCTTCATGCTAAAATCAGAAGTCATGTTAAATTGAAAATATCAACAAATCAACAGATTTGTTGAAAACTATATTTTCCCTTAAACACCCGTTCTTTTTAGAAATGAGCATTGATTGCCTACCCCACTAACTTCTAAGTGTGTTTGGGTCTTGACTCATTGGGTCATTCTTGTGAACTCCCCAAAATTTGTTGGAATCCACTTCACTTCCATTGCTCAGTGGAATTGCACACTACCAAAGATACAGGATTCACTGAAGTCATGAAAGTGATATTGGGGAACTTCTGGGGCACCAGCGAGACACTTGACAAATGCAGGCCTGGCCATGTGCATCGGGTTAAGAGGGGAGGAATGGGAAGCTGGCCAGATGGACAATAGAAGGCACCCATCAGTAAAGATGGATTTTGATAGCAAAAGAAGACTAGGGACCTCAGAAAGCTGCCGATGCTATAAAATGTTTATTTAAAAAATCTTATCTCTTTACTAAGATAAAACATGATATAATACAACTGAAATAATAGATATTTATTGAATACTTATGTTGAAGACACTATTTTAAATATTTTTCATACATTAATTTAATTTTCCTCACAGCAATTCTGCCAGGGAGCTGCATTATTATTCTGATTTTATATATGAATGAACCGAGTTCAAGAAAGATCAAGTAAGTTATCCAAGATCACACAAATAATTAATGATTTAACTGGCGAGTCGATGCTATTTTAACAATTTCATTGACAAATTTAGACCTTAGAAGTAGCATGGATAGCCATTTTAAGAACTGGTACACTGTTATAATTATAAAGAAATTTAAGAAATTCTGACACTTTTATACACTTTAAATGTGCAGGCTCTGTTCCAAAGGTTTTGTACATCTTATTTAACCTTCAGAGCTCTATGAGGAAGAACTATTATTATCCCATTTTAAGGACAAGGAAACAGACTCCAAGAGGTTGAGGATTTTCTCAGATAAACACAGCTGGCAGGTGGTGAAGTTAGGATTTAATATAAGGCAGCTGGCTCTAGACTGCTCTGAAATTACACTCTGGTGCTGTTTCTCAGAGAGCAATATATTCACTCATAATACACATGTGAATGTATACATGTAATATAGACACAGGAGTAGGTTATATACAGATATAGACATAGGCTGTGAAACAGGCTGGATTTTCAACCTCATTAACATGGGAGTCACTTAGTAAAGCATATTTCTGGGTGTGTCTGGTTGGGTCATGGAGGGATGGCTTTAGGTACTGTGTTAGCCCCTTCTTCTCTGATGCTGTTCCCTACTTTGCTTCCCAGCCACCATGAAATGAGCATGAACTTCAGCCACACCCCTCTTCCACGGTGTTCTGCCTTGGGGCCAACCATAGACCGAACTCTCTGAAACCGTGAGACAATTCTCTTTCAAGTTATAAGTGTTGGTTATTTTGTACAAACAGTAAGAAAATGACTAATACAGGTAGATAAACATATTTTCATGTTGCATCTTTAAGATAAAGAACAAATTGGCTATTTCTTTTCATTCTTTGCTAGGACATGTTCATCTGTTTCAGGAAGAATGATTTCATTCTTTGAGGGTAAGGGCCAGCCAGATTGGGTTATCCAAGGACAGGCTGCTCATAGAAACTGTGTTAGTTCTGTTTCTACACTATTGTCTGCTCCAGGGAAATTACCTACAGAAGGGCCACTTGGGATCCTCCTACTCTGAGATGTACTTACCCAATGTTAGAAAGTTGTCATTAGAAGGTGTTTTCATCTGTAAGGTGGGAAAGAACTTCAGGAACTGTTAGGGAATCATCAGTGGATTCTGATCTAATGGAATTTTTTCCTCTTATACGATATACAGTGGTACCTCAGCTCATGAACTTAATTCTTTCTACAATTCTGGTCACAAACTGAACTGGACGAGAAGCAGATCAAATTTCCTCATAAGGTCAACATTGAACCTAACCATTGAGTTTGACTCAGTTCTCATCCAATTCGGTTTGCAACCAAAACTGTGGAAAGAATTGTTTGTGAACCGAGGTACCACTGTATATTTTTTCACTGTATATATATTTTCAATTTTAAATTTAGATAGAATTCATATATTATAAATTCACTTTAGCAAAGTGCACATTTGAGTGATTTCTAGTATATTCACAAAGATATGGCAACATCACTGCCACCTAATTCTAGAACATATCATCAACCCCAAAATAAAGTTCAGCCTCATTAGCATTCACTTCCTATTCTCCTCTTCTCTATGTCTCTGCAACTATGAATCTATTTGTATAGAGCTGAATTTAGTGAAATGTACAATACATGGCCTTTTGTGTGTGGCTTCTTTTTTTTTCATTAAGTTTATTGGTACATTTTAGGTATAAAATGGAGTTACATTCATCATTAGGATCTTGTACCTTTATAGGATGTATCTTGGTTCTTATTTTTTCCCCTTCCCCTGCCCTCCTTCACCGGCTCTACCCTTCCCTATTTGCAAAGCCTTTGTTTCCATTTTTTTCTTTTCTTATATTTTTTCTTTTCCCTTTTTTCCTTTACCCTACCCCTCCCAATTCCCTGCTCCTTTAGACCTTTTCTTCCTATTACACAATATCAATTATACATTTTTAAAATTATAATATCAATATCTAGGAGACATTACCACAGATTTTACAGAATTTAAAAGGATATAGAGAGCATGTCACAAAAATATTTTTTGAAATAAATTTGACAACTCCTAAGAAGTACCTTGGAAGACAAATTAATGAAACTAACTCTGGAGGAAATATAAAATTTGAATAACACCTATTAAAGAAAGTATATTCCTAGCTTGAAAACCTACCTATGTGACAACAGCAGGATTATATACATTTTAATTGATAAATTATATCAAACATTTAAAGCAGAAAAAAGAAGGAACACTTCTCCCTTCGTTTTAGGAAATCAACATTATGCTAATACTAAAACTGGATAAAGATAATAGAAGAAAAAAGCATGAACATAGATAGAAATTTGTTTAACAAAAGAAACTGTTAGAAGTCAGATCTGACAGTATGTAGAAAGTGGTTTTATTATAGGGATGGCAGTGTTGGTTCAGCATTGGAAGATCCACCCCCAAAAGTCATCATTTTAACAGGAAAGGAAAAAGTCGTACGATCCCATCACTAGTTGGAGAAAAAGTATTGGACTAAATTCTACAGCTGTTCATGGTAAAAGCTATCAGTAGACTAGAAGTAGAACAGAACCTTCTCAATGGATAAGACATGTACTCCATACATCCAGCAAAAACGCCTTATATGAATGGAGAAGATAAAATGCTTTCTCCTTAAGGTGGGGAACAAGGGCAGATATGCCTACTCTTCATCTGTCCATTAAACTTTGAAACATAGGCCCCAAACAAAATAGTCTGGCAATAAAAATAAACAAATAGCATAGGATTGGCAAGGTAGAAGCAAAATCTTTATATGTAGATGAAATGATGATCTACAGAGAAAATACTAAGAAATCTCTAGGAGCCCCTAGAACTTGTATTTGAATTTAGCAGGATTAGAAAACACAAAGTATATATAAAAATTCAGGTCTTTGTATACTTGCTATAAATGAAGAATTGGATATTGAAATTTAAAAGTTAAGTAGGAGTACAAAGGACCTAGAAAAGTAAAAAAGAAAAAAAAACAGTGTTGGAAGGCATTTAGTACCTAATTTTAAGACTTCCTCTAAAGCTACCGTAATCAAGGCAGCGTTAGTGTAAAGAAAGACATATAGATCATTGGAATAAAACAGAGAATCTAGAAATAGAATGTGTGTGGCTTCTTTCACTTAGTATCTTTCCAAGATTTATCCATGTTGTAGCATGTATAAATACTTCAGTACATTTTATTGCTGTTAATATTGCATGGTATGGGTATGCTAATTTTGCTTATCCATTCATCAGCTCATATGCAATTGAGTTATTGCTGCTTTTTTTGGTGATATGGATAGTGCATCTATGAACATTCATGTGCAAGATTTTATATAAGCCCAGGAATTAAATTTCTGAGTTGCAGGATATCTCTATATTTAATATTTTGAGGAACAGGCAAACTGCTTTCCAAAGCAGTTGAACCTTTTAACATGACCACCAGCAGTATAAAAGGATTCCAGCTTTTCTACATCCTCATCCACAGTTACCATCTGTATCTTGCTTATTTCCATCCCATGGACATGAAGTTGTACCACATGGTGGGTTTGATTTGCATTTCCATAAGAGCTAATGATATTAAATATCTCTGCTTGTGCTTACTCACCATTAGAATATTTTCTTTCAAGAAATGTCCACTCAAAATTGATCTGTTTTAGAGGAGCTGTCTTTTAGTGTTGAACTGTAAGGGTTCTTTATATATTATGAACATTAGTCTCTCATTGGTTATGTGGCTTGCAAATATTTTCTTTCATTCTGTGGGTTGTCTTTTTTTTTTTTGCTTTCTTTTCACTCTTTGCTAGGAAATGTTCTTGAAAATGCACCCTTTGAAGCACAACACTTTTCATTTTGATGAAATCCAATAAATCAGGTTTTGTACAGCTGTACTTTGGGTGTTATATCTAAGAAACGATTGACTAATTCAAATTTAGAAAGACTTATGGCTATTCTTTCTTTAAAAATGCTATCATTTTAGAGCTTACATTTAGGTCTTTGATTCATTTGGAATTAATTTATTTATATGCTGAAGGATTTGGTTCCAGATTCATTCTCTTTCAGGTAGATACATAATTATCCCAGTTCCATTCATTGCAGATGAAATACATTGATGTTTCCCATTGAATTTTCTTGGCACATTATCAAAAACTGATCCACCAAAAATATGTGAATTTATTTCAGGGCCCTCAATTATATTGCACTGATTTACATATCTATCAATGTGTCAATATCACACAGTATGATTATTGCAGCTTTTAAAATAAATTTTGAAATGAGGAAATGTAAGTTCTTCAACTTTGCTCTTTTCAAGTTTGTTTTGGCTATTTTGATCCATCTTATTGTCATGTGATTCTTAAAACATAGACCTCAATTTTTATAAGTTATAGATCCATAGCAAAATTCAGTAGAAGACAGAGAATTCCCATATATGGCCTATTCTTACTTACATTCAGCCTCTCTATCAAAATCTTGTGGCAGTGTAGTAGATTAGTTACATGCGATGAACCTATATTGACACATCATTATCATCCAAAGTCCAGAGTTTACATTAGGATTCACTCTAGGTGTTGTATGCTCCATGAATTTTGATAAATGTGTAGTGACATGTGTCCACTATTATAGTGTCAAAATATTTTCTTTGCTGTAAAAATCATCTGTGCTCCATCTCTCCACCTCCCTCTGCCCCAACTCATGACAACCACTAATCATTTCACTGTCTCCATAGTTTTGTCTTTTCTAGAATGTCATATATTTGAAATTACAAAGTATGCAGCTTTTTCAGATTGACTCCTTTCACTTAGGAATATATATTAAATGCTCTTCCATGTCTTCTGATGACCCAATCACTCATTTCCTTCTGTGCTGACTAATATTTCATTCTCTGGAAGAACCACTATTCAGCAGAACTAAAGAACATCTTGCTTGCTTTTAAATTTTGACAGTTGTGACTAAAGCTGCTATAAAACCTTCATGTATAGGTTTTGTGTAAACATCAATTTTCAACCCATTTGGGTAAATATAAAAGTGTGCAATTGCTGGGTCCTATGGAAGAGTATATTTAATGGTATATAAAGCTGCTAAACTGTCTTCTAAAGTGGCCACACCATTTTGTACTTCAATCATGAATGAATGAGAGTTCCGGTTGCTCCTCATGTTCTTCAACACTTAGTATTGTCAGATTTTTTACTTTTAGCCACTGCAATTTATAAATGGTAAATCTTTGTTGTTTTAATGTGCCATTGTCTAATGACAAATGATGGTGAGCACATTTTTATGTGCATATTTGCCATCTGTATATCTTCTTTGGTGAGGTGTCTGTTTGGGTTTATCACCCATTTCTTAATCTGATTGTTTATTTTCTTATTGTTGAGTTTTGAAAGTTGCTTGTGTATTTCAGACAGTAGTTACCAGATACATCCTATACTTATATGTCTTGTTTTCTTCTTCTGACAATGTCTTTCACAGATCAGAAGTTTTTCATTTTAATGAAGTTCATCTTATCACTTATTTCTTTCACAAATCATACCTTTGGTAATATATATATATATAAAGGCATCATTCCCAAGGTCACCTTGATTTTTCTCTAGTGTTATCTTCTAGGAGTTTTACACTTTTGCATTTTACATAGAAGTAATTACTATGGTTTGAATGTTCCCTCCAACTGTACAGTTAAAATTTGTTGCTGTACCAGTACCAAGAGGCAGGACTTTTAAAAAGCTGAATAGGTCCTGAGGACTCTATAATTGAATACTGTTGTCATGGTAACCTGTTAACTGTCACAGGAGCAAATTAATGATCATGAGAGTGGGTTCCTGATAAGAGGATGAGTTTGTCCAGTTGAGATATTCTCTATTTCATGTGGTCCCTTGTGCTTCTGACACAGGACAATGTGGTAGGAAGGACCTCAGCAGATGACAGTGACCTGCTTTTGCACTTAGCTTCCAGAACCATAAGCCAAATAAACCTCTGTGGCAGCAATGGCAAGCCTTTTAGAGCTTTCAATGGTAAACATCCCACTGAAGTACGTGTGCCATAGGTTCATCACCACAGCTCTATGTTTTATAATTTACTTAGTCTATGATATTCAGGAATAGCAGCAGGACACATACTAAAATAGTAATGATGGGATTTGAGTTAATTTTTGTGAAAAGTCTGTGTCCAGATTCACTTATCTGCAAGGGGATGTCCAATTGTTCCATGTACTGAAAAAACTATTCTTTGTCCATTGACTTGCCTTTCTTCTTTCGCTGAAGATCTGTTGTTCTATTTATGTGGATCTATTTCTAGTCTCCTTATTCCTTTCCATTGATCTGTTTGTCTGTTCTTTTATGAATACCATACTCTTAATTATTATAGGACTATATTATGTCTTATAGTCAGGTATCAACCGTCCTCTGACTTTGTTGTCTGTCAATATTGTGTTGGCAGTTCTGGGATTTTTTTTGACTTTCTAAAGTGTTTCAGAATCAGTTCTTTCATATTCACAGGAGAATTTTCTAGAATTTACATTGATATTGATTTGAAACTATAGATCAGCTTAGGGAGAACAGGCATCATGAGAATATTTAATCTTCCTATCCATATTAGGTGCATATACATTTCTCTACGACTTTTGATCTGTAGAAGTCTTTATTTAAAAGTGAATTTCTTACATGCAATGCATAGGTGGTTCTTGCTTTTTGATCCACTCAAACAATGTCTGTCTTGCCATTGGTGTATTTAGCAGACCATTGACATTTGAAGTGACTATTGATATAAGTGGATTAATATCTATCCTGTCATATTAATTAATGTTTTCTGTTAATTTTTTATTCTTTATTTATAATTTCTTGTCTTCCATTTATCTGCCTCTTGAGGTTGTATTTGAGCATTTTATATTATTTCATTTCCTTCCCTTTCTTAGAATATCAGTGATACTTCATTTTTTACTGGTTGTCTTATAGTTTGAAATATTCATTCAGAAGTAAGTCTGCATTAGTCAGCTTTCCATCACTGGGACAAGATATCTGTTATATACAACTTGAAGGAATAAAGATTTATTTTGGCTCATGGTTTCAGAGGTTTCAGTACATGGTTGGCTGGTTCCAATGCAGGAACATTATGGCAGGGGGGCACAGTGGAGGGGAGAGAGAGAGAGAGAGAGAGAGAGAGAGAGAGAGAGAGAGAGAGGAAGCTGATAAAGAGATTACTCCTTAAAGACACTCCCCCAGAGACCTACTTCCTTCAAATAGGCCCCACCTTCTAATATCTCATTCTGCCAATGACTGTGGTTAGTGCCCTCAGTGCAGGAACCTTTTAGGGGGCATTTTTGATGCAAACAATAACAAAACCTAAGTCCTCTTTCAGATAACACTATATTTTTTTCGTGGGCCATGCAAATACCTTATAATTACAAAGTATTCATATTTCCTCCCTCCTGTCCTTGTATCATTAATGTCACTCAGTTTAGTTGTACATAAACACACATAAGAATAAGTATTTTTGGCCAGAGATTTAGCTCAGTGGTTCCGCCACCTGCCTTGCAAGAGAATATGTGTTTTTACTATAAAAGTATATATAGTAATATACCGTCCCTGTTATTATTCCATTATAATCTTTGTTTTTATGATGTCAACAGAAATATCACTTTGACATTCCTGATTTTAATAATTTGAGTCATTTTTTTCCCCGTGTGAGCCTAGCTAAAGGTTAGTCAATTTGGTTGATGTTTTCAAAGAATCAACTTTTGGTCTCATTGACTTTTCTCTATTCTCATTTCTCTTATTTCTACTCCAGTCTTTATTTTCTCCTTCCTTCTCCTAGCTTGGGTGTAATTTGCTCTTCTTTTTTGCATCTGTTATTGAAGAAGGGTGTAGAAATCCCTAAATATTATTTTGAGTTGTCTGTTTCTCTGTTAAGTTATGCCATTTCTTGCTTCATGAATTTTGAGGCTCAATTGTTGTTAGGTACATATATGTTTGTAATCATATTTTCTTTCTTTTTTTTTTTTTTTTTGGTACTGGGGATCAAACTCGGGTCTTTGCTCTTGCGAGGCAGGCAGCAGAACCACTGAGCTAAATCCCCGGCCCATAATCATATTTTCTTGATGGCCTGGCACTTTTATCATTATAAAATGTTCTTTGTCTTTAGAAACAATTTTTGTTGTAAAGTCTACTTTATTTGGTGTTACTATAGCCACTCAGTTCTCTTTTGGTTGCTGTTGGCTGGGATATTTTTTTCCAGCCTATTAACACCCAGTCTATGTCTTTGAATCTAAAGTGCACACCTTGTGCATAGCACGTGATTCAGTCGTGCTTTTTTCATCTTTTCTGTAAATTTCTCTTTGAATTAGTGTGTGATCTATTTCCATTTAATAATATTAAGCAATAAATTAGGATTACATTTACCATTTTGCTATTTTTATTTTTATTTTACTTTTTGGTACTGGAGATCAAACTCAGTACCTTGCGCTTGTGAGGCAGGCAACAGCACCACTGAACTAAATCCCTGGCCATAATTTTATTTTTTATTAGTACATATTTGCACTACATAATGAATACGTTTGTTTTCTATGTGACTTTCATAATTTTTTGTTCTATTTTTCCATTGTTGGTTTATTTTGTGTTAAGTAAAAATTTTCATAGGGCATTATTTTAATTATCTTGTTACTTGTTTTATAAATTTTAAAAAGTTATTTTTTACTAAATTTTGGGGGGGATTAGTGTAAGCATTATAACAGTGTGTTTCAGATTAACACCTCCATAATTGCTGTAGTGTATAAAATTTTCACTTTTGAACACCATTCCTTCTCTGTTTTATCCTGTCATTGACATAAAAATCACACCTTTATACAATGAATACCCATCAACACAGATTTGTAATTATAGCTTTATGCATTTAAAAAAAATTGGATAGTATCAAAAAGCTATAGAGAGAAAACACATTTACACTATTTTTAAATATAACTACATAGTGACCTTTACCAGTGACCTTTACCTTTATTTCTTCATGTGGATTTGAGTTATGCCCAAGTATCTTTTTCATTTCAGCCTGATAGACTCTCTTTAATATTTCTATGCTTGATATTAGCCAAAAGCCCGAGAAGCGATCTCTCTTTAATATTTCTTTTAAAATTTTTATTATGATTATTTGAGATATATAATAATATTGTGGGATAGACTGATACCAAAATGATTCCTATATTGAAGCAAATTAACATTTATTAACTCACATGGTAGCTCTATTGTGAGAAGAACAGCCAAAATGAATTTATTTAACAAAAATTCTAAACATAGTCTGATTTTAATTATTGCAATCCTCATGTTGTACACTAGTTCTCTAGACATTTTCATCCTGTATCTCTGCTATTTTACATCCTTTGACCTACATCCTCCCCCCAGTAACAGCACAGTTTAAATCTTACAAATTGCATTTTCTGAAAATTTCCACTTAATATTTTCAGGCCATGGTTGACCATGAGTAACTAAAACTGTGGAAAGCAAAACCATGGCTAAAGGAGGAATGCTGCCCAACATTCTCTGTTTCCATTCATCCATTTATGGACACTTAAGTTGTTCACATATCTTGGCAATTGTGAATAATGCTGGCTCTCTGTGAGGTAGCAATTTCATCTTTGAGTATATAGTCAGAAGAGAGATTGCTCTAATTTTAATTTTTTTATGAACTCCTCAAACTGTGTTCTAGAATGGCCATACCAACTGACATTCCCACCGACAGTGTGCTAGGGTAGGGTTCACCTTTCTCCACACAGTTCTTATCTGTTGTCTTTTTTATAATAGCCATGCTCATATGCATGAAGTGATACATCATAGTCACTTTGGTTTGCATTTCCCTGATGATTAGTTATGAGGAACACCTTGTTATATACTGTTGGCCATTTTACATCTATTTTGGAGAAATATCTGTATAGGACCTTTGCCCAGTTTTTTAAAAAGCAGCTTGTCTTTCTGCAAAATTGCAAGAGTTCTTTATGCATTTGGATATTAACTCCTTATTGGATATGGGGTTTGGAATTTTTTTCCCAGTCTGGACATTGCTTTTTCATATTATTGGTTGTTTCCTTTGATGTGCAGAAAACTTTTAGTTTGTTGTAGTTTCATTTATTTATTTTCGCTCTTGTATCCCAAGCTTTTGGTGGAATATCATAAAGGCCAATTTCAAAGACCACTCCCTCTATGTTTTCTTCCAGGATTTATTTGGTTGTGGGTTTTTTACATCTAGATTGTTTTTCAATTTTAAGTGGACTTTTACGTATAATGGGAGCTGACAGACCAAGGTTTTATTTTTCATGTGTAAATCCAGTTTTCACAGCACCATTCATTAAAAAGACTGTGCTTTACTTATTGTGCTCTATCAATGCCTCTGTCAAAAATTAGTTGGCTGTGTATGTTAGAATTTATTTCTGGGCTTTCTATTCTGTTCCATTGGTCTGTGTTTTTGTTTTTATACCAGCACCATACTGTTTTAGTTATTATTGCTTTGCAATATACAGTAATACCTTGGTTCACAAATGCTTCTCTTTGTGAAAAATTCAGCGTGTGAACACAAATGTTCAGCAAACTTTTGCTTCCATTTGCAAACTCCTCATCAGGTGACAAACATGACCATGGCCATCTTCCCCAGGACCATTGAATGAATTAAGTTTGTGAACGGAAGTACTACTGTTGTTTTAAATCAGAAAACATGAAGCTTCCATCTTTACTTTTTTCCCATAGTATTGCTTTGTTTATTTGGGACTTTTGTTGTTAGTTCCAAACAAAGTTCAGGATTATTTATCTACTTTTTTGAAGAATGTCATTGCAATTTTAACAGGCATGGCATTACATCTGCATATTGCTTCAGGTAGCATGGACATTTTAACAATATTAATTCTTCTCATCCATGAATATGGGATATCATTGGATTTATTTTTATCTTAATTTCCTTCATCAATGTTTTATAGTTTTTAGTGTACAATTTTTTTTATCTCTGTTAAATTGATTTCTGTTTTATATTTTTGATGCCATCATAAGTGGGATTGTTTTCTTGATTTCTTTTTTAGTTAGATTATTTGTGTTTATAAACACTATTGACTTTGGTATGTTGATTTTGTATCCTTCAAATTTACCTCATTCATTTACCAGTTCTAATAAGTTTTTGTGTGTATGTGTGTGTTGGAATCGTTGGGCTTTCTACAAAGCCCAAATCTGAAAATAGAGATGATTTTACTTTTTCCTATAAAAATTGAACACTTCTTATCTCCCACCCCCTTTTGGGGGCCTGATTGGCTCTTGCTAAAACACCTAATGTTCTGCTGAATAGAATTGTTGAGAGTGGCATCTGCCTTCACTGGGTTTTAGTGGGAAAACTTTCAGCTGCTGCTCATTGATTGTGATGTAGCTGAGAGCCTTTCACAATGGTCTTGTGTTGAAAAATTATACTTCTATACTTAAAGTAAGCATTTTTATCGATAAGAGAAGAAGAATTTAGTGAAATGATTTTTCTGTATCCATGGAGAAAGTCATGTGGTTTTAATTTCTCAAAATGTGAAGTACCACAGTGACTGATAGATTTGTATGTTTTCAATGAGAATCAGAGAGCAGAAATACATCCCACTTGGTCATGATGTATAATATTTTAAAAATTAATTTTATCGGTACATTTTAGGTATACAATATAATGACATTTATCATTGGAGGTTTGCACCTTTACATAATCTCTCTTGGTTCTTATTTTTTCCCCATTCCCCTGCCCTCCCTTCAGCCTCCTCCATCCCTCCCTATTTACAAAGACTTTGTTTCCATTTTTTCATTTTCTCATAATTCCATTATCTTCTTTCCTTTCCCCTACCCCTCCCACTTCCACTTTCCCCCTTTTCTTCCTATTACACATTATCTATTATACCTTTTAGTCCTTATTTACACTTTCAGTTTCCCACACTTTCAGTTTTCCAAACTACTCAGTATATACAAATGTGTCCTATTTGTTATACTTAAGAGTATTGCCTCAATGTGCATCCATTTAGCTATAAATGTCTCTAATTTCTCATTTTTTATGGCTGAGTAGTACTCCATTTTATAAAAACACCACATTTTCTCTATCCATTCTCCAGTTGATGGGCATTTGGGCTGCTTCTAAGTTTTAGATATTACAAATTGTGCCACTATGAACATGGGTGCACATATATCACTGTGCTATGATTCTTTTAATTCTTTGGGAAAGATACCCAGCAGGGGAATAACTGGGTCAAATGGCACTTCCAGTCCTAGCTCTTTGAGGTATCTCCATACTGATTTCCATAGTGGTTGCACCAATCTACCCTCCCACCAGCAGTGGAGCAGTGTTCCTCTTTCCCCACAGCCCCGCCAGCACGTTATTGGTTGCTTTCTTGATAGCAGCCATTCTTTCTGAGATGAATCTCAGAAAAATCTCAGTGTTGTTTTCATTTGCATCTCTCAAATCACCAGTGATGTTGAAAATTTTTCATATGTTTATTTGCTATTTCTTCTTCTTTGTGTGAGAAATGTTTGTTCATTTCAGATGCCCATTTTTGGTTTGGGTCTTTAAATTTGGGAGGTCTGATTTTTTAAAATTTGTTTACAAATTTGAGATAGTAGACTTTTGTCTGAGGGACTGCTGGTGAAAATTTTTTCCCATATTGTGGGCTGTCTTTTCACACTGCTGGTGGTTTCTCTTGCTGTGCAGAAGTTTTTTAGTAAGAAGAGATCCCACTTGTTGATTGTTTGTGCTAGTTCACGGGCAACTGAGGTTGTGTTCATAAAATCTTTTCCTACACCAATGTCTTCAAGAGTTCTACCTAACCTCTGTTCCAGGCGATTCAGCATTTCTATTTTAATATTTAGATCCTTAATCCATTTCGATTTTAGTTTAGGGCATGGTGAGAGATACAGGTCTACTTTTAGTCTTTGGCAAGTTGAAGCCGAATTTTTCCAGCCCCATTTATTGAAGAGGCTAACTTTCCTCCAGTGAAGGTGTTTGGCTCCTTTGTCAAAGATGAGGTGGCTGAGTGTGTCTGGCGTTGTTTCTGCATCTTCTAATCAGTTCCACTGGTCCTCAGGTCTGTTTCTTTGCCAGTATCATGCTGTTTTTATCACAGTAGCTTTGTAGTATAGTTTCAAGGTGGGGGTTGTGATACCCCCTGCCATGTCTCTGTTAACTAAATTGCTTTTGCTATTCTGGGTCTCTTCTTGTTCTAAATGAATTTTTGGATTGTTTTCTCAAGGTCCATGAAGTATGCTGCTGGGATTTCAATTGGGATTGCACTGAATCTATATAGCAGTTTTGAAAGTATAGCCATTTTTACTATGTTGATCCTTCCTACCCAGCAGCAAGGGATGTCTTTCCATTTTCTGACATCATCTTCAATCTCTCTTTTCAAAGTGCTATAGTTTTCAGAGAAGAGGTCTTTGATTTCTTTTGATAGGGTGATTCCTAGGTATTTCAGTTTTTTGGATGCTATTGTGAAAGGACTTGTTTGCCCTATTGCTCTCTCAGTGAGTCTGTCATTCGTGTATTGTCATTCGTGAAAGCTATTGATTTTTGTGTGTTGATGTTGTATCTAGCTACTTGACTGAATTTGGTTATTAAGTCTAGAAGACTTTTGGTGGAGTTCTTGGGGTCTTCTATATAGAGTATCATGTCATCTTCAAATAATGACAGTTTGACTTCTTCATTTCCTATCTTTATTCCTTTTATTTCTTTCTCTTGTCTAATTGCTGTGGCTAATGTCTCCAAAACTATATTGAACAAGAATGGTGATAGTGGACATCCTTGTCTTGTTCCTGATTTTAGTGTGAAGGATTTCAGTTTTTGACCATTTAGTATGATATTGGCTGTTGGTTTTTCATAGATGACTTTTATCAGACTGAGGTAGAGACCATCTATATGAAATTTTTTAGGGTTTTTATCATAAATGCATGTTGGATGTTGTCAAATGCTTTTTCTGAATCTATGGAGATAATCATATGGTTTTGTCCTTGGCTCTACTAATATATTGTGTTACATTGATTGCTTTGGGTATGTTAAACCATCCCTGCATCCCTGGGATGAATCCCACTTGGTCAGGGTGTATGACCTTCTTGCTGATCTTCTGCATTTTATTTGCCAGGATCTTATTAAGGATTTTTGCATCTATGTTCATTGGTGAGATTGGCCTATAGTTCTCTTTTTTGGTTGGGTCTTTCTCTGCTTTGGGGATCAAGGTGATGCTTGTTTCCAGGAATGAATTTTGGAGTATTGCTTCCCTTTCAATTTCACTGATGAGTTTAAATAGTAGTGGCAGTAGTTCCTTTCTAAATGTCTTGTAGATTTCAGTGGTGAAGTCATCAGGACCCAGCATTTTCTTAGTTGGTATGTTTTTAATTATGTTTTCAATTTCTTTGATATTGGGTTGCTTAGAATTTCTAGGTCTTCTTCATTCAACTTCGGTAATTCATATGTGTCTAGGAATCTGTCCATTTCTTCTGTTTTCCATCTTATTGGCATATAGGTTTTTGAAGTAGGTATTGATCATTCTCTGGATTTCTGCTGGGTCCATTGTAATTTCATCCTTTTCATTCCTAATTGCATGCATTTGGGCCTTTTCTTTCCTTTTTCTGATAAGGTTGGCTAAGGGTTTGTCAATTTTGTTTATTCTTTCGAAGAACCAACAGTTGCCTTCATTGATTTTTTAATTGTTTTCTTAGTCTCCATTGAATTGATTTCTGCTCTGGTCTTTATAATTTCTTTCTTTCTATGGCCTATGGCCTTTGGGTTTGTCCTGCCCTTCTTCTTCTAGAAGCCTGAGGTTCAGCATCAGGTTGTTTAATTGGGCTCAATCTGTTTTCCTAATATGTGCATTCACAGCTATGAATTTCCCTCGTAAGACTGCTTTCATTGTGTCCCATAGATTCCAATATGTTGTATTGTCATTGTCATTTAATTGTAGGAACTGTCTGCTTTGTTCTTTAATTTCCTCTGTGACCCATTGGTTATTCAGAAGTGTGTTGTTCAATTTCCATTTGGTTTATGTAATTTTTGTGGTTTCTTTTGCTATTGATCTGCAATTTTATCACACTATTGTCTGATAATATACATGGGATAACTTCAATTCCTTTGCACTTACCTAAATATGTTCTATGAGCTAGTATGTGGTCTGTTTTGGAGAACAACTCATGTACAGCTCAACAGACTGTGCATTCTTATTTTGTGGGGTAGAACACTCTGTAAATATCTGCTAAGTTCATTTGTTCAAGAGTTTGATTGAGTTCTCATATTTCATTACTTATTTTTTGTCTAGTTGATCTATTTGTGACAATGGGGTATTGAGTTCCCCCACTACTATTGTATTAGTGCTTATATGATTTTTCATGTCTATTAATATTTGTTTTATATAGTTGGGTGCATTAGTGTTTGGTGCATAGATATTTATGATTGTCATCTCTTCCTCTTGGATTGTTCCCTTTACAAGGATGTAGTGTCCTTCTTTGTCTCTCTTAATCAGTGTTGGTTTGAAATCCACTTGGTCTGCAAAGAGGATAGCTACTCCTGCTTTTTTCTGGTTCCTCTCACATGGAGTATTGCTTTCCACCCTTTAACTTTCAGTCTGTGAGTTTCTTTTTGAATTAAGTGTGTTTCTTGCTTGAAGCATATTGTTAGATCTTCCTTCTTGACTCATTCTGCCAGTCTATTTCTTTTGATTGGTGAGTTGAGACCATTAACATTGATGGATATAACTGATACGTATTAACTTATCATTGTCATGGCTTTTTCTTTTTGTTGGTTTCTTCCCCTTTGCTTTTAATTTCTTGTTGCACCCAGTGGATTCATTCTGGTGTGCTTCCTGGGGTTGTGTTCCTCATTGTCTTTTCCTAGGATTTTATCTGAAGTTTTTTGGAGTGCTGGTTTGGTATTCATGAAGTTCTTAAGGTGCTCTTTGTCATGAAAATATCCTATTTCTCCATCAATTTTGAAAGATAGTTTTGCAGGGTACATCAGTCTGGGTTGGAGGCTGTTTTCCTTTAGGGCTTAAAATACATCACTCCAAGCTCTTCTTGCCTTGAGGATCTGCTGTGATTTTGATGAGCTTACCTTTGTATTTGATTTTTTTTGTTTTCTCTAACTGCTTGTAGAACTTTGTTCTTTTGTTGGGTTTCTGGAATCTTAACAATTATATGCCTATGTGTAGATTTTTTTTGATTAAGGCTAGTTGGAGTCCTATATGCCTCACTTATCTGTATGTCAAGTTCTTTTCCTCTGCATGGGAAGTTTTCTGCCATCCCTTCTGTGAGCAGTTTTTTATGTCATCTGCACTCTCTCCTGTTTCTTCATTGACTCCAATTAGTCTTATATTATTCTTCTTTGCATCGTCTAGCAGCTGCTGGATTGATTTCTCGTGGTCTCTTAAAATTTTGAAGCAATTTTTCTTTTCCTGGTCACTAATTGCAATCTTATCTTCTATATCTGAAATTCTGTCCTCACATTGGCTCATTCTGCTGCCATAGACTTTCAATGGCATTTTGAATCTCCTGGAAATCTGTTTATATCTGTTTTATGGATTCCATTTGTTTCCTATGTTGGGATTCCATCATGTTCCTTAGCTCCTCTATTTTTTAATCTGTGTCCTCTCTAGATTTATTAATCATGTCTTGCACTATGGCCACAATCTCTGCTGTTATCTGAGAAATTATTTCTGATTTTATTTTTACATATCCTCTTTTGTTGCCAATTCAGGGATTCCAGGTGTTTGAGTATCAGATTGTTTCATCTCATTTACCTTTGGTGTTGCTTTAGGTGATCTGGAAGTCTGGTTTTGTGACTTGTTTATGTGTCTTCTCATTTCAATGGGGTGGGGGTGGGGAGAGGTGTGGGAGGGGTGTGTGCTGCTGATGACCACGTGGCTCACCTTCTCAGCACTGGGAGCAGTTGTATGGAAGCCTGGAAGGTTCACCTCCTCTGGACTGGGGGCAGCCCTGCTCCTCAGTGCTCGGGGTGGTGGTATGGTGGTCCATAAGGATCACATCTTCTGTGCTGGAGCTGCTCTGTTCCTCAGCTGATGTATAATATTTTTGATAGAATGTTGAATTCATTCACTAATATTTTATTGAAGATACTTGCATCAGTGTTCATCAGAAATATTGGGCTACAGTTTTCTTTTCTTGTGGTATTTTTGTCTGGGTTGCGTGATGCTGACATCATAAAATGTATTTGGAAGTGTCTCCTCTGGGTCTATTTTTTGGAAGAGGTTAAGAAATATTGATAATAATGATTGAATACTTGGTAGATTTCTTCAGTAAAGCCATCTGCTCTTGGCTTCCTTTGTTAAATGATCTATAATTGTTTGTTAATTTCTTTATAAGTTATTTGTCTATGTAACTTTTTAATTTTTACCTGATTTAGCCTTGGTAGGTCATATTTTTTTCATTTTCCCCAAGTTATCTAATTTGCTGGCACATAATTTTCCACAGTAGTTCCTCAGGATTGTTTTTTTTTTTTTTCATTTCTGAAGTGTCTATTGAAATGTTTCCACTTTCTTTTTCTTTTTTTTTTTTCCCCCATTAAGTTTATTGGTACATTTTTGGTATAAAATACAGTTACATTCATCATTGGGATCTTGTACCACTACATGAGTCTCTTGGTTCTCGTTTTTTTCCCCTTCCCTTGCCCTCCCTTCACCCCCTCCACCCTTCCCTATTTGCAAAGACTTTGTTTCCATTTTTTTCCTCTTCTCATATTTTTTCCTTTCCCTTTTTTCCCTTCCCCTACCCCTCCCAATTCTCCTGCTCTTTTAGACCTTTTCTTCCTGTTACACAATATCAGTTATACATTTTTTAAATTACAATATTAAGATCTAGATTTTACAGATTTTACAGAATTTAAAAGGATATAGAAAGCATATTTCAAAAATCTGTTTTGAAATAAATTTGACAACTTCTAAGAAGTAACTTGGAAGACAAATTAATGAAACTAACTCTGGAGGAAATATAAAATTTGAATAGCACCTATTAAAGAAAGTATATTCCTAGCTTGAAAACCTACCTATATGACAACAGCAGGCTCATAAACGTTTTAACTGATAAATTATATCAAATAATTAAAGCAGAGAAAAGAAGGAACACTTCTCCCCTCATTTTAGGAAATCAACATTGTGCTAATCCTAAAACTGGATAAAGATAATAGAAGAAAAAAGTGTGAACATAGATAGAAATTTGTTTAACAAAACAAACTATTGGAAGTCAGATCTGGCAGGATGTAAAAAGTGGTTTTGTTATAGGGATGGCAGTGTTGGTTCAGCATTGGAAGATCCACCCCCAAAAGTCATCATTTTAGCAGAGGAAAGGAAAAAGCCATATGATCCTGTCACTAGTTGGAGAAAAAGTATTGGACTAAATTCTACAGTTGTTCATGGTAAAAGCTATCAGGAGACTAGAAGTAGAACAGAACCTTCTCAACAGATTAAAGACATGTACTCCATACTTCCAGTGAGAATGGCTTATATAAATGGAGAAGATACAATGCTTTCTCCTTAAGGTGGGGAACAAGGGCAGATATGCTTACTCTTTATCTGTCCATTAAACTTTGAAACCTAGTCCCCACCAAAATAGTCTGGCAATAAAATGACACAACTAGGATAGGATCGGCACAGCAGAAGTAAAATATTTATATGTAGATGAAATGATGATCTACAGAGAAAATACTAAGAAATCTCTAGGAGCCCCTAGAACTTGTATTTGAATTTAGCAGGATTAGAAAATAAAAGGTAAATATAAAAATTGAGGTCTGTGTATACTTGCTGTAAGTGAAGAATTGGATATTGAAATTTAAAAGTTATGTAGGAGTACAAAGGACCTAGAAAAGTTAAAAACAAAAAGAAAAACAAAAACAGTGTTGGAAGACATTTAGTACCTAATTTTAAGACTTCTTCTAAAGCTACAGTAATCAAGGCAGTGTTGATATAAGGAGAGACATATAGACCATTGGAATAAAACAGAGAATCTGGAAATAGAACCACACATATATGGTCCACTGAGTTTTGAAAGATTATTTAATATTAGCATTTTATAGAATATAAACTCAATTCAAGAGCCGAGGAAGAGATAGTGTTTTCAGCAAATGGCATTAGAACACCTGGTACCCATCTATAAAAAATTAACCTCAACCCTTTTTTTCCATACATGAAAATAACTTGAAGGGATCTATGAACCTAAATAAGAAAGCCCAAAAGTATAAAACTTTAAGAAGAAATTATAAGGCAAAATATTTATGAATTCAGGGTAGGCAAGAACTACCTAGGATACAAAAAACATGATGTATAAAAGAAAAAAATTGATAAATGAGATTCCATCAAAATTTAGAACTTTAAATGACATCATTAAAATGAAATGTAGTCCTTAAACAGACCATATTTACAATGCATATAACCTATGACCAGAACATATAAAGAATTCTTAGAGCTCATTAATAGACAACCCAGTTAAAATGTAGACATAAGAAGATGATAAATAGCCAGTATAGCACAAGGAATGGTGTGCAACTCTAGAATCAGAAAAATACTAATCAGTACAATAACAAGATTGAATTATACACTCATTAGGGAGATGAAGTCAAAAGTTTTAAAAGCCTTGTCATGACTTTTTCTTTTTGTTGGATTCTCCCCCTTTGTGTTTAATTTGTCATGCCCAATGGATTCATTCTGCTGGGTTTCCTGGGGTTGTGATCCTCATTGTCTTTTCCTAGGGTATTGTCTAAAATTTTTTGGAGTGCTGGTTTGATATTCATGAAGTTCCTGAGGTGCTCTTTATCATGAAAGTATCTTATTTCTCCATCAATTTTGAAAGATAATTTTGCAGGGTACATCAATCTGAGTTGGAGGCTGTTTTCCTTTAGGGCTTGGAATACATCACTCCAAGCTCTTCTTGCCTTGAGGGTTTGCACTGAGAAGTCTGCTGTGATTCTGATGGGCTTTCCTTTGTATGTGATTAGTTTCTTTTCTCTCACTGCTTGTAGAATTTTGTTCTTCTGTTGGATTTCTGGAATCCTAACTATTATATGCCTATGTGTAGATTTTTTTTGATCAAGGCTAGGTGTAGTCGTATATGCCTCACTTATCTGTCTGTCAAGTTCTTTTCCCGTGCCTGGGAAGTTTTCTGCCATCACTTCTGTGAACAGTTTTTTATGTCATCTGCACTCTCTCCTCTTTCTTCATTGACTCCAATCAGTGTTATGTTATTCTTCTTTGCATTGTCTAGCAGCTGCTGGATTGATTTCTTGTGTTCCTTTATAATTTCAAAGCAATATTTCTTTTCCTCCTCACTAATTGCAATCTTTTCTTCTATATCTGAAATTCTATCCTCACATTGGTTCATTCTGCTGCACAGACTTTCGATGGAGCTTTTAATCTCCTGGAAATCTGTTTGTATCTGTTTTATGGATTCCATTTGTTTCCTATGTTGGGATTCCATCATGTTCCTCAGATCCTCTATTTTTTAATCTGTGTCCTCTCTAGAGTTATTAATCATGTCTTGCACCATGAGTAAAATCTTTGCTGTTATCTGAGTAATTATTTCTGATTTCATTTTTCCCAGATCCTCTTCTGTTGCCAGTTCAGAGAATCCACGTGGTTGAATATCAGTGTTCCATCTCATTTCCCTTTGGGGTTGCTGTAGGTGATCCAGAACTCTGTTTTTGAGGCTTGTTTATGTGTTTCCTCATTTCCACAGGTCGGGGGAGGGTGCTTCTCTCACCCAAGCAGCTCACCTTCTCTGCCCTAGGAGCTTGGGATGGCAGCTGGCGAGCCTTCTTCTGGGTTCTGGGACCGGCTCAGCCTCTCTGCCCCAGGAGCCTGGGATGGCGGCAGGGGAGCCGCTCCTCTGGGCGTTGGGACTGGCTGAGGTTCTCTGCCCTAGGAGCCTGGGGTGCTTCCTTCCAGGTGCTGGGACTGGCTCACCCTCTGCCCTAGGAGCCTTGGATGGAGGTGGGGAGCTTCCTTCTGGGTGCTGGGACCAGCTGAAGTTCTGTCTATGCTTTATGTAGTGCAAAAGGGAAATGGCAATAAATGACACAATTTGAGTATTTTCTGAAATAATGTATAGTCAGCATTGTCCTGCACATCTGAAAGTGAATTGGTTCAGGTAACTGTAAACAAGAATGGAAGGAGAAAAGCATGTCTTCACACAAGCTAGTAATTATAACTTTGTGTTTCAGTTGGTTCTTTAGAACTGACTGGTGCTTATGGCTCTGCCTCAGCCAGGACCAGAAGCCCAGCCATCCCGGCAGGCCTTTTGAGCCCTTGTCAGGACTAAATATCTAAATATTAAAACACAAACACTAAACTTGCTAGAAGATAAGTTATGTAGAACTCTAGAATACATTGGCACAGGAAAAAACTTTATCAACAAAACCTCAGTAGCATGGGAACTTGCACAATGAATCAACAACTGGGATCTCATCTTATTAAAAAGCTTCTGCACTGCAACAGGAACCACCAACAAAGATAAGAGATAACCTACAATGTGGGGAAAAAATTTTAGGAGCTGTTCCTCAGACAAAGGACTACTATCTAGAATATATAAAGTACTAAAAAAACCAGAGAGCCCAAATTTAAAGACCCAGTTCAAAAATGGTCATCTGAAATGCACAGATTTCTCAGACAAAGAAGTAAAAGCGTCAAGTAAACATATGAAAAAATGTTCAACATCATTGGTAATTTGAGAGATGTAGATGAAAACAACACTGAGATTCCACTCACTCCAGAAAGAATGGCTGCTGTCAAAAAATCAACCAATAAGAAATGCTGCCGGGGGTGTGGGGAGAAAGGAACCCTTCTCCATTGTAGGTGTGAGTGCAGACTTTTGCAACCACTGTGGAAATCAGTATGGAGATAACTCAAAGAACTAGGACTAGAGGTCCCATTTGCCCAGAGATTCCCCTGCTGGGTATCTTCCCCAAAGAATTAAAAGAATCATACCACAGAGATATATGTGCACCCATGTTTATAGCCGCACAGTTCTTAATTGCTAAATCTTGGAAACAGTCCAAGTGCACATCAACCTGAAACTGGATAAGGAAGATGTGTGTGTTTGTTTTTTTTTTTATAAAATGGAGTCCTAGTCAGCCATAAAGAATGAGAAACTAGAGACATTTATAGCTAAATGGCTGCATATTGAGGCCATACTCTGAAGTGAAATAAATAGGACACACATGTGTAAATACTGAACAGTTTCTCTAGTGTGAGAAACTGAAAGTGTAAATAAGGATTAAAATGATTAAAACAAATAATTGATAATTTAAAATAGGAAGAAAAGGTCCAAAGGGGTAGAGGAAGGAGAAAGGAAAGAAGGGAAAGAAAAAATTATGAGAAAAGAAAAAAAATGGAAACATAGTCTAGGTAAATATGGAAAGGTGGAGGGGGTGATGGGCACACAGGTAATGGGGAAAAAGTAAGAACCAAGATACATCATGTACAGGTACAAACACCCAATGATAAATTTAAATGTATTGTATACCTAAAAATGTACCAATAAAAGAATTTAAGCAAGAAAAGGAAATTCCCTTTTCATTTTTTTAATCATTCTGTGTCCAGGAGTGTAATGTTTAATTCCCATGTTTGTAAATTTTCCAAGATTCCTCCTGTTATTGATTTCTACCTTCATACTGTTGTGGTTGAGAAGAGTACTAGACATTATTGCAATCTTCTTGAATTTGTCTAGACTTATTTTGTGTCCTAATATATGGTCCATCCTGGAGAACATTCCATGAATGCTGGAAAAGAGTTTTACTCTGCTGCTATTGAATGGAATATATGTGTTCATGTGGTTCATACAGGATAAAGTGTAGTTGAGTTCCAATAGATTCTTATTAATTTCTTGTCTTGGTTCCATTGTTGAAAGTAGGTTATAAGATCTCCTACCATTATTGTTTTGCTATCTGTTTTTTCTTCCAAATCCATGGATATTTGCTTCATATATGTAGGTGTTCTGATATTGGGTGTATCTAGATTTACAATTATTCTGGCCTCTGAATGGATTGACCCCTTTATCATCAAATAATGCCCTTGTTTATCACAAAAGTTTTGACTTGAGCTTCATTTTATCTAAATATAGCCACCCTGGTCTCTACTGATTACTATCTTCATGGAATGTCTTCCACTTTTGGCCTATTGGGTCTTTATTGCTAAAGTGTTTCTCCTGTAGGTAGCACGTGGTTGGATCTTGTTTATTATTCATTCCACCATTTTTTTTTCTTTTGGTTGGAAAGCTTGATCCATTTAGATTTAACTTTATTGATAGATAAGGGTTATCCTGCCATTTTGTTGTTTTCTGGTTGTTTTATAGATATTTCATTCCACTTTTTTGTTGATTTTTATGATTCGGTGGTTTTCTGTGGTGTCCCGCCGCCCCCATTTATATATCTGTTGCAGTCTTTTCCTTTGTGGTTATCATGGGGCTGACATTACATATTTCATAGTTATAATAGACTATTTTAAGCTGATAATAACCTAACTTCAGTCACATACACATGGTCTACACTAGTGCTGGCAAACCTTTTAGAGCTTTCAACGATACAGAGCCTGCTGTGGCACATGCACCACAAGTTCACCAGTGCTCTAGATTTTCTTCTCACTGCAATTTACATTTTTGTTGACACAAATTACATTTTTAAAATATTGTGTATTCCTTAACACCTTTTTGGCTTTTAACCTTCATGCTAGAGATTTGAAAGGTTTGCAAATCACCATTTTCATCATGAATTATTCTGAATTTGACTATGAATTTACCTCTAGCACTGAGTTTTATACTTTCACAATAGTAATTACCCTCCTTTCCTTCTCAGAGCTGAGGCAGCCCCTCCCAGGACATGAGCACTGTGACCATCCCAGCAGCCCTTTCTTTTTTCTCCCTTTTGCACAAAGCCTCAAGTCATGAGAATCAGTTTAGGACTCTTGCAGGTCTTTCCTGAGCCTATGCAGAGATGTGGGCATTTACCCTACATGTGTATGTGGTGGTCTATAGTCTCATGAATTTAGATGTTTTCAAAGCTCCCCATGGATTTCTCTTTAGGTTTTGCTTTTAAATTTTTGGTTAGTTTACTGTTTGTTCTGTGATTCCTGCCTCAGGCATGATGTTAAACATTTGTTGCTGATTATTTCCAACAAATCCCCAAGGGTAAAAAGGCTATTTGCATAGGCTGAGCTCTGAGACATGTTGAATGAAAAAGTCTTTCAGAGAACCATCAGACACATCCAGTAATGACAGTCTGCCTCTTCCCCTGGTCACTTGGCTGCTGGTTTTGTGAAAGAGGGCTACTGGTTGTCAAGGCTACCATGGAGCACGGAGGCAGGAGAGGGAACAGGGCAAGCTAAAAGGGCATACAACTCACTGTTCTTACTCAGTCTTAGCTATTTTTTTCTTGAATCAATGCTCCCCAGACTGATGGAGATCTTTGGTTGATTTTTGGCGTCCTGAAAAAATTGATTCTGACTGCTCTTCCCCAGTATTCTCATTGCAGGTATGGAGGGAGAGGGTTTTGGACAGGTTCCTTCTACCATCAGCAGAAGGTCCTGGAACTCTGAACAGCCTAAGGTAAAGTGTCTGTGTGAGATTTTGCCATATGATAGAACACTTCAGCAATCATGTCATGGGTGATAGCTGCTATATGAGGAATTCACAAAGATCAGGAGCATTCATGCCTGCGGTCCATACGGAGGTCAGTAATTTATCCTTCTCAGAAGCTGAAATTCTCTTATAGCTGCACATCACTGTGAATGATGATGTGGTAGTTCTTTTTCTTAGAGGAAGAAAAAACTGATGTTGTTATAAATGAAGGAAATGAAGGTACCTAGAAGTTGTGATATCCTCTTAGTTCTGCATCTCTGTGGGAAAGCCAGACTTAGCTCCTAGTTCCTTGAGCTTTGGTGGAATATTTGCCAATTGTGCTGGGACCAGAGCTTGTTGCTCAGAAGGGAATTAAAGGGTCAGCTGGGTGAGCAAGGAGCCCTTGTTGTACCCTCGGTGCTTTTGAGGTTTCTCTTAAACACAAAGAGGGCATGACGCTCATATTAAGAACAAAACATTTTTGAACTAGGACATTTTGAAATCTCAAGGCATTTAAAGAATAACACTTAATAGATCCGACCAAATATTTCTCATGAAAAACACTGCCAGTAATCAAATTAAAAATTGCATCTACCAAAGGAATTTGTTAATGCTAATAAACAAATTGGATATTAATAATGCAATGTGTTTTAGTAAAATAACTGTCTCTGCTTGATTATTGCACTTTATTAAAAGTGAATTTGGTGTGTAGATAATTGTGTGGTTATTCCATTCCCAATGGAATCCTAATTCTTTTAAAGACACAACTTAAAGTTTTATAATACTTGAGTCTTTGAGTGGTAGATTTCAGATATATAGATAGGAAATCTCATCTGTACTTGGACTACCAAGAGAATGTGGAAACACAGAGCCTTTTATTTCCTCTTTCCATGACTTCTTGTTATTGTTTAAGCACAGATTCCTTGAATTCTTAGCCTATAAAGAAGAGCTTTTCACAGAATCATAGAAGACTTACATACACTTGAGTCTCCTCTTATAGTCAGCCACAACTTCAGGAAAATACAAGGAATTTTTATAAAACTGTTGAATTTCCCCGTGATCATTGCCACAGAAATATCCATTAACAGATGTTAAAATTACTGGGTGAATTTTTGAGGAGAAACAATAAGATGTGCATAGTTCCAAAGTATCCACCTCAACTGTTAACTCCAAAGGATAAGGTTAATATCACCAGTAATAAGGCATAGCATTGATGTCATGGATCCCTGGGTAGAAGACACTGAAAAGGACATTTCCTTGCCAAAAAGGCATAATCTCAGGCAAATCATGGGGAAATGTCCAACAGACCTAAATCAAGGGCCATTCTATGAAATAAATGCTGTATGTTTTAAGAGTGTCAAAAGTCATGAAAGGGAAGAAAAGATTGAGAATTGTCACAGATTGGCCAAAATAAGGAGAAATAATAACTAAATGTGGGATCCTTGATAGAACACTGGGATAGAAAAAAAGATATCAGGAAAAAAGGGACTTTTTTTCTGGTGCTGGGAATAGAATCCAGGGCATTGCACATGCTAGGCAAGTGTTGTTTATCACCGAGCCATGCTCTTTAAATAAGGTCTGCAGTTTAGTTAGTGATATTGTACCTATGTTAATCCCATAGCTCTGTTATAAGGGGGTAGATGCAAACCTTCGTACAATTTTTTGCCACTTTTTGTATCATCAGTGTCCTGGTACCATTGGTGAATATTCCACCAACGCTCAACAAAAAGTTGACGCTCAAAACAAAAAGTTCAACAAAAATGGTTGCATCCACTTAATAACACCTTATTTTTCATTCCTCTAACAATTTTGTCATCTTAATTTAAAAAACTTGATATTTTTGGATATAGTATTGCAATGAAAACATGACTAATGGAGACTAAGGGCAAGAACACTGCTAACAAAAGGATTATGCCAAGGCCAGATTCAACTCTCATATTCTCATGATACTTTCTCAAAATTTGAGTTATACCTAATTTTGTGTTTTAGATTCATTATACACTGATGCTGTTACCGAACCTATGCAACTTACAATAAATGTGGGATTTAACTTCGAAGTTTTTCTTTTGAGTAGTATGTGAAATAGAAGGACTTTACTAGAACTCATAGTTTACTATTTTATGCAATAGCTGGAATTCTTACTCCACAGGAGCATAGGAATTCATAGCTTATTGGTTAGCTTGAATACTTAAACTCTGGAGACTTGGATTTGTTGGTTTTTCATATTTAAGAGATGTTTAAATTCAAATGAGTTATGGAAAGGTGGAAAGATAAAATGGTGCATGTAAACTTGAGTGTTGTCATGGGTAGTTGGCCATAGAAATAGGTGATTGATGCCCTGGTTTGGTTGTCACTAAAGTGTGTCTCCAAAGGTTCCTATGCTGGGAGCCTGGTCCTGTGTAGTGGTGTTGAGGTGGAGGAACTTTTAAGAGGGAGGTAGACTATGAGGGCACCACCCCATAACAGATTACTCCTGGGAGTTCTCACTCTTATAGGACTAGATTAGTATTATGAGGACAGGTTGTTAAAAAGGATGCACCACCCCTAATGTACTTGGCTGCTTTTTACCTAGCTATGTTGTGACACACCCAGGGGACCCTCATTAGGATGGTATCATGCTGTTTAGACCCTCCAGCCACCAGAATTGTGAACCAAATAAACTTCTTTATAAGTTATCTGGTCTCAGGTGTTTTGTTATAACACAAAATAACCTAAGAGAGTTATGAAATCCTAGTCATCTTGTCTATGGAAGTACCAACCAAACCTATGCTTCTTTATCGCCAGTGTGGACAGGAATATTCTGAGGGTTTCAGAAAAAGATGCTGAATTGGCAGGCCCGTGTTGAGACCAAGATTCTGCATTTGTAACAAGTTCTCCAGTGACACCAATAACTGTTGGTCCCTATTGCTCTTGGGACAACATTTTGAGTAGTAAGGATGTAAATTACCAGAGAAGAAGTGCTGTAGATGACTCCTGACTACCTCAGGTGTAATTTTAAACAAATGAATATTTACATACTAAAGACAGTATGGTGCACCAGTGAAAAAAATTCTGGGGACAAGAAGTGCTGTATGTGACACCACTCGTCCCTTGAATAACATCCTTAGGTTGCCTGAGATGTAACATGAAGAAAAGAGGTTGTGGATTCAGGCTAGGATTAGGTTGAACAAGAGAAGGGTAGGTGGAAACACGTCAGGCATACAGAAATCCCCCAGAAGGGTGTTTGCCACTGCCACCAGGGGGCGCCTCTCCACAGCCTTTCCCTGGCGGCAGCACTGAGTTGTTCAGTCCTGGGCCGATGGCACCTGCTGGGGCACATGGGGTCAGGAAATGAGCCAGCACAGCAGGAGGGGGCACATTCAGTCCCTTTAGGTCTCTGTGGTGATGAGGACTTAGCGATGGCTCATGTGTTTACAGTTCTTGGGTCGTTACAGCAGACAGCTGAGTTGGGTTGGAATTAGAGCGGATTCTGCAGTCTGATATGATTTGTTTGCTGGGATTCTCCTCCTCTGGATAATGCAGGGGACTGGCGTTTCCTTTGAAAGTTCTATATTTTCAAAATCTGTCCTTGCTGCAAATGTCCTACTGAAGAAGGGTTATCAGCTGTTCCCATCATCTTTGAGGAGACTGAGGCACAGGGAGAAGGGACCTCAGCTGAGACCTGTGGCCCAGTGAGAATCCCAAGTCCAGCCTCCTGCTGCAGCCAGCTCTGCTGAGCCCTGGGAAAGGAGGCTCTGGCACAAAGCTGCAGGCCTAGGGCTGGGAGGCAGCACCCTGGACGGCAGGCCTGGAGGCTGACCCTGCTCGGAGGGCTGAGGTCACACTGCACCGTCTCCCAGAAGTCAGATGTCAGCCACACTGCACACAATCAAGCTCCTCTCCAAAGTCTTTATTTTTTAAACTGAAAAGTGGGACACACTGATGGAACAAAAATAATTTAAAAAACTATAGTAGAGTATTAAATAAAAAGTGGAAACCCCTCTTTACTTCTTGCTCTCTACCCAAGTCCTACAACCCCACCTCCAGGAGAAGCCATTGCTGACCATTTAAAAAGCTTTAGAGGAAGAAAATTAAGTATCTGTAATTTGAGGAGTTTGTTCATTATATTACTATCATATATATGAAGAGAGAGCGCTAGAGGGAGAGGTGATTTTCCTGAACTTCACCAAATAGGATTACACAATTCATAGTGCACCTTCCTTTTTTTAAACTTAAGGTATATCATGACTATTGAGGTTTTGAAATTTTAAAATGTTAAAAATGTCATATTACAGCGACCCATGCATACCTATGTTTATAGCAGCACAACTCACAATAGCTAAATCTTGGAAGCAGCCTATATGTCCAGCAACAGAAGAATGGATAAAAAAAGTGTGGTATTTACACACGATGGAGTACTACTGTGCCACACAGAAAGATAAACTTGAGTCATTTGTAGGTAAAACAGATGCACCTTGGGACCATAATGTTAAGTGAAATAAATAAGGCATACAAGCTTAACTACCACATGGTTTCTTTTATATGTGAAACCCAAAATATAAATAAAGAGCAAAATAAAAGATAAGTAATAGGAAATAGGGCCATAGACCTTTTTCAAGTGGGAAGGGGATCCAGAGATGGAGGGTGGGGGGAGGGAAGGAAGGGAAAGGTGATGAAAAAGAATTAAGATGTATGATGTACATGTACCAATTCCACACTGGGGATGTGGTCATTATGTTCTGCAGGCTATACCAATAAAAATAAAAATTGGTCCTTATTTACACTTTGTTTCTCACACCAGAGAAACTATTCGGTATTTATTCATGTGTGTTCTATTTATTTACTTAAGAGTATCGCCTCAATGTGCATCCACTTAGCTATAAATATCTTTAATTTCTCATTTTTTATGGCTGAGTAGTACTCCACTTTATTAAAAAAACACATTTTCTTTATTCAGTCTCCAGTTGATGGCCATTTGGGCTGTTTCCAAGTTTTAGCTATTACAAACTGTGCTACTGTGAACATGGGCGCACATATATCACTGTGGTATGATTCTTTTAATTCTTTGGGGAAGATCCCCAGCAGTGGAATAGTGGGGTCAAATGGGACTTCCAGTCCTAGTTCTTTGAGGTATCTCCATACTGATTTCCACAGTGGTTGCACCAGTCTACACTCCCACCAGCAGTGCAGCAGTGTTCCTCTTTCCCCACAGCCCCGCCAGCATTTGTTATTGGTGGATTTCATGATAGCAGCCATTCTTTCTGGAGTGAAGTGGAATCTCAGCGTTGTTTTCATTTGCATCTCTCGAATGACCAGTGATGTATAATAGGTAACGTGAAACAGGAAGAAAAGGGGCAAAGGGGAAGGAAGTGGGAGGGCTAGGGGAAAGGATAGAAAGGAATGGGATTAATATGAGAAAATGGAAAAATAGGAACAAAATCTTTGTAAATAGGGAGGACTGGAGGGGTTGAAGGGAGGGCTGGGCAAGGGTGAAAAAATAAGAACCAAGAGAGACCATGTAAAGGTGCAAATTTCCAATGATGAATGTCATTATATTGTATACCTAAAACGTACCAATGATTAGAATGAATAATCGATAATGCAAAATAGGAAGAAAAGGTCCAAAGGGGTAGGGGTAGTGGGAGGGGCAGGGGAAAGGAAAGAAGGGAAAGGAAAAATGATGAGAAATGGAAAAAATGGAAATAAAGTCTTTGTAAATAGGGAAGGGTGGAGGGCATGAAGGGAGGGCTAGGAATGGGGAAAAAATAAGAACCAAGATACATTATGTAAAGGTACAATTCCCAATGAGAAATGTAAGTGTGTTGTATACCTACAATGTACCAATAAAAGAATTTAATTAAAAAAAACACAAAAAAATTGGAGGAAAAAATAAAGATCAGTTTATTATTTGCAAAAAGATGAAAAATTTTAACTTGATTAAAAACATGGAATTTATAAGCCTAATATTAACAAAATATGTGAACACAAATAAGCCCTGTGGCCCTTCCTGGCTCCTCTGAAATCCTGCATACCCAGGTGGAGGTGGCTACAGTAGAGCCAGAGGTGTTTGAGAACTTTCTGAATGATCCCGATAGTATGAGTGAATTGCTCAAATCGTGAATTCTTAACTTTGTATTCTGAGAATAAAAACATTTTAGTCTATTATTCCTGTGATTCTAAATTATTTTTTACAGAAGTTATTTTTTTTAAAAAAACAACACTACTTATGCATAGTGGTACTCAGGAGGCTGAGGCTGTAATCTCAGCACTCAGGAGGCTGAGGCAGAAGAATTGCCACGAGTTCAAGGCCAGCCTTGGGTACAATAGTGAGTTCAAGGCCAGCATGAACTAGAGAGACTCTGTCTCAAAAAAACAAAAAAAAAAACCCAAAAAAGTATTCATGCAAAACAAGAGATGTAGAAATATCTACAGGGTGTATTGTGTACTCTTTATTTCTTCAAAGCACCCAAAACAAATCAGTTGAACATATTGACAAATAAGAACCAGGTGTTATACTTTTCCTTTTTAGATTGCTTCTCCTACCCCCAGGATTCATCCAAAACACATGCCAACTTGCTCTTTTCTCAAGAACAACAGGTCTCAAACCTTAACATGGAAGAATCCCTGGGAGCTGGCCAGTAGTGCAGCATAGCAAGTCTCCTCATCCCATGTGCTTGGTGGGGCTGGGATGGATGTTTCTGCAGATACCTTTCATGCCCGGCAAAGTCGGGTCAAAATAAACTGTCAGGCTGGTGTGCATCTTTCTGGATGATGCCCGCTCTACTTCTTCTCCTTTACAAGACAAAGGGGTGGAAGGAATGCCCAGAACATGGGTTGAACTGCCATTTTCCATTACAGACTACTGCAAACGTTTCTGCATGTCATGGGAATTCCTCCAGCTTGTCTCAAGTTTCTCAGTGTCCCTGTCATCCTGCAGTCATAACCACCACTACCACCACCCAGCCTCTCCTTAAGTGGGGAAACCCGTTTGTGGAGCAGCCCAGGACTGTTTCAGTTTCAGCTGGAGTTCCTTATAAAATGGGCCAATCTGGGAGGTCATTCATTTGTCTCTGATCCAGATGCAATGGTTTGATTATTCTTGGCTTACACTAAACTTGGAAGAGAACTGAAGCATCAGGTAGAAAGAAACATACACCTACACAGAATGAAAAAGAAGAAACCTAGCCACATGTGCTGGTGTACATGCTGAGCCAAAACAGACGCTATTTACCTTCAGATCAAGGGCAAGCAACCATGACCTAGAGCCAGAGGGGAGGGAAGAGTTAGTTAGGTTGGGGGATTATTGCCTGGGAGCAGACTGGCACAAGGAGACATGGGGCAAGCAGGAAGTGTTCTGTCTTGATTTGGAACTTACTTGGTAGGGTGTGTACACAAACACAAAGCCACTGAGCTGAACGCTTAAGCTGTGTGTGTTATGCTCTATGCATACTGTATCTCAGTGAATATTTTTTAGAATATAGTGGGGAATATGACAATAGTCCACCAGGAAAAAAAATCTGTCATGTCCATGCAGGGAGTCAAAAATCACTAAACAAATGCACACAGTTGGGCAGACGAAAATTAAAAGCCGGGAACTACTATGAGACAAGCAGTTTCTTTGAATTACAGTCATAACCTGCACACCCAAACTAACTTGCTCCTGCCCTATTGGTGCTTTCAAAGGGTTTGGGATGTGGAGTGTGGACTCACTGCAGAGTAGGGACAGGTTTTTTGTCCTGTAAAGTGCTGCCCTGGCAGGAATGTCCAAAGAAGTAGTCTTATGGGGTCTGTGATAACAACAGGGGCGGGGATGGGAGCATGTTTGGTCTTGCTTGGTAATGTGGGGTTTCTGCAGATCTCTGTGAGGATGTGTGTGTAAGGGACTCACCTGGAGGTAGCCGAGCACCCATCAATACCATCGATGTGACAGCTTCCTGAGACTATGTTGGGGTTACAAGATGACAGGAGGCCTGGCTGTGAAGGGGGTGCAGCATGCGAGGTCTGTCCCAGAAATGGTCCATGGAAGGACTGCTTCCTTTTGTCCTTCCAACTGGCTGCGTTGCTCTTAGTGGGCCTAAAGGCTTCCCATGGACACCCAGTGGCCCTTATTTGCTTGGACCTCATCTTACGGAGCAGTCATGGCAAGCAAGCGGCTTCTGTGATTTTCTGCTCCTCCCCCTGGCCCCTTCCAACCCAGCAGCTTGTCTGTATGCCACACTGGCAGCATTTGGTGTTATGGAGACACAACCTCGCTTTGTTGTGAAAACTACTGTCCTGTCTGGGCACTGTGGGCAAGGCAGGCAGGAGAGCTGGAAAGATGAAGGGATGGCCCAGGTAAGGGCCCACTCACTGGAGTAGGAAGGCTTGGCCAGCACTGAGTCAGTGATGTGGTCATGGGGGCCCTTTGGATTTTTGTTACAAAGTCAGGGCTGGGAAAAAGAGGAACCACACTGATGCCTCACATCAAGCCCCACAACCTCTGAACAGGAGATGGACACTAATAATGGGGCAGGGACAGTGAGCCCACCACCCAGCCAACTGTGGAGGTGCCCTTCAAACACCCCTGTGTCCTTCCTGGAAGGCTGAAGGTGCCTTACCTCCAGGGTGATATCATTCTCAGACTTTCTCTGATCCTTACTGGAATCTTCTTAAGGACACCTGCACAAATTTGGACCAAATGCACACAGATGGAGGAATAAAAGGCAGCAGCCGCCTCAGGGCCTGTGAATATCCTGAGAGGGGAAGCTCATGCACAGTCTTCATCCTGGCTCCTGCATCCCGCTTCCAAAGTCCAGTCTCTGGCAGCATTTCCTGGACTAGGTGGGGCAGAAGCACAGTTTCCTTTGGTAGAGGAGCTTCTACACTTGCTTTTCTGTGCCTCTGGACGCTTGGCAGAGGTGACACGACATGACAATTCCCATGGGGGTTCCAGCCTGGACACATTCATCTGTGCTTGAGTCCTCCTTACTACCTGGTGACCTAAGCAAAGGGACACCACCCAGGCACCGTGGGAAGGTGCTCCGCATGTCTGGAAGGATAGGAGTTAAGTGTGGGACATACACAAGAAACAAGTCCTCCACTCTTGCTGGGTGGAATGGGAAGGGAACGATCTGCTGGTCCCTTCTGTGTCCCCACTGTCCCCAGCTGCTGTCCAGGACATTTGGGAGGCTGTAGCGAAGAAGGTCATCCACACACTGGGGCAAATTTTGACCTTAAGCCTGGGAAACCTGTACAGAGGTTGCCTTCCCCCTCCGCTCCCTAGAGCCAGGAGCCAGATTCCCCAATCTGATGAGATTCCTTGTGGTCACCCAGACAACTGGGTTCCAGGGGTTCCTTTTTGAACAAGACCTTTGTTTTCGGCCCCATCACAAGGGCCCCTCAGGGCTGTATGTGTCACCCAGCCAGCAGTCCTGAGGGGCACCTGGAAGACCAGGGAAGGCAGGGGAGGGGCAGTGCCTGGGAGGACAGAGCACCTTCTGGGGGGTTGGGAGAGGCTGGCAGGTCTCCAGGGCACCCAGCCTTGGAGGTAGAAGGAGGTGGAGGCAGGAGGAGGACTGGGAACTGTGGAATGCGGGGGCAGGGGCTCTCATCTCAAGGTCAATAGGCGATGCTCTCCCCAGGTTGGCCAGGGACCCTCGGTCCACCTCTCCTAGGGATCCTGGTAGTGGCCATTGCCCTCAACCACAGCCCTGGGCTCGGTCCAGCACATCAGGGTGCCAAGTGTGAGCCTGGGCCAGAGAGGAGAGCCAGGACACCCCTGGGGAGCCAACAGCCTGGCGCGCAGGGGGATCCCCACAAGGGGGCAGAGGGGAACCCCGGAGGCCGGCAGGAGGAGGCCCGCGCAGGCAGCCCAGCACACACTCGCGGGGCCCTCACTCTGGGCGGCGAGGGGGAGGGGGCTCACGAGACCCTGGGTTTCTCCCAAAGTTTCGGGCGAATCCTTTTCCGCGCACATCTAGCTCCCGCGCCGGAGTGTGTCCGTCCCGAGTAGGCCCCCTGCGCCGCCCCCTTCCTCGGGTACTGGAGGCCTACGGGATCGCGCACGGGGCCGAGTCCTGGGCACTGCCCACCGCCCGTGCGTCCCCCGCCGCCCGCCGGGCGCGAGCAGCCGCGCTCACCAGCGCTCCGCCCGCTCCGTGTTCCGGGCCCGGTGCTCCCGGCCCCGTGCGCGGACCGGGGAGCAGGCAGGAGGCCCGGCGCCACGGTCCCGCAGCCCGCGAGGCCGGAGCCCCCTGCCGTTCCTCCCGCTCCTCCTCCTCCTCCCCCTGCTCCTGCTGCCGCCGCCCCAGGCCGAGCGTGGGAGCCATGGCGCGCACGGAGGCGGCGCAGGACCCCGAGCGCAGGGAGGCGGCGACGCGGGCGCGCGGCGAGCAGGAGGCGGAGGCGGCGGAGGCGGTGGAGGCGGCGGAGGAGGGCTGGGAGGAGGCACCGGGCAACGGCAACGGAGAGGGCGACTGCAGCGAGCAGGGCGCGCCGGGGGAGGCGGCGGCGGCCGGGGGGGCGCGCGGCGAGGACGAGGACGCGCGGGTGCCGCGCGCAGGGCTGCCTCGCGTCGCCGTCCCCGCCGCGGCTGCTCGAGACAGCAGGCGCCGCCGCCGCCTGAGCAGGAGGAGGAGGAGGATGCCGCCGGGCAAGGAGGACCGCGCGCGCCCGGGTCGCCGCCGCCGCCGCGGGGACCTTCTGCTGAGCCAGCTGTGCTTCCTGGCCTCGGTGGCGCTGCTGCTCTGGTCGCTGTCGAGCCTGCGGGAGCGGAAGGGTGAGTGCGCGTCGCGGGGGCAAGGGGCTGCAGGGCTTCGGGGCCACCATCAGGGCTGGGCCAGGCGGGGGACCCGGTACCAGAGGAGGATCCCCTAGCGCCGCGAGTGGAGAAGCGGGCGGGCTTGGACGCCGGGCTGCCCTGGGAACCTCTACCTGTCTGTGTCTCTGCCTGGGTCTCCCTTTCCCTCAGGTTGGAGGGATCTGAGGTGACGGTGCTGGGAACACTTAGCCAACACCAGCACCCCCCCCCCCCCGGGCCAGGAGTGAAGTTGTGGCGCTCAGATGCAGCACCTGTGCAGGTGACCACCTGTGCACTCCGGTGTGAAAGGCTGGTGGGGCACCTTGTTCCTTGTTCCCATGTGTTGTCCCTGTGGAACAGGCAGGGTGAGAGGGTTAGAAAGCTCCTTGCCCCCTGCCTTTCCAGAGCAGGTGTCAGGAACTTTGGGTGGGAAAAAAGTGTGAGCGGGAACAGCCTGGGTTTAGCGTGGGCTTGTTCTGAAACTGCCTGAGCGAAGAGAGCTGGGAAGACCTGGACCGCGTGCCTGGCGCTCCGGGTGGACTCGCTTCTGTGCACGGAATGACTGGGACCGGGTGACCCGTCACTCAGTCTCTCCGTCCACTGTGTGGCTGGTCCTCTCCCTGCTCTTTCACACACAACTTGGGTCTTATCTCTGCCCTTGGCCTTTCCTGAGCTGAAATAGACCTTGTGCAGAGACATGTTCAGAACAGTTGTCCGCTAAAAACATTTCAGATTCTGCATGCAGCTGTCTAAAAGAGCCAAGGGAAGACTTGTAAAATGGTTTTCTATCCTAGCCTTCTAAAGGGCCAGGGTTTGTGGGCAAAGAGCTACACCCATGGTGAAAAAAAAAACAGTTATGATGTGTGCTGTGGTGTTAGGAGGGACATCGATCCGACCCAAGGTGTTGTGATGTGCAGGACAGCGGCATTTTAATTCTGATGGTGACATATTTAAAGGTGCCATCAATCAAAAAAGGGATCTCCTCGAATTGGCCACTGCTGTACCTCACGGTGGAACTGGACGGTCATTCAGATCTTCCCAGACCTCTCCACAGACTTCATCATATATGGTAATGAGACAGAGACCGTGTCAGTCCTCAGTGAAGCCCCGGGTGGGCTCCTCTCTCTCTCCAGGGCTTCTGAATCTCATATCTTCTGGCCTAAGGCTGTGATATCAGAAGGGGGCTGTGCCTGGGTGGAGAAGCAGGACCTTACTCCAAGGGCAGACTTGGACCCGACGGGCAGCTGGCTGCTGGGGGAGGCTCCCTAGGAGTGCTCTCAGTTTCCCTGAGCAGAGAACCCAACAGTTGACAGTGACTGCCGTCTCTGGCTGGGGGCATTTTTCCAGCACACTGGGCTCCAAGTCACAGGGTTCCCACCACTTTCTGGGATATAAAAGACATCATTCGGGATGGAGATCATCACCCACCAGTGAAGTCAGTCAGTGGCAGGGGACTGCCTGCCCCTTTCTGGGAAGATGGGTTACCTGGTGGGTGGGGGGGAGTGTCAGATACTCTGCAAACTTGAAGCCTGGTGACTGGACTGTCATTTTGGAATGGTTTCCCTGGCAGTGACATTTCTGTTCAGGTGCCACCAACTCAGATTTAGTTCCATAGCATATCCCTTTTTTTCATCCCTACTGCTTCCACCCATATTCTCTTCCTCCCTGCCTCCTTCTTTCCATCAGTGTCCGGTTTAGGAAAACCCCTGACCACCTGAAAGATCTAGTGGGGAAAAGCTGATGGTGCTAAGGAGGATGTCCGGCAGCCTCAGTTTCCCCCGGCATGACTTGTTAATTGTAATTAAATCTCTAATCATCTTTTCTTCTAGTAGATATGTATGGTTTCCATACACTATGCACAGCAGCAGTTTGCAGCAAGGCCAGTTTTCAAGATAATTTTTAGCAGATTAATGCATGTGAATCTGCAAATGATGACATTTTTGCTCAGGAAATAGTTATGCAGCATACAGCATACATAAACGTTCAAATAGTGACTCTTATTCTGGAAACTCAGGGGGCCACTGACTGAACTTAGTGGTCCTTTCAGTATGGTAAAAAGTTCAGAATTTAGCCTTGTTTTAAAGACATTGTGACAGAGAGGCTGAGTGATTGGCTTAAAGTCACACAGCAGTTGAGGAATAGAGGAAAAAACTAACCTGAAGTTAGGCTCTTTGTTCCCACCTCTGTTTCCTAGTATTTGTGCCTCCTTTAGCTTTGTAATATTTAAATAATTCCGGGGGTACCCGCATAATAATCAAGGGTAACATTATCATTTATTCATCGTAAAATCCATTCAGTGATTATTAAAGATAACTTTTCAGAAGCTTGTTTTCTAACCCATATAGATCTTTCTCTCTTTTTTTCCTATAAAAAGGACAGTTCTTTTACCAAATCAAACAGAGATGTGTGTCAGTTATGCTCTATAATGTTGTCTAGCGTTTCTAATCATATGGGATAGGAAATCCCTTTCTTGGCTTCTAACCAAACTCAGATTTGGTTATATACAGAAAAGATTTCAATATTTGCCTGCCATATAGGAAAGAATCTGTACTGACTTTTTCTGCCGAGATGGAACATGAGGGTTGTTTAATTTAGATCAGAAAGGGTTAGTTCTGGAATCAAGAAAAATCTTACTTCTGACAACAACGGAAGCAACAATAATAACTAGAATTTGATGGACTCTAAAGCGCCTGGCAATGTGCTAATTATTTGGACTCATTTGCATTGCTTTATTTTCTCTACAAATGCTGTATCCCAGAGGGTGAGCTTTTAGCGTTGGGAGAAGACAAGACTGGGGGGCCCTGTTCAGTTGTTGTGGGTGAAGATCTCATTTTTGATCTCTGTTTTCAGAGCCAATTGAAGTAAGGTGTTAGATTTGCTAATGAGGGTATTCTTTTATTTTTGCAATGATAATGGATTGTTTTTGTATGTTTTGAGTGGTTTAAAGTGTTTGATTTTTCTGTGATGTAAACTACCTGGCCATCTCTTTCCAGGAGTGGTGTGGACGGAGCCTTGGGGTTCTAACTTAGGAGGAATTTCAGACATCCTTTCTAGAAGTCCTCAGGAGGGTAAACAGTGACTGAGAAAGAAAACAATGGACATGCATAGATATACTTATTTGTGGTGTTTTCTGTGCCAGTTATTATTGCTGTGTAACAAATCACCCCAAAACTGAGTGGTATGAAGAATCCATTAACTTTTGCTCCTGGGTGCTTTGGGTCAGGCACTTGGGGCGTCTTGGCAATGGCTTTGCACCGCTGCATTGTCAGAGGCCTTAGCTGGAAAGGCTGCAGGGCTGGGCGTCTTGACAGCTGGATCCAGAATCATCTGAGGCAACATTACTCCCATGTCTAGGGTTGAGATGGCTGTTGGCCCAGACTGACACATGGCCTCTCCATGTGGTCTGTCCATGTGGCTCCGTTTGAACTTCCTCAGAGCATGGCAGCTGGGTTCTGAGAGCAAGAGTCCCAAGAGAACAAGGTACAAGGTCACGGTATTTTTATGTCCTTGCCTAAGAAGCTTCATAGTGCCACTTACTCTGTTCTTTCCTGGATCAGGTTCACAGCCTGGGACACAGAACCACCACTGTCATGGAGGAGTGTAGAGTCACACAGTCTGAAGGGCATGTGTGATGGGAGATAGGGTAGTGGCTGTTTGTGGAAATCCCAGGATCTGAAAGGACCATGGCTTAGGAGTGATTGGAGATGTGTCCCAAGGTGGTGAATGGTGAATAAGATATAAGAGGTGTATGTATGCAACCTTCATACATTTATGTATTTGAACTCCGCGCCCCCCCCCCCGCCTCCCGCAACACACACACACACACACACACACACACACACACACACATAGGAATGCATATGCCTGCTGTTTTTGAAATGTTTTCTAGTCCTGAAAATACTGCTGCTTGTCTTATATGGCTTGGGGCCCAGAGGTGATACTTGAAGAAGGGTATAGTGGAGGGGCAGACTACAGATTTACATTGCAGATCTGAGAACTCCCCTTTACCCTGGTCATAACCCATATTCGGAGGCCTTAGAGTGAGGCCTGCTGGGGCCTCAGCTGCATGCCCCTGTTCCACTGTCCCTTTTCTGAACCTCACTCTCTGGCCTTCCTTTTGCTTTGCAAGAGGGAACACGTTGGGCCATGTGCAGGTCCCATGGCTGACTCTGGTCCCCACCACAGCTAGTCCTTTGCTTCAGAAAGTCAGTCCTTCACATTTGCAGCTAGCCTTTCATATTGGGGCCCATGCGCTTCTTGACTAGTTCCCTGAGTTGCTCTCTGAATACACTGTATTTTCTCCTTGTGGAATTTACCACAGTTGGCAATTATGATGTATTCAGTCACAGTGTAACATTCCTCTTCCCTGGAGTTGGAGCTCCAGGAGGCCAAGGATCCTGTGAACTGTCCTCACCTCTGTCAACATGTCACCTAGCCCATTGATTATCTGCTTTACCAAATAAACTCAAACTATATTTATTAAGTATACAGACACATTTTTTAAAAGTTTGATTTTTTTTCTTTCTTTCTTTTTCCAACCTGGTTTGAAACTAGCCCACATGTTCTATACCAGACTCTAAGGCTTCGAGGCAAGGTTCAGCATTACTTTTTCTGTGTTCAGATCTGATAAGAAAGGGTAAAAAGTTTGTTAAATATAGAAGCTGTTTTGATTTTCTTTCTCTCTTTTTCTCTGTCTTTCTTTTTATTGAGAATTGAATTCAGGGCTTTCACACTGAGCTATATCCTCAGCCCTTTTTTATTCATTTTGAGATGGGGTTTTGCTAAGTTGCCCAGGCTGTGCTAGAACTTGTGATCCTCCTGCTCCAGAGTCCCAGAGTGCTGGAATTACAGGCATGGACTGCTGGGCCTGGCTAGCTCTCTTGATCATTGCAGTGCAGTGCCTGTGATAAGAACCTGTTTCCACATGTCAGGAACTCATTAGCTGGCACACACGTTATTTTCAGAATTTATAATTCTGCTCTCATTTCCTCAAGTGAGATATTGCCATCCATCCTTCCTGGGCAGCACTGAGCTAAGAGAGGTGCTGTGCTCTGCCTGGTGTCCATTGGTGAAGTGGCGGGATTTGAGCCAGGCCTATCTGCTGGAGTTGCACACCATTGCATTTTGCAGCTGAGGCTGAGGAGGCTGTGAATAAGAGTTGGGGAATCACCCTGCCTTTTCCAGTTATCTGAAGAGTACAGGAGCAACAGAAGGTTGGCTTCCCAGAAGCAGTATTTTAGAAACACATTGCTTTTCAACCTTTTCTATTTTCTGCACAAACATATATAGATGTGTCTCTTCCCTCCTGGCTTTTCTTAGCTGCTCATCAACCCAGATTTTCTCAAAGATTTCCTCTACTTGCGAGCTTTGGATCCTTGTGGGGAGATTTTTTTTACCCTGGAGGGTTGGCAAAGCCAAAAGAATTGCAAAACCAGCTATTTGCTGAGAATTCCAAGGCCTGGTGGAAGTTGGCTGATAGGACAATATTTTGGCAACCCTCTTTTTCTGTAAGGAGATTTCTTTTCCTTGAGAAAAATATACATTTTTGGTGGTGTGTGTGTGTGGGGTCATAGTCTAAAGTCTTCTCTAAGGGGAAACTGAGGAATGGGGAGTTTAGAAAATGTCCTTGGAGTTGAAAAGCTTGTGCTGCCAGGAAGGCAATTTGAGTTTTTCTGGCCTATTCCTGCCTTCGGTTTCTATAGAGCTTGTTTGGCAGTTATTTTTGCTTATTGTTTGTAATAGTTTCAAACAGGGTGTTATCCTGTAGGACTTGAAGATTTGGATTTTAAGGGCTCAGGTGTTGGAAGGTTTTTCTGTGAGCCAAGTGGTGATGGGCCACGCATCTCTTGAGGCTCTGCTGGCCCTTTCTGTCTTTTTTCCTCTTCTGGCCTAGGGTGCAAGGGGGATGTTGGTCTCAGGAGCATCACTGTCCCTTGCTGGCCTCACTGGCCCTGTCCCCACCACTATAAACTGTCCCTTTGTGGGTCCCCAAGAGGGAGATCCTGCCTGGAACCCAAGTGCCAGATGCCTCCATCCATACACTCATTGATCCTGTGGCAGGCTTTATGGCGGTTGCTGGTGTGACCACGGTGCTGGGAAGGACACCAGAGTGTCCATCTTCATGGCTTCGAGAGAACAGAAGTATTGAACAACTACTCTTCAAGCATTCTGAGGGATATGAGTGAAAAATCCAGTGTGGCACGGGGGAGGTTGTGATGATCAGGAGAAGCTGGAACCTGAAAAATAAAAGGAATGAGACCACTAAACAATGGGAAATAAAAGGCAAATGCAGAAATATGGGCAAAAGATACAGACAGACAGTTTACAAAAATGCAACTGCAATGCTCAGTAGACATGAGGAAAAATTTCAACCTTCATTGTCAACAGGGAAACCCAAATTTGAAAATAATGAAATGCCATTTTTCAATATTAGGTTTGCAAAAAATTAAAACGAATTAATTTCAGCTGTTGGTAAAGGTGCTGTACAAACAGCATCTCTTTCACTTTAGAGGAGGAAATAAATTGCTAGGTACTCAGACACTGCAGGGGACCATGATGAGGGCAGCAGATTCGTCTTTTTAGTGCAATTGCTATGTAGATGGAGCTGGAAGGGGTTGTTACCGCACTCAGCTCTGTATATTAGCCACTTGAAAAGGGTGTTGTGAATCCAGGGCAAGTTGTTGCAGCAATGATAAAGATTTACTTGGTAAGTCAGCAAGTCTGAGAAGACGGTGGGCTAGTGGTCTGAAGGACCCTCTTTTTCAGCTCAGATTTTAAACCATCCTTCTGCTGCTGGGTTGGGCCTTAAATGGTAAATAGGGCCTAATTCCAGGATGATGGAGGCTTTTTTTGGCAAAGGATTACAGTGTGGTTGAATACAACATGGCTGTTTTCTTTGAACCCTGTGTGGCGTGTGGTGACAGGATTAAAATGGCCAGATGTTGATTTCTGAGACTTTGGCACAGACTCTCCTTACCTGAACCTACCTGTGGTGCATGGAATGGGTTGGTCATGACCCTTGGAACTCTGGGGTTTGGGGCTTGTGAGGGAACTAGAGGGAACTGGCCTATGTCATTTCTGGAACTGCCCCCACAACTATAAGGTACTTTTAAAAATCACGATACCTAACAAGCATTCCCTGCCTGCCTATAGCCATTTCTTCCTAGGAGAGGGTGAATGAATAAAGTCATGACCCAGTTTGGGGAATTTCTCCTTTTGCAACTTTTGCAACATTTGCAACATTTTCATTTTTCCTTTTATATTTTTGCATTGTTTAATCTTAGCAGAAGTCTTTTTCACTTCAGCAGGCCAATCTGCCCCTGCAATTTGAAGCCATGGAGGACAGGAAAGGACAAAGAGGGGAGGAGGAGCACAAGTGATCAGAGAAGGGAGGTGTCACAAAGTGACATCAGGAAGTCAATAACGCCACTTTTCAGACAGAACACACAGCATTCATTTTTGAATATTTTGATTTTTTGCAAGCTAGTGGAATATCTGTTTGACAGTTGAAAATCAAGATTACCAGCAGTTGTAGCTACAGATGAGGATTTGTTAGTAACTTCCACGAGGGTGAAAATTGGATCTTTGGTGAGCTTGGTGGTTGTTATCTTCTAAGCAAGTTATTATCACCGGGGGAACTTTGACCCTCACGCATGTCTGAGTCCCACCCTGAGAGGTTCTGATGTACAGCTCCAGCATGTAGTGTGGGCATTGGGATTTTTTAAAGTGACATAGATGATACCAATGGGCAGCAGGGTTGAGTGGCCCTGGGTTAGATTAATGTTCCGTGTTTACCTTGTCACAGCCACATAAATGCTCTTAGTCCCTGAGCTGTGAAATGCATTGTGTTTCATTTTCCTGTCCCAAACATAAATTAATATTTGTCTGCTTAGTTTTCTAAGCCTTTTGGACAATTTAAGCCCAAGCTTTCTTCCACTGGCCTGCTCTCCTCTTAATGTGTACAATGTCATTAAGTATTCTTTCCAGTCTTATTCTTATTTTCACCAGATTCTCCTGGGCTGTCCTGGTCTGGACAGGCTGAGGGATGAGCCTGCTGTCCACCTTCCCTCTGGTGACATCCCTTCAGCTCGGTCCTGTGTATTTCTTTCTGTCCTCCATTATCTTCAAATCCCTGCTTCTTGGAAGCCATGCATGCCTCTCTTTTGGCTTATTCCTGAATTTTTGATGCACACTTTTGGGGCCCACATATTCTAGGTGCCTGCTGTGATAGGGAGCATGGGAAGTAAAGATTTGAGCCCTGTTTGAAAATATTCTTGCCCTTCCTGTGAGATAGCTAGGCTGGGTCTGGGATTTAGGTTGAAACATACTTCTCTGGGATTTTGAAGGCAGCGCTTGGATGTCTTCCACCTTCTGGAGATATGTTGGACAAGTCTGGTGCTTTGGTAGCTTTTAATTGTGTTTGGAATCTGTTTTCTCCTTTGAAGAGCTGGTGTGTTGTTTGCTTTGCTCCTAATGTGCTATTTGCTTCTGATGTTAGTTATGTCACAGTTATGTGATTGATGTGGGTCTGTGTTCATCCAATTTCCTGGATCTCTCCCCAAATTCTTTGAATCTGGAAGTGAATGCCTTTCAGGTCCAGGAACTTTCCTTTTGTTGATTTCCTCCTCCTCTGTTCTTGCCTCTGCCTTTCTGGGTGGTCTGTTATTTGCATGTTTGACCTCCTGAATTGATCTACTAGCTTTCTTATTCTTCCAATTTATTTAATCCTTTTGCTCTGATTCCTATAGATTTTCTTAACCATATCTTCCAGCTCTCACACTGTGCTTTTATGTGCTACTGTCGTATTTTCAATTTCCAAGAGCTCTTTTTTCCTCTGCAAGTTATTTTTAATAGCATTCTGTTCTGCTCCATCGATAGAATATTATTTCTTTTATCTTTGAATATACGCACAGTAGTCCTTGAAGTTTTCTTTGCTCTTCATGGACTGTTTTTCCAGGTTGCTGCTGTCCATTCGTTTTGTTCGGTTTTTCATACTATGGGCTTCTCAGATGTCAGGGCATCTCTGTCATCTGCCATCTGCTTGTATTTAGGTGGGAGCCATTGCATGATGATTGGGCACTGAGAAAGAGGGTCTTCTTGATTCCCTGTGTCTCTGGAAGAGGACCTGATGGGGCAGTTTCATTGGGCAATGATGTCCCATGATGTCTCTTGTTTTCCATCTTTATTAAGGTTGGTCACATTTCTCAGAGAAAGGTCATTCAGTGTCCTGCCTAAAGGGGAAAGACCTGTTACTTCGGGGGAATCCAGGGAGAGAAGAAGCTGGTACATTTTTCCTAGTTTCTTCCAGTGTTAACATTTTGCAAAGCTGTAGTGTAATATCATCACCAAGATCATGACATTGTATAAACCACATCTTATTCAGATTCCCCAAGTTTTACTTATGCTCTATGTGTGTGTGCATTTTGTTCTATACAACTGTGCTACTTGTATAGGTTTGTGTATCCCCTGCCACAGTCAAGATACTGGACAAACTATCCCTCCCTCCTGTTTGCTGTCTATATTAGTCATATTCTTATTACTAGGATAAAATATTTGACACTTACAATTTAAGGAGGCAAGGTTCATTTGGCTTGTGGTTTCAATGGCTTTAGTCCATGGTTAACTGGCTCCAAGGCAGAAATAGCATGGTATAAGAGCCTGGTAGAGAGAAGCTGCTCAACCTATGTTAGTCAGGAAGCAGAGAGAGGGTGAAGAGACAGGGTCGTGCTTCAAGTAGCTCAACTCCTAACAGCCCATTCAGCTATGAACTCGTTAATGGATGAATCCACTGATGTGAATTGCACCCCCATGGTCCAAACACCTTTCAAAACCCCATCTCTGAACAAATGAGACTTTAGGGGACATTCTAGATCCAAACCATAATAATCTCTTAGGTCACTCTCCATGTACCATTAGTGCAAAGAGAACAGTCTAGTTAAGTCACTTGTATTACCTATTCCAACAGTAAAGTAAATTAAAAAAATTATAACTTTAAGAATTAAGGAAAGTTTCACCTTCAAGAATATTGCAGTATGCACAAAGGATTCCTTATAAATTAGGCACAGGGAAAGGAGCCTCAAGTCAGTCTATGTTTGTGAAGTTAGGACATGGCAGATTTTCTTAGACAGTTCAGGTTTGGTAACACAAGCCACATCCCAGGTAAAGGCCATGCATGGTCTGTTGGCAGTTTTTTGATGGATAATTGTTTTCTGTCACTTGTACAATGTTTTTGAATGAATGTTCTATGTAAATGGTTCATTCTGGTAGTTTGTTCACTCAGGCAGCTTTGCCGTGTGCTGTGCAGTGTGACCTTCACCTTTACTTGTTTCCTGGATTCTTAGAGAAGGACATATTCTTGGGGTCCACTGAGTCTTAACGTCTCATTTTATGTTGGAGGGAATTGATCTCAAGGGAGGTGGAATTCTGACTCCTTGTTCAGTGAATACTTGTGAAAAAACAGCAGAACATTAAAGTGAGCAAATACATTTAATACAAACCAATTCTTGGTTAAAATCACTTCAAATTCTGAAATGTTTCTAATGTGCTGGAATTTTTCTGGATTTTTTTTTTTTGGATCCGGTGTACATGTGAAAAAATTAGGGACTTGGGGGGACAACTACTCCTTGTAGCAAATAAGAGATTTGTTTGAGGAGAAACACTGGCTGCTGGGACACTCCTGGCTTGGTGTAGGAGAGAGTTTGCATCGTTGTCACCTCATGCAATCCTGAGGATGATTGGGTGTTGTGAAATGAGCGGCTATTGGTTTTTCTTGTCAGGGGTTTTTAAACTTGCGAGTTGTCAACTTTTAAAAAAAATCTCTGCTTTTTTCATGCTGGGTTGTGATCTGAACATCACTTCCAAAGAAAGAAAAGCTTACTAGGGCTTTAACAGCCCAAGGTTTGCAAATCTGATAGTGAAGACCTCTTGATTGGGATTCCACTTTGGTGTCTGAAGTCATGTTGGGGCTGGAGTCAGTAAGTAAACTCACTGCACCTACTTTTAATAAATCTAGGTGATCTCAGGTCAGCTCCAGTATTTTCCAACTTTGTGGTACATTTCCTCCCTTATATGTCAAAATTGATATCATACCATATATAATAACTTAGATCTTGCTTTTATTTTTATTCTGCAGTCCTGGGAGCCATCCCAGGGCATCACACTTGCTAGGGAAGCTCTCTACCACTGAGCCTAAATACACAAATTTTTTAAACATAAAATTAATTTAAAATTTAAAAAGTACATATAATAAAATTTATTGACAGGATACAGAATAGCATCCCACTTCCTGAAACGCCCTCCAAACTGTCCTTTTGTGGGCACACCCTCCCCTCATCCCTGTCCTGCACCTGCTCTCTGCCAATGTACTTTTGTCTTTTTAAGAATGTTTGCCACACAGAATCCTGAAGTCTGTCATCTTTCAAGCTTTATTTCTTTTATTCAGTACCATTCCTCTCAGATTTGTTTCCTGAGTCAGTCAGTGGATCATTTTTTTCAAAGCCGAGTATTAGGCAGTTGCACAGATGTTGAAGTTTATTTATTCACTTACCTGTTGAGAAGCATCTGGGTTGTTTTTAGTTTGGGTAATTATGGGTAGAGGTGTTGTGCATGTTTTCATCTGAGTTTGGTTTGCACTTTTTTTCCCTGACTTTATTGCCCTGGCTGGGACCTTTGGTGCAATGTGGAGATCAAGTGGACCTCCTGCCTTGGCCTCATCTTAGGGAGGCACTTGGTCCTTCACTGTTAGGTATGATGTTTGCTGCAGGTTCTTAGTAAATGACCTTCATCAAGTTGAGCAAGTGCACATCTAGTCTTAGTTTGTGAAAAGGTTTTCCTCCCTCCCTCCCTCTTTTCCTCCCTCCTTCCCTCCCTTCCTCTCTCCCTCCCTCCCTGCTTCCCTCTCTCCTTCTTACTTTTGTTGGTTTGTTCACTCTTTCTTTCTTAATCAGGGATAGCCACTGAAAGTTGTCAAATACTTTTCTTATGTCATCTGAAGTGCACATGTGACACTTCTTCGTTAGACATTACTAAAATGGATCACATGGAATAAGTTTTGAATCTAGACTCAACCTTGATGCCCTGGATAAGCCACTTGATCATAGTATTTTTTTTATATTCTTGGATTTGATCATATTCTATCGAGGACTTTTTCTGTGATCACCTGAAGTATTGATCTGCAGTTTTCTTTTCTTGTACTACCTTTGTCTAGTTTTGCTCTCAGGATAATGCTGGCCCCATAAAGTGAGTTAGGAAGTACATATTCCCTCCTCTTCTGTTTCCTAGAAGAGACTGTTGAGTTGGTGGGCCTTGGCTTTTAGCTTGTAATAGGTATTCTCTATGGCATTAAACTTAAAAAATAATTTGTAATGTTTGCATAATGGTAATGAAAATCACAATATTTCTGTTAGCATCACAGCAAGTGATGTTTATTGGACACTTAGCATTCCTGAGAACACTGTTCCACGTGCCTTATTTGTCCTCATTTCCTTAAGCCAACAACCCTATGGAGGAAGTGCTATTATTTTCTCAATTTTGTATGCAGAGAGCAATAAGATGCAAAGAATAGAAGTAGATTGCTTGAAGTCACAAAGTTTCTATGTGACCAAGTAGGATTTGAATCCAGGTTGCCTGATTTCACAGCCCATGGACTTAACTATTACATCGTATGACTGAGTATATTATAACTTATTTGTTCAGGCTTCCATTTGGAATATTGAGTTTCTTGTGAAGATGTCATTGCCAGTTGCTAACAAATTCTTTAGGCTGGATTCTTATTTATTTATTTATTTTTAAATTTTTTTATTTTTAATTTTTAATCTTTTGGTACTGAAGATCAAACTCGGGACCTTGCGCTTGCGAGGCAGGTGTTGGAACCACTGAGCTAAATCCCCGGCCCCTTATTTTTTAAAAAAATTTATTTTATTGGTACATTTTAGGTATACAGTATAATTATATCCATCATTGGAAATTTGCACCTTTACATAATCTCTCTTGGTTCTTATTTTTCGCCCTTTCACTGCCCTCCCTTCAACCCCTCCATCCCTCCCTATTTACAAAGACTTTGTTTCCATTTTTTCATTTTCTCATATTAATTCCATTCCCTTCTTTCCTTTCCCCTACCCCTCCCACTCCCCTCCTCTTTGCCCCTTTGCTTCCTATTTCACATTATCTGTTATACCTTTTAGTCCTTATTTACACTTTCAGTTTCTCACACTAAGAAAATATTTGGTATTTACACATGTGTGTCCTATTTATTTCACTTAAGAGTATGGCCTCAATGTGCATCCATTTAGCTATAAATGTCTCTAATTTCTCATTTTTTATGGCTGAGTAGTACTCCATTTTATAAAAAAACCCACATTTTCTTTATCCAGTCTCCAGTTGATGGACATTTGGGCTGTTTCGAAGTTTTGGCTATTACAAACTGTGGTGCTATGAACGTGGGTGCACATATATCACTGTGGTATGATTCTTTTAATTCTTTGGGGAAGATACCCAGCAAGGAAATAGCTGGGTCAAATGGGACTTCCAGTTCTAGTTCTTTGAGGTATCTCCATACTGATTGCCATAGTGGTTGCACCAGTCTACATGCCTACCAGCAGTGGAGCAGTGTTCCTTTTTCCACACAGCCCCGACAGCATTTGTTGTTGGTTGATTTCATGATAGCAGCCATTCTTTCTGGACTGAGGTGGAATCTCAGTGTTGTTTTCATTTGCGTCTCTCAAATGACCAGTAATGTTGAACATTTTTTCATATGTTTATTTGCCATGTCTACTTCTTTGTGTGAGAAATGTCTGTTCATTTCAGATGCCCATTTTCTGATTGGGTCTTTAAATTTGGGATGTCTGATTTTTTTGAAGTTCTTTATAGATTCGAGATAGTAGACCTTAGTCTGAAGGAGCACTGGTGCAAATGTTTTCCCACATTATGGGCTGTCTTTTCACACTGTTGGTGGTTTCTCTTGCTGTGCAGAAGCTTTTTAATAAAAAGAGATCCCACTTGTTGATTGTTTGTGCTAGTTCATGGGCAACTGATGTTTTTGTTCATAAAGTCTTTTCTTATACCAGTATCTTCAAGAGTTCTACCTAACCTCTGTTCCAGCAGGTTCAGCGTTTCTATTTTTATATTTAGATCTTTAATCCATTTCGATTTTAGTTTAGTGCATGGTGAGAGATATAGTTCTAGTTTTAGTCTTTGGGAAGGTGAAACCCAATTTACCAGCACCATTTGTTAAAGAGACTATCTTTCCTCCAGCGAAGGTGTTTGGCTCCTTTGTCAAAGATGAGATGGCTGAGTGTGTCTGGAGTTGTTTTTGCATCTTCTAATCTGTTCCACTGGTCTTCAGGTCTGTTTCTTTGCCAGTACCATGCTGTTTTTCTCACAGTAGCTTTGTAGTATAGTTTCAGGTTGGGGGTTGTAATACCCCCTGCCATATCTCTGTTACCTAGAATTGCTTTTGCTATTCTGGGTCTCTTCTTGTTCCAAATGAATTTTTGGATTGTTTTCTCAAGGTCCGTGAAGTATGCTGCTGGGATCTCAATTGGGATTGCATTGAATCTATATAGCAGTTTTGGACATATGGTCATTTTCACTATATTGATTCTTCCTACCCAGGAGCAAGGAATATCTTTCCATTTTCTGATATCAACTTCAATCTCTTTTTTCAGAGTGCTATAGTTTTCAAAGAAGAGGTAATTGATTTCTTTTGTTAGGATGGTTCCTAGGTATTTCAGTTTTTTGGATGCTATTGTGAAAGGACTTGTTTGCCCTATTTCTCTCTCAGTGAGTCTGTTGTTCGTGTAGAGGAAAGCTATTGATTTTTGTGTGTTGACATTGTATCCAGCTACTTGACTGAATTTGGTTATTAAGTCTAGAAGACTTTTGGTGGAGTTCTTGGAGTCTTATATGTAGAGTATCATGTCATCTGCAAATAATGACAATTTGACTTCATTACCTATCTTTATTCTTTTTATTTCTTTCTCTTGTCTAATTGCTGTGGCTAATGTTTCTAAAACTATATTGAACAGGAGTGGTGATAGTGGACATCCTTGTCTTGTTCTTGATTTTAGTGTGAAGGATTTCAGTTTTTGACCATTTAGTATGATATTGGCTGTTGGTTTTTCATAGATGGCTTTTATCAGATTGAGGTAGAGACCGTCTATTCTGATTTTTGGTAGGGTTTTTATCATAAATGCATGTTGGATTTTGTCAAATGCTTTTTCTGCATCTATGGAGATGATCATATGGTTTTTGTCCCTGGCTCTATTGATATAGTGTATTACATTGATTGATTTGTGTGTGTTGAACCATCCCTGCATCCCTGGGATAAATCCCACTTGGTCAGGATATATGAATTTTGTGATGATCTTCTGCATTCTATTTGCCAGAATCTTATTAAGGATTTTTGCGTCTATGTTCATTAGTGAGATTGGCCTATAGTTCTCTTTTTCAGTTGGGTCTTTCTCTGCTTTGGGGATCCAGGTGATGCTTGCTTCCAGGAATGAATTTGGGAGTATTGCTTCCCTTTCAATTTCATTGAAGAGTTTAAACAGTAGTGGCAGCAGTTCCTCTCTAAATGTCTTGTAGAATTCAGCAGTGAAGCCATCAGGGCCCGGGCTTTTCTTAGTTGGGTTTTTAATTACATTTTCAATTTCATTGATTGATATTGGGTTGTTTAGAAGTTTTAGGTCTTCTTCATTCAACTTTGGTAATTCATATGTGTCTAGGAACCTGTCCATTTCTTCTGTGTTTTCCATGTTATTGGTGTATAGGTTCTTGAAGTAGGTATTGATGATTCTCTGGATTTCTGCTGGGTCTGTTGTAATTTCACCCTTTTTATTCCTAATTGCATGGATTTGGGCCTTTTCTTTCCTTTTTCTGACAAGGTTGGCTAAGGGTTTGTCAATTTTGTTGATTCTTTCCAAGAACCAACTCTTGGCTTCATTGATTTTTTTTTTTGTATCGTTCTCTTAGTCTCCATTGCATTGATTTCTCCTCTGATCTTTATAATTTCCTCCCTTGTATGAGCTTTGGGTTTGTCCTGCTCTTCTCTTTCTAGAAGCTTGAGGTGGAGCATCAGGTTGTTTAATTAGGCTCGCTCTGTTTTCCTAATATGAGTATTCACTGCTATGAATTTTCCTCGTAAGACTGCTTTCATTGTGTCCCATAGATTCCAATATGTTGTATTGTCATTGTCATTTATTTGAAGGAACTGTTTGATTTCTTCTTTAATTTCCTCTGTGACCCATTGGTTATTCAGAAGTGTGTTGTTTAATTTCCATGTGTTTATGAAGTTTTCGCAGTTTCTCTTGCTGTTGAGCTCCAGTTTCATCGCACTATGGTCTGATAATATACAGGGGATAACTTCAATTCCTTTGTACTTACCTAAATATGTTCTATGAGCTAGTTTGTGGTCTGTTTGTAGAATGACCTGTGTGCAGCTGAAAAGAATGTGTATTCTCGTTTTGTGGGGTGAAACACGCTGTAAAGATCTGTTAAGTTCATATGTTCAAGAGTTTGATTGAGTTCTAGTATTTCATTGGTTGTTTTTTGTCTAGTTGATCTATCTATTTGTGACAATGGGGTATTGAGTTCCCCCACTACTATTGTATTAGTGCTTATATGGTTTTTCATGTCCATTAGTGTTCATTTTATATAGTTGGGTGCACTAGTGTTTGGTGCATAGATATTTATGATTGTCATCTCTTCCTCTTGGATTGTTCCCTTTACAAGGATGTAGTGTCCTTCTTTGTCTCTCTTAATCAGTGTGAGTTGGAAATCCACTTGATCTGCAGAGAGGATAGCTACTCCTGCTTTTTTCCGGGTTCCCGTTGCATGGAGTATTGATTTCCACCCTTTAACTCTCAGTCTATGAGTTTCTTTTTGAATTAAATGTGTTTCTTTTATGCAGCATATTGTTGGATCTTGCTTCTTGATCCATTCTGCCAGTCTATTTCTTTTGATTGGTGAGTTGAGACCATTAACATTGATGGTTATAACTGATACGTATTGAGTTATCATTGTCATGACTTTTTCTTTTTGTTTGGTCTTCCCACTTTGCTTTTAATTTCTTGTCATGCCCGGTGGATTCATTCTGCTGGGCTTCCTGGGATTGTGATCCTCACTGTCTTTTCCTAGGATTTTGTCTAAAGTTTTTTGGAGTGCTGGTTTGGTATTCATGAAGTTCCTAAGGTGCTCTTTGTCATGAAAGTATCTTGTTTCGCCATCAAGTTTGAAAGATAGTTTTGCAGGGTACATCAATCTGGGTTAGAGATTGTTTTCCTTTAGGGCTTGAAACACATCACTCCAAGCACTTCTTGCCTTGAGGGTTTGCACTGAGAAGTTTGCTGTGATTCTGATGGGCTTTCCTTTGTATGTGATTTGTTTCTTTTCTCTAACTACTTGTAGAATTTTGTTCTACTGTTGGGTTTCTGGAATCTTAACAATTATATGCCTATGTGTAAAGTTTTTTTGATGAAGGTTATTTGGAGTCCTATATGCCTTGCTTATCTGTATGTCAGTTTCTTTCCCCCTGCTTGGGAAGTTTGCTGCCATCACTTCTGTGAACAGTTTTTTTATGTCATCTGCATTCTCTCCTGTTTCTTCATCGAGTCCAATTAGTCTTATGTTATTTTTCTTTGCATTGTCTAGCAGCTTCTGGATTGATTTCTCATGGTCCCTTACAATTTCAGAGAATTTTTTCTTTTCCTAGTCACTAATTGCAGTCTTATCGTCTATATCTGAAATTCTGTCTTCACATTGGCTCATTCTGCTGCATAGACTTTCAATGGAGTTTTTAATCTCCTGGAAATCTGTTTACATCTGTTATATGGATTCCATTTGTTTCCTACATTGGCATTCCGTCATGTTCCTCAGCTCCTCTTTTTTTTTTCAAATCTGTATCCCCTCTAGAGTTATTAATCATGTCTTGCACTATGGGCACAATCTCTGTTGTTATCTGAGAAAGTATTTCTTATTTCATTTTTTCCAGGTCCTCTTTTGTTGCCAGTTCAGGGAGTCCAGGTGGTTGAGTATCAGATTGTTCCATCTCATTTTCCTTTGGGATTGCTTTAGGTGATCTGGAAATCTGGTTCTGAGGCTTGTTTACCTGTCTTCTCATTTTGATGGGGGCGGGGGGGGGGTCATGTTCCTGGTGCCCACGTGGCTCAGGGAGGTCTAATTTTTTAAAGTTCTTTATAGATTCGAGATAGTAGACTTTTGTCTGAGGGACAGCTGGTGAAAATTTTTTTCCCCACATTGTGGTTGTCTCTCCGCACTGCTGGTGGTTTGAAAAGATTCCCCTTGTTGATTGTGCTAGTTCACGGGCAACTGAGGTTTAGATCATAAAATCTTTTCCTACACCAATGTCTTCAAGAGTTCTTCCTAAACTCTCTTCCAGCTGGTTTAGTGTTTCTGTTTTAATATTTAGATCTTTAATCCATTTAGATTTTAGTTTAGTGCATAGTGAGAGATATGGGTCTAGTTTTAGTCTTTGGCAAGTTAAAACCCACTTTTCCCAGCACCATTTATTAAAGAGGCTATCTTTCTTCCAGTGATGGTGTTTGGTACCTTTGTCGAAGATGAGGTAGCTGAGTGTGTCTGGAGTTGCTCCTCCTCTTCTAATCTGTTCCACTGTTCCTCAGGTCTGTTTCTTTGCCAGTTCCATGCTGTTTTTCTCACAGTAGATTTGTAGTATAGTTTCAGGTTGGGGGTTGTGATACCCCCTGCCATGTTTCTGTTACCTGGAATTGATTTTGCTATTCTGGATCTCTTCTTGTTCCAAATGAATTTTTGGGTTGTTTTCTCAAGGTTTGTGAAGTATGCTGCAGGGATTTCAATTGGGATTTCATTGAATCTATATAGCAGTTTTGTAAGTACGGCCATTTTCACTATGTTGATCCTTCCTACCCAGGAGCAAGGGATGTCTTTCCATTTTCTGATATTGTCTTCAATCTCTCTTTTCAGAGTGCTATAGTTTTCAGAGAAGAGGTCTTTGATTTCTTTTGTTAGGTTGATTTCTAGGTATTTCAGTTTTTTGCTTGCTATTGTGAAAGGACTTGTTTGCCCTATTTCTCTCTCAGTGAGTCTTTTGTTTGTGTAGAAGAAAGCTATTGATTTTTGTGTGTTGACTGTGTATCCAGCTACTTTCCAGAATTTGGTTATTAAATCTAGAAGAATTTTTGTGAAGTTCTTGGGGTCTTCTGTGTAGAGTATCATGTCATCTGCAAATAATGACAGTTTGACTTCTTCATTTCCTATTTTTATTCCTTTATTTCTTTCTATTGTCTAATTGCCGTGGAGAATGTTTCCAGAAGTATATTGAACAGCAGTTGTGATAGTGGACATCCTTGTCTTGTTCTTGATTTTAGTATGAAAGATTTCAGTTTTTGACCATTTAGTATGATATTGGCTGTTGGTTTTTCATAAATGGCTTTTATCAGATTGAGGTAGAAACTGTCTATTCCAATTTTTTGTAGGGTTTTTATCATAAATGCATGTTGGATTTTGGCAAATGCTTTTTCTCCATCTATTGAGATGATCATATGGTTTTTGTCCTTGGCTCTATTGATACAGTATATTACATTGATTTGTGTATGTTGGACCATCCTTGCATCCCTGGGATGAATCCCAATTGGTCAGGGTGTATGATCTTCTTGATGATCTTCTGCATTCTGTTTGCCAGTACCTTATTAAGGATCTTTGCATCTATGTTCATTAGTGAGATTGGCCTGTAGTTCTCTTTTTTGGTTGGGTCTTTGTCTGCTTTGGGGATCAAGGTGATGCTTGTTTCCAGGAATGAATTTGGGAGTATTGCTTCCATTTCAATTTCACTGAAGAGTTTAAACAATAATGGCAGTAGTTCCTCTCTAAATGTCTTGTAGAATTCAGCAGTGAAGCCATCAGGACCTGGGCTTTTCTTAATTGGTTAAGTTTTTAATTACATTTTCAATTTCATTGATTGATATTGGGTTGTTTAGAAGTTTTAGGTCTTCTTCATTCAACTTTGGTAATTCATACGTATCTAGGAATCTGTCCATTTCTTCTGTGTTTTCCATTTTGTTGGTGGAAATAGGTATTGATAATTCTCTGGATTTCTGTTGGATCTGTTGTAATTTCACCCTTTTCATTTCTAATTGCATGGATTTGGGCCTTTTCTTTCCTTTTTCTGATAAGGTTGGCTAAGAGTTTGTCAATTTTGTTCATTCTTTTAAAGAACCAACTCTGGCTTCATTGATTTTTTTTATATCGTTTTCTTAGTCTCCATTGCATTGATTTCTCCTCTGATCTTTATAATTTCCTCCCTTGTATGAGCTTTGGGTTTCTCCTGCTCTTCTTTTTCTAGAAGCTTGAGGTTCAGCATCAGGTTGTTTAATTGGTCTCGCTCTGTTTTCCTAATATGTGTATTCACTGCTATGAATTTTCCTCATAAGACTGCTTTCATTGTGTCCCATAGGTTCTGATATGTTGTATTGTCATAGTCATTTAATCGTAGGAACTATCTGATTTCATCTTTAATTTCCTCTGTGACCCATTGGTTATTCAGAAGTGTGTTGTTCAATTTCCATGTGTTTATGAAATTTTTGCTGTTTCTTTTGCTATTTATCTCCAATTTCATTGCACTGTGGTCTGATAATATACAGGGGATACCTTCAATTCCTTTGCACTTATGTAAACACATTTTATGAGTGAGTATGTGTGAGAACGACCCATGTGCAGTTGAAAAGAATGTTTATTCTGATTTTGTGGGGTGAAACACTCTGTAAACATCTGTTACGTCCATTTGTTCAAGAGTTTGATTGAATTCTAGTATTTTGTTGCTTGCTTTTTGTCTAGTTGATCTATCTATTTGTGACATTGGAGTATTGAGGTCCCCCACTACTATTGTATTAGTGCTTATGTGATTTTCCTGTCTGTTAGTATTTGTTTTACATAGTTGGGCGCACTAGTGTTTGGTGCATAGATATTTATGTTTGTCATTTCTTCCTCCTGGATTGTTCCCTTTACAAGTATGCAAGTGTCCTTCTTTGTCTCTCTTAATCAGTGTTGGTTTGAAATCCACTTCGTCTGCAAAGAGGATAGCTACTCCTGCTTTTTTCCAGTCCCTCTCACATGGAGTATTGCTTTCCATCCTTTAACTTTCAGTCTATGTGTTTCTTTTTGAATTAAGTGTTTTTCTTATATGCAGCATATTGTTGGATCTTGCTTTTTGGCCCATTCTGCCAGTCCATTTCTTTTCACTGGTGAGCTGAGACCATTAACATTGATGGTTATAACTGGTTCGTATTGGCTTGTCATTGTCATGACTTTTTCTTTTTGTTGGATTTTCCTCCTTTGTGATTAATTTCTTGTCCTGCTTGATGGATTCATTCTGCTGAGAGGGGTTGTGATCCTTGTTGTCTTTTCCTAGTATATTGTCTAAAATGTTTTGGAGTGCTGGTTTGGTATTCATGAAGTTCCTAAGGTGCCCTTTGTCATGCAAGTATCTTATTTCTCCATCAATTTTGAAAGATAGTTTTGCAGGGTACATCAGTCTGGGTTGGAGGCTGTTTTCCTTTGGGGCTTGCAATACTTCACTCCAAGCTCTTCTTGCCTTGAGGGTTTGTGTTGAGAAGTTTGCTGTGATTCTGATGGGCTTTCTTTTGTATGTGATTTGTTTCTTTTCTCTAATTACTTGTAGAACTTTTCTTCTGTTGGGTTTGTGGAATCTTAACAATTATATGCCTATGTGTAGATTTTTTTTGATCAAGGCTATTTGGAGTCCTATATGCCTCACTTGTCTGTCTTTCAAGTTCTTTTCCCCTCCTTGGGAAGTTTTCTGCCATCACTTCTGTGAACAGTTTTTTTTATGTCATCTGCACTCTCTCCTGTTTCTTCATTGACTCCAATCAGTCTTATGTTATTCTTCTTTGGATCATCTAGCAGCTGCTGGATTGATTTCTCTTGGTCCCTTAAAATTTTGGAGCAATTTTTCTTTTCCTGGTCACTAATTGCAATCTTGTCTTCTATATCTGAAATTCTGTCCTCACACTGACACATTCTGCTGTGTAGATTTTCAATGGAGTTTTTAATCTCCTGGAAATCTGTTTGCATCTGTTTTATGGATTCAAGTTGTTTCCTATGTTGGCATTCCATCATGTTCCTCAGATCCTCTATTTTTTTATCTGTGTCCTCTCTAGATTTATTAATCATGTCTTGCACTATGGGCACAATCTCTGCTGTTATCTGAGAAATCATTTCTTATTTCATTTTTTCCAGATCCTCTTTCGTTGCTAGTTCAGGGAGTCCAGGTTGTTGAGTATCATAGTGTTCAATCTCATTTCCCTTTGGGGTTGCTGTAGGTGATCTGGAAGTCTGGTTCTGAGGATTGTTTACATGTCTTCTTATTTTGACGGTGGAGGGTGTTTGCTGCTGGTGCCGGCGTGGCTCACCTTCTCTGTGCTGGTTGTGGTGGTAAGTTGGCTTGGAAACCTCCTACTTTGCACTCAGAAATGTGGCATATCGACCCGTAAGCCTCCTCTGCCCTGGGAGCTGTAGCACGTCGACCCAGAAGCTTCCTCTGTGCTGGGAGCTGTAGCACATGGACCTGGAAGCCTCTTCTGTGCTGGGATCAGTGGTAGGTTGGCCCAGAAGCCTCCTACTCTGCACTGGGAGCTGTAGCACATTGACCCGCAAGCTACCTCTGTGCTATGCTGGATTCTTAGAAGTGGTATTTCAGGCTTCAGCGCAATTCCATTGTATAAGCTAATGCACATTGCTTGCTGTATCGCCTTCCAGGGTTGTGAACAAATGTGAAATCCCAGTAGCTGTATTTGAGGCTCCTCACTTGAGTTTTCTTGACAGAAGTGAATATTATAATTATTTTATATCTTTTTATTTTTTATTTTCCACTGCTGGGAATTGAACCCTGGGCTTTGCACATGCTAGGCAAATGCTTTACCACTGAGCTACAGCCCAGGCCCTACGTATTTGTAATTCACTTTGATTCCAGAATGGTTCTATCTCATTTCTGTACTTTTCCTTCCTTCTTTATTAGTGAAGCTGAGTATTTGTGCAAATACTTATTGACCACATATATTTCATTGCTTGAGAGAAAGGGTTCTTATCCACTCCCCACTTTTTTCTAAAGGGATAATAATATTGGTAATAGTATTTTCTTAATGATTTATAGGAGCTTCAGATATATTCCACATAGAATCTTTCATCCTTTTTGAAAAAATTGTTTTGGCATACAGATTTTTTGTCTAGTGAAAACTGTATGCCTTTTCCTGGTATTTTTCATTTAGTCTCAGGTCTAGCATTAAAGCTACATATGTGTTCCACATGGTCTTTTGTGTATTTTCCTACTCTTTGTATAGTTTAATTTTTCTAAGAATTGAACTTTTTTTTTGTTTGGAATTTATTTTAACGTGAGATGAAGAAAGAGATGGGGTGGGCAGATCTCACAGCTAATTTGAGCTGTGTTTATTAGAAGTCTTTGGCCACACATTCCTCCTGTCATCTTTGCTCCATACTTATTCTCTGTTGTGCTGGTGGCAACTTTTGTGACATCTATTTTGTTTTGTTTACTCACTAATTAATTGTTGTAGTTTATTAGCATGTTAATTATCTGGTAGGGCAAGACTCTTTCCCTTTTGTTATGAAAATACCTCATTTGCTATTAGCACATGTTTATCTTTCCAGGTGAACTTTAGGATCTCTGTTAATATTCTCTGAAATCCCTCTAGGTTTAGATAAATCTGTAAATAGTTTGTGGGAAAATGGCATTTCACAGAGTTGATTCTTCCTACTCCCAGTGTGCTTCCTCCTTTGATCAAGGTGCTAAAGAAATCAGTTAAGATTCATGATTATATCCCTATCTCTTTCTTGCATTTATTTGTGAATGTTATTCCGGTATTTATTGGTACTATTGTTTTATTACTTATATAATCTTTTAACATATTTCTTCTTTATATTTTATTCTTAAAAGTTTAAAATTACATAATAATAGTAAAAATAAGTTTAAGATACAAACCAATACTATTAAATATTCCAATAAAGTTTTATTATTAAAGAATTTTAAAATTCATACTCTAGCTGAAAAAAGAATTTAACTGATGACCATTGGTTAAATTATTTTTCATTATGCTGTATAACTTTTCTTTTATTTCTAATTTTCTATTTTTTAAAATCAGTCATAGTTAAATGTGGCAAAATGTTTTATTAACACCTATTGAAGTGTTACTGCAACATGATGTGAATAGGTATCTATAGAAACTATTCCTGAAGGAAACCCTAAATAGATATGACCCTTTTAAAATTTTTAATATGGTATTGAATTTGATTTATTTTTAATTTCTATGAAAGTTTTGCTTTTATATTCTTGAGATAAGTTTGCATAGAGTTTCTTTGTTAGATTTTTGGTGTCGGGATTATACTGCCTGCAAAATGAATTGATTTTCATGTTTCTCTATGTTCCAGAATATTTTTGTGAATCATAGAAATTATCTGTAACTTGAGAGTTTGAAAGAGTATGTATAATAACACTGCACACCCTATAGTCTTCTTCGAAAGTAATTTTGAACACACTTCAGTTTCTTCCAGTGATACTTTTCTATGTGGTTAATTCATATTTTCCCAAAGAAGTATCAATTTCATTAAGATTTTAAAAACTAACACAATCAAGCATTTTTTAAATTAAAACTTGTTCTGTAATTGTGATTATATAACCTTTTTTCAGTACTAGCTTACATGTTTCTTCTTTTCCTCAGTTGAACCGGACTATATTTGATTTTATTAAATTATGTTTATTTATTTTATTAATTTATATTTATAAATTTTTCCTTTTTAAGAGTTACTAATTATGGCTTTACTATTTTTAAAAAACCTGTTACTTCCTTTGTTTTATTTTTTGACATGTTGAATTAAGTGATTTATTTATTTTTCTTCTTTTTTGATTGATGTATTTGACTTTGAGGATAGTACAGTCATTCTTGGTGCTTTACAAATAGTTTGTAATTGCAGTTTTATACTTTTCTGCAATTACTTGGGAGATAGGTTCTTTATTTCTAAGTTGTCAAGGTGTTTTTATGTAGGTATTTTTAAATACCTAAGTTTTTATTTTACATTGTCTGGAGAATGTTACCTTTGAATGTAGCTTTTTGTTTGTGTTGTGGTTTATGTTTTGTTGTGTTTGTGTTATGGTTTGTGTCCCCCCACAGCTTCACGTGGTCAGAGGTAGGGCTTTTTCAGAGGTGGCTGAATCTGGAGTGTGTGATGCTGGGATTAAGGGTATGTGATTGCTAAATCAGTTCACTGATTGGTTTGGCATCGCCCTAATCCCAGCTACCTGGATACAATATAAGGGACAGAATGAGACTTGTCTACTCCTTGCTTGCTTGCTTTTGCTGTCTTCTGCTTGCCATGAGCTATTTCTCCTGTGTTGCCCCTCTGCCGTGCTACCCTGCCTTGGAGCTAGCTGATTACAGACTGAAACCTCTACAAACTGAGAGCTAAATAAACCTTTCCTCATTTCACTTTGGGTGTTGGGTATTTTGTCTCGGCAGTGAGAAAAGCACCTATGACAGTTTGTTTTGGTCATTTCTCTTGGGACAAGGAGTATTTGTCATTCAGCTGTCTTCCAGGTCTGCCATCTCCTCCATCACTTCCCTCTGCTTGTCTTTTTCTTTTCATTCTACAGGAATCTCAAATTATTTTTCTCCTCAATGATTTCATTTTCATCACTATTGGCTCTTCTTTCTATTGACCCTTATCCCCAATTATGTTGTTTGCCTTTCTGGTTTTTTTAAGCATTTCAAGACATTTTAACCATGTCTTGTCCACCTATATAGTAGTTAACCTGGATTATAATCTCAGTCTTGCTCTCCAATTATTGATTTTTCTTTTTCATAGACCATTTATTTGGCATGATATTCAGATTACAAATAGGTTCTAAAATTTACTTCGGTTTCCTATAGTAAATTCTCCTTAAAAGAACAGAATTTCTCTTTCTCCTGTTGTGGAGAATTTTCAAGGTTTTTTGCACTATCCAGCTTTGTATGAAGATACCTGGGCCATGCACATGAGCAAACTTTCTTTTCCCTGCGGAGTGAACTGGCCACTCTCACCTGGCCACATCATGTCGGTTATTAGCATTGCTTATGCCAAAGGGCTGATTGACATATGTCTTAGTCACTTTTCTCATGGCTGGCTCAAAATACCCAACACCTGCATATTAAAGGAGGAGAGGCTTATGTTGACTCAGATTTTAAGTTTCAGTCCTTACGTGATTGGGTGGCTCCAGGCAGAAGCAGCTTGGTGGAGGAAAGCTGCTCATGTCATGGCAGACAGGAAGTAGAGAGCAAAGGGCAGAGCCCTGAAGGGAGATATATACTTCTAGGTCACACTTGCAGTGACTGCCTCTTGTGACCAGACACCAATCCAATAACAAACCAGGTGTAATCCAGTTACCTTCCAAACACAGGAGGCTTTGGGGCCATTTTGGGCTTAAACCATAACACTGTGCATGGTCTTTGGCTGACTTCCCAGTGTGAGTGTTGACACTTGTGGGGTTACTCAGCTTGCTTGAGAAGAAATTTGCTCCTGCTGCCTGGTAGTTTAAATATTGAGATGGAGCTTTAGTCATTCTATCTTCCATCATTGGATACCCCTTTTGTTTCTTAAATCTAGAGACAGTGCATGAAAATCTACTACCTGCTGTATATTCCCTTCCCTGGTTCTTACCTTTCCTCTTTTTTCTTAATCTCCAGAAGTCAGTGGTTTCTGGTCTGGTTGAGTTGCATTTCCAGGAATTGGGGTATCTAATGGGTGAGGATAGACAGACATAGTGGTGGGGTTCACTGATTGGTTTGGCATTGCCCTAATCCTGGCTACTCTTGACAGCAGTTTCTATCAGTAGCAGAAGCCTCATATTTCTGAAATAGGGATTCACACAGAGGGATCAGTCTGTATACCCTCCACGGTCCACCTGGCACATCCCAATTAGTATTTCAGGGGCTCATTCACATTCAGCATCTTTTATGTATATTTCCTTCAATGGGAATGTGGGAAAGAGTGAATCACATGCTTTTGCCTAATTACCATAATATCCTAGAATGCCTGTTCAAATTTTAACCTGAAAAATTTCATTTGTTTGCAAAGAAAAAGAAATTTAACTAATGGATAGTGTCAGGAGCAACTGAGTACATCTAATATTTACTAACTTGCTTTTGTCTTCTGCAGGTTTGCACTTCTCATATATGGCTTACTTCGCATAGTTATCTTACAGAACCATGGATTAGGGATTTCTACCCTCCTCATTTTAGTTAAAGTGACTTGCCCCACATCTCTCAGGTAGATTGTGATAGTTTTGAATTTACAACTTCTGAGTAAAAACTCTTAAACTATTTCCTCCATACTAAACATCTCTGAAGGGAGAGATGACTGAACGCTTCTGACAGGGAGTTTGACAAGAAATTACCCCAGTGCTGTAGGCAGAATGATGTCTCCCTCAAAGATGTTTATGCCCTAATCCCTGGAACCTGTGAATTTGTTATGCTGTGTGGCAGTTAAGGGGGAGCTAAAGCTGCAGACAGAGTTGAGGTTGCTGTTCAGCTCACCTTGAGTTGCATCTTACTCTGGGTTCTCATGGTGGTCCCAGTGCAGCCACATGGGTCTTTTTGGGTGAAAGAGGGAGGCAGGAGAAAGAGTTAGCCAGAGAAGGGGACTGGATGACCTATGGAAAGGTCAAGGTGATGTGAATTCTGGTTTGAAGATGGAGGGGGTCATGAGCCCAGGAAGGGGCAGCCTCTAGTGGCTGTAACACACCAGGACATAGATCCTTCTCTGGAGCTTCTAGAAGGGTCAAAGCCCTGCTGACATTTGAATTCGGCCAAGTTAATCACTTTGGGATTCTCAGTTACAGAACTGTAAGATCTGAGGCTGTTCAAGGCCACAAAAACTTAAGGTAGTTTATTATAGCAGCAATGGGAAACTCCGACTCAGTGTATCAGATATTGGTCACTGCCTGACTTTCTGCAAAGCAGACAGCTGGGAAGTCTGGAGTAATGGACTGTGTGTGTCCACCACACAGGGCCTTTATGCCAGCATTCACGTGTTACTGTTTGATGGTTATATATGGGTTTGCTCATTTGGTTGTCACCCTCCCCCAACTAGAATGTAAGGTCCCTTGAGCAGAACCTTGGTCTAGCGCCTTTCTGGCTGTGTGCCCAGTGTCTAGCATAGTGGAGAGGCTCAGCAAATATTTGTTGGATATTTTTGCCAGATAACATTGTCACCACTAACTTACATCTTTACAAACTATATAAGTGATAATAGAAATCGGAAGAAAAAAGAAACTGAGTTAAAATTATTGCAATCAAAATAATAATTTTCAATGTCCCTTTCTAGCGTTCAGTCATATGAAGAATTTTTTTTATGGATATAAATATCCCTCACTGAATGGTAAAAAAGGTGGCCATCACAAAATGAACATAATACTGCATGTTGCATTTTATAAATTGGGTGTTCCATGCTGCATTTTCATCACAATGTATTTTAAATAAAGATAACTATGTTTTTATTGTAATTGCCATTTCATAGGCTGGTTGGCATTCCATTGAATAGATAGGTCATAAATATTTATTGATGTTTATTTAAAGTATCATGGGTTATTTAAGATGTTTTATTACTGTTAATCAGACACTTGGTGTGTGAGTTGGCTACAGATCACTTCAACTCCGCAGGTGTTAGGGTGTTTGCAGCCATCCCCTGTCCTGTGCTAACTGGCCTGGCTGCTGATGCTGCTGGTGGAACTGGAGCGGAACCGGAGTGCGTCCGTGTGTCTGTGTGGAGCTCTGTCACCTGGCGATCTGCTGTGGAGTTTTTGAGTGGCATTTGATTTTTGTTTAAATTTATTCAGAGGGTGAACTCCACCTGGCACCAAGTGTCTCCACCTTGTCTCTTCCACTTGAGTTTGTGCTTCTACCTCAAATTGCTCCTCCACAGAAGTCCAAGGCCCTCTGTCACACACCAAGGTTGATACAGAGCACAGATGGGACAGTGGAGGCCAAGAAGAGCCACCAGCTGGAAGCCGAGGCATAAGGGTGGTTGCTATCAGGCGAAGACATTGCCTTCCACACATCATATGGTGCCCTTCGCTTTTTAAATAGGTGATGTTTTCCTTATCTTCTCTTTTTGACAGTCTCTTGGTTTTCCTACACACTGACTGCTCCTCTGATAACAAAATAAGAAGGAAAAACAAAATTTTAACCCCTGACTTAATTTCACAAGGACAGGGAGAAGTCTGGGCTGGGGGAGGGCATCTCCCCAGGCAGCTGTGATTGCCCAAGCCAGCAGAGTGCAGTGTGTTAAAATGAGCAGAGGTAAGCCGGAAGGAGAAGGAGGTCCACTCTGAGGCATCTCTGGACAGTTGTTTTGCCTAAGATGGCAAGAGCATCATCTTTCCATCTTGAGCCAAGCAAACCATAAACGGATATGTAGGCTCCCAGGGTGCTGTAAATGTCCCTTGGTGGCCTTTTCTTCTTGGGGTTTGCTTTCTAGTACTCAAGTGCATGGGAACTAGGGTATGAAGGAGGGAAAGAAGGAGCAACAGGAAGCACACTTGCTTGGTGTAGAAAGTTCTGAGCATCAGCACGGAATGAGGATCTATTCTAGGAGACACCAGGAATGACGTCTTTTATGTTGATGTTGTGCAGGACTGGTCTGTATTGTTCTGCTACCAGAGGACAGAGAAACTTCATGTTGCTCATGCAGCTTTATAGTTTCTGCCTTAAAAACATTTGTGGATAGGAAACTTGGCTCCCAAGGTCAGGGGCGTTGTCCAGAGCAGGAGTGCAGGACAGTGAGTCTAGAGGCAGGGGCCCTACTTCTGCACCTAGCTTCTGCATGATCTCTTTTGTTCTCAGTTTGCTTATCTATGAAATGTGAGCATTTGTGCTGAACTGTCTTTGCATTAGTAACACTAAATCTCTCTAATTTGATCATTAATTTTAAATCACTAGCCTCTTTGAGGATGTTGGAAATATGCATCCTTCTAAGGCTAATTTACAGCCAGAGCAATACAGTTTTGCTCCCAAGCATGCCCTGAATCATTATTCATTTTTATTTCATAAGAATTACTCTTGTAAATGTGATTTTCTGTTGGTTTCCGAAAGTCATTGAAATTGCACAGCTCGATGGATTTCTTTTGCATGTCATAAATTTCTAGGCATAGTAGAAGTCACTGTTTTCCAAAGAGAGGTCCTTGGAGCATCAGCATCAGCACCCCCTTGTGGTCCCTTGTATGGTTATTAGCAATGTGCAATCTTAGGTCCCACCGCAACCTGCTGGGTCTCTGAGGAGACCCAGAAACTCTGCTTAACAAGGTCTCTTATCACACAGGAAAGTAAAGTTTGAGAAGCATTGCTATGAGTCAGGACACAGGTGCTGAGGTTTTGCCCCATGCATTTGAACAAACACTCTACTCAAGCATACAGATTGACCATTACAGTTTGGAGCCCGACTATTCCCCAAAGGCCATGTGTTGAAGGCTTAGTGACCAGGCTGTAGCCCTCCTGGGAGGGGGTGGGACCTTTAGGAGGTGGAACCTAGTGGAAGGAAGTGAGATCATTGGGGGTGTGCCCTTGGAGGGGATATTTGGGCCCCAGCCACTTCCTGTCTCTTTCTCTGCTTCCCAGCTGCCATGGCCATGAAGTGAGCAATCTCTTCCACCATGGGCTCCCACCATGATGTTCTGTCTCACCACAGGCCCAAAGCAACCAAGGACTGAAACCTCTAATACTATGTGCTGAAATAAGTCTTTCTCCACATAAATTATTTATCTCAGTATTTTTGTCACAGTACTGGAAAGCTGTCTAACATGTTGACTGTACTTCAGACTGACAGGGCCATGTTGGAAATGCTGAGATCAAGACCCTTCTGAGTTAGTGATGCAGCTGTGTCTTTCTTGAGGGCCTAAAGGTATATATAGAGAAGCTGTGGGCCTTCTTAGGGCAGAAAGGAGAGTGAGCCTCCTTTCCTCCTGAAATGGAAGGCCAAACTCCCAGAGTTTTCAGGAATGGTGCCTTTATTGACCTCAGAGAGAGTTGCAGGTGCATGGGATATACTGGGGCACTGGCACGCTAGGAAGACAGCAGGCAGGGCACAGAGGGCTTTTCTGAGAGCTAGGAGGAGGCACAACATTCATGATTTGGCTGCCATCCCTGTTCTGCAGCACTGTTTTGTTGGCTGGCTCTGGGCTGTGACTTCCTGCACTGTGGAGATGATGGGCACCAGTGGGTGCTGCCAGAATTGAGCAGCAATATGAGCTGCTCTTTCTGGAGAGCCCAGCTGGATCTCAGCATTGGTCCAAGGGTTTGTGTTACTGGTTGAATCTGCAGAGTGACCCACAGCGCTGAGGGTGCTTACAGATGTTTGTTAGCATGTGTTTATTAACATGCTTGTGTCCATGCAGCACGCATACATGCACATACACACATGTGCCCTTGTAAGCATAGGTCCCCAGGAGAGGGCATTGTGAAGTTTCTGTGTTTACCCAGCCTTGCTGGCACTTACCTGGAAGATGGTGATCACATAGGACCCACCAGGCATTTCCTCACTGTAAACTTGCTCTCACTGAGCTCAGCATTGCTGTGCAGTTCCTCTTCCCACTCTGACCGCTGTCTCCCCTCAGAGTACTCAGCTCACTTCTTCCATCCTCTGTTGCCTTAAACATTAGCAGGGTGCCACTGGGGCCATCTGATGCAGTGGCACCAGCTCTTACCTGCACAGATGCCCAACATAGTGTGAGGAGGGTGAGACCCTGGCTGGGGACCATTTGGAGAAGGAGCTGCCCTTGCCCATATGAGCCAAGGTGCTGTCCACACAGGGTTTCTGTCTGCACCTGCCTGACCTCTGCTTTGTACAAAACCCAGCCCTTTAATCATTCCTGATGAAAAGCTCCTAGGATTGCCTGTAAACCAGGTCCCCTGAGTATCCACAACTGTGCCAGTATCCAGGAAGCAGGGTCTCTGTTCTTCCTCCTTCACAGTCATCCCAGGTGTCCCTTGGCTCTAGTGTCTCTGCATCTTCCCTCAGGCCCACTTCTTGTCACCTGGCACCTGCATGTTCTCAACCTGTTCTCACCTGTTTGGTTTCTTAGGCCCAAGCTGTTGATGGTTCCAGGCCACCACCCTGGATGGGTTTCCTGACACAGTGCTGTGCGGGTGGAGATTGCATTCGCTTCCTTCCACATGATGTACACAATGGGGCTGGACCTGGCATCCTGCACTTGAGGCCTCCTACATCTAGCTCCAGCCTGTCTCGGAGGGCCCAGCCTGTTCCACAGACTGGAAGGTCAGGATGTGTGTGGAGGACAAGTGAATGTGACAGTGTGCACTCTGGGTGATAGATCACGTAAAGAAAGACTTTCATTCCTTTCAACACTTGTGAAGTGTTCACAGAATGACAGGCTTGCAGATGTTTAATCTGGATCCTCTCTTGGCCTACCTCAACTCCTACGTCCTTGACCCTTTACTGTAGCTATTTGTCAGATTTTCCTTTTCAGACATCTTCATAATTAATTGGATAGAGTTAAGCTGACTTTTATTGGGGAGCAACTCTCTGTTGGTACCATTTGGAGCTACTAGGAACAGTCTTTGTCCTGGAGACACGAAGAGCCCAGTGGGAAGATGATGGGATGTAAACCAAAGGACAGGTGTGAATTCCCCTAAATGTGACTTTGGGGGACACTAGTTCCCACTGGCAGGGTTGTATGCAGCACACACCACAATTGGCTTGTGCATTCATATTTTAACTTTTTAACTTTAAAATTTCAAATCAACAAATAACACTTGGATACATGTAAGATATACAAAGTGATGATTTGATATGTACATTGTATAATGATGACTACTGACGTATTAATGAATACATCCATCGGCACCTTTGGTTACCATTTGTGTTGTGTGTGTGTGTGTGTGTGTGTGTGTGTGTGTGTGTGTGTTGTGAAGACACTTTAAATCTACTCTTTATCAAATTTAATTTAAACTACAGTATTAACTTCTTACCTTGTTGCCCTGGAACTCCACAACTTACTCATCTTAGGAAAACAAGTTTGTGCTGTTTGAATAACCTTTCATTTTCTCCCACCCTTTAGTCCTTAAAATGAACTATTATTGCCAAGTAATTAATAGATTACTTCCTGCTTGTGAAGATAGAAGACATTGCAGATAATGACGGTGTCCTCTTGGAGCACCTCTGTCCCTGTTCCCAATATCTTCACAACTTTCCAGAAGCCAGGCCATAATTAGATGGGTGAGATCTGGTTTATATCCATTTTTGCTTCTTCACAGGCAACATGATCTTTTACTATACTTAGATAGTAGCAGCCTGTGCATTTCAGCCTGCATCTTATGTGAGAAGTTGATCTACCTCCTCCTTTTCAATATCAAAAGGGTCTCCCAGGATATCCCATGTCCCTTCCATCCCCTGGCAGGGAGCCACAATCTCAGTTTCCTGACTTTCCAGCTTCCAGGTCGGTGTAATCAGTGGGGAGTTCAGGAGAAAGAGTACAAGAAGATTCTCTCTGATCCCCTCGCTCCCCTCCCACTCTGCTTCAGGCCATGTTCCTAGCTGTGTGTGTGTGTGTGTGTGTATCTGGGGACAGCCCTGCCCTTCATGACCTGTCCCAGAGCACCCCACCTCTTTTGCCTCTCCCTCCTGGAGATACTAGCAGTTCCCCCCTGTTGCTAATCTCTGGCATGCCTTGACATCCCCTCCAACTGTGCCATCACTTACAAAGTCAGTTCCTTGTATTAAATCCCCTCCATTTGAAACATCTACTCAGACTTCCATTTTCCTCTCTAGCCTTGAGCTCTGCCTCATTCATGTGGATATAACAGAGATTATTTTTCTCTTTTTAGCCCACCCTATCTTGTTGGACATTTGAGTTGTTTTTATTATTTTTCTAATCACAAATAGTGCTAGCATTGAATATTCTTGTAGACAGCCCTTAGTGCATATGTGTAAGGCAGTTCTCTAGTTGACAACAAGCAGTGGTGTCACCAGCTCAGTTATTTACCTTTAACACTGAAGGCTGTTCACATGGGCTCTGGAGCTCAGATGCTTCCACATTCCTGCAGTCCCTGGCAAGTGGCTATGCAGGGAGAAGACATCTAGTAAGTAGCTGTTGACTGAATGGAAAGAATGATATCTGTTTGCAGATGAGAAAGTGTTGCCCTGTTGACCTTAGAGGAAGCACTGTCAGGATTTTTGGCTTTATTTCAAGGCTGCTGACCCTGAACAGAGTACATGTTATTTTGGGGGCCTCCAATCCTAGAGTAGTTGATCTAGAACCAGAGTCTGTTGCTTTCTTCAGTATCAAAGTTTACAGTGAGTGTTGTGGCCAGTGTAAATGGAAAGGTACATTTTCCCTATGACAGGGACCAGGTATATACTGTGGTAAAGAACAGTGCTGAGACTTTGAGGCTGGATGCAGTTATGGATAGTGATTATTATGGGTTAATACCACAAAATATCTCAGGAGGAACCAAGCAGCTGCTGCTTGGAAAGCACAGAGTCCCCTTCCCTCCCTATGAGTTGATAGACACTCCCATTGTGTGCTGGTGTCTTCCACCCCACAAGGTGATTAGACAAGGAAAAATACTTAAAATGAACATCCAGGACACCTTGAAAACTCCACAGTGTGACAGAAACCCCATGGACAGAAAGAAATGCATACTTAGAAAGGAGGGAAGGGGTGTCCTTGAACATTGGATTAGTCTGTTTTCTGTTGCTGTAAGGAAATACCTGAATCTGGATATTTTTATAAAGAAAGAGAGATTTATTTAGCTCACAGTTTTTAAGGCTAAAAGCTCAAACAGCATAGTTCCAGCTCTGGTGAGGGCCTCATGAAATCATGGCAGAAATGAATGCAAAAGGGAGAGACTGCTGAACGGGACAAGAAGCCAGAGAGTATAGAGGGGCTTTGTACTCTTTATAGCAACCCACTCCCACAAATGCTGCAGGAACTACATCCATCCCTTTTGTCTGAGGGCAGTGTCTCTGGTGGCCCAGTGTCTTCTCACTAGTGTCTCATCTCTTAAAGGTCATCTCCCAAGGTCACCACACTGTACTACACCTCTGTCATGTGGACCTTTGGGGGAAAAGCTGCATCTGGACCATAGAGGGGATGGCTGATAGCTCAGTGTCTGCAGGTTTAGCAAGCTCGCTTTTAAAAAAATATTTGAGCTGATAGATTCTTTCTGAACTGTTAGAGAAGCAGCCCAGGCTCCAGACACTTCCAAATTCTGCAATTAAAATTAAAAAGCAAAGTTAATACATAACACTTGGCCTGAAATGTTGATAAATGATTGTCACACAACACGTATGTGATGAGGTCAGACCTCATGAATAGGGGAGTTGGTCCAGTGTGCCTCAGCCCCTCTTCCTGTATTCTTCAGATTTTGAGTTTGAGCACCGTCATATTTTAGGAGCTGCAGGTACTCATTCATTTTCCTTTCCAACGTAAAGCAAATTCCTTTCTGTGGTGGGAAGATGATGGGAGACCAGGAACTGAGCACCTGCTGCAGCTGCGCAGGCAGGCCCAGGTCAGGGTGGCAGCTGCAGCAGTGGTCAGGTCAGGACTGGGTTAGTTGGCAGTGCCATCTGCCACCTGCCTTCATCCACTTTGTCATCTGTAGGTCACCTTGCAAAGGGATTTCGTGAGCATTACCTTCTGAGGAGGCCTGGTGAGGGGCTTGTAATGTCACAGGAAACTGCTCTCAGGGTCAACATCTGTTCATGTCTCATGCAGCTCATCCTAGCAGCAGACACTCAGACACCTACAAGCCAGCAAGGCCAGGCTGGAATTTGGGGTGCAGAGTCAATCCCTCACATTTTCTCTTTGCACAGTACAACGGGCCCTCCAAACCTGTGGATTCCTCATCTGTGGATTCAGCCAACCATGATCAAAAATATTCAGGAAAAAAAATGATGTCTATATTGAACTTGTAGACTTTTTCCTTGTCATCATTCCCTGAACAATAGAGTATAACAACTATTTTATGCATCAGTGTGTTGCATTAGATGATCACAAGTAATATAGAGATGACCTAAAGTATATGGGAGGAAATGCATGGGTTATATGCAAAGTCTGTGACTGTAATGGACTTGTGCATTCATGGATTCTGGTGTGTGCAAAGAGTCCTGGAACCAGGCCCTTGTGAGTATCGAGCAGTGATAGGTGTACTTGCTCTTGTGCGAACACACATGTCATAATCAAATGACAAGTGTTAATGTGTGACTGGTTTCATTTGAGTTGCAGTTTGCCCCAGAGAAAGAACTTGGCAGGGGAGAGGTACCGCTCTCATTGGGCCCCTTGGTTCTGCCTCCTCTTTGCCCCATCCCTTGGCTTCCACCTCGGCTCTGACGGAAGCCTGGGCCTGCATCTTGCTTCCGTTGATTTTATTTTCTGTGGGTTTTACAAGTACCCGAGTCACTGTAACATTTTCCTGCTGCCTTTTCTATTTTCAACCCAAATAGGAAGTGACAAGGATGGCTTCATCACGGCAAGAACATGATTCATTTTGTTACTTTCTTTAAAACTCTTCTTTAAAAAAAACACATCTATAAGTGCATCTAGCATAAGTACTGTATATAGCTTGGTGAAAATTCATAAACTAAACACCACCTAGGGGTGACCATGGTTCCCCCTTCTATGCACATAGATTTGTCCTACCTGTTATTGTAAGTTATTTCAGGGTAATCTGTATATTTTCCTTTGCAGAATGTTAGGTTTGTGCGATTAGTCCAGTTTGGTTGTAGATTGCTCATGATCATTTCCAGTCACTGTTTCATTGTGAGAGTTGGTGAATGCTGGGTGATTTCCAGTAATTGTCTGCTATGAGTCCTGTTGTTCTGCACATGTCTTTCTGTGGTCATGTGGGTGCATTCTGATATAGCCCAGGTCTGGGAGATACCTGTGTTCAACTGCAGTAGATCTTACCAATCAAACTTCCAAAGTGGATGTACCTATTTAATGTGTTACTTAGATTTTAAAGAAAAGTGGGTCATTGACTTTGAAATTCAGTCAGATTTGTTGGGTAGAATGTGCTTACAGGCAAGCCATGGTCCAGAGAGCACCCACCCCCTGGGGAGGAGGTGATCGCCAGTGCCAAGGAATCCCAGCCCCCACCCTTTTCTGGAGTTGGGTCCTGTGGCATACAAGGAGGTAACCAGACCAGAGACACACCATTCACCCAAGGCGTTACTATTATTGATCCTCCTACTCTTCCTCTTTTCCTGCTTCCTCCCACTTCCCTTCATCTTCACACACACACACACACACACACACACACACACACACACCCCTTGTGTGTAGGAGGACCAGCTCCTAAGGTAGTGAGGCAGGCAGGGGAAATCACAGCGTGGAGAAAGGTGATAATTATACCCAAGAAAGTGCGATCTCAGTCTCGAGCTCTTCAGAGAAAAGCTTATTTAAGAGAAGAAAAGAAAAAATAAGAATGAGTCTTTCCAAAATTACCATGTCTGGGCTGCCGGTAAGTGCTGGCTCCTCTCCGTGTTCTTTGAGTAGTGTTGCAAATGTGCTAAGCCAGTGTTAAGCAGTATGGGAAGCGGCAGACAGAAATAACAGGTCAGGGTATCTCCTGAGTAAGGTGTTGCTTTTCTAGCTGCCACCCCTGGGACTGGGGATCCCGCCACTGTCCTCTGTGGGTGGGAGCTTTGAGATGGTGCACAGGGCTCACCCCTCACTGGCTGCACACAGGAGAGACAGGGTGTGGCTGGAGAGGAGGAAATTTCCTTGGGACATTTGTCAACCCACCAGAAGACACTGTCCCTTGGGCAGGTGACTCTTCACTTCTATTCTCCATCCAGGGTGGCAGAGAAGCCTGAACATCTGCAGCAGGCTAGAGTGTGCTCACCATTGATTCAGTCAGTATACCAACCCTGTCACATTGCTTTCACCCCACCGGGGGGGAGGGTGTCACAGGTTTGGGAGTCTGAGATCACATGACATGGAGTAGAGGGGAAAGTTCTGAAAGCCCATCTTGTCCTGTCCACTGGCTGCTGTCCGAAGCCCTCTGTGGAACATTGTTATGGTGGCTGCAGCCTGTTATAGGGCCAATCTCTGCAAGTGGAGGTGTACCCATAGCGACTGTTTCCATCTGTGGGTCCCATGCCCAAGACCTCTGCAGATCTCTGGTTCCCAGCCAGGCCCAGGAACTCCTACCTGCTGGCCTGAGGAGCTCTGTGGGTCTCTCTTGATGACTGTGCCCCCAGAAGCAGAGACTGTGAAGACATTGGTGGGGGGGGTCCACCTGGACACAAAGTGGGTGTCCTGGGAGCACACCCACCTGGCTGGGCACATGCAAGTGGGCAAGGTGGTTTGGATGGGCATTTGTCCCCACCAATGGCTCTTTTTACTTTTGGGCCAAGGACACCCCCTTCTCCTTGACAACTGCATAGCATAGGGCCCAGTTTTTAAATCACTTCTTGGGCTGTGTTGGGCCATGATTGTTGGTATGGAGAGTGTGATTTGGGGCTGACCTGCATCTCTCCATGTTCTCTCTGGATGCCCGCAAACCCAGGGGCCTAATGGAGATGGTCACTTAACATGGTGTGATAAGGATAGCTTCTCACATCCCCTTCTTTTAGTGTCTTCCAAGCATCTACTGTCTTGGGAGAGTCCGTGAACCAATAAAGCCATATTAATAAAGCACTCATCTCTTCCTTTTCCCTGGAAACTCATCATGGACCAACACAACTACCAGTTGGGTCTCTGTTCACCCTGCAATAACTGGTGTGGGCACCTGAGTTTCTATGGTCACTGCCCAAAGCAGAGGCTTGTGGCAATTCTGAGAGCCATCACAGCCCTAGCTGGAGGAGGTCCGAGGGTCTTGTTACATTGCAGTCATCTGCGTCCCCTCTGTACCACATTGTCCATTCACTAGCAGAGCTGGCTCTGAAACAAGCATTTGTATTATAAAGGCAGGCTCCTCTTTCCAGCAGATTTTCAATCCTAGGTTACTGGGAGCTCCAGGGACAGTAAAACAAGGTAGACAAGCTACGTGTGTTTCAGGGAAGCCAGTATGGGTCCTGCAGTACCCAAGGTCCCTTGTGAAGAAACAAATGGAAGAGGAACCATGCACTGCCTCCAAGAGGCATCCTCTTCTGTGGCTGGCAGAGCCTGATTTTTGTGCAGTTGAGTTATTGAGGGAGGAAGCAGACAAAGCCGGGATGGACACTAAGCTGGAGATGTCTTTTCTGCTGGTCTAGCTGATCCCACTGGGAGCTCCAGAGCACTGTGACATCTGACGCGGTCCTATCTTGGCCACAGGGATACACCTTTTGTATCTCTGAGTCTGCCACTCACTAGCCCCTGGCTGCTTCTGGCATGAGTGGAGGGATGTGTGTGGCCTCTCAGGTGAGGCTGCTTCTCTGGATATGGGGTGGCTTCTGGCAGTGGGGTGGTGTTTGAACAGGGAAGGGGCCTTGTGACCAGCCCTGAGCTCCATGCCCCCATGAACTGGCCTACCATGCACCTTTACCTCCCCAGCCTATCCTTGTGAACAGGGCTGCCGTGGACCAGCCCTTTGAATGAGGCCATTAGGACTGGTTGGTGGCCCTGTTTGGACTATGGTTGGTGTAGGGAGAGTAAGCCACCTATGTCCAAGGGCTCCAGGCTGTGAGGGGGCTGGACCTAGAGCCCACCTTCCTGGGGAGGAGTGTGAATCTGTAGAAGACTAGTGTTTGATGGCATCTCTGCCCATCCACGATGTATTCTCACTCAGTCTGCATGCTCTGGGACACCAGTGTTTGTGAGGATACCAAGCAGGGCTGCACAGCTCCTCCGGTGCCCCTGGAATCATGGCTCTGAGCTGTCTAATCTCATCTCACCCTCAGGCCAAGGCCCCTTTCTCAGGTTGTCCTGACCCTTCTTCTGGGCACTCTGTCTCTCCAGTGCTCCAGTCTTTTGCTGGGCTGTTGGTGGGAAGATCATACCAGTTTCATGCCGGCTGGTGTAGGTGTAGAATCGGGACATAGAGTCTGCACATCTGCAGGCCAAGTGAAGAGTCACATTTTTAGCAAAAGCAACCTCTTAAGTCCCAATTGTAGGTCTTCAGGGCTGACTCCTGGAAGATAGAGAAGTGCTTACTGAGCGGGCCCATTGGTGTTTCCCAGGCTGGTATGATGAGTAGGTAAGAGCGGCTTCTAACTAGCAATTTAATGTCTGTGTCAGTGATGCTTCTGGATGACGTTGGCATTTTCAGCTTTGTCCCTCCTTTGCTGAATTGAAGGTCTTCCAGGCTGGAGGATCTGAATCCACGTCAGAGGTTTGGCACACTTGGCTCCCATGAGAGCATTCATCATGAATAGTGAATCAGCATCCTGAGACAGTGGGTCACTTTCCTGCCAAATGGCTGTGCTTTGTGTCTCTGGAAAGAGGTGCTAAGAAGTGAATGTGAAGGGCTTTGGAGATGGTGAATAATAAGTGAACTTGATCCCACGGCAGCAGTGTGTCTGGAGACTAAATGGCTCCCTTTGATTGACCCGGTTATACCTGCAAGGTCCCGGACTGGTGCTTTGGAGAAAGCGATTGGCTTCAGCATATCTCTCTGGGCCTGGATGCTATCAGATTCCCAGCCACAGAGCCCCACTGTACTTTCCCATCCCAAAAGTGAGTTTTGGGTTTTGAGAATAATAACTCAAAAATTTTCCTGCAGAAGGTGAGGTGCAGGGCTGTGTGTGGCATACTGGATCCCAGATCCAGAGAGAAGATTGATTTACAACTCAGAGGGAAGGATGTTGGCATCATCTGGGGCCAGTCTGTGTGGGCCCTGATGGGAGGAAATAAAAACCCTAGTTTTTGTCTGTGTTTCAGCTCCATTCACTCGTTTATGCACTCAGTCGTGGAGCCAGCACCCAGCTGTGGTGGGAAGTCAGGTTTGCTGCTGTTGTGTTGGAGATGTCCCATATAGATTGGAGTTTGATGATAGAGGTTGGAGTACCCAAAACTGTACCAAAAGCAGCTGGAATTGCAGTAAACATTTTCTACACATGATGGTATCTGGAGAAATACCAATCATTTGTCAGTTGTCTTTCTGAATTCATAGGACAAGTTTCCTCACATCTTGATAAATAATAGTTTTCAGAAATTATAAGCCATCACCCTCCTGCAGATATGAAATAAACTTGTGCTAATGAGTTTTTTTAGGTCATTATGAATGAGGAAACTTTTAAGATGTTACACACATGTCAGAGGACAACCCCAAAACCAGACACATTTATAGATTAGGAATATTCAGGTGAATGTACAAATAGAGGAAAAATGGTTTTTTCCCACAGTTGAGGGGAGAAGTTAATTGAATCTGCTCCATAAAATTTGCATTTATAGGTAATTATTTTGTATAGTTATCAATTTACAGTGTTGTAAAATATCTCAAGGGCACTGAAAAGTTAGTCTAAAAGTGTGTACTGTAGAGAATGCGTGATTTTTCTATCAAAGCACAACATATTCTCTATACATAGTCTATACTCAGTAAAATTCAGTATTTTAAGCATTAAACTTACTCAGAAAGTGCCTTTATGTCTCCTTTTTACTATGTAAGTGGCAATAATAAAATTTTTTCATTTTGACTCGTTTTATGTCTATTTTTACTGTATTAAAATGGTGCTATCACTTGAGATAACTTGAAGAGTGGTTTTGGAAAATAACTGGTGAACTTTCCCTGTGTTTTTTCCCAGGACCTATATGAATGAGTAGAAAATATGGCTTGTAAGTACAGGTATTTAATTTATAAGATGTTAAATATATGAGTAATATGAATAACATTAGAATAGTAAATCTGTGAGCCAGAAATGAAGTGGCTCACACAACACAGAAGGTTCTAGAACATAGCTGTTGTGGGGTGGGCAACAAGACTTGTGGGAAAAGAACACATAAGAAACATCTAGATACTTCCAGAACACAATTCCTGAAAAATAATTGGGAATTTCTTCATGCATTATTTTTTAAACTCTGAGAAATTTTAGAGTAATTTGAGCAAAGCTGACATTTTTCAAAATTCAGGAAGACTCCAAGTCTTGGATGCATCTGTCTCATTTGCCTTTCTGGAGTTCATTCTGAAAGGATGTAGTTACCATGAACACTGAAAGGACTTGGGAATTCATCCAAGATTTACTTGCCTTGCTTCTCTCGTTCATCGTGAAATGTTTTTTCTTGGTCTTTGGGCAGCCTGTGCCATTAGCCCTTCTCTCCTGGTGAAAGGCCTTCCTTTGCCTTCCTCAAGCTTCCACACTCCCTGTTTCTAATCACCAGGGCTGTTCTTTCTTACTCTGGCCCCCTCCCACTGGTCCTTGAGGTGCTGCCTCATGCTCAGTGCCCCTGTATCCCAAAGCCTCCTTACCTTACATCCTCCTCCAGGGACTTGTGCAACCTTTGTCCCCAGGACAGTGATCTTACCTCAGACCTCAGGCATGTGGCCAACATTTCCAAACATTGCTGGACTTTTGTACTGATATTCTTACGCATCACACTCAGTATGGCTAGAATGTCAGTAATCACATTTCTTCTGGTGAAATGTACCTCCTTTTTAGACATATTATCACTGCATTTACCAAACACTGTCAATCCTTTCTTCTCAGTATCCTTCTTTCTGACTTTTCCTTTCATTCCATGGACACACCCTAATCCTGACCTTCTCCCTTCATCAGTTTGTCATTGCAATATTTTAATTCAGTCAGGATTCATTTAGTGCTTTGTGTGTGGAGACTGTGAGCCAAACACTGACCCAGCTGCTAATGACCCAGAGCAGAGATGCTCCTGAGAAGACGGACGTCAGACACTTGCACCATTGAGTGTATAATCACAACCAAAGATGAGTGCTAGGAGGAACGTGTCCTGAGAGCACGCAACAGGGAGCCTTAAATTACACGGAGGGCCAAATAAGGCTTCTCTGGGAGAGGGATTGTTGCATGGGGTCAGAGGAATGAGTAGGAGAGGCATTTGTATGTGAAGTTCAGGTGCAGGGGGACAGTTCACCAGGTGAGGACCCTGGTTTTGGCCAAGTTCACAGGTGGCTGAAAGCTTGGTGCCCTGGGAGACTGGGGGTGGAAGACTGTGTGGTAGGGGAAGCAAGTAGGGACAGAATAACTGAGCTGCACTTTGTCAGGTGTTTGTACTCAGGGTGAAGAGGGCTCTCTGAGGAATTTTAAGCCAGGAAGGGGATGACACGAGCAGATAAGTGTTTTCTGAAGGTCACTGTGTTATGGGAAATTCTGGATAATATCATAGCAGAGATGAATTTACAAGGAATTAGGAACTATACTTGGTCTGTAAATAATGAGAAAGAGGAATACCCAAGGAATGTACTGGCACTGACTACTTCATTTTCTTGGTTGGGATTTACCATCTGAATAAATGAGATATATCTTTCAGTGACCACATAAGGACAGAAGTCAAGGCCCAAGGTATAAGTTGGCTGGGCAAGATCAGTTTTTTTTGGTAAATGGATGACTGTGCAACAAATCTACTTTTCACAAAAGAAAATGATGAGAAGTCTGGCCCTTGGATCTGGGGGAGTCTTCTCCAAAAAGATCTTACCATGGACTTTCTCTGAGTTGTTTTTCTCCCTCACACTACTTTCATTGTCCTATAAATCAACACAAAATGTGTCCCACACTGGCCGCCATCTGGGATTCCTACAGGAAACATTGAGGTTTTCTCTGAAATGCTCAGGAAACTCTAAAGAACTTGATATATTTATCTGTACAAATATATAGAAATATATGTATTTAACCATTTTAAAGTTAGATTGTATGAAGCAATAATGACTAAGTAGCATCACTTCAGGTGATCAGAACAAAACATTTTAAGCCTTTGTGTTTTTAGCAAAGAGAGTTGAGGTACTGATTAAAATGTAATTTTATTAAGTCAAATGTGTATATTACAACATAAGGAATTACTCGAATAATAAGAATGGAGAATATGTTTTCCAAACCAAAAGAGGAAAGAATTAGTATATAAAGCCCAGACAATCCAAAGAAGAGAAAAAAGAACAACAAGAAGAAACAGAGGAAGAGAAAAAGCAGGATAAATAAAAGATGCAAAATGAGATGATATAAATAAGATTCAAATAGATGAATATAATGTAATTGGACTAAATTTCGTACGAACAGACAAGCTGGATTATAAAAGGCAGATTTCATCTTCTGTGCTATTTCAAGGAGGTAGATATATGTACAACATGAAGGCACAAATAGTTGAATATAAAAGAAAGGAGACAGATGTAATAGGCAAGCAAAAAGACCGCTGGGTTGGATTGGATATTACTATCCAATAGAGGAGCTTTAAGGGCACAAAAAGTCATTGGGATTGAGAGTGAGTACTTAACAGTGACTGTTATAGTTTACTGTGAAATAGAGCAGTTTAAAACTTGTGAGCACTTAATATCAGTCTCAACAGAAAGCAAAAAAAATGAAGGTATAATATGAAAAAATGAAAAAAATGACAAGTTTATAATGATACTGAGAGATTTTAATACAATTCTCTTTGTAACTGAATTCAGTAATAAAAATCCAATGGAAGATATAGAAAATTTGAACAAAGTTTCAATTTGATGGACATAATACAGCACCTTACTCTGAACAATATGGAATACATATATTTTTTAAAATATATAAAAGTAGAACATATATAAGAATTCACTTGCCAAGCGCCACAGTACAAGCCTGTAATCCCAGTTTCTTAGGAGGCTGAGGCAGAAGGCTTGCATTTGAGACCAGCTTGGGTAACTTAGGAGACCTTGTCTTTAAAAAAAAAAGGTCTTGGGCCGGGGATTTAGTTCAGTGGTTCCAGTGCCTGCTGTGCAAGTGCAAGGTCCTGAGTTCAATCCCCGGTACCAAAAATTAAAAAAATTAAAAAAAGGTCTGGAGATGGAGCTTATTGGTAGAGTGCTTTCTCAGTGCAAGGACTTTCCAGGTCCTGCAAAACTGAATGAATGAGTAAATAAATGAGATGAATGAGTGAATATATGTAAAAAATTCACCTTGTGCCTAGCTATAATGTCTCAAAAAAGTCATTGAATGCATCAGTATCATACTAACTGAATTGACTGACCACAGAGGCATTTATAGCCTTAAGTTATATGCGGATGTTCTGTCATGTCACCCTCTACTGTACAGTCACATTTCACTTAATGATTGGGGCTCATTCTGAGAAGTGATTTCGCCATTGTGGAACATCATGGGGTACTTACTCCAGCCTAGGCAGTGTGGCTTGCTACACACGTATGTGACATATACCAGCAACTGGTGTACTGAGTGCTTTAGGTGGAGGTGACACCATTGTATGTGAACACAGAAAAGGTACAGTGAAAATAAGGTACAAAAGCTAAAAGCAGTGTGCCTGTCTGGGCAGCCCCTACCGTGAGTGGGCTTGCAGGACCGGAAGTTGCCCTGAGCCACTGACTGAGTGGGCTGTGGACATGAAGAATGGCACACTCAGCAGATTTCATCAACACTGCATGCTTAGGTGACACTGAATTTACAAAAAAGTTTTTCTTCCTTCAGTAATAAATTAACCTTAGCTTACTGTAAGTATTTTACTTTATAAACTTTCTGATTTTAAAAAACTGACTCGGAATAACTCTTGGCTTGAAATACAAACACTGCACAGCTGTACAAAAACACTTTCTTTAGATTTTTATTCCATAAACTTTTAAATTTTTAAAAAACTTTTGAAATGTTTTTGTTACAAATGAAGACACAAGCATGCACACTTTCCTTGGCTCACACAGAGGCAGGATGATCAATGTCATTACTGTCCCTTCTATGATTTGTCCCCCTGGAAGGTCTCCAGAGGAAGGTGATGTGTGGAGCAGTCAACTCTGCAACATCAGTGCCACTGGCATCCTCCGGAGGGCACTGCCTGAGGCTGTCTTAGAGTTAACCATTTTTTAAAATAAGTAGGAGTATACTCTAGAACAATGATAAAAGTATAGCATAGCAAACACGTGCAGCAGCCGAAATGGTGCACAATCATGATGAAGTATAAAATGGATGGTGCTTACCTGGCTGCCAGCACATAGGTTTATCTGCACCAGCATTGCCATAGCAGGTGAGTGATGCTTTGTGCTGCGTCTTCACTGTAGACAGCAAGGACATCACTATGCAATAGAAGATTTTGGCTATATTAGAACCTCATAGGACCGCCCTGGGGTGGAAAGTCCTTTGTCTGAAATATAGTTATGTAGTGCATGACTGTATCATATCAACAATAAAGGAAGACCAGAAGTAGTGAACTGTTCATTATAAGAAGTTAGAGGAAAGAATATTAAATGCAAAGAAATGAGAAGAAAGGGAATAAGGTATATGAGTACAATCAGTGAAATAGAAAACAGATACAATCAATAGAGTCAATAGAAAAACATAATCAATATAAGCTGACAGTGAATTTAGTTTTTCCAAAAGAATGATAAAATACATAAACTTGGTCAGCAAAAATGGATAATATTGGGCAAAAAAGTGGAACCACAGACATAGGTATAGAGAGATTAGAAAGAGTAGTCTTTGCGAATAGGAAATCCAGGTAAAACCAACAGTTTTCTAGAAAGGTACAACTGAACAGCATGACCAAAGAGGACATTGAAAATTTAATAATTAAAATTTAGTAATACTGGGGCTGGGAATTTAGCTCAGTGGTGCCACCACCTGCCTCACAAACACAAGGCCCCAAGTTCGATCCCCGGTACCAAAAAAAAAAAAAAAAAATTTAGTAATACTAAAAATTTCAGTCAGTTTAAAATGTTTATTTAAATTTATTGATGTAATTTAGCACATGAACAGGTTAAAAAAACATGGTGATTTCAGTAGACATGGAAAAACATTTTAAAAGTTCAAACCAATTCTTTCTCTTTCTCTCCCTCTCTATCTGTATGTTTGTCTGTGTTTCTACTTTTATTTCTCTCTCTCTGCCAAGCAGGGGTCACAAAGAATATTCACCCAAACATGAAAATAAATATGATTACTAATTAAACATAAAAAGCACTTCCTTTAAATCAGAAATAAGTGATCATTATTATCCTTTCTAGTCAGTATTTTATCTGAGGTCATAGTGAATGTAATAGTCAAAAAATTGAAAATAAAAACATCTCAACATAAATACATTTATATTTACAAATATGATCTTCTAAATAAAAAAGAAAATATGCAACAGATAGTGAAAATTGATAAGAAAGTTCTTCCAGATAAAAGATGCAATAAGCAATATATACCAATCATCTGTAAATAAAAGGCTGAGCTATTTAGAAAGCAGGGCCAGTGCCGGGTGACTGTGTCCCTCAGTGGGCAGACGTCATCATTCAGCCTTCTGAGCGAGGTCCCAGGGTCCACTCCGAGGTCCCAGGGGGCACTCCACTTGTCCTTGCCATAGCTGCTTCCTTACTCACTTTGGTCAGTATTGTTTTGACTAGAACAAAAGGAAAGGGAAAAGGAAAATCTAAATCCAATTTCTGAAATGTCTTCAGCACTTTCTAGTGATCTGTGACTTTCTCAGAACACTCTTGAGGAGGGAAGGGTATAATCCTAAGGTAATAATTTTGTGGCTAAAAATTCAGGGCTCAGAGCCACTGAATGTTCCATTCCTGGCAGCAGGAGATGCTTCCCAGCTCTGTGCAGTATGGAAGCCAGCGGTCACATGTAGCCAGCCAGTCGAGTATCCAGCTGTGGAGTGGAGTTGTGCTCTGAGAGTGAAATACCCATCCAATTCTGAAGACAATATATTTTGTTTACATATGATAATGATATTTTATATATTGGGTTGATTAAAATTATTAGTTATTTTTACAAGTTTTTATACAAATAAAAACTCTACACTTGCGGTCCATTCCTCCCCACATTTACATTTTTGATGTCTTTATATGCTTCTATGTTGCCTGTCTCTTAACATATTAATGTAGTTACTATTTTTGATAGCTTTTTAATCTATATATTAAAGATGTGAATGGTTTATGCACCATGTTCATGGTGTTAGAACATTCTGAATTTGTACAGTTACTGTAACCAGTGAGTTTGATGGATTCTCATGTTTTCTTTTTACTCAATGCCTTATTTGGGGTTGAAGAAGTCCTTTTAGCTAAAATTAGTATAATTTCTTTTAGAAAAAATATTTTTATTTTTTTAATTTCATCAGTACATTTTAGGTATACAATAGAATGACATTCATCATTGGAAATTTGCACCTTTACACAGTCTCTCTTGGTTCTTATTTTTCACCCTTGCCCAGCCCTCCCTTCAACCCCTCCAGTCCTCCCTATTTACAAAGACTTTGTTTCCATTTTTTCATTTTCTCATATTCCATTCTGTCACTGGCAGACAGTTTAAAGCTACGGGTGAGGGTCACCTCTATTTCTCCAGGACAGCAGTGTCTAGGACTGCTGTGTCCGAATTGTGGGGCTTGGGTTTAGGCCCTTATTTCCTCCAGTCTCCCTTTTCTTCTGTCAGGGATTGGCGTCTTCTGTACTGTAGTTGGTTGAGAGCAAGTGAGAAGCCCCATTCTCTCAAAGGATGACTCGGTGCATGGTGGAGGTTTATAAAACTGACCCTGGATTCTTCTGCTTCTTATTTGCCAGTGCATTTTTGTTCCAGAGCATGGCATGAGCCCAAAAATTGAGGTGGGAAAATGGCTTGGAAAAAATTGACCGCACTGCTGCACTGGTGGCATTTGGCTTATTTATTGGAGCCAGAAATCAGAACCAACCTTCAGGCAAAGTTTTGCTGTTTGTCCTCCTATGGGCTTGTACTTTTCTAAAACATTGATTCTGTATGCTCAGCACCCCTTTCACAGTCATACCACAATTGTGCACAGTCCTAAAGATGGACCCTGCATGCTGAAACCGTGATCTTAGCATCAAGAAAAATTGTGATGGTTTTATAAACATTTTTTTGGTCAAATTGTTAAATACTTGTCTTGCAATTGGTTATGAGTATATAATAAAATGCAAAGTAATGACTAGTATTTAGCTAGTACACTTAATTTAGAACATTAGAAATATTGAGAATCAGTGTTTTATTTCTTTGCTTAAAAAAAAAAAGCCCTTCTTAACCCACAGTAGTTTGCACTGTGCTTACAGACTGGAGCAAGCATTCTTTTCGATGCTTTGGCAGTTGTCACACTGCTTTGTTCATTTATCTTTTGTGCTTTGAAATATTCCTAAGACTTCCTTTGGGACATCATTCTTTTTTCCTCATGACTGCTTTCTTCATTTGTGTTGATGAATTTCCCTCCACAACTCCTGTGGCTACAGATCCCGGGCCTCAGGAATTATTCCTACCATTGGCTGTTTCTTCTGCTTAAATTCTGGTCACATCTCATTTCTGAGGACTTTTCATGTCTTTGCTTTGCTGTTCTCTTGTTGGCCATTTTTCTTCTGATTGTCCATCTTATAAAATGTCACCTGGGCTTCATCCCTGAAACACAGGGGAGACACAGCTTCACCAGTTGCTGTCTCATTGGTCGACTAAGTAAGTGATGCAGTGGCCCATTGGGGCTGACTCTGCTGCTCCCTAATTCCAATGTACATGTTATTTGCACAATTTGTGGACACGAGAGCTAGCAAAAGAGTTTGTACCTTTAGCAATTAGTGTATTTAAGAGGCACTGGTATTATTTAACTATGTCATAGGAACTGAAATTAGTGCCTATCAGAACTCTCCAAAGTAAGGACTGCTTGTGCTCTGTGTGCCCAGAAGATTGTTCATGGGGGAGAGACACATCTGCCCCTCGGGTCTTTGTTTCTTGTCCCTTGTCTCATCTGAAGGGATACATTTCCTCATCACATTCCTCAAATGATACCTCGTGGGCATTCCAAGTGTGCAGGGGAGATACTCAGGGTCCAGTGGTCATTAAGTCATTTGATAGCCATGTGCCAGTCTCTGGTCTGGCTTGGGCTCTGTGCTAGGTGCTGGCAAGTTTACTGGCAGCTGAAAGTGCCTGAAATTGCTCTCATTTTTGGTTTTTGGCAGCCAACTTTCCAGCATATTTTCCAAACTGCTGCTTATACAGTTTGCACAAGATTTTACAGCTCCTTCTCACTTGGATGAGTCTGTCTTGGTTGCTGGGTTGCTCCATCCTTCAGCAGCATCAGGTCCCTTGAATGGAACACAGCCCCAGCTAGGTGTGCCAGTTGGGGCAGTCCATTTCTAAATAGAGCAGTCAGCTAATGGACAGCACCTAAGCTTGCATCATTTCTGGTTAATTATTCAAAGCATGTTCCCTCAAAGCCAGTTCCACTTCTCAGCACCTTCTGTCTTCAGGGCTCTGAATTGACTTGGGAATTATGGCTACCACTCTCTGTGGGGTGTGTTATCATTGACTTACACTCAGATGTCTTTGCCTGGAGGCTTAAATTCCACTGAAAAACTACTTTAATCAGAAGAGAGGTGTGGCCAGAAGAAGAGAGAGGTTCATGATCTTAGAGATTTAAAGAAAGTTCTAAGAAATCCTTTTGAGATTCTTTGCTATTAAGTATATTAAATAGTTTTGGCAAAGAATGTATTTGCTTAAGAAATCTAAAACACTTAGGAGAGAGCTCTCTGGCTTCCAGGGTGAAGAGAACCAAACATCTATGGAGCCAGGAGCCCTCAGAAGGCGTCCTACATGAACCTCATAGTAGCTATGTAGGATGGGAACCATTATGTGCACTTAGACAGTTGAGGAAACTAAGACCTAGACAGAAAGTTAAGATACCAAGGAGCTTACATCTGGCATGTGTTGTCAGAGTAGAATTTTAGTTTTTTAGTTTGTCTCGTCCCCAGATCTTTACATGAACCCATGTAGAAGTGATTGTAAATGCCTGGTGTGCTGACCACCACCTTCCTGGTTACACTCATCACTGAGAGCCCTCTTGGTACCCCAGCCTTATGACATGCTGCTGTCTGTGAAGACATTGAGGGTTCTCGGACTAGAAAATCCATGTCACTCCCTGAATGAAAGGCAGGGCAAGCAGAGAGATGGTGGGCAGACTGGCATAGGGAGTCATTGACTACTGGTGGGTAGTGGTAAGATCATTATGGTCACTCCTTGCCATACCATCAGAGATGCCCCTCCCACCTCCTGGCATCTTCCTGTGCCCACTATTTCTGTATTAGGGATGCTTAGAGAAAACTAAAAGTGTTCCCCATGGAGTAGATCCCACACAGGGAAGAACAAACAGGGACTTAGAAATTGAAATCATGTCTGTTTCGCTAGTATCTTGTTTGAGTTTCCCTAAATCAGATATTCATACAAGGACTTGGGTACAGGGAAGTGACCCAGGAAGCAAAAACAGAGGGAGTGTGGTAAAGGGTGTGAAATGGGGAAGTGCACTAATTAATCCAGACAGCCAATTTTAACCATTGCTGTCATCTGTTGAAGTCAGAAGTGGACTCCTGAGCAGGGTACTGCGGTACTTGGCTGTGTGGGGTCATAGAGGGCTAACACTGTGGAACAAGTGCAGAGCCACCCCACAGAGGGTCCCAGAAGCTGAGTGGTTTATCCACCAGATCTGGTCCCCTGTAGGCTAGGTTTGCTCCCTTCCCTCCCATACTGCAGGTGAAACCTATGCTTCTCCATTGCACAGATGCTGGAGATGGCCCTCGGGCAAAGCTGAGAGATACAGGTCTAGAGTAGGGAGGCTGGGGACAGGACACCAAACGGAGGGTGTCCACTGCGGCCACCATCTCTCCTCTGTATCTGGTGCTGTGGGGTGACTTTCCCAGATGGTGGGGAGATTTGAGCAGAGCCCACTTTCATTGCTTTAAAAGATCACCCAGATCTGCCTGCAATAGGCCCTGTGCACCCCCATGGCCCTGCTCCTGGGTTCCATTCTGAGTGGTGGTGTGTTGGAAATTTATGGTAGGGGTTGATTCTATCAAAGACAATGAAGAGTGTTGTGGTAGCTCCTAATAAATTCCTTGTTATCTTTTCCAACCATTTCAGGCCAGCATTGTTCCTCTGGACCCAGCAGGCCACATTAGTTAGGGCAAATGTTACCCCAGACAGCCATGGATGGAAGACAGAGGAGGTGTTGGGGCCAAAATAACTGGTTTTAAAATGGAGCCAAATAGTTTTTTCACAGCAGAAGGGCAGATAGGCAGCAGGGTGAACTCAGATGACCTTTGTACTAGAGAGATTCTCGTGGTGGGGGGGCCCAGAAGTCACTTTGCCACCAAAGCTTGGAAGAAGAAGAAAAAGCTGTGGTGGTGACAGGATAACGATACACTTGCGGTAATGGGCGCTAATTAACCCAGACAGCTGATTTTAATCATTGCTGTCATCTGTTGAAATCAGCTAGCTGACAGAGTGGCTCAGTTTCATCTTTTCCAAGAAGCAGATACTCAAAGCTGTTCTCTTTCCCCTTCCTGCTTCTCTTTTTTTTTGCTTAAAAAATGCCCACACTTGCAATGGGGGTACATTTTCTAAAAGCCCCTTACAGTTGATGCATTCTTTTACATATGACTGTGTCTCACTGGACTCTGTAAACTAGGCAGATGAAAGCTCCGGGGATTTATCATCTAACATCTTTTTTATGGGGCTCCCATGGTAAACTTTCAGTGGTCCAGTGGAACCTCCACTATGGGGAGGGTCAACCCACACTTTGTGCTAAATGTTAAAGGCATGGACAGAAGTGGTGGTGCTTGATTTCCCAAGCCTAAGCAGGAGCTCTGAGTGCATTTAGATTTCTAAAATTATGCAATGCTACTGTGCCTTGTGGAATGAAGCAAGGTCATGTGGCAATATAAGGAGCAGTTCCTGGATCCTTGGGCTTCCCACAGGATTGGGCAATGCTACTACCTTCTTTGTGCTTGTAGGCTGCAGGTGGGAGAGTGCCATTTATAGCCAGTATTGGGCATTGGCCCTGTGGCCTGCAGGCTTGTCTATTCCTGCTTATAGGGTTAAGTGGAAGAGGGGCCAGGCCTAAAATTTCACATCCCTAAAGACTTGCAATCCCAGGCTGCAGGGCATGTTCCTGAATGTCAATCCATGACCCAGCATGTTGAGTGTAAGTGAACTGCCACTCTTGGCCGCGGGGGTTAGCCGTTTCCAGGGCTGTCTCACATCAGGAGAGGCTTGTAATTGTGCTGGACACCAGGGTCTGATGAGGGCCTGTGAGGCACAAGCTGATAAATCCTTTGCCAGGGTCACCTTGGCATAGCCTGCTGCTCCCCTGAGCAGTTAGGACAGAACATCTAGGTTTCTATGTAGCTTGGTGGTCAGGTCTCTGATTGCTTCGCAGCTGCTGACTTTGAGTCACCTGTCTTTGCCTGTGGAATCATGGTGACACACCTTCTGGGTCTTCTGAGGTTGGGGTGCTCCTCCTGTCCTCTTGTCACATCTCCTCACTGAGGAACAACGGGGGACCCAAGCCACTCTGATAGGAAAGGAGCCAGGAAGTGCCAATGAAGGGGCCAGGTCTCCAGGAGCTTCCAGAAGAGGGAGAAATGAGGCATTCATGTGGGAGAGGAGCACAAAATCTGCCATTTTAGGGCCAAACAGAAATGGGGCTGGAATGCAAAGAGAGTGTCACCAAAGAGGAGGTGACTGCAGCTCCCAGTGTGCCCCTGTGCAGCTTAGCCTAAGAGAGTTGCTGCTCACTGAGCGGGCCACTGTGGCCTCTGCCTTTGGCCCATCCAGTGTATCTGGCTGTGTCTGGATCTGATGCTGGTGAGAGGTGGTGGGGTGTGATGGGGACTAAGCAGGAGAGGGGAAAGTTTCTTGGTCCAACACAAGACTTTTACAACACTGTATGCACCGAACATGTCCATACCCATCTCCAGCCAGTACATCACAGTGTGGTCCTGAGGGTGACAGTCTCCAGGCCACCTAGTATCCAGCCAGTCCTGGTGCAGCACCAGCCTGGCAGCTTCTGTGCTGTCATCACCTGGGATGCTCCAGGGGCTCTTGCACAGGTCCTGGGACACCCCTCATCCTCAGGGAGCTGAGGCGGGTACAGAGGGGGTACTCCAATGGGACACCATCCACTCATGCTCACCAGGCTGCCTGCTGCCTTGGGCTGGGGTTCCTGAGAAAGGATTTCAGACAGCAGGTTTGAGTCACGGCTTTGGGGACAAAAGTAGTGAACTCCAGTATCATGGAGTCTGTCATGCCTCAGTGACAAACTCAGCAGCTCTCCTTCCAGTTTAATGAATCCAGACCCTTGTGGCTTGTACAGCAAGTGTGATGACAAGTAATAAAAATGCAGAAGCCAAAGGAAGGAGTTTCTTTGTCTTTCTGACTCATGACTGTAGTCAGGGTGGCCACGAAAATTCTCCGGAGCTGGAAGAAAAGATTCTAAAGGACTCATGCGTGGTCTGGAAAGTGCTTGGATTCCACCAGGAAGGAACAAATTTCATAGGTACTGGGGTCCTGGAGTTTCCCCATGCCTTGAGGGCAGCTTGGTGGTCAGGAACCTGGATCTCAGAGCCATACTCCCTGGGGTCAGTGCTGATTGTGCTGCTAATGGGCTCTGTGACCTTGAGCAGTTGCAATGGTACCTTGGTTCACGAACTTTTCTTTCCACGATTCTGGTCACAAACCAAAGTGGATGAGAACCAAATCAAATTCAATGGTTAGGTGTAATGTTGACCTGATGGGGAAATTTGATTCAGTTCTCGTCCAGTTGGGTTTGTGACCAGAATCGTGGAAAGAACTAGGTTCGTGAACCGAGGCAAAACTGAACTTGACCTCTTTGTAACATGCTTTGTTTCTTTTTAAATGTAGATGATAATAATAATACTCCCCACACAGGGTTTTGAGAACTAAAGCTACTGTGTATAAACCACTTAGAAGACTGCCATAAAAGTGTTAGCAAGTGCAACCAGTTATTCTTATGCTACGTATATGATGGTGGAGTCTGCCCTTTCCCAGAGGTAGTAAATGCCTTTGACTCACTGGATGGGGATCCTTGGGGCAACAGTACTCACAAGGGTTGGAGGTTTATGACTATCATTACCCTGAAGGCCCCCCCCCCCGCCCCTTCGGGTGTGTCTGCATCTCATCTCCATGATTACCCTCTAAAGCAAGGGATGTATGTATGGTCACTCTTCCAGGGGACCTCAGGGAGTAGAGTTACTTAGTCATGGTGACTTGTCAGTTTGACCTTTGCTTCCTGTCTGGTGTGGCTGCTGTTGGGAGCTGGCTCTCCATAGGATGCCAGGTGCTTTCTTTAGGATAATGGTGGCTGGGTTTTCTACCCCTCCCTGGGCCTGTTCTCTAGTGGAAAACAGAATGATGCCCAGCAAAACAGAGTGCTGTTGTGGGAGAAGAATAGACTTCCATGGGTAACTGCTGGATGGATTTTCATCTTCATCCTCTCTGTGTGGCCCAGTGTGTAGGGGAGGAGGAAGCCATGGGATGGGCCCAAGAATTCTTGGGTTCCAGCACAGATGTAGCCTTTGACTGGCATGTGATGACATTGGGAAAGGAAGTATCCTTCTGGGGGTTTAATTTTTTAATTAATTTATTTATTTGGTACCAGGGATCGAACTCGGGACCTTGCGCTTGTGAGGCAGGCAGAGGCGCCACTGAGCTAAATCCCCAGCCCTGGGGCTTTTATTTAGTTTCTTAAGAGAGATAGACTAGAACTGTGGTATGCAGTGCCAGAGCCATGAGCTGCACTTGCTGGAGAGCCTTTGAGAAGCAGCTGCACATCAGATGTGCTGTGAGTGTCAAATGCATAATAGATTTGAAGGCTTAGTACAAAAAAGAATGTAAAATAGTTCACTACTGATTTTCTACCCACATGATGGAATAGTGTTCAGTAACTAAAGGGAATGGAATGATATACCAACACATACTGTAAGATGGATGAACCTTGAAAACTTTATTCTAAGTGAAATAAGCCAGTCACCAAAAACATGATTCCATTCATATAACATGTCCAATAGAGAGGAATCTATAGACATAGAAAGCAGGTTACTGGTGACCTGGGGCTGGACAAGGGTGTAACAGAGAGTGACTGCTAATGGGTACAAAGTGGCTTTCTGCCATGATAAAAATATTTAAGTATTCAAAAAATAAATGATGGCAAAGGTTATATAACTCTGTAAATATATTAAAAACCATTTAATTGTAAACTTTCAAATAGGTAAATTTTATAGTACATAAAGTATGTATCCATAGGGCTGGTAAAATATATTTTATAATTATTACATGTTGAAATAATGTTTTGGGTATGTCAGGTTAAGTAGAATATATTATTAAAACTAATTTCACCTTTTTGTTACTGCTTTTCTAATACGTCTGCTAGAGAGTCAAGAATTGCTTGTCCAGCTCACATTATATTTCTTTTTCTTTCCCATTAAGTTTATTGGTACATTTTAGGTATAAAATACAGTTACATTTATCATTGGGATCTTGTACCATTACATGAGTATCTCGATTCTTATTTTTTTCCCCTTCCCCTGCCCTCCCTTCACCCTCCCACCCTTCCCTACTTGCAGACTTTGTTTCCATTTTTTACTTTTCTCATATTTTTTCTTTTCCCTTTTTTCCTTTCCCCTACCCCTCCCACTTCCCCTGCACCTTTAGACCTTTGCTTCCTGTTACACAATATCAATTATACATTTTAAAAATTATAATATCAAGATCTAGGAGACATTACCACAGATTTTACAGAATTTAAAAGGATATAGAAAGCATATTTCAAAAATCTGTTTTGAAATAAATTTGACAACTTCTAAGAAGTACCTTGGAAGACAAATTAATGAAGCTAACTCTGGAGGAAATATAAAATTTGAATAGCACCTATTAAAGAAAGTATATTCCTAGCTTGAAAACCTACTTATATGACAACAGCAGGCTCATATACATTTTAACTGATAAATTGTATCAAACAATTAAAGCAGAAAAAAGAAGGAACACTTCTCCCCTCATTTTAGGAAATCAACATTGTGCTAATCCTAAAACTGGATAAAGATAATAGAAGAAAAAAGTATGGACATAGATAGAAATTTGTTTAACAAAACAAACTATTAGAAGTCAGATCTGGCAGTATGTAGAAAGTGGTTTTGTTATAGGGATGGCAGTGTTGGTTCAGCATTGGAAGATCCACCCCCAAAAGTCATCATTTTAACAGAGGAAAGGAAAAAGCCATATGATCCTGTCACTAGTTGGAGAAAAAGTATTGGACTAAATTTTACAGCTGTTCATGGTAAAAGCTATCAGGAGACTAGAAGTAGAACAGAACCTTCTCAACAGATTAAAGACATGTACTCCATACTTCCAGCGAGAATGGCTTATATAAATGGAGAAGATACAATGCTTTCTCCTTAAGGTGGGGAACAAGGGCAGATATGCTTACTCTTTATCTGTCCAATAATCTTTGGAACCTAGTCCCCACCAAAATAGTCTGGCAATAAAAATGACACAACTAGGGTAGGATTGGCAAGGTAGAAGCAAAATCTTTATATTTAGATGAAATGATCATCTACAGAGAAAATACTAAGAAATCTCTAGGAGCCCCTAGAACTTGTACTTGAATTTAGCAGGATTAGAAAACACAAGGTATATATAAAAATTCAGGTCTGTGTATACTTGCTATAAATGAAGAATTGGATATTGAAATTTAAAAGTTATGTAGGAGTACAAAGGACCTAGAAAAGTTAAAAAAAAACTGTTGGAAGACATTTAGTACCTAATTTTAAGACTTCTCCTAAAGCTACAGTAATCAAGGCAGTGTTGATGTAAGGAAAGACATATAGATCATTTGAATAAAATAGAGAATCTAGAAATAGAACCACACATATATGGTCCACTGAGTTTTGAAAGATTATTTAACATTAGCATTTTATAGAATATAAACTCAATTCAAGAGCCGAGGAAGAGATAGTGTTTTCAGCAAACGGCACTAGAACACCTGGTATCTGTCTATAAAAAATTAACCTCAACCCTTTATTTCCAAACATGAAAATAACTTGAAAGGATCTATGAACCTAAATATGAAAGCCTAAAAGTATAAAACTTTAAGAAGAAATTATAAGGGAAAATGTTTATGAATTCAGGGTAGGCAAGAACTACCTAGGATACAAAAGACATGATGTATAAAAGAAAAAAATTGATAAATGAGATTCCATCAAAATTTAGAACTTTAAATGACATCATTAAAATGAAAAGTAGTCCTTAAACAGACCATATTTACAATGCATATAACCTATGACCAGAACATATAAAGAATTCTTAGAGCTCATTAATAGACAACCCAATTAAAATGTAGACATAAGAAGATGATAAATAGCCAGTATAGCACAAGAAATGGTGTGCAACTCTAGAATCAGAAAAATACTAATCAGTACAATAATAAGACTGAATTATACACTCATTAGGGAGATGAAGTCAAAAGTTTTAAAAGCCTTGTCATGACTTTTTCTTTTTGTTGGATTCTCCCCCTTTGTGTTTAATTTGTCATGCCCAGTGGATTCATTCTGCTGGGTTTCCTGGGGTTGTGATCCTCATTGTCTTTTCCTAGGGTATTGTCTAAAATTTTTTGGAGTGCCAGTTTGATATTCATGAAGTTCTTGAGGTGCTCTTTATCATGAAAGTATCTTATTTCTCCATCAAGTTTGAAAGATAATTTTGCAGGGTACATCAATCTGGGTTGGAGGCTGTTTTCCTTTAGGGCTTGGAATACATCACTCCAAGCTCTTCTTGCCTTGAGGGTTTACATTGAGAAGTCTGCTGTGATTCTGATGGGCTTTCCTTTGTATGTGATTTGTTTCTTTTCTCTCACTGCTTGTAGAATTTTGTTCTTCTGTTGGATTTCTGGAATCCTATTATATGCCTATGTGTAGATTTTTTTTGATCAAGGCTATTTGGAGTCCTATATGCCTCACTTATCTGTCTGGCAAGTTCTTTTCCCCTCCTTGGAAAGTTTTCTGCCATCACTTCTGTGAAGAGTTTTTTTATGTCATCTACACTCTCTCCTCTTTCTTCATTGACTCCAATCAGTGTTATGTTATTCTTCTTTGCATTGTCTAGCAGCTGCTGGATTGATTTCTCATGTTCCTTTACAATTTTAGAGCAATTTTTCTTTTCCTGGTCACTAATTGCAATCTTTTCTTCTATATCTGAAATTCTATCCTCACATTGGTTCATTCTGCTGTGCAGACTTTCAATGGAGTTTTTAATCTCTTGGAAATCTGTTTGTATCTGTTTTATGGATTCCATTTGTTTCCTATGTTGGGATTCCATCATGTTTCTCAGATCCTCTATTTTTTAATCTGTGTCCTCTCTAGATTTATTAATCATGTCTTGCACCATGAGTAAAATCTTTGCTGTTATCTGAGTAATTATTTCTGATTTCATTTTTCCCAGATCCTCTTTTGTTGCCAGTTCAGAGAGTCCAGGTGGTTGAGTATCAGATTTTTCCATCTTGTTTCCCTTTGAGGTTGCTGTAGATGATCCAGAAGTCTGTTTTTGAGGCTTGTTTACTTCTCATTTCCACGGGGTGGGGAGGGGTTGCTTCTGGCACCTGCACGGCTCACCTTCTCTGCCTTAGGAGCTTGGGATGGTGGTGGGGGTGCTTCCTTCTGGCTTCTGGGACCAGCTCAGCTTTTCTGCCCTAGGAGCTTGGGATGGCGACGGGGGAGCTCTCTTCTGGATTCTGGGACCAGCTCACCTTCTCTGCCCTAGGAGCTTGGGATCAAGTTCACATTATGTTTCTGTTGGACACCACCCTACACCCTGTCCAAGGACCTTCCTGGCTCTAAAATTAGATTCTTCCACAAAAGAATCCTCAGGTTTGGACTTCTGATGACTCATCTGGTATGATGGCTAAAACCCAACTTAAAAAAAAAGGGTTATATTTTTTTAACACCATTTGCAAAAATAGCTTTTTAAAGAGAAATCCTGGAAGGAGTTACAGAGTCATATAAGGTGAGCCCAAGAGCCAGATTGTCACATTCTCCTGTCCCCATGAATCACCCCAACCCATAGATAACCATAGACAGGGCTGTTTAAACAAATGCACTGTCTGATGCTGAACACCATCTTCCTTCATGGACCCTTCTCCTGGAAAGTCAAGATGGGGCTGCTGCTGCTAAGCAGGAGGCCAAGGGGAGTAGGTAACCAGTCCCTGGTGTCCAAAGGGCTCCACACATGCCCATGTAATGGCATGATCTGGGCCTATGTTTCATGAGGTCGAAGAACAAAGTCAAGAACAAAGGAGACAGACCAGAGGAATTTTTATTAAGAAGAGATAAATAGCTACCAATAGTTGGGACCTGGAGGTGAGTAGCCACAAGGACTCTTTCCTAGGAGTTTTTATACCAAAGAATGGCTAGGGCTTAAGAGTACTGTGAATCAAACTGAGGTCAACCTATAGAATTAAAACAATCTTCCTTAAACTAAAAATGGGCCTATGAGGAGTTGAGGCACACAGCAGCCATATGTCTGTGGTTCTTGGGCTCTATTCTATCCAAATGGTTTATTAAAAGAGCAAAGTGAGGGGCCGGGGATTTAGCTCGGTGGTGCCACCGCCTGCCTCACAAGTGCAAGGTTCCGAGTTCGATTCCCGGCACCAAAAAAAAAACCCAAGAAAAACAAAGTGAGAAGGAAAAAATATTTCCCAGGTAGGCAGGAGCAGAAGTTGTCACATTAACCATCTGTCACCTTGCATATTTCCTAACTTGTTACATCCCTGGACTTAATTGTCCACCCAGTTCTTAATAACTCTTGATCTCAGGGTCTTGCTTATCTGACTCAGGCCTGGCCGTCCTGACTGTATCTTGGGCCTGGTCCCTCCCTGGCAGCCTACTACCCTATGCCTAACTTGGCTCTCTATAATACCTGAATTCCTCCTGTCCTGTGTGGTCCAGCTGGAGACTAGGGGAGCCTCTTTTATGAGTATTCTCCCAAATCTAAAGTGTCACCCCAAGTTCCCATGTGTGTGGAGGTTGATTGGATCACAGGGACTATAGCTGACTTGCTGTTAGGTGGTGGGGCCTGGTTGGAGATGGGTCACTGGATGCGTGGCTTGAAAGTGTGCATCTCCCTCCTTGGCTCCTCCTTTCTCTGCTTCCTGGTCGCCATGATGTGAGCAGCTTTCCTCCACCCAGGCCCTTTCACCATGCCATATCTGTCTTGGAGCCAGCTGACTAGGGACCAAGTCCTATAAAAACACCAAGCCAAATAAACCTCCCCTTCTTTAAATTTTGGATGTTGGATATTTGGTCCCAACAACAAGAAAGTGACTAAGACAGAAGCTCAATGTCCAACACAAAGCTCAGCCCTCACTGCCCCTGCAGGAAGGCCTGGAGACCATCTTGGGAAGCATCTGTTTAGTTGAGTCATCTTATAGGAATTACTACTTCTCAAAACCCTATTCTATCTGCTGCCCTTCGTGGGTGCTGTGGTTAAATTCAGAAGTCTAAGTTATGTCCCTTTGCAGAGGCACCTGACCCCTGCAAGATCTGGAGAATGTTGCTATCTATAAAAACCGTATCAAGCAGGGCTGGGGATTTAGCTCAGTGGTTCTGCTGCCTGCCTCACCAAGCACAAGGTCCCGAGTTCGATCCCCAGTACCAAAGAAGCAAAACAAAACAAAACCATATCAAGAGTAAACCTCCCACCAAATTACGGGATATGGTGACTATTTGCACTGTAAGAAGGAGTCTTCCCTCTGCTCCTCCTACCTGTGCCTAAGGCTGGAGAGTCTGGGCCTGAGGCCAGGAGCCCTGGTGCACCTGTGCCGTCTCCAGCACCTGCACATGGGCAGGTCCCTGCATGCACTGATGTTCCTGGACTTTTATCTCCCTTTGTGCTGTTTCATTGAAACACCTGGCACCAGTGCTCATGGTTTTAGGGTGCCCTTCTGGAAGCTAGCACCTGACTCTTGAACTTCTGGTTACTTCATACTCCATGAAATCATCTCACAAAGCTTTTTAGTAAAAGCTGCTTTTAACAGTTTCCCAGGGAGCAAGGCAAAACAAACTTGTCTGGGTCCTGTGGGTCTTTTAAAGTGATAATTAGATACATAGAGGACTAGCACATAGTAGAAACAGTAATGGCGAGGCAGATGTGAATGAGTGCTTGTTTCCTTCCTTGTGGCTTTTCCAGTAAGTATGAGGTTTGCAGAGGTCTCCAGAGCAGGATAGCAGGCACTGAGTGTGTGAGGGATGGTCACGCTCATAAAATCGATGTCTTCCAGATGGAGTCAGAGCAGGTGGAGATACTGGCCACTCTGCATCAGGGCCCTGTCTCTTTCTGGTGACAACTCACTAGAGAAATGATCCAGTTCAACTAGACCACTTTCATCTTATTCTTAGCACAGGGATGGGCCGTGCTTCACAATTAGAGTCAAGTCATCTTTATAATAATCCCGACTTCTCGAGGCAGAGAGAGCTGCTCAGATCACACTCCTCTGCGCCAAGTTATTTAATAGCTGTCCCAGGACAGGACAGGTTTTTGACATGGCTTTGCTACTGAGGGGCCCTCCAGACCCCACTGATGAGAAGCTATGTCCCACTGTGGTTCTGGGAGAGGAGCTGAAGTACAAGTGCAGCTTGAGGGATAGTGCAGGGCTGGGATGTGTGGTCTCCTCCTCCCAGAAGTCTCAGAAGGGATGGCTGCTCCACCTGCTGATGCCACCAGCAGGTCTGCTCCTCAGTGATGGGTTTTTGCAGCGTTTGTGGCCACGGTGTCAGAACTGGTTTACTCAGAGGCCATTAGGACACAGTACACACAATCTTGGAGGCAGAGCCCTGGGGAACAGCTGTGCCAGGCAAGGTTGGAGAACACATGGTGGCCACATGTGTGACCACATCTAGAGGGTACCAGTGTACATGTGAAGCTCGGCCCTGGCCCTGGCTATTGTGCTGATCTTCCTTGATGTTACTCTCAGACAATTCAGGGAGGTGTTATTAATATGAGATGTGATCAGAACATACTGTGAATATTTAAATACAAAAATTTATCACAGGGAAACACACATTACCATTAATCTCCCTCAAAATCCTCCCCATCACTTTAAACATACTTATCCCGTTGTTCTTGCCACTTTCTGAAGCAGTTTAGGACATCCTCTTTCCTGATTGTCTTTAGTTGTGCTCCCCCAGCTGCTTCAATGTCATGAATTGATTCAAAACATCAACCTGTCATGCTCATTTTGACTTTGGGGAAGAGCCAGAAGTCACACTGTGCCAGATCCAGTCAATAAGGTGGATGAGGACAGTGCTATGTTTTTAAGAGCCTGCTTTTCTGTTGGATGACACTGAGCAGCAGCATTCATTGCAGTTTTGATCTTACGTCATAAAGACACTCACAAAAGAGACTTTCAGAACTGCTGCAGAAAGTAGTAAGAACAACGGGATAAGTGTGTTCAAAGTGAGGCGTAGTATTTGCGGGGGGGATTCATGGTACTATGTCTTGTCCTGTAATAAATTTTAACAATTTAAATATCACTGTGTGTTTGATCACACCATGTATGTACTTACTGAGTCTTTGCAATGTTACTTCCTCCCAAAATTTTGTATGAAAGTGTTCAATTGCACAAAAACATCGAAAGAGTTGTACAGTGAACACCCTGACACTCACCTCCTCAGTTCCACCATTAATAATTTCTTGTATTTATAGCTTTTTTTCTTACTATGGTAAAATATCTTTTTGATGCCCCTGTCATATTTTGAAGAAACCTCCAGTGTCTTAGCAGAAGGTCGTGTTAGGCTGAATTTAGTGACCCCTGGAGTGGGATTTGGAAGGTGGGAGCCAGGATGGACTTTGCTGCTCCAAAGCCCATGAACTTGAGATGCACATTTTGGCTCTTCCAGGACAGTTGTCAGGCTGACGTTGGACTCAGTACCCTATGCAGTTTTGTCCAATGCAGAGACCTGACATATAGCTTGTGACCTTTGGCAAGTTGCTGGCTTAGGTTCTCAGCTATTTCTTTTTTATTTTGGAAGTAGGGATAACAGCACTGAACTCATGAAGCATTTGTCATATTAAGTGAGATGTCAAAATGCAATGAAGTTTCCCCAAACTGTGTCTGGCATGAGATAGGCAGACCCAGGATGGATGGCAAATAGTGGGAACATATACCTTTCAGAGTGCCCAGAGTATAATCTCACTGAGGGCAGATGTTACTGAAGTCAGAGTTGCATTGTAGTTGGGAATAACACTAGGAGCAAGAACAAGAATTATTGTAAAGTTAAATAAACCTGAATGGAACACAAAGAACCTGGGAATTTAAAAAGCATTCTCAGTTTACAACCTATGGATTCTTTGTATGAATTTATGAAAACAGCCACTCTGTATGCCTCCATGGAAGAGAATTTTATGGTTTATTGCTTCCTGTGAAGTGTCAAAGTTAAGAGACCACCATCCCCCTCTGAGACCCTTCAGAGAACACCGGTGGGACATCACTGCTGAGGCATCATTTGCAGTGTAGGACGTGGCTACAAGTGCTGTGGCCTCCAAGTTAGGAAACTCCTCTGGCGATGACGGACACGCTGCTCTGACTCAGTGACTTCCTGTTTGTCATCAGAGGAGATAGGCTGTCATCAGAGAAGATGGATCAACTTAGGACATGGATTAAAAGTGTTTCTAATTGGAAAACAAACCAGGGACTCTTGGAAGCATGAGGTAGCAAGGAGAGCCTTTCTATACCACTTCTGATGTCCTCAGCCCCTCAAGAGGCTCAGTACATGCTTCCAGTTGCCTGTGTGTCAAGTGACATCATTCACAGTGCTGTCCTGTCCCCAGTGAACATTCCTGAGGCAAGCAGTCCCCTCCAAGAGATAGATAGTTATTCTGGGAGCTCTGCATCTTTTCTGTCCCATTCACCCTTTTTCTCCTGTGAGGTACAGCTGGCTTTTGGGCTGCCTGGCTGGGGACAAGGTCGGATGTGTGAGTGCCTTCTCCACTCCGCAGACGGTCATGACTTGGCTGCTGTGGGTGATGGATCCTGAGAAGAGGGTGGGGACTTTCTGATGAGAAATCTTCCTGTCCAGGGAGGCTAGTGGACAGAGCAGCTCACATGGTGCAGGGCCAGCTGCTCAGAAGGAGTTTCATGCAGTGGTGGGACTAGATAGGTCAGAAAGTGGGAGGGCAAAATATGAACCAAAGAATGATGTTTGTCATGTCAGTGCTTAATGTCTTCTCAACACAAAGCCTTGATGTGACACAGTACTCATGACGCTTTTTGCCGTCAGAAGCAGAAAACATTTCAAAATGCCTAACTTATTGGGAGATTCACCCACAGATATTTCTGCAAGTAGCACGCACATTAAGGCTGGTGTGATCAGTGGACCAGTGGTCACATTAAGAACCCAGTTTCAATTTTTCCTGTCTCTCTTTCTATGTTAGCTCATCTAAAGATAGCTCTTCTTATGGTGCAAAAATGACTGTGGTGGTTCCAGGCATTGCCCCTTCCACAGAGGAAGGGAACAACATAGGACATTAGCAGTTCTTTCTGAAGAGTGAAAGACCATTCTTTCTAGAAGCTACTTGTGGACATCTCTTTTCATCTCACTGGCTGGACTAGGGTTACTTTCCACTCCTGACCCAGGCCTATTGGCCAGGTCAATCCATTTGCTGATTCTTCCAATGTGTTAAAATAATGGCAGGCCAGCCCTGGTGTTGAGCTGGGATCACACCACTCCTTCTCAGAATTTCCTGCTGTTGCAGTGAGGCTGGATGGGAGGGACGCTGAGGAACAAACAGTGTCCATGATCTCTACCATGGGAACATTTACTAGCCCCTGCCCCATGTCCATGACTTACCTCCCCTCTCACCATCACCTGTCTTTCTCCCTGTCCCTGCATCATGTTGAGAGGAAGTGGAAGAGCCCCAGTGCTTCTCTTTTTATACTTTGGCCCCTGTCTGAGGACTCAGTGTCGTGGCTGGCAGCAGCTGTGATTGACGGGGTGACTCACACAATCCAGAGAGAGTTGCTTCTCCACAGACAAATTGTGAGAAGTGACCTGCCCAGGCTTAGGTGGTATATGGTGGCTGGGAGAGACCTGCCTGCACTAGCCTGGCCCTGTCTGCTCCATGGTGTTCCCACTCCTTGCCTTCCTTTCCCTCTTGGTGGACCTCAGACTTGGGCTGAAAGGAAGAGGGCATTGGTCTTATCTTTCCATTCACCCTCATTCTTCTCTAATTACTCATTTCAGTTTCCGCCTTGGAGAGGTACAAGCAATGGGCCAAAGAGCAGGAGAAGGGGCAGAGGATGGAGGGTCTTTGTGTCAAATGGGAATGGCACTGTCTGCCCCCACCCAGTCCTGTCCTTCTCAGTGTGGAAGAGCAGGAGGATATTTTAGTTCTGGAGTCAGTTTCCATGGTGGGAGGAAGGTACATGGAAGAGGAAAATCTGCATCTCTGTGGCTTGGGACCATCACATTTCCAGCTTGCTTCAAGAGACTCATTTCCAGGAGGAGGCTAAGGTGACCTTCAGTAGCTGACATCATTTGGTGTCCCTCAGGATGTCCCCTCTGCCCTCCTTGGGTTTAAGTCACAGCAGACACTTCCTTGTGAATTCAGACTCCTGCTGTGATGCCAATGTTACTACATCCGTCCTTCTGTCACCTGACCCAGGAACTTCCCCACAGTGAGCACTGGCTTGACTCAGTCCACTACAGCATGGAATTTGGGGAGTTCCTGCTCCCAGGCAGCCCTCAACCGGTGGGAGACAGGAGCTGATCCAGATGTATCTCTGGGCTTCCTGTGGGATGGCGTCCTGATTGTCACCAGCAACCCCTGAAATGCACAGTTCTGTGTCCCTTTCACTCTTCTTCCCCTCAAAATAAACTATTTATGCCCAATGTTTTTCTCAGACCCTGCTTCTGGGGAAAACAAAACCAGGATACCCATCAATGTCAAAAGCACTGTATCACAGTAGAAAGCATCCCTGCATTGCCACCTGGGGCTTTCTGTTGTCTACTGACTCAGCCCTTTGGGGTCTGTGCACGGACTACATTGCCCCACTATCAGTGGCCTGGCTTCTTCCCTGCAGCCTGCACTTGAACCCCTTGTGCCCCACAGCCTCCTTATTCCCAGTTTCCCAATGCTCTTGTGGTTGGGTTGCTTTGATTTAGAAAAGCCATTTGGGAGGCTGCACGCTCACAGGAGAATGAGGGACATTTGTGCCAAGAAAACAAAGGGCTCTGACAGCACAGCTCAGTGGAGACAGAATAAAGGTGGGGAGGTTTCCATTTTGGAGTTTAGTGGACTTTACATGGCTGGGATGAAACAGTGGAAGCACAATCAGCTTCAGGTCTCAGTTTCCTTGTGTGTTGATTGCATTCTTTGACTCTAAGCCTCCGAGTCTCCTACCTCCAGGTTCAAGTCTGGAACAGAGCAAGTGAATGTTTCTCCTGGGAGCTCTGCCATAGATGGCTTGAGTCAGAGACTGGTGCTTCTCTAGACTGTATCATGGCCTTTGATTGGCATGTCAGTCAGCTTTCCATGACTGTAACAAAACACTGGAGATAATTTACAGAAAGGAGAGGTTTGCTTGGGCTCCGTGTTGTGAGGCAGTGTAGAGTGGTGGGGAGCCATGGGGGAGCATGCTCATGTCATGATGGCAGGAAGTGATAGAGAGTAAGGGGGAGAAGAGACAGGGTTCCACCATTCCTTTTTGAGGGCACAACCCCAGTGACCTAAAATATCCTAAAATCTCATCTCCACCACCTTCCAGTAGCACCAGCGTGGGCACTAAAAGCATGAGCCTCTGGGTGACAGTCAAGATGAGCAGTGTAGCAGTTGCCCAAGGCTCCAACTGTGCCTTGCTGGGTGGAGCTTCCTCCCTGAACAGATGGACAGGGTGGTGGAGCGTTACTCCCCAAAGGAAACTCTGAGGTTCAGATTAAGGAAGAAGGGATGCTGAGGACTGGTTAGTATAGGTACCAAACTCTCAGTGTAGTTTGCATTTTGATTTCCCAATAGAGACTTATAGAAGCCTTCCTCTGTGCAAATACTAGTGACCCACAGGGAGAAAAATGATTCAGGAAGCTTATAGTCTCATGGAGGAAATGATACACAGGGATAATGTAGGGCAATCATTGTTCGGAGACCAGTTTCCTGCTCTTTGGAGAAGATCACTGTTCTTCCTCCCTGTTCTCCTTGGTCTCCTCTTCCTCCTTCCCCTTCCTTCTCTCCACCCCTGGGGATCCTGACACTTGACCCTCTGAAGAAACCTGTTCACTAAGGACTAAGTGAAGAAATCACTTTCCATTCTTCTCCCCCGTCTGACCTCCCATGATATTTTCACTCATTGGCATGAGTTAAGAAAAACACAGAGTGAGGGGAATTTCAGCTCTTGCCCTCTTCTGTGATGGTGGAGACAAGGCAGCCCAAGAGGAAACAGCAGACAATTTTGTGCTTGTACTTGGGAATAAATTGGACTGTTTATCCAAGCACAAATGATGGAAATAGCAGTGATTTTGAGAAGCTGGGTAATGCAGTGTGGTCAAATTCTATTCAATTGGAAGCAGAAATGGGACTTTTAAAGAGAACTGAAGGTCCCCAAATTTGTCAGTTTGTTGATGGATGAGATGTGTGAAAAATAAAGACCCAGGGGCTCTGTCTAGAGAGCCCAGGATGAGGCAGATGGTGTCGCTGAGAGGGAAGGGATCACCTGAAGCTGGAGTCTCCAGACTGTCCTGAGGAATGTATATGTATTTAGAAATTATTTATCATTAATTCTGTAATATATTGTGTATGCATAGGTATAATGATATCTAAGCTTTGTACCTCATTATGTGTTTATTCAATATGCATATTTAAAAGAAAGACTGATTCAAACTCCATAAAACCTCAGTCCACCCCAGATTTTTATGCAATGAAACATATATTTAAGACGAAAAACTAATAAGCCATTTCATCATAATCACTTTTTCACAAAATAAAATACGTTGATTTTATTAAAGTATTATGAGTATTATTGTTTATGAGTACTATTTTCTTGAACACATGATTGAATATGTCATGGCTTTTGAAAATGTACCATACTTTGAAAAACATCTATTTGAAGATTTATTTTAGAGTTGTTTATTTTAATATTGAAATTTAATGACTGTCCTGTCTGAAATAGATAATTCACCAAGGTACACAAGTCCAAATGGTTGAAAAGCATCATAAGTATATCTGTTAAATAAGGATATTAATTTTCCCTTTAATTTATCAATTATGCAAAGACCACACCTTTTCTGGTTTCGCTTAATGGATCGTGCAACTTTTCAGATGTTGCATTTACATATTTTTAATAAAATGGGCTCAAAATTCATTTAGACTCCTTGTTTTACAGTGTTTTGAATCATATTACAGAATTTTACTTTCAAGTTTTTAGGTGGAACATAGAAATATTTTCAGAGTCTCTGGATATTTATCATTGCAAGGGAGACAACAACATTTCTTGATATTTGTTTTCAGACAGATCTTTGCATAGGACAAATTTCTCTAGTAAGTCAGTTACTTTATCAGTTGTTAAAATGTCATCTTGAAGGACATGTGTGTGGGGGAGTGGCTGGAGGAGGGGTGAAAATATCTGCTAGGCACAGACTTAGCTGATGGCCACATATCTTCCCAGAAAGCTTAGTATATTTATAGAAGTTGTCTTTTTATAGAGAAATGCATAATCCATTTTTAAGGTCAACAATTTTTAAAATTCTTCGCTAAAAGATAATCAGTGCTCATGGATGCAAAAATGTTTTCAAGGCAATGCCCCCATTTCACTTCAAAATATTGTAAAGAGTTTACTATTTCAGAAAACATTGGTGAATCCATTCAAGTAAACACATGTAAAGTGCTCCATGCTGTGGTATATCGCACAGGCCAAAGAGCTGGAAGACACCCATGTCTCTCCTGTGCTCCTCCTTCAGGCCTCTTCTCTGTCCACAAAAAATCCAGGAGTTGTGAACAGCAGACTTTTAACTGGCAGCCTCTGAAAGGTGATTTCCATTTCAGAGCCAGGGATCCACATCATATCCAGCATGTGCTGGTATAGTTTTTGTTATTAGCCCCATCTTTCCTCTTCACTTCTTTCTTTCCGGATTTGCCTTGAAGTCTGGCCCTGTTATAAGAAATTTCATAGAGATGAGTTGGCTTCCTGCCCTCAAGTCACTCAGGATCATGGAGTGGGTGAGGTATTCGCTACACAGTGTCCCTTGTCATCTAATAAATATTTGGTTCATTTCCCTCTCTCTCATCAGTTGCAGTGGGCATGGTTTAATTGCAATATTTGTTCCTGAATCCTGCATAATGGTTATCCAGACCCAACAGGCTTCTGCTTGTGGTGGGGCTTTGTGTTGGCCCATAGAGTTACTACACAAAGGGAAAAATGTCACTCATACCTTAAACCTCTTTGTCCTGCTTGATGGGACACACGACTGCTCAGAACATCACCTATGTCATTTCTGCCCCTGCCTTTTCACTTCCAAAGAATGGATTCCACTGGGGTTGCTCTATCCTGACCATTTAGAGGTCTCTGGGAGCGCTTGGAGCACTGCAGAATGCATTGCCTGGAAATTTGCAATTTCCTTTCTGAAAAGCAGCCCGGTTGAGGCACAAGTTTGCATGTAGTGACTCAGGCCCTTCCATGTATTTGTGTAAAGATGAGCAATAGTCTTAGTATTTAGAGTGATGCTTGGACCAGCAGCACTGGCATCCACTAGGAATTTGATAGAGATAAAGTCTCAGAGCCCACCCAGAGCTAGTATTACTCAGTATCTGCATTTTCACAAGGTCCCTAGGTTATATGCGTGCATGAATGCTAGGGTTTGAGAAGGCTTTTAGTAGAGCATAACAGAATATCACAGACCTGGTGGCTTAAGCAACAGGATTCTGGAGGCTGAGAGGCTGGGATCAGGCTGTCAGCATTACCAGATTTTGGTGTGGGCAGACTTCTGGGTTGCAGACTGCTGTCTTCTTATTGCATCTTCATGTGGTGGAAAAGATCTAGAGACCTCTCCAGTGTCCCTTTCTAAAGGCACTTGTCCTTTTCAGTGATTATACACTGGTCTCATCACCCAATCACCTCCCTAACACCCCTCCACCTCCTCAGTCCACTTTCCTGGGGGGGTTAGGATTTCAACAGATGAATTCTGAAGGGACAGACATCAATCGATTGAGAGAAGAAGCCCGGTTTTGGATATTGTGGACTGGGGAGGGCTAGGGAAGAGGAGTGGTTTGGAGGGTGAGTCTCTGAGTCTCTCCTTCTCTGTCTTTCTGAAATCTCTGAGGGACTGGAAGGAAACCAGTGCTTGGTCTGTGTTGTTTCCTGCTTCTTCCTCCTGGGTGGATTTTGAGAGCTTGCTTGGCAGAGTGCAGTCTTTCCACAAGGAGCATGTGGCCACATGTACGGAGCGCAGGCCCCACAGCCCCTCTTCACGCACAAAGGGTGGGAATTGCCAGGGGGCCCTCCTGAGACTTGCATTCGGGGTCAGGGGGTCAGCAAGGGGTCCTTTTGAGAGTGGTGCTGCTCACTGGAGCCTGCAGAATGCAGTCGCTGGCCTCGGGCTTATGCAAACCTGACCTCCAACCCCAGGGTGATGGCCCAGGGTGCACAGAGTGGAGGCAGCTGTGTAAACTGCAGGCTGGGTATTTTTAGCCTTGGTACAGAGCACTGAGCCGGCCCAGAGAGCCGGAGGCAGTGACTGTCACCAGCGACTCTGTTGTGTCCTTAACTGAGTTTTCTGGGCCTTCTTTCTTGGGTGATGCCTTAGGCATTCTGTGACTCAGTTTCTACATCTGCAAGTAGGGGGCTATGGCCACAGGTCTGTGAATAACTGGGAACGGTGGGCCTCTCCATCCCAGCGTTCAGCACTGGGGGAGGAGAGGTGCTCCCTCTCAGAGGAGCTGTGGGTCCCGAGAGGCCACTTCCTGGCTTCTGGAGCTCTGGGACAAGGTGGAAAGCTCAGCCCTAGGTTAGGTAGGAGTCAGTTATGGGCTGGGGTCCCCACTGGGCTACAGAAACATGGACACTGCTCCCTGGGGGAGGATGTGGGGAGTTGGCACATCAATGAGGGGCATGGCTGTTGATGTTATCCGTGCCCTGTTGGCTGCCCCGTCTGTCCAGATGTCCCAAGGAGTTAATCCCTCAGCAGAGCCCAGGCAGTCCTACCTCATTGCTGGGCCTGGGATGGGTCAGAAGCCTGTGGGACAAAGTCACACAGGAGATAGGGGGTGGTTTTGAGGTGAAGATGGTAAGCAGGGGCTGTTTGTCAGGGGGCACCCAAGGAGGGCTGCTCCTCATATCAGAAAGCCTTGGGTTCTCCATGCTCCAATCATGGAAAGGAGGGGGGAAGGAGGGAGGGAGACAGAGAGAGAGAGAGAGAGAGAGAGAGAGAGAGAGAGAGAGAGAGCCCACGAGCAGGACAGAGTGAGCACATAGCTCTGTAATGGAAACTTGGCACCCGGCCCCCTTTTCCTCTTGCTTCATGAATGCAGCTTGAGTCTGGCTTGAGAACTGGGTTTTCTCCCCTCCTAGCAGCACCCCACACCATCTCCATGGCCCACTCCCATCTCCCCTTCTTGGAGCCGCAATCATACAGACTGTCCCCCTTTTCAGCCGCCTCACCAACCCCCACCCCTCCCTTTGGCTAATTAGGGCAACATGCAACTTCCAGGGCCTGGCAGAGGAGGAGCCAAGAATGCGGTGGACAGGGGCCAAGTGTTTTTGTTGACATTGCTCAAGTGCAGCTCTGCGGAGCTGCCTCCTTGCTGTAGCAGAGGTCTGAGGGGGGATGAGGGTAGGGTGTGAATGAGGGGAGAGCAAAATGTGGGCACCTCTCCGGGTCCCATTTTCCTTCCCCACCCTCCCAGCTTCCCTGGTGGCCACCCTCTGCCCCTCAGACCTAAGTGCAAGGCTGTCACCCTTCATGCCATGCTGGTGGGACTAAGAAACCTACCCTGAGCAGAGTGCTGTGCACAGAGCTCAGTCTCATTCTTTTCTGGGGGGTGCTGGGCAGGTGTTCTTTCACGGGGTGATGCTCATACTTTGCTGCTGTTCCCAACCGTTTCTGGAGACAGGCCCAGTGAGACAGCCTTCACTTCTAACATATGATAAGGTGCAGATTGTATTATGAATTTACCAACTGTTATCTGGACAATGCAGCCAAGATGCGTTTCATCCCATCCAGATACCTACCAAGCATTTGAACACAGTAGAATAGGTTCAAATCCCTATTCTGCCACTTGCTGCCCATGTGACCTTGGGCAAGTTATTTAACCTCTGTGTGCTTCACTTGCAAAAATGGAGCTAATATGTCCATGTAGGATGATTGTGAAGATGAAGTGCATTGAAGAACAGAAAGCTCTTTGCACGTGATAGACACTGAAGCCATGACAACTGTGAAAGGTGGGGTGGCAGTGGGTTGGCTCAGCTCCTGTGCAGATCACTTCTCCTCTGACTTACCTACCCCAGAGGTGAGTTGGCCCCAGAAACTGTCCCTTCCTATCTCACTGGGAATTGTGTAATGACAGATGAACTAGGTATATTACTGTCAAATTTGTCCTCACTGGGAAAGAGATAAATGTAGGGCACTATTTTTGTCATTCTTGTTTCCCCAGACTCTTGTCTCTGTATTTTTGTATCAGTGGTCAAGTATATTTTTGTTGAGATAAAAGATTGTAGGTTTTGGAATCCAGAGGTGCTCTCTTAATAATCTCTAGTTCCTGAAGATATTGAATCATTATGTAAAAAAATCCTCTAATTTTATGCTACAATAGCTGGCTTTACTTTTACATCTCTTAATTGGTATCAGCTTTTCTCTTAGAATTACAGAATCATGGAAACTTGGCATAAGAAGGAACTTTGGAAGTCACTGGAAGGGATTGCAAATCTTTGGGGTCTTTTAGAACCTTAGAATTTCAGGTCCACAGACTGCTTTTCTCTGGCCCAGATTATGAGTGCAGCAGAATGCTCAGTGTGCCAACCATAGCCTCTGTCTCTCTCTGTAGATACCATGTGGGCTGGCAGATGCCACAGTGCCCTATCCATATCCCTTGTTCTGACCTCTTCAGTCCATACTGGCAACATCCAACTTCTAGAATCTGCATCTCATTGTCCGAGGCCTTTGCTGGTCACTAGAGCTCATTTGCATACCCAAGGGATTGGGGTAGAAACACTAGAGAATTAATGTTCTCTAGGCATGGCTTTCAACCCAGGAGTAGGTAGATAATGTCCCAGCTCCCTCCCCTCTTGGGCGTTGGACATGTGTGTCTACACTGGCTCCTAGAGCTTTCTTTCCAGAGGGGTCAAGGGGGGCTTACTCATTTTGGCAGCTGGCTTGAAGTACTTATTCTCTGCCTGACTTTACTGTTCCCATTCGAGTTCTTCCTAAAATCACCTCCCATATATACCAGCAGTGCCCACATCTTCCTCTCAGGGGCTACTTCTTTGGGGGAACCCAGCCAGAGACAGAAGAAATGCCTTTTCCCACATTTTGAGATAACTCTTGGTAATACGGTGTTATGTTCACATTTGGGACTGCATATTGGAGTTTAAGGCCACTGACATTATTGTTTCTTCATGACTTCTTGATACTTTTTCTTTATTTGGCATCATTCCTAATCATGTGAACCAACTAACTATTCAGGTTAGCCAGACTATACCTATGCCTTGTTTTAACTTTGAATTATCTCCTTGGTATTTTTGTGACAATTTTGGCTAAGCTGATACATGTGGCTACCACATGTTTTTCTGTGTTTCAAAGCCTAAAATTACTGCTTACTATAGTCTGTAGTATTCTTTAAAAAAAAACAACAAAAAACTTGGCAGGTGGTTTCTCCTGGTCAATATGCCTAAGTTATAATTAGATATTTTGTTAATTTTACACCAGAGAGCAGGACTACGTTTGATTGTGAAAGACCTCAGTGCATGAAGTACTACTGGCACTATGTGTGTCCTTTTGGCTTAAGTGAGAAGCCCACAAGCATGTGAGTTTCCAGAAACTCCCAGGAGTCTCACTTTATCCATCTGTGAAATGGGAATGGTGATTTCAGCTTGCACATAGTGAGTTCTTGCATTGAGCCAGTAGTGATTAGGTGTAGGAGTGCCGGTATTTATGTGTCCTCTTTCCCAAGTAGGGCCATGAAGATTAAATTCAATAATAAAGGAGCAACTGTCACCGTCATAGAAATGCAGAAGAGGGTTCAATGTCCTTCAGCTCCACATTGACCACTTCAGAACACCATGTCAATGCGGTTGGGTGCATGTTGTGGCCTTGTGTGAAGTCTGGGCCCACAGATTGGTTCCTTGTCTTGTATTTAGATCTGTTTTCTGACCACAGCTATTCTAGACATCCAGGAGGTCATATGGCCTCATGTCACTTCTTTATTTGGTGCCAAATTGCTACAAAGAGTCGTCTTTGCTGGCTGCCTTCATCTCCCAATGACCCCTGCTGTCCAACTCCGGTTATTGTTTCTCTGCCTTTGTCTTTCTGGATTTCTTCATGGTGGTCAAGACTCTTGATTCCAGTTTCTTGCATTCTTTTTTTGCTTCTCTTGCCTGACACCATGTAGCTTTGTTTGTTCCCTTCCTGTCCTTTGTCAGATTCTTGTACTCTGATCACTCTCTTTCTAGAGGAATGCTGAATTCTCCAAGATTTCTTCTTCATTCCTTCTCACTAGTCATCCTTTCCAGACATTTATGTTTTCATATAGGAAACATAGAAGCATCTGTTTCATGCCTTTCCCTGTTTGCTTATTCCTCTCCTGGTGCTCTCTGCAGCTTAGTTCTCTCTTCTGAGGTACCTTTGCCTACAGGAAGAATAGTTCCCTTCTGATGTTTTGCAGACACTTCCAGCTCAACCTATCCTATACATTGTAGACTGTGTTTCCACTTCAGATGTGCCTTTAGGTTTCTGGCATGTCTATCCCCACAATCAACTCAGGGCCCATCCTCTTAACATGCATTCTGTGGTTGACTTTTTTTTTTCTCTCTTGGTTTTTGGAAACTTGCACAATGGCTCTCCTACCCTATGCTCTGGGAATGGTGAAAGATGTCTTAGCTTGGTGACTCCCAGGAGGGAAAGCCTGACCACATGTTCAGGGGCAAGTGGCTGATTTGGGAGGTGGTTCAAGGACATGCTGGTGGGGGTGGATATGGGTTGGCTGCACCCAGCTCATGTAACAGATGATTGTGCCTGTCTCTTTCCAACTCCATTCTCAATGGTGTCATATTGGTACCTTGAACTTGCCCCCCATGGGATTATTTATACCGTGGAAATACAATAGCTACAAATCTGGAGTGTTTTCTCTTTTTTTTTGTTTTTGGTACCGGGCATTGAACTCGGGTCTTTGTGCTTTTGAGGCAGGCGGTGGAACCACTGAGCTAAATCCCTGGCCCTGGAGTGCTTTCTTACACAGAGAATTGGTGGTTAAGCATTTGTCAGCATGTCATTAGGTGCAGGAAATCAAGGCAAGCCAACAATCTTGAGAAATTGTGCTTTATCAAGAAAGTGGCACTGTAGACAATGAGAGCTTAAATTCACTGGGGAAAACTCTGGAATACACACCTCATTGTCATCCTACTTAAGCTTGTCATTTGTGGAGAGCTACCTCTGTGGGATCAGCAATAGGGGGAGCTCTTATCTGTTAGAGGCAAGAGGGCTTGAAGGGGTCTGGGCAGGGCTGAGTGAACAATGGCAATTAAGGCACTGGGTACCCAGTGTGGGTGAAGACCAAACCTCTGCTGTGAATGATGTGTGGTTATTGTCTTTTTCTCCCCAGAGCTTGACCTCATAGACCTTATAGGAGAAGACAGAAAGTGGATGGTGGGGAGAAAGCTAATGCAGATCAACGACACTTTGGCTTCTGACGATGCGGGACTTTGGAGCAGCAAGAACTGCACAGAACCAGGTAACAATGATGCCAGTAACCAGGCCATGTTTGCCATTTTCTTTGGTTATGGCCAAAGAAGGTCCAGATGCCATGTCTTTTCTTTGGGTTCAAACCCAGAGAGACCGTAAGGACATTTAGTTTTGGAGTGTAAGAAACGTCAAAGTGAGAGCCCACAAAATCATTGAGGTCTATTTCCACCTCTGTATTCTTTTCCCAGTGGAGTTGAGGGGAAGGTAAGTTGCAGTTGGATGTATCCTGATTCTATAGTGATAACAAATGTGGAGCTGGTGCCCACAAATGAGAAAGTGCACCTGGGGCAGGATGGGTGAGGATTTCAGTGACCCTCTTTGCTTTGATTTCTGGGATTCTCTCTGGCTGGTTTTTAATAAGGAGCCTCATTTCTGTCACAGCAAAGAGAATTTGGACCAGATCCTCAACTATGGTGCTGATCTTGGGAAGAGTGAATAGCATTTATGAGTTTGTTGTTATATTTGATATGTACTGTGCCTGTCTTTAGAAAGATATATGGAACATTTTACCACTAGTGTTACTGAACTGAACGTGAAAATAAATTCAAAGAGAATCAAAGAGAAGTAGGAATCACTGGGACCCAGCCCCTCAGTCCTTAGGGAAATGATGAGTCCCCCCTCTGGAGGGATGAAGTGGCTCATGGTTTAGACCAAGCTTGTTCTGGAAAGGACCAACCACTAAATATATTAGGCTTTGCAGAATATATAATAATAGTCTTCTAAAATGTTTCCTTAAAAAATTTGAAGCCATTCTTAACTCACAAGCTGCCCTGAAATCAGCTGTGGGATGCATTGGGTCTTGCTTTACTTTATTTACCACCCTGACTCAAACCCAGAGCTCTCCAGGGCCTCCCTTCTTGCCCTGGTATACACTTGGACCCTGCATTTGCCCCTTCCAAGGACTCAAGAGCACAAGAATATATTGATCTTACATCCAAAGACCTGTCTCAGTTTTAGTGTCATCGTGGATGGACATAAAGTCTTCATTGCATCCCAAAGACCATAGACTTTTGAGTGCAGAAGGTGTTAAGAAGTTGTATGCCTACTCTTTTTTGGAAGGTAGGGTAGAATTGCCCTTCCATGAAGCTGGAAGGAGTCAGAAATTGGTCCTCTTTGTGCCTACCCCCAAACCCTGTATAATTAATATTTCTCAAGTTGGAAAATTCAAATGTTATTGTGGCTGTTATTAAATGTTCAACAGACCTTCTTGAAGGTGAAGCACATGGCAGCTATCTTAGCTAGTAATGAAAATGGCATGGAAGGTCCAAGAGCTCCAGCTGAGGGGCCAGAGCCGTGTATATGCTAGGAAGTATAGAATTTTCCAAGAACTGGTCTGAAAAGCCGGGACAAGGACAGTGCAGGTTCTGTGCCAAGGACCCAACTGGCCGATCTGGTCTTGTTGTCAAACATTTTCAACATCTCTATCCACGTAATAGACTAAAATGTCAGAAGACAAGAAACAGGATTAGTGAGCCCAGTGACCACCTTTGGTATGGAAAGAATGGAGTCAGGTATGATATGGTGATCCACTTTCTGTGTTGGATCTGGCCATAGGCAGAGCTTCTGGGTATTTAATGTGTTGGGATTGTGTTTGGGGAAGGTGAGTGGTGTTGCTCACTGTATTAGAAGATACCTTTCTCAGAGTGACATGTATAGAATCATGAAGTGCATTAAAAGCTACATAATAAAGTCCAAGAGAGGAAATGACTCAGCTTTATAAGGAACAGGAAAATGTTCAGGTCCATAAAAAAGTACAGAGCCTGTGTCTTCTAAGATTGGCAGGGAGAACACATGGAAGAGAGAAGAACAAAAGCTTTAGGAAGGAAACAGAAAGCAGTAAATGAGAGTTCATTCCTTCAGCATAGAGCAGATCCAAAAAGAATATTGAACCATGACAGATGTTCTTGGTTTCCTTATCTGCAGACTGAAAGGGCCTGGGCTTCATTGCTGGGGCCCTTGATTTGGAAGCAAATTCTGGAGGGAAGATGAACATGCTTGAAACAAGAAGAGTCTTGTTAAGTCTTAATATGTCAAAGCCACACCCTTCATGAAGCCTGCTTGGACTTCCTGGACCATGGCAACCATTCCCTTTTCTGAATGCTTGCTATGAAAATCCTCTAGATGCATTGTGCGATGTGGACATTTAATGATGACTGAAACTCAGAATAATTCAAATTAAATAAAATAAAAATTTCGATTCTCAGTTGTACTAGTCACATGTCCAATACCAAGTAGCTACATGTAGCTAGTGGCTACTATACTGGTCTCATTAATTGTAGAACATTTCTGTCAGCACAGATGGGTCTATCGGACAGGCTGGTTTGGAAGATCCAGTTGTCTTGGACACGCTTCCTATCTTTCCAGCTCAGTTGCAAACATCTTAAGGGTGTAGAGTGGACACTGTCCTGGATTTGAATTCCAGCTTAGAAGCTGTGGAACTCTGGGCAACATAATAAGGTCCTCTGAGCCTATCTGCTTCTTTAGACATTGCGATAATCATTCTGACCTTTCACCACTGTGAAAATCGGTAATAAAGTTGTAAAGTATGTACAACTCAGTGCCCCAAGCTTGATAGATCTATAGTAGGAGATGACTCATGAACATCTCACTGTCTGATGGACGTGGGGGGCACCCATCTCCCCACTGTGGATGAATCACACTGCAAGATTCCTAGAGCCATATTTTCCAGCTGCTCTCAACAAGAATGGGCAGAATCAGCCTGTCTGCTTCTGTCCAGACCACATTCAGGTAGTCCAGGTCTCAGCATCAGCTGGGAAGTGAGTTTGATTACCATCTTTCTACACAGCCAAGCTTTGACAGCCTCATGCAGGACCAGCCCCTGCTGGTCATCTGTGTCTAATGATGATGCAGTCCAAAAGTGCCACAAATGAACATAACCCTGTGGTTTGCTGCCCTTCCTAGGATGCTGCCGGAGATCTGCTTCTTAGTTTTGACTGAACTGATGTTGTATGAAAAATAGTTGAGAGCCAAAGTGCTTTGAAAGCTCTGACACACTGTTACAAGTTTGGAGTTAAGTAGATCCCTGTCCCTGGGGAATGTGTGTCAAGACCCCTTGGATGTCTGACATTGCAGGTAATGCTAAACTCTATGTATACTTTAAAAAAAAATACAGATACATCTGTGATAAAGTTTAATTTATAAATTCAGCACAGGAAGAGCTGAACAACTATAACCAATATTAAAATAGAGCACTTAAAACAATATACTGTAATAAAAGCTATATACTACTTATGAATTGTTCATTTCTATAATTTTCCATTTAGCATTTGTAGACCATGGTTGACCACAGGTGAGCATAGGTAACTGAAACCAAGGTTGGCATAACAGTGGATGAGCGGCCACTGTGTTCATCTTCTCTACTTCTAACTGTTGAGTGAGAGGACTGAGTTAGAGTGAGCTAACAGCTGCTCCCTTTGCCATATATCACCCAGTTTCCCATAAGAGGCCCCAAGTCCATTTGTGTTGATTGAATATAATGGTGTCTGCTCTCAGGAGTTTCCATCCATTGCAGGAAGGGAGCCCTGTGGGTACTAGCTCACCCTCTCCTTTCCTATTTGCAGTGATGTCAGCAGCAGAATCTTCCTAACAGGGACCATGGGTCAGGGTCGGGAGTATTTGTCCAGGAACTTGAACACTTAGGGTGCCAGTGTGTGCCATGGTTATGTGAGCTGTAGTGTCAAGACCACAAGCAGGAGTTCATTTAACACTTGTCGTAAAGCACAGCCAGTTTCTACTTGGTGTGTCACAGGGCTCTCTGACTGCATTCCCAGAAGCCCTGGATTTAAATACCACGAGAGGAAGGCTGTAGGTTTGGTGATCGGAGATAGAATTGCCTGTTCTGGTTTTACTTTCTGTTGGGATATGGGGCTGGTTTGCTTCTCAGATATTCATTTCCTCCAGCTACTTTATTCTTTCCATTGCGCAAGTATAATACTTCCAAGAAATTTCAAGAAGAGATTGAAATAAAATTGTACACCAAGGCACCACTCACTTCCCTTCATAACTGCTTGTGTTTGAGATTCCATGCCATACCTTAAGCCTTCTTCTACTTTGTCTCCCAATCCCTGAAGCCAAGAGCCCAGAACACCCATTGTGTGGGCCAGGAGATGCCCAGGTTGGAGGATATAAAACGGCAGCACTGGCTGTAACTGGTGTTACCACAGTGGGATAGACATGCTTTTATAGCAGCTGCTTCTTTAAGGGTATATTGCTTTTTGCATTTTGGATTTTTAAAAAATTGGCATTCTTCCTGTGCCCCTCAAAGACCTTGTTTTAGTGGGAATTTGTGGGTTTTTTTTTTTTATCTCCAGAACTGCGTGAAAAAGACTGACCTCCAGGCTCCAATTTTTTCTACAGTTGTTCTAGCTCTCTGTGAATTTTTAAGTTTGTTTTCTTAGCCTGACACTGCCAATTTCATCTGAAGCCTGGAAACATACTGTTTTTTTGGCAAATAACACTTGAAATTGTTTACTCAGATTACCTATTAAGAGAAATTTAACTTTGAATAAATTTGATCCACAGAAAATTAAGTCAGCTAAATGTAATATTGAGGGTGTGGGGCAACTGTCACAGAAATGAATTCTTTGTGATATTTCTGTGTACACACTGCACAATTTTATTTAAACACTGCACAGTGTGTCTCCAGGAAGATCTATCATTTTTCGGTTTTCAGTTCTTTGATATTTTAAGGAAATGAGCTTTTCCAGAGTACCTCTTTTGAATAAACTTTGGAAGAAGGGAGCTATTTAAAATGATGGCCCTTGGTGTAGGCTTTGCTGTGAGGTTACTCAGACCCCTTGATAGAGGCTCACCTCACTCTGACTGCCTGGCTTAGTTGGGTCCAAGCCTTTGAAGGAGAGGAAGACACCTGAGGCTGTGTTGCAGGACCAAGGGGAGACCAACAGGGTGGTGGCCCTACGGGAACATGGCAAGAGTGCCCACAGATCAAGTGATCACAGGAATGGCCAGAAACCACACAGTCTAGGAGTGAAATGTGAATCATGAGAAAGAAAGGAAGCTAAAGGATCCCTAAGAGAGAAGCAGCATGAGGGTAGATTCAAATAATGAGGATAGCTTTAAACAAGAAGCCAAGCATAGTGGAGCAAGCAGAGAAATCCATTCAAGGCTCTGGCCATGAACAACATGACATTAGGGTTGGCTGCTTTAAACAGGGCCGGGCATGACCAATGTACAAAGTATGAAAGGCCCAACATTCTCATCTTTTATATGAAAATATCAAGGCCCACAACATGTCCAAGATCATGGGATTTATCAGAAGCAAAGTAGGGCCACCCAACTCCCACACGGTAGATATGTAGTGCATGCAAATAATTAGAAAATCTAATGTTCATACCATTTAGAATAGTACTGTCCAATAGAAATAATGTGGATAATAAATGTAATTTTGGATTTTCTAGTAGTTACATTGCAAGAATAAAAAGGAATGGTGACATTAACATTAATAATTTTTTTACCAAACATATGTAAAATATTAGGAATGACAAATTACAGCCATCTTAGTGTGATTCTTACTGGGTTTGAATCCAGGAAAGAACTAGGTTCTTAAAATCCATGCTTTATTTTACTAGCTCACATAACTTTCACTAACTTCTCTTTGCATTCATAATTTTTTTAATGATTCAAATAATAGCAGTTGGCATTCTTAAGTGGAACAAATTAGAAACTAATGTGATCTAAGTTTTAATTGTATCAAACTTTTTACTGAATTAGTTAGATAGGGTAATAGGAGCTGCTGTAACAGATTTGGTGGTTTTATATGAAACAAGCTGCTTTCGTTCTCATGTAGGATTCTGGTCTGCGGTTGGCCCTGTTGCAGGAAGTGGTCCATGAACTCCAGATCTTTTCATCTTTGGGTTTTCCCATCCTCAAACGTGGCTTTGAAGGCTCTGTATTTCTTTGCATTGAGAAGAAAGAACATAGAGGATTGTGGATAGCAGGGTTTTATAGGCTACAAGCTCAATTATGCTTTCATCTCATTGGCCAGAGCCCAGTCACATGACTTCTAACTGCAATGGAGGCTGTAATACATGCATCAGCAAAGTGTGTACAAAAATAAAAAATAAAAATGAAAAAAAGAAAGAAAACAGATTTGGTGAATAGCAAGGTATTTTTCTGCTAGATTAACTTCCCCAAACTTACTTTTTTAAAAGAAGAATTTAACTTTCTTGTATGCTTATCTTATTACAAAGGCAATGTACTCTCTTTATAGAAAAAATCATAACTCCAACTTCTGTCTTCCAATCCTAGCTTTGTCTTTTGACTTACTCAGCACAATTCTTGCCTGGTCGAGGCGACACAATTTGATTCTCTATTCACCTTGGAAGGGTCATCAGGGAGGTCAAAATTGTCCCAGTTGTGCCCATTTGCAAACTGCATCTTTTCCCTGGAAATGCAAGAACCTTGAAGTACTGAATATTTTTGTATAGATGGAGTCTTTGGCAATGGTGTTGAAAAAGTTTGAGTTCTGGAGTAAATCCTAAATCCCAGTTCCATCACATTCAGCCTATATAATATCAGGAGAATTTCCTGAATTCCTTGACCCTCATTTCCACCTTCTGTAAAATGCAGATCAAGATGCCTCCTTACAGGGTTATCTTTAAGTGAAGCAGGCTTTGTAAAGTGGCTGGGTCTTCAATCATTGTGTGCTTAATAAATTGTAACTGGTTTATCTTCGTTACCAGAAATCAATAGATGGTAGACAGATGGGCGCATTTCCAGGAACTTTACCACTCTTCAGGCACATTGGTATGGACAGGATTAGTAAGTTGGTTTTAAGGATAACTAAGTTGTTTTTTAATAGGTCAGCAACAATGAAACATTCTTACTCTGAGCTGAGCAAAGAAGATAGAGGTATTAACCAGGAGGCTTCTCACTAATGAGGTTCTCTGACCTGAAAGGCCACCATGTAGGCAGACAGGATGAAAAAGGGGTAGAAGATTTTCTTCATCATGCTAATGAAGAGTTTAAAAGTCTCAGGCTTTGGGAGGAAAGAGCCAGATGCTATTTACTTCTAGCTTTGACATGCTTTTAGGACTTTTTTACTGAAGCACTTAAAAAAAAATTTTAAAGCCTCTGTTCTTTAAATAGCCCAGGTGGCCTAATCTGATATGTGGCACCTGGAATTTTCTTGAAACACAGGTAAAGGATGATAAACTCTGCTTTTTAATGCAGGCCTTATGTGGGTCTATTTGGAAAGTACTTTAGATTTTCCAAAGTATTTACATTTCATGTTCATTAGCTTATTGGAACAGGTTGGCCCTTGGAACTAATACCTTCAGGCTAGGAACGACTGTATTCCAATGCCCAATTGATAGATAATTTAGATTGAGACCAATATAAGTTGAGTTAAAGAATTGAAAATCCAGAGTCATGAATGTGAAAAGAATTATAGGACTTGATGCATCTAGTGACTTCCAAATCCTTTCTTTCAAGCCAGGGCTCCACAAACAAAAGCTCTTGGCTAAACTGTGCTTGCTGTTTTTGCAAGTAAAGTTTTATTGGAACACAACCACACACATCCATTTTTGGGTTGTCAATGGCTTCTGTTGTCTAGAAGGCAGATGTGAGTAGTTCCAACACAGGGCCTTCAAAGCCTAAAATAGATGCTGTGGCACTTTATGAAAATGTTTAATGTGGCCTCTTGTTCTGGGCTCTGGGACTGGAGTCTTATGTGACCTGGAGGGGAGGTTGAAGCAGGAATTACATCCTTAAGTTCCTCTCTGCTGTCCTGGATCCTTTCTTCAGCTAGTACTGGTGCTGTATTTATTTCTAATATCACCCTGGGTGGGAGGCTGATACAAGTGCCCTCCCCTCCTTGCCTCCTCCATCCAACACACAGTTGAAAACACTTTTCTGTCCATGTTTTGGGAGTCTGTTTCAAATTTCCAACCCCCTAAATATTTAGCACTGCTGTGGTGGGCCACCCTCTTGTTGCAGAACATATGGGGTGCAGACCACCTGTCTAGTACTCAGGGCTCCTAGAATTGCTTCTCTTTTGGATCAGAGAGTAGAGATTCATTGTAGGACTGGCTGCTGCTATACCAGCCCATGCTGGTCTCCCTAGAGCTTTCCTGCAACCATGATAGCCTTCTTGGTCAAGGAGCAAATGCCAGGCCACGTCTCTCATGGCTCACTCATGGCTCAATGCAGGCTGGCACTAGAGCAAAGGCAGGGACACTGTGTACCCTCTTCCCCCAGGTTTAGGCTGCCTTCCCTCACCTTTTTGGGGGTGTGTAGTCAGTCTCTGCAAGTCTGGGCCTCCAGGAGGACATGCTTTGACCTCAGTGATCTCAGGGACCACAGGACCAGCAGTTGCAGTGCCTGGGCTTGTGAGCAATTCTCATTCCCTCACCATGTCTTTGAGCTGTTGGTCAGAGCCTCCAGGAAGAGGCCCCGACATCTAGGATTTTGCAGGTCCTCTAGGACTTGTCAGGTGTGAGGCCACCAGGCTCAGATCATGTGAGGCACCTGAGCAGGGTCTAAACCTAGCCTTCACCCCAGGACAAAAAACTCATTTCTGGGACTGGGAACCGGGCCTCTGAGCTTTCCAAGCCTCCTGGTGCTCTGGCCTAAATGATGGCATCCCCTCAGATTCCTGTGTTGAAATCCGCATCCTCAAGGTGAAAGTATCAGGGAATGAAAGAGGATTAGGTCCTCAAGTGGAGCCTGAATGACAGGGATTATTTCCCTTATGAAAGAGACCTGAGAATACATTCTCACCCCATTCTCCACATGAAGACAGTAACAAGGCAGCATCTATGAACCCAGATTCTGGCCCTCACGAACACGGAATCTACCAGTGCCTTGATCTTGGACTTCCGCCATTCACCACTGTGAGAGATACATTTGTCCTGGTGAGGAGTCACCCAGTCTGAGGTATTCTGTTACTGCAGCCTCAGTGGCTGCAAATGGCAGGTGAAACAGGGAGCAGCCAAGGCTGGGAACCATGGCCTGTGATGCCTGTGTCCCCTATTGTCCCCTCTGTGCTGCCAGGTGAGGGGCAGAGAGCTGGGCCTGAAGCCCATCTTGAGCCCTTCTCCCAGCCCTCCACTAGCAAATACACATGTGCATGCATGCGTGTACACACACACACACACGCACACACACACATCTAAGACACCAAACCTATTTTGCCATAGGCCCCTCATAGGTTCCAGCTTCCTTGGCAGCAGTTATTCATTTTTAGGCTCCATCCTGGGTGCCATGGGTCGTGTTTCTAAGCTCTCTTAGAGACATCAGGGTGGAATTTCACCCCAGCCATGTTTCTAAACCTCTCTGTATTACGTTTGGCAGTTAATGTTTCTGCCTTCTCTTGTCTGCAGATCTTGCCTCTGACTCAGTTTCCTTAATGGTTGCCTTCCTTACCTGCTCAGAAGCTGGATTGGTTGAATTCTGGGCTGAGTGTCCCTGGGACACAGGGCAGGGCCTCAGGGCCCCACTCTGTTCTTGAGCATACGTTCTCAGGCCTGAATGGATTCGGGCTGTTGAGGAGGATAAAGCCCAGTGAGGTTTAGCTTTTTTCCCCCACCAAAGGCTCCTGCAGTTTCTCTAGGCTCCACAAAACAGTGGGGGCTACGGGGAGAGAGAGATTGAGACACTCACTATCTTAGTTAATTTTCTCTCAATGCTGAGACAAAATACCCAGCACCCAAAGTTAAAAGGAGAAAGATTTATTTAGCTCACAGTTTGTAGAGGTTTAAGTCCATAATTGACTGGCTACAAGGCAGGGTGGTTCGTGGCAGAAGGGCAACAAAAAACATGGTGGCAGAAGACAGCAAAAACAACAAAGGAGCTTAACAGTGTCTTTTGGCCACTTTTCTTATTCAGACTACTTAGGGAAGGTGGCACTCCATTCACATCCTTAATCCTAGTGCCCTCCGGCCTAGCATTGCACCAAGAATCAATCACACACTCTAGATTCAGCGACCTTATCGCTTCTTGGCCTTTTGGCTAAGATCAAGTGTAGATTCAGCCACCTCTGGAAAAGCCCCACCTCATCTGCATGAGGCTTTGGGGAGACATCTAAACACAAGCCATAACACACACCAAGTGGGCCTGGGGATGGTCATGGCCTTCCTTGGGGTCAGTAAGCCAATTGCCACCCCTCCAGTTTGTGTACCTGGGGGCAGCCCTAGTGAGGTCCAAGACAAGGCCCATACCTCACCTCAGAGGGTGCACTTATGTAAGAGCACATCTGGTTATCCTGTGGGTGCTATTGAGGTTCCTGAACAATCCATCCGTTGGCTGAAATGTCTGTAATAGAACAATAAAATCTTTAAATTAAAGATTAGCAGCCCTTTTTAGAAGCTGACCCAGAACAAAATAGATTTGGGCTCAGCCCAGGGTCTTATCCATCCCTGTTAAGGCCTTTGTTCTGGAATCTCAGCCTGGGCTCCCTGGGCCACACCACTGGACTGGGGTCAGTAACACTGGGATGAGAAAGAAACGATGACAGGCGAGTGACCTGGGACGGACCACACCACTCTGGGGAGTCAAGACCCAGGGTGCAGAGAGTAGGCTGGCTTCATTAGAGCTTTTGGAGTTCCATCAATAAACAGTGCTCAAAGTACCCGTGGCCTGAGGGTTGTGAGGGAACCTGAAGATAAGGGGTTGCCCACATCTTATAACTGTAACCTACTCTTGTGTAGAGACAGAGTCCCATGGACCTGATACCAGGCACAGGCACAGACATTTAACCTCACAGAGCCCCCCCCTCCTCCCTGTGCAGAGGGGACAGACGGAGTCAGTGGGATAGGTGTGTGAGGAGCCGAGCACTTGGCAAATGCTTGGAGGTTGTATCCTTATTCATGCAGTTGCTTCCTCTCTTTCATTTCAAAGGCACAGAGATTTTCTACTATGGGAGAAGATGTATCTGACAGGTACTAATATCATAAAGGTACAGGTGGAAAGGAGAAATAGTCTTTGTTGTCAAAGCTTCTATGCTGGTCACAAGAACAGCCTTTCGTACCCAAATAGGTCTCCCAATGAATCTTTTATTGGAGAATAGGAATTCTCCTTATGCTGAAATCTTGTTGATTTTCCCTGGGAAAATCTGTAGAAAATCACTGGAGTGTGCAGAATTAGTACCAGTGGATGAAGAAGAGGAATTGAAGAGCTATGAATGAGCAGGTGGAAAAGGAGCAGGGCTCATTCTGTGCTTGGCTCTGTCCTGCCTCCTCTGTTCCGGTGACTATAACAAAATATTACAGACTGCGTAGCTTCCATACAACAGAAATGTGTCTGTCACTCACAATTGTGGAATCTGGAAGTCCACGCACAAGGCACAAGCAGATTCGGTGTCTGGTCAGGGCTCTCTTCCTTGTTAATAGAGGGCACCTTCTCTCTCTGTGATCACATGGTGTAGACTATGAGGCAGCTCCAGATTCTCTTTAACCCAGTTCTACCTGCTGCTGCCTTGAGGGTTAGGATAATGACATGCGAGTTTAGGGGGACATGAGCATTCAGACCACAGCACCCTTCTACCACTGTGGCTGTGGAGGTATGAGTCCACCCTTTGGGTGTCAGTTTGGTCAAATCATCCAAAGAGAGGTGATCGATGTTCCATGGGCATAGAAGCCCTTGTCTCCACTGCCTGCTCTGTTTCAACCACAAATCCTGGGCCAATGTATAAATTGAGTTATTTAATACTGAGTTTAAAGGAAGGGAAGTAGTAACACAGCTGTACTTCTTTTCCTCTCCTGGCCACTTTTATCCGTGGACCCTGGTTCTATGCAGGATAGTGGCCCCTTTGTAGAATCATTTTGTGTTTGTGGCTCAGAAAAGGATGTTTTCTTTAAGGTGTCGAGACCAAACAGCTCAGTGCCTGGTGGCTCTGTGTTCCCTGGGGGTTGGAATCCCTCAGCATTACCATTATAAATCTAGAATCATTGTTCTATCCGTGCCACAATTTTATGTGATGTTTATTTGAAAGTGCATCTTTTCTCTCCCAATTCAAGGAGGTCTTTTTGTCTCACTCTAGCATTTTTAGCATGAACATTTGAAAACAAACAGGAAAATAGAACTTTACAATGAATACCTATAGACCCAACACCAAGGCGCTATAATTTGCGTTTTGTTATGCCTGCTTTATCTCATTTATCTCTATCCAACCATCAATCTGTCCTATTTTAGTGAACTTCAAAGCAATTTTCAGAAATAAGTATGCACTCTTTCATGTACTTTAGTGTGCATATCTGTGTTTATTTCCCCTTCTTTTTGGGTTACATTTTTTGCACAGTGAATGCATATTTAGGTTACATTTCTGCACAGTGCATGTCTTCAGGGTACCATCAGTGAGCTCTGACATAAGAGTACACCTGTACACCCCAGCTTCCTTCATTCTAGGTAATTCTCTCATGTCCTTCCTCAGAAAACTCCCATCCTGGCCAACCTCATCTAAACACTCACCTGATTTCTATCACTGTAGATTAGTTTATGTTTGTTCTAGAACTTTCTGTGCCTGAGTCATATAATCTGTGCTCTTTGATGTAAGCCTTCTTAGAGCACTGTTTTTGGGATTCATCCATGTTTTTCTGCATAGATGTATTCTTGACTATTTGTGTACATACACATACATGTAAATATACATCCATACTCGCAGATAACATATATTCTATGATAAACCTTCCAGGTAAATGTTAATGTGTTAGTTGTGATCCTCTAAGGAAATGTCTGATAGATTTTTGCCCACTTTTCTTAGGTACTTATTGTAGGTCATCTTTCAAAGAGGCTTTTGTGATGTGTGGAAACTTAAAGCTTTTTTTATACTCCTAAACCTGTTAACCACTCTCCAGCTTCTCTCCAAAACAGAGCCATGATCTGGACTCAGAAACTCTGTGGTAACAGGAAGGGAAGGGATGGTGGGAGGAAGAATTTCCCTGAGCCTTCAGGCCTGTAGCCACTCTGGACTCTCTAGGTGTAATCTGCATATTCAACCTTCACTGTGAGAAGCAGGAGCTGAGGAGTGGAGGAAGTGCTCAGCCATCCTACTCTGCTGTGGAAGCTACTTCCTGGGTTAGGAGGCTGGTGTGGCTTCCTCTGTTGCTGAGCAGACTTTGCATTACAATCACAGCACCAGACAGAGAAAACCAGGCTTTCATCAAGCTCCTCACTTGGGGAATGGATGCCTGGTTAAGTGAGGAGACCAGGCCTCCTGCACTAAAGTGGGATTTGTATGTGTTAGGGTCTTTGGAAAGGGTAAGTGCCCTGTTTTCCCAAACAAACTCTGTACCAAAAGGAGCCCTTTGTTGGCATGGGTCCTTTTCATTTTTCATTTCCTACAGGTGATTATGAGTAGGTCACTGGAGATGCATAAATGACATGTGCAGCAATGGCACACACTTGCTGATCATAAATACATTGCTGTACCCATCTACTACTTTGACTTAGTTTTGTTCCTCTAGGAGCAGATACCAGGACAAGGACTAAGCTGAGTTTGGTGTGCTTAGGAGGTGATCCCAGGAAACACCAGTAGGGAGGAGTAGGGCAGTGAAACCAGGAAGAGAAGATGAAGTATCCAACAAATGATGCATCCTTAGCTGGGTACCACTTTGGGCAGCTGGGTGTGATCTGCCCAGGGAACCGCTGGATATAGTGGGGGACACACACTTCAAGGTCCTCCCAGCACAGTGCCTGGGAACTGGGATATTTACAAGGTATAATTGAAATACACAATGAATGTTTAAATTTAAAAAACAATTATTACAGCAAAAGACATATTGCTGTTATTCCCCCGTAAAATCCTCTTCCTTGCTTTGAACACACTTACCCATGGTTCTTGCCACTTTCTGGAGCAGTTCTGGCAGTCTTTTATGAGTGTCATGTTGTGTAGTTGCCTCAATGCCCTGAATCCATTCAAAACACTGACTTTTCACGGTCATTTTAACTTTGGGGAAGAACCAGATGTTGCACAGTGCCAGATCTGGTGAATAAGGTGAATGAGGACACACTGTCATGTTTTTATGAGCCTGCCTTTCTGTTGGATATCACTTAATGGCAACATTCAGTATAGTTCTGATTCCACCTGGTAAAGATACTCATGAAAATTGACTTCTAGAATGGTTTCAGAAAGTGACAAAAATGATGGGATAAGTGTGTTTGAAGAAGGGGGCATATTGAGGGGGATTCATGGCAAGGTGTCTTACTGTAATGCATTTTTAAAGTTTAAACATCAACCCTGTATTTTGATCACACTTTGTATACACTACCCCCCATCAGTCATTAGCCTGGGGCTGCTCCAAGTCTGTGATGTGTGGCACATCCAGCCTGCCCAGCACTCAGGTGACCAGAGCAGTGTCATGACCAGAGACGGTCCTCAGGTCAAGGAGAGCAGGTGCTGGGGACTAGAAGTTGGGCTCATACTTCCCAAAGAGCTAAGGGGGAGGGAAGGGGAGTCAGACACCTTTGGCCATGGCTAACCCCTTCTCCTTCCCAACATTGCTGAGAGGTTGGAACGTTCATCCTAACCCAGAAGACCACATAACTACCGTGCCCCTTCCTGTGCATATCTGTGTTTGCATGCCCAAGTACAGGTACTCACACTCACCCTGTTAGTTTTCACTGCCCCATGGTGCATGTTTGAACAGTGCCCACAGCTTGCCTGGCCACCATGCAGCCAGCTCAGGACTCTGAGAGAGTGCAGTGTCTGTAAAACCAGGGAATGTTTCTTCCTTTCTTGTTCATCTTTTGCCAACTCTGCCCATTCATTTGACTTTTGGAGACCCCAGGGAAGCTCAAAATATGTCAAAATTGCAAGAAAGGAAACAATAAAATCATACCTCAGCTCCTTCTGTGAGAAAATAGAGGCTTTGGTCTCAAGGGTGCCTTCACCAGGGCAGATCTTTTTATTTTGCAATCCACAGAAGTAAAAGAGTTATTTCTAGAAGTAGTGCCAGGGCCTGGGTCTGGAACTTGGGTAAACTTAGTGCAAAGACTTCATTTAGCCTTAACTGGAAGCTGGGAAATGTGATGTTGTCCAAACAGACTCGAGGGCCATATGCTGGCTTTTCTGGCTCTGGAGTTAAAAGGAATGGATCTATAGCCTCAGGCAACTGCTTAATCCCTAACTCACAGGGCTCTACCTTGTGTAAAATGTAGTTCATATTTCATACTAAATCATCTTTCAGAGTGCGCACATATATTAAAAGCAGGGAGCCCCATAGCCCTGGTGTTTAGTTCTTCCATGATTTTGTATTCTTGGCACCGCCCCCCATCCCTAAATGTGGGACACCAGTAGCTTGGTGATGTTCCTCAGATCAAAGCTTGGCAGGATGGGAGGAAATTCCTGGGTTGGGATATGATGTGTAGATCTCCAGAAGCCATGGAGTGAAGTTTCTAGAAGAACGATTGGACCCTGTGGTATTTGTAATGAAGCCCACAGCACTGTGATGTTTCTTTTGATAGGAGGTGGCCTTCCCTCTTCCCTCTTCATTCAGTATGGCTTGCTTCTAACAGAACATGGCAGAAATTGCATGTTGTCCAAAACTGAGTCCTGACAGGCCACAGAGCTATCATGTGGTTTTCTGTTCAGATGCTTGCTCTTGGGCCCCAGCTGCCATGCTAGAGGAAGCCCAGGCAATGGGAAAGCCATGGGTGGGGCTCCAAACAGAAGTCCCAGTGGGGGACCTTGCTCATGCCAGCTTACCTAGGATCTCTCCTGTGTGTGAGATTCCTCCTGGATGGCCCCAGACCTAGCCACTGTCTCACTGTGACTACATGAAGACCCTGAATAGGAGCAGCCTAGATGAGCCTAGTGGTCCATCCAGAACCATGAGAGAAAATGACAATAATGTTTCTTGCTGTTTGTCATGCAGCTGTGGTGACTGATACACACATATCCCCACTGTCACATTGCTGAATGACCTCCAAGCCCAACAGGGCGCCTGCTGTCCCTCTATCCATCTCTTGCTTCCTTCCTCAAGCACATGGATTCACACACTATTACTTCTGGGAAAGAAAAAGAAGTGGAACATCTCTCTGATGCCCAGTCTTCAGTGAGCTGCTATGGTTTGTGGCCTAGGGACAGACACAGGCTTCCAGCTGCTTTGTCCTGACTGGGTTGGGGCTTGAGACCTGCTCTGTACAGTCTTTCGTCCCATAGAGCACATGACAGCAGTAGTGACAGCTACAGACAACAGCCCTCCACATTATTCCATGCTCTGGGCCTGTGGGCCACACTGTGCTCCTAACTTGCTCTTTAGTCATGACCTCCACAACTGAGCCTTGGGCTACAGATGTAGCCAGGGGCAGGTGGATAGTGGTGGTGCCATTGTCCCTTCTAGTGCTGCAGTGCTGTGGAAGGCATGACCCTGGGGGCCCAGCCACGGTCTTTTCTCTTGCTTCCTCCCTTAAACCCCTCCCTGGTTCAGCATAAGAATGGATCTGCTATTTCTCCACTGGCTCTTGGGGAGAAATATGAAAATGCATGTGAAAGAACTTTGAGAATCTGCAAAGATTTTGCCAAAAATGGAAGCTACTGTTGAAGAATTAATGAGCAATTACCAAGTCGGATCGGGCAGGAACAGCACACCTTCACAGCTGCTTTATCTCCTCTTAGCCCAAGTCAGAGCCACAAACTCTCAACACTTGGAAATTTTGAACTTTGATGTAGCTCTGCAGCCCACATAATACCTGAATTTCCTTTGTAGCTTTACCACAAAATGCTCCTCTATCATGTCCTCGAATATCTATGAAGATAGGAAGCTTGTGCCCCACCTTCTTTATTCCCTGGGCAACTGGTATTATTAAAATTGTCTTCTTTTGAAAAGCCAAAGCGATTTTCCTTTTAGTCATTTTGAGTTCTGCAAAGAACATCTTACTGCTTCCCACACAGCACAATTTTGGAGGTCAGCTGATAAGTTCTTCCTGGCTCCAGCTTCTCTCTCTTCATTCTTTCACCTTGTCCTTGCTGTGGAATGGTTTGGAGACCCCTGTCTCCATTACCTTCTGGGCCAAGTGTTCATCTCCTCTTCAGCTCGCAGCCTCCTGTTCCATTTGAACAGCATGTGAAGCAGTTGGTGCTGATTCAGTCCATGCTCAGCTATTAGGTAGAATGGCTCCAGATGCAAACTTGGCATCCCTGGAGTAGAATTTCAACCAATGGGTTCTTTCCAGAGACAGATAAAGAAGCGAGCACTTGTTGAGCATCTTCATGGAGCCAGGCGGGGCCAAGTGCTTCACCTGCAGTGTTTCCTTGATTCTGGTCACGTGTCCATGAGTCAGGCATTCCAGGAGCACCCAGCAAGGGTGGGGCAGAGCTGTAGTTAAAACCTGCATGTGCCAAGTGCTCCTTCCCAGCACCTTCTCCTTCTTAGCACCTGCTTCTCCCTGAGCTACACTTCAGGGAAGAATTTCAAATAGATGCATTATTTTCACAAGTGCTGGGCTTTGCCTTGCAGGTGACAAGCCTGTGTAGGCTGGACCAGGGTGTTTTTGCTCACCATTACGTCTGGAGGGTGTATCACCTGGAATGTGGTAATAGCATCCCAAATACCTGTTGATGTTAAATCTTTGTTGAGTGAATGATGACTGGATGACTGAATCCTTGCAATTTCCTCTTGATGGCTGATGTTTTTCATATTTTATTTTGAAGCAAATAAAATTCATAAAACTATAGAGGAGAATATAATAAACTCCACTGTATTTACTCTGAAGAATTAATAAATATGAACATTTTTATGTAAGTCGAGTATCCTCTTATCCAAAAGGCTTGTGACCAGAAGTATTTCTGATTTGAGATTTAAAAATTTTTAAAAAAATATTTGCATATATAGAGTGAGGTATCTTAGGGATGGACCTCAAATCTAAATATTAAGTTCACGTATGTTTCATATCCATTCTTCTACATGTAGCCTGAAGATAATTTTATACAATATTTTAAATAATTTTGTACATGATACAAAGGTCAGGTGCGGAAATTTCCTCATCTGACAGCATGCCAACACTCAAGAAATTTCAGATTTTGGATTTTCAGATTGGGTGTGTTCAACCTGTATTTGCTTCTAATCTTTTTCCATTTATAAAAATAAAACACTGCAGATCAATTTTGCATCCTTTTTACTTTCCTTTTCAGATCTTCTTCCTCCAGAAGCAACCATTCTCCTTCTTTGAGGATATCTGGGCCGTGTTTAATATTTTTACCTCATGCATAGGGAATTCATAAGTGGTAAATATTTTGGGTGTATTTTAAAATTTATATAAATGTTATTCTGCTGTGTTGATATTCTGCAATGTTTTTCCATATATTTTTGAGATGTATGTGCATACTCTTAATTCATTGTAGTAACTATCTACGATTCCATGGTATCACCTGATGGCCACTTATTTTTCTGTCCCCAGTATTAAACCCATGGGCTGTTTTCAGTGATCTGCTGTGGATGACTAATATAATCATCACTCTAAGTTTTCAAGCAATGAAATTTAGAGCTGGAAGGTAAATGATCTAGTAAAGATGCCACAGTTTGGATTGGTTGCATGGCCAGAGAACAAACCCATACCTTCCATCTCGGCCAGGAGTCTTTCCCCCTTTTCCTTTTTCTTTTTTTCTTTTTGGTACCCGGGATGGAATGCAGGACCTTGGGCTTATGAGGCAGGTGGTGAACCATTGAGATAAATCCTAAATCCCCGGCCCACTTTCCCCGCTTTCAACAGGTGTCTCCTTTCCGGAGAGGAGACACATGGAAGGAAATATGGGATAGCTTTATCTTCTAAGAATTACAGGGAGGGGAATGAGTAGTGTTGGAGTCAAGTGTAAATGTCTAATGCAAAAGAGGTCACTCTCACTTGTTTCCAGGAAGAGAAAAGACTCATGCATGGTCAGGAGTTTTTCCCTGAGCCTGGGTCTTGCCATCTCTGTTGTTGTTAGGCATCAACAACACCTTACCTGGTAACTGCTGACCACTTACTCCTGGCTTCCTGGGTGACCGACAAGATAAGTGACCTCACCACTGCGAAGCTACATTTCACAAAAGCAGCAGGAAGCCATGGGAGACAGGATCTTCTGGCTCAGAGCTTCCAAAATGACCCAACCCCTGGAAGATGGGACCATTTCTGCTTTAAATTAACTTCTTTTTCTTATCCCATTTTGGCTGAATATAATGTCCCCATAGAGCAAGAGTTTAAGCCAGTTGACATCAAAAGAGACTGATCATTTCTTTCCTGCACTCCCTTTAAAATTCAGAGCTGTGAATAAGGTTAATCAGGTTTTACAAAGATAGCCTAGCTTCTGTGACAGTAAAGACCTTCTTTTTCCCTATCAAGGCAGAATCTGGTGTAATGGTGTTTAACCTGGCTCTGTAGCTTCCCTTTGAGAGGACTGGGGGAATTGGCATAGCGTTCCAGTTTCAATTTCCTCGTCTTTCAGGGCTGATCTTGGCCAGGTTTGGCTATGCAGGCCTGTAATCCCAGCTACTTGGGAGGCTGAGGTGGGAGGAGTGTAAGCTAAAGGCCAACCTGGGTGACATAATGAGACCCTGCCTCATGAAAATAAAAGTCTTAATGCAGATGATGTTGACATGTTAACCAGAAGAGTGAGTCTTGGGCTCCTTCTTTGCAGAGATGCTTCCAAGACCTTCTTTCTAATTTCCTATCCATCATTTGTTTGGATTTTTCATTTTCTCTTTTTTTTTTTTTTAGATATTTTTGAATGATGGCATTATTTATCAGGTTTATTTTGCTCTGAGATTCCTTTTGCCCATAGGGCCATATCTACTAGTACTAGGTAAGTGTTGGTTGTATATATTAAATTGAAATATTTAAATGCTAGATGATATATATATATATATTAATTTTTTAAAAATTTGTATTAGTACATATTTGCAGTACATAGTGATTATTTTCCTGGGGGGGGTACATGCACCCCCCCAAGTCCCCTGTCCCCCACATTGTCTGAGCTCCAGCCCATCAGCCCTGGATCCCTCCTTCTTCCTCAGTGTATCCTAGGATACTGTCCTCCACACACCTGCTACATCACCAGTGTGTGCCGTTGTTAGCCATTGGTAAGGTAGTGATTTAATAATAGCCTGCACAAGAGAGAGTGTCACTCAGTGTCTGAGTGAAGTGGGGGTCAGTCCAGGCATTTGGGGTAATTTTATTCTCCCCTTCAGCAAGGTGCAGGCTTTTTAGGGGCTTCCTCTTCAAGGTCAATGTGGGAAGGATCAGGGGGTACCTGTTTCTGTCTACTTGCTGCTGCAGATTCTTTATGACAGACAGATACAGACATCTGTTTGTCCTTAGAAGGACACTGCTTTTCTTCCAGTGCTCTCTCCAGCCAGCTGCCCCGAATTCTTGTGGTGACCCCACCTACCCAGGGTGAGGACATAGAGGTTCATCCTAAGCCGTCTTCTTTTGTATTTTCTTTCTTTTTTTTTTTCCATATCAGGGATCGAATTCAGGACCTTGCACTTGCCAGACAGCCAGGGGTGGCACCACTGAGCTAAAACCCTGGCCCCTGTATTTTTCTTCTTAAAAGAAAATGAATACAAAATATCCTCATGTTGTAGCCAATGGCACAGCACTTTATGAGGGGAAGAAAGTATATAAGAAAATGCTGCTTACGAACAAAAGCAGAGAAAAGGGGTGTTTTGGATTGGGAAAGAGAGGATAATGATGAAGAGTTATTCTTGGTCATCCTCAGTGCCTGACTCCTTCAGTAATCCTTTAAACTTGGAAAGGAGATTTTGGCGTCAACTGAGCTTCAAGACCCAATGGGTTTTTTTCCCCCTCATTAAATGCAAAGTGACAATTGTGTTTCTAAATTTAACTCTTCCTATTGGCTGCTTAGAATATTTGTTCAGGTAAGAGCCATGTGGGTTGTTAGCAGATCTACCCGGAGGATCAACCCTGCCCTGGGCTATCATTTCCCTGGGGAAGGATGCTCCCTTGGGGCCCACAGGTTTATGGCTCTTGGGTGTCACCTTTCTTTCCGTGGGATGATGTATTTCACCACCCCACCCCACCCCAGTTGGAGTTGGTTTCCTTGGCATTCTGTTAGTCTTTCCAGGAGCTAGGGCCCCAATTTCCCTTCAGGGCCATGCCCCCAGTGACCTCACTTCCTCCTACTAGGCTCTGGCTCCTAAAGGTCCTGCCACTTCCCAGCAGTGCTATAGGGCAGTGAGCAGGCAGGCCTTCATGGTCATCCAAGATCCAAACCATAGCACTATTTATGTAATCTTCTTCTAGGTTCTCACACCTGTGCATACCTGTACAGCATTCACCTGACCAGAGGAGCTGGGTTATTTGTACTTGAGGCACCTGAAGCCCAGGAGGATAAAGGACTTGTTGGAAGTGGCATTGCATGTCAAGAGTGGATGCCAGGTGCTGCTGCCCTGGGTGCTGCTGCTGTTCATGCCTAGGGCGTTGATGCTAGGATGGCTTATTGGGATAAACACTATGTCATGCTGCACTTCGTAGCATCTGTACAGGGGTGATGCTCCTGATGACCCTTCACTGACCCTTTCTCTGAGTGTTCCAAGGACTTGAGGCCTCTGAGTCTTCTCTAGGCTGTTCTCCACCCTGGTGAGGTTTGTTTGGGGTTGGGAGAGGGTTCTGAGTGAAATCGTGGAGAGAATGTAAAAGGCATTTTGCCATGTCAGCTGCGTTGACCTGGGATCATGCAGACTAGATTTAGGCCATAACCTTTCCATTAATCAGTTAGATGGGAACATTCATCCTCTCATCTTAGAGTGAAGATGTGAGCCACATCACAGGTTATTATGAAGAGTGAATCAGATAATATTTGTGATCGTGCCTTGTATTTAATAGTGCCAGGTGTACATGAAATGTTCAATCAATTACAGCCTCCTTTAAATCAGGTTTATTTTTTTTCTATGAAAGCATGTATAAATTAGATGATCTTTAAAGACCCTGCTTGCACTAAAAGGAAATGGTTTTATTTGTTAAGGGGAGGCATAAAATTTGTCTTCGTACAGATAGAGAGATTGCATAGGTGAGAAAAGACATAATGTAAGAAAAGCTGATATCTTGTTTGTAAAGACTTTTGCACAGGAGCATGCAAGTGGGGAACCCTTGGGGGGCTTTGATGAGTGCATGTGCCTGCATTAATGCCTTCAAAGACCAGGACTTCTTGGGCTATTTATCAAATGAATGATGCAGTAGGACACAAGATCCAAGCTTCCCTGGGTCCTTAGAGGTGAATAAGAGATAGTTGGGGGCAGGAGGGCACAGCCCTGTGGATGAAGACCTGGCTCTGGGTGGCTCTGCTTGAAGACTCATTGATCCCACTTGAATGAATGAGGACTAACACAAGCTGGAGAGCAGAGGCAGCATGGTGCACGCTACATGGACAACAGCAGCAACTTGGGAGACAAAGCTGGGGTGAGGCTTTCATGGTCCTCTGTGCATGGGAAACTTCAGGCACTACCGCCCGGGAGACACTGAACACTTTCAAGCCTCAGAGCTGCAGGGAGAAACCTGTTTAAGTCTTTGTTTCCTAAGCCAATTTGGTAATAGAATCCTTTTCTGGTAATTTCTTTTTTAAATTTGTATTTTTATTCGTATATGTTTACTGTACTTATTGAGTACGTATTGTAGGGAGCTGGTACATGTATGTAACACATCTTAATTCTTTTTACTTACCATTCCCCTTTCCTTCCCATTCCATCCCTCCATCCTCCTTCCATCTCTTGGTCAGACTTACCATTTACAAAAGATCTATCTCCCTGTTTCTTATTATCTATCTGTAATTTTGCTCTTTATTTCTACTTTGGATTTCTCATACATAGCACAACTCATAATAGCCAAATCTTGGAAGTGACTTATATGTCCATCAGCAGATGAATGGATAAATAAAATGTGGTATTTATACACAATGGAGTACTACTCTGCCATAAAAAAGGACAAATATGAGTCATTTAGGAGGATGGATGCACCTTGAGACCATAATGTTAAGTGAAATGAATCAGATACATAAGCCTAAATATCCCGTGGTTTCCTTTTTATGGTAGGTTTTGTTAACCTTTTAGAAATCTGGGATTTTGAACAACGTGCTTGGGGAAATGTCTTCCAGGATGTGACTTATTGGAAATTATGTTTCTTATTGAAGACATGCATAGACTTCCAACAACTTTCAAATCCATATTGTGGTCCTTGAAATCTCCCTTGGTGCATGCAGGTACAACTTTAGAGGTGCACATTAAGAGCCCCAGGAGTCTGGGAACCAACCTGGAAACCAACCTAGGAACCAATCTGTGGCAGTCAAGCAGAGGCTGGCTTGCTCAAGCTAATGCAGGACTGAAGCACAGTAGCTCCACCTCTTCAATGATTTCCCTTTCTGTGGTATCAGTTGCTTGCAATCAATCACAGTCCAAAACTGTCAAGTGGAAAATTCCAGAAATAAGCAAACTTTATCATGGTGAAAACTCAAGTTGTCTGTATCCATCCTGCCCTGAACATGAATTGTCCCTTTGTCCAATGTATCCACAGTGTATTAGCTACCTGCCTGCTAGACACTTGGCCAACTCAGTTATAAGATCACTGTAATGGCTTTAGAATGCTTGTATTCAAGTCACCCTTATTTGACTTAATAATGCTTCCAAAGCATGGGAATAGTGATGCAGGCAACTCACATAGTTCAAAGAGAAGCTGTAAAGTGCTGCCTTTAAATGAAAATGTGGAAGTTCTTAACTTAAAGAAAAAAAATCACATGGTAAGATCACTAAGATCAATGGTACAATAAGAGATTTGGGGGACTGAGACTACAGTCACATAAATTTTGTTACAATATATTGTATTCTATTTTACTATTAGTTATAGTTGTTAATCTCTTACTCTACCTAATTTGTAAATTAAGCTTTACTATAGATATATATGTATATGCAAAACACAGTATATCTAAGGTTCAGGACTATGTGAGGTTTTGGACTTCCACAGGTGGTCTTGGAAGGTGCCCCCTGTCGTTGCATTTTTCTTGTTCCTGAAATTAGTAGAAATGAAGAAGTTTTGAAAGTGAAATACCATCTTTATTTGCTGTACTTGATCTAATCATCTGTATGATGCAGAGGTTCCTATCCATGAATGGACAGAAGGAACTTAGACAGGAGAGGGTGGATAAGTACCAGGTGAGTCCTTTTCCCCTTCACCCAGGTCACTATTTTTGTACCATAGTAGTCATATTTTACTTCATTGCTATGAGATTTTCTAATCGACTGATTAAAAAATGCTTTGGAAGGAAAGGGTCTTTTTAGAGACTGACCAACTTTGATGTGACCAACTCCTTGGTTTTTAATTTCTTCAACTCTACATATGTCAATATTGCTCAAATCACCCTTGCAAAAATAATACTCCTACTTAGACCCAAAGTGGCTTTATTATGAATTTGTAAAAACCAAAGAGACTTATTTTGTTACAGATTTTGTGAGTCCAGAAACTAAATTTGCAAGTCTATTTTTGCAGTCCTCAGGCCACTAGCTGGGGGAGGTGACATCTATGTGTCTTCCAAGAGCAGGTGTTGGGGATCCAGATCATGCCAAGTCACCTGTCCATTTGCCATGTATTTGGCTGAGGACATAGAAGATAGATTTTAAATTTGATGCACTCTGCAAAACTGTATTGAGCTATTTTTTATTAAAGTGCCTAAAATCAGCTGTGTCGTTTGCAACTCAGGATGGTTGCAAGACTAAACAGGGTTGCAGTCTGGTCTTTATTTCATTGTTAAGGAGACTGTGTTATGACTTAAGTACCTCATTTATCTGGCATCCTGGAGAAATCGTTTCCGCCTAAGTGGCTGCTGCTGATAGTGCAATTCCATGCACATCTAGAAACTCAACAAATGTTTGTTGACTGTGGTTGAATGAAGGAAATGAAACATCTCTTCAAATGCCAGACTATTTAAAAAGAGCGCTAAGTCCTCAACCGATAACTTTCTAAAGTGACTTCTATACATTCTTCCCTTCTGAGTCACAGCACACTGAATGTGCGTTTGACTTTCTTGTGATCAATTAAGCTGTGGTTTTATTGAGGATATGTGTTACTGTACCATCTTGTCATCCAGATTGGGGCCTCCTTTTCTGTTGCCATCAACCCTACTGTCCCTTGTGCTGCTCCCTAGATCTGCCTTTAAAATGTTCACACCCTCTAGACCTCTAAAGACCCACGTGGATAGCAGATACCATGGAAGGATGATGAGCTCAGGCAGACTAGACTTGAAATCTGAGCCCTCCTGTGTTCCAGCTGCAGAATTTGGTCTGAATATGGGATTTTTACTGGGTCCTGCTCTGTGTAGAGGGTTAATTTAAGAGAGTGCTTTGTTGTCCCCTTCTTAGTCATGCGTATGTAGATGTAGAATTGTCATGTAAAGACAAGGGACCCTCCTGTCCACTAAGAGAGCTGGGCTTCTTGCCTCTACCCCCTGTGGGACATGGCCCTGGGAACAACTCTGGGGCATCAGGTGAGGCTAGGTGGCAGAACATCACACTCTGTTACCAGTGTCCTACACCCTGGGTCCTGACTGTGCATAGTGCGGAGAGTCCAGCAGAGACTGAAGAGACTATATTCAGCTCCTTCACTTTGCTTTGGGCATAGCCATGCTGGATACTGGAGGCAGCATGGGGAAGCACTGGCCTGAATGCTTGGGAAGGAGCTGGACCCACCTCCAAGCAACCTCACCTAGGTGTTTTGACCTTAATTGCCCATTTCCAGTTTCTCATTTTCCCACTGCCCCATACAACCTCCTCCTGCCATATTCTTGCTACTCAGTGTGTGGCCTGAGGGCTGGAGGCACCTTGCTGGCTGGGGGTGGGGGGGGGGCTTGTTATCCCTGCAGAGGCCCCACTGCACCTGGATCTGCTGGAGCTAAATGTGAACTTCACGAATCCCAGGTGAGCATGCATGCAACTGACTTGGAAAAGTGCTGGGCTACTGTCTGCTCAGTAAATATTAACTCTCTTCCTTTGTTAATATGGTGTAGGAAATAAAAGTCAGTCAGGCTCTGTGGGAGAGCTTGGGAGTGAGGAGTGAGGAGTGAGGTTTCAGGGCAAGAATTTCCTGAGCATTCTCCTCTCTGCCCAGGATAGTTCTCTGGATGCTCAGGCTTGCTCTGGGGCTGACCTGTTGCCACCTGGAGAGGACATTGGCCACTGGGCCCTATGGGTCCTCCTGGATGTCTGCAGCCACAGAGCCCTAGCTGGAGACAGCCACTGCCTGTGTTGCAATCACTCAGGCAGCACGAGGATAAACACAGCCTGGTGCTGCTTTCTGCTTCCAGTTACATAAGTGCTCTGGAGTCATGCTTTCCAGATGTGGCGTAGGGATACACTGCCCTCTCCTTGCACTACCTGTTTCTTTAGGCACGTTCAGCTTTTCTGGGGAAAGGTCAGAGATGAGCTCTGCAAACCACCAGGATGCTTTTGATCTGGGAAAATGCCTCTTTTGGGCTCATTTTAAATTGTGTTTATTTGCTTTCCTGGAGGCCCTCTGAGTGCTTTCATTTTTCTCTCTCTCTCTATGGAACCAATCTTCCCTCCCTCCCTCTCTCCTTTCCTCCTCCTTTCTTCCCTTCCTCCCTTCCTTCCTTCTTTCAATGGAGAAGCACAATTTTGGCCTTTGAGGCCTCTGTCTTGGTTGCTCACTTGTGTACAGAGCTGAGTTCAGATGAGTGAGGAGAGTGAGCAGGAAGCTGACCCATGCAGGCAAGGAAGGGCTCAGGGCTGCAGCAGAACCCTAAGCTTGCAGAGGGCAGTTTGGGCCTGCAGGGTCCACCCTGGTTCTCACTGTGCTTTGGGTCCTTCCAGGGCCACACAGGGAATCAGGACCAGTCAGTAGCAGGCATCTTCATGTGCCCACGTTCCCTTGCCCCCAGGCAGTCGCCTGGAGAAGAGGATGCTTGGAGATAGGAAGGACACAGTTCCAACCTTCAGAACAGCATGCTGAGGGAGGAACTCATGGGCTCCACTCAGAGCAATAAGCGCTGTGTAAAGGGTGTGCATGCTGGGTATGGCTGGGGTCCCGAGGAGGATGTGTGCAAGGCGTGGGGTGAAGAAAGACAGTGTTGGAGTCAACAAGTGACTCCACAGGAAGAGATTAACTTGGATCTTACCTGGGCCTTCCTTGCAGAAACAGAGGCTGTGAAATCAGTTCAGCTTGTTGGACATCAGCATATTAGCTCTTCTCTTTCTCCTCTGATCAGCAAAGAACTCATTTTGTAGCACTGGCTTCCTCTGCTCATTAAAATCCACCTTTCCTAAGTGTTACACAAAAGAAGTACAGTTGCTGCTGATGTCCTTGTTGGCCCCCAGAGTCCGAGGCTGCCTGTGTTCTATCTGTGCATCAGGACTGTCTTCCTGTGTATTCCCTCTCATTTGTCATGAGCAATGAGTAATTTTGCACTCATTTCCCACTCTCGTTCTCACTCATGTTTTCAACACTGGAATATTGGGTGGAAGCGAGTGTGTCTGAGAACAGGAGCTCTGGAAAAGGACTACATGAGCCCTGGTGGAACTGGATCAGCTAATTAATGGGATGTTTTTTGTTTTGGTTTTTTGAGACAGTGTCTCACTGTGTAGTTCCAGCTGGCCTTGGAGGCACTATGTAGCCCATTATGGTCTCAAACTTATGGTGATCCTCCTGCCTCAGCTTCCCGAGTGTTGGAATTACGGGCATGTGCTGTTATGCTCAGCAAGGGCCGGTGCTTTTACCAGTCTTGGAAGAGTTCTTTAGTAGTGCAAGGCTTGGGGCTCCATCTTCAGCTTTGTTCTTGTGTGTAAGCAAGGGCTGTTGAGTGTGCCAGGTACCGTCAGTGGGTCAGCTGAGGTATGGGAAGGAGTAGAGGAGGAAGGTCCAGGAGTCTGTCCAAAGACTGTAATAAGGGTGCTCAGAACAGCTTAGATGTGCATAGTTTTTATATTTATTTCTTTGATTTTCTAAATTAGAAGAGTCACTTTAGAATACACAGTTGTCTTAGAAAATCCAAGCATAACTGAACTATGTAGAATAAAAATTAAAATCCTTCTTCACTTACACTTTATCTCCTCTGACTGTGCTGCACATGAAGCAAAGCATATTGAGAGGGGACAGAGTCTGATGCTTGGTGACTTCTTTTCCTTCACAGGTATGCATTTTGATCATGCTGACACCAATAAGATGCTCTTTAAACTTTTATTTTGTTACTTGTTAAATGGCTGTCCCTGATTTCTTTCATTTTGTTGTTTTTTATTGCTGACAAGTGTAACAGAGAAGGCCAAGTTTATCTGTGCTTTTGCTTTCAGATCCCAAGCCTTCAGAGGCGTGCTTCTTCAGGCCACTACTATTTGAAGAAGGTTGGATCAGCAATGTGGTAGTTGCCTGAACCTAACCTAAGTTTCTTCCCTGGTGTCCTGGACTCTTGAGTGCTCTCACTTAGGTGAGAGGTGGCCTTTGGGTGCAGGAGGCAGGGAGTAGCCGTGGAAAGTGCTCGAAGCCTACCTGCCTGCTTGCTGCCATCCCCAGTGCCTGCTGGAAGAGTCAGCAGAAGCATGTCGTAACACACCTTGGCATCTTCCAGGCCTTGCCCTGCCATTGCATCTGGACGAGGGTCACTGGCTGGGCAGAGGCTTGAATGTGTCAGATGTGGGATTGACATGCAGTGTCTGAAGTGCACAGAATTGCAAGTTCTACCTTGTCATCTAAAACATGACTTGGATGTTCCGGCATCCCTGTGAATGCCTCAGCATGAAAGTTCTGAAGAAGAAACTTGCTTTGATCTTATGGGTCACTGAGCCAGCATCCTGGTGATCAAGTCCCCAGCTTCTGGGGTGCCCTCATTCTGTCCCAGCTCCAAGAGGTCATCTGCTCTGTTCTTGTTGTTTTTGCAAAGGGTCCTTTGTGTTGCTGACCTGAGACCCACTTATGTTTCAGCCCACACCTGTCTCCGTGGTTAACACAAGACAAGTTGATTTCCTCCGTGTCTGGAAGACCTGTTTGCTGTTCTTTTGCACCACAATAGGAACATGTGCATGGAAGTAGGGAGAAGAGTGTGTGTAGTGGGCCTCAGAGGCCTGAGGATGGGTTTGCTAGAGCACAGTAGTCTTAGGACCAGGTTCCAGGGCTAGAGTCTTGGAGCTCCCCACTTGGATGCATAGAAGGAGTTTATGTCAGGGATTTTCCCTTGAGCACCAAGTAGAAATGACGTGGAATGCTCTGCAAGGAGACTAGGTTTGTGCTACAGCCCTGGGGATCATGAGGTATATGTCTGGGCCCACTGCTCCTGGCCCAGAGGAAGGGGCTTCTGAGCCACCATCCCACTGCTCCTGGACCAGAGGAAGGGGCTTCTGGGCCACCATCCAGCATGTCACTCCTGGCCCAGAGGAAGGAGCTTCCCGGCCACCATCCTTCCTGCCACTCGCAGCCCAGAGGAAAGGGCTTTTGGGCCACCATCCATCCCACCACTCCCAGCCCAGAGGAAGGGGCTTTTGAGCCGCTGTCCCACCTCTCCCAGCTCAGAGGAGGTGAGACACACGGACACCAACAGCACCGCACCCCCCCACCCCCCAGGGTTGAAATGAGAAGACACGTAAATAAGTCTCAAAACCAGACTTCCAGATCACCTACAGCAACTCCAAAGGGAAATGAGATGGAACACTCTGATACTCAACCACCTGGACCCACTGAACTGGCAACAAAAGAGGATCTGGAAAAAATGAAATCAGAAATAATTTCTCAGATAACAGCAGAGATTGTGCTCATAGTGCAAGACATGATTAATAAATCTAGAGAGGAGCTGAGGAACATGATGGAATCCCAACATAGGCAACAAATGGAATCCATAAAACATGCAGACAGATTTCCAGGAGATGAAAAACTCCATTGAAAGTCTACACAGCAGAATGAGCCAATGTGAGGACAGAGTTTCAGATATAGAAGATAAGATTGCAATTAGTGACCAGGAAAAGAAAAATTGCTTCAAAATTATAAGGGAACATGAGAAATCAATCCAGCAGCTGCTAGACGATGCAAAGAAGAATAACATAAGACAGATTGGAGTCAAAGAAGAAACAGGAGAGAGTGCAGGCGACATAAAAAAACTTCACAGAAGTAATGGCAGAAAACTTCCCAAGTAGGGAGAAAGAGTTTGACATACACATAAGTGAGGCATATAGGACTCCAAATAGCCTTGATGAGGTATATGGCTGGGGCAGATGCTCCAAATTCCAGGGCTGTGGGTTCTTCCTGAAAAATGACAGTGCCTCTCCCTCATGGTTGTGGTCACAGGGGTGACATGGTGCTCTGGCGTGTTGGGGATAAGATAAAGACTTAGAGGCAAAGAAAGTGAGCAGGCCTCCCAGGATTTATTTAAGAAGCCAGGACAGAGAGCTGTCTGTACCCATGTTGGGGAATGGGCTATAAAACATTAGCATCTGATTCTTACGTGAGCAGTGGTCCCCTGGGCACGACAGGGGTTCTGTGTTTAATCAAAGGTATAGCTCAGAAGACAGTCAAGTAAAACGTTCCAATTTTGAAAATGTCTAGTGGTTCAGAAACTCTGGGGTTAAGTTCTGACAAGGGGAGCTATAAATCAGCCAGACGCTAAGCCATTTTGAGCTCTTGGGACAGGAGCAGCATTGGGTGGAGGCTGGGTTGGCGAGTGGGGTGCAGAGGTCACCAGAGCTGAGGTGGGTGCCACAGAGGAGGAAATGAGAATGATGTTGGGATCTCTCCCAACTTTCTTTGCAAAATTTAAAAAGCAAGCCCCCTTGATTTCCAAGCATGCTTGTGCATATTCATTAGTGACTGGACTCTCTGGAGTGGAGTCTCTTTGCTGTCACCAAGCTGGGCCTTCATTTCCATGTGCTTACTACTGTGACTCCCCAGTGCCTGCCTGCAGCCACCAAAAGGAGGTAAAGGGGAGAAGAGCACTCAGGGCAAAGAAGCACCATCCTGGGCTACCCTTTACTCCTGTGACCATGAATATTCAAGAATATCTAGGTCCCCAGCCACAAGACAGACCTGCTCACCTGCCCAATGCAAAGGACTCCATGGTGCACACTCTTCCTCCTGTGAGTTGCTGTAGACAGATGCACACACCTTCTGGTCTCTGGATGGGGAGGCTTCATTCTGGGCACCCGAGGTCAACTTGTATGTGCATCTTTCCTGGGAAGTTGAAGCCCTTTGCATAAAGGTGACCTCTGGCATCCATGCCCTGTGGTCCACACAGCTGCATACTTGGCCTTTGGCCACTATGACCTGCTCTGGCTCCCCCTGTCCTCCTCAGAGCTGCCTGGCCAGATGTCAGCTGTTCCCTACTGTGCTCCTTTTCCAAAAGCTTTCTCTGGGAGCCCTAGTTATTCTGCTTCCTGTGTGGCAGGCTGGAAGTGTGGGACCTGAGGACCCAACATAGCCCACGGCTGTGACTGACCCCTCAAGGAGGTGCCTGTCTGTACTGTCCCCTGGAGTTGCCCCACAGGATGAGGTCCCAGTGGTCTGTAGTGGCAAACTGCCTGATTGGCCAGATTTCCCCATCTCAATTCCTTCTTCCTTTATCTTCACTGACCAAATGAATTACTTGCATCCAGCACTGGTCTTGTTGTCTGTTTGTTGGGATCTGAAACCACCATTTTTACAGACGGGCAAGGGTAGACATAAAGGAGAAGTAATTAGCCATGATGACGGGAAGAGACAATCAGAGTGAGACCAGCATCTGGAGAATGTGGGTACCCTTGCAGGAGGAGTGACATGTTCTTGGAACATCACGTTAACTCCTCCTCCCTCCCAGGTCCATTTCCTGAGAGTAGCTGCAGGTGTAAAATCCAGGGTGGGAGCTATCATGTGAGCCTCTGTGTTTAGAGGCTGCAACTCTGCTGGGCCCTGGGTCTCTTGCAGGTTCTGCAGTAGAAGGGAATTGTGGAGAGGGCATCCCTGCCATGCAGCTGAGATACTTGGTATTGGTGGGACGAGAGAGCACAAGGATTCAGAGATGCTCTCGAGGGCCAGGAGAGAGGCTGACAGGTGCTGCAGAGCCCCTCTCCTGCCCATTCCCAGGCCAAGAGCCCACCTGCTATGGGACCGAAGTATCTTTCCAGTTCCGTGCAGAATGGCTGCCACTGTCTAAAATGGTGGGTTTTCTTCTTTGGGGAAGGCATTTTCCTTCTGCATAATTCTTTCCCCTTTTCCAGGGGTCCCAGTCTCAGGGATGTAAGAAATCCTTTGTGCCAAGTGCCAGAACACCCACTTCCTTCTCCCTGTCCATGTTTGCAGGACATCTTTGCCTCTTTCTGCCCTGGATGGTACAGTCAGTTTTCAAGAGTGAGGCTCACCTTCCTTCAGGGGAAGTAGAAATAGAAGACCAAAGTGAGTCTTAAAGAACCGTGGATTCTGCAGCCCCATGAGAACATAGTGGGAAACACCAGGAAGGATCGGGCAGGCTTAATTCTTTGCTACACACACACACACACACACACACACACACACACACACACACGTGTGTTTATTATTTTAAAAGTGTATCTCAAGTAAGCATTTTCCAGCAGAGCTGCTTTATAAATAAACCAGTGCTTCAGGCCTCTTGCTGTTCATAGGCCCTGCCCTTGAAACTTGGGTGTGGCTCTGAGGTTTGATTCCTTACACCCTGAGCTCCTGCCTGTCTCCAACTCGTGCACAGACAGCTCTGCCTCAGGCTCCTCGCCTCCCTTGGTGGCTGTCTTCAGAATCACTAAGGTGGTACCCTCTGTGTATGTGGCTCTTTGAGATGTGTAGGGATGCAGAAATGGGCAAAATAGTCTCCTCACCCTGGAAGGACAGGAGGCTGAAGGGAGAGTATTTACAGCATTCATACAGTTTACATACAGTAGTAGAGCATAAGCACTGACAAGTTGAAGCTGCCCTGGGTTGGAGAGAGTGAGATACTGGCTTCTGTAGTTAGGGGTCACGGGGAGGTGGTAATGGAGGCTGGGGGGACAAGGCAGCTTAGCAGGAGGTTCTAGGTGTTTACCAGATGACGCAGAATAGATTGGTATTTGGGCAACCAGCAAGTCCATACTGGAGTGTAGCAGCCTACTTGTGCCTGTGGATCATGGGGACAGGAGTTACTCCTAAGGGGAAGAATAGCAGAGCTTCCTCTTGCAGACCCCCAAGAGAGTGCTCCCGGGCTGCCTCCCTCTCCAGCCACAGCACAGATGAGAAAAGCTAGGTCCATCATGTGACTGCTCACCTATAATGATGTTTGCTTAAATCTGTTGGCATGTTGGGGCTGCACCTGGAGCCAGACATGCTTAAATACAATCTGGGCCGAAGGAGCTGGTGCCCTGTGTCCTGTGCCGCAGCTGTTCTGTGGCTTTGTTTCAGTTGGGTGCAAACAGGCCAAGCTTTGTCATTTGGAGAAGTAGCGTGCATGTGTTTTTGTTTCAATCAAAATATGGTAATTTACTAACATCATAAAGGTCTAGTTATGAAACTAACATGAGGATGACTGAGTGGAACTTTAAAGATTATTTCTACTTCATTTAGGAGATTGTTCCTCAGTGGCTATTCGGGGGCTCTTGGGTTTGGACATCTGCTCATTTTTCTGGGACAGATATTGTCATTCAGTTGGTTCATGCTATGGTCATTCTGTTTTGGGTGGGCTGACCTTTCTGATACCATGCAATTCTGGCTCTATGCCAGTGTCTTATGCAGACATGTATCACATTTGCTCGATGATATACATGCATGTTACATTACATTACACACACATTATATATAGACAGATGTTTCTGAGAATACAGATATAAGTGTGTTATATATGTATATCATATAGGTGTGTATTGTGTGTATAGTGTGTATAGATATATGTACATCTGTACACATATATGTATATATGTATTATACATAGTTTTCTTATTTTAGGGACAAAAATCATTTGGAAGTAGACAAACTCTTAACTCTTTGGCCCTAAAGACTTCATTATGGTCTCCATACAAAGGTATTACCTTCCCATCCATAAGCACAATACCATTATCATACTCAGTACCATTATCACACTCAAGAAATGAAAAATTTACCTTTAAAATCATACAAATCAGTTCTCTGTCAAGTTAAGACCTGAATATGGAAAGCATGAAGCATTATTACTAGTTTATCATGTGAATGTTACCAAGCCACTAGGTCACTGTTGTGCATCATGCAAGCACTGAGCTGGGCATTAAGGGGGCAAAGGGCATAGAATAGAATGAACTGGTTAAGATGCTAAAAATATGTAAAGAGAAAAAGAAATTTGAAGAAGCTCATGCTACATGATTTCAGCCTTAAAACATCTTGGAAAATGAAAAGCCACTTCTACTGCAGGCTAGGTCATTTAAGATTGTTTAGTTTCTTAGGTTTGTGAGGGATTTGTTGCATTTAAATGTGTTTATAATAATTAAATGTGTATGTTAAGGGACAACTTCCAAAATGTTGAATAAATACAGTTCCATTTCTCATCAAAACTAATGTCAGTAATATCTAATATATACCCACCCACATTCCTGTATCTCTCAGTTGTTCCCAAAAAACTATGATGGTTTTGTTTTTTAAATCTAGACTCCAGTCAAGGCTCCCATGTTACATTTGGTTACATTTTGGAAACAGTGCTCTGTGTTTTTTCCTCCTTACCACTGGTACTTTGGGGAGTCTGGGCCGGTAGACTGGTAGGATGCTGAGCTGCCTCTGTCCCTGTCTCTTCCTGAGTAGGCACAGGTTGAATGTCACTGGTAAGAATTCTGCATCCTTGTGCATGGATCCTTCCCAGTGGATCTCCTCAGGAGCCATGGCAGAAAGTGCATCTTCCTTCTCTCTGTCAGCTTTGGCCACCTGCTTCTGGTGTGTCTGGTGGATTGCTGCCTAGCGATGTGTGACTCTCCTAGTCCTTTCATCCCACAGGGGCTTTAGTACTCACAGATCGCCCTCACTAGATCACTTATTACATCAGGGTTTGCAGAACAGTGGTTTTCCTATTCAGTCACTTTCACATTGGCAGGCATTCCTCCCTAAAAAGATCTCTTCTCTTTGGCTTCAGGGAGTCCTCCTTTCTCCTCCTCCTCCTCTTCTTCTTTTTGTTTTCTTTCTCTTTTTTTTCTACAATGTATTATTGCCATTATTCTTTTGGAGCTCAGATTGTCTCAATTTGGGCCACGAGAACCTGTTCAAGCTGGCGTGTTCCTAGCAGACATTCCAATCTGACTGCACCGTGATGTCACTGCTCGGGTATTTTTTGACTTTCAAAGTCCTGGGATTTCTCTTTATACCCAGCCACCACTTGGTCTTGGTCTATGAAATCCAGTTAGAGGATAGCAATTTTTTTGTGATGATTTAGCATTATTATTATTATTGTTGTTTTATTTTTTTGGTACTGGGGATCGAGCTTGGGATCTTTTGCTTGCGAGGCAGGTGGCAGAACCACTGAGCGAAATCCCTGGCCCAATTTAGCATTATTCTTAAAACCCCACTGTTCCCTTGCATCCATCTATTGGGCACACTCTGGGGACACCATCCACATGCCAGGTTGGCCCAGCAGCTGTGAGCTTCTGGAGCCAGCAAAGCAGGGCTGGGTGAACTTGAACTCTGCCTTCCCTGGGCTGGCCAGGGCAACTCTCCTGTCAGTTGTAGCAGACAAAAAGACAAGAGAGTAGAAAACAGCCCATCCCAGGTGAACAAATTCTCCTTTGAGGATAAATGCAATCTTCTTTATTCTTTAAGCTTTCAAAGTGTTGAGAAGAGAGCTTTATAACAAGCAGAGTGTTAGGCATGAGCAAGTTTAACTATAAATGTGCTAACTGGGGTTAAAGTACAAGCAGCAGCTCTGTGACAGATATGCTTGTGGATGCCCCCACCTGAAATGTTCTAGAATTTTCTAGAACCCAAAGCTTTTACCCTGTGTTATTGTTTTTGTCAGTGGTTATCATGTCTTTTATAATTAAGATATTCTCAGATATGCTCAGTGGAATCAGGCCCCGTGTTGTTGAAGAGGGGAGGCCAGCAGTCAGGCAGCAGTGCCCCATGTGTCTGCTGCTGTCTAATTGTTTTTGCTGCCAGCTTTTCCACCACAAGTCCCACATCCAGTGGGTTCACTTGGAGATTAAGAGGGGAGGTTGAGGCCCAAAGGGGGCTTTTGTTACCATTTACACATTTTATAGAATCTTCTGTCAGAGACGCACTGGAAACCACACTTACCCACAAGAATGATGAAAAGTGAGTGCCTTGTATGCCAAGATGGCAGAAGAGTTAGCCTTAGCTGGAAAAGTGTTCCTTTCCCATGCTTGGTTTTAAGAAAGAACACTTTTTTTGTAGCTGTATAAACCATTTAATTGATGTGATCGTCATTGACATCAGCAGCAGCATTTCATAAAAGTCTATTAAATTAAGAATTTGCTTCCTGTCCTCTTGTAGACTGCAAGAGCACCTACCTGGCAAAGCCACTTGGGGATAAATGAGGCCATACATAACAGAGCTCCCAGCATAGTGCCTGGTACAGCATAAGAGCTCAGGAGACTCTGGGCACAAGTATGAAGTCTGTTTGGTGACCCCAGTGACCTGCCCTTGGAATACTTCAGAATGAAAAATGTTTGTCTTAAGCCATTAAATAATTCTGCTTATTTCAATTATTTGAGATCTCCAGGCTATCTGCTGTGGTGGATGATAAGTTATAAATAGTTGTCAGAGGACAAATTCAACTGTCCTTTACCCTCAATAGAGGAGGAGAAATTAGCCAGTAGTCTGCTTTCCTTGGTGCTCAAAGTCCATCCACCTCAATTTGAAACCATTTTTAACTTTAATATTTTTCTTACGTGCAGGGGGATTGGGCCACAAACACATTATTCTTGTAAAGTATAAACCCTTTGGCATGTATCGTGACATGTTTTTGTTGCTGTAATTGATGAATGGGATATTTAGCTTTTAAGAAACTGACTGAGACACATCAAGAGTTGTTGCAGTGCTGCCTGGGGTCCATCCAGCCTGGGGTCTGCTGTGCTCTGTGACAATGGCTGTGCTGTTTCCTGCTCTCGCCAACCCTACCCTGTGATGATCTGACATCTTTACCCACCTCTAGAGTCAGAGAAAATTGAATTGTTGATTTACAGATGAGATTTCCTTAGGGTCTGTCTATAGAATACTATCAGTTATGCAGCTGGACATGGGGAGAACCAATGATACTACTTTTTTTTCCCCAGAGTTTAATGCAATCTGACGCTTGGATTGGTATTGTGATAGCTGCCCTCCTGGGAATTGACTCTGACTTTTCTTCCGTGAATTAATTCTCATGGTATCTTCCATTTTCAGTCTTCAACCTGAAGTTGACATGGGAGCCAAGGAAGCTTTTCTGTTATGACAGCTCGCAGAGGTGAGGGCAAGGTAGAGCTTTTCTGTTGATGACACCATCCCATTCTTGCTTGTGCTGCTCATTCTCTTTCATTCCTGAAATACTTTGGGAGGCCTTAGGTCAGAGTGGGGCTACCCCATAAAGAGAAGGAATCCAGACTGCAGCCTTGAGTGCTGCCACAGGCAGGTGAGTGGCCCCATCTGGTTCTCAGGGCCCACAAGGATCTCCTCCAGTGCCCTGCCTACCCCTCCTGACCCTCCTTGGAGAGGAAGCAGAGACTAGGGTTGCAGAGATGTTGTTTTTTCTGAGTGTGTTCAAAGAACATAGATTCTCTGCCCAGACAGTCTGGGAAGCAGCAGATGGGATGCTCAGAAGGGATGATGGCGAGTTTCCTTGAGGGGCTATTTGCTAGGAGGGGCAGGATGAGGGAGGCCCGAGGAGATGCTGAAGCCCCACGAGAAGTCATAGTGAGCATTCACTGTGCCTGTACAACAGAGGAAGGAAGACGGGGCCCAGCACTGTGAGTTGTGGGTGCCAAGGATTTTGGAGCAGCTGTAGCTGGGCTAGAACCAGGGGAAGAGGGACCCTGGCCACCCTCTCCCCCAACCCTTTTCTCTCCTGTTGTTCACTTAGGAGCGAAGGACCAGGGAGCCAGGCAGGGTCTGCAGGTCTGCAGAACACAGAAAGGCCACAGGAAGAATTTCCAGCAGAGTTTTCCTTTTTTCTTTACACAGAACAAAGCTTGTTCCCTTTGTTTCATAGATATGTATTCTTTGGAAAGCCAGGAAAAATAAATCCTGCCAATAATTAGATACTGTTTAGAGATTCAATTGAACAAGTCTTTGCACCAGGAAAGAGACCCAGCCTGCCCCTTTCCAGAGGGTTCCCATTCCCTACACTTATTTTGATTAATGTTCCTTTATTTCCTTGATTTTATTTAGAATACCTCATGAATATTTAGCTGCCCAGTCTTGAGTAATTTTGCTCTGTTATGTTGTATCTAAGGGATGAGAATTTCTAAACTCTCTCCTCTTGGGATTGCTGGGGTGGGAGATTAAGGGAACCACCTTGAGCTTCTCCAGCTATTGAGAAGGGTGGTGTTGACTCCCTGTCTCTTCTCACTCCATAGCTAGGCAGAGAGCAACTGAGACACAGGCCAGCTCATTGCCTTGTTCTCAAGCAGGCACCAAGGGAAGGACCTTTGATCCCCCCGTGCACAAATCCCCCCAGATAAAGAAGCTAAGGGTGGAACAACCAAGATGCCATGGATGTCACCTTCACAGGCTTCTATGGTGAAAGACAAGAACAACTTGGTGTGTACCATGCACAGTTGCCCTGCACAGAGTCCCAGGGTAAACTGACACATCATACCTTTCAGACTTGAGTGAAGTCTTCTGTACCTTTGCTCTAGGCAGAGCTTGCTTCAGGACTTATTGTCCTGCTTCAGTATTTATTCCATTGACATGTGGTCTTTATCATCAGAATATCATCAGGATGTCACTGCCTTGGCCTCAGGACCCTCTGCTGTGTTCTGCAGTGGACACTTTTATGGCCTATACCCATATCCTCCTTATTTTGTCCACTTTCTTACAGGTTGTCTAGAAACATGTTTATCCCCTCAGTATATATTTATCAGGCATCCACCATGTTTCACTCATTTAGTGTTCTGGAAAATGAGGACAATGAGGACAAAACCAGAGCCTCTATCCATATGGAGTTTCTATCCAGGCCAAGGGGTAGTAGTAAAGACAAATAATAGACAATAAACTCACCTAAGTGAATATGAAAGATGTTAGAAAGGGTTTGATGATATGGGGAGGAAATGAACAAGGGAAGAAGGAAGAGGAGTTGGGGGAGTATGAAGTGTGTTGCAATTTTCAACCAGGGTAGAAGGCTTTGAAAAGATGATGTTTGAGAAATCTCATAAGAAGAGAGGGAAGGACCCATGGAGATAGTGATATGAATAGGCTTAGGTTTTACGGGATCCATAATATTGAGTTGATAATAAAATGTAGGGAGCAAATGGGCAATTGAGGAGACTATTATAACGATGCGGCTCACAAAGGAGAGGGAGAAGGATCAAATTGTGGATATAAGTTAAAGGCAATGGCAGCATCCTAGAAGGACAGATATGGGTGAGAGAGCCGCAGGGGAAGGGGATGCTTGACTTGAGCCAATGTAGAAGTGGGTGACAGGGCAGTGATGAAAGCATTGCAGAGTGGAGATCAGTTGCTCTGTTTTAGAAATGTTAACTTTGAGACCCGTTTTACACATCTGAGTTGAGAAGGATGACAATGAGTTCACATAATAAGTCAAAACTGGAGCTAGGGACTGGACACTGATGTAGAGGAAAGCTTGGATTTGTAGCCAGAAGTTGGAGGAGTCTCCACAGGAGTGAATGTGGACATAGTGGGACTAAGGACTGAGCCCAGGCACTGCAGGGAGCTAGCAGAGGGCATAGGGGAGCAGGAGAGGTGGTCCCAGAAGCTGGATGCACGGGGATATGGGAGTAAGCAGCCAAGTGCAGGCTGCCGACACATCAGGTGACTCTAGGGCTTTGAGGACATGGATAAGAACCAGCTAGGAGCTGGTAGAAGCAGAATGCTGATTGGAATGGGCCTAAGAGAGAGGAGGAGAAGAGAGACAGACCTGATAGGTCACTATTCTCGAAAGTTTTGCTACAAAAGGGTGAAGAGAAACAACAGAGTAGCTCATAGGAGAAGTGGGAATAAGAAGATATTTTACTTGTTAGAGAAAAAAATAGCATGTCTACATGTTAATAGGATGGCCCTTGTTCCTCTGAATTTATTGACTTTATAGAGTCTTTTGTTTTCTTTTGTTTTTAAATTAACTGATCTTAATCTTTGTCCTTTCCTTCCCATCAGTACAGTAGATCGAAACAGTTATCATTTGGTAAGAAATGCACAATAACGTGTTCGAGTTCGAGTTCCAGTTCATCTCTTCATGGGACTTGTATAAACCATTTGACAGGGCTTATCGAGTACTTTTGTTTTATCACCTTGCTCATCATTGTACTCTAACAGAGTATATAGCTATGGAAGCTATTTTCTGTGTACTGTTTTCTTTGTACGACTGTCATTTGTTCTTTGACTTACAGGACAGTGGAATGTGTTGTGAAATCATTCTTTGAGGAACATATTGGATCTGTTCTTCTGGATTTTATACCCCAGAAATAATTCTTTCCCCTTCATAGCTGAGTACCCAAGTCAGTTAAATTGTGGCTAAAAGCATGTTTATTGGTCCTGAGTGTGCTATTTGTTTCACCTGGTCTAAATAATGAATGGTGAGTGCTATCCTCTTACCTGAACTATTCCAAGGCTAAGGTTTTGCCCTTGTCAGTATGGAGGGACCCTCTGTGGTCTGATATATGTGAAATCTTGCTTGTTTCAGCTTCGAGACCTGTCATGTTACTGCATACCTGATGAGCAGTTGAAATCAGTGTTTTAATCATCTAGAATCTCTAAATATGACTTTAACTGAAAGGGCTTCTTAACATACAGCATGGCCCATTTTATGCTCCATCCATTGTAGCATGAATCCTGGGCTCACACACAGTCTTCCAAGACATGGTTAGGGCTTAGGAAAGAATTGTCTCAGTTGTTTGCAGGAGTAAAGTGCTGGCTGGGTGTCTTTCTGGAAGGTTTCCCTGGGTAGGGCTGGGCTGAGAGCGTGGTTTAGTGTCTGGATCTGAATACACTCAGACTCTGTGGGGCTGTTTTCTCCTTGCCGCTGAAGAGGTTGGGATCACTGCAGACTTGTGCCTTTGCCGGATAGATGACCTCCAACTGTCAAGAGTCTTAAGGGCACCTTTAAAGCAACTAGGATCTGATGAATGTGTTTTCAAATGATTCCCTTTACATAGAAGCCAGTTGGAAGGGGCTCCTTCTGGCCAAATCTAGGAAAGTTTGAAGCACTGAAACATTTGAGGATAGGAATGAAGCATAAACTTTGAAAAACTAAGACCCCACAATCCCATACTTACAGTAAATACATAAATACATTGAGAGCAAGTGGGAGAGGAGGAATTTTGCTGAGTACTGGCTGCTAAATGTGGAAGGGGTGCTGGCCTGGGAAATTCAGTTTCGCAGCCACCACAGTAAAGATTAGGTTAGATAAAAGTCATGGGTACATGCAAAACCTAGGGGAAGGTTTTGATGAAGAGGAGGATACCTGTCTGGTCCCAGTGTCCTCATAGGCAGCAAGAGATAGAAGCTGTAGAGTGACAAATCTGTCAATACTGAGACTAAAATTATCTTGATCAGAGTTAATTTCACCAGTGGTTCTGATGTTCTCCAGATGTGATGCCCAGGAGGGAAGGAACACACAGCCTTCATGAAGCTATGGGAAAGCAGCAGATAACCCTGGATGAGAGCATCCCACGGGAGCAAGGGATCATGTCCTTCAAAAATATCATTGCCATGCAAGAGAACTGCTCCAGATTAGAGGACGCTGGGAGGGAAGGGACAGTTGAATGCCAGAAACTGATTGGATTCTGAACTGGGAAGAAAATGTCCTAATGGACATAACTGAGTCACTTGATAAGTTTTGGATGTGGATGGTAGATTAAAGAAGAGTATCAATGACAAACTTAGCAAAATTGATGAGAGTGCTATTTTTTTTTTAATAAGAGAATGTCCTTATTCTGAGGAGGTAAACATGGAAGTATTTAAGGGTGAAATGTCATGATGCCTTTCACTCTTGGAACATCTCAGGAAAAAATGATATAGATAATTGGAATTTATATAGTTGGATAAACAGAACTATAAAATAATTGGACAGAATATTGACAGTGATGGGTTTATGAGAATTCCATACACTATTGTTTCAGTTTTTCTGTTAGTTTGACGAACTCTCGGGGGTCTTCCTGCCTCAGCCTCCTGAGTGCTGGGCTTACAGATCTGCACCGCCATGCCTGGCTCAAAAAGAACATTTTTGAAAAGCCTCTTTGTTCACTGATGGACGAATTGCCCTGCTCCTACAGGTTTTATTTGGTATCAGGCCTGTGTTGGGTCTCATTTCCTGTGCCACACAGATATGCCTTTCTTGTGCAGCTTCTGTTCAGGGGGCAGGCACCAGAATAAGGGGTCAACAAAGAACAGCCAAAGCATCCTATGGTGGTCAGTTCTCCAGAAAAGAGGATCAAGGTGAGAAGTGGCAAGGTGGCAGGTCCTTCGGATTGGGGCTGTGGGACAGAAATCTGGTGGAGGGAAGAGCTGTCCTGTGCTAACCAGGGAAAATGTTCCAGGTTGGGGACCAGGGCCTGCAAAAGCCCCCATTCAGGACAGATATGGACATGCCCGAGGGACAGAGGAGTATGTTGGGACAGGGACAAATGGTAAGCTTGGGCAGGGTTGGACCATCTGGGTCTTGTCAGTAAGGAGGTTAGGTTTTATTCTGAGTAGGAGAGGGAGCCAGTGGAATGTTGGAAGGATGGGAGTGACTGTAATAAGTTCACATTTCTGAAGATCACCTGGTCATCAGGTGGAGTAGAATCACGTGGGATGCCCAGCAAGAAAGAAGCCACTACTGTGGCCTGAGGTCCAGGCAGCTCTCACTGTATCTCCTCCTCTCGGTGCCAACATCTATACAGTCAGGAAGATTCAAGCAAACTATCTCTTCATTATTTTTTTATACCAAAACCTATCTTGAGTGCAATCAGTCAGTGCCTCTCAGCAGGTCTAAAAATTGACCAGATTTCTTTTTCCACCATTTCTTTGACACATGACAAGAATGACAAAAATGCATCTCTCTCCAATGATTTTGTTGTTGTTGTTCTTGTTGAGCTACTTTCAGGGATGAGTGTTGGGGAAGAATAAATAGAAACCCAGACTATGACTGAATACGCTCAGTTCCACAGAAAGAAAATAAGCCCAGGTTCCAGGGAGGTATTTGGGGCACCACTGGGACCCCTAAAGTAAGACAAGTGGCATTGATCCCATGGATGCTCTGGTGCTACACAAAATATTTTACAGAAAGCAGAGGCTGTGGTTTTCTTGCCTACTCATGGGTCCCACCTCTGCTTCTACCCTGTGTCACCAACTGCCCTTCGAGAACTTGGAGTCTGGACAGTTTAGGGAGTGTGCTCTCAACGGCCTCCTAGTTTCTCCTGCCCCTAGTGTATGTGAGATGTTCTGAAAGATTTCTTCAGTGAGCCAAAGGGGCTGGTAGCAGGTTCTTGTAGCTGGTGGCAGATGTTTTGTTGATGCTCTGTCCTGCCAGAAGATGTGAAGACCAGGGAAGCATGCTTCCAACCTCTGATTCTTCAAAGAGTGGGCAGCAAGTGCCAAACCTTTTCAACTTCTGTGTGTGTGTGTGTGTGTGTGTGTGTGTGTGTGTGTGTGTGTGAGAGAGAGAGAGAGAGAGAGAGAGAGAGAGACTTAGGGGATAGACACTTGGTGTCCCTACAAAGACTTTCAGCAGTGACCACGCAGCATGTGGTGGGTTACAAAGGTTGGTGTCCTTTTGTCTTCCCCGTGGTCTAGTGGCTTCCTGCTCTAACTCATCCCTCCACCACTTCCAAGGTGGCCACATTTGGGCCTGTGGAACAGATTTGCGTGGGGGCTTACACAGCCCTAGCACACTTGGGGGTTTTGGGGGGAAGGTAGAGGATTTAGTCTGTTGCAAATGACAGTGTGGGAAGAGGAGGAGATTGTTTCATCAGAGTGGTTTGTGGCATCAGTAACGACCAAAGAACCAGGAAAGAATGGAATTTTTAAAAAGAGCACATTTTTGTGTGGGAATTTGCATTTTGTTGAGAAAATAATTTATTGATGAATCCAGTCTTGCTCATTTTTTTTCAGTATAAGTAGTTGAAAATGATTGAACATAGTAATTTTTTAAAATGAAAAGGAAGGAAGCAATGTTAATATAACTGTTGCTTATTCTTTTGTCAGTCCTCAGCAGCAGTGATTTATCGTCTAGCACATGTGACTTCATTTTTTTTTGGTACCAGGGATCGAACTTGGGTCCTTGTGCTTGTGAGGCCAGGCGGCATAACCACTGAGCTAAATCCCCAGCTGTGACTTCATTTTTGAATGTAGCCACAGGTTCTTGGACAGGAATGAGGTGTGAGATCACACTGCCTTTTATTGTAAAAGAAGACATCAAACAAGATGGTTGCACAACCCTAGATACATAAAATATCAAATTGCACACCTTCAATTATTGAATTCATGAGATATGACTTGTATCTGAGTAAGTCTGGTAGGAAAAAGACAGCAAAAGAAAAATAGGCAGACAGGTTTGACCATGAAATAATCAAAATTCAAAAGTAACAGGAAATGAAACATACAAATGAGTGATCATTGTCCCCATGGCTATGGTCCATTTATTCTTTTGTTTTGTTTTGTTTCTTGGAGATGAAGTCTCACTATGCAGTCCAGGCTGGCCTTGAACTCAAAACAATCTTCCTGCCTCAGCTTCCCGAGTGCCAGGATTATAGACGTGTGCCACCATGACTTGTCTGATTTTTGAAAACAGTTAAAATGCTTTAAAAGTAGGTTTGGTGATTCAGTGATTGATGAAGAGGACAAATATCAACATAATAAAAACACTAATAAAAGAGTACTAAGAAGCATATAGAAGTTATCTATCTATCTATATCCAGTAAAAAATAAGAGATATTTTTTCTGAGATCTCATCTACACATTCCATAAATGATCATCTTTTTCACTTGTGAAATTAGCTAGCCTTCAAATACCAAGATTCTGTGCCAAAATAAACATTAACACGACTGCCTTAGGATTTGGGAACTACTGATGTAGTTAACTGTCTTAGTCGGGTTCCTCCAAAAGCAAACCTGGGTCAACCCAGTGAAGGCTCCTTGCCCATGATTCCCTTCTATCATTTGTTGGAACTGCCTCTCGGGGTGTTTGTTGGCATTGTTGGCCCAGTCTTGTCAGTATGTGGGCTGATTGTGTCCTTCCAGCCAGAAACCAAGCACTCAGGCAGAGAGTTAGAGTATTAATGCCAGACAGCCTTTGCTGGGTAGCTGTGCAGTGCCCAGAGACATGCACAGAGCAAGACAGCATCTGCCACCTTAGTCTAAATTAGTGCTCCCCAGAGGAGCTTCTCTGATGCTGAATGTGTTCTCTACGCTGTATACCCACACAGCCTGAAATAGGACTAATATGATGAGGACTTGAAATTTTAATTCAAATTAATTTTAATTTAAATGACTGAATGTGGCTACTGTCATGGTCAATGCAAGTCTAATAGAAGGCTAGGAAATGAACTCATTGGTGTTTCATCTCGAACTTGGGTATTAAGAGGACTAGAACAAAGTGAGTGCTGTCTAAGAGCATATCTTCACTGCCTGCTAAATCATCCATCTTTGCATGTCAGCTGGATAGGTATTTAGTTTCTCTACCTGATAGATGGACCTCTATATGCTCAGCAGAGGACAGTGGGGAGTCAATGACCATGTAAAAAAGCTCCATGTTCACTCATCCTCCTGAACTCAGGAAAGAATGATTGCTGGAGTCTTAATCAGTAGGGAATATATTCCTGGAGGGCTACACAGGCACTTGACTTGGGCCTGGTAAATACTCCTCAGGTAAAAATAGCTGCAAAGGAGTCACTGCAGTTACTCATTTTATTCAGTGTCCACTACTGCATGTATTAGTAGGGGATGATATGACTGAAGATATCAGTCAGGTCACTGAGTTAAGAGCATTTGGTAGCCTATTCACACCTGTTTCTGAAAAGTCTGTCAATTATCATTATGAAAAATGAGCAGTGGCATTGTAGAACGTAAGTGACAATTGTATGGGACATCTGACTTATCTCATGGCCTATTTCTCCCTTTCCTCCATCAAGGCAGGCATTGCTAATCAATTATAGTGTTCATTCTCTGGATCCTTCTTAACACTGCATTCCTGGCAACCACTGCCAGTTAACCAAGATGAGTCTGTTCAGTAAGAAGCAATTAGTCATCTTTGTCATTTTATAAAAAATACAGGGTGATTCAGATATAATTTATATGTAAGACATTTAATAGATAATTTATTGTTTCCTAGCTCCAGGGAGTAAGGGTGCTAACATTACAGCATACTTCTCTTCCTCTGGTTCTATTCATTATGCCAGGTCTGGGAAAACTGTTTCTGTAAATGAAATTTTATAGGGCACAGCCACACCCATTCATTTATGTGTGTCCATGACTGGTTTCATGGTAGAATAGCACATTCAAGACTGTGACCAGCAAAGCCTAAATTATTTATTAACTGGCTCTTTATAGAATGAGCTTTTTGACCATGGCCTCAGACTCTTCTTTTGATTTTTGTGTAAGGAGAAAGTCTCTCTTTCTGTTGGCACAGGGAAAAAGATTAGATTAGCCTGTGCCATCCTCCCCTGGCCTGAAGGATCTGGCAAGGCTTATCACTTATGAAACTTCTGATTAGTAAAGTGTGTATGGACTTGCTTTGTGACCACAATGGGAACTTTTAACCCAGAACAGTATAATTAATCATAGAGACTGAACTTCTTAAGTGTGTGAACTTGGGTCAGTTGGTCTTAGATTTACATTTTGAATCTACCACTTATCAAGTCCACTTAACTCCTCTCAGTCTGTTTCCTTATCTTCAATATAAGAATATTAAATTTCAATCTTTGTGCGTGGCCATTGAGATAAAGTGACTGTCAGGATTAAATAAGAACATGGAACAAAAGTGCTTATCTGAGTGCCTTACAAATATTGAAAGTCCATAAATTGTTGTTCTTAAAGCGGTATGTTTTGTTAAATAAAATCTACACTAGGAGAATGAGCTCTTGCTCATAACCAGCTCATATCTGCCGTGTGAGTGTCTCTATTCATGCCTTGGGGATCCTGAGGTATCAGTTAGCTATAGCTGTGTAACAAATCATCCTTAAACTCTGTTGCTTTAAGCAATAAACATTTACTTTGGCTTGTAGGTCCATGGGTCAGCTGGGGGTTATGCTGATCTGAGACAGGCTGAGCTGATGTCATCTGTGATTTTCCATGTGTCTGTGATTGTCTGGGGACTGGCTGGAGTAGGATGGCCTCATGCATCTTGAGGTTGACTGGCTGTTGGCTAGGACTTGTCTCTTGTCTCCCAGTGGATAGCTAAGTGGAGGCAGGGATTGAAAGTGTATGCGGCCTCTCAAAAGCCTATGCTGGCAAAGGCCACACAGCACCACTCCTACTGATCTTCATGGAAAAATCATGTCACAAGGATGGCTTGGGTTTAAGGGATAGCACCACCAAGGGGCAAGAGGAGCAGAGAAATCTGACTGTAAAGAATGAATGAAGAACTGGGGAGAATTTTCCAATTGCCTTTCACATTGGCTTTCACTAAGATGATAAAAAAAAAAGTAAAAAATCCATAGATAACATAGACCTTAACCTTATGAAATATTATAGCCTAGTCTCCAAATATTTTCAGCCACAGCATTTTAGCTTTATAAAAAATGAATATGACATCTTTACCTTTAATGGAAAGAAAATATGAAAAAAAATTTTTTTTGTTTTATTTTGTGACACTGGAGATTGGAGCCAAGGCGTTTGCATTGAACTACTTCCTCGATCTATTTTTAATTTGTATTTAGAGAGAAGGTCTCACTGAATTGTTATGTTGCTCAGGCTGGGCTTGAACTTCTGATCCTCCTGCCTCAACTTCCCAGAGTGCTGGTATTGCAGGTGTATACTCGCATGCCCAGCTAAAATAAAACTTCTTTTTTTGCATTGGGAAGTTCACATGGAAAACCTCAGGCCTCCTCTGCCATGTCATTCTTGCCATGACTGGCCAGCAGAGCCTCTGACATGACAGGATGTCCCTTCAGGTCCGGTGACCCACAGCCTGTGTTTCACATAACAGGTCAGCAAACCTCAGGGCCTGGTGGCTGGCTGCATATCCGCTTTCCCTCTGTGGTGTTTCACCAGCAGCACTGTCTTGGAATCCTTCCTAAAGAAGCCCTAGAGTCCCTTCCTTCTCAGACTTGATGAGACCCCGGGGCTGTACCAGCACGTTATTGGTAGGGCCACTTGCCAAAGGGAAATCGAGGCTGGCCTGCACATCATCTTGGCTCTGGGTCCAAGCACTCCTGGCTGACCTGGTATTTGGGTCTCTGGCTGTTCACCTTCAACCAGGTGTTGGGACTGACTGTTGAGGAGTGGAAGAGTTTGGGTTTTGGAGTAAACCTGGGTCCATAACATGGGCAGGTGACCTTGAGCAGGTGACCTAGAGAGGCTTCGGGTTTACATCAGTACAGTGGGAATGACAGTGGCCCTACAGGATGGGGCTGTGATGATGCCTGGGATTGTGATTGCCATGCCTCATACTTCTGTGCAGGAACAAGCACTCAAGTGATGACAGCTTGTATTATCACCATCATTTATGCGCCCGTCACACTGCAGCATGCCCCACAGCAGTGATTAAGGCTGAGCTACATGGCTGACTCCATCTCTTTAAAGGATTCTCCACTGCCTTTTAAAGGCCAAGCCTGGAAGGCTCAGCCTTAGTGGAAACATCTCTGGGTTTCCACAGAGATGTCATTTTTGATTCACACAGGGACTTTCCATATTTTGAAGGGGATAGCATCTCCTCAGCAAAGGGACACTTGGCAAGCTTCAAAAGAGCTATAAACTTGCTGAATTGTGGAAAGGCATTCTTGGGCACGTTGCTCCCAACAAACTTGACTCTGTTTTTAATTAATTTGAATACTTCCAGAGCTGCGTATTATAGCCTTGCCATCATATTCCCATTTGGAATTCACTGGGCTGTAGCTACAGTTCAGATAATTGAGTTCAGCCCTTGTTCTCATCACGGGGGCCACACTTTAGTTGGAGGGCAATTAGTTCACTTTGGTCTCCAGGTATCTGTTGGTTTTATTTTTTTCCCTCTACTCAGCATCTGTGTGGGTGTTTGTTCTGCAGAAGTACATAAATAAATACCCTCAATGAAGAATCCATGAGAATATTTATTCATAAGCCATCACTGAGTCTATATAACATTTCATAGGAGAACAAAGTGTCATCTCACTTGGTTTGCTGTTCAAAAACTCTGATATTTTCTGTTCTATTAGGAAAAGTAAAAGGAATGGGTTAGGAAAACTAACCCTAAAGTATGTCAGTGTTAGAAGAAACTGAAATTGTTAGAGAATTCTTGGAGTCACATTTCATTTGCTTCCCACATGGTGTTTAAAGCGATTCCACCCTGCTCTACCTGCTGGGTGGCAATGTATTCTTAACCCAGGCTGCAAGTTTCACCAAGCCTGGAGCCCAGCCCTGAAACCTACACAGAGGTGGGGGTGGGGCTAAGCTGCACACAAACTTTGTCACTTGATGCAACTCTGAGTTATTAAAGCTTAGATAAACCATGCTTAGCCAGCAGTATGTTAGGCAGAGGGAAAAAAAGGAGGGATTATAGATGAAATAAAGTGTCCTGCATAATCTCTCAAAGCCTTTCTTCTGAGGGTCTGTGAAGCAAGAGATGCTGGAGAAAGTGGCATTCCCACCAGAATGCCAGGTGACATTCCCAGCACCTGTGCATGTCTGCACAGGTCTCACAGCCTGTCTTCTGTCACCGGGTGGACCTGGTGGTTGGACCAGGTGATTAGATTTTAGGTGGTGCTTGGGCTTGAATTGCATCCCCCAAAGAAGATGTGTTGGCATCCTAGCTCCACCTCAGAATGTGACTTCCTCTGGAGACAGAATTAAGTTAAAATGAGGTCATTAGGGTCATCATTAGCCAGTATAACCGCTGTTCTTAAAAAGGGGGATATTTGGGCATGGAAGAATACACAAAGAGATTGCCATTTGAAGAGGAAGGCATTTATGTAGGTGATATGTTTATAAGCCAAGGAACACCAAAGATTGGCAGCAAACCATCAGAAGCTGGAGAGGCATAAAACAGATCCTCTTCTGTCTTGAAGGAGGAACCAGCATTGCCGACACCTTGGTCTTGGACGTCTGCCTCCAGAACTGGGACACACATGTTTCTCTTGTCACTTGTTCTGTGTGCCATGTAACAGTAGCCCTATTCATACAGGTGGCATCCTGACAGAGGGCAAGATTTCTCTCTGCATTGCTCTGCTGTCCTGTTTAGACCCTCCCACAACCTGTGCAGGTGGAAAAGTGGGGTAGGAGAGAGAAGGGACTGGTGTGGGTGCTAGGAGCTTCCAGGTCCCCCAGGAGAGGGTAGGAACCCCTAAAAACTGAGATGCCTGAGATATGTCTAATTCATACCCAGAAACAGCATGGCTAGCTCTATATTTCTGTCATCTTCCCATCTAGATTTTCTGTTTATAACAAAAATGGTAATAATATCAAAGAAAGTACAGTGGATGGGGTGCCTCCTAGCGGGAGTGGCAGGTCTGTGGGGTCATCTGTGTGCAGACCACATGCCGCATGGAGCAAAGTGGGTCTTAATGAACTCATCTTCAAGGGAACTGAGACGCTGGGGATAAAGTGACACATGGAAGGTGAACAGCAGAAATAGAGATCAAGTTCATGGCTCTTGGATGGTTGGTTGTGTGCTATCCCCACTGAACTGCCCAGTGAGTGTACCAGATACTGGCTAGTGTTGCTCAGCCACTTGAGAAAATACATCCATGGCCCACCCAGAGGGGCAGAATTAATTGGTTTAGGAATTCACTGGGAATGCATCTTTTTTCAGATCTACTAGGTGGAGACACCCCCACCCCCACCCAGTAATAGGACAAACCAACGAGCTATTTTAAGTAGATGCCAACCTTGAGAAGTCACTTTCTTCAGGGGCTCCTGATGATTGCCTGGGAGGTTATTTCTTGAATACTGTTTCCTGGGCCCTGCCTGGGAGTACCAGATCAGAATTTCTACAAGTGGAGTCAGGCATCTGTATTTCACAAACTGTTTGGCAGTCATGTAAGAATCATAATCTATTCAGGAACTGATACATACCCAGTGGAGTGTGCTCTGGAGAGATTCTAGTTAATAAAAGGCTCTTTCCTCTTCCCCTAAAGCCTGTGCCATGTACCCTGGGAATGTGGTCCTCTGCTCACTTAAGATCCCAAAGGCAAATATGATAGTGTCACACTCAAAAGGACGAAGGCCAGAATGTGAAGTCACTGCCCCTTCTTTCAGCAGCTGGGTTCACCTGCAGACACCCAGGGAATCTGATTTGGAATTTAATGATTTTGTAGAAGTCCTTCAAATGGAAGCAGCTTACCATTCCCTACATCCATAGAATACAGCCTCTTTTTTTATTATCTGGTCTTGTTCTGCGTTCTGTGTGGTTGAAGAAACTGAAGCCTTTATAAGAGGTGTGGCTACCTGTCCAGTCCCCGTGAAGGGCAGGTCTAGAGTTGGAGACTCGCAGTGCCAACTGGCATGTCCTTCAGTTGTTTCTCTGTTTCTGACCCTACACACATCTGACTGTGACCCCCTGGCGACACCTGTGCTCTGAGTGCTTCTTAGCAAGTCCAGGGAAGCTTTTCTTGGTCAGGCCCTGTGATAGCACATGGGCACTGTGTCCAACATGATTAAGAACACATCCCACTCTGAGAGCATGACCAGGTTCTAGCAGCGTGTCTGGGGAATGAGGGGCATGGCTTCTCCAGAAGGTGGCACATAGCTCTGGGGAACTCATAGTTCTGCAACCTATAGACATGTACATGAACCTCTGTCGGAGCACGTCATCATTCTGTGTGACAAAGGGACTTTGGAGAGATAGCATGCATGACATAATGACAATGAGCACAACTGTTGGGCTTGGAAGGCTGAGGTCTGAGTTTCGGTTCCACCCCTTTGTTGCATTGGGTGAGTGCATTGGGCTCTCAGGATCTCTATAAGCTTATCTCTGGTATGATATACATTTGGAGTATTTGTGAAGAGTAGATGAGATGGTGAGTATCAAAAACACTTTAAAGTTTTATAAAATATTGGTTATTGGAATGTTAGTATGCATGAGGTCAATATGGAAACTTAAGGTGAGCGCCAGTTTTGATTTGTATCCACAAGAACAGTTAAGTACCAATTTCTGTTTGTGGGTCTGATTTTCTTCTGCCAGTCTTTAAATAATTTCATAATGCAGTGCCCTATACAATGAGTTAAGCTTATTAGCTTTCTGTTCTTCTAGAGCTGAAAATCCAAGTCAGAAAATATTGGCAATGACAAAGAAGACTGGGCCATGGGCCAGAGCAGGTCCATTAGTAAATCAGTCTTTACATCTTTCCCAGGCACTGTGGGAAACTGGTCAGAGCCATGAGACCTACACTCTGTCAGTGTTCCAAAAATTTGGCCCTGGGTACTTGTCATGGCAAATTTCAGCTGAGTTGCCTGTGTTAATCTTTGGACAGATCAGATGTTTAAGATCGTATTCAATTATAATAATCATACATTGGAATATTGGGCAATCATTATAAAATTAGGCTGTTAAATATTAAATGACATGGGAACATATTTATGATAACTGTTTTAGTGCAATATGGAGATATATGTACCAAATGTTGATGTGTTTCGGGTGAAAAAGAAATTATTTTTGTTTTATCTTTGTCCCTGTTGGAGTTTTTAAAGGAAATGCTTATTTTGCCAATGAATGTGGCTTTGCAGAAGAGGTAGCACTTGGGGTGGGTCTTGATGGATGGTATAGGAATTTTAAAAAGTGAAGAGCCTCAAAAATGAGAGTAGCATCTGTGGTGACACAAGGAATGAAAGTCCATGGTCTGTTCGGGCTTGGCAGCAGTTTATGATGGACCAGTCCAGTTGATTGACAGTTACCAAGGCCATGTAACACAGTGACAGAGAGCAGGATGCTTCAATCACATAACCTGAGTTTGATTTTTGGCTCTACCATTCTGTGTGACCTGGGGTAGGTCAGTAATCCACTCTCAGCTTCATCTGTAAACTGCATAATTCTAGGACCTAGATATGAGGGAAGATCAAATGATTTCCTCCTGTGAAGTAGTTAGGCTACTGTGTAGAGTGCAGTGTGAATGTTTAGCAAGTGCTAGTGATGGTACTAGTTAGTCTGCTATATCTCATCATTATGACAGGCATCATGTTGGACCCAGCAGAACCATGCAGCTTTACTTTTTTGAGAGCTGAGGGAGAAAGAGAAATGGTGAGTGGAAAGTAAGAGTTCACTGAGGACAGTGACTTTGTTGGGATGTTTGATATTGTGCAGAAAAGGCAGAACAGAGACCATTGCCCTGGTAGGGTTGGCACTATATGTGAACAGTTCTGTTGTACTCAGAGTGTGAATCGAGTTCTGGCTGCAACAGAGAAAAGGACTAGAGAGAATTGGAAAACACTGTTGGGTGCATTCAATGAAGCCAGATGATGGAGGTAGGGCCTTATTGGGCCAGGTGTTAGATTTCTTAGCCATAAAGGAAAAATGATGAGGATGGGATTTGACAGATGTGGTAGGCTTGGTATGGGGAGACAGGACCTGGGCATGTTTTCTGAAGTCGTTGGGTATTTCCTGTGGACCTCAACCAGTAGTCAGGGTTGATCCAGAGGTATTTTGGACTTACATTTTTCGACAGCATTGGTAATAAGCTCTGTTCCCTGAATTTGGAAAGAATTGTTGTCAATTTTCCTTCTGGGAAGTGGTTTCTGGGTTGAAGAAACAAATGAGTGTGTGTGTGGACACCTCATCCTTTAGTGACTAGGAAGGACAGTGGGTAGTGATGGGAAGAGCAGTGAGCCAAGTCAGTTTTTAAAAGTTTGCCTGCCTCTTAACTTTTCTGAAGTTAAGTTTTGGCGACTACATTATTTTTGAGGCTTAATGATATTGTTGAAATATCCATTTGGCTAGGTTTCTATTGGAACCACAGTTGCATCTCTGAACAGTAGTTGCAGTTATTCTGAGTCAGAGGACACTAGTTATAGTTTTGTTATAGTTATAGTGAGTTATAGTTTTGTTTATGTACATATCATTCTCTTGGGTTGGGTTTCCCAAAAGTTAACTCTGAAACTAGGACTCAAGTTCAACTAGTTTATTTAGGAGATAACCAGGAAGTACGGTAGGGCACTGGGAAGTAATAGGCAAGGGAGGAAGCAAGCAAAGAGTGCAAGACTAAATAGGTCACTTCTATGGGCAGCAGGTGCAGCCCACTGGAGAGCATTGGGGTCTGCAGACAACACTGGTCTTTCCCTCATCAGGGTGAGGATACTGGGGACACTTGTCCATGAACTCTATCCACCATGGTTAATGGTTGCTTCTGGAAAAATCAGCTCCCCAGCAATCTTGTCTTCTCCATACAGTGGACTGAGCCTCACATGTGACCACAGAAAGCCCCCAGATGAAGAGAATCAGGTGCCAAGGGAAGGTGGATGGAACACCCACTGCTCCACATCAAATGAAGGACTGAGCAGTAAAAGTAATGTTGAGAAACTAGGTGCTTTCTCCCCTAGGACAGGAACAAGGCAAGAAAGTTCACTATCATCACTCCTAGTTAATATCCCAGTAGAAACCCTAGCCAATGAAGTAAGTCAAGAAAAGAAATAAAATGTGTACAGACTTGGAAAGAAGAAATAACACTGTTTTCAGATGATATGATTGCTTACAGAAAAATCTCAAAGAATTTACAAAAATACTCCTGGAACTAATAAGGATACAAGGAAACAAGAGACTATTACTTTTCTGGATACCAGCAACAAACAATTAATTTGAAAGTAAAAACACAATACCATTTATATTAACACACACAAAAGGAAATAGTATAAATCTAACAAAATAACATGCAAGACTGATATGAGGAATACTACAAAACTCCTTAAATCGAAGAACTACAGAAATGGAGAAATATTTCCCATGTTTATGAATAGGAAGGTTCAATATTGTTATGATGGCAGTTCTTCCTGACTTGAGATATTGACTCAATGAAATCTCAATCAAAATCCCAGCAAGTTATTCTGTGATGTTAGCAGTGATTTTAAAATTTGGATGCAGAGGCAAAAGACCCAGAATAGACTACTCAGAATTGAAAAAGAATAAAGTCAGAGGACTGACATTGACTTCCGCACTTTCTACAAAGTGAGAGTAGATGAATGAAGTATTGGACCAAGATAGCGAGTGCCAACACTGAGGACAATCCAGATGTCCTTCATAGGTGTGTGGATAAATAAACTATGGAAAATATGTACAAGGGGATGTAATCCAGCCATAAGAAGAAAAGTGCTATTAAGCCATGAAAAGATACAAAAGAACCTTTAATGCATATTGCTAGAGAAATAAGCCAATCTGAAAGGGCTACACACTTATGATTCCAACTATGTGACATGCTGGAAAGAACAAAACTATAGAAACAGTGAAATGATCACTGGCTACCTGGAGTTCCATAGGGAAAGGGGAAGGGAGGGGGAAATAGATGGAGTGTGGAGGAATTTAGGACACAGAAAGTGTTTTGTATGATACTGTAATGGTGAGTATGTGAGCTTATGCACTGATCAAAACCCACAGGGACCAGCAAAAAGCATGAACCCAATGTAAGCTGTGGATCTTAGTTAATAATAATAATCTGTCAATCAAATAATCTTTAATTGTTTGTTACAAATGTGTCTATCCATGCAAGAAGGAGGGAGGAGGATTTGTGAACACTATGAGTTCTGTCCAGCTTTTCTAAGAACGTAAAACTACTATGAAAAGGAAAGTCTAATAAATGAGTAAAATAAAATAGATATTATGGAGTTTTAAAAAATTAATATTTGTGAGTGATTAACTTATAAAATAAATTATAACAGAATTTGGGTTTTCCCATAAGAAAAGAAGAGTCCAGTGTAAGAAATTTCTGTTACAGACATCAGGAATGCTGTGTGTGGGGACATATGCAGTGTAGTGGAAGTCCTTGGGCCTGGGGTCAGCCCTTCATCCTTTCTGACAAGCAGTGGGCTTGAGTCATTGGGGCTGAGTTCAGCCTTTGCATCTGGTGGGGTTGTAGCAAAGGTGAGGGGCACTGGGTAGCACAGTGTGCAGAGCTCCGCTCCCACTGCTCTTGCACTCCCTCCAGACCCCTCATGCTGAACAGAATGCTTAGCTTGGATTCAGTCAAGACTCACACCATCATTGGCTTGTGTTCTGTGGCTGGGCTGCTGATCAATGACAGACAGCTCTTGTGGCAGGTCACAACAAGGTGGTAATTGACCCTCTCTGTCCCTCAGATTTTGCTGGAAGCCAAGGGCTCCCCAACATGGGGCTTGAGTTTCACATTGTGGCACTCCAAGCATTCTTTATGGGCTGGCAAAAGGAGCTTCACACTTCAGATGGGCTTCCAGAGGTGTACTGGGAATTTCCAGATGATTGGAAGTTCCAGAGTGCTCTCAGTGCCTCAGATAGCTTCTGCCACATGTGCAGTGGTGCCTGAAGGGGTAATCCCTCAGTCTCTGGAGGTGAGCAGGCATTGTGCTGGACACTGCAGATACTCAATGTTTCTATTACTGCAGAAATCTCTGCTGCTGGGCAGGACACAGAGAACGTTCTGCCTTTCATGCTAGTTACGCTTTCTATCTCCTCTGTGCATCTTCTCCTTCCTGATCACCCCCCAATTCCAGCCATTGATGTCTGGAAACCATTAGATCAATAGTTACCTTTCAGCAAGTCTGGCACAGTGCCTGATCCCTGCCTACCCAGTGGCTGAATACTCCTCTACTCAGTATCCAGGACCCCAGTCCACCTGGATCACCTTATCACCTCCACTGCCCAAAATGTGCTCTGGAGCACATGGAGTGTCCACATCGACTACTTGCTGTTTTGCAAGCTCCTGGATTCCACAAAAATGTAGGTCTCCTTTCATTTCTCCACTTGTGGAATTATCTCCTATCCTTTCTCTCTGGTCCTGTCAAAATCTCTTCCATTATGTGGCAAGCTTCTCTTTTTTTTTTTTTATTCTTTTATTGGTACATTTTAGGTACACAACACAATTACATTTCTCATTGGTAACTTGTACCTTCATATGATGCATCTTGGTTCTTATTTTTTCCTTCATTCCTAGCCCTCCCTTCACCCCCTCCACCCTTCCCTATTTACAAAGACTTTATTTCCATTTTTTCCATTTCTCATCATTTTTCCTTTTCCTTCTTTCCTTTCCCCTGCCCCTCCCACTGCCCCTATCCCTTTGGAACTTTTCTTCCTATTTTGCATTATCAATTATTCATTCTAATCATTGGTACATTTTAGGTATACAATATAGTGACATTCATCATTGGAAATTTGCACCTTTACATAATCTCTCTTGGTTCCCATCCAACTGAAAAGGAGAACTATAGGCCAATCTCACTAATGAACATAGATGCAAAAATGCTTAATAAGATACTGGCAAATAGAATGCAGAAGATCATCAAGAAGATCATACACCCTGATCAAGTGGGATTCATCTCAGGGATGCAGGGATGGTTCAACATACGCAAATCAATCAATAGAGCCAAGGACCAAAACCATATGATTATCTCCATAGATGCAGAAAAAGCATTTGACAGAATCCAACATGCATTTATGATAAAAACCCTACAAAAAATTAGAATGGATGGTCTCTACCTCAAACTGATAAAAGCCATCTATGAAAAACCAACAGCCAATATCATACTAAATGGTCAAAAACTGAAATCCTTCACACTAAAATCAAGAACAAGAAAGGATGTCCGCTATCACCACTCTTGTTCAATATAGTTTTGGAAACACTAGTCACAGCAATTAGACAAGAGAAAGAAATGAAAGGCATGCTTCTCGATTATCACTTCCTCACGGAAGCCTTCCATAATCACCCCACCAAAGCCAGTTTCTCCCTAGGGAGATGTTCTCATGCTGTAGATTTTGCTGCCATGCCATGCTTAGCACATCCTGCCTTATACGGAATAAGTCTGTGTGTGCTTCCTAGCCTCGCTTCCTCCTTTGGGGACAAGCACCCTGGTCCATCATCTGTGTAGTCCTTTGCCAAGCAGTGCATATGTGGCAAATGATAGAAACTCTCTTTCCAGAAGCAATTTCTAAAGTCACTTTTCTGAGAAGTTCTTTCCCAAACCATGCTAGCACAGAGCCAGTACTCCTGCATTGACTTTGCAGAGGGAAATCTGCGTGACTCTTCTGACACCAATCTCTTATCTCTGTGCCTTCAAGCTACATTTGGCCACACTGGTTGTGTCCTCTTCCAAGGGGTTTGGGCTGTCTGGCTTCCATCCTTCCAGCTATATTGCTTAAGTATCACCCACATCTCCCAGGGCCTGAGCCTGGATGCCTATGCCCGAGTGCTGGTGGTTCTACAACATCAGAAAGGACCACTGTGCTGCACCACAAAGCAAGCCAGAACCTCCCAGGTAATGGACACACCTGTGGACAGCCCCTGAGTGAGGCTAGAGTGTTGGTGCCCTAATGGGAGGAATAGCTCTGTGATTTCTGCAGTTTTCTGGCAAGCCCTGATGCCCATAGCAGCCACTGGCTTCGTAATGTGATAACTCAGCCTTAGCTGTGTCTTCTTCACTCCCCAATAATGACTTGTCTTAAATCTCTAAGTCCTGCCTCTGGAGAACCCACTTGCAGATGGATGGACTACCAATTAATCTTCATTGCTTACATTCTGGCTTCTTTGGTTTCTTCATCCTCTGATTAGCTCTGGTTGGTGTTTTGGCCATACAGTTTGCCACCTGTGATGCACACATCCTTAAGTGCTTAGCTGGAATGATTGTTTCATTCTTGTCCCAAGTTGAATCCTTGTAAATGGCGTGTTCAGCTTGGGACCCAGCAGAATAAGGAACAGGCCTTGAGCACTTGGGCCCGATTGGTGGCCACTCAGAGTTCTGGAAGAACGGTGCCGAGAGTTCTTGGCTGCAGTAGCTCTCCCTTAAGCCAGGGATTACTGAGAGTAAACCGCTCTGCTATTTATTAGGAATGAATTCATAGCCGGGGAGTTTATAAATGAAAAGTGGGAAATACTTTTTTAATGTGAAATTTCATTTTGTCCTGTAGTTGCTAAAAGAAAAAAAAAGAGTATTGGATTAAAATAGAATTTGGTGGAAGAGATCAGTTACTTGCAAAATTACTTTTTCAGATTTATTTCTATCTGAATTGGCTCCTAGTTTTCATTCCTTAGTTCCTTGGCTCTCTTGTTCTCTTTTTTCATTCTTTTCTTTCTGCCTCTCTATTCACCACTATTATGTATGCTACTGTATTTAGAAAATGTTGAGAGTTTTAAAAAAATACACATAATTTCACTGTTTGTGTTCGAATTCATTAGAAGTTTCTAAACAAAAAAGGACAAATATGTAGCATCTGTACTTGTGTCTCCCCTCCTCTATACCTGCCAGACATTAGTAATCAGTCACAGCATCCTTCTCATTCTTGAGCTCCAGGGAGACATTGCCAGTTGCTGGATATTAGCATAGAGGATAAAACTGTTGTGATCAAATGTAAATGATTAGATTGGGGAGACTAGTTGAGGCAGATACTTGATGTCCTATTCTTCTCATTTGTCCTTTGTTATAAGAATGAGGCTGAATGATTACCCCAGGAGACAGGAGGTTTCTTGGACAACTTCTTGAGTTCTGTGGGTAGAGTCATTTGGGAGTATAGATGGTGCTAAGTTTCCGGTCCACTTAAGAGAACTCCAAGAAAGAGTTCTCATCCTGCCAGGCCCTAATTTGAATTTTAGACTTTTACCAATAGGTGTAGGTAGGATTCTTGCCCTTTATCTCTCCTATGGATTTTTTTATTATTATATGTTTGTAATAATCATACTTACATTTTTTCTGGTTCATTTGTACATGTATGTATCATACCTTGCTCATTTTCTATCTCTACCCCCACCCTCTTCTCCTCATCCCTTCCTCATCTCAAAAAGTTTGCCTCCCTGTTTCCTATCATCTCTCCTTTATTTTATGCCCCCACTCATGTAAAAGAAACCATGTGATATTTAACTTTCTATATCTTATTTCACTTGATCTCATAGTCTCAGGATTAATGCCACCTGCTTTCTGCACAATCCAGCACCCTGAGCTCTGTGCCCTTCGGCTCTGAATGCTCTGGTATATGGCTGTGGCAATCTTTGTGCCAGGTAAGCCTTGGCCTCCATGGAGTCTCTTGGGTGGTGGGGTGTCTCCACACATTCACATCTCATCTTGGTCCTCACCAGAAACCTGGCCATGGCACCCACTGGGGTTCTCTGCCATGACTGAGCTGCTACCTCCAATCACAGGAGCCTTTATCTTTTCAGTCTTTGTGGTTCTTCAGACATCCAAATGCGAGATCATTTGCCCCAGAGTAGAAGCTCAGTGTTCCCTCTCTATCTCATCTCCACTCCATTGGTTGGACAGTGTCATGGCCAACCTGTGAGGTGTAGCTGCATTTTCTCCAAGATGAAATTTGTGATGAAACAAAACCTCATCCCTCTAACTTTCTGACAGTTTCTCCCTCCCCAGATTCTCCTACTCCCTTCCCCTCATGTCCTGTCTTGAGAATCAACTTGGCGAACTTCTTCAGTATTTGTTGTGTCACCTATTAGAAGTGATTAAACTTCTCATCAGCCCTCGTGTGTCAATCCCAGCCTCCCCTAAAATTTCTTTCTTGGGGTGACTGCTTGTCAGCATCTTTATACCATTGACACACAGGCTGGAGGTAGGAGTTTGTGTAGCTCTTATCTGTACACCCTTCCCAGGGTGTCAGGAAATGCTCTGTTACCTCAGTTTCCCCAAGGTGTTTGATTTGAGACAGGTGAAACACAATACTATCTGGAGACCCTGTGAGTTTAAGGAAGTATTGAATGTATGGAAAACTCCTTCATATGTGACTCCTTCACAAGTCCCATAGTCAGAAATCACAGCTTCCAGGAATATTCGCCATAGTGTCATTAATGCACCAAGAAGAAAATGGTGCCCTCAGGTTTTGGGTTCCTAAGTGAGATTCCTAAATGCAGAGCCTGAGTCAGGCATTCCTGAACATGTGTTTTATGAGGAAGACCTCTCAGGAAAGACCTGTGAAATGGAGAGAGAAGCAGAATAGGACAGGAAAGGGGCCAAAAAGGAGACATGACAGGCCCAGCCTTGGTGTGACCTATTGTAGACAAGTTAGCTCTGTAGCTTAAATCATACCCCAAGTCAGCCTCCCTGAGTCAAGAGCCCTAGTTTCTGTTTTATATTAATCAGTCAGTGGGTGCCCTGGAGCACAGGGTAAAGGCACAGCCTGCCAGGGGGCTCCACAGATGAAGGCATTTCCACAGAGTTCAAATCTTAGCCATAGCACTTATAGCAGATACAGGATGGTGGCAGCTACCAAAAGAAACCTGGGCCAGCATCAATGGCAGCAGTTGCTCCTTGCTCAGGACAAAGGAAATTGGCACTGATTAAAGGTTGCAGTTTGTAGGTCTTGTATGGAGAGCTTCTACATCCATCTTCTCATTTAATTCTTACAACAACCCGTGAAGACGTCATTATTTTTTCTGATTTTTAAAATTATTTTGTGATTGGGGGCTCAAACCCAGGGCCTAATGCATTCTAGACAAATCACTGAGCTACAGCCCCAGGCTGTTTCTTGGATTTTTAAATGGGGATTCTGAGCCTCAACAGATTCATGAGCTTTCTAAGGTCTGAGAAATAATATCAAGTCAAGAGTCCAAATTTGGACCTCAGTTTTTTATAAAAACTGGATATTGAACAAAGGGCCTTTTGCACTGAGCTATCTCCCCAGCCATTGATTGATTGATTGGTTGATTGAGACACTGTGTCTAAAGTCACTAAGTTGGCCCAGGCTGGAATTGAACTTGTGCTCTTCCTGGCTTAATTTCCCAGAGTGCTGAGGTTATAATTGCAACACTATACCTAGCTCCAAATATCACTTTCTTTGTTTCTCTCTACAAAGCCCTGAATCTGCATTGAACCTCATTGCTAAGTTGCTTCCTGGCCTGGGACCACTGTTTCAACATGGTGTCTTAAGCCCTCAGTGGAGAAGAGTTGTTGTACAGGAATTTCCTATACACTCATCTTTGAAAGCCTGTAAGGCCCTCATTCAGGCCCATTTGCTGTTAGGTTGAGAGTTTAGAAGTCAAATGATTTCTTTGCCAGCTTCCTACAAGATCACAGTAGATTCAGATGCCCAGCTTGGAAGGTAGGTCATCTGCAGGCAGGGCAAGCTGGAGATCTGATGTGAAGGGAGAGACAGTTTAATCACAGCAATTGAAAAAAATTAGCAGTTTTGTGCCCTTCAGCATTGAGAAACCTACAGATTAGCACTCTGATTTAGTAGGTCCCAAGAATGTTATTAGATTACATCCTAGGATTAACTTGAATTGGTCTGCTCATTTTTTCCATCAGACTTTAATTGAATATCTACCATGTGTCACATACCATGCCAAAGATACAAACTATTAAGGCATGGTCCTTGTCCATAAAGGGTCTGCATCTTAAAAACTGCTTGAACACAAAAAGGACAAAGAAGCAACAGAAAAGAGCAAGTGCCTTCCCTGTGCAGGAAGCTTTATCACATTAGCCAGACTAATAAAAATATGTGATCTGATAAGCTCATAGAAGGATGGCAAATGTCATTAGTCCCTGGGGAATTAAAATTAAAACTACCATGAGCTACGACTGCACACTTGCTACTGAGACTCTAATATCTAGTGGTTAGGATTTTGAAATGGTGCAGGCACTTTCAACACCAATTTAGAACTTCTGAAAAGAGAAAACATATACTTATTATCTGAGTCAGCCATTCTGCTTGTATGTATTTAGCCAAGACACATGAAAACACATGGTTATAAAAAGATACAGACATAAGCCAGATACAGGAGCAGGTACTTGTAGTCCTACTTACTCAAGGAGGCTAAGGCAGGAGAATTGCATGAGCACATGAATTCAAGGCCAATGTGGGCAGTAGAGCAAGATCCTGTTTTTTAAAAAAAGAAACTAAATATAAAAGAAGATACACACATGAATGTACATTGCAATTTTGATCATAGTATTCCCAAACTGGAAAAACCCCAGATATCTATCACCTGGTCAGTGCATAAATAAAAAGAAATACTGCCCAGCAACTAAAGCAATGAACTCCTGAAACACACAAGGGTCTCAAAAATAGGATGTGGGATGAAAGAATCCAGACACAGAATACTTTCTACATGACTTTCTTTGTAAGCAATTCTAGAAAATGAAAACCAAGCCATGGGAGCAGAGAGCAGATCAGTGGTCACGTGGGATCAAGTGAGGAAAAAGATCCTAAAGGTGCATAGGGAAACTTTTAGGGGTGACAGAATTGTATACTTTAAATGGCTGCAGTTTAGATAAATTATACCTCAGTAAAGTTGATTTTTCAAAAAGCAGTCAGAAAAATATTTAGCACACAGCATGTGGTCAGTGGATGGTGGATGTACAAAATAGGTAATAGGGGTTTGAGGTGTGGCTTAGTGGTAGAGTGCTTGCCTAGCATGTGTGAGGCCCTGAATTCCATCTCCAGCACCACACATAAATAAATAGAGGGAAGGAGAAGGAGGGAGAGAGGGAGAGAGAGAGACAGAGATGGAGACAGAGGGACAGAGATAGAGACAGAGACAGAGAGGGACAGGGGGACGGCAGAGAGAGAGGACAGAAAGAGACAGAGTGAGAGAGAGAGGGAGAAAGGAAAAGGAAGGAAGCAAGCAATTTTTCTGTTAGTATTTCAGTTATTTTTCTCATAGAAGAAATGTTTGCATTATGCACATTATTTATATTAAAAATAGTGCAAACGGATTCTTTAATGAATGCAACTAAATAAGTGGTTTCAGTCTTGTAACATACATGAATTATAGACCTGGTGAACCCATGCATAGGGGCCCTGTGTTCCAGATTCTTGCCAGCACACTTTTGAGATAGGCTTCACTCCTCACACATGTTACTTCTGGTCCTGTGGGCAGTGGCAAGGGATGGACACTAACTCAGCAACTCTGAGCAGAGAAGGGCCAACTCCACCTCCCTTCTTGGTGGTGGTTACGCAGAAGTTGCGGATAAGGCTGCTTTCTGCAGGAAGTAACTGTGTTCTCTTTTGTGTCTTGGCATCCCGTGACCCTGGTCAGACTTCCAAGGCTGGTCTGCCACACCCAGGCCTGGCAGAGGCAGGACATCTTTCAAGCTTCGAGGCAGGAAGCTGCATGTGGTTCTCATCACTGAATTCCGAGCTCAGCCTTCCTTCACCGCAGTTTCTGCTCTGCTGGGAGGCTCCTCAGAGACTTCATCCTCTAGTGTGGTTCTTGTATTAAATTCATGTCTGAGTTCAGAACACTTCACAAGAGAGCCCCTGATTAAAACCCAATAAAATGAGGTAGAGTGAAGATGATGCGATGAGGAAGAGCACCCGTTCAGAAATAGCTCATCTTAATTCCTGGGCTCTGCATTTTACATGTACTGAGATAAACAAGCGAAGCCTCCCCTTCTTCTGGAGTTGAGATTTGGTTCTCATCTCTGAGGCTGTGGGGGCCCCAGGTACCTTCAGTAGCCACTCCTCCAAACTCTGGGGAATCCCAGGCCCCTCTCTTTTTCCAGAGGTTTGGAACCTCATGACAGTCTGGTGAAAAATTGATTTAAATACATGAAACACCAAGAAGTATTTCAATTTTATTGAAGTAAAGTTATCAGTATAGTGAATAAACAACCTTGTGGTAGAATAATCTATGCACTTCTTTATTAGTACATTTAATAGTGAATTCTGGATGGTCCTACTGTCATTGTGAATTGTTGTGAGCATAAATGCTATTTTGAGATTCCTGCCACACTGTAATATACTTATAAAATACCCAAATGCCATTGGTGAAAATAAAGTCATGACAATTACTAATACTATGGACTGTACGGCCTACATTCACACTGGAAGGAAATGCTACATTTCAGATAAAAGATATGTTTAAAAAATATATTTTATTCATTCAACCTCACAGCCCCCACCCCCAAATTTTATTCTTAGACATCTTTGAGGCCTGTAGATCTCAGGAAGCCCTCAGTTAAGTTCATACTCCTACCACTTGGCATTTCCAGTGAGATGAATCATCTGTCATCCCCTTACCAACAGCATACATCACCTCCTACATTACAAAAATTGTGACAAAATATTTCAGACCTAAAAACACATAAAGAACAGTAGCAAGAATATCCATACACCAAACAACCACCTTACACAGAAACTATTTGCAAATATATTTTGAAATCCCCCATGGAATTTTCACTGCTTACAGTTGCATTCTGTTCCCTATCTCCCAGGGACAACCTCCATCTACAATGGGTGTTTGTAATTTCTATACATAGCTTTATGCTTTTACCACAAGTGTGTGTACCCATAAACACCACCAATTATCTGATGCATGTTTTTAAACATGGTATAAATGATCTGGCACTGTGTCTGTCAGTCTGCAACACACATTTCTTCCCAGGCCTTATCTGTGAGTCCATGCATGGGTCACTAGCTCTTTTCTTCTGTGAGAATTGGATAGATAGCACTGCCAGTATCCTGTCACATGACTATTCTGCATTTTGGTTAGATGTTTTCCTATTGATGGTCATTTGATTATTTCCAGTTTTTCAACATGACAGTGCTCCAGTGGTTATTTTTACAGTGACTCCTGGTTAGGGGCAGTTCTCCAGCAAATGAATGGCTGGATAATAAGTTATGTGCATCCTTAAGTTTCTACAGATTCTACCAAACTGCTCTACAGCATGGTTATATTGGATGATTTACAGTGTCACCAGCAGGACATGAGTTCCTGTGGCTCTACATTGTCCTCAGGACTCAGTATGATCAGACTTCTGACTATCTGCAGGATGATCATGTGCAGTGGCATCTCGGTGTGGTTTTCATTTGCATTCCCCTGCTGACTAGTTATAGTGAAATAAGTGAGAACCCAGCTGGAAAGGGGCTGATTTCCATTTCAAATGATGGGTAAAGCTGTGCAGACATTCCAGTGAGTCCATGGGAGAGGGTTGGACTGGCAGTGGTCTTGGCAACCTGTTCTTCAAACGTTGATTTTGCTAAATGGCCTTGCTAATTATTTTGATGTTGAGGTTTGGTAGCTGTCCACTCCTGTACTTTTAATTGTTACATATCACTTTTTAGTTCAGTTACCACCACTGCAGGTCCAGCTCAGGCACATGTGTCCTCTAGCTCAGCTGACTGGCTGAGGCTGTCCTCCTTCCTGTTGCAAGTGCATCATGTATTTTTCACTTGCATTGCTTCAAGTTCCAATTGTATCTTAGTTACTTTTTCTGGTTGTCAAGACAAAATACCCAATACCCAAAGTTAAAGGAGGAAAGGTTTACTTAGATCACATTTTATACTGGTTTCAGTTCATAGTTGGATGGCTCCAAGGCAGGGTGGGATGGCAGAGGGGCATCACAAAGGAGAAACAGTTCATGGTAGGCAGAAGGTAGCAAAGCAAGCAAGTGACCCAACTACAAGTGACTAGCAGCAAGTCTCTTTCTGTCCCTTTTATTGTACCCAGGCTACCTGCCCTTAGGGCTGATAGCACTCACACCCTTAATCCTAGCACCCTTTCCCCTAGCATTGCACCATGAGTCAATCACACACTCTAGATCCAGCCACCTCTGAAAAAGCCCCTCCTATGATTGCATGAGGCTTTGGGCAGACATCTAACACAAGCTACAACAAGTTGTGACTATTTTATTTAGTATTTCCTGTAATAATCCAGATCAAGGCCATGAGCTCCAATGCCTTAGGCTGAGGGAGGTGATGGATAAGAGGTGAGGTATATGACTTCAAGGTGGCAGCATGGGACAGGTCCTTCCTGAAGTCTGAGATTAGCCACACACCTCTGGCCTGGGTACCATATGCAGGCTCTGGAAGACAGCATGTAACCCTCACCTATCCTTGGGCCACTGAGAAGAGAGCATGGGGTTGAAGGTGACTCTTCAGGTGGGAACTTTCTAGTATTTCAGAAGTCAAGCACTTGATTAGGCCAGAGAGCATCCTCAGGCAGAAAGATGCAGGAAGCTAAGACAGGGATGGAAACTGTCACGGAGTCCCCCAAGTCGGAATTAATACCATTCACTGCAGGGAAAGAGCACGGAAGAATTGGATAGATAGTGCTGAGATGGATGGAGTCAGGGTCTCTATTTGGGGTCTGGCTGAAATCATCTGATATTTGAAACCAGACATATGAATGAGAAAAATCTTAACATCTCAACATGTGGGTGTTTTGACAGTCAACATGGAAAATTCTCAACATCTGAATCTGAATGGCTCAGCATCTGGGCCTGTGAATATCTCAAAACTTCAACTTGCAAATGTCCCAGTATCTCAACATGTGACTATCTTAACACATTAATATGTAAATATCACACCATCAACATCTGAACCTATCTCAAAATCTCAGTGCAGATGTCTCAACATGCAAATTGTACATCTGAACCACATGTGCAAATGCCTCAGTATCTTAATATGTGGATGTTCAACCTCTGAACATGTGAGTGTCCCAACACCTCAACATGCAGTGTCTTGACATCGTAGCCTATGATGTGTTGAGTGTGCAAAGATCCTCCTCTCAAATCCAATTCCTCAGACCCCTACTGGATTTTAGTCCCTCTTATAGAAATTCTGTCCTTTTGCAGATTAGCACTGGACTTCACTTGCAGAGAGATAGCTGGATGAGCTTTGTAACAATCCAGTAGATTTCCATTTATATGGAAATCAGGCTGCTGGTTATCTCAGAAGCTTCCAAATCCTTGTTCTAGTGAAGGCCACCCTGAGGCTCATGCCCTTCCCTGAAATGGCTTTGGAATTACTCCTATGATCCCACCCAGATAATTACAGATAAGATGAGGTCACAGATTAGAAACACACTGTGACTCTTAGAAAATGACAGTTGATTACAATGAGAGAAGGTAACAGTGGGTTCCCTGGGGTTAGGGAAGGCGAGTAGGATTGACTAGGAAGAGGCCCAGGGGACTTTCTGGGTACAGTTATGGTTTGCATCTTGATAGAGCTTTTGTTATCCAGGTGTGTTCTTTTGTCAAAATTCAGGGAATGTCACTTTAGGTGCCTGCATTTCATTGTACATTTTAAAATCATATCTCAACAGAAAAGTACTATAAACAGATATTGATATGCAATGTATGCTAAAATATTTAGGGACAAGTGTGCTGATGTCTGTAATATACTTTTAAATGCATTTTGAAAAGATAGATTGATGGATGCATAGATGGCTAGGTATGTGATAAAACAAGTGTTTTACAATGTCATGGTAGAATCTAGGAAATGAGTAACATTTTTTCATTTTCTTGCATATTTGAAATTTTTCCTTATATTCTCAGAAAAATAAAGTAGGTTGGGAAAACTAATGAGTTCAGGCATTCGGGGCTACCCACATCACAGACTCTGAGAACAGCACCCAGTTATATGTCACTCTCATACTCCATACTCATTAATGTCTTGGGTTATTTTTAGAGATCTTAAATTCTGGTCCATGTGTACTTAAAACAGTAAGAGAAGAACATAATTACTTTTGGAAATTTTCCATTAAAAATCTCTGCATTAAAAAAAAGTTGATTCTTAATTAAGGCTAAGCTTTAGATACCTGGAAAATCCCATTTAAACAAAATCTTGCACTCCCTGGCAGAACAGAGATGTCAGTTCCATTAGCATTTCTAGATAGTGGCCCTTATATCACCTTTTCTGTCATGTGGTTTCACGGTTTTTTTAGGGCATTGTTACATGTGTCATTCTAGGGTTCAGACAAAAGGCTTTTGAATCAGAATCATCTAAATTTGAATTTGAGTTTGACTGGTTGCTGGGTGTGTGACCATGCAAATACTTGATTTGATTTGTTTGGGCTTGGTGCTTTTCTGTGACAAGTGGAAATGCTGATCCCTAAAATATAGGCTTCCTAGGTTCTCAGCCAGGTGGCAGTTTATGCCTCAGCTCATTTCTTGGAGTCCCCATGACAATTCTCTTAAGGGGAGAATAAACACTTCGACATTGTCTTGGGGGCGGAAATGTTTGGAGGGGCTTTTTGAGTCTGCTCTGAACCTGGCCATGTTAGACAGCTTTATGCCTGAGGTTCAGGTTCTAGCTGAGGTTTGCAAGTCTTCTTAAGTTCATCATTCAGAATTGACAACCACATTTGTTTATAGACACTCACATGTAAGGGCATCCTAAAGTAGCTGGAGGACTCAATTTCATGTCTGCAAGTCCACTTCTGTTTCCCCATTAGCCAGTCTCCCCCAAATTCTGCTGGACAGTCAGGAAAGCCAAATGAGGAGGCACAAAGATAAATCCAACTGGAATCCCCCTGGGTCTTGGGGCAAACAGGATGTCATCTCATACTATTGAGCGTGGCAAGTTTCCTTGAAAATTATTCACATCTATTATGGAACAGTAAACATACAGGCTGAAATTACTCAGCAAACTAGCTGTAACCTTGGCAAAAATGGTGCAACTTCTGGGCTTCACTTGTGTCAGCAGGGATGCTTGGATTTGGGCAACCACTGCTAACAATTAAGGTCATACCTTAAGCACCAGCAGATATCATCCCAGCCACAAGCCTTCTGGGTTTGAGGGGGCCACCATTTGCAAATCTTGCTGCTCTTCACTCTCTGTATCCTCTACCTCCCCTTCCTCCCCACCTGGGACCACGTGCTGGTGAGAAGGCTGGAGCCACAGGCTGGGCTGTAGACAATGGGTCTGTGAGCAGCAATGGCCCCCGGTAGGCCCTGGGTCCTTCCAAACAGACTGTCCTTTTCTCCTTCTTTGGCCAAAGCCATAGGGTTTCCACCCAAGCCACTGAAGCATAATTGTATTACAGGTCAGAGTCTCTGCCTGGGACATAGGTGAGCTTTATATTAGACATCTAAGTTATAATGAATGTTCCTGCATCTACTCATCCAGAATTGGCAACCAGCTGTATTTGCAGCATAAAGGAAGGACAAAAAAGCGTTCATTTGGGAATAAAGTCAACTCCTTCAGTGCCCTGTCCATGCTGAGGCAGCGTGTGTCTGGCTGGGGATGCTCATTTGTGGCACTCCATGGCATAACAGGCATGGAAGGAGGAACAGAGTACACTGGGCCCAACCCCAGGAGAGAAGCCAAGGCCAAGGAACACACATCCTCATGGGGCTCATTGTTTTTAAAGCATGCGAGAGAATTACACAGACTGTTTGGAGCCTTAACAATCGCTTATTTTGTATTGAATGTTTTAAAAAAAGCAAAGGATTTTTTCTTTGTGTGTTACATGTATGCCAGGAAAAATAGTTCCTGGAGAATGAAAACAACTCGAGGGTCAGTTTGCAACTTGAGAGGGGCCTTTGGGTCCAGTTGCAAAGGTGCCATTTTCTCAGGAATAATGAGGCTGCATGTCCAGAGAGGAGACAGAGGCAGGCAGTGTGCTTGACACTGAACGGCTTCCTGTCTGCAGCTTCCTGCTCTCTTAGGGGACAGGGAGCTGCAGATGCAGCAAGGACTTTGCCTTTGGCCACAGGGAAGTGCGCTCCTGAATGAGTTAAGCCCTACTCCTACGCTTGGCCTTCTGAGGCCAGGCGTGGTGTCCACACTCGGCTCTAGGTTTCCCCAGAGCAGCTGACGATCACACCAATATGGTGCACCACTCAGAAGCTTCTGGACTGGCTGGAAAACTTACCCAAACCCAGGCTTTTTTGAGCATCACTGTCATCTGCAGGGCAAGAACCTGCCACACTACTTGCTGCAGGGGTGTGCACATGGAAGAGCCGCCGAAGCAATAAAAAGGAGAAAATTCAACTTACAAGTCCCCAGGGCTGCACCTGCTGCCAGCCACAGAACAGAGAGAGGCTGTCAGGGCCCATCTGTGGGCAGGATCCACTAGGGCTGACTCCTCCGTGGGGCCCACTGCTGGGCTGGATGCTGACAGGGTGCTTCCAGGATGCCCTGAACTTGATACCAGAGACAAGCAAGGAGAAGGATGTAGGAGAGAAGAAATAAAGATAAGTGGAAAGGTAGAAAGATAATTTAAAGATTGTACTTTTAAGAAAAACTGCAGCTTCAGGATATAAAATTTACATAGAGCTATTATCCTTCCAGGGAACTCACTCCAAAGAGTTCTAAGGCCTGGATCTGTGTCTTTCCCTCCCCCCGACCCCAGCCTTAAGAAAGTCCACTCTGGAGGGGCAGTGGATCTCAGCTTCAACTGCATATGAATGACCTACATTCACACACAGCCAACCAGAGGGCTACCACTGCCACACTGGGAACCCACATCCTACATTGCCAATCTTGAGAACCAAGCACACATACAAAGCCCCAACCCCTGAGCACAAGCCCTCCCTCTCTCTCTGCCTCTCCCTCGGACCCACGCTGTATTTTCTTGGAGTGTGTACTTTTAACATTCTGCCTAGCAAACTTCTTTATGCCTCTTACTGATGCATCTTAAACATTCTTTTTCTGTGACAGCGAACCAGCTGCCTGCTCTGGATGAGGTGAGCCCAGGGTCCCCATCTCCACTTTGTGGAGCCTGCTTGGTCCCTGCCTGATGACATGCCTATGGACCCCTTCAGCTTGACTTCCTTTTAAGCTGACATCTGGAGACACCAGGAATCAAGGAACAGTCTTGGGGCAGCACCCATCTCCTCTTTTGGCAACTTGTGGAAAATGATTCGAATTTCAGACCCTGTCCAGACCTGTGGAGTCAGGACCTCTAGGGGTGGTCCCTGGAATCTGAGTCCTCACAGGGCCCCTGGGTGAGCCTGGTCACCTCCTGGCTGCAGCTCTCTAACTGTAGTGGAACCTCAGTAGCTATTGCAGGAAGTGGATCCCTGGCTGGGGCTGGCAATCCCATTGTAGAGTTTCTTTAGTCTCTTTTACATTCTACACTCTTTCTATTGGCTTTAGTGAGTTGTCTAGCTGGGAGGGTATTTAGGAAAGTTGGGGCAGTGACCTGGCTAGAATGGGGCAGAAAGGGATTTTTTAAAAAAATTGCTACAAGAAAAGCACAGTTGGGCTGGGGATTTAGCTCAGTGGTTTTGCTGCTTGCTGTGTAAGCGCAAGGACCCAAATTTGATCCCCAGTACCAAAAAAAAAAGCACAGTTATTACTTAAATTGTATGCTACAGATCAACAAAAATGAAGTTTATCTAAGTTTGCTTTTTCTCACGCTTTTCATAAAACTAAGACAATGTCAGTGGTTCACTTCCAAGGCTGTTTTTAGTAATTATTGTCTGTGGAGAGTGATACAGGCTGCACCCCAACCTTGCTGCCCACAGCCCCTGGGAGGCTCCATAAGGCTCATACCCAATAGCAAAGGGCAGTGCTTTTCTGGTTCAGGGCACTACGCTGGGAAAATGAAGGTATTTTTTCTTTCTTTCTGACTTTTTTGTGACATGTGGGCCCAGGTATTATTTATTTTCTGGTTTTTCTCCCTGCCTCCAGGCAAGGACTATATTTAAGCCAATTCAAACTTTACAAATCTTAAAAATAACTCTCCCTTTGCTAACCCCTTCTAGGTTTGGCAGGAACTTCCTTGGAACAGGAAATCCATCTTTCTACCTGCCCACTCCTCGTGATTAACTCACCCCATGATCTTTCCTTACTATTTGAAGCTGTTGTAATACAGTTTGACAAGGTATTTGCTTTTTTGGTGGTGGTAGTTGGGCTCCTGTTTTCTCCCTCCATTGCCAAGGTCCTGATTTTCAATGAGGTAGAAGATTAACTTCTTTACGGGCAAAGCAGTCACCAAGGCCTCTCATAAATATTCACGCCTCAAGTGAGTTCATCTTTATCTAATTGTTCCTAAAAGTTATCCCAGCCTTCAGGAAGTGGAAGTGACTATTTTAAAGAACAACTGTCAGCCAGTAGCATAGGTAAACTGATAATCATCTCCTAAGTGAATTACTTTCACACAGAAGGGAGGCTTCTGGAGGGTTTTCTTTTCGTATGCTTCCTCTATTTAAGGAGTCTTTGAGTACATTTGTAAATTCTGGACTTCTCCTACATCTATCTGTAATAACTAGAACTTATTCTAGAATCCTTTTTCTGGCCCCCAAAACCATTGTAGTAATCAAACTCATCATCCCCTGAAAGGGGCCTTCCCTAAACCAGGCATCTTTCTTCCTGAGACTCTCAGTAATAATAAATGGTCATCTTTAGTCACAGAGAGATCTTTGGTAGAATAAAACTTGTTAGTAAATATTAAGGAAAGCATAGGATTTAGCAGTTGGGCTTCTTACTAAGGGGAAGGGTTCCCTTTGCTGAGAAATGGAAGGTGGAACATTCTCAGAAGGTAGCAGGTGAGTAGAAGAAAGATAAACGTCAAATGGTCTTCCATCCCCACCTTCCACTCCCAGCTGTCTATGTCCCATATCCCATCCCCATCTCTGGGCATCATCATTGTGGGTGTACATGGAGACAGCCCTGAAGGGGCCAACCCCGAGCTCTCTCTCCTTGGAATTCAGTGTACCAGTTGTGATAGAACTTCTAATAGTGACAAATGTCCTCTCCACTATTTGGTAGGATAGCCACCTGCCACTGCATCTACTGCACACTTGACATGGGGAGAATGCAGCTGGTAGACTACATTTTGAGCTTTATTTAATTCATATCTAAAGTGAAATGACCACATATAGCTAGTGGCTGCCATGCTGGATGGCTCAGAGTTAGAGGGAAGAAGTAGAGTTATCTGCACAATGTCCTGTCCTGATGATCCTTTGGTCAGTGGCCACAAAGAACAGATTAGCCCCTTCAAAGGGAACTCTTCAGTCTTAAATCTGGAAGCTAAGGGGAGAAAAGGCAATTGTTTTGTAAAGAAATGGTGATAATTGAAACTTGAAATTTTCACTGAGGTGAAACAGAGCCTTTATTATTAATATATAGGCTTGGGATGAATGTAAAAGACTAAAGAGAAAGGCCTACTTCTTGTTTTTGTTGTTGTTGTTTTTTTTTTAACCCTGTTTTGCCCACTAGGGACAAATGGCAAGTAACTCTTGTGAATGTCCTTGGGAAATGGTGGAGTGCACAGTTTTCTAATAGAGGCCCAGTCTCTGGATCTAGCTGTGGCCTCCCACTTTCAGTCTTACCATCTTGGGGAGCCACCCGTCTTTTGGAAAGGGATGTGATAGAAATGAGAAGCAGTTGACCTTGGTCTTCTTGGCCAGATTCATGCAAGGTTTGATGGGAGTCTCTTGAAACATCACAGACAAAGGCTAAAGTCTCCATAACTCTGTGCCAAGACCATTTGGCCTTAAAGTGTTGACTGTATCATCTGAGGAAGTTCATCCTGTTTGGAATGTTCCTTATCAGTTAACAATCTGCTGCCATCACTGGGTATCTGTTGGGAGGCAGGTCCCATGTTCCATGCTATGAGATTCAAGGAGCCATCATTTATAACCACAGAACATAGCACTATATTGTTGGAAAAATAAACTCTGTGCTCTTGGAATAAATGATAATGAAAGTTATTTTCAAGGTGTTAATTTTAAGGTAAAGAATAGGTTGTGTGTGTGTGTGTGTGTGTACATTTAGCTAACACCTTGGTGGAAATCAGTGGGACATAATTTATGCTAAAGTGATGCTGGGTTATTTTTAACCATCATGGTGGGTGTCTGTCCTGAGAACAGTCTGGTCATTGGTGGTGATGAAGGCCAGCACTAAGATAGATAAGGTATTCAGAGAGGAAATGGGGCAGACAGAGTTAAAAGCAGCAAATTGGGGCAGAACATGGCCCTGAGAATCTGGCATGCTTCTTCTTGTCCTCTGTCTCTGTCATTTTCCTTTCCCGCTGCTGGCTCCCCACCATAGTCCTCTTTTCACATGCCATTGCCCAGGCGTCTCCCACCCCCTTGCAGCCCTCTCAGCCTGGTGCTGCCTGCAGAGCCTGCTGTGTACCCTCTTTTTACCCATTTGGCTGGCATCTCCAGTGGCGGCCTCTGCATTCAACCGAGCTTCAGGTATTGGTCCTCCTTCTGGGGTACTTGGTGGGTCCTTCCCCATTCACTCTGCAGCCCAGACCCATTGGCTTCAACTTTCTTTCTGGAGCAAGTAGCCATGACATCTATTGGCCCTAACACCAACTTTGTGGCCAAGTGCTGTCCTATTTAAAGATGAGCATTACAGAAAAGTTCAGTGTATTCTGAAACAAAAACAGAGTAGGACCCCTCAGTGTCCAGGAGAATTTTCTAGTCCTGACATGTCAAAAGGGCAGGAACCAATTTGAAGGTGTTCTGACTGGCCAAATCTGAAACATTAACATCAAAATAAACAAGGATGGTAACAAGTTATAAGCCACACATTAAAATCAGAATATGAATCCACAATGGAATAAGTGAATAAATAATGGGAATGGGAAAATTCTTTTGAGTAGGAGAAATTATGGAATTTGAAAAATTGCCATTTGGTAACCATTATCATAATACAGTCATGTTCTCCTGTCTTAGCTTTAAGTCACTCTATCAAAATACCCAAGATAAATCTTGTATAAAAAGAAAGATTGTTTTGGCTCATGGAAAAGAGGTTCCAATCTATGGCAGACTCACTGCTTTTAGGTCTCTGGTGGGTGTGCTGATGATCATAGTGGGGACATAAGGCAGGCAGACCATGCACCTCATGGCCAGGAAGCAAAAGAGGAAGAGTCTGAAGTCCCATGATCTCCATCAAAGACACACCCCCAATGGCCTAAGAACTTCTCCTTAGGCTCCACCTCCTGAAGGCTCTACCAACTCCCAGTAGCACCACCTGGGGACCAAGCCTTTCAGATGGACCTTTGGAGGGATGAAGCCATGTATGGATGCAGCCATATACAGATGTCTCAGTCAAAGATGGACTGCATCTCTTATGGTGGTCCCATGAGATTATAATGGAGCTGAAAAATTCCTATCACCTAGTGACACTGTGGACATCATGATGTCATACAAGGTGATGCATCATTCTTGTGTTTGTGGGGCCGGTGGTATAAACAAACCTACCACAATGTTGGTCATATAAAAGTGCAGCAATAGAGTTATATACATTATGTATCACTTGATAATGATAATAAAAGACTGTGTTATTGGATTATGAATTTTCCATCCTATACTTTTATTGTTATTTTAGAGTGTACTCATTTTATTTATAAAATCATTCCCCATTAACCAATATGCCATGCTATGCCATGTTTATCAGGAGGTCATTCAACTATGTCATTTTCTTGTGGTTCGTTCATCATGGCTTTAGGAGCAATAGGATACATTTCTTTATTTTTTTAAATTTTTTTACAAAAATGTTTTGTGGTGCTGGGGATCAAATCCAGAGCTTCATGCATTTGAGGCAAGTGCTCTATCAGTGAACTGCACCTCCAGACTTTAGGCTTCATTTCCTAGAACATATACCTGTCAGAAAGCAGTGCACAGTTGTAATTGTTCCAAGCAAGAACTGTAAATGAATCCTAAATCTAGTAGATAAGTACTTGATGAATGGGGTATTTACATAGTCTCAAAGTCTATCCTGCAGGATACAGATTAATTACAAAGGAAAAGATAGTAACTGCAGTGCAGGAACCTGGCGGACCCTGCCCTGAGTGAGCATTCCAATTAGTGTCACCAGAAAGGGACATATAGGTCCTGTGCCCCTGAAGAAGGGCCAGTGTTGAGCCCTAGGAAAGCCGCAGCACCACTTCTGCGTTTGAAATATGTAACCTGGATACAATTGTGATAAATTGTCAGGCAAACCCAAGTTGAAATGTTCTACCAAATAATCAGCCTGTACTGTTACAAAATGTCAAGAACATCAAAGACAAAGCAAAACTGAGGAAGTGTCCTGGGTAGGAGGAGACAGGATGAGGCAGTGCACCATGTGACTCTTAGTTGAATCCCGGACCACAATTTTTTTCTTTTCCTATGTAAAGCATTAGTGAGATGATGAGCAAAAGGAATAAGGTCTGTAAACTGGATAAACAGTAATGCTGTCCCTGCTAATTTTCATCTTTTGATAATCTTGTGGCGATGTTATGGGAATGTCACTGTTCTTAGATAACACACTAAGATGATTAGGCACACAGGGCCATGCTACCTGGTCAATTGGAAAGGGCACAAACGACCTGTCTAGGTGTAGGTGGAGGAGATTCTCTGTGCCTTTATAGGTTGTGAGTTACCAGGGGATCCACATTTGTCAAGACTCCCGAACTATACGTGAAAACCTAGGCATGTTCCCATTGTAAATTATCCCACAATGAAAAGTTACATCAGAAAATGTTAAACACTTAAAAATTAATTTGGAAATTGCTTAGTATATAAAACCATTGCAGTGGGTATAAATCTTTACACAGTGGCTATTTGGGAATTCTAAGGTAGTTCCTGATCTGAGCACATTGCTATTATTTTATTCTGTAAATTTTGATTTCCTGTTCACATATTTTCCTCACAGCGTTTAGCATCATACAGGACACAGGAAATATTTGTCACTTGTTATTGATGATGGCTGATATCATTGACCTTATTGTACATTCCATCTTATTTGAGATCTGGTGGACAGCAGAGACATTATTGCTTCCTGGGAGGAGTAGAAGGTGACCCCAGGTCAGAACTTTCCAGGCACTCACACCATCTATGGCAACATTTTTCTCCCTTGAGAAATGTTCCTGCCATGAAACAGGCCATGTGAAGAGTGGCAAGATGGTGCCATGGTTCCATGGTATGGAGCTGGACAATTTGTTGATTCAGACTTCACCTTAAGGGACTCTAGCCAGCTTCCTGTCTAGTTTTGCTGAGGTTGGAGAATTTTATTGCTTTATAAGTCATACTCCTGTGCCAGGAATCTTCAGGTTGCTGTCATCCCTCCGCCTCCAAATCAGATGGAGTAAAAATGTCCTTCCAGTCTAGCCCAACAGGAGAAATAGGAGGTGCAAAGACATTGCCATATCTCTGAACCAAGGACTAAAGTTCAGGTCCAGGAAACAGGGTCAAGGTTGCACCATGCAAGTCTCTCTGGATCATGCCTCTAGTTGTTCAAGAAAAGAAACATAGCCCTCACACTGGGCCAGGAGGGAGGTCATGGTGCTGATTCCTGAACTTGAGCACATGTGTGAGTCACTTGGGAAATATTTTGACCCTTGTTTGCAGATGATGAAACAGAAGCTCAGAGATATCAATTTTCTAGAAGCTGGGCTTTCTTTTTCTAGGGCCCCTGCCTGTTGTAATATAGATTTTCTTACATACAGATCTTGAGCAAGGATTTGAATGTAGGTAATCTGTTTGGGTGTGAAGCAGGGAAGAGAAGGAAGCTTGTGGCAGCTGGGCTGCTATTTGCCCTGCTGTGGGTGCTGGAAGACAGTGTAGGACATGCATCTCAGCACTTTCTTATCCCTGGGGTACATAGGAAGTGTTTGCATATCCAGATTCCATTCATTGTAGGTTGAGGGCTGCTGGAGGTTGAGAGGGTGTTAATTTTGGGCACTGTTGCCTCTCACATGTTTGGAGAAGAAAGAGATGCCATTGTTGGGAGCTGGAAAACACTGAGAGGGCAAAGGCTGAAGAGGAGTGAAGCACACCAGCAGTGTCTGCCATGCTGCCTTCCAATGGCTGGACTGTATGGAAGACAGTGCCTTATTCACTTTCCCATTTCTGGGACACGATATCAACACCCACAGCTTAAAGCAGAAGAGGTTTATTTGGCTCATAGTTTCCAGTAGGTTCAGTCCATGGTTGGCTGGCTCTGAGGCAGAAATGACCTTGTGGAAAGATATGGCAGAGGAAAGCTGCTCACCCATGGCAGCCAGGAAGTAAGAGAGAAGGGAGGAGTCGGGGACAAGAATATATCCTTCCAGGTCACACTGCAGTGACCCACCTCCTTCAACCAGGCTCCACATCCTAACAGGACATTCAGCTCCTGAGTTCACCCATGTATGAACCCACTGATGAGTATAATACCACCACCCCTGATGTGATCTAGTCACCTTCCACACACAGGAGACCTTGGGGGGACATATCTAAACCGTAACAGAAAAAGAGTGCTGAGAAGAAAAATAGTACTGTGGACTACACTTTAAACCTGACCTTGGACTAGACACACTCTACCCTGAAAACTCGAGATTGGGCCAACTTAGAAGGCATTGGGAGTGGGGAGGGATGTCACTCCCTTGTTAGTTCCTGAGAGAAGGGTGTCAGTCTCCTGGGGTCACCATTACTGATAAACCCCACCATCCATCACCCAAATGTGGTGCACCCAACCCCTCCCCATCAACAACCCTTACATCCTCCATCCGGGTGAAAGCCTTAGATTGCCAACAGTTTTAGTGACATTTTCCCTGCCTTGGTAGGGGAGGTCCCAGTTAGCATCTCACATCTGAGGGTGGAAGCCCCTGGCCAGATGAAGTCAGCAAAGTCTTCAAACTCCCTGGCTCTGTTCCTCATTGCTAAAGCTGCATTTTCTTGGGATGCTGTAATGTGGGGAGAAGGCACAGAAGTTGAGGAAAGGCAGGAGTGAAGCTGTAAGGAGACCAGAAAGGAAACATTGCGAGCAAGTAAAACATCCTGAAGCACAGGAAGACAGGAACATCCCTCACCCACTGGGCCTCTCATCAGGCCATGTCTGACTCAGCCACATCAGCCCTTTGAGGGCGAGGGATGCTGTCTGCTATAGGAGGACAAGGAGCAAACTGGAAAACATGGGAATAAATGGCTTCAGGGGGAATAATGCTCTCTGGGGACAGGCTTCATGTGTTGTCTGATTGGTTTCTACAAAAACATAAATAATCAAAGTCTTAGAAAATGTCTTGTCTGTTTATTATGAACCAAGTTGTGCTAGAATGAGGAAGTTGAGATTGTTTTGTCTGAGCCTTGCTGATCACCGAGGTTTGCAGAATGAAGGCGCAGGAAGGAGAGTTTCCCTGGGAGAAACTGGAAAATGGAGACAGCTTTCCCTCTACCTGTGCAGCACCAGCGAGCAGAGAAACCAGGAACAAGCAGCACACCCTGTCTTTCTCTTTGGTGCCAGAATTACAAATTTAATCAGATGGCATCAGAGGGCAAATATTTGGACCTGGGTATGGAAAGTTCTTCTGATTCACCATTTCCTGTGGTGGCCCACGGCTGGATGGGACCACAAGGGAAATAAATTACACAGAGAGGGCACATGCCTGTGTTGGTTACTGAAAAAAGAAAAAAATGAAGAAAGAGGAGAAGGAAAGGGAAGAGAGTAGAGGGGAAGGGGGAGGGGAAGGGAAATTTAGCTTTGTGAATTCTTTGGGCCTTTTTATGAATGGGAAATCCTGGCCGTGGCTTTGCTCGGCCCTGTAGGTTGGCTCCCTGTCTTTGCTCTTTTTCTCTTCTCATGGTGTTGTTCTCAGGTCTGGTTTGGGTTTGTTGCTGGTTATGAGTTCCTCAGAGAGGATCTGACTTATACAACCTCATTTCCCCCTGGCAGACCTCAAAGGAGGTCAGGGCTCATCTGGAACCTTCCTTGTCTTACTGGCCAGGGTCGGCTCCAATGTCACTTCCTCTGCAGAGGCAGCACCCTGAGTTCATCTTAAACCAACTGGAAAATAGAACCTGGTTTCCATTCTTAAGGGAAGTGTGGGAGGGACAATGTGCCATATTGGTTTATGATGTCAAAGGCTCGGAAAACCAAAGATGAATGGTACTAAAAAAAAGTTTAAAAAAAGAGAGAGAGAGAAAGGAAAGAGAAAGGAAGAAAAGAGAAAGGAGGGAAAGGGAAAAAGAAGACTCCTACTTCTCAGAGAAAAAGGAGACAAGTCCCAGTGGGAAAAGCCCTGGTGGGAACTCCTGATCATTATCCTCATGTCCAGTACCCCACCTGACTATGGAAAATTATTCCAAGTTTTTGGACCTTGTTTCTTCATTGGAAGAAGAAGAACACTAGACAATGTGATCTCCAAAAGCTAAAAGGAAAACCAAGGAGAATGAGGACAAAATCCTAGGGCCCAGGCAGAGGGCATGGGCTGGACCTGCTGCCAGCCTCAAGAGGTGACTGGGCTGCCCAGGACCCCAGAACTGCCCTGACCCTGAGTTCCATGAGATTCTGTCAACCTCTTGTCTCTAGATCATCTGCCTATCCTTCACTGGGGGCATAAAGCCAATCACTCAGACTGTTCTGGGGTATTGCTTTTACTGGAAGGTTTAGGGGATAGCAATCACTGTACCCAAACAAACAAGGATACATTATCTAGTTAGTGTAAAATATGCTTGAATTTTAAAATAGATACTTCAAAGATAATGGCTAGAGATGGATTTCATGGCTGGATAAGTTTACTTTTAGTCTCTATCAGGGACATCTGGGTAAGAAACCAAGAAAGTGCCCCCTTTATGCCTTGGTGGCCAGAGAAGCCCACTGCCAGCTGAGTCCTCCCCAAACTATACCCTCACCATCTCCATGCCTTTTCTGGGTGTTCTTTTGTCTAGAATGATGATTTCTGATTCTTGAGGGACCCTCAGTTTGTGGAGGATCTGATCGTAGTGGTTATAAATAAGGACTTAGATTTTGCAGAGTAGTTGAAAGCATTCAAGCCCACCCAAAGATAGATGGCAAGACCGTGGATCTCCAGAGCTTTTGGAATCAGGGAAGATCTGGTACCTGCTGGGTGTCATTTTTCTGTCATGAATAGGTTTCTAGATTTGGTAGTTCCTGCTAAGATAGTGACCTGTTTTTAAGCCAAGAGAGTATGAAACTGTGCAATGTGGTAGGGTGAGGTGGGTGGAAGGAGTGTGTCTTTCTGTGGATCCTAGGTTCCTACTAGGGTTAATCACAGATTCTCTGGGGTTCTCCTTAGATTGGATATACTTACTAGATTAATCCAGATTCCTTACCCATGTAATTGCCACCCAGCCATCAATGTCAGCCTCTCACACTAACATGAATAACATCAAATGTCTGTGTTTGAGGTCCTAGTAAAGAAGGGCTTGAGGCTGGAGAAGCATAGAGCTCTGGTTCATCTTGTGATCTGAGGGAAAAGCAAAGAATTTCAGTCATTCTTTGGAAATGGGAGAGTGTTCCAGTTTCTCTGCTTATCCGACCCAAGGATAGAACTCAAATTTCTCCCTGGAGTGGGTTGAGAGAACCTCTTTTGCTTAGCTGGGTGGTCTTTCTGGTCTTGCATGAGTGACAATAACCTCATTAAAATGACATGTTTTTCCTGAGCTGGGCCACTAATGAAGCAGGCTGAATTTGTTCCCCGGAAAGTTAGGTAGAGCAACCTGTCCACCACATGCTCAGTCAAGTGGGATCCCAAGTATTAAGTGGGCCTCCCCTTTGTGCTCCATGATGAGTCATGCAGATGCAAAGCCTGAATCTTTCTCATCTCTCCTAGAGCTTTCACCTGTGATGGTGTCCCAGTCATCGCTGTGGGTGCTACATGGTTAAGGACCTTACAGTGCTTTATAATTTTCCCCATAGTTCACAGTGTAGTTTCACTTCATTCTCACCATAAGCATGTAGGGGAGGTTTGATGGCACTGCTCTCCAGATGGGAACTACAGTGTGGGTCAGAGAAGTTAAGGGATATGTCTGATTAGTAGCAGGATGTGAGATTCAAGGGCCATCATGGCCCTGGCCATTTCCATCACCCATACCCACTGAGTACCTGCATTCCTTTGCCTGAAGGCTTTCTCTGGCCCTTGAATGTGCTTCCCTGCCTTGTAGGGGACCAGAAGTTAGAAGAAGGAATGCTTCCTGTGGCAACCTGTCTTGTAGCAGATGAGAACTGGTGTATAAATACCCCAGCTCCCTCTCCCTTTGGGCAAGATAATGCTAAGACTCAAGGTCAATGGATGCACTTTCTGTTTTCTCAGAATTAAGGGGATTAAACCTGTTTCCTACTGGGACGGGTGACTCCAGGACACATGCTGATGTCTTCTCTTCTCACTTCCTGGTGATACTCCTTCACCTCCCAAAGCAGGGATGTGTATCGAAGTCCCTGCCTCACCATCTGCTTCTGGGAGGACCCAATCTCAAAACCCAGAGTCTTGGGCACTGAGTTTGACTTTTCCTGCCACTATAAAGGTGTTTCCTCAAGGAGAAGCCAGGGGTGATCCTAGGCTGGGGAGAACCTGTCTCAGTACTGTGAAGCAGAGTGCATGGTGAAGCTTCCTAGGTTTCCCTTCTTCCTGTCTTTTATGGGACCAAAAAGAATTATGGCCTGTGATATCCCGCCGACCTCCATAAATAGAAGGTGGCTGACATGGAGATGGGGTGGGCCAAGACCCAGAAGGAATCTCCAGTGTCACAGACTCTGGCCTGGGAAGATAGATGGTCCCTACATAGGTTACAGAGTTCATAAAGTGACTACATTTATTCTGCATCTGGCCTTATGGTACATGAGAGGAGAAAGTGCCGTATCAACTCCACAACAGATGTCGTAAATCATGGGAAGTGTGTCTCAGGCACCTTTGTGCTGAGGCCTGGAAATGAAACCATATGTCAAACCAGCATGCTGGCTGCCTTGGCCCTCATGGCCTGGCCTGTGCCTCTGGCTGTCAGGGTATGGCTGGAAGCCCCTGCTCTGTCCCTAGAGTAGGACCCTGCAGTGCATCTGGAGGCCCTTGGGAATCAGAGAAGCTCAGAAAAGTATGTCAGAATTCCCTGAGAAATATTTTTCACTTCGTGTAGGTGATCTAGAATTTTCTAGGAGAGAGAGGATGAACTTTTAAAATGAGGGTGAAATTCTTATGTCTTTTTAGAAGGTTCTTTGTGTGTCTGGAAAGAGATTGAAATAGAGATGTTGAGGACAGCTTGGCTTTCTTATTTAAAACCAATTGTCAAAGTCTAATTATTTTAACTTAATAAAAGTGTGTGTTTGTGCAAATGTGTGCATATGAGTATGTGAGTGCGAGTATGCACAACAGCATGCGGGTGTGCATAGACCTGTGTGCCGGTGTGGGTGTGCATGCTTAAGTCTATATTAGAAGAAAATGTATGAAAGTGAGACAAAGAGGAAAATTATGATGTTTTGTGGAATATATTGGCTATCTCAACTAATATTTCCTATAATTTTATTAGTTTGGCTTGCAATTTTATTTATTATTAATGAAACTGTCAATTTGGGAATAATGCTTTAGGAGTCAGTCACCCTATTCAACAAGAAACCAGGAAGTGCAAAGACAAGAGGAGCGCTGTGTTCAGGATTGCCACTGACTGCTAGTTCCTGGGAATAATAGTAACATAAAGGTGGGTGGAAGAATTAATTGAAACAATCAGACAAAATGAGACTCTGGAGTACTCTTTCACCTCGCTGTCTCTGCCTCCTCAGCTTGGCTGCTTGGGCAGACTCCAGTTCTCTCGCCCTGCTGGAAGGCTGATTCCAATTCATTATTTCTCCCTCTACCTCATGCAAGCCAAGAGGAAAGGCTACTTCCAGAACCAGAGCAATCCAACTTTTCTGAAAGGTCATTGCCATTTTCTTTGGTAGCTTCCAGCATAGCAGAAACACTTGGATGTCAACCCAGCTCCTTTAACACTGCTTCGAGCTGACTTCATTTGTTTGAGATAAAACTTCCCTCTTGATCCAGGAGCATTCACGGCTGAGTTGGCCATGAGACAGAGGACCTTGTGTTCCTAATTATTTCTGGATGAAAAGTACTGCAGGCAAGTGGAGATTCAGGGCAAGGATGGCCAGGTGGAGCAGTCACCAGTGTGCAGTGAATTGTAGAAATGAAGAGATAATTAAATTAAGAGTGCCAGGTGCAAGCAATGGAAAATAATCATGGGTGTTAATTATGCAGTCCAACCTCACAGTCCCGTGTCAGCACAGGGAATGCCATGGTCTGTCCATCATGGGGCGATTGAAAAGCTGGGGAGAGGCATATTCATGGTTTCTAGAGAATTTGCCAGGGCTGCCTACTTGGGATTCTGGTGAAGCAAGATTGCTTGTTGGTGGCAGTGTGTACATTTTCCCCATTTCCAAGGAGCCAGAGGGGCCATTTTGCTGTGTGTGGATGGCGTGGAGACTCACTTTGGTCCACGTGGGAATTTGAATGTGGTGGAGGTGATGGTTGAGTGTGACCTTTCCAGTTTAGGCACTTCTAGGGGTATTTATTCTCTTTCTGATTTGAACGTGACTTTAGAAAGTGACTTTAGGGCTCAGAGGCCATGTGTCCCTATCATGGAGGGAAAGAGAGAAATAGTAGGCTCATTGTATGTGGATGGCAGCAGAATAATCAGATGAATGGGTGCTGGTCCATGTGTAACACAAGCGAAGTGTGTGAAAGACCTGGATCTCACCTTCCAGCCTGCATGAGTATGTCTGGATAACGTTCTAGGACAGGTTAAACTATGGTGATAGAGGTCAGGTCTGTGGTTGCACAAAGGGAACTTCATATGGTAATGGAGATGTTCTCTTTCCTTCTTAGGTTGAGGGTTACTTGAATGTGAACATTGTTCAGAATTCATCCAATGTGCACTCCAAATCCCTGTGTTTTCTTGCATGTAAATAGCCTTCAATGAAAGACATGTGCAGGCAATTCCCATGGTTTGTTTATAGATGGATTTTGAACCCTGGACATTCTGTCTCAAAGATGATAAGGACAAACCTCCTGTTTGTGGTCCAGCCTCTCCCTGTGTACAGAGCTGTTCAGAAAAGTCTTTCCTTACTCAACAGGAAAATTTGAAAAAAAAAAAAAAAAGGGATGGCAAACTACAGCCCTCTGGCTAAATCTGCTCACCCACATCTTTGTGTGTAAAATCACATTGGGGCACAGCCACCCCCATTAATTTCCATATCTCGGTGGGGCTTTCTTGTCACAGTGACAGCTGATTTGATGTGGCAGAGACACACTGGCCCAGAGGCCAGAAGATTTACTTGGTCCCTTTACAGGACAATTTGCTGACCCTGGGGCTAAAGAATTATTTCTTTTTGGGACTTCTCACTTTAGATCCTTGTGGGTGGAGCCTGCTGCCTGGGACAGAGAAGCCCAGAGCCAGGGACAGCATGTGAGCGTAGTCACAATTGGGATAAGTGGGCACACATGGTTTCCATGGCCCGATGGGGACACACAGCTTGGCCTATATAGAGTTTGAAAAAGAAGTTTCTGGGTCACTGTTGTTGAGTGAGGAGGAATAAATTAGGCCTGGAAGCTATCAGTGGCCAAAACAAGACTCCTGTTTTAAACCCCAAGCTGTTGGCTGTAAATTATCCCTGTGTGGAAAAGAAAACTAAGCTAATTGATTGCGATAAAGTAAATGTGATCTGGTTAAACTTGGTCAACATGGTTGGCTATGTTTGTTAAGTAAATGAAGGAACAAATTGAACCAGTGCAAAAATTCAGGTTTGGATTTGTGGCTCAATGAGTCATCAAGTTGAAGATACTCTGTATTGTTTTTAGAATAAGGTTTAAACATCCCTTCTCTCCTTGACCTTCCACCCAAGATGAATGCTCAGGACCTGGCTGGAAGTCCCTGGAGGGTTTGATAATGAGCAACGAGGTCTCCAAGCTCAGTCTTTCTGCATTTTGCAAGTATTTATTTTCTGCATCACTTTGCTTTTTTATCCCATAGTTTCCGGAATTAAAGAGTTGGGTTTTGGGGAAGAGGGATCAATAGTTGTTTTTTTTTTAATGAAAAGAGTTAAATGTGATTGGTATCACCCAAAGCTTAAGAGGCTGACCCCTGCTCTCCTAAAATTAAAAAAGAAAGAAAGAAAAAAGAGAAAGGCAGGGAGCTAATTATAGGCCCCAAGAAGCCCACCTTGTCAGGGACTTGAAAAGTTCCTAGCAGGGCCTCTGCCCCCTATTAGGCTGTTCCTTAGTGAACTCAGGTTCAGTGGCTGGGAGTAGGTGAGGAATGATTGTTAGAAACGGAAAATTAATGTCTCATGTAGAGCATTTCAGAAAGAAGCCAGTGAATCATGAGTGGTAGGAATGTATCCTGCAGAGCACAAGTGTTGCTGGTCTGCTTTCTGCCCTGGGTTTCTCGGGTAGGGATTCATGGAGTTGGTCAGTTGTATAGGGTCAGAGTCTCCTCTGAGTCTGGCACTGTGCTGGGACTTGGAGCTGCTGCAGGAGCACTCCACGTGTCCCTGCCTTCCTAGAGCTTCTGGTCCCAAGGTGGGGCTGGATCAACCTGTGAGGAGAGGGCTGAGAATGGGGAGGGTAAGGCTGAAAGATGGGGCTGAGGGTGCTGGCTGTGCAGTGATCGTGGTCTTGCTGAGTTCCATACTTAATCCCACCCTCCATGGGGGACCATTTTTGACTTCTTTAGACACATTTTTCTTCTTTTGTGGGGGAGCCCAAGGCTAGCCAGATTGGTGGTGAATCTGAGCGGGGATGTGGTACCTACGCTGGGGACAGGGACTCTGGCCTTGGGGTGGGCTGGGGTGCAGCACACACTCAGACACTTGGGTTACCTGTGCCAGCTGGAAATCTTTCAGGACTGGCCTGATGCACCAGAGAATAGGGCCACTCTCTGCTTGTGCCACATGGTAGTGTCACAAAGAATTAAACCTCTGGGTCACTGCATCTGACAGCAGCAACAACACATGCACACATCAGAACTGTATTTTTTTTCTGTATAGCTTCAGCTATGGTTTTGAGGTTGAGGGAGAAATGATTTTTCATACTTCCATGAGATATTTATGAAGCATTTATTTTATAAGTATCCTTTCAGAATTGCTAATAATAAGCCTGTGATACAGATATAGGTCAATCAGGATTCTCTGTGCCTTCATTCATTCACTCCTTACCTCATCATTATGGAATGCACTGCTGAATGCTAAGCACCATGCTTGCTGCTGGGGAGTAAAGAGTGAGCAAAATAACCCCACCTTTTGCCCACAGGGTACTTACAGTTTAGTAGGGGAGGTAGGTAATCATGAATGACTGTTCAAATATGTGCTTTTAAATTTAGAAAAGTATTGTAAGAGATGTAGTACTATGAGATTACATAACAGGTCCAGAAACAGAGGAAAAAAATGACACTGGGATTGGACTCTACCAGGACAGTATCAATCAGGTGAGGGTTGGGGGAAGCTGTGCAAAGGGCCTGCAGTCTGCAGAGGCAGGGCACATTAGAGGACTTGAAAGAAGACTGCAGGGGTTGGGTCATAGTTCAGTGGGAGAACATATGTTCAATATGCCTAAGGACCTGAGTTCAATCCTCAGTGTCAGAAAATACAGACGAAAACAATGACACACTGCACAGTAGGAGGAAGATGGTGTGTGGTGCAGGATGAAGCTGGGGACATTGGCAGGGACCATGCTGAGCAGGTTCTGTGGGCCCTGACCCCTGGGACGGCAGGAAGAGGTTTCTGGTTGCTATACTGAGTGCACATGAAGAGGAAAACAGTTCCCCCTGCCCCAGCTATCTACTGGTTTGATTTTCTTCTTTCTGTTGTTCTCTGAGTTTGGGACTCTGGGCTGATTTAGTCTTAGGACCTGCTATGGGGTTCTTACTAAGGCATTCTAGGTGCTTACTGAGGCATTCTGGGTGCTTACAGGGGCATTTTGGTTTTTGGTCCCAGAAGGAGAGAGAGAGTGCACACACTAGTAGTGTAACATCATAGTGCTGAAGATGAGCTGGGGTCTCATGTGACTGTATCCTCAGAACTTTGGCCATGAAGCTTCCATTCCTGTTTTAAACCTGCCTTTTCCTGTCATATTCAGATGACATATAAAGGGTTGCCAAGGTAGCAGATCTTCCTGATGCAGCATTGAAGAACAGCTGTTTCCTGTGATCACCAGCCAGGCTCACAGCCATGGGCGCCAATGACCAGGAGCCTAAAGGTAGAGGGGGGAAAGTAGACAAAGTATGAAGGTGCCAAACTTAGAGTCCCCAGCAGATGTGAGCTGCTATTACAATGACTGGTGTTAGCATAATGCCAGTGCCACCAACAGAGATTTCTGCATTGCCCTCTCTCCTTTGTGAAATGCAATGGACCCTCAAGTTATGACCTGCCTGACATATGAACAACTTGGGTTATGACCAAAGTTTTAACTTATGACCAAAGTCTTGGGTTATGACTGGGACCTTTGTGCTTCTAGGTGGTCTCAGATACAGATTTAACTCTTAAAGAGTTCGGGAAGGAACATTACAACATCCTTGCCTGTGTGGAGTTAATTGAGAAATCCTGGGCCAGTATCTCTCTAAGGACACTGAGATCTGCCTGTATACAGGAGAGAGACTCTGAAGGCTGTATAGAGGAGCCTGAGCTCTCACAAATGAATTGAATTCATAAGTCAAGGGTCTACTGGATTCATTCATTCAATTCTTTCAACAGTCATTGAGCACCCACTATACTCTGCATTGGTATAGGTGCTAGGGCATACAGGGAGTCAAAATAAATCCCCAGTCACCATGGCACTCACATTCTGGTTGGAAGAAAAGAATAAATAAATACAAGCTAACAACAAATGCATGTTCTAGTAGATGATGATAAAAGCTGAGAAGAAAATTAAAGCAGGAGGAAGGAATGAGAATGATAGTGTTATGGCTTAGATCTAAAACATCCTCCAAAAGTTCCTGTGTATGAAAGGTGAATGGATCACAGAGTGCCACACTCATCAGTGGATTCATCCATAGACAGACTAAGGCCTGGTTGGTGGTAGTCACTGGAGACATGACCTGGGAGGGTGTTTTCTTGTCCATGGCTTCTCCCTTCTTTCTCTCTGCCTTCTGGCTGCCTTTGGGTGATCAGCTTTCCTTCAGTGTACCCTTCTACCATCCATCTCTGTCTTGAAGCCAGCATACCATGGACTGAACCCTCTGAATCCATGAGCCAAATAAACCCACCCTTCTCTAAGTTGTGGGTATCAGTTATTTGGTTCCAGTGACAGAAAGTGTCTAATACAGATGAATGAGATGGTCCAGGAAGACCTCTCTGGGATGCTGTTGAGCCACTATTTTCTGAATAGGGAAAAGGAAACAAGCAGATGTCTAGAAGCATGGACCAACAGGTGCAAAGGCCCCATGGCAGGAGGCACTCTCAGAATTTGAGAAGTGCTCTCTGGTGTTTTAAAACCACTGACACTTAATTGTAGCAGTGAACCACTCTTCTGGGTGGAGGAGGTAAGCAGCTTGGATAGAATGTTTGGCATCCATTTTGAATTTTCTTTCTTTTCCCTTAAAGGCTCTGATTCCCACCTCTTTCACTGCATCATCACAGCATAAGATTGTAGCCATTTGTGTACAAGGCAGAGGACCCAAAAGAAATGTCTGGATCATGTTAGCAAGTCATGGCCTTATTGTGTCTCCTTCCTGAAATTTTCAAGATTGACAAAAAACTGCATTTATGTAGCCTCATGGGCCCAAAGAGGCAGGTGTCCTGTTAAACATGGAACACAGAAATCAGCAGGAAGGTTGACATGCTAAAGTAGAAGTGGAAGGAAACATATCTTTGGATGATGGGAGCCACTCAAATGGCATTTGCAACGTTTGCTCCACATAGAACAGATGATGTACTGTGCTGCCTACATCCTTTCCGACATTCATGTGGACGTTTGCCATGTGTTGCTTCTCAGCTGGGGCCTGGGAAGCTTTCTTCAGCATGTCAACATCTTGTTAAACATGTCAGCAATTTGTGTGAGTCACTACATGAGAATAAATGTTGTGGATTTGGCTGATGGGTTGGTATTCCAGGGCCTGCAGACGTGGGAGAGAGGCCACTTCTTATCTGGATGGGAATGCAAACTCCAGAAAGAGTCTCCTGCCAGGATGCTGTTTGCACATGCAGGACCCAAGAGCGTGAGAGATTAGAGATTCAGCCACCATTTATGACAATCATGTGATTGATTGAAGCCATCTAGGAATGAGTCTAATTTATTGTAGTGGGAGGAAGAAGAAAATAGTCTTAAAGAGAAAATAAAGCAGGTGAACAATATCCAAGTGATTTAAATTAAGCAGCACCCTCATCTTTTTAGAGGACAATGCCCAGGGCTGTTATCTCTGACCTGGAGGCTTGGTGCGGGCAGTTGTGAGTATGAGTTCACGTGTCCTTCCTGACTTGGGAGATGCCCAAGCCCTGGGTGTAATGAGCAGCACTCTGCTCAGATCTTCTATGCTTTACCAGGTGATGCCCATGCGTCCCAAGGGGATCGGGCCTGGAGAACCAAACTGAACAATGGGAAGGGGAGAACAGCACTTAATTACTGCTTCCCTCTTACCTCTTCATCTTCTCCCACCTAGAAACTGATCTTTGAAACAAATATGGTAGATCAGGGCAGAGCAGGACTCAGGCAGGAGGCTGGATGATGGGTCTGCAGCTTGCCTGAATGCTTCTGGGTATTCACTTGAGGGTGGCTGCCCCATGTCTCTATGGCAAAGCCCACAAAATTATGAGCATTCAAGTCTGTACAATTGGCACTGACTCAGCTGCCAAAACATATTTTTCATCCGTTTGTGACAGAGGCTTCTGTTTAAATAGAGAAGTGAAGAGAGATGATCTCTTTTCAAAGTGATTCCAGCCTGATTCTTGAAGTGCAAGTGGTAGAGTCACCAAGTCTAATTGGAATGAATTGATTTATCCTCTTTGGCAGCCCTGATCAACAGCCTCCCAAGAGGTTAGGCTATAAATGGGAGGCAATCATGGTGATATACATATTTTTCTGGCTGCTGCGTGGCTAATCCAGTCATTTTTCCATAGGTATCACTTCAAATAGCTGATACTCCATTGCAGGTTTTGAATATTTTGTTTAACCCTTTGCTTCAAGAAGAGAAATCTGTTGGCTTTTGAATGCAGTAGAGTTATCAGAAAAGATGTGGGAGGCATGGTGTTTTCTTTAACATTTTTTGTATAGAAGTTATTTGTTTTTCCTTTCCTCTTGGCCAAAAATCCAATGGCCATTTACTCTTTGAAATGGCGTGTTTGTGTGTGTATCTTATATGATCATCCATGTGCATGCACTGATGCTCTGTGTGCTTGTGTCATCCAGCTTCAGGTGCTCATGGCACCCCTTTTGCTTGACCCACTGGGTTGGGGGCTTTATTGGAGTGAGCCTTGGGAAATTCACATGCCTCCCTCATGTGACTACTGATTCCCCCAGTTAAAAACCTCAAGAACTGTTGCTGAACTTGAAAGCTTTCTCCAGGTGTCAATTATTAATTTCTTATGAACTCAGCACTCTGAACTACATAGTGCTTCATCTTCACTTTCCTTCCCCACTGGCCGGCTCTGATGGCTTCATCAGCTTGGAAAGGTATCCTACTCCATCTCTGGACTTCCTGCCCTCAATAGCCTGCTTAAGGCATAGGGATTTGTGGATCAAATGGCAGTTCCAGTTTTAATTTTTTGAGGATGGTTCTTAGTGTTTTCCATAGTGGCTATATTCATTTGTATTCCCACCAACAGTATACAGGAGCTTACTTTTAATTGCATTTTCACCAATATTTATCTTTCTTCTTTATGTTAATAGTCATTCTAACAGGTATAAGATGATATTTCATTGTACTTCTGGTTTGCATTTCCCTTATGACTGATTGAGCATTTTTTCATAAACCCCTTGGCCATTTGTCTTCTTTTGAAAAATGTTTATTCAGAGCCCCTTTCCATTTTAAAATCAGTTTATTTGTTCTTTTGCCGCTGTTTGAATTTCTTATATATTTTAGATATTAACTCCTGGCCAGATATATGATTTGCAAATATCTTCTCCCATTCTATATGTTGTTCCTTCACTCTGTTGATTGTTTCCACAGTTTTTCATTGATGCAGTTCTGTTTATTTTTGCTTCTGTTGCCTATGCTTTTGAGATCATATTTCAGAAAAACCATTGCTCAGACCAATATCAAGAAACTTTTATCCTGTGTTTTCTTCTTGTCATTTTACAATTTCATATCTTACATTTAAGTCTTTAATCCATTTTGTTGACTTTTGTAAGTGCTGTGAGATAAAGGTCCAATTCATTCCTCACCACATGGATATCTAGTTTTCCTAGCACCATTTATGGAAGAGACTGCATGTTCTTGACACCTTAGTTGAAGATCAATTAACTGTAAATGTGTGGACTTATATATTTCTGTGCCTTGTATTGATGTAATGGTCTATATGTCTATTTTTATGCCAGTGCCATGTTTTTCTTATTACCACTAGGGTCGTACTTCCAATTTTGCCTTTACTATCAACATAGCTTTTGGAGTCTTTTGTAGTTTCCTATGAAATTTAAGATTTTTTTATTTTCTTTACTCTTTTCCTCCAGTATTAGGGATTAAATGCAGGGCCTCACATATGCTAAGTAAGTGCTATACCACCGAACTACATCCCCAGACTTTACTATTTGCCGATAGAGTCTCACTGAGTTGCCTAGACTGTTCTCAAATTTGCAATTTTCCTGCCTCAGCCTCCCAAGTAGCTTGGATTTTGTTAGGAATTTTACTGAATCTTTTATTGTTTTTATTAGTATGGACATTTCTATAATATTAATTCTTACAATCCATGAACAAGAGATGCATTTCCATTTGTTTCTTATTCTATATCTTTCATCAGTGTTTTATAGATTTCAGTGTACAGATCTTTCCCTCCTTAAATTTATTCCTAAATATTTTTGATGCTGTTGTGAATGGGTTATTTTCTTGATTTTCCCAGGTAGTCTGTTGTTAGTGTATAGATACACTACTGCTTTCTGTATGATGATTATGTATCCCACAACTGTACTGAATTGATTTATTAGTTATAATAATATTTGATGGAATATTTAAGATTTTTAATGCATAGAGTCATTTCAGCTATAAATAGACAATTTAACATCTTTTCAATTTGGGTGTCTTTCATTTATTTATTTGTTTGTTTATTTATTTATTTTTGCCTAGTTGCTCTGGCTAGAACTTCTAGTGTTCTATTGGATAGTAGTAGTGAGAGCTGACTTGTACATCTCAGGGGCAAAGCTCTCAGTTTCCCCCATTGATTATGATGTTAGCTATGGGTTTCTTCTAAGCAGTCTCCAATATGTTGAGGAAATTTCCTTCTGATCCTAATTTGTTGTTTTTATCATGAAAGCATTTGAATTTTATTAAATGCTTTTTCTACATCTATTGAGATGATCACATGATTCCTATTATTCACTGTGTTAATGTGGTGTATCACAGCAATTGATTTGCATATATTAAACCAACTTTGCATCCCAGGGATAAAGCCCACTTGGTCACGATGCATAATCTTTTTGATGTGTTGTTGAAATCAGTTTGCGAGTATTTTATGGATGATTATTGCAGTTATGTTTATCAGAGATACTGCCCTGAAGTTTTCTTTTCTTGTATTACCTTTGTCTGGCTTTGGTATCAAGGTGATATTGAACTAATAAAAAGTCTAGAAGTATTCTCTCTGGCTCTATTTCTTGAAAGAGTTTAAGGATTGGTATTCATTCTTTGAATGTTAATTAGAATTCAGCTGTGACGGTGTCTGGTCCTAAGCTTTTCTTTATTGGAAGTTTTTTTTCTTCTAATTACTGATTGAATCTTACTCATTGTTGGTCTGTTGAGATTTTACATTTGTTCATGATTCAGTCTTGATAGGTTCTGTGTTTCTAGGTATTTATCCTTTTCTTCTATGTTATCCAATTTGTTGGCATATAAATGCCCATAGTAATCCCTTATGGTCTTTAGTATTTTTGTGGTATCAGTTGTAATGACTCCTGTTATATTTATAATTTTGTTGAGTTTTCTGTCCTTTGTTCTTAGTCTAGCTATGATCTGTCAATTTTGTTTATTTTTCTAAAAAACAACTCTTACTTTCATTGATCTTTTCTATTGCTTTTGTCATCTTTTCTTTTAGTTCTGTTAGGATCTTTATTTCTTTCCTTTTGGTGCATTGGGCTTAGTTTCATCCAATTCCTTGATTGTACAGTTAGGTTATTTCAGAACTTTCTTTTTCCTTATGTAGGTATTCAGTACAGTAAATTTCTTTCATTGAATTACTTTTTTCATGTCATAATTTAGGGAATGTTATATTTCCATTTTCATTTTTCTCAAAATATTTTTGAATTTCTCTTTTGATTTCTCCTTTGACCCATTGGTTGTTCAGAAGTGTGTTGTTTAATTTCCACATATTTGTGAACTTTCCAATTATTTGTTGTTTTGCATTTTTCATTTCATTGTGGTTGGAAAAGATATTTGATATGATTTCAGTCTTCTTGAATTTGTTAATACTTGTTTTGTGGTCTGTCCTTGAGAACATTGTGTGTGTTCTCAAAAAGAATGTGTATTCATTCTGCTGCTATTGAATGGAAAGTTCTGTGCATAGCTGTTAGGTTCATTCAGCCTATAGCAGTGGTGGTGAATCTACCACCATGGTGGATCATGGGCAGCAGGCTGTTTGTTATCATTGAAAACTCTGAAAATTTCACCATCACTGGCCTATCATACTGTTCATGTCTGCAGCTTCTTTATTGATTTCATGTCTTTTTTTTGTACTTGGGATTGAGCCCATGGCCTTTAAATTGAGCTACATCCCCAGACCTTTTTTAATTTTATATTTTGGGATAGTGTCTTGCTAAGTTGCCAAGTTGTCAGTTGCCTGCATTGGGCTTGAACTTGCGATCCTCCTGCCTCAGCCTCCCAAAGTGCTGGAATTACAGACATGGCCCACCATGGGTGTCCTGATTTTCTGTCTTAGTGATCTACCCATTGCTGAAAGTGAGATATTGAAGTTCATCACTACACATTATTGTATTGTGTCTGTTTCTCCATTTGGTTTCATTAATATTTATCTTATATATTTAGGTGCTTCACTGTTTGGTGCATTTTGTTTACAGCTTCTTCTTGCTGAGTTGACCCCTTTATCATTACATATTTACTTTCTTTATCTATGACAGGTTTTTACTTAGAGTCTATTTTATTGGATATAACTATAGCCACTCCTACTCTATTTTAGTTAGAATTTGCATGAAATATCTTTTTTTTTGTTCCTTTACATTCAGCCAATGTGTGTCCTTAGACTTAAAATGAATCTCTTATAGGCAGCATATAGTTGGATTTTTAAAAATTCTATTCAGCCATTCTATATCTTTTGGTAGGAGAATTTAATGTTTCCACCTAAAGTAATTATGCACAAGCTAAGCTTTTCTACTGTTGGTTTGCTACTGATTTTGTTTCATAGTTCCTTTGTTCTGTGCTTTCTATTTTGCTATCTTCCTTTATGAATTTTATTGTGATGTGCTTTGATTCTTTTTTTATCTTTTGACCACAGGTTTTTCTTATGTAAACCAGGAGGTTTACATAAAATATGTAGCTATTGCAATTTATCTTAATCTGACAACAACTTGCCATTGACCACATAATTTTCATATGCTTCCATGTAGTTACTGTTATTTTGTTTCAACTGGAAGACTTTTGTTCAGCATTTTTTGTGGGGCAGATTTAGTAGGGATGAACTCACAGCTTTTGTTTCTAAAAGTCCTTTTTTTCTCAATTTTTGAAGGAAAAGTTTGCTGAATATAGTATTCATGATCGGCAATTCTTTTTTCTATCAACACTTTAAACATACCGTTTCACATTTTCCTGGATCATAAGGTTTCTGCTGAGAAGTCTACTGATAGCCTTTTGGAGGTTCCCTTGTATGTGGCAATTTGCTTTTCTCTCGCTACTTTCAAAATTCTCTGTGATTGTAATGTGTCTTGGTGTAGATCACTACATTTAATCTATTTGAGATTCTCTGTGGAATTCATCGACTTAAATGATTGTTTCTCCTTCCAGATTTTGGGAGTTTTCTGTCATTTCTTTAAATAAATTTTCTACCTTTTTTTCTTTCTTTGCTCGTTCTGGAACTTGTATAATAATATATTGGTTTGTTTTGTTGTGTATTGTAATTCCCATAGGTTTTCTTTACTGTTTTTTATTCATTTTGTTGTTGTTGTAATCATTCCTTGGACTGAATGATTTCAAGTCCACTAATTCTTTTGTTTGACCAGAAAAGCCTATTTTGGCATTTTTTTGGTCCAGTCATTTTGTTTTTTGACTCCAGAATTTCTATATAGTTCTTTTTTTATTATTTTTAGCTCTTTGTTAAACTCATCATCTTTATGTGTGCCTTATTTTCCTGATTTTGTTAGTTGTTTGTTCTCTTGTGTTATATGGAACTTTTTTAAGATGATTAGTTTTGATTCTTTGTCAAGCATTTCATCAATATCTATTTCTTTATGGTCAGTTAATGGTTCTTTATTTTGATCTTTTGATGGTGTCATGTTTCCCGGATTATTCATGTCCTTGTGGTGATATATTGGTATTTAAACATTTGAACAAGTAGGCTCCTATTCTAGACTTCACAGACTGACCTTGGTAGACAAAGCTCTTCATCATTCAGCTGGTTTACAGATTCTGAGCAGGCTATATGGTAGGGTCCATTGGCAGGCTTGGTGCTGGAGTTCTGATCAAGCTGGAGGCCTGGTGGCTGGATCCTTGGAGCCAGCTTGGAAGCTAAATCCCCCTAGGGTCTGGGGCCATGGTGGATAAATTAGCACTGGGACAGGCCTTGAGCCTGGGTCTGCTGGAACCTTCCCATGCCACATTCAATGAGGACAGGTCTATGTGCTGTGTTTACTGGGTCAGGGAGATGTAAAGGCTGGCCTGGATTTTGAAGCCATAGGAACTAGTATGGTTCTGGGTGGGTCTGGAGTCCATATCTGCAGGGGCTGACACATAGACTGTCTCTGCAAATATTAGTCAGATGCCTGAGACCATGGGGGCCTACATACAGTCTGGAGAGGCCTGGAGACTGGGTCTATAGCTGTAGGCCTGGAGCTAGGGCTTGTAGAGGCTGATATTGTACTATGATCCTGGAGCTGGGGGTTGCCAAGGTTAGCTTGGCAGTGGAGCAGGCCTGGACACTGGGTCTGCAGGAGTTTGCCTGGCCTAAAGATGGGCTTGAAGCCTAGGACTATGAGTCTGATCTGGTGTTAAGGAGGTCTGAAGCCTGGGGCTGCAGAGCCATCCTTGAGTTTGGGGTTGTGTGATCTCACCTGGCACTGGGATCCACAGTAATGTAGGATGCTTGATTCATTCTCCTTTCCCCCTATTGAAGGTATCTCTGCCCTGCGTACAGAGCTTGGGGGAGAGGTGACACAGGTGATATGAACCTGTCTTTCTTAACCTCACCACTGGGTCTTTTTCTATGTCTGTGTTACACCAGGTGCTGCAGTCTCTCATCTGGATCCCATAGCTTTTGTGAAGGTATTTTCTTACCTGAATTGTTCAAATTGATGTACTGATGCTTCTGTCAGAGGATGAGCCTGGGAAATTCCTATTCCACTATATTGATGGTGTTACTCTCCTTCTGTTTCTGCATGTTGTACTACATGCTCAGTGACAAATCTAGGAATGAATTTATTTTGTTTATTGCTGAATTTCAGACAGTGTCTGAAATATAGCTCAATAATACTTGTTCAATAGAAATTTTTAATTAATGAGAAATTCTACATTTCAATTATGATTTGTCCTAGATATTCTTTTTCCTCTGAACTTTATTAATGGCCCTGTCTCCAAGTCCTTACATCTCTGCTCTGAGAGTACAGGCTTTTCCTATCACTATTCTGTTATGAGAATTTTCAAAGAGCACCTTATTAAGATGAATTTGGCCATCAGCTGGACCCGTTCATTTCCATCCGTGCCCTACCACTCATTTCCCCATTCATCTAAGCTGGGAAAAAACACCTGTAAAAATAAGGCTGCTCCTTCCAGTGGGGTTGTCTGAATTTGGGTCCTTCAGCCCCATAGATGGGCTCAGTGCAGACAGTGTGGGCCCCCATAGATGGCAATGGCACACCTGCCTGTGAACCTCCAGGGAGAGTCTTCTCCTTTGGTTTCATTTTGTGACAAATGAATACTGATAATCACTAAGGTCACATGTCAATGAATGGCCTTCTCTGTCAGGCCTGGGTGCTGTACTGTGTTTACCCAAGAGAAGCTCTTCCCTAATAAGACTTAAGAAGCCTGCAGGACTAGACGTGCCCTTGACATCTTATCATCATTGCTCACCTGGTATATAATCCTGGGCTGTCCTGTCCTGTTGCTTAACTGATTTGAAGGAACCTTTCTTTCTGCCACCACTGAGGCTCTGTGCTTCTTAGGTTGGACCCCAAATGTGTTTTCCATTCTTTTTATAACACGGTATCCCAGAAAAGCTCCAGGCCACAGTGAATGTATTCGTCAGTGTCTTCTAGAGGATGATAATCAATAGGATACATTATATATATATATATATATATATATATATATATATATATATATGGATTTATTAGATTGGCTCCTACAGTAGGAGGGTAAAGAGTTCCACAGTGGCCTTCAGCAGGCTAGAGAACTGAGGAAACCAGTAGCTGCTCAGTCCAAGAAACCAGAAGCCTCAGAACCAGAAGGACCAAGAATGCAGCCTCAGTCTAAGGTTGAGGCCTAGAAGCCCCCTAGGGAATTGGTGGTGCAATTCAAAGTTCAAAGGTTTTTTTGTTTTTGCAGTACTGGGGATGCCTTACATGTGCTGGGGAAGTGCTCTACCACTGAGCTACATCCTTAACCCTGCCACACAATGTTAGTATAAAAAACCCTAAAGATTCCGCATATATATATACACACACACACAAAGAAAATTGTTAGCTCCAATAAAGAAATTCAGCAAAGTTGCCAGATGTGGAATCAACAAACAAAAATCAGTTGCAGTATTTTAAATGAACAATGAATCTGAAAAAATCTGAAAGAAAAATTGAACTTACAATATTATTAAAAATAAAATACTTAAGAAAAAATTTAATCCAAGGAGGTAAAAGGTTTGTATGCTTAAAACTATAATATATTGCCGAAAGAAATTTTAAAAAGATGTAGATAGATGAAAAGACAAATTGTGTTAATGAATTGGAAAATGTAATATTATTAAGATGCCAGTAGTACACAAAGCAGTCTACATATTTAATATGATCTGTATCAAAATCATAATGAGATTTTTAAAAGACAAAGAAGAATTCCACCCTAAAATTTATATGGAATGTTAAAGATCCCAAAATGCTAAACTGTGAAAGAGAATAAAGTTAGAGGTCTCATACTTACCTGATTTCAAAACTTTTTATAAAAGCTACAGTGATTGAAACACTTTGCTAGTTGTACATATATAAACCAATGGAGGAGAATAGAAAGTTCAAGAAATAAACTCTCACATATATGGCCAAATGATTTTCAACAAGGGTGCCAAAACCATTCAATATTTTTTAAATAATGTTGGGAAAACCTCATATCTACATGTAAAAGAATGAAGTTGTGTCCTTACTTCATACCATATGCAAACATTAACTCAAGATGGATCAAAGACTTATAAATATAAGATATAAATTTATAAAACTCTTAGAATAAAACATAGGAGAAAAATGTCATGGCATTAGATTTAACAATGGTTTCTCAGATATGACACCAAAATCATAGGCAATAAAAGTAGAAATAGATAAATTGGACTACATCAAAATTAAAAACTTCCAGGAATCAAGACACTATAAAAAATATATTTTCAAATTTTATAATCAATGAGAAGTTCCTATCTGGAATACATAAAGAACTTATACCGTTCAAAAGCAAAACAGCCCAAAATATCTAAATTTAAAAATGGGCAAAGGTATTCCATAGACATTTCTCCACATGTGCTCAACCCACCAATGAGTATACGTAAAGATGTTCAACCTCACCAAGCATTAGGGAAATGCAGATCAAAACCACAGTGAGATATCACTTCATGCCTAGTAAGATGACTGCTATATCAAAAAACAGAAAATAACCAATGTTGGTAAGTCTGTGGAGAAATTAGAACACATGCGTACCTTGGGAGGGAATGTCAAATGATCCAGCCACTGTTGAAAATGTTATAATGATTCCTCAGAAAATTAAAAATATAACTTCTTAGGATCTAGGAACTCCACTTCTAGATATATACACAGAGAACCATAAGCAGGGACTCAGACAGGTATCTGTGTACCCACACTATGGTGGCATTATGGACAGTAGCCAAAATGTGGAAGCAGCCCCGGTTGTAGTGATGGATGAAAGATAAATAGGATGTGGGGCATACATGAAATAGAGTATTATTTGGCCTTCAAAAGAAAGAGGATTCTAACACATGCTACAACATGTATGAACCTTGAGGAATAGGCCAACTATAAAAAGACAAATCCTGTTTGATTTCACTTACATGAGATAGTGTTGTTAAATTCATAGAAATACAAAGTAGAATGGTGGTTTTCAAGGGCTGTTCGGAGGGATCCTGGGGAGTTACTGTCTGATGGGCCTATATTTTCAGTTTTGTGAGATGAAAAATTCTGGGAATGAGTTTTGCAACCATGTGCATAAAGTTAACACTCTTGAACTGCACACTTAGACGTGGGTTAAGATAGTAAATATTATTATATGCATTTACCACAATTTTTAAAAAATCATCCATAATCCACAGATGGACCTCTACAATTGTTCTACTGTTCACATTAGATTTGTAGATTTTTATTTTCATTGTGTGCATACATGCACACTTCACACACACACACACACACACACACACACACACACACCCAGCATTGATTCTGTTCACCTGACAGCGTTGGAGCTTGTAGAGAAGTATAAATTACACCAGATGGTCTCTGTACACATGAGCAGAGAGAGAGAGAGAGAGAATCAAATCATTGCAGTGAAACCCAGTGATGCTCTTGTAATTAAGTACTAGAAATCTCTGGAGCCCCAGATTTAGCTCAGTGGTTCTGCCGCAAGGTCCTGAGTTTGATCCCCGGTACCAAAAAAAAAAAAGAAAACTTTAATTTATTTTAAAAAATGTATAATTGATATTGTGTAATAGGAAGAAAAGGTCTAAAGGAGTAGGGGAAGTGGGAGGGGTAGGGGAAAGGAAAGAAGGGAAAAGAAAAAATATGAGAAAAGAAAAAAATGGAAACAGAGTGTAAATAGGAAAGGGTGGAGGGAGTGAAGGGAGGGCAGGGGAATGGGGAAAAAATAAGAACCAAGATACATCATATAAAGGTACAAGATCTCAATGATGAATGTAACTGTATTTTATACCTAAAATGTACCAATAAACTTAATGAAAAAAAAAGAAATGTCAAGAATGACCAGGGCAGAGTGGGATGTCTTTGTAAAGAAGGAGGTGTGTGGGTTGAGTTTTGAAGCATTAGTACAAGTTTTAGAGGCAGAGAGAGAGGATCAAAGCATATTAGGAAGGATACTAACATTGAAAGGCACGGGATCGTGAAATATCTAGATGTGTTTGGGGCAGTGAAGTTCAGTGGCCTGCTGGGCACATTCGGTGGGGGCAAATAGTGGCAAGCCATGAGCCTGTGGGAGAAGTCTGGGGTGAGAGTTGGGGGGGCTTCAGTTTTCTGGCTGTTACCCAGCAGAAGGTTCCTCCTCCCACCCCAAGGTGGTCTTGTTTTTAATGATGAGAATACTTTGGCTGCAACATGACTCAGTAATAACCAGGAATTGGCTGTCGCTGCACAACTCCTATAGTAAACCTGAAGACCACCATTTGAAACTCTGAAGAAGGAAATTGCCCATATCCTGGCTCTCAAAGAGTGGTGCACTCTTTCTGCTGACTTTTAAACCTATGCACTTTAAAATAGATGAAGCATTGAGGTCACAGATGTTACTTATCTTTACCATCTAGAGTGGCATTATCTCATAATGTACTTTAAATTTCTTCATAGCTACATGAAAGAAAAAAATAAAATTGACTTGAATAATATACACTATTTTCCTCATTTTATTATTGAAACAATAGTATTTCAACATGAAACCAATATCTAATCAATGAGGCACTTAAACTCTCTTTTTATACTAAGCCTTCAAAATCTAGTATGTGTTTTTTTGTTAATTAGAGAATACTTCATATTTACAGCACATCTCACCTCAGATGACCTACATTCTGAATATTCAATAACCACCTAAAAAAAAAAAAATAACCCCCTGTTGCCAGTGGCTACCATCTTGTGACCAGGCCTAGAACATGCATCTGGTTTCAATCCAATCATGATACCCATGCGTTTCTCAAATTCTTTGGTTGGAATAAAACATAATTAGCATGAACACCCCTTCTTAAGACTTTGCACTCAGCACAGATCAAATTGCTTCTCTGGCACTTAGGAAGATTTAAGCTGATAGAGTGTGATTTTCACTGACACTTCCTCTTGCCAGGATCATATAGTGTCTAAAAAATATGCGATCATGTCAAATCATGGTAATTAGTGCCAGCAATCAACTCATCAGGGGCATGCATGCAGACTCTAACACCTCCGCTTGCCAGCCTTATGTGTGGATGTTCTTTTGCATTCATCCTAGCCAACAGAACTGAATCCTTCTTCAGGTATATATACTGGCCTGTTAGTGTAGGTGGGATTGAATTTAGACAAGAAATTGGCCTGAAGAGTATATGAGAAAGTGATCATTAACTTCATTAAATGTTGGACATAAACACATGAGCATGTGACAGACACTTTTGTAGCTATATTTGCATATTTGTGTGCATTTCAGCCCAAATCAGTAGTTCTTTCAGTCACAATGTAAGCATCTTCTACTGCTTTTCAAAGTTTTCCTCATTGTATGTTTTGCATATTTTCAGCATACAGATTTGGAACTCTTAAATCATACATTATCTGTTGCTCATTAGCAAAATTTCTTCCGCAAGCCATATGTTATTCTCCTCTTAAAATACAAATGATTTGTTTTCATCATAACCAGTTAGGTTCTTGCCAAAGGTTTAAAATAATCTTTTGAGATGGCGGCTCTTCAGCACAGCTCTCCAATCTTGATTTCAAACTGGTTGGAAACCACAACCATGAGAAAGAAAAACTGAAGGAAAACAAAATCCTAAAAACAACTTACTAAACAACACGTATTTGTTGTCTTCAAAAGAAGGGCTGGTTTTTCCTTATCTTTTATTTCTTAATTCTTTACAAATGCATTTTTTCCAAAATGTAAAGGGACAGATTGTGCTTTTTTAAAAAGTAGTAATTAGATAGTGGAAACAATGGAAAAATTGTAAAGTTTAAGGCTGGCAAAAATAGCCAGACTCTTTGCAGCTATTTGTATAAGTTGGAAACATCTAGAAAGAACATAATTTCGAATCATATATTGAAAAGCCCGCTAATTCTGGATGTAGCCTTATCAAAGCCTAAGGAGGGAGTATTATATTACAAGCTTTGCTCTCTGAGGACTCAGGGCAACTTTTACAGGAAGTGAGATGAATGCAGAAAGTGAGACAACTATAGGAAGTGAGACATTAACAGAAAATAGGAAATTTGGTTGCTCTCCTCAGCCTGGGTAAGGGAGAAAACCACATCATTTTCTTTAAATGCCGTTATAGAAGAGCATTACCTACCTTACTACATTTAGGCATCCTGTATATTTTCTATCTTGGCTTTTTTCTCTTAAATTATGACTTTTTTCTTTTTTACTTGTTTTAGGAATTGGAGCCTTGTCTCTTTTCCCATTGGTGATCTTTTCCTTTTGGCTAAACTTGGAAATCTCCTGACTAATATGTCTATATTACTTGATTGAACTTTAACACCCATGACTTCTTCTTCTTCCTCAAAAGAGCTTGTTGGGATTTTGTTTGGGATTGTGGTAAATATATAAATCCAGTTGGTGGGAACTAACATCTTAACAGAATTGAGTCTTAAAACATCTTAGCACATGAACATGACCTATCTGTCCATTTGGATGGATGTTTGATTTCTCTCAGCAATGTTTTACAATTTTCAGTGTACAAATATTGCCACATCTTTTGCCAGGTTTATCACATTCTTGATGTAAAACTGTGCTGCTTTTACACTTTTTCAGTTTTGATGTTTTAACTTCAGGTTTTGATTTTTCATTGATAACAGTTAAAATACAATAACACAATAGATTTTTGTGCTAATTTTGTATTCTCTGCCTTGTACAACTCATGTGTCATATCTGAGTTTCTCATTTACTAACAATAAAAGGTCATGTCTGCAGATAAACACAGCTTTACATTTTCTGTCCAATCTTATACCTATTCTTTTTCTTGCCTTGTTGCACTGCCTACCACTTCTATAATTTTGAACAGGAGTGCAGAGAATAGATACCCTTGTTTTTCCTCTTATTTGGTGAAAAGGATTTAGTCTTTCACTGTTTAATATGATATAAGCAATAGGTACTTTTGTAGATGCCCTTTGTCAGGTGAAAAATGTCCCCTCCATTCCTAATTTGCTGAAAAATTTTTTTTATCAGAAATGAATATTGGATTTTGTGAAGTGCTTTTAAAGTAACTGTTAAGATGATGCTTGTGTTATTTTATTTGTTTATAGTTTGTTAATCTTGGCCAGAAGCCAGATCTGGGGCATGATTAAATTCCTCTGCTTTGGTTCTCTTACCATCTACCCACATTTCATAAGGCTGTTGTATGAGCATGTGGCTGCCCAATGTCTGGCTGCCAGCACCTGTGCTTTTTGTTTTATAAATTAACATATACTAATTGTACAGATGAGTGGGGTTCACTGTGATATTTCCATACATGCGTATAGCACTGTACCTCTGTGTCTAATAGTTTTCTTTGGCTAGCAAAGCATGTTTAGCCTGTCCAGTAGAAGTCTGAAAGTGTGAAAATTACTCCCTTGCCCTGAAATCACCCTCACTGGAGACCTGTGGGAGCTGGTTTATCAGCATCCTAGTTTCCTTGCCCTAGAAGTGCATGCTGTACCCCACTTTGCAGAATGCCCCACAAGATGAAGCTCTGGTTGTGTGTGGTAGTAATTGGTTTAAACCCCACTTTTATTTATTGCTGCCACATAACTTTTTCATTCCCCTTCTGGTATTCCCAAAAACATTACTTGCCCCTGAATCTTTGTCTTAGTGCCTGCTTCCAGAAGAACCCAAACAAAGCCAGGGACTATGTGGGGACAATTCACAAGCCTTCAGAAGAGCAGAAATCCCTTTTTAATGTAATGTTATGAAAGAGGAAAGAATTACTGCCCGAAAGCTCTAATCTAAAGATTAGAGAGAAGCCTTGAGGGAAATGATCACAAAATAATCAAATTCGTGATGATCTCAGTAGAAATAAGCCAGCAAATGAAGAGTTCAGTCCAGGAAAGCAGATTTGCTTAGATTTTTCTCTCTCCTGCTATTTCTCCCAATCACTATATTTATGTAAGCAAGAAATGGATGCAGATATTGGAACTGTGGCTCAACAGCCTAAATTTGGCTTCAGAAATAAACTAGGCGGGATCTCAGAAAGACAGAAATGATGGGACACTAACCAAGGACTTGCCGTGGACTCCACAGAGTCAGGGTATCTTGGAAACAAGGCCAGGTCCTCAGAGAGAAGGAAAATGAGACAGCCCCATGATGCAGGGGCCACACCGAAAGGGTCAACTTTGAAAGGAAGTTGTTGCCAGCAAAGAGCACAAAGATAATGAAAACAAAGTGGACATTTAAAATCTACTGGGCAGAAGGAAAGATCAGAGAAGCTTATTTCTTTGGCAGATGAAAGCTTTTGAAATCTTTCTCACTCTGTCCTTTCGGAAAAGCTCAGCAGTGAAGACTCGGCTGTAGCGAGTTGCAGTTATGATGCTGGGAAGGAAGGTAAAGCCCAGATAGGGAACAATGTGGTTCAAACTGATCCACAAATATAGATCATGTAGAGCTTAGCAGTGTCCACAACAGTGATGTCCAGAGGGACTTCCTGCCTGGATGGAAGTGGTTCATCTCTGCAGTGTCTGGGACCATCATCCCCGGAGCCCCAGGTGGCTGTTAAACACTCAAAAAGGGACCAGTGGGACTGAAGCACTGAATTTTTACTTTGCTTTCATTTTAATCACTGTAGATGTAATTAGCACTCATGGCTGGAGGCTTTCGTAGCAGACAACCCATGTCTGGAATAGGCACCCCATTGTCATTTGAGGTGTCACAGAGGAGCCACTGGCCAGCCATTTTGAGACATCACATGGGACAGAACTGGAGGTCTGGGAAGAGCCAATGTTGTTTCTTTGTTTTTCAAAGGTGACCCCGGAAACTAGATTTGGCCAACATCTTAAGGTATGTGGAACAGTGCCCCAGAGTGCAGAACTCTTACAGGATACCTATTCCAAGTGTCCGTGGTCACTTGGGAGCTGGGCCATAGTCCCTAATGGAGCTCAAACTTTGTGAGGTTATATTCAGACAATGAGATACTGGGCTGACTAACTGAATGGCATCTCTACTGGAGGCTATCTTTAGGACAGCACAATTGGGGAACATCTTCATGCCTGTTACATTTGTCCTTCCTTCCTTCCTTCCTTCCTTCCTTCTTGAAATAGTTACCAATAAAGCACATGAAATCAGCTGTTGAGACCAGATGGTGAACAATACAGATCCAGTCTGTGTCCTCATCTTTATGGAGAAAGTAATTTAGCAAGAGGAACAGACGTCAGACCAATAATTATATTGCTTTACTTAATTATGACTATAAAAATATTAACAATAGAACAGAGTACAGTGAGAACTAGTAATGGGGCTCAGACTCACCTGAGCACAGCAGGGTAGTCTTCCTGTAGATGTCATTTTAGAACTTAGTGTGGGAGAAATGCTGCAGTAGGTTGGGAGAGAAAGAGCATTCCAGGTTGAGGGAACAGCACATGAGATGGCCCCGGGGATGGAAGGATTTGGAGTATTCCAGGAGCCAAAAGAATACCAATGTACCAGGATGGATTGAAGGGATAATTGTCAGATGGGAGAGCATATGGACGGGAGTCCCCTGTGATTTTTTTTCCCAACATTTATGAAGTGTGATCAAAACCTATGGTGATTGTGTAAATTTTTATAAATCAATTACTATAAAAATATTGCCGTGAATCCTCAGAATCTTCCACCTCACTTCAAGCCCTTATCCCATAGTTCTTGCTACTTCCTGAAGCAGTTCTGGAAATCTTCTTTCCTGAGTGTCTTTCTTGTAGTGTCATGGTTCCCTCAATGTCCTGAATGGATTCAAAACAATTACCTTTCATGGTTATTTTTGACTTTGGGGAAGAATGAGAAGTCACACAGTGCCAGATCTGGTGAATAAGGTGGATAAGGACACAGTATCATGTTTTTGCAAGCCTGCCTTTCTATTGGATAGCACTGGGCATCAGAATTCCCTGCACTTTTTATTATACCTGGTAAAGACACTTAGGAAAGATGACTATAGAAAGTGGCAAAAATGATGGAATTAGTGCATTCATAGCAAGGGTAAGTATTTTGAGGGAGATTCATAGCAATATGTCTTTTACTGTAATAAGTCGTTTTTAATTTAAACATTCTCGGTATTTTTTTTTATCAATCCTTCTATTGCCGGAGGTGGAATCCTTTGGTCATGCACAATAGATAGGTAATTCTCATGATCCAAGGGATAAGGGCAGAGGTGCCCAGCTCTTCTGTACAGTTCCTGACACAAGCGCCTCTGTTGGACTAGAGCCCGGACAGGACACTGCTAGAAAATGCTGCTGGAGTCAACTCTGTTCATTTCGCAGATGAGGAACATGAAGCTCAAGGCAAGTGTGGGACTTGACAAAAGTCACATAGCTGGCTAAGAACAAAGGGAAATTGGCACTTGGTCACCTGGCACCCTTGCCTCACTGAGGAGGAAAAATTCTAAATTTGCTGCCAAGCACTCCATGGCACCTCTTTTAGAATTCATTTCTATCCAGCAAATATTTTTGAGCACCTGCTTTATGTGCTAGGTTCTCTCCTGGGAGCCAAGACTATATCACTTAGCATAGTACCTGTGGATTTTTATGAATTTTTATTCAAACAATGAAATATTGGGCTGGATAAAGTTGATGACCTCTCTAGTCATGAAAAATCCTTAGGTTTTTATGACACCACACTAGAAGGATACATGGTCTTCTGTATAAAAGTGGAAAAATGAATGTTTCATGAGAGCTATTAAGTGTAGATGCTTGGTAAATCCAGCTTTGATGGACATTACCAGGAAAGAAATCACCTGTAGTCTCAGGTGCCTTAGTTTTGCCTACTTCCTTCTCTGCCCATAATCTACTTTGTACCTTTTACTTCTGTTAATAAGAACCATTTATTGGTGATTTGAATGTGGATTTTGATCCAGTTCCATGTAGAGGTCAGTGTGAACAGCATGGTTGTTGATGGGGTCCAAGGGACTGGTCAGGTGAGTTCTGTCCCTGGTATGACTTTACCTCTTGCACTGCATGCTGCCCCTCAAAGAGCGTTGCCATGGCTGGGGACATGAAGAGCTCCTCCATGAAGGCCTATCTCTTCCCCAGTTGAAAAGCAATTCTTCTACCTGGCACCCAAGCAAGATGGACTTGCACTCTTGGTTTTTCCCAAGCCTATTGTTGGTGAAATGATTTTATTTTTAAGTGCCAATTTCATGTCCTCACTCCTCTTTCTTAGGGTAAAACAGAAAGAGGAAGTAGTAGATGCACCCTATGGTGTCCTTCCCCAGTGATCAGTAGCCACTGCCCCAGGTGGCCGTCTGCCCACAGGATGACCTCTTGCTGCAAATCAGGAATTACCCTTGTCTCCCTTAGAAATGCCTAGCTTGTCTGGAGTCATAACTCCAAGGCCCATGCATTCTCCATGGTCCCTGCTCATGGTGTCTCTGGAGGGTCCTCTTCTAGTGTCCTCTCCAATGTGGTGGCTTGAGCAAGTATCTTCTTGTTGGTGTGGCTGACTCCTGGGATGCCCACTGTGGGGCTTCTTCCAGCTGTCCTCTAGGAAACCAGGAACCCAAAGCACTCCCAGCACCAGCACATCAATCTCAGTCTCTTCTCATTGCTTCTGGTAAAGTAAAACTTACAGGCAGAAGAATAAGATCCATGACTGAGAAAACAAAATTCTGATGAACCTCTGCTAGTGGCATCCTGGTTGCCTCAAATTCCTTTTCATTTTGAGACTTGGAATAAACAAATATCCAAAATTCTATTGGCACCCAGACCATGTTTATGGAAGGATTATTGAAAGTAAGAAGGCAAAGAAGCCACTTGGACTTGGTCACGATACTAGAAGCACAATTTCAGCTGTATACACCTTCACAATTGATGTTTTCTCTACATTTTCATTGAAACCCATTCTGACATAAATCACCTAACTCCCAGTACTACATTTGGCATCAGCATGGTTTCCAACCAGGTTAAAACAAAATCACAAAGCCAGAAGAAGCATTTGAAGCATTTAAATTTTATTTCTATGAAGGAAAATTATCAAAAGATGCAGCTGCCTGGGCTAATGGGATTTTACATGCTGGACAGTCTAAAATGAAGATTTAAAAAAATTCTTTGTTTAAAGGGAACTTTAGGTAGAAATAATGAAATGGTTTTAACACATGGTTTTGGAAATGTATTCATGTTTGTTCAGTGAACGATTTCCTGTGCTGAAGGATTGTGTTAATAAATACTCTGTCAGCAAATAGAATTTCAAAAAGGAACCTCTGAAAGTCTGATTTTGAATTGTGTCGTGGAACTTGGTGAAATGTTGTGCCTGCCCTTCCTTCTCATTTGATTGCTTTGCAAAGACCTTGGACTTCAGTCTAAGAGGCTTAACGGACTTCAGTAATATTGGGGTTTCCAACCCAAAGTACTCAGTATTTCAGTAGAACATCTAGTGCTCCTAAATATGTAGTGTGTGTGTGTCTGTGTGTGTGTTTGTGTGTGTGTGTGTGTGTGAAAGAGCTAGAGGAAGTATAATTCACCATTGGTGCCAAATCATACCACATCTGGAAGATTCCATTTTCTTTGAAATTCCACAGTAGTATCCTTGTACTTAAGTATGAGGACAATCGTGAAATTATAGAGCATTAAGTTGCATTAGAATTTGAGAGGATCAGTGTTGAATTTGGAGTTCAATGTTATGGCTTTTCTGCCTCTCTTTTCCTTTAATATCTGTTCAAAGACTAACATAATTGACCTTTAGCTCTTCATCTTGAGGCTCAGCTCAGTTCAGTTCACAAATGCATGTTGAGATCCCATCTATGTTAGTCCAGCATGACCACACAGGATCAGATTCCTACCTTCAAGGCACTTCAAGATAAACACATGTGTCGACATGCTCATTACAGCACAGAGTGACAGTACAGTCAGGAGGGTGGGGACCAGGTATAGGAGCATGACAAAGAAGGGAATGGGATTAGGTACAGGGGCCTGGGGACCCAGCAAGGCTCACAGCTTCCCCATGTCCTCAGTGGCCAGGTCACCTGGGTTGGAATAAGTCAGGGATTAGCCTGGACATCCCAATGCAGGGGTGAGGTTGTATGTATGTTGTAGAAATCTCCCACCTCTGTTAGAAGGTGTTAAGTCACAGCCCCTCCTCCAAGACCTGCTGCAGACACCCCTCATGGATCAGTCATGGGCCTCTTTCCTGTTGATCCTGGATGATGGTGAACCAGGCAGTTTCTCCTGTCTCAATAGGTTGTGGTCAGCAAGACACCTGTGAACAATTACCAGAGGGTCTGTTTCTAGAAACTGAGCAGGAAGGTGGGAACTCTTGTAGTTTGTTGACCCAGGGACATTTGGACATTCAGAAGAGCAGCACTCATTCTTTTCAGAGAGGCCCTGGATGGGTGATGGGAGTGTTGGCCATGCTGAGGGAGCACTGGAGAAACAGTTCTGAGAGGCTGCCCAAGAAGACCAAGGCAAAGAGTGAGCTAGTAGGCTTTTCTGTGAAATAATGGGGGTGGGGTTGTTGGGATCATTGGAAATGCCCTTCAGGTGGAAAGAATTTGTCATTTTTAGTGTCTCTGTGTCCAATGCCACGTCCTCATTTCTGTGTCCCTCCTGGGAGCTGTGGAGGGCAGGCTGTGCTCTAATGGAGCTGTAGTAGCTGCTCCAGGCATTCAGGAGGCCACCTGGCTAGGCAGAGCTTCCTTTCATGTCAGAATCAGAGAAGGGAAAAATAACAACAAAGCTCTGGCTTTAGAAGAGAACACCAGGAACAATGCAACAGACAAAGAGCTTCAAAGAGAATGAACGAATCACAGAAGTATCTATTTTAGAGTTTTTACTTTTGATTAATCTCAGGCATGGAAAGGAAAAAATACTAAACAAGAACAACAACAATAATAGTAATTATCTTTTATATGGGCCGGTTTTCTCCTGTTTCATATACATATTTTCCCTTCCTCCACCATATTGGTTGCTGAATCTTCCATATCTTGGCAAAGAAATGATGACAGTGATGTGTTTCTGTCATGTTGTCTGTGCCTACCCACCCCAACCACAGGAGAATTTAGCAGAAGGTGTTGATGGAACACAGGTCCTCCTACTTCTTTTTCTTTTGGTGGAAGTTGGCCTTCATGGAGGAAGGCTGCTGACAGCTATCGATTTGCTTTAGAAGTCAACTGGTAAAACTGGTTCCTCCTTTGAGCTTTCCTTTCCGTAACACTTAAAAAAAATATTATTTGCAGAGTCACTTCTAAGAGTGGGAGTGAAAGCCAGCTCTTAGTACCTCAAAATAAGTGGGAGGAAAACGTTAAGTACAAGTACTTCAGACATTGGAAATTTTTAAAATATTTTTTGTCTAACTATAAAAGAAATGCATGTTCATTGGAAAAAAACCTCGTTGATATAAAGAAACACTTTAATTACAAAGAAAAAAAACCCAATAATTTTATCACTCAGTTATACTGTGAACATTTGGTACATTTCTTGTCATTTTTATTTATTTATTTATTTATTTTTTGTTTGTTTGTTTTTGGTACCGGGGATCGAACTCGGGACCTTGTGCTTGCACGGCAAGCACCGGAACAACTAAGCTAAATCCCCAGCCCTCTTGTTATTTTTATATTGTTAAAAATTCTTAAGTATGTCTTTTAAAGAATACATAGATTTTGCAATTCACATGAAATTAATATGTGTAATAACTTTCTCCCTTTTTCCATATTAGGGTTGCTTTCAGTTTCTTGCCATAGTGTTCTAATGAGCATCCTTGTGTCAAAATCGGTGGCTCTACTTTTGTCTACTTTTGTGTCACTGGGAGAGATTCCTAGAAGAAAAATGCTGGCCAAAGGATGTTTTCAAAATTTAAGAAATCCTCTTTGTAAGAAGTACATCCATATAATGTGGCAAATAAAATATATTTCACCAAGGAAAAGAGATGGGACTTTGCTATGGTACAGTAGATCCATAGGATTAAAATTTGGTCCCCAGCGTGGAGGTTGGAAGGTGCTATGACACCTTAGAGGTCCTGATGTCACCAGGGATGTACTCTTGGAGGCAGTTCTTGTGCGATCCTTGAGATATCTCAGGGCTGTTAAGAAAGAAGCAAGTCTGGCCCTGTCAGCTCTCCTGCTTCTTGACTCGCTTTGGGAATCATCCTCTATCCACCATCCATCCTGGGTCCCTTACCAGGGCTATTTGGACTTTAGACCTTCAGAACTGTGAACTAAGTAGACTTCTTTTTCTTCCTAGATAGACTATTTCAGGTATATCCTTATGACAATGAAGAGCTGACTTGTAGAACCTTCATGCATTTTCACTTTCATTCAGGGAATATTCACTGAGCTCACTGACTATAAAGGAGACACCATGATGAACGTGATAACTGGGTTTGACTAAAGGGAGAAGACAGTCAAGAACTGCAGAGAATCAGATGTTTTCACTGAGTGTTCAGTTAAGAGTTCAGCACTCCTGGGTGTTGCTATTGAGAAAGACAGGTGAGAAGGGAGCCTTCCACTTCTTTAGGTTATAGATTCACAGAGTCCTTTCACAGTCAGAGCCAGAATGGCAAAGGGACACCTAACTCCAACCTTCTCCATGCAGAGGTCCAGCAGGTGCATAGGCCAGCAGGGGCCTCTGCATGGGCACAGGACACAGAAACTGGCCTGGGGGTTAAGGAAGCAAATACATGAGTATTTGCATGAAAGGGTGGGAGGCAGGATGACCCACCTGATCCAGTGAAATCGAAGGTGTTGGCTTCTGGATGGGACATACACCCTAGAACAAGAACGTTCTGTGTCTGACCAGATCCTCAAACTGGAAAAGGAGCAACTGAGTCAGGAAAATTGCAGCTCAGTTAAATTCAAGTGACTGTTAGAAAAAGGACCCAAGTAGAAAAATGCTTTACACAAATACAGCCAGAAACAACCCAGTAACAAGCTGGGAAATGGTTGCACCAAATTGTGGTGCATGTATAGTGTATAATACTGCACCATCATCTTAAAATCATGGCTGGGAAGAATTCCGATGACCCAGGAAAATCTTGATGGTACTATGTTAATTTTTAAAAATATGAGATTTTAGATATTAACACAGTACATATATGTATATATATAATATTTAATATATATTCATAAAATATCCTAGAATAGAGTGGTCCATATATTAAATTGGTAGTAGGATAATGATTACCTTTCACTTTCTTCTTTTGCTTTTTGAATCTTCCGTATTTTTTAACGATACATGCATTACATCTCTAATCTGAAAAATATGTAGACACCTCTTTGAATGCCAGGATTAAAATGATTTCATTGCACAGACTGTGAACGAGCAGCAGTAAAATAGAGGCATTTGTGAGAAGAAGATTGAAAGGAGCCAAGTAACAAAGCCAGTGCCATACAAGGAGCCCAGAGACTTGATCAAACATTTTCTTAGAGGCTTAGGAAAAATTCTTGTGAAGAAGCAGGAAATGGGGTACCCAGCGGAGAAGCAAACTCCTACCTCAACAAAAAGGCATTAGCCAATGTCCTTGAAGAATCCAACCCACTGCGCAGTTGTAGGCACCAAAAAAGAGGAGAGAAAGAAAGGGGGAAAAAGAAGCAGCCCCTTTACTGCCTATCTCAGGACACGTTTAGAGAAACAGAAAATGTTGTTTGGGGCTGCTGGGTGAGATGAAGGGCACTTGTTGCAAGAAAGGTTCCCACACTGGGTCCCACCCTCGGCCTGGATATGGTCCTTCTTCAAGATCCAGCTTCAACAGAAAGTGTGGGATTGGAAGGGACCATGACTCTGTGCACTGACACCTCTTTCTTTAGCATATATCTTCAGGACCCTATGGTGTCCTCATGACTGACAGGATAATAAAGTCAGTATTTGGGAAATATCAAGGTATATTTGGACTTTTCCTTGGATATCACTGGGCAGACTGATGATCCTTTGTTCCAGTCCTAGGCAGTGGACCTTTTATGTGCTTCAGGCAGCAGGAAGTGAGTTGGGTTTCCCAAGCAGCTGACAACTTTGTCACTGGGAGCAGTCTTGTTTTGATGCATGAGTGAGCTAGGCAAGCTTGATGTGGGAATGATCAGAGGAAAACAAATAGGGAGCAGCAGGATGTCACTTGGGAAGTGTCTCATCTGCTCTCCCTGCAATGCTTGAGCCACCTTTCTGTCACTTCTGATCACGGTGGGTCATGCTTTTGAGAAGCTGAAGCCCATGCTTTCCACTTTGGCTGCCTCCAAGGCAATCACTCTGCAGTACACGCTTGCTGTGGCTGTGGGCATGGGGCCTTGCCTTTCCCTTCCCACTCCCAAAGTAGTATTTGGTGAGCTTCATGATTGTCCCAGGGACTGTCATGGTGAAAGAAATTCACAATCTGAGCTTAAAAAAATGCTCCCAGAGAGCTTCCACCTCCCTCTGTCCTTAGTTTTCCTGTACCATATTTCTAACAGTGATCATGCCCTGTGTTTTAGCCTCTCCACGTGTAACAAGCTGAGAAACTTTCTGAAGCTATTTAACTACAAGATTATTGAGCATAGCACCAGGCAAATTTCGAAGCCCAGTAACTGTAGGACTTTAGTGCATTTGGTCTGAGGATTTATCTCATGCCATTTTTGTGGAATTCATCTAATACATCTTCGTTTCAAACCTAATGACATTAAGTCCCAATGAAATTATTCAGGCAGAGGGAGTGACCCAGACAGAGGAAAAAAAGCTGGGTTGGAGTGGCAAGACAGAGATGAAAATTCCCTGATAAAACCTTCCCATAGGACACAGACAGGAAAATAACGAAGATTGTGACCATTCAATTTCACTCATAGGTGAAAGGTCAAATTGAACAAGCGGAGAAGGAGGAGCAGGAGGAGCAGAAGGAGGAAAAAGAGGAAGAGCAGGAGGAGCAGCAGCAGTAAGAGGAGGAGGAGGAGGAGGAGGAATAGCAGCAGCAGAAGGGGCAACCAAACCCAAAAGCAGCAGTATGTCTGATGTAATGCTTTCAGGATCTTGCACAACACAGTATAAGAAGCTTATTTTCAATGCTTTGGCCTAATGTCTTTCAAGGAAGGAGGAAACGGGCTATTTGCTCATAGCCTGGGTCCCCTGCTCTTCTCCATATGTGAAGCCACAACTGAGCAGCATGCAGGTCATTACCTGGCTGGCTCTTGGCCACAAAGCTCCCAGTAACTGGCCAGTTGATGTTATTTTGTAGGGTTTCTTCTCTTCCATGTATCTCTGTTGGACACACTGGAGTGCTTTCAGGATAAATATAATGAAAATCAGAATTGGAAACAATTAGATGGGAAAGACATCCAAACTGGAGGCTTGACATCAAAGGGCAACATCTTGATATTATTGCTCTAACTAGTCACTAGATGGGACATTCCTGCACTCTACCAGCACCTGAAGTAAGGCTCAGCCTTTGTTCCAGGTCATTGAGAAAGGCCAGTCCCAGATGTCTAGTGCTGGGACTAGAATTTTCACAGCACTGGCCTGAATTTGTGAGTAGTTATATTTTGATTTTAGACCTTTTTCAGAAAACAGAAAGAAAATGGAAAAATGGGAACTTGGGTAACTCTCTGGTTTATGATGTTTTATGGGGTTTTCTTGGGTCAAACCAAGATGCAATGAATACTGGTTTTATAAATAAATAAGTGGTCACAGACATTGGGATTCTTGGTCTCTGTGACACTGGAAAAGAGCAGAAAAATTAAAGAAAAGACTGAAGAGTTAGAAAAGTTTCCCAATTCCTTATTAAGAAAAGAAGTCCTAAGTTCCCAGTGGGCCTTGGAGCTGCCCAGCCTGGTGTCCAGTTCCTTAAAAGTGTTGGTCCAGGAAGGTGGGTCAAATTGAGTGTTCTAGATGCACTCACTGCAACCTGTGTTTGTTTTGGCTTTTGCAAGGTAAAACACACACACACACACACACACACACACACACACACACAGAGGGAGGGAGAGAGAGAGAGAGAGAGAGAGAGGGAGAGAGGGAGAGAGAGACTTGCAGCAAGGACAGGCTTTATTGAGATAAAGAGGGTCACTGCCTGGGAAGTGCCAGAAGTAAGGATAGCAGAGAATGAGGAAGCTGGAAACTATTTTTGGATCAGGTCATCCAGTCCCTGATCACTAGTCTGTCTTGCAGTTGTACAAAGTTCCCTATGCTTTTGAAGCTGAGGGCCTTTAGGTCTGGAATGCTACATTCTATAAAAAGGAATTAAGCCAGGCCAGTTAATTAGGAGTATTGATATTTTTTGAAAGGCTAAGAGTGTGGGGAAGGGTCATAACTCATAGGAAGATGTCCTTCAGACTTTTCGTTATAGACTTTATCAAGGACACCTAGTCATCATGTTTGCCTTGACCTTCAGTCCCACCTTTGTAGCACAGAACGTGTCAGTCAGCTTCCCATTACTATAACCAATACCTGAGAGAACCAAGCTGTAGAGAAAAAAGGTATTTTGCCTCATAGTTTTGGAGGTTCCCATCCATGGTTTGTTGGCCCCATTGCCTTTGGGGCCACTGACCAGATAACATATCCTGGCAGAAGCATGAGGTGGAAATGAACTGCTCAACTCAAGCTGGGGAAGCAGAGAAAGCGAGAAGGGGCTGGGGTCCCACAGTCATCTTCATGGATACATCCTCAGTAACCTAAGGACCTCACACTAGTACCCCCATCTTCAAGGCTCCACCATCCCCCTACAATGCCATCCTGGGGACCATATCTGTAACACTCGAATGCCCAGGATCAAGACTGTGATCCTGACGATGGCATTTGGATTTGCAACCTTCAGAACAGAAGGAAAAACAAAAGTTTCCTTGACATTCTACTTTAGCTCCCTAGATAAGGAGCATCTAGTAAAGCTCTATGCTGGCATTGCATAATGTAAATGCATTGGAAAAAGTCTACTGGAAGCAATCAATAGGTTTGACTTTATAACATGTAAAATTTATCTCCGTGATGCTCACTCATGAACAGGATTAGTGGGCAGGCATCAAGCTGGGAAATGTTTGAGATGCGCATTACATCATGGAATAAAAAGATCAATATTCGTAATATATAAAGAGTTCATACAACTTGATGAGAAAAAACATCAAGACTCACAGTAGATACGCAGGTGACGGACAAACAGATCTCCAAAGAGGAAGCGTAAATGGCAAATCAGCATACAATAGGAAGTCTGGCCTCACTGGTTTTGAACAAAATGCAAATTGAAATAGCAGAGCAATATCTTTTCCCCTGTCAAACTAACAGAGATTCTACAATGGTGGACCAAGAATGGGGACAATGAGGCAAAATGTCCTATGCTATTCTGAGGCATAGCCTTTCTGGAAAATGACCTGTCCATTTGCATCAAGTGCCTTAGAATATGCAGATGCACTTTGACCCAGGAGATTGGCTTCTAGAAATGTATCCAGAGGAGGTCATCAGAGATGTGGGACCTCATTCATACACAAGATGTTAGCAGCAGACAATGGCTTTATTTCAGTGGCCAAAGTGCACCAAACTACAAGAGTAGCTAGTAACATGGCTTATTCATTGCACAGAATACAGAGCCATTAAACAGGACATGTGTGAGGAGTTGTTCATGGCATGGGGAGCTCAACGTAGAACATTAATTTAAAAGAACAAGAAAACGTCGCTCTGTATGTTATTTTACCTATATTTTTTAAAATGGAAAGAGATCAGAAGAAAATTTTCTCAATTGTCAGTTCACTTATCTCAGGGCAGTGAGAATACAGGGAACAAGTATTTCCTTTTTAACTACTTTCCCTCATTTTTCCAGAAAGGGTGCTATTTTTCTTCTTAAAATAGAAAAAAAAAATCCTTCATAAGTGTCCTTAGTCCGGATCAATGACTTTATGGGTTTGGCATTATCTTACAACATGTACTCAATCTGTGGAAAAATAACCCAGAAATTATGTAACACATCATATTATCCTTCTCTTTCTGCCCTGGCTGCCAAAGACCTAAGTCCAAATATAGTGCTTCACCAAAGTGAATAATTATCTTGACTTTGTATTGAGTTTCTCTCTACCTCTCTGTATCATTTTTTGCAATTTGTATTTATCCTTTTACTATAGTATCTTTAGTTGGTAATCACCTCTAGGTCTTCTTCTTTTGAATATAATTAGATTTCATTATAGTTCCTACAGATATACATAGAAAATTTTAGAGTCATTGAAAAGGCAGTGGTTTTGATATGTTTTCCAGCACGGAGTCTAAGGGACATGCTAAAGGACCAGTGGTATTGAGAGTGTGCACCCTGTGTGTTGTCACAGGCTTGCAAGGTGTTCACAATGACATGCCTCTGCTAGTTCTTCATTGTTCCTTGCAGAATATAAACCTCAAAGCTACATCCTTTCATGGCTAGTGTGTTATTTCAGAACTGATGTGCTTTGATTGTGCTATCCATGGTATGGCTGAATGACAGATGCCACACAACAAGGAATTCTGTCTCCATTTACTCTGTGAGGCAAAAGTTTATCACAGCCTCAGTCCGGTCCCCCACATGGCTACCCAAAAGCAGAGAGAGAAACAAATGCTTCAGCCGTACCCATAGCACTCATTTTTCCTGAAGAAAACTTAAACAGGTTGTCTACTTTGCACTTTAAGAAAAAATTAGAGTAAAACAAGTTTTCAACTAACTCTAGGTTCACCAGAATGTATACCTTCAATGTAGTTTGTGCACATCAGTAATATCTCATTAAGGCTTTTTTAAAAAAAAAACCGGTTGACCCTGGTGTTCTGTTTATGGATTTCTTCTTTCTCCTAGGCTAAGGTGCTGAAAATCTGCATGCATTTCAGAAAATTTGTTCTGTCAAATGAATTTTCTTATTATACTCCAATACCAGGAAATAAAACCTAAGCTGTACAATAAACCCACACTCTTACAATTTAATATACCCAAACAATGTCTGAAATTAAAAGAAAACCTGCCAGGCTGTCTGACCTTAGACCTTCTATCCTGTTTTTCCAGAGGTGAAAGGGCATGTCATGGTAGCTGAGCAAGACGTGGGGGCCAGACAGGCCTGGCTTTGACTTTGTCTCTCCCACTGATTAGCTCTCCGAGTTTGGCAGTGATGTTGAAATTCTCCAGGCCCCGGTTTCCTCATTTGAAAACCCACACAATAACAACAGGTAATGTGTTCCATGTCTGTGTTATGCCAAGGGGTGGGCTGGGTGCTTCATATCCATGTGGACTCTTTTCACTACCTCATAGAGGTGTGGTCATGGAGCTCCCATGACAAACAAGGAAGCTGAGGCACAGAACAAAGCACAACAACAACCAAAGCAGACAAATGATTTGCTGAAGTTCACACAGCTTGAAGGTGGCAGAACCAATTTCATTTTAGGAGATTTGGCCCTAGAACCTGAGCTTGTCACCACCCTGCCTTGGCTGGAAGCACTGCCCCAGTGGGTTCCCTGACCTTTAGATAACAAGGCACCGGTGCAGTGACTAATCCCCCTTCACCTGTCAGTCCAGACTGTGCCATCCAGCAAAGTCACCCTTCATGACACTCTTTCTATGAGTTGAGTAATGTTCAAGTTCAGCTAAAATTTCCATTTGATATTTCTCTAAAGGGAGTTTTGAAAACTTTATCACATCTGTGATCAGCTCAAATAAAATGCTTTCAAAGATGTACTTTCTAATAATACTTTACATAGCAAAAGAATGAATATTAACTTATATACCAGAGGTGTGATTGATAGATATTATCATCGATTATCTTGATGGGTCCCAAATACCCTCGCAAATTCCTTAGAAGAGTCAGGCTGAGAGGGACCTGACACACACAAAGGAGATGGTCACATGTAGATGGAGCAGTGGTTAGGGAGATGCTGCCATAAGCCGGGGGATGCCTGAGCTGGAAGAGGCAAGAAAGCATTCTCCTGAGTCCTTGTAGGGAGCTTGGTCCTGCTGACATCTTGATTTTGGACATCTGGCTCATAGAAGTGCAAGAGGATGAATTTCTGTTGTTTTAAGCCACCTGGTTTGTGGTGATTTGTGATCACAGTACTAGGAAACTACTGCAGCACCTCATCCCCTAGCAGACTGAGTGTGTTTCTATTTTTGTCGAGGCCGCCACATGTGCTTCTTCAGGTGATAAAGGATTTGTCCAGGCTCTTCTACAAAATGCCCATCATTTAAAAAATAAGTAGGACAGACTAGAAATTAAAGTGTTCAGATCACATTAGGATGTGGATTCTACAGGGTTTTGCCTGTCCATTTTAGGATCTTTGCTCTGAGTACCCAGAGACCTCCCTTTCAACATCTTTTAGAGTGAGGTGCTGAAAGTTGAGCCCCAAACAGCTCCTTATCCCCATTTTACTGATGCAAACCCTGGGAGATTGAATGGCTAACTCATTTGCCCTTTGACTTAGCTGAGAACTGAAAGAACGTTCTGCAAGGACAAGGTTATCCTATGTAATTATGAAATGTATCACTGTAGCCTCAGAAGGAACCTCCAGATGGTCATTTTGTGTATTAATCAGCTTTCTTGTCTCTGAGACATGATACCCGATGCTCACAATTCAGTTTCAGTCCATTCTGGCTCCAAGGTAGAGACATCATGGTGGAAGGGTGCAGTGGACCAAAGCTGCTTAGTTCATGGCAGCTGGGAAGCAGAGCAAGGGAACAGTGCCAGAGCCCAGTGGGTGAGGAACCAAATATAGCAACCAAGGCAACAACTCCAAAACTACCCAGACACGCCCAGGAATGTACTTTACTAATCTGCTTGGCATTTCTTAATCCAGTGAAGTTGATATGACAGATGAACAGTCACAAGAAGAATTCTATTAATTTCATTGTACCCTCAAATATTTCTTGTCTACCACAAGAGGTATCACTGTGACTGGGCAAGTATGAGGGACTCAGAAGGTGTTATAGTCCCAGCCTCTGTCATTATGGGGTTCATTAGGGAGGTGAGCTTTCTGTACCAAAACAAATCAAAGCAAGCCAGGTGTTTGAATGTGACAAATACACACCAGTTTTGAAGGACAGATCACTCCCTGGGAGTCAGAACCTATTGTATGGCCCAGCTTCACCCCTAACACCTCAGTTGTCCCTAGGCGAGGTTTGTCACTTCTGTGGACCTTTAGATTCCTAGCTGCAGAATAATAGGGCACAGGGAGCTCAGTGATTATCAGGGTCCTTTCTGGCTCTAGATGAGATCCCTGCAATTAGAGTGCCTGAGACTGGGCTGGAACATGACCTCCTTGGATCTCTAGTAAATGAGACTACTTCAGAACCCCTGATAGTCAGTTTGAACCTTTCTAAGAACCCCATATGATCCTTTTGCTGGTTCTGGTTATTTGTGAGCTCATCATCCATGACCCCCTTCTTGAGTCCTCAGGGTCATCATATGTTAGGGTTTGGAAGACAACAGCTCCAGCTTCATAGCAAGTTTTAATGTGTGGCTTACCAGCACCTGAGTCCATTTCTGATGAGTTTGAGTGTTTTCCCTCTACATTTACCTTGGTGGAAGACTTGATCAGCAACATCATAGCACATAGCAACTCTGATCTCAGCCAGTCAGACAGTCAAGTCCACTTGCACTTGGAATTTGATACAAGGACAAGGGAAGGGGAAGAAGGAGGAGGGGCTGGTCTTGGTGACAGCTTCTTCCACTCTCCAGATACAGCAAGTTGCACTGAGGTGTCATGTCCACTCTGCAGGCTGTGACACTGATGCAAATAATGCTATGTGCATTAGACTTGAGACATGGGTGAGGGGAAAAATAGGCGTATGAATGACCTTAAATATTAACAAATTGAATTTTATCCTGAAAACAGTAACAGTGGCCAAAAGGAAGTAACATGATCATATTTGCATATTGTAAGGAGTTCCTTTCTCAACTATATTGAAAATAGATCAGAGACAACTTTGGGTTAAATACAGTACATTGTATATGATTATCTGTGTCCCCTCACAAAACACATGGACATGATAATAATAGAATTAAAAAGACATCAACCTATGAGTACAAAGAGAATGGAGAATGGTGAGCAGAGGAAAGATGTCAACTCAGTTTCACAAGATGTCGAGGGGATGAAGAATGACACCTGATCCCTGCACCAGAGACAGCTGGGTCCCTGCTCCTCAGGATGGGAACCGGGAAGGCAAGTTGATCCATGCTGCAGACCCCTCAACCTGAGAAATCAAGGTTCCAGGGCCCCCTGAAGATGTAGACTTGGGGAAGGGATGAAAACAGAAGAATCTGTTGAATTTTTATTGGGAATAATCGCATAAACGTCTAGATGTCCTCTCTTACTGTGTCACACAGTCAACCAGGCTCACCCTAACTCCAGCAGAAGTCCAGAGGTGCATTCTCTGGGTTGAGTCAGAAACATACTCCTGAGTCCAGTATCAGCCCATGCCATACTACGAAGATGAGAGTAAAACCTCCGTACCAAATGGTGAACCCTGGCTTGGCTCCCAGAAGCGGAAACCAGTCCTACACTATCTAGGCAGGAAATTGGAGGGAATGGGAGAGTCCCACTGAGGGAAACTGATCACCTCAAAAGAAAAGACCAGAGTAATCCCAGCATTGGAAATCTCTGAGAGGTCACTGGATCCCTGTCTGGTCACTCTGCCATGGAGCCCCAGGAGACAGTCTGTTCTTCTGCAAAGACAGAGTTTTCAATAAACCCATCCCTCAAATATGAACCCATCCCTCAAATATGAATGACCAACAAAGGATCATCAGCCAAAGGACCATCAGACCATCAGAAATTGAAATGAAAAGGGAGGACAAAAAGGAATTGGAAGGAGACAGAGATGGTGTGGCATGCACGGAAACATGGAGAAATAATAAGACATAAGTCTTGGGTATATGAGAAGTTACTGCACTGGGAACAAGAGCGGCATGTTATAAAAAAGGCACATTCAGAAAACATAATAGAGCTTTTGGAAATAAAAATAAAATAGCAAAACAAAAAGTTCCATAAAATAGTGGCAACATAAATTTGAAATGTCCTAGAAAATAGAATAAAACTTCAATGAAATGGAATAAAATAGGAGGGAAATTCGAGGTCTGGCCCATGAAATCTAAAATGCAGATAAACAAGTATAATAGAAACAAAACAGAAATAAGAGAAAGTGGAAAGAAAAAAGAAATTATCAAAGAAAAATACAAGAAAATACCCAACTCACAGATATGTGTTAGAAAAGACTCGCTGAGTGTCCATCACAGTAGATTTTAAAAGGTCCTCATCAAAATACTATTTCTCCGTAAAAGAAGCAGAGGTCCCTGGAGAAATGGTTGCTTCTAGGGTAGGGGCTGAAAATGTGCAAGGTGGAACGTTGTGTCAAACCAAACAAGAGCTCAGTTATTGGAGTCTGAGTCATGTCCGCAAAATGCAGGAGCCAATTTGAAGAGATTCCTACTGGCTAAAGGTGTGAGAGCCCAGCATCACTTAGAATAATGACAGTGGTGCACCAGATGTGTTTCAAGCCACGAGTCCATAATGATTCTCTTCAAAACAGAACAAGTAATTGACTACCTTTGGAAGATGTTAGGGATGCAACTCATTATTTTGAAAGCTGGCAAATAAGGAAGAATCAAGTGCTAATTTTGTCTTTCCTGTAAAACTGTGGCCGAGGTGACCATACAGTGTCAGGGAGCAAGTTTCTCTCTATGCAAGTATTTCAGCTAAGATATAAGACATGGAAGCAAAGAAGAACTGTGCTGTGTCGAATACCCTAGGAAAAGGAATGATCCAGGCCAAGGTCCCCGACTGTGGCTCATATCACCAACACTACAATGGATGTTTTGTGTCTCCTGAAGGAACTACATGCCACCACCTTCGAGGTCCTACTGCCAAATCCCCTCTCCTGTTGGCACAGGCCAGGCAATAAAAAGCTAGTTGCTCATGGTCCTGGCTGTTTGAGAAGAAGAGAATATTTAAGGCTGAGGCTCAGTTTACATTTAGTGTGAAGATTAGGGATCCAGCATCAAGACTTTAACAGGTGATTGATATAATATTTAATAGGTGATCCAGGACCTCCAAGAGAAAGTTCCAGAATCTCTGCCTGGAAAGAGTGTTGGAGGATGGATCCAGCCATCCATCTGTAAGGGGAGCAGCTCTTCTGCCCTGAGACCACCCTGGGGAAGGCAACTGCCCTTCCCTTCCCTGGCTCTTCCGTGGAGTGGCCATGTGTATGGCTCCTCTTCTGCCCCCGTAGGCTGACACCAAGGCCACACAGGCTCAGGGACATAGCCATGGGTCTCGTGATACTTAGTTTGGTTTTCTGTAAGAACTAACCTTGAACCAGGGCTTGGTTTATGAAGTGATCCCAGGAAGCAGAGCGAAGGAGTGAGCAGGGGAGATGAGGCTTAGTACCAGAGTCAGGGAAGGAATCACTGTGGTGGGTGGCTGGGGCTCAGTCCCACAGGGACCTCTGGGACACTAAGGAACATGCCTTGGTGTCTCCTATCCAGGACCAGAGCCAGAGTGTCTTTCTCCATAGGAGATGGTCACCCTGGAGTCTTGCTGAGCATGCTCTCTGATCAGTTATCATATGCAGACTGGGTGAGCCCAGGTCTCCCATATTGAGTCCATATGAGGCATGGCTCAGAGCAGAACAGGCCCAACCTGTCCCTGTCACTGGGTTTGCAAACACTGCACTAACTTGCCATTGGGGATTTTGTGGGGAGTGAGAGCAGCTGATTGGTGGCACAGGTATTGTGTGTCAGGAGCAGGCAGGGAGGTGGCCAGGGCTGTGCACCCCAGAAAGAAGTGGGGATGCTTGTGCTCAGTGTGCCAGCAGGGATCCAGCCGCTGACCTGGGCTGTCCTCCTAAGTTCAGCATCTTCTGCAGCCGCCTCTTATACAGGGCTAATTCTGCCCCTGGCCTGGAGGCTGTGGTAAAAATGCTGACAGTAGTTGTTAACTCTGGCTGCAAGTTAAGGTCCCCTGGGGAACTTTAAAACTATGGATGCCTCTGTCCACTCTCCAGAGCAAGGAAGGTAATTGGTCTGCATCCTGGCACAGGGAGCTTTAAAAACCTCCCCAGGTGTTTCTAATGAGCAGCCACCATTTATAAGAAAGTTCTGCAACCTTAGGCAGGAGTCCCTGTGGCAAGCAAGTATTAATTTAGCAATCAGGAAGGAATTTCTCACTTCTGTATGAGACCCCACCCACTGACTCGGGGGAAGGAGACCCCAATGGAGGGATGTGGGAGGAGCCCTTGGGCTTGCAGGGCTCTGGGGAAATGAAAGAGACACATAATTGTAATTTATTAGTGATTGATAAAGTTGAAGCTGGCTTCTCAATCCCACCTGACCACAGACCCTGCGTGCCAGCTGTGCCTCTTCCATTCACCAAGCCTCAGCTTCCCAATTTGTAAAATGGGTATAAGCGAACTCATATGAACTGTGTTCCTAGCATGCACAGGGCAGAAATGTGTGTGGCTCTGGCCCCACATCCAGCTGGACTGGGTCCAAGTTGTAAACAGCATAACAAAGAAGTTTTAGTTTTTTTCTGCTGTGCTGGTCAGTCAGAAACCACGTGAGAGAGACATCTGAAGAAACAAACTCAGGAGAGGGATCTCTCTTCTTCCATCACTTCCTGCTTGGCCCTCTCATCCTCAACCACAGAAATTGCTACCTGCAAGCTGGGTAACACCAGACTCTGTCTGAAAGAGTTGGCGTAGTCATTAGGATTCAAGAAAATGAAGCAGTGCCACTTGCTGACTTCACAGGATACCAAGAATGCACTAAGCAGGACTCCCCCAGAGGTGTTTCTAAGAGGCCTATGCAGCAGGAGGTTTGCAGAATTGTTTGCCTGGTTCCCAAGGGCTCAATTTCTGTTTCAGTGTGCATACTGAGTCGTGTTAATTCTCTGGAACCTGACTTGTTACTAACAGCATTGTCCAGACCTTGAGCCAGGACATTACGAGAAGCAGGAGAGCTGCCCTAAGAGAAGGCGGCATGTTTAGGAAGGTCCCTTCTACCTCCGACAGTAGTTCTGTTCTGTAGACCTTTGGAGGTGCCGGGTCCTAACAGAGCATCACAATCTGAAGACTGCTCTACCTGGGGAGCATACTGGTTAGTGCAGATGTCCAGTCCACATGTTCAGAATGAATTCATTTTGGTGTGTTCATGCAGACACACACATGCATGCATGATACCCATGCACATATGACACATGAATGCAAATGTGTGTGTACACAGTGAGAACTTGTACACAGTCATGTATGCATACATGTACTCACATGTACACATAAGCAGATGTGTGCTCACAGAATCTGTAGTCATGCATGCACACTGTACACACTTGCATACATAAGCAGACATGTGTGCACATAAAACCTGTACACCCTCATGCATGACACATACACACATGCACACATAAGCAGTGTGCACCCATGCACACAGATACATGTATATACACTCACACATGCATGGCTACACACAGAGACACACATGACACATCTTCCTTCTGGTGTTTCCTGTCTTAGTGCGGACATCAAGCTGTCTTCTTGTCTTTGCCAAAATATCTGGTGATTCTTTTTATTCCCTTATTTTTCTGTTCTTTTTACCTTTGTCTAAACAGTAGAAAATATTTTTTTCAAGTTACATGGGCTAACAGAATGAGCCCCTGGCGCAAGGAGACAGTAAAAGCCACAACTGTGGATAGGATGAACACTCACACTGCAGGGGTCCCCAAACTCTGTGTGCTCAGGGAAAGCACTGTGTTTATTTTCCTTTTCTCAGGTTCCAAGTGCACTGGTCACTGTAAATGTGGAGGTCTTTCAACTGAAGAAGCATCTGGAGGCTGAGGAACAATATACTGAGCATATAATGTGAAAGTAGAGCTAACTACTTGTATTAGTCAGTGCTTACTAGAGTCAGATGTAGAAGAGTACAGAACATCTATCTGCTCACTGGAGACCCGAAGGATCCAGTCAAGGTCCTGGAGCCCACAGCAGTGTCCAGTGCAAGTCTGCATCAGGGGCCAAAGGATCCATGACTGAAGTCTGAGGGCTTTGCCTGGGAGGGAGGTTAAAGGGTCAGTGCTAGAAGCCAAAGAGTGCGCCGGCAGACCAAAAGGCTGGTGCTGGAAGCTGAAAAATCTGTGCCAAAAACCAAGAGACAGCACTCAAGGTAAAGGTGATGACCAGCTCCTCTGAAGAGAACATCTGAAGCTCTTCCAAGGAAAACCAGCTGAGATCCTTCCCTCCCATTCTCCTGTCAACAATCCTCCCTAAAGTGAGCCTTCCATGCCCAGAACCATACTGACTCAACTCAGCTGGGCGTTCCCCGTTCAAGTTGACAGTTAATCAGTTAACCGCACTGCTGTTAAGAAGTTGATTTTCTGTCTCCCAACTTTTGGGATCCTGCGTGGACCTGAGAATTTGGGAAGCAGCCAACTCTGTCTGCTTGGCTGCTGTCCCTGAAAGGCCACCCTTCATACTGTCTCATAGCCTGTCCTGGAGTAACCTAAGCAGGATAAAGATCTCCTTAGGAAAAAGTATTTGCCGAAGGCTGGGAGGACTGGAAGCCAGTGGGAATCAGTTCCCAGATGTGCTCTGGTAGGACCTGCCGAGGTTCCCTGGAACTGGGCTCTTATCTGCCATCAGGGACATCCCTTGTTTCTAGTTAAAGATATGGGCCTGTGCGTTCGTGCATGGCTCTAATATCAGAGGAGAACAGCACATTTTCAGAGCCTTACCAAGTCTCTGCTGCTGCATACATAGAATGTAGAGGTAGCCCATCCACAGGAACATGCCAGGGTCCTGCCATTGCCCTGCTCCTCGTGGCTGAATCACACAAATAATGGAAAAGTTCCTCCCTACACTAGTTCCATCACAGTAGACAGCTATCTTTGGATTTTGTTTACATCAGTACAGTCTTTTAAAAATCTTTCCTTGCCTCCCTACTCAGTTTCTAGGATGCATGCTGAGTAGAATGGGCGTGAGCCCAGCCTGGCTGCAATCATTGCCATTGCTGCTAGCTGCCTTCAAAGGCAGATTCTGCATCTGCTGGATCCTGCTTTGCCTCTAACAGCTCCTTTCACACCAACAATATCCACTCACTGGCCTTGTTTCCTGAACTTGGCCGCAGCTACCCATAATGCATAGTGTTAATACTGTGTGTTCTGTATGAGTCTTAGGGCTCCAGGCCAGTGCTCAGGGCATCTTCAGCAGGAGCTGAGAAGTTCTCAGATGAGAACGAGGATGTGGTGAAACTGCGACTTCTGGGTGGCACTGTCTTGCCGCTGGGACTTGCCTACAAATGTTCCTTTGCCTCCAAATGACAGAGCTTCCAGTGTTGCTGGCCAGGGCACCACAGCTCACTGCGTGTGAATTTGCTATTGAGTGGGTGGGGATGGCCCGGACCATCCTTCTCTATATCTTTTTTTTCTTGTCGATTACCTTTTTATATTTTTATTATCATATATTGTCTTATGATGCTTCATATATATTATGTAACACAATTTAACTTTTATATCATAGGATTTTTTCTTTTTTTAGTACATGTTTGCAGCACATGTTTATATTCCTTGTGTGGAGTTACTACATGCATATGACACACCTTAATTTTTTTTTCATCTTTTTCCCCCTCTCTTCCCCATTAATCCACTTCCCATTTGAGAGAGATCTCCTAATTCCTATTATCTATCTTTCATATCATGCTCTTTAGTTATAATTTGAGTTTCTCATATGAGAAAAACCATGCAATTTTTAAGCTTGTGTGTCTGATTTACTTCACTTAATATTATGGTCCCATGGTGTATCTGTTTCCCTACAAATGACTCAAGTTTATCTTTTTTATGGGAGAGTGGTACTCCATTGTGTGTAAACACCACATTTTCTTTATCCATTCATCTGCTTGATAGACATATAGTCCACTCCCAAGATTTAGCTATTTTGAATTGTGTTCCTATACACATGGGTATGCATGGATCAGTGTAATAGTCTATATCTTATAGGTAAAAAAGATGAAGCTCTAGATTGGGGTTCTGAGTTCTTACCTACTTCACCTTCCATTGCTTCCTGGCCAGAAGGTCTTAGGCAAGTCCACATCTGTGTGTGTCTGAGAATGGAACTGTAACCTGCCCTGTCCAGGGAATGGGTGCAGGAAGACTGTACAAGCAATGGTGTCTTCTCACACAGATGTCCCGTGTGCACTTCGGAAGACAGTGGGCAGAAGCACAATAGCCTGGCCAGGGAGCACACACATTGTGATTTTCTCAGCTCCATCAAGCAGGGGATGCTTTCTTCCCAGTTGTAAGTTCTTCTCTTTCCCTCTAGGGTTTCCGTCACCTCCCTCTACTGCTAGGAATTTTAAAAGGGAACATAATTCTGCTTTTTAAAAAATTGAAATAATTTCCCCCGGTGGGCTACAATTACCATCAGGCAGAGTTTCACGTCTCCAAAGTTTACTAAATGCAGGCAGAGAGGAGAACTACACTGACAAAAGCAGGCACCTCCAGGATCTCCCACCATGTTCACCTTTCTCTCTCTTACCATCAAGGAAAGAATGATGTGCTGGATTGACCCTAGTGGTCTGCTGCATTTAACTCCTTTTATGTGCAAACATGGCGGTTTCCATGCTTGATCCCACTGAGAAAAGACAGTGACTCTTTAGGTCAGGGTTAGCAAAGGAGTCTTTGCAGCATGGTGCTGTGACCCTCATTTTCATGGGAGAGGGAGACCTGTGGGGTGCAATGCACACACACCCCTGTTATTCTGTTTCTCCCATGTGCAGGAACTGTTGTCCCTTTGTGATTCTGGTTCAGTCCCGGAGAGAGACACATGCTCATGGAGAAGGCAACAGGAATTGGACTTGAATTTATTGTGTCATTTTAATATGCTGCTCCCTTTCCTTGACAATGAGATTCTTAAAGGATTGCCTTCGAAGCCCTGCTCATCTGCTGAATAAATAATTCCCTGGGCCACGGGCTTCATCCATGGCTCTTCCCAAGGGCTGTTAATCTGCACTCCTTAGCGAGCCTGGTACAGCTACACCATCTTTATTTCTGGCTGACCCATAAAAACCATCTTCAGTGTGGCTGATTACAAGCACGTCATTTGATTTCAAGTTATGTCACCCTAAAGCAGGAGAACATCCTCACAATAAATCTCTCATTTGTAGTCCAGAGCTTTAGTGGGAAAGCCTGTGTGCCAGGAGAGGAGAGAGGGGGTGGCTGTGATTCCTTGGGCTGAGGCAGGCAAGGGCAGGGAGGCAGCTGCTGTCCTAGCTATAAGCAGCCACTCTGCAGGGCACACAGAGGACAGAGGCCCGGGGACAGTGTTGCTGTATTTGGTCCTCTCCGACTCCAGCCCCACACTAGCCCTGTCATTTTGCTGTGTGCTGAGACTCAGCTCTGGTTGGGGTTGGGTACTGGAGCCATTCTGTCCACCAGTACCTGTTCTACAGAACTTGGCTAAAGGAACCCCAGTTTTAGGTGGGGCTCACTGAGAAAAGCAAGGATTGGAGCCCAAAAGATGAGGGATCACAAAAGCTTTGCCTCCATTCAGACCCACATAGTGCGGTGTCCAGCAAGGGTCCTTATTTCAGGAAAGAAAACAGCTGGAGGAGGGAACTTGGAAGAGAAGGCAAAGGAGGGAGAAAGAGAAAGAGAGAAAGGGGGAAAAGCAGAGTGGGAGGGAAATACCCTTCTCCCACTTTATTTGAGTGTAAATTAAAGCCAGAAGTTGTATTGTAGGCTTTTAGAAGCCATTGGGAGTTAATGGGGAAATAGGGCATAAAAACGCAGCTGATCTATGTTAGCAGCCCCTCTCCCTGGAGAGGTCCCTGCCCCAGGTGGCGACCACACACACACACACACACACACACACACACACACACACACACAGGTGCACATGTACAGATACACACAGACACAAGCACACACACACATCCACGTGCATGCACATGTTCACCAGGCAGGTGTACACACTCACATGCACACAGACACACATGCACACTCAGACACTCTTATGCATACACATGTGCAGAACTTAGACACACATATGCACACACAGAGGCACATACACTCAGGGGCATACTCAAGCACACGTGGATACCCACACAGACAGTTGCACCCTACTCCATCCTCTCTGCTTTGAGTGTTGACTTTGGAGGTTGTCTTTGACCTGATCAGAGGTGGGGTTTCCAGAGAGTCATACTTTCCTCCCTCTGCCTGTCCTGAAGGCCCTAGCCCAGCCTGATACCTGTGTTGGAGGTAAAAGGATACTCTCAGCTGGCTTTAGGGTCAGGGCAGTAGAGCAGCCTTTTCCCAGGAGGTGAGGGTGACTGGCTGGCTGGGCAGTGGGAAGGGAGCACTGAGAAGTCTAGTGAGAACTGGAGTGTGTCCTTGGCTCAGCCCTTGTGTGTTGTCCCAAGGTCATCGATTATGTGAGCCTGGGTCCTCTGAGAGGCAGACACCAAGGCAGGATGTGTATGCAGGGATTTTATTAGGGAAATGATTGTAAAGAAAGCAAGAGTGTGTAGAAGGTGGGAGAGGTGGAGGACCATCCATCATCTGACCTTGAATGAAGGAGGGCAGTAGAAAGCAAGGTCGTCTGGAAGTGTCATTTGGACAGCTACAGAGGAGGACATTGGGCTGGACCACCAGAGAGTCACTGAGCACTGGTCTCCTGTCATACTCAGTTGCTGGCTAGGGCATCTCATCATGGGGCCATGGATCTCGTCACCCTGTGATCAGTGGGTGAGGCACACATCACCTACTAGAGGACTCACCAGAGCCTCCCTCCCTGGTGTCCTTGAAACTGCCCTGGGGACACAGAAGAGGTAGATGGAACACAGTGTCCTGCTAAGCTGAAACAGGAAAACAACAATTCATTTAAGAAATAGGTCCATTAAAAAAAAAAAGATAAATTCAGTTCAATAATTATTTGCTAACAAGGTGTTTTCTCTGTGTGAATTCAAGGGGATTTCTCTCCACATCCAGCTGGGTGACACATAGGCACAACTGTGACTGGCACTGAGAAATGTCAGGGCCTAAGCTGCGACAGGGAACCTTGAGCTTAGAAGTGAAAAGACTTTCTGGGTGGTGAGCAGAGCTTTCAACATTGCAAAGGATAATAGAATCGTTTTGTGTTGGGGTCTTAAAAGTGAGGCTTGAGTTCCACCATTTTCAGGTAAGTGGCATGACTCTGAGGGAGACTTTGCAGCCCTGGCTCTCCAAGCTGCCTGAGTCATTTCCCAGCCAAGGGTAGTGCTATGTCACAGGAGGGGGAGAAGCAGAGGTCTTCGCACTGAGGCCAAGGAAATACAGTGATGTCGGTGCAAACACAGTGCTCAGCAAACATTCAACTCCAAGGCAGATATTCTGAGTAGGGTGGATGGTCACCTTTCATCATGGTTACAAAGCCAGACACATACTTATAGGGGATCTTAGCAATCAGCCTAATCAACAGTGGAAATTTCCAGCGTTAAAAATGTTAACCGTCAGTCTGTCATCTATCACAAGAAGCAGTGCCTGAACACTTTCAGAGTATTTGGTGTTTTTTTTTTTTTCTATGACTGTCTTTGCATTGGCCTATTGAGCTTGCTCTCCTTATCCACAGCAGAGGACCCCAGGAAGATTTGGATTCTACCACTCTCTTGCCAGTCTCAAGCCCCAGGATTAAGTAAAACAAATCAATGATGGAAGGGAGTTTTTGGTCAGGAGCCTGGGTCTGTCTGCCCTGGGTGGAAGCACACTTGAGTATTACCTCACGGGACCGCAGCTGTGTGGCCTTGGGGATGCCTTGTCAGCCCTTGGTAGTCAGATACGTTATTTAGCGTGTGTTCACTGAAGCCTCTTAAACACAGATTTCTTGCTGTGAGTTGTAGAAAGTATAAATCCATGTGTTTCAAGCTTCAGATACTTTCTGCAAATGGTGGTGGTCTCAATTATCTGCATCTTAAATAGATGGAGTCTAGTTCCATTCTTCACGTAGCTCCATTAAGAGATAGATGCTTTTATCTGGCACAAGGAGCTGTTTCTCTAGGAAACTCTCCACTCAAGATATAAAGGAACATGTCCTTTCTCCACAATGTGGCATCCAAGGTGCTTCTGTTCTATATGAAGCAATATCACCCATGTCTTATTAGTAAACTGATGATAGATGATCCAGTCCTTGTGCATAAAACATTTATGCTTTATTTTCAGAATATAGAGATTGAAACTGGGTCAAATCACAGAGAGCTCTTCTATAAGCTAATGAGCTTACAAAATCCAGATCCCTGGAAATCCTGCTCACAGTGGTTTTAATGAATATTCCACAGGGAAAATGCACCAAGATTTTTTTTGTTTGGAACAGGCAGTGACTAAACTTTGGTCACTTTAGGTAAAATTTCTCCATTATGTGGACTATTAAACTTGCATTTGCATACCTTTGATTTTTTTTTCCATCACAATGGTTGGATTTTCTCTTTGAAAAGGAAGATAAAGGCAAAGCCACCAGCATTTTTCTGGGCCTTTTGGGGGTGGGCTGTGGCCTTTAGTGGGAATGACTCTAAGTAGAGATACCCACTTGTTTTAAAATATAATGTATCCATTGAAAAATTTGAAGTATGATAAGGCAATAAAGTAAGAGACAGCTACCATTGGAAAGACAACTTGTTACTCACAGGTCCCAAGAGGAGAAACACACAGGGCAGCTTCAGAACATCAGGGGACAGAGGAGGGGCTGTAGGAAAGAGCCTTTATTGTGGTTTCTTTGGAAGGAACAGGTAAGGCAGAAGAGACAGGCTCAGAATTGGGGGGCTTGTATAATTTCTGTGAACTCTGAGGTGATGTGGCCATCCTTAGGTTTTTGATACTTGGCCCTGGGTATGTAAGACAGGTGGATAGTGGCCACAGAACAGAGTATGAGAGCAGTAAAGGAGGCTGTGCATGGACTCAGGATTGGTTGGCTTATATCTGAGAAGTGCACCTCACCCTGGGTAAGTTGTTTGTAGTCATAGGAATGGCTGCCCTGGCAGGGGCAGGGACCCAATGGTCAGAAGACCCTCCAGTTGTCAAAGCATCAGAGCACAGAAAATGAAAGAATTGATTAATACACAGCCCCATATGGAAAGCCTGGTGCTGTATCAAACAAGACAGGTAAAGATTTAGGAACTACAGTTGTGTTCACAGAAATCCCCCCAAAATGGGAGGTTTTCATGGGCAGTAAAACCAAGGAACCATAGAACTTTATCTCCCATGGAGGTCAGTGAACCAGGAATCCATTGGTCCCTCTGGTCACTTCATGCTGAGGGCCTGGGAGGATGCTTCGGTGGAAGCAAATGGCTGGACAAGGTGTGAGGGAAAAGGGACAGTGCTTTGAATACATGAAGGGAACAAATTAGAAAACTTCAGCTCAAGAAAGTTTACATTGCAGGAATAACACTTCAGTTGCTGGATAAGATGGAGAAGTTTGAAGAACTCTGGTCTCTGCTGTTGGCATTGGTTAACAAATGACCTTTTGGTGAAAACTTATCATTTGCTCAGAAGCAACATTTAACTTTCCATAATACCTACAATGTCACATGGTATCTACCATGTCCCTCTTCCTCCACATACTTATAAATAGGCTATACAGGTGCCTCTGGGTGGCTATTCGTTCTTGGCTAATTATAAATGGATCTTATAGAGAGGAGTTTACTGATAGAACTCTCTTTTTTCCTAGAAGGGGGCGGTGCCAATTTAATGCCTGATTAGAAAGCCCTGTGTGCACGAGAAGGAAGCAGTTGACTGCAGAGTTGGGTTGGGGGACCCCTCCCTCCTTTTTGGCATCATAAAGCCAGGCCATCTCTTCCTGCTGTAAGGTACTGAACAGCCAAGAGTTATCTTGCCAACAGCCGAGAGTTATCTTTCCTTTGTAAATCTACACATCTTTCAACACATGCTTTTTGATTATTGGATCTAATTACCCAGCTTTAAATTTTGCCAAAATGATTACAAAATGCTGTCTTGTCTGTTTTGGGACAGTCTGCAATGGAGACAGAACAGGCTTTCTAGTCAGGCAAGCCCAGGTTCAGATTCTGCCTGAGCCATGTACTAGCTGGATGCACTTGGGAAACTCACTGAACTTTCCAGAAGCTGAGTGTCCTCTTCCTACTCCAAAGGGTACTGACTGTGTGAGCACCTGTCATCTCACATGTATGTTATTTACTTTTCTACATCAAAAACCCATGCAAAAACATTTTAATGAAACAGACATTTGTTGGCAGCATTTGTAGTCTATACTAAGTGCAATTTCAAGGAGAAATATTTCATGTGGTCTTCATCTGCCCACCATGAATATTAGAAGTCCAGAATGATCTATGTGGCTGGATGTTGTCACCTCTGGGTGCTGAGCACCTGGTCTGTGTTGTGCAGTTAGCATGAGCTCAGAATCTGCATAGCCAATTGTAGAGCTGTTTCTCTGGTACAGGGTGACCTGGCTAGGCCCCCACCATTGGCAGGCACTGATGCATACATTCAGATCTAAAGGTGACTGTTGTTTGCTCATCTGTCCAGTAAGAGACACTGATAGCTTGCTTTATCTGTGTCAGTGGTTATAGGGGAAACATAGAATAGAGAGAAGCGTTGTCCTACTAGCGTGGCTACATCTTCCATCAGAGCAGACACCCATGCTGGCCCCAACAGTGAACATTCATATTCTTGTTTCTTGGGTCTGCATGTGAAACTCTGTACCAAAGACCTACTGGTGTATCCTTCCCACCATGCTGACCTGTAGTTGGTAAGAGTGGTCTGTGGTCTTCCTCAGTCCAAATACATATGCTAGAGACAATGATAGTTAACACTTCAATGAGTGTGTATGGTGTGCTAGATCCCATTCTGATAGCAGCCCAATCAGTAACCTATGAGGTGAGGGGTATGACTATGTCATGCATTGACACAGTAGCACATGTATTTGCCCAGATGTGGTAGCCAAGGCTGTGAGAAGTCCAGTGCGTGGCCCAGGGTCACATCACACAGTTGGGGAGAGGAAGCAGCAGAGATGGGCATTGGCTGAATCCCCAGGAGCCTTCTGTTTGACCTGTGATTCTTCAAAGGCTGGTAATGGTCTCCTCTGATTTCCTGTTAAAAAGCCAAGCAGAGTTTCAGCTCACGGCCATGGTACTGGGTAGCATTAGGGTTCTCTGGTTCATTCTTCTGCACATCACACATAGCTTGAGGAAGAGAAATTGCTCTGCCTGTCCAGAGGGTCCAGCATGCTCCTGTGAACTCATAGGTCCTGGTACTCACAGGGACCCCTCCAAGAGTGCTTATGACTGGACGCCACAGGAGCCACATGGCCAGCAGAAGCCACTAGAACCGAGGACCTGGGAGATCTTATGGCTGTACCTCTCCTCCTACCTACTGCCTCCCACAGGTGGCTGTGTCAATGGCCACTACTATCCAAAGGGCCGCATCCCCTAGCTCAGCTTCTAGGGATAAAGGGACCCTCTCCTCAAGTTTAGTTAGGAAAATCCCAAGAAGGCTCTGATTGGCATCAGCTCCTTTCCCTGGACCAATCAGAGACCCAGGAAGTGAGGGACCATTTTTGACCCAGCATAGGCTCATGTCTACCTCTGACCTATTACTGCAGCCAAGGGAGTGGGCTCATATCGTAGGACACAAGCCTCATTGGATGGCAGGGCAAGAAGAGGAAGGAAGGAAGAGGGAGCAGTCCAGTCCCAAGGGGATGAAGAGCTGGTAGGCAGAAAAGCAGTGATTCATAAACATAGAAAAGCATCCTCAGAGGGTCCCCAGTGGGGCACAAATGGGGCAGAGTGACACAAATTGGATGGAGTGCTCTGCCCACATGAGTAGGAGGCTTGAGTGTTACGCTCTTGGGGAAAAGAGGAGGGATTAGAGGCTGTGGGTGGGGGGGGAGGTGAGGGAGCAGTGCCTCAGCTCTGCCCATTGTCCTCTGTCATGGGGAAGATGGTTTTCAAGATAGCAGACAGAGGTACCAGGGAGCCGCTGTGCTTCACACCTGTGCATCCAGGTCCTGTCCCCAACCTCCACGTCTTTCCACAGGTATCTAGAGCCCTGCAGTCAGCCGTGCTTGCCTGCCATGGCACAATCCCCGAAAATCCTCACCGTCTCTTCACCATGAATGGTGAAGGTGCACTACTGAGCCCATTGCAGGGAAAAGCTATGTTTTCAGGATGGTGTTCTGGATGTGGGTCCAGGGCCTGGGGAGTATGGTATTTCCTTGTGAGGCACTGGCCTTGGTGCACTGTCTTTGCTCCAGGTGTTGAAGCCAGTGGCTTGTGTTTTGGAGACGGTGACTGAGGGAGGAAAGTGAGTGACATTTGTCAAGTCCGCAGGGTCTGGCACTATGCATGCAGACCTCTGAACATAAAAAAGACTGACCAAGTTAGAATAGGCTGGCTTCTTGCCACTCTAGGAAGGCAAAGTGAACTTTGAAGAGAGACCTTCTTTGTGCACTGTTGTGGTTAGATGGGGAGGGTCCCCCAAAGCCTCATGTGCTCAGAGATGACTTCTGGAAGGTGATGGAATTAAGGGGTTTAAGAGCTGAGTTGCTGTTAGGGCTGGGGTCTGGTGTGAAGTGGCAGTACTGGCAGGGTGCATCTCCCTCCTCGGCTCCTCCCTTCCCTCTCTGCTTCCTGGCCACCCTCCTCTGAGCAGCTTTTCTCTGCCCAGGCCCTTCACCCATACCATTCATGTCTGCCACGGAGCCAGCCAACTATGGACTAAAAACTGAGGCCAAAATAAACCTCTCCTACTTAAAGTTGTGGGTCTCGAGTGTTGTGTTCCAGTAATGAGGAAAGAGACTAAGACGCACAGTCATTGTTTCTGAGTGATGTAGAAAGAAGGCCTTGGAGATCTTCAGTCCTGCTCCCCTGACCCACTAGCTGTTTGGGAAATGGCAGGCAGTGTGGACAGCTCTTGACTCCTTAGCCTCTGTGCCGCATACCCCACATGGCAGGCAGTGTGGACAGCTCATGGCTCCTTGGTCTCTGCATCCTGCATCTCCATACAGTGATTTGTAGTGTTCCTCTCATGGTTGCCTGGCATGCTTTAAATCACACCCAGGGACAAGTGCATGGCCAAGGTTGTGGCTTCCATGTTCTCCCCCAAAATGAGGATTGTAGGCCCTCTCCACTTCCTGTTTACCTGCTGTGTGTTTCCCCACTGCTCCATCTACCTGTCCCCAGGCCTGAGCCCCTGTCACATGGTGCCTACTATCATGTTGGTGGCCCTTTTCCTTGTGGAGCAGTGTGTGGTGTCACTGGGCAGTACCCACCAAGATTCAGGCCTCTCACCCCAGCAATGTTCTTCTCCTGCCAAGGCCTTTCAGGAACACGGTACCAAATCATTGTCTTTGTATTTTGTTCAGTATAATTCTTTTTCCTTCTGTAGAAAACACACACTCTAAACAAAAATCATACATTGTGAAAATAGCCTGTCCACCCCCGCCCCCAAGAGACCCTCACAGAGGTAGATTTGGGAGGTTTCTTAGCTCCCAAATGTATTTGTGACACTCTTTTGAATTATTTATATCTTATGTAAGATAAATTTTATTGGCATATGACTCATCAAGGCCCCACAAAACTGACTGTTAGTAATAGCCTGAATTCACCAAGAACAAACCCAAGCTCATTTCCTTCCAGGGACTTCCAAATCTACCATATTCTTTTAACTCCCCATAAGTTATGTTCATGAAGCCAGAACACTGAGGGGGTTTGCTCTGCATATTGGAGGACTTTGAGTCAGAACAAAGAGCCTTTTGGATTCAGGTTTGATTTGGCAAAGATTTGGGCCCTCCGTGCGCACATGGCTAACTACGGGCAATCAGAAGGAGCTGAATTCCATGACTGATGGCATTTTACTCCTTCTGAAAGAGGAAAAAGAATCAGACCTATCCTGGACAATTGGTCTTTGATGAACATGATTTTGGGCACTGAAAACAATGTAGAATTCGCATTTTTCTTCCTAGCTCAGTAAATGTAATTTATTGTAAAGCTCAGAGATACCAAATGTAAATTTAAGAGCAAAGCCATACCTGGTGCTTTACCATCACCATGCTGGTCCATCTGACCATCCATCAGCCCACTGCCTATCCTATCTTTGTGCTCCAGGCCATCCAGGTAGGAAAGCTGCTGGCAAGTGGGGAGAGAGAAGGAGACTTGAATCCAGAGATCTCTGGCATCTCTGATATTGGCAGCACCTTCAAAGTCCAGTGCCACAGAGCTATAGGAAAATAAGAACCTTGCCCCTCCTGGGTTTCCTCAAGGGCAAACTGCTTCGGCATTGTTAATTGAGCTTTTCAACCTTGAGTCAAGACAGAGCCAGCACAATTGCCTTTTCCTTACTTTTCTAACCAGAAGAGATTTGGTTACTTTGAAAAATCCAGAAATAGTTCCTGGAGGGGAGGCCTGGCTGTTATTCATTAAATCATGAGTAGAATCTCAAGAACTAGAGAAAAGTCCAGGGTTGAGGAACAGTGTCATCAGAGGACAGAGCAGGGAGTAGGGCAGTGTCCGGGACTCCCCAAGCCATCTGAGAAGATGACAGGAAGATGAAGATGCCCTTGGGGGATGGTGCTGGTGTGCTGCCACAGAACAGCCTTGGAGGCATTGGGATGAGAACCCACCATAAAGTAATAAACTGCAAATTGACTTTCAGAATGGCTGTACTATTTTGCATTTTCACCAGCAGTAATTAGGATTCCTATTGCTTTACTTCCTTTTCTGCATTTGGGGCTGTCAGTGTTCTGGATTTGGGCTATTCTTATAGGTGTGTCATCATCATCATTATTTTCCTAATGACATATGACATGAAGCATCCTTGCATATGCATATTTGTGATCTGTCATCCTCTTTGGTAAGGTATCTTTTCAGATCTTTGGCCACTTTTAATTAGATCATTTCCTTATTAGGTTTTAAGAGTTCTTTGCATATTTCACTTACTGTTTCAGTAACTGTTATCAGATATGTTTTACAAATATTTTCTCCCAGTCTGTAGTTTGTCTTTTAATTATCTGAGCAGCATCTTTCATAGAGCAAATTTTACTTTTATTGTCTAATGTATAATTTTTAATTTCTTGTCATTTATGTTTTATCTGAAAAGTCATAACTGATTCCAGATCATCCAGATCTTCTCTTATGTTGTGTTTTAGAGGTTTGTAGTTTTGAATTTTATGTGTGATCCATTTTGAGTAAAATTTTGTTAAATGTTCAGTGTCAGTGTTAGTGTTCATTTATTTCTCTGCATGTGGATGTCTAGTTTTCCCAGAACTGTTTATCCAAAAGACTATCAATACTGTCAAAGCTCAGCTGGCTGAATTGGGAGGGACTGCTCAGAGCCCCATTCCTGATTTTTCACCCACCCCTCACTTCCATGGTTACTGCAGCTTTGTAGTAAGTATGAAGGTTCGATATCAGTCCTCTGCCTTTGTTCTTCTCCATATCATGTTGAATATCCTGGGGGGTTGCCTAACCATATAAACTCTGGAATCACTTTGTTCATATCCATGAAATTGGTTGCTGTAATTTTGATTAAGATTGCATTTTATCCACAGTTTAAATCTGGAAGAACTGGTATTTTAACAATATCAAGTCTTCCTCTCCATGAACATGGAATATGTTTTTGTTGGTGGTATTATTCTTCAGTGACTTCTTTCCTCAGACTTTTGTACTTTTTAAATATAGATCTTCTACATGTTTCATTATATTTTGCCTACGTATTTTATCTTTTCTTTTCCTGGTGACAATATAGACAGCATCATGATTTTACTTTCAAATTCTGGTTATGCATTGTTGAGATATATTGTAAAGCAATGACTCTTGTATCTCTAACCTTGTATTTTATAATCTTGTTACAATTGCTTATTAGTTCCAAAAAGGTTTTATTGTTGTTTTTGATTCTTGGCATTTTCTACATAGATGATCATGTTGTCTATGGGAAAAATAGTTCTTTAATTTTTATATGAGTAATTTGTGTTTCTTTTTTTCTAATTTTTAAAAGTAGCTAGAGTTTGATCATTTTTATTAATCTTTTTAAAAGCCAGCTTTTGCCAATTTTTTGTATTTATTTTTCTACTTTCAATTTTATTGATTTTTGCTCTAAGTTTTATTTCTTTTCTTCTTACTCTGAATCTAATTTGCTTATTTAAAAATTTTCCTAATGTGGAAGCTTAAATTATTGATTTTAGATCTTTCTTCTTTGTTGGTAGATGTGTAATGGTATAAATTTCAACGTAGGCACTATTTTCATTGTATCTCATGGTATTTTTATTTTATTGGAGACATTTTTAAACTATAGAAAATTACAGAGATATTTAACATACCAACAGGAACTGACCATATCAGTGACCTTATATTTGCTATCTTGTCATAATAAAAGCCAGTATAACACAACACACAATGCAGACATTGTCCTCTTGATAAAACCAGTCCTAGTGACCCCTCTCCCACCCTAGGCACAGAGATTATCATGAAGGCACTGTGTTTCATTCCAACCCAATGACCTGTGCTGACCTAGCACTTTGGTTATTCCTGCATCAGTACCAGGGGTCTCAGAAAGCTGGAAAGAAGAGCATCAGAGCATCATTATCTTGGAAGATAGTAGAAGCAGAATTCATAGATATCTACTCCAGAAGGCATGGGCATGTATTTATGCACAATGTAGCTCTCTTTGTTTGAGATCTCCTAGAAACAGATCCATACTCAAGGATTCAAGGGTCAATGGTTGATTTGCCAGTGCAAGTCAAGGAGTGGGAATGTGAGACAAAGAAGGGGAGAATGTGGGGGAAAGTTGCATTGTCAAGGAACTTGCCACTGTAGATGACGGAAGCTTAATCCCTCTGGGAACTTGGGTACACATGAGAAATGAGGAAGCAGGATATTCACCCACAACATCCACAGCCGTGGATAAGAGCAGCTCTGGACACCAACTCAGCTGTCAAGACCAGAAAGAGACTGTAGGCAGAGAGGGCCAGGGGCCAGCAGCCAGAAATTTGGCAGGTGTGCCCTAGAATGAATGGTCAAGGTGAGGGGATGTGGGTGGTCCACCCACAAAGAGCATCTGTTAACACTTCTTGTAAGAAGTTCTTTTTCTGAGATTCAACTTAATAAGGCTAGACAAAGAAAAAGACAGTAAGTGCATCACTCCTACTGACTCTGTGACGCGTGCCAGGCCCTCGAGTATCATTCCCTCCTTGCAAGAGCCTACGAGGAAGCTCTGCTCCCTTTATCCTGGTAGTTCAGGTGAGAGTCTCGGGAGTTGAGCACTCAGCAGGAACATTTGCCAGCACTAGAATTCTGACTCACCTGCCTGGGACTCAGGGCTTTAGGAACTGTGGCTTCAGTAACCCTCAAAAACATCCAGGAAGGAAGAAGCTATGATGGCCCAGAATGCATATTTTGTGCCAATTTTTAGAGGGCAGAGTATAATGAGTTCTGGTAGTCTTTTAATTAAACATTGAAAAGTAGAAGAGGTTGAAAGCAAGCTGCCTCAATGGGAAAGCTAATGTTTACAGATTAGAAAACATGTAAAAGTCTGGAAATCAGGTCTCTTATTAGGTATAATATAATTACTGAATTTCCATTTCCTAGCAATAAGGAAAAAGATGTTAATTCTCTATCCATAGATTGCACATAGGCAAGTCATGGATTTGGTCACTGGCTGAAGTCTGTTGCCAAGGGTAATGTCTGGATCTTTGAATGGAAGCAACTGTTCCAGGAAATTGCTCTGTGAAGGATAGGGTTACTCTTTTTTTTTTTTTGTACCAGGGATTGAACTTGGGTCCTTGCATTTGGACAGCAGGCGGCAAAACCACTGAGCTAAATCCCCGGCCCTAGGGTTACTCTTTTCTGCAGGACTCAGGTGACTTGGAGGAACCATTTGACAGTAAATGTTAGAGAGATAATTCTTTGAGGGGTCTTGGCCCATTCTGCCAGAGTATCTGTCCACAGCTTAAACTAACCTGCTAAAAACAGAGAGCTCAGCTTTGCTGCCAGCCAGCTGTAGGAATTTAGACAATTCCACAGAGCCCTAGATTTACAGCGATTTGGGATAAGGTCCTATTCAGCTTTGTTAATTGCACATGGCGGACACATGAATAAATGAGCAATGAAGCCTTTGCCGAAAGCCCTTCATATGTGCCTACAGCACTCATTGTCAGAGGCAACCCACGTCTACCCCTAGCTCCTGCCGCCTAGGCCAAGTCTGGCACTTCACTGCATGAATTGGGTCAGACACAGGGAGCATATAAATCCACCTGTGGGTCCCAAAGAGCTAGAAGGGCAAGCAGAAAGGACCTTATTGGCTCACTTATGGTAACCATAGGTGGAGTACTAGATAAGACCCCAAATTTGAGTGGCTTAACATCATAGAGGTTTATCACTCCTGCAAAGCTCTAGACAGTATCCTACAGGCACCAGTCCACACAGTGACTCAGGAATCCAGGAGCCTTCCAACTCCCCCAGAGAACAGGCTGAGACCACAGAACTTTGCTCCTGCTAAGGAGATGGGGAAAGGGAGATGGTGGAGGATCATGAGAGAGATTTGAAGGGTCAGACCAGAAGGGCTGCATATCATTGCTGCCTGTGCATTATTGGCCAGAACTTAGCCACATGGCCAAACTGCAAGTGACGTGTGTGCCATGGGGCATGGGTTTTGGTGGAACCATAGCTGACTCTGTCTTAACAGTATGACAGCAGAAATGGGGCCACACAGCCATAATGAGGAGGCATGTATTCAAAGATAAAATTTAGTGGCTATAAATATAAATCCAAGCTTCTATAGAAAGCCTTTCTTCAGAAGCATGGGACAGAGATGGGGCTTCAGTGAATCACATATGTAAGTGGCTATGGGCTTTCCTGGATCTGCATTTAATGTACTGAGGGCTTCATGAGTGTTTACCAAGTGCTTTCTGCGTGGCAGGCTCTGTCCTGGGCTTCTGCCTGGATAATCTCAATTCATTGTCACAGCTGCCTTCTGAGGTTTGCATTCTCCTCATCTCATTTTCCAGATAAAGAACCTTAGAGTCAAGGAGATCAAGGTCACGGGGCTTGAATTTAAATCCCCCTTTCTTGTCTGGATTTCATGTCTTCCTAGAGGAAGGACTCCCCTAACCAGGGGAGTCATCTGGTCCCCTCCGCTCCTGCTAAACAGATGTCCTTTAGATGAATGTGGTTAGTTCTCAGTGCCACCCCCAGAAGATGGTGAGGGACAAGCATGATACCAATCCCTGTCCTAGATGGAAAATGGATGCCAGGTGCTGTTTGGCCTGGAGAATGGGCATGTAGGTGGCCACTGCATCTACTGGAAGAAAAAGAGGACCCAATGGACAAGTTTTCAGAGCCCTGAGTGGAGGACTAGGGGCTAAACAGGGACAGCGATAGCAGGCAATGGTCTGTTCAGCAGAGGAAAGACTTTTAAATTCAGAGATGAGAAGGTGACAGGTTCACCATCAGTGGAAGTATATACTCTGGTGCTTGGCGACGTTTGCTGCTGGTGTTTTGAGGGAATTTAAGCTGATCACTGGAAGGAGGTGAGCTGCTCCAGGGTCCATTTGCTTCTCTGCAAACCTGCTGCACCCATGGAAGAGCTTTGTGTCTACATTTGAGACACCTTGGGCAGAAGAGTAGGAAAGTGAGAGTGACAGGAAGAAAAGAGACAGACAGATTATATAGATAGGTAGATAAGATAGATGACATATACATAGATGATAGATAATAAATAGATGATAAAAAGATAGATAGAGCTTACCATTCCACCTCTTTTATCAGTGGCATTGACCCACTCTTGGGGTGGAGGCTCATGCCTTAAACACATCCCCTAGGTGCCACCTCCCCTGGGAATTAAATTCCCTACATAGGCTTTTTGGAGACAAGTTGCAAACCATAGCTCTGTGCAAATCAGCTTGGCCCAGCACTGGCACCACTCTGTGCTCTCTAAATCCTTGGCATTTGCAGGAGAGCAGGTCTTATGGCCACTCACCACTGTTCTGCTCCTGAAGGGAGGAAACCTAATCTTCCTGGATAGCAAAGGGCAGCTAAGCAGCAGTCACTCATACCTCCACCCTCTAGGTGCAGCCCTGGCTTGGACACATTTAGGGACCCACCCATTTTTTTTCAGGATCCTTTGAAAGCAGAGCTGAGAAACAAGGACTTTGACTGGAGTAGTGCATTAGGGAAGGTGTGGCAGGAAGCAGAAAAATCCAGACACCGTATTGAGTGTGTTCGTGCATAGGCAGGAGGGGCTACGTGGCTTTGGTATTGGGTAGAGTGTCCCTAGGCTGCAGGCAGCTCCCTGAACTCCCAGGGCTGGGCAGCTCCTTCAAGGCTTTGGAGAGAACCATAGGCTGGGAGCACTGCAGGGAGGGCAGGGGGCTTTATCTGGGGATGGGGACTGTGTTACCCAGCCATACTGAAATCAAGGGCTGAAGTATGGTAGCCTCTTGGCTGTGGGAGGAATGAGGCTCTGACACACTTTTCTGGGAGGATCGCTCTGATGGTGTCCTAATGAGGGGGCTTGTGTTGGGAACTGGGAAAAGGCCTTAGCCTCTGGCAGAAAAAGGAAAACTCTTAGGTGTCCCCAGCTGCAGGGCCAAGCCTGGGGGAGCCCCCAACCCATCACTTGGGCCCGGAGCCAAGTGATGCCTTGGAGCCTGGCCATTCCATTGGCCAGAGAGTGTCCAACAGAAGAGGAGAACAAGAATATCCTCATGGCCTGCACCTCGGAGCTGTGGGGAAGCAGAGGAAGACCTAGACCCCATGTGTTGTGTGTCCTCTAATCTGATCCCAGCCCCTCCACTGTTCAGCAGGAGGATCCACCCCTGCCTCGAAGGGCTTCCAGTGAGGCAGTGTTCATTCCAGATACTTTTCATATCGAAACTTTTGGAAAGGAACATTAAGTAGAAAATAAGGGGAAATGAAACACCTCTCTTCTTTATTACTTGTATCCATTCACTCATCCATCCATCCATCCATCCATCCAATAGCTCTTGAACACCTTCACTTTTCCCCAAGAAAAGAGATGAAGGGTCTAGAGCTCAAGGCATTCACAGTGTGGGAAAGAGTCAGAATGTCACTTTGGAAAGAACTAACATGGAGCACCCGTCACAGGTACCAGGAGTCAGTGCTGTGGTTGGAAGAGCTGGGTCCCTACAAGTTAGCATGGGGTCCCCCAGGGGAGCAAACTTCAGGGATGAGATGGTGACCCTCCCACTAAGCAGTAGTGCACTTGCTGCCACTATTCAGACTGCAGCCTTGGGCAATGATCAGACCCAAGATGGCACCCAGTATAACATGGGTTACAGCCATGGCCTTATCACCTCTTCTTCCTGCCCTACCACCAGCAATATTCTCTATGTGGCCCCATCTCCCCAACCTGACAGTTGTATGATGTGCTATTTGTAGTGAGAAAGAGAAGGTGGCAAAGGGAGGGAAATGGGGGTGTGGACAGAGCAAACCCTCCCTCTTATCACATTCTGTCTCACACAGTTGTGTCCAGTTCTTGGGGATGGCGGCCACCTTTCTCTTGACACCACAGTTTCCAGAATGTTTTGTGCAGACTTCAGAGGTCTTCCTAAGGCAAACTGGCTTAGGGGACACATGGTATCATACCTTGGTCCAAACTTTCAAAAGGTGCCCTTTGAAGGGCTGCTTCTGGGGGCCCTCCTAGTTTTCCATTTCTTTGACCCAGTGCTGAATACACAGGTGTGTTCATATGGTAAAAATTCATCAAGCCTGCAATTTAGGACTTGTGCACTTTCTTTATATGTGTGTCATACTTCAGTGAAATTTACAAAACCATTAAAGGAATAAGATGATGTATTTTGTAAATACCCCTTTGCCCAGTGTGGCTTGGCAAGGGGAGTGTAGGGCTAAGTTTCAGCACCCAGTTGCCCCTTCAGCCAGGGTCCTTGTGCACTGTACATCCTACACAGCCAAGCATGGTTCCCCTTCCTTAATGTACTGCATGTCTAGGATACTTCTTGCCATGGTGCTCTCTTGCCTGTGGCTGTCCACTTGGTCCATTTCTCCATGGCTCTGAGCCTCTGTTATCCTCTGAGCAGAGCCCACTCTCTATCTTCTTCACTGCTGGTGACAGCTTTGTTGTGTAACTCAGTGAGTGGTGACTGGTGCAGACTCAAGACTTTTGCTATTTGAACAAATCCCCTGCTTTTACCAGAGCACACAGCAGGTTGGGCCACAGTTCCCTGAGGTTGAGACATTTTTGATGGCTCCAAGTGCAAGTGGGCCTAGCAAATTCCAAAAATCACTGAGAGTCTGCATTTTCAGTTGCTGCTGAGTCACTCTGAACTACCTTCTCCTTGACCCCATTCTTTCTGCAGCTGTTTGTGTCTCCAGTCCTCCCTGCACACCTGTCCCAAAAGTGGACATCACAATCTTGGTCATGCAGTTGGCACCTCAGATTGCAGACTGTCAAAAGAGAATCATCTCTGTTTCTGTTTGATCCCACCAGTGGCACTCAGAAAGGCTCTAGACCCCGGAAAGGGAAAGGAGGAAACATTTACCAAAAGCCTCCCCATTCTTACTGGTCTTCTGGATGAGCCTGGGTCTGCCCACAGGTTAGAAAGCAGAACTCTCTCTGTAGTTGTTTTTGGAAACCCTGACTGCCTCTCTACAGCACAAGAACATAATTCTAAAGAAGGCAGGGAAGCATTGCATGCAGGAGATAACACACTTGGCTATGCCCACAGGGACGCCGGCTCTGTCCAGCTACAGCCCACCATTGGGGGAGCCACTTGGAAGAGATGGTACGCTTTATCAAAGACAGGTAGAATCTTTCAAGGCAGGACTACAATTTCTCAAAAGTTCACATCAATGCCTTTAACTCTTTAAGATATTACAGGGATCCATGCATACCTATGTCTATAGCAGCACAATTCAATAGCTAAATCTGAGAAGAGGCCTAGATGTCCATCAGCAGGTGAATGGATAAAGAAAATGTAGTATTTACATACAGTGGAGTACTCTCTGTCATAAAGAAGGATACACTTGAGTCATTTGTAGGAAAATGGATGCACCTTGAAACCATAATGTTAAGTGAAATAAAACAGATACAAAGCTTAACTATTGCATGGTTTCTTTTATATGATAAACCCAAATAAATGAAAGAGTGAAATAAAAGAGATAATAGGAAACAGGGAGATAGATCTTTTGCAAAAGGAAAGGGGACCAAGAGATAGAGGGAAGTAGAGAGTGGGGAACAGATGGAGATGTAAAAAGAATTAGGCTGTTCCATGTACATTTGCCAACTCCCCACAATGAATGTAATCAGTGTGTACTGCAAATGTGGACTAATAAAAATGTTCACCTTGAGACCTACCGTCTGCCCACCAGTGTCCCACTGTTTGGTCTAATGGTCAGAAGTCATCAGTGAGGAAGTTAAAGGAATGGAAAGCAGGTGGCTAATGTGGGGTTTTAAGATATTGAGGGGGTAGTACTGGGCAGAGGACACTTAGAGAGGAGGGGGATGTCAGGATCGGACTCCTCTGGGACCTCACTGAGCAGGGCTGGGGGATAGCCCACGGGAAGCAGTGGACCCTCCTGGAAGGGGCTGCAGTGAGCAGAGCCCCTGAGAGGGGAGCTGTTTGGCCATGTGCCTGGATCTGGCCCCTGAGAAAGGAAGCTGTGTTGCTGGACCCAGGGAACATCCTGTTAACTGCTGGAGTCCTTTGGGAGCCTGACCAAGTTCTGGAGCGCCTTGACTCCCGGCCCCAAAAGACAGGCTGCCAAGTATCCATGGAGATGTGGGGGGCATTGGCAGAGGGGACCCTGGGGACAGACATGTGGGACAGATTTGGCAAGGTTTGCTATACACCCAGGGCTCTGTCATTGCTGTTGCCACGTGATCCCTCCCCTATAACCCTCACCCCATGGACCAGCTCCCCCATAGCATAGCGGGCACATCAAACACAGACAACTCCTGGAGAGGGCTCTGGGGGCCTGAAAGTATTGCCAGCCTGCACTATCCGCCTTAAGAAAAAAAAATATTAAAACGTAACTGAAGGCTTCATTTACTGCAAGCATTTATTTGGGCAAAAGATTGCTAGCACCACTGACAGGACCATTTTTCTACTTTACAAGCTGCTATCTCCAAATTTTAATGAATTGTTCCTTGTAGCCATGGAAGAGCCTGGTGACAGGACCATCTCAGTTAGGGGCACCTGCCACTCTCCTTCATAGCACATCTGCCAGCTGAATGGCAAGAAGATACCACTTTGATAGCCTTGGGAGCCTGTAACCCTCTGTGCTGCCCCTCATAGGTGAGTGGAGATGCCATTGTTGAGTGATGGACATCTGGCTGTGCAGTGGGTGCACTTAAGGTGGTTAAGCAGCTCTTTCATACTGGTCATTCACTTTCTGTTATCCACAGGGATTCCAGGCAGGTAATTCAGTACAGTTAGGTGGAGAGATCTGGTCTTGATTTCAGCTTAGGACTCACAGGGTCCATGGTAGGATCACTGTCGGCCAGAGAGACTACTGTGCTGTGTTTGGGGTACAGCTGCTCTGTTAGGAGCTGGTTGAAAACTGCTTCAAAAATGTCATTATGGCCTTAGGGTGAGAGGGGGTCCTCTACAATAACATGTCTGTACTTGATCCCAACAAACTCAACATTTTTACAAATAATAGGGAATTAGAAAGTCAAGCCATAAAGAACTCTGGTGAAGACATAAAAAGCATAATTATCACATTTGCGAAAGGCTAACAGGTTATAGTAGTAACCTCAAAGTCTAATGAAGAATCAGGACTCTAAACTGTCTCTACAGCCTGCAGGGCAAAGGAGGAAATTTAATTAGGATAAGTGCAAAGCCCCACATGTGAGTTCCACAAACCAACAACCCAGTACAGGTTGGGTGAACTCTAGCTAAATCCTGCTTTCTTTAGAAAATGCCAGTTTGTTTTAGTTTTGTTGATGTTAGTGTGGTCAGATAAAGTTGGGAATCTGCATTTATAGGGATAATTTCTTTCCTGCCTCTTGCTGTGTATAGCCTTTTTGTGCTCTCCTCCTTGAAGACCTGGTCCTCATAGCTCATGCCCTTTCCCAAGCCAGGCATTTCAAGGACAGTGGAGATGCCATCATTGGCTGATCAACATGTGGCTGGGAGGAGAACAGATTCCCCGGGGCACAATGGGGACCCTGTTAGGAAGAGGGAAGTTAGAGGTGGGTGTCTGGTAGCCAGCCGAGTCATCATCCAAGGATGAACAACACCTACAAGACTCTGCTTCTGTGTCATTTTCTCACATAGCCTGCATAGTGTTGGGTTATCAGTGGGTTGGTGGATGTTACAAAGTTCATTTCTGATCATGTGGTTAGGTAGCTGGATAAACCTAAATGGTGGATGGGATGTGAAATTGTGGTAGAAGTTACCAGTGTGTGCCTGTGTCCCTGCAGCCTAATCAAGAGGTCATCAGTGAATACTTCACATGAATTCCCATAACCACCAAATTCTTGTATTTTTCCCCCTCTGGGTGTTCTCTAGCTTTGCCCAGCCTCCACCTAGAGCAGCTCAAAGTGCCTGGGAATTAGCACACCAGGTGCAATCTAAAGCTAGCAAGAGTTAAGAGGATATAAATGCCTGCTTCCTAGCCTCTCCAGGGAACAGTTCTGAGGTGACTGGGCCTCTCTTTCAACATTGCCCCAGAGGGATTGAGCCCTAGCTGCCTTGAAGGAAACAAGTTCTTGAAGGTACCTGGGACTTGCCACCTCCTTGTCCCCTCTTCTCCTACTCCCTCCCTGCCATGTCTGGGGTCACTTGCCAAACCCACACCTTATCTTGGAGTCACTTTCTAGGGGACCCAAATTAATTCAGAAGCTAAAGAATTAGAACTTCTTGATTGGGACACTAAAATGCTAAGTGTCCGCAGAATATATCATTGCTTCCTTAAGTAACATGTATTAAGTACACACAATGTACAAGGGATTAACTCTAGGTTCTTTTTTTTTTTTTTTTTTTGCAGTACTGGGGGTTGAACCCAGGGCCGGCCTATACACTGAGCTACAGCCCCAGTCTTTGTTTCTTCCTCTCTGTCTCTCTCTCTGTCTCTGAGACAGGATCTCACTAAGTTGCTTAGTTGCCCAGGCTGTGCTTGAACATACAATCCTCCTGCCTCAGTCTCCCAGAGTGCTGAGGATACAGGCATGCACCTTCATGCCCAGCTTGTGTTGATCACATTTATGATGTGGATAACCTGTGAGTTTATGGTTTGGAGGAAGGTGAGGGAGGTTCCTCTTCCCTGGGAGGGCTCCAGGCTGCCTGGCTGCCTAGTAGTGAAATCTCCCTGAATCCACTGTTCTGTACTTCTTCCCCATCTATATCTATAAAACTTTTCCTTAACCTTGAAGGGGAGACCCTTTAGAAAAAGACATTTGGAACACACATTGGGTGGACTTTGAAGAAGCATAGATAGCAAAAGAATGACCTTGAATCACAGGAGCAGACATTCACTCTCCTCCTTAATGCTCCCCCATGGCCCGGGATGGCCAGCATTTCAGTGGCCAGGCTGCCTCCCACGAGTCCCTCCGAGGCCACAGCAGCTCAGAGATCCTCTGTCAGCCCATGGCCCACACTCTGGGCTTGGGAAGGACAGGCTGACAGGGGCGTGGGATTGACTGTGAGTGGTGACCTTGAGCCTCAGGGTAGCTTTGACCTGGGAGTTGATGCAACACCCCAGCCACCGCTGGGCATGGAGTGGTCCCGGGGCTGTGTTCCAGAAGACAAAAGATGGTACTGTGACTGAGTTCAGAACCTCTCTGTTAATGTCTTGGGAGCTTAAGTATTAGTGCTTAAGCTTTCCCTTGGGATTAATGTAAGAGTAGATATGTGGCAGCTATGGTTCCTCTGTGAACTTTCTGATGCTATAAAAGGAAACACTGCAAAGGGCATCCAGAAAAATGTTTGAACCCAAGAAAAAAGTGAAAAGAATAATGTAGTGCTCACCAGCATGCAGCTGTAATGGGAAACCTCAATACAGTATCCCCGGGCCATCAACTGTGCAGCCTCATATTTTATTACCGAAGTCTAGCTACAGTGGGGCAAAGTGCAGGAAGATGGGGTTCTGGTTTCAGCTCAGCACTTAATTTGCTGTGTGACCCAGCAAAAGTCACTTTACCTCTCTGGGCCTCAAGAAAGAATTATACTGGGTCATTTTCAAGCTACATTTTTCTTTTTGCATGACACAAATTCAGACTAAAATAAAAATTATTCATGACCTACCTTTTAAAACTCAAAATGAAATTGTTTTATTGAAATCTATGAAAGAGAATATATGAACTGTTTAAATGGTTTTCTGAACAGAAGAACACCAAAGAAAAAAGTCAATACTGGTTTTTAGCCTTGGAGATATTCATAGCCAGGCATATTTGAGAAGTGAGAGAAGAGGGAAAGTTTCCTAAAGTTCCTGGCCCTGTGTGTCTGGCCATCTCGAGAAGCCAGGCAAACCCTAGCACCCTGACAGCCCAAGCTCACTGCACAGGGCACCAAGACCTGTCCTGACTGAATTGAACTGGATGATTAACATACTTTATTTAGTTGAGTTACTTTTAATCAAAAGTATATTCATGACCCTTTTTTTTTTTGCCATATTGGGTATTGAACCCCAGGGTCTCCACACTGTGCTACCTTCCTAGCCTTTTTTATTTTTTGAGATGTCTCACTAAGTCTCTAAGTTGCCCAGGCTGGGCTAAAACTTGCAATCCTCCTGCCTCAGCCTCCTAAAGTGCTGGGACTACAGGCATGCACCACCACACCTGGCTTCCTTTTAAAAGATATGTAGTGTAACTCTGAAAATCTTGGCCAATCTTGTTATTTCATCAGTGTCTCTAGTCTCCATTCACTGTTTTTCTAACACCCTCTATTCTCCCGTCCAAGTCTTCACCAGATAAAACCATCCAGTATTCATAAATTTCTTGTGGTCTTTTGACCCCTAGTATTAGGAACTGGCTCATTGCTGTTCTTCACATCTTCCACTAGTGGAGAGAGTGGGAACTTGGGCAGACTCCTGACACATTTTTCTTTGAAGTCCTGGGTGCATTGGAGACACCATATAAATGTTTATTGATTTTTATTGCACAGACTGTATTGACAAAATGAAATATTAAATAGAATCTTAGTATTGGGTGGAACTTAGAGGGTGGTTATTTCTCTATCCAAACACAGTGCTTTGCTAAATATTTAATAATATGTGGTCAATGAATATTTCTTTTAATATCATCAGTGTGATGTCTCTTTGGAAACTGAATATTGACTTGGGATCTACAGGTGGCCAGGGAGAGACTTGGGGAAACCTTCAGGTGATTTCCTTCCACCAATATCACTCACCTGTCACCCTGGCACACACCCTGACACAACCAAGCCTGAGACAGCAGCAGCTGCCAGGTGAGCCTGTATTCTACACATTCCTCAGCTCCATCACCTCTCAAACCTCATTTATCTGGCTCTGGGTCACCTAGGGGTGTTGTTAGGAGGAAGATTATGACTCAGTACGTCTGGGGTGAACCCAGGGTTCTCCTGGGCGGGCCAGGTGCTGGGGCATGTCCAGAAAGGCTCAGGGACCTCTCAATTAAAAGCAGCAGGGCCAGGACCGGGGTGCAGAATGTAAGGAGCCACCTGGTGGTGCAGGTGTGTGGCCAGTGTGACACCGAGAGCCAATGCCCCCTTGAATTCTGTGACTTCACTGTGTAAGCGGTCCTGGCCCTGGTAGGAAGGTGTTGGACCAAGGACTGGAGTCTTGTTCTTTGCTTGAGTTGTCCTAGAGACCAGTGCCTGGGGGAGCTGTCTCCGGTGCTGTGTAGCCTGGTGTGCAGTAGGCTGCACTGTATAAGAGTGGGCGATTCTTCCCTATGATGTCCCACAGCTGCAGTATCACCCAAAGCCACATTTTCCCCCGGCCTGTAGCCCTGCCCCTAAATGAGCATGATACCTGCAGGTCAGCATCCCTGGACTGTCCCATGGAGCAGTGCACCAGGCCCTGAGCATGACTAAGGCTTCTCACTAGCACCCACAAAGCCAGGGAGGCCACGTTGGGCAGGTGACGAGGGCAGGCATGGAGGATGACTGTCTATACCTGGGGTTTGGAAATCTAATTCAATTGAGTCACTTTCCCTAGGTTTAAATAGGAGATTCTGTCCTCACGTTGCCTGGTCCCTCTCTTTTAGTGTCTTATCCACCTCCTACCTCTTTGCTGCCCCCAGAGCCTGGCCCATCCCCCTGCTCCACAGGGTCAGGGATGTCCCCACAGGGAGAAGTCATGTTGCTGGCCACTCCAGAGCACCCAGGCAGAGGGAGAAAAGCGAGTTTTATCTGTGGTTTATTACTTATTGACTCGGAAAACTGGCAGCTGTTTGGAAACATAAATCTCTCCTCCTTTACTTGATGAAAATTTTTTAAAAGAGGAGAGAAAAGTATGCCTCTGAGAGGAAGGTGACAACTTGAGGGCTCCTTTCTTGGCCCTCTAACGGTTTCCACCTGAGGATGCCTTGCAGGCTTTCCCAGAGGCCAGGGTTCACCTTGCCCTGCATAAGGGGGAAGCTCATCCAGTGTTCCTTCCCCTGAGCTCCAGCCAGGGTCTTCCTGGCAATAACCAGCTCCACGAGGAAGAGAGAATTGAAAGCAGAGGTCCCGTGAGGACTCCTCCTGGTCCCCGAGCCTGAGCATCCTAGGTGGTGGAAGGACCACATTAGCTATGGTTGCAGGCCAGGACATAACCACCCTCCTTCTGGGCCTCGGTTTCAGTGTCAGCATTTGCATTTATGGTAACTTCGTATGGGAGCCTGGACCAGCCCCCATGTGTAGGGCTTTATTCTTGAAACTTTTGCTCAAATCCAGGTATGGGAAGAAATCTGGGAGGGAAAAACAATGTCAATTTCCTTTATTGTGTAGCACTGGGAAGGCCCTGACCAAAGAAATGCTACCTTAGCCTATTTTGTATTGTGATAACAGAATGCCACCAACTGGGAAAGTTATAAATCATAGAAATGTAGTTGACTTGTGGTTCTAGAAGATGGGAAGTCTAGTGGCATGGATCATGGGATGGTGGGAGGGGAAGTGATCTCCCACAAGACAGAGAGGGAGAGCTCGGGACCTTAGCAGTGGTGTGGAGGAATGAGACAAGGAAGGGAAGGCCGGTGGCATGGTCAGCTTTGCCAAACCTGTGACCTATGTAGGCAGCTGAGGCCCAGTCCCACCTAGGACTCCAGAACACAGAGTGGAATGGGCCTCTGACATCTACCTGGGGGTGAGGAGCCAGAGTATTTGTCCACCCACTGCCATCCCTGGCTGAGTGCTAATTCCCAGGCCCTTGGGTTGCTGTGGGCACAGGTAGAGAGGATGCATGCTTACACAGAGAGACAGAGCAAATGCTGACAGTGTTGGAGAAGTGCATGTCACCCTGCCCTGCAGGAACCTAGGGATCAGGGACAGTGCTGCTCCCTCCTCCTCTCTGCTGTCATCTGACCTGTGTTCTTCATGCAGCCTTGAAGCCCAGCTGCAACCCAGCTCTCAGGGTTGCATGTGATCCCAGTGACCTTCTTCCTTGGACCCTCTCCGTTACACACCTTCCTGCATCCTTGCAGGTAACCTCGCCCCTGTGGCTGACTCAGTGCTGTTGATCAAGGTCCCAGTTTCCCATCCTCCAGGCACATGGCAGGGTGACATTCTCACTCTCTTGAACCCACATGTGGTCATAAGGTGTGTTTTTGGCCAAGGAACGGTGAGCAGAAGCAAAGTATGTTGTCCTTTAAGAACCCAAGGGTGACTCATCACACCCTGCATGGTAGCCTGGATCACCATGGAAGCAGGGTTGGGGTGAACCTTTCCAGGGTAATTTTCATGAGCTCATTGCTCCTGCCAGCCCACACTGTTCACACATGCTGCGTGAACACGAGGTCCATGTGTGCCAAGTGAAGCCACCCAGCTTCCTGGGCTAAATCTTTCTGCAGCAGCATGTCACCTGCCCTGGGTGACATAGCATGGGGTGCTGAGTGCAGAGTTACCTGTCTTCAGGTCATCCCATCTCTTGGTACGGCCCCGGCTGGTTGCAGATTTCTCTCCTTCACTCATCACCCTTGCCTCCTCACTGCTGTAGGTTTCTGTTCCTGTGACAGTGTCTGGATTCCTAGCAGACACCTGGGTGTTCCCTAAAATGAGTATGGAGAAATTCTCCAGGCCATGTCTTTTAGCACTGTCCATCTCCTGGAAAAGTCACTCTTGTTAATTTTCAGGCTAACACCTCTTACCATTGCCTTGAAGAGAAAATAGAAAACACCCCCACATAGAGTTGGGATTCTGTGCAAAGCATCCTATTGTTAACTTGAAGGAATCCTGGATGGATTTCCTACACCACCACTGTGGAGACTTGGACCTGGTGAGAAGACAATGAAACTTTCTCTACAGAGGACCACCTGGTTTCCAAGGGCTGCCCCTTTGTTCACTTAGCAGCATATTAGAAACTCTTTTCTTGCCTATATAAAGAGAAGCCTCCCCATCACCTTCAGGAACAGTGTGCTGTTTACCTGCATGGATGTGCTTTCTTGCCCCAGACTTCTCTTAGGAGGCACTTTGGTGATCACAAGTGTATTCTTGTAACCCTCTTTCCTTGAAGCACATTCCTGAAAGTGTGCTCCCTGGTCCGGTAATCCCATATGAGGATCAAGGTGGTGAGATGGGGTGCACAGGGCTGCTCCCCCTCCTTGCCTGGGTGCAGGTGGACACCACATCCTCTCTGTCAGCTCACCTTTTGGTCTTAGAGCAATGCTATCTGCAGGTGTACATTCACAGATTTGTATAGAGAAAGACTCCCAGAATCCCTGCCCTGAAGCTTCTCTGAGCTGTCATTGTGCTTTTCTACTAGCAAATATCAAGGCAAAGGAGATCTGTTCATGTCCCTTCCATGACTTGTTCTAAGACAGCTCCCCAGGTGAGCAGAGTGTGAATGAGAGCTTGTCCCAGGTGAGGGACATAATGAGAGCTGTGGGCTGGACACTATCATGGCTCCTCCAGGACACGAGGGCAGACAGCCCATCTCACAGCACTGGGCATCTGCCAAGGAGCTGCGTTATGCAAGCAGGAGGCATCCTGTGCCACACGTTTAAGCGAGAAATGCAGGAGAAAAGTGGCCTTGTAGAGATAGCCAGGAAACTGGGCTGCAGGGCTGAGAAAGAAATGAGGAAGAGGTGTGAAGCCTCTCCTGGCCGGGTGGGCTCTGTGGGTTGGGAGTTCAGCATGGGCTGTTCTTTCCTGGCAGCTACCTGGCAGTTCTCCTAAAGATTGCTGGAGACAGCCCAGGTAGGGGAGGGAGGGGATCCTGGCATCTGACACCTTTCCTCCTCAGGATGAAAGCCCTGCTGGAAATAGTGGGCTGTTCACATGGAGCCTATGACCTGTGAGATCCACTGTCACAAGGCCTCTAGCAAGTTAATGGTTTTTATTGACCTTTGAAAAGGTCAATAGGTCCTGTAATGAGGTGCCAGGGAAGGTTCTTCAGCTCAGGGGTTGTCAGGGCCCCTGACCAACTCTGGCTGCTGGTAAAGATGCAGAATCTGTGTCTTAGAGCTGGAGGAGCAAGCATCTGGCTGTGCAGCTTTCTTGGGACTTGCTTGTCCTACTGGGGGCTCCTGAGACCCCAAGGTCAAATGTTTATGTACACCCACAAACACATGCATGTGCCCACACGTACACACAAATGCATGCAGTGCCAGTGTGCATGTGTGCTCGTGTGTGTATGTGTGTGTGCCAGATGTGAGCCCATTCATACACAAGCTCACCAAGGCAGGTCCCAGAAGAGCAAAGAAGTTGGCTGGGGGTGGAATGACCATGCGACATCCTGCATCAGCCTGAGCACACCCAGTCAAGTTCTGTGCTCATTCTTTTCCTCCTGGGGGCTGTTTTGTTAGCCCTTACTATCACTCCAATTAACAAAATCAACAGATTCTACATATACCATGCCTTGGTCTCAGGCATTCACAACTCTCCTTTTTATTAAGCCTTCAGATATACTGAGCCCAAGAGAAACAGGAGTGAGTATGTCCATTATACAAATTGAGACACTAAGGCCCACGAGCATACGATGACGCTCTGCTCAGGAGGTCACAGATTCTGCACAGGCAGTGGACCTTCATGTCTCTGTCCCAGCAGTACTCCCCCAAGAACCTTTGGTGGGTCCCTGCAGGTTGCCAGCTGTGCTGTCTGCTAGAACCTTGAGCAGTGGTGGATATACTCTATGCCCACATGCCCAATACATCAGCAGTGGCCACCTGGGGCTGCCCAGCACTGCACCTGAAATATGGCTAGTGTAACTGAGATCCTAATTTTTAAATTTTACTCCTTAAATTTAGATAGCTGCATGTGGCCAGAGGCTACCATATTGGACAGAACCTGAAGCAGGGGCACATTTTACAGAGCAGACAGCTAGCTCTTCTCTGCTCCCTTCCTCCCTAGTTCCATCCTGGTGGCAAAATCGGGACTGTGGAGAGCTGGGGGCCCTGGTCCAGGTGTCATTCATGGTTGTGGCCCTTTATATAAAGTCTAGTCCTCCAAGACAATTTGCCATTTGTAATAAATTATTGCTAGGAGCTTGGGGATAGTTTTTCCCCATTGAAACCCAGAAACACAAGAGACTCACGCAGTTGCATCTATCCACTGCAGTCCAGTCAGTGAGCAATGAGGTTTAGCTATGATACTTCCTGGGAAAGCCTAAGTTGGTGATGAGCCTGTCATGTTATGGGGCTGTGTGTGTGTGTGATGGATGCACACACGAGTCTGCCGTCTTCTAGGAAAACAGGAAATCTTATCTCTGCAGACCAATGTTCAGTCTCCTCCCCACAGCAAATGACATCAGTATTGCTCAGCGTGTTTCCCTTTTGTCACAGATGTCAGAGAATGTACTGGCAGCATCACTGCCGAACTATACTCCGTGGTTCATCTCTGGGATGTAATAGAATCTCACCCTCCTTCCTCTGGGCTAGCATCTCCACTGCTGGAAGCACATTAGCGTCAACGACAAGCTTTAAAAATACAACACTGGGCCCCAGACTCCATCCCAGGACAATGTAGCCAGAATGTCTTGGTGCAGACTAAGAACTGACATCTTCTAAAGCAATCTAGGAAGTTCCATTGTGTCCCCAGCTTGGATCATCACTCTGGGCAGTCTTCCTCCATGTTCTCCCTCTCTGTCTTACTCATATTTGATCTCCTTATAAGCTGACCAAGGTCTCTTTAGAAGTAGACCAGTACCTGGGGATGGTGGTATGCACTTATAATCCCAGCTACTCAGGGCAGACAGGCTGAGGCAGGAAGGTCACAAGTTTTCAGATCAGTCTGGGCAATTTAGCAAGACCCTATCGTGAAAAAAAAAGTCTAAGTATAATACTAAAATAAAAAAATTATTTTGTTCATTAGAGAAAGTACAAATATTTTTAAATGCATTTTCATTATCTGCATAGAGTTTGGCTTTTCCTAAACACAGGAGGCCAAATGATAAATCAGAACAGAATTTCTGTGCAGAGGGGTGGGGGCTGGGGTGTTTGGGCTTGAGCTGAGAGTAAAGCACAAGCTCTGCTCTGAGGAAGCCTCTCCAGCCCCTTCCATTCCCCTGGAAAGGTAATAAAGCATGTGCATTTGCAGAGCAGGAGCAAGTGTCAGAGTGGTCACAATGATGGAAGGCCTGGTTCCCAGGGCTTGGATAATCATGCAGGAGCTCATGAATCCTTAATGCAAGGCCTATATTTAGGCCAGGGTTCTGAGGACAATAGAAGGCTCCACAGAGATGCTGAACTCTTGGTGCCCTAGCTTCTGCAGGACCAAGACCTATTTAAAGCACAACTCGTCTTCTGATGCATGGAGATTCTGCTGAGCATGTGGAGCTCCCACCTGAAATCAGATAAGACCTCCTACCCAAAAAGTGTTTTAAAATTTATTTTAAAATATGATATGGATTTCCCATTACATGTCAGGCATCGACCTCTGAGCTCACATTCTACTTGGGGTAGACAGACAATATATACTAAAACAAATAATCAGAGTAATTACAGGCTGTGACAATTGTGGTGGAAGAAATAATTGGGGTGCATTTGATGTGTTTTTAATCACAGAAGTGACATGAGCTGATTTGCATTTTGAAAGATCACTGGTTGCTAGATGAGAAGATGGATTGTAGCGGGGACAAAGGCAAAAGCCAGGACACCAATAAGAGGCCACTGCAGTGGTCCAGGTGTGACTGTTAATTATGATCTGTCAAGTTGATGGATTAAGAAATGCCTATGGGATTAGTAAAGCACACTTCTGGATGTGTCTGGGTGTGCCATGGAGGTATGACCTTGGATACTATGTTTGGTTCTTGACCCCTTCATCTCTGACATTGTTCCCCTGCTCTGCTTCTCGGCCACCATAAATTAAGCAACATTGCTCCACTATGCCCTTCTGCCATGATGTTCCTGCCTTGGAGCCAACTGACCATGGACTGAGTCCCCCAAACCATGAGCTTAATTAAACTTCTCCTCCTTTAAATCCTGTCAAGTATTATGTCTGTCTGTGGGAAAGCTCACTAATACACCAATGAAGAGGTGGTGATGATGAAGGAGGTGAAAAGTAGAGGGTAGGTTTGCAACATTGGAGAATGACACAAAAGAACTTACTCATGATTTGGAATGAATAGCAGATAGAAAAGCAAGAAAAACTCCACAGTGTGTGGCTCACTGATGGGAAGGAGTCTTATGCATTTCCTGAGAGAGAAGAACAGGTATGGGTGGAACAGATGAGTGTAGGGGAAATACTGTGTGTACTGTTATCTAAATGATCTAAGTGTGCATGTCACCAAAGTATAGATATTCCCAGAGCTCAAGCCTGGAGATGCTCACTTCAGAGACAGATGCTTATAATTGGTGTTGAAAGCTGGGAGCTGACCTGGAAAGCTGGAGAAGTCACTAGAGGTGTCCTCCAAGCCTTCACCATATGGAATCCAGGAGCAGAAGTTCCAGTGAAGATAACTAAGATGGAGTGGCCAGTGGGGCATAACCTAGAAACCAAAGAAAGAGAGAGTTTCAGTGAGGAGGTGGAGGCCACCAAGGAATGCAAGGTCAGAGAAGCCACCTCAGAGCCCCTGGCACCATGCAGCCTATGGTGACCTTAGCAGGAGTGGCTTGAGTGGGAAGCTCAGGGTGGAAGATGGATCAAATGGGTGGAAGAGTAACTGTGATGAAGTCCTGTAATTGGAGCTTTGCAAGTTTGTCTGAAAACCAAGCGCAGACATGGTACGGTAACCAGGTGTCCAACACTGAACAAGAGAGGGAGTTGCTTGTAAGACAGAGATGTTCTGTAGCATCTTTGTTGGCTGATGGAAATGGTGGCATGGAAAGATGGAGTTCTGTGTGTCAAGGAGAGAAGGAAAGACTTGGAGTAAAGTTGGTGGAACTGATCTCTCTTCAAAAATAGCAAGGATGTTCAAAGGGAAGGGAGAACATAGGCGTGGATACTGGGAACCTGGGGAATTGGTGGGGGAAGAGGGGAGCCTGGTTGCACTTATATTTCCCAAACATAAGGCACAGTGATGACCTGAAGAGAAGACATGTTTGAGAGGAGAGAAGAAAGTATGAACCAGTCATCCCAAAGATCACGGGGCAAACTGACTGAGAAAGTGTGGATTCACCACCGAGGGTGGCTGGGGCCTTTTCTGCATATCAGTGGCCTGGTTAAGGTGAGGCTTGCTAGCTTAGGTGTGTCATCTTCTCTGGTCCCACTCATTATTCAGATGTGGCCCAGTGTAGGGGAGTGATTTGGTTTAATCATACTTTGAAGATTGTCTGCATGGCTATTATGCAAGACAGAGAGGTGGAAGGAAGACCGAGCATTTGAAAATAAGTAATTAGGATCAGTAGAGAGATCTAATGGGCAGCCAGGACAGTGGAGAAACAAAATCTGCTTGTCTGTTGATCAGCAAAACAGATGAATCAATAAAAATAAATGTGAGATATATGCCAATGGAATATTACTCAGCCATAAAGAAGAATGAAATCATGTATTTGTAGGAAAATGGATGACTTTGAAATCATGTTACGTGAAATAGGCCAGACACAGAAAGTTAAATATTGCATGAAACCCGAAATATATAGAGAAAGTAAAATTAAGGAGAGGGGGTGGGAAATTGGGAGGCAGACTTTTTGGAGATGAGGAAAAGAATCAGGGGAAGGAGAAGGGAATGAGAGGAGTAAAAGGCTGGAAAATGATCCTGATGTGATACATACATGCACCCATTCCCCAATACAAATGTAACTGTTTAACATCACAAACATACACTAATAAAAAATTTTTTAAAAAGCAAGGTGTTTGGAACCTAGATGTTGCATGCACTGAAATCATGCATTCTAACAAGAGCCACAGCTTAAGAGGGACAGGGAACAAGATCAGTGGGGTAAGCAGGTCAAGGCTCTGGGTGTTTGTGGCACCACGATTATGACAGGGACAGCAAGGAAGAGGCAGGAAATGAGCCTGAGGGTGAAAGTATGCACCTGGCAGGCAGGAGAGAAGGAGGAGGAGGAGGAAGAGAAAGAGGAGGAGAAGGAAGAGGAGGAGGAGGAGGAGGAAGAAAAAAAAGGTTCTGTAGGCCTGAGTGGCATGAACTTCCAAGGACCCAGGAGTTAAAGAAGAAAAGTTGTGACAAAAATCAATAGCTTTCCTCTACACCAACGACAGACTCACTGAGAGAGAAGTAGGGCAGATAATTCCTTTCACAATAGCATCCAAAAAACTGAAATACCTAGGAATCATCCTAACGAGAGAAATCAAAGACCTCTTCTCTGAAAACTATGGCACTCTGAAAAGAGAGATTGAAGATGATATCAGAAAATGGACAGACATCCCCTGCTCCTGGGTAGGAAGGATTAATATAGTGAAAATGGCCATACTTCCAAAACTGCTATATAGATTTAATACAATTCCAATTGAGATCCCAGCAGCATACTTCATAGACCTCGAGAAAACAATCTAAAAATTCATTTGGAGCAAGAAGAGACCCAGAATAGCAAAAGCAATTCTAGGTAACAGAGACATGGCTGGGGGTATCACAATCCCCAACCTGCAACTATACTACAAAGCTACTGTGATAAAAACAGCATGGTACTGGCAAAGAAACAGACTTGAGGACCAGTGGAACAGATTAGAAGATGCAGAAACCACGCCAGACACACTCAGCCATCTCATCTTCGATAAAGGAGCCAAACATCCTCACTGGAGGAAAGATAACCTCTTTAATAAATGGTGCTGGAAAAATTGGGCTTCAACTTGCCAAAGATTAAAACTTGACCTATATCTCCCACCATGCACTAAACTAAAATCAAAATGGATTAAAGATCTAAATATTAAAATAGAAACTCTGAACCAGTTGGAACAGAGGTTAGGTAGAACCCTTGAAGACATCGGTGTAGGAAAAGATTTTATGAACAAAACCTCAGTTGCCCGTGAACTACCACAAACAATCAACAAATGAATCTCTTCTTATTAAAAAGCTTCTGCACAGCAAGATAAACCACCAGCAGTGTGAAGAGACAACCCACAATGTGGGAAAAAATCTTCACCTGCTCTTCCTCAGATAAAGGTCTATTATCTTGAATCTATAAAGAACTTAAAAAGATCAGACCTCCCAAATTTAAAGACCCAATCGAAAAATGGGCATCTGAAATGAACAGACATTTCTCAGACAAAGAAGCAGAAATAGCAAATAAATACATGAAAAAATGTTCAACATCACTGGTCATTCAAGAGATGCAAATGAAAACAATGCTGAGATTCCACTTCACTCCAGAAAGAATGGCTGCTATCATGAAATCAACCAATAACAAATGCTGGCAGGGCTGTGGGGAAAGAGGAACCCTGCTCCACTGCTGGTGGGAGTGTAGACTGGTGCAAGCACTGTGGAAATCAGTACGGAGATACCTCAAAGAACTAGGACTGGAAGTCCCATTTGACCCTGCTATTCCACTGCTGGGGATCTTCCCCAAAGAATTAAAAGAATCATACCACAGTGATATATGTGCACCCATGTTCATAGCACCACAGTTTGTAATAGCTAAAACTTGGAAACAGCCCAAATGCCCATCAACTGGAGACTGGATAAAGAAAATGTGGTTTTTTAATAAAATGGAGTACTACTCAGCCATAAAAAATGAGAAATTAGAGACATTTATAGCTAAATGGATGCACATTGAGGTGATACTCTTAAGTGAAATAAATAGGACACACATGTATAAATACCAAATAGTTTCTCTGGTGTGAGAAACTGAAAGTGTAAATAAGGACAAAATGTATAATAGGTAATGTGAAATAGGAAGAAAAGGGGCAAAGGGGAAGGAAGTGGGAGGGCTAGGGGAAAGGATAGAAGGGAATGGGATTAATATGAGAAAATGGAAAAATAGGAACAAAATCTTTGTAAATAGGGAGGACTGGAGGGGTTGAAGGGAGGGCTGGGCAAGGGTGAAAAATAAGAAGCAAGAGAGAGTACGTAAAGGTGCAAATTTCCAATGATGAATGTCATTCTATTGTATACCTAAAATGTACCAATGATTAGAATGAATAATCGATAATGTAAAATAGGAAGAAAAGGTCCAAAGGGGTAGGGGTCGTGGGAGGGGCAGGGGAAAGGAAAGAAGGGAAAGGAAAAAATGAGGAGAAATGGAAAAAATGGAAATAAAGTCTTTGTAAATAGGGAAGGGTGGAGGGCGTGAAGGGAGGGCTAGGAATGGGGAAAAATAAGAACCAAGATGCATTATATAAAGGTACAATTCCCAATGAGAAATGTAATTGTGTTGTATACCTACAATGTACCAATAAAAGAATTTAATACAAAAAAAAAAGAAGAAAAATTGTGGTAGCAGCAGTGGTCACCTTGGTAACAATGAAAATGATCAGATGGCTTGAGTTTCTTACCTCCTGGGTTTGGAGCCAGGGCTCTGCTCAGTGCAGAGCAGCATCGTGGAGACCATGTGTCCTCTGCTTGAGAGCTTCAGCCTGGCCTCTGCAGCGCTGCTGTTGGAGCCAAGTAGGCAGACCCAGGTCACTCTTGCCCGGTGCCTTTATCTGAGGACGTCAGGTTCCTGAGGTCCAGCCCAGCTCTGCCCCTGTGTGCCTGGGTGAGTTTGCACTTGTGACTCTACCTCAGTTTACAGATTTGTGCAGTAGGGGAGTAAGTGTTCTTGATTCCCTGAGACCACTCTTGTTCTAGTCTTTTGTGACTTTGTGCGTCCATACCATAGCCATTGTCACAGCCCATCCAAGCGCTTCACCGTGGGCCTCTCCCTGCCCAGGCAGACCCCCACCCCTCCATGTGTCGACAACTGGCCAGCTCACCTCAGTGCTACAGGGTGAAGGCTGTACTAGGTGTGCAGGCCTCCCGACTCTGGGGTCCTGGTCTGTGCCTGGGCCCATCCACCCTTTTCTGTCTTGTCTTCCAGGTAGGGATTCAAGCTAGGGGCTGACATTGAACCCACAAAGGTTGGAGCAAGCATCCTTCCTTTCCTGACTGCTCTACAACAACCTATTGCATCTGGATCCAGATCAGAGACCAGGGGCCCCTTGGGATCCCAAGCAGAGATTAGATCTTAGGGACTCCAGGTGTAGGACTTTGGGGCAGACTTTTCTTCTCTGAGGAGGGGAGGATTGAGCCAGAAGGTCAGACTGCACTCCCAAGTGTCAAGACAAGGCTCTTCTCTCTCCTGAGCAGTATTGGCTCAGATCCTAACACCTGGGCTCCATCACAGTCTGGATATGGTGGTGCATATGCAGTGTTAAGGTTGTGCACTGATCTTTGTGCATACACGCATGCATATAAACAGTGTGTGCACACATGTAGACATGACTACTATTGGCTGATGCTGACAATGACAACACAAGGTGGCAGAAAAGAGACACTGGTGAAGAGACCCACCCATTGCCTCTGTGTCCCCTGTGCAGCCCTTGCCCAGGGAGATCTGGGTTCACCTGGGCTTCACCCTACACTGTGTCCGTCACACTGTGAATGTGACCACTGAATGTTCCCAGAAAGTGCCTCCCATAATGTGCCAGTGTGATCGTTATGGCACCAGTTGCCCCTGGGTATCCATGGACAGGTGCACTACAGAGCAGAGGTAAATGCCCCTCTGAGGTTGGGGAGAGGAGATCAGGCTGGCCCTGGCCTTTGCTCTTGTGACTGCTCACTGTTCTTTACAATTGGATCAGCCCTTCATACGATGTTTTGGTCCACAGGGACTTCTGATTAAAAGATGGATTTTCTAATGAACTTTTATTAATCTAGCAATCTGTCTGGATATTGAATTGTCATTTTTTGCTAATGGAGAAAATGGTTTGGTTTATTTTCCAGAATGATGAAAGTCATTCAATTTAATTAAACTGTCTGAGGAGATTTTCTACTTGTCTTACTCCACATGGGCCAGGAGGGAGCTGGCTGCATACAGCCTGTTGCCGCAGCAGCTGTGGTTCTTAAGCCAGGACAGATTTGGTGTTAGCTACCTGTGAAACTTCTAATGTGGTTTCCAGGACCACCAGCACCAGGATGATGTCCATGTTGTATGGTTTCAAGTAACCAAGAAGGTTCCCCAAGTCCCCAGGGGGCACCCCCACGGCCCTGTGCTAGGCATCCAGAGGATGGTGGGGGAGGCTTTTATGTCCCAGTACAAAAAGACAGCACAGTCTTGAACTCTAAAATAGGACAGAACACCCTAAAGGGAAAATTATTAAAAATCCAGAACTATTAAAGAAAATACTAACCACATTTGGCAGAACATTAACAGAATCATTCCTCATGAGCAAGAAGGATTCTACCCCAGTGATACAGGACTGTCTACCAGTGTTGTGCATCATGAGTCTCTGTGGACAAAAACATTACAGGAAAAATGTTTTTAGAGAGATTTTCAACTTTATTTTATATATAGTATTTGTGAGATAAGATGGGATGCTTTTAGCTATGTTTATATTTTGGAATGATTAAATCAAGCTAATTAACATATGCATCATTTCACATACTTGTTTTGCGTATGATGAGAGGACATTTAAGATCTATTCTCAGCAGATTGTCTCAGCAATTTTCAAGTGTACAATATATTATATTAACTGTTATAGTATTATTATTAGGCAGCATAAATTACAATACCTTTTCACTGACTACAGTCACTAGGCTGTAAAATACAGCTTTAGAACTTCTTCCTCCTGAAAATTTTTACCTTGGACCAACATCTCTCCATCTCCCTAACCCAGCCCTGGAGACTACCACTGTAGCTCTGCTTCTGTGAGCTCAACTTTTGAAAAGCTATTTGATATTGAAGGGAAGTGTACCATCTGGTATCAAAAGACTCTCTGACAACAGGGAGTCCTTAACAGAGGTAACCAAAAAATATGTATGCTCTGTAAAACTCACATCTAAGACATTGCATGAATACTGCAACCACTTTCCTTTTCTTTAACATTTTAAAGATCCTGGTGTGTAGCTGTTATGAATAGAAGGATAACCATTATTTGCAGATAATGTGATTGTATACTTATAAAATCATGAGAATCTATAGGTACTATCTTAAAATTAATAATAAAATTTTAAATGATCAAAGAGAAGATAAATGTGGTGGGCCGCCATACCCACCCCCAGCACCAAGGAGCAGAACTGCCCCCAGTGAGAGGAGGAACCTTCCAGGCCACCATGCCAAGGGCCCCAACAAAGAGGAGCAGAGCTGCTCCCACCACCCAGGAGGTGAGCTGCTCAGGTGCCAGTGGCACACATCCCTTGTCCCCCTGAAATGAAAAGTCATGTAAACAAGTCTCAGAACCAGACTTCCAGATCACCTAAAGCAACCCCAAAGGGGTCTACCTCTACCCAAAGGTAGAAAAATCTGATACTCAACCACCTGGACTCCCTGAACTGGTCATAAAGGTGAATCTGGAAAAAATGAAATCAGAAATAATTTCTCAGTTAACAGCAGAGATTGTGCCCATAGTGCAAGACATGATTAATAAACCTAGAAAGGACACAGATAAAAAAAAAAGATGAGCTGAGGAACAAGATGGAATCAGAACATAAGAAACAAATGGAATCCAAAAAACAGATGCAAACAGATTTCCAGGAGATTAAAAACTCCACTGAACATTTAAGCAGCAGAATGAGCCAATGTGTGGACAGAATTTCAGATATAGAATATAAGATTACAATTCATGACCAGGAAAAGAAAAATTGCTTTAAAATTGTAAGGCACTATGAGGAATAAATCCAGGAGCAGCTGGATGATGCAAAGAATAATAACATAAGACTGATCTGACTCAATGAAGAAACATGAGAGAGTGCAGATCACATAAAAAAACTGTTCACAGAAGTAATGGCAGAAAACCTTTGAAGCAGGGTAAAAGAACTTGACATACAGATGACAGAGGCATATAGGACTCCAACTAGCCTTGATCAAAAAAAATCTACACATAATCATATAATTTTAAGATTCCAGAAACCCGACAGAAGAACAAAGTTCTACAAGCACTTAGAGAAAAGAAACAAACCACATACAAAGGAAAGCCCATCAGAATCACAGCACACTTCTCAACACAAACCATCAAGGCAAGAAGAGCTTGAAGTATTGCAAACTCAAAGGAAAAGAGCCTCCAACCCAGATTGATGTACCCTGCAAAACTATCTTTCAAAATTGATGGAGAAATAAGATACTTTCATGACAAAGAGCACCTTAGGAACTTCATGAATACCAAACCAGCACTCCAAAATATTTTAGACAATATCCTAGGAAAAGACAATGAGGATCACAACCCCAACCCAGCATAATGAATCCATCTGGCATGACAAGAAATTAAACACAAAGGGGGAGAATCCAACAAAAAGAAAAAGTCATGACAATGATAAGTCAATATGAACCAGTTATAACCATCAATGTTAATGGTCTCAATTCACCAATCAAAAGAAATAGACTGGCAGAATGAGTCAAGAAGCAAGAACCAACAATATTCTGCATACAAGAAACACATTTAATTCAAAAAGAAACTCACAGAGTGAAAGTTAAAGGGTAGAAAATGAATGCTCTATGTGACAGAAATGCAAAAAAAAGCAGGAGTACTTATCCTCTTCGAAGATCAAGTGAATTTCAAACCAACACTAATTAAAAGAGACAAAGACACCACATCCTTGTAAAGGGAACAATCCAACAGGAAGAGATGACAATCATAAATATCTATGCACCAAACACTAGTGTACTCAACTAAATAAAACAAATACTAACAGACATGAAAAATCATATAAACACTAATACAATAGTAGTGGGGTACCTCAATATCTCAGTGTCACAAATAGATATATCAACTAGACAAAAAATAAGCAACGAAATACTAGAACTCAATCAAACTCTTGAACAAATGAACTTAACAGATGTTTGCAGATTGTTCCACCCCACCAAATCAGAATACACATTCTTTTCAGCTGCACACTGGTCATTCTCCAAAATAGGCCACATACTAACACATAGAATATGTTTAAGTAAGTGCAAAGGAATTGATGTTATCTGCTCTATATTGTCAGACCATAGTGTGATGAAATTGGAGATCAATTAGCAAAAGAAACTGCAAAAATTTTACAAACACATGGAAAGTGAACAACACACTTCTGAATAACCAATGGGTCACAGAGGAAATTAAAGAAGAAATCAGACAGTTCCTTCAATTAAATGACAATGACAATACAACATATCAGAATCTATGGGACACAATGAAAGCAGTCTTATGAGAGAAATTCATAGCAGTGAATATTCACATTAGGAAAACAGAGCAATCTCAATTAAACAACCTGATGCTAAATCTCAAGCTTATAGAAAAAGAAGAGCAGGACAAACCTGGAGCTCATACAAGGGAGAAAATTATAAAGATCAGAGCAGAAATCAATTCAATGGAGACTAAGAGAATAATACAAAAAAAATCAATGAACCCAAGAGTTGGTTCTTCAAAACAATAAACAAAATTGACAAACCCTTAGCCAACCTTATCAGAAAAAGGAAAGAAAAGGCCAAAATCCATGCAATTAGGAATGAAAAGGGTGACATTAAAATATACCCAGCAGAAATCCAGAGGATCATCAATACATACTTTGAGAACCTATATGCCAATAAGAGGGAAAACACAGAAGAAATGGACAGATTCCTAGATATGTATGAATTACCAAAGTTGAATGAAGAAGATCTAAAAATTCTAAACAATACAATATCAGTCAATGAAGTTGAAAACATAATTAAAAACTTGCCAACTAAGAGAAACTCAGGTCCTGATGGCTTCACTGCTGAATTCTACAAGACATTTAGAGAGGAACTACTGCCACTACTGTTTAAACTCTTCAATGAAATTGAAAGGGAAGCAACACTCCCAAATTCATTCCTGGAAGCAAGCATCACTTTGATCCCCAAAGCAGAGAAAGACCCAACTGAAAAAGAGAGCTATAGGCCAATCTCACTAATGAACATAGATGCAAAAATCCTTAATAAGATTCTGGCAAATAGAATGCAGAAGATCACCAAGATCATACACCCTGACCAGGTGGGGTTCATCCCAGGAATGGAGGGATGGTTCAACATATGCAAATTAATAAATGTAATACATTATATTAGTAGAGCCAAGGACAAATACCATATGATCATCTCAATAGATGCAGAAAAAGCATTTGACAAAATCCAACACACATTTATGATAAAAACCCTACAAAAAATTGGAGTAGACAGTCTCTACCTCAATCTGATAAAAGCCATCTATGAAACAGGAACAGCCAATATCATACTAAATGGTCAAAAACTGAAATCCTTCACACTAAAATCAGGAGCAATACAAGGATGTCCACTATCACCACTCCTGTTCAATATAGTTTTGAAAACATTAGCCACAGCAATTAGACAAGAGAAAGAAATGAAAGGAATAAAGATAGGAAATGAAGTCAAATTGTCATTATTTGCAGATGACATGATACTCTATATAGAAGACCCCAAGAATTCCACCAAAAGTCTTCTAGACTTAATAACCAAACTCAGTAAAGTAGCTGGATACAAGGTCAACACATAAAAATCAATAGCTTTCCTCTACACAAATGACAGACTCACTGAGAGAGAAATAGGGCAAACAATTCCTTTCAAAATAGCATCCAAAAACTGAAATACTTAGGAATCAACCTAACAAAAGAAATCAATGACCTCCTCTCTGAAAACGATAGCACTCTGCAAAGAGAGATTGAAGATGATACTAGAAAATGGAAAGATATCCCTTGCTCCTGGGTAGGAAGACTCAACATAGTGAAAATGGCCATACTTCCAAAACTGCTATATAGATTTAATGCAATCCCAATTGAAATCCTAGCAGCATTCTTCATGGACCTTGAGAAAACAATCCAAAAATTCATTTAGAACAAGAAGAGACCTGGAATATTAAAAGCAATTCTAGGCAACAGAAATATGTCAGGGGGTATCACAACCCCCAACTTGAAACTATACTACAAAGCTACTGTGATGAAAACAGCATGATACTGGCAAAGAAACAGACCTGAGGACCAGTGGAATAGATTAGAAGATGCAGAAACAACTCTAGACACACTCAGCCACCTCATCTTCAACAAAGGAGCCAAACACCCTCACTGGAGGAAAGATAGCCTCTTTAATAAATGGTGCTGGAAAAATTGGGTTTCAACTTGCCAATGATTAAACCTAGACCTATATCTCTTACCATGAACTAAACTAAAATCGAAATGGATTAAAGATCTAAATTTAAAACAGAAACACTGAACCAGCTGGAACAGAGGTTAGATAGAACTCTTGAAGACACTGGTGTAGGAAAAGATTTTATGAACAAAACCTCAGTTGCCCATGAACTAACACAAACAGCAACACGTGGGATCTCTTCTTATTGAAAGCTTCTGTACACCAAGATAAACCACCAATAGTGTGAAGAGACAACCCACAATGTGGGAAGAAGTCTTCACCTGGTGTTCCTCAGACAAAGGTCTACAATCTAGAATCTATAAAAAACTTAAACAAATCAGACCTCCCAAATTTAAAGACCCAATCCAAAAGTGGGCATCTGCATTGAACAGACATTTCTCAGACAAAGAGGTAGAAATGGCAAATAAACATATGAAAAAATGTTCAACATCACTGGTCATTCGAGAAATGCAAATGAAAACAAGGCTGAGATTCCACCTCACTCCAGAAAGAATGGCTGCTATCATGAAATCAGCCAGTACTAAATGGTGAAAAACTGAAAGGGCTGTGGGGAAAGAGGAACACTGTTCCACTGCTGGTGGGAGTGCAGAGTGGTGCAACCACTGTGGAAATCAGTATGGAGATACCTCAAAGAACTAGGACTGGAAGTCCCATTTGACCCAGCTATTCCCTTGCTGGGGATCTTCCCCAAAGAATTAAAAGAATCATACCACAGTGATATATGTGGACATATGCTCATAGCAGCACAATGTGTAACAGCTAAAACTGGGAAACAACCCAATTGCTCATCAACTGGAGACTGGATAAAGAAAATGTGTGTGTGGTTTTTTTAAAATAAAATGGAGTACTACTCAGCCATAAAACATGAGAAATTAGAGACATTCATAGCTAAATGGATGCACATTGAGGCAATACTCTAAGTGAAATAAATAGGACACACATATGTAAATACCAAATAGTTTCTCTAGGGTGAGAAACTTAAAGTGTAAATAAGGACTAAAAGGTATAATAGATAATGTGAAATAGGAAGACAAGGGGCAAAGGGGAAGGGGAAGTGGGAGAGGTAGGGGAAAGGAAAGGGAACGGCATTATTATGAGAAAATGAAAAAATGAAACAAAGTCTTTGTAAATGGGGAGGGGTGGAGGGGTTGAAGGGAGGGCAGGGGAAGGGGGAAAAATAAGAACCAAGAGAAATTATATAAAGGTGCAAATTTCCAATGATGAATGTCATTATATTGTATACCTAAAATGTACCAGTAAAATTAATTTTTAAAAAAAAGAAAATATAAATGTACAGGAAACATAACTCTACCCAATAGTGGCTGTGACTAGTTAGAAGATAGACCAAATCCTTGATTTGGATGATAACAATAAGGAAAAAGCTAATAAAGTAGCTAGAATTGAGTGTATCCAGGTGCAAACTATATAAACTAAACTTTTAACAAGTACCTAAATATATATTAAAGTATTTTAATAATTTGATATTCTTGGGTGGAAGATGGTTTACTTATTTTTAAATCAATTTTCCAATTTAATGTAAAAGTCTAGAAGATCTATTTTTAGATTTACCAAAAGACCTGAAAATATTTTGATGAAAAGCAATGAAGGAACATTTTTCCCTACTCCAGACCGAACTGTTCCTTTTGCACTTTTTAAAAACTACCACAGTAAGTGAGGGAGATGAGTGTTGCAAAGAGATGGCTTAAAACTTCAGAGGATCTGAGCTTATCTATAACAAAGAAGTCAGCCTTGTCTGAGGCAGCAAGGATTGTTTAACAAGGCATGTGGGGAAATTGGCAACTTGTTTCGGAGAATTTAAGTTTGACTTTCCACACCACATTACTCCCACTGCTTGGTCAGTCCCTACCGAGCCCTCTTTCTTGCTGGTGTTGTAGCTGGTTATGTCAGTTTACCCAGAGGTTCATTCTGATGAGCCATTGATATTAATCCAAGATGTTGGTGATTAAAAAATAATAAGTCTGAGCTTGCCTAAGGTGCAAATCCTGGACCTGATTAAGACAGAAGAGGAGCCCTGATGATCTTATTTAGCAAATGACTTTATCTACCCACCCCCTAAGCTGAGCAATATAGAACATTGCCTCAAATGTAAAAGAAAAAGCTATAAAACTGCTAAAATACAATATAGGAGAAAATCTAGGTGACCTTGGATTTGGTGATGAGTTTTTAGATGCAACACCAAAAAAACCCATGATTAATGAAGGGAAAGATTGATAAGTTGAGCTTCATTAAAATTAAAAACTTTTGCTCTGTGAAAGACACCATGAAGAGAATAAAAAGAAAATCCACAAAGTGGGAGAAAAATCTTTGCAAAACATGTAACATGAAGGACTGGCACCCAAATACATAGTTGTACCCACAGAGCAAAGTGAACGCTAAGGACAGTTGCTTCAGAGAAGAAGACTGCTATGATGTTTGGTAGGTTATACATATATCTTCAACTTGTGATGGGTTTATTGATAAGTCAAGGAGCATTTACATAAACTCTACATGTTGTCTACACTGTGTAGTAGAAAACCACTTAGACCTGATGAAAGAGTTAAATTACTAATACTGGGTTTTGTGGGTTTTGAAAATGAATGAAACAATGTGGTTATCATTTCACAAGGGACAGCCCATGCTGGAGGATAAGAAACCCTGCAGAGAAGTGGAACTCACAGGTCCCTGAATATTTCCTCTCCCCTTAGAAGGCCTTCGGGAATCTCATCCGTGCTGCCAGTGAGGAGTCCAGCCATTCCTATTTGTTGCCATCTGTCATCTTGATTATTTCTAGTGATTTCATTTAGTGATCTGAATCCAGAGATTGTCCATCAAAGTCAGGAGCCAGGGGTGACCTTGTATCCCTGCTTCTGACATTGACAAATGGCATGCCCCTCCCCCACCCTCTGGGAGAAATGAAGCACAGGCTTGGGCCTTATTGATTCCCCAGAACAACGGAAGTGTCCTTGGGGCTCTGTTTTTATGTCAGAAGTGGCCTTCCGACCTGAGTCTGGGCTGTAAATCAGCTGACAAAATGTTCCACTGCTGTCGTTCTCAGCGTGGCCCTTTGTGCTGTAGAGTTTTCTTATGTTTGACATGGAGAATATTCTTGGGGTTCAGCTACATCCTCTTGTTGGTGGGGGAAGGAGGCTTTTCCAAACTTTAACCTCAAAGATGTTTTCTGCACAGGGAACAAAAGAACTACTGGCTTGGATTGCTGGTGGCTTGGCTGATCCAGCTCAGAAAGCTGCAGCATGTCCCCTAGATGACCAGGCCCAGTGACATTTCCACCCACAGGAGTCTGGACCTGAGGTCACACTCAAGCAGTGAGCCAACCAAGAGCTTTTATGCTCTGAGAGAACTGTGCCTGAGGGGTAATTCAGGTTCACTGCCCATTAAACTCTGCCCAGCACTTCCCCATTACAGTCCTCTCCTATCCTTCCTCTTTGCTTTCTGTGATTTCAGTTACACACTGTCACATGGAGAATTTCAGAAATAAACAATTCATAAGATTTACACTGAACTCCATTTGAGTGTCCTGAGGCAGTCTGTGCCATTGCTCTGTGCCCCACCTGGGAGGTGAATTGTCCCTCAGTCTGCATATCCATGCAGTGTATCCTCCCACTGAGTCACGTAGCTGCCATCATGGTTAACAAACTGACTGTTGCAGTGTCATGGTGTCTCGGTTCAAGTGTCACTTATTTTTTACTTAACAGTGACCTCAAAGCCCATGAGTAGTGTTGCTGGCAGTTCAGATATTCAAAAGAGAGCTGGGATGTAGTTCCTGTAAGGAAAAAAGGGGAAGTAGAATATTTTGAGAGAAAAAATGCCAGTTACGTGACTTCATTACAGTACATTGCTATATATTTATGACTAGTAATTGTTACTCTCTTACTATTCCAATTATAAATTAAACTTGATCATAGGTGTGTGTGTGTGTTTTTGTGTATATGTGTGTAAGAGAACAGTGTCTGCCCTTGTTGTTTTTGCTACTTTGTGTGCACCATGTTGTCTCTCCTCTGCAATGCCTGTTTGCCATCCCTGCCTTGGAGCCAGCTGATTATGGACTGAAACCTCTGCAAACTGTGAGCCAAATAAACCTTTCTGTCTTTAAAAAAAAGAGAGAGAGAGAGAACAGTGTCTGTAGGGTTCAGTCCCACCCATGGTGGTGGAGACTTCTGTACCTGACCAGCAGCTGTGAATCAAGAGTACTTAGAGGTATTCAGTATCTCAAGTTCATGTGCATCCCCCAACACAGCCCAGCCTCTGGCACCTCATCTCCCAGGGTCATCAGCTCCTGTTATGAATGGTCGGCCTCACTGGCCAGGGCCAGGTCTCCTTGGGGTACAGAATGTCTTTCCTCTCCTAGAAGCCTCCCTGCGGTCTTCCAGTGGCCTCAGTCTTTGAGAATGGTCTCTTCTCCAGGCTGCTACCCTCAGGTCAAACAATAAAATATCCGGAAAGTCACAGCATGGGTTGCCTGAGACTTCTGTGACTGTGGCATAGGCATGTGCAGCCTCTGCTCTGAATCTGCATTGTCATTGTCTCAGCTCCTTTGTCAGGCGTGGCACCTGAGCCCAGCAGATCTACAGGTGACTTTCTGTGCCCTTCACTTAGTTAGCAAGCTTTGCGATTGCTCTGCATCTGTGTTAAGGGGACAGCAGCATCCCTGGGCTTTCCTGACTCTCTCTGGGTGACTCATACAGCTCTTGAGTCCTCCTTCTCACAGTGCAGGAAGAGGACTGTGCTGCTCCTCTCTTACCTGTGGGGTCTGGGCCTGGGAGTGGGTGTTAGTTGCTGCAAAGTGGCTGTGAGGGTGCATGAAGTATGTTGAAAGGGATATTAAACTGATGAGAACAGATATTTATTGAGTGATTACTGCATGCCAGATCTGGTTTTAGCACTTCACTTAGTGTCATGGTGTTTAGTGTTACACCTGGCCTCTATGATGTCTATGAGACCATAGCCACCATTTTGATAAGGAAATCAAGGAATTGCTAGCCTAAGGTTATCCACTTGGTATGTGATGAGCTCCAAGTGGGATTCCAGGAGCCCTGGATTTAGATCTGCCTAAAATTCCATCCTGTGGACTGGAGAAGAATCTGATAGGGATGGATAAGGAGTAGCTGGAGAGCAGAAATCCAAGTCTAAGATGTGGAGCATTCAGGGTCAGGAAATTCCAGAACAATGCAATTTCCTGGTTGGGTGTCTGGAGACATGGTGCCACTCCAAATCCCTGGGAAGGATACAGGACAAGAGCCCATCAGGGCCTGCTAGGTAGGGAGACAAAGTGAGTCTGTTTAGGGACACGTGGAGTCGGTTGGTGGTGAGACAGCTGGGGAAAGTACTCAGGGCACTCCCTGGAGATGTCTGGAAGGTTCAGCCAGCATTTCCCTCCACTGTGGGAGGCTGCTGAGCATTCTGGGGAGTCTTCTCCAACCTCTCTGGAGTGGGTGCTGGGCCGCTGCCTGGCTGTGCCCAGAGCTTCTCTTTCAACCTCTAGGTGCATAATCTTGCTTCTGGACGCAGTGGACACCTCCTCTGGAAAGCCACAGGGTTTCCAAAGTGCACTTGGACAAACTGTCCTCTCACCCCCTCCCCAGCCCTGCCCTCCCCCTCACCGTGCCCACTCCCTGCACACACACTTCCCTCCTGCTCGGTGGGCAAGCACTTCTTCCTCTCACCTGGACTCTGCTGCAGGCACATTGCTTGAGTCTCCATTTCTCTCCCCGCTTAGCAGCCAAAGGATAGTTCACAAGCTCAATTTGATTATGCATCCTCTAACTCAAATGGCAAGAATGGCTTCTCACACTCCTTCTTCCATTGCATGAACACCATGCTGACATCTCCCTATACCTCAGCTTCTCTGGGGTTTCCCCCTCCCAGGAAGTCTGCCTCCAATTACTCTTCCTTCATTTCTACTCCTCCCACCACCCCACCAGGCCAGGGGTGTCACAGTGCTCCTTATATGGGCTCTGGGAATCCCAGAGAGCCTCTTATTGTGCTCATCACTGTCGAGACTTTACATTCATTAGTGAAATTAAATCATCAGTTGCTCCTCAGTACGTAGTAATCTCTCTGCATGCCTAGTGTTTAGCAATCGGGAGGCAAATACAGGTGCTCAACAAATGCTGTCTATCTGGATGATTGGATGGAGAAGCAAAGCAAGCCTGAAAGGGCCTCACTTTCTTTCCCATTTGATGATTGGTCTTGGATCTGACATTGGGAATGTCAGAGCTCCAGGAAGGACTGAAGGCATAGTTTAAAGACACCCCAAGCAATAGAGGCTCGGCTAATGGGAGACTTAAACCAGTGTGCCCTAAATTCAATTGCAGAGTTTAAGATTCAATGTGAATCCCAGCTTAGAAGATAGGAAAGGTGCTGAGCCACAGAAGTGTGCCTAGCATTGCTGTGGTCTTCCTGCCAGCCCAGCTTGGCAGAGCTCACGATCCCTGTTTCCACTGCAGGGATCTTGGCTCTGTGGTGATAAATAACCTACTAATGATTAGCTTGTTCAGTCTAATTAATGACTGCTGAAGCCAGGCAAACCAGGGCCAGTGATCAGTTCTGATTCATTGATCAAACCATCCCTCTGATTACAGACACCAGAAGGCAGTGAGCCACTTGATCACTAGTGCTTCTCCCCCTGCCCACCTCATGGAGGTTGACATTTAGCCAGCATTAGCTCTTTGGCAGAGTTTTGGCTGAGCTTGGCTTTCCACAACAGTGAATAAAGGGAACCCCTTAAAAGAAAGTTCTTTGGAATTGAAACAAATTGAAATTAAATTTGGGCAACAACCAGCCTGGAACACCGGGCGTGGAATTTGACTGTCACATTTTGGGGCTTGTAAGGTTGTGAGTAGTGTGTATGTATATGTGTGTGTGTTAACCAAACCTAAATTTAGGATTTAGAATATTTGGCAAGATTTTTAGGGTAGGTGATATTTTTGTCAAGGATACCAGCTATTTTTCTTGCCCTGAGATTAAATGATGTTTTAGGTGCACACAGGAGCTGTCCTCTTTCCTGTGGACACCAGAGTCATTTCAGGAGAGAAGCTGGCAGGTCTACATCACCAGGAGGCTCAGCCAAGAGCCCCAAGGACTGGGCTTATGTGACCATTGTTTGGGGAGCTGTGAGAGACTGCCATGCTCATAGGCTGGCTTTTCCAAACTGCAAGACGAAGTTGGGTCCACACTGGGAGCACTGGTTTCTAGCTTTCTTCATAGGGCAAAGAGAAGTCTCAGAGTATCATGGGGAACTAAAAGCAAATTCTGTGATGGGCCTGAATATTTGAGAGAGAGGTTTCCTGGGAATGGATGCCCGGCTCGTGTTTAAAGTTTAGCTGGAAATAAAATGACATTAAAACATATACAAGAAAAAGATGGAATCACTGTATAACCCTGCAATTCTAGTTTAGGCTGTCTGTCCAAAAGAATCAAAATCGGGGTGTTTGCTTGCAATGTTCATGACAGCCTCCTTCCCAGTAGGAAGAGGTGAAAGCAAGCCAACTGTGTATCGACAGGTGAATGGACATCGACATCAATAGTAGATATACCCACAATGTGGTATATCTACTCAAGGAATAGTTTTCAGCCTGAAAAAGGAAAGAACTGGGGTTCTAGAACCTCATAACCTTGAGGACATTATGCTCAGTGAAAGACCCAGTTACAAAAAGACCAATACTGTATGATTCATTTGTATGAGGTTTCTAGGGTAGTAAAATTCATAAAGACAGAAAGTAAAATGGGGGTTTCTAGGGGCTCAGGGGGTGGGAATGGAGAGCTGTTGTTTAATGGGAAAAGGCTTTCAACAGTCCAAGATGAACAAGTTCTGGATGATAATCACACAGACAGGGTGAATAGACTTAACATTACTGAACTGTACATTTTAAAATGGTGATTAAGGTAGAAATTTTTGGGTTATGTATACGTTAGCACAACTAAAAAGGAAAATATTTAAAGATAAACCTTAAAAAGTACAGAATGATACTCAGTCACATCAATTATTAGCAGAAGTACAAATTAAAGCTACATTGGGCACCATTTTTCCTGTACCAGTGGCAAAGCTTATAAAGTTACATAATTCAGTGTGTTGGCAAAAATCTTGCACTGCCAGTGGTTGAAAGAAAAAAATTGGATAAGCCCTTTGGATGGGACAGGTGGAACATCTGTAGCCCAGAAAAAATTGACAGCTGCAGTCAAACACAGGCACACCAGGAATATTGTTTAAAATGACCATCAGGCTATGCATATCATGTTTATATTAAACATAAATGAGTTTTGTGTTTAGACTTAGTTGTTTCCCCAACATATCTCATTACATATATGCAAATATTCTAAAATTCAGGAAAATGTAAAATTCGAAACACTTCCAGTTCCAAGCTTTTTGAAAAAAAGGATATCAACATAAATTTAATTTCCATGAAAATCTTTAAAATATGTACAATTAGCCATCAATTACCCATCAATTTCCCTGTCAGGAGGTTACCCTCTAAATATTCTTGTCCAGGTATACAAAGATTCATGCAGAGGATCGGTTGCAGCCCAGCCTGCAGAGCACGTGACAAGCAGCAGGCTAGAAGTCCAACCCCCATCCCCGGGGCAGTGGTTCAATGAGTCAACCTTACACTCGGCCAGTGCACCAGGCGGCTAGATTCATGGGCCCATGTGCAGAGATTTGGGAGATGTGTCAAGTGAAAGTAGCAGCATACAATCCACTGAGTTTAATTAGCTGCCATCTGTGTAAAAAGAAAGGCGGCAGTATGTAGGCCTAAGTGCTTGATATGCATAGGGACACACTCAGGAGACTGAGCAGCCTGCCTGTATCTGGGCCAGGACTGGGTGATGGGGACACCATGCCTTCATCCCTTCAAGGACTACATTTCAAAAGCATGTGTCATTTATTCTGAATAAATACATGCTACTCAAATACACAAACACTTTTGTAGCTCTGGCTGTGATGACAAGCCAGCAACATCAGCCTCCCAGCTACCTGGAGGACTTTCTGATCCACAGCTCTAAAGAGCCAAACCATCCAGCTTCACCAGCTTCCAGATGACACCTGCCCCATCCATCTTCCCCACATTGCTGAAATCTCAACAGAGAGGAAGCAAGCAACCTGCCCCTAGAAGAGAAAGCCCTCTCAAGGAGACAGAGAGGGAGCCCCTCCATGCAGCTGGCACAAGCACTATCTTCCACTCCCTTGTCCCTAAACTTGGGTGCCTTTCACTTGGGGTGGGGGTTATCCCAGGTCATGCGCTATTGAAGACCTTGAATGATATCCTCTGTGGACATTGTTACCTGTGATGAGTCTGGTGCACGCTATCAGGGATGGCTGCAGTATGGGTGTGGGCTGTGGGCAGGTGGAAGAGGTACCGCTCTGTTCCAGGGTGCTGCCCTAGGTTCACTCCCCACCACCTGCCCCCTGCTTCCCTAGCATATCCTTGCCAACCTACAGAAGGAGATTCTCCCCACTAGGCCATGGCACTAATTGGGAGAAGAAATTGTTTTTATTAGTGCAGATTAGTAATACAGAACAGTGAGATTTGTTTTGGTGTATTGGTACATGCATGTAATGTATTTTATTTTCATCCCTGTTACCCCCTTCTGTCTCCTTCCACATCCCCTTTCCCTATCCCTAAAAGTTTACCTTTTAGTTTCCTGTCATGTCTTATTTATTTTTTAATTTATTCATTTGTTATGTGTGGATATAAGAGGAAACATGTACTAACTTTCTGAGACTGGCTTATTTCATTTAACACAATGGTCTTCAATTCCATCCATGTTCCTCAGAATGGTGATTTAGTTATTTATTGCTGAATGATATTTCATTGTATATATATAACATCTTCTATATCCATTCTCTTGTTGATGGGCGTCTAGGCTATTTCCACAGCTTAGCTATTGTGAATTATATTATTATAAAGATGGGTGTTCATGATCACTACCATTTACTGTCTAATTCTTTGGAGATTATACCAAGAAGTGGTAGAGTTGGATCAAATGGAATTTCTAGTTTTAGTTTTTTGAGGAACCTCCATACTGATTTCCATAGTGGTCATACTAGTTTACATTCCCACCAACAATGTAGAAGGGCTCCTTTTTTCACCACATCCTCACCAACATTTGTTGTTTTCTGTATTCTTGATGACAGCCATTCTGACTGGTGTGAGATGGGATCACAGCGTAGCTTTGATTTGCATTTCCCTAATTGCTAAAGATATTGAACATTTTTTAAATACGCTCATTGGTCTTTTGTAGTTCTTTTGAGAAGTATCTATTGAATTTATTTGCTATGATTTCTTTATTTGTTGGGGGATATTTAAGTTCTTTATATATTCTAGATACTAATCCTCTTTCAGGAGAGTAGCTACCACAGATTTCTCTCACATTCTGTATGTTGTCTCTTCACTCTGTTGGTTGTTTCCTTTGCTGCGTCAAAACTTTTTTATTTGATATAGTCTTATTTGTTGATTCTTTATATTATTTCTAAGCTATTGGGGTCACATTAGGAAGTTTTTGCCTGTTCTTATGGCTTCAAGTTTTCCTTGGACAATTTCAGTTTCCATTCTTCTGTTTAGGTCTTTGATCCATTTTGATTTGATCTTAGTACAAGGTGAGAGTTACAGATCTAGTTTCAATCTCTGCACATGGATATCCAATGGGAAAAAGAATTTTAAAAGTTTAAAAAAATCATTATCATAATAAATGAGATTCCTAAATTATAAGAACAGAAAGACAAGCCGGTGTTTGCCAAGGACTAGGAGTTGATGCTAGGATGAATAGCTGCCTTTGTCAAAACCCATAGAACTGTAAACCCAAGATGCTGAATTTTATCAAATGTAAGTTTTTAAGAAGTAAATGAGGATTTCCAAAAGGAAATATCTGCCTGCTAGTGAGATAAATTTGAAAACCAACAGCCCCTCGTTTAAGGGACCATGGTCCCCGGCTCAGCCCACAAGCTTCCTTTATTTGTTTACCTCTCCTTGTCTCCATCCATGGGTCCCACTGCCACATCACAGCAGTGGTTCTTGTCTCCTTGCAGATTCTTTCATGCTTTGTCCATCCAGTGGCTTCAGTGACCAGAAATATTTGAGAACACAGATGATGCAGTGTGGCTCATGTTGTGGCTAAAGCAGAGGACTTGAGTCCTACTGTCTGCCAGATTCCCTAGACCCACAGAATCAATAAAGATGTGGCACTGCATGGGGAGCCTGGAGTTTGGAACCATCAGGCTTGAGTGTAGATGTGGTGAGGTTCTTTCTTCAGCATGGAGCTTTGCCCCTTTGAGTGATGATAGAGGTACTGACACTAGGGTTGGTCAACTCTGAGACTAACTTGCACACAGTTACTTAAATGCCCAAATCTATAAAATGGGGGTAATAATAGTAATACTTTCTTTACAGAAGAGTTTAGAAAATGTATTAGGTAAATACAGAGTGTTAACTATTTCCTTGTAACCTTTCATTGGCATCTCTATGCCCAGTGCATAGGAGATGCTAAATGGACTTTTCTTGAATTGAATTAATGCCCTGTAATATAATAGTGAGAGTCTCAGACTGGAGACCACTGGAAATCTGTGTCTCCTTCCAAGACTGTTTTCTCACCACATTTGTTCTTTTTTCCTCTTCATATCTTAGTTTTCGTATATACAGCTCCTTTTTCCTTAATGCCCTTTGACCAAATCCATTTGGCTTTTCTTTACTGCTGACTATTTTAATAATAATGATAACAACAGTAGCACTTAACAGTTTCTGAACCAAAATATCCTTTGCCTGGTTGAGTAAGTGAGAAGACTGAGGCCTGGAGGAGACATATAGCTTATCTGTTATCCCCAACCTCATACATATTTAGTGGACCCAATGCTTTCTGGAGAACTAAATCCAAGCTTGTTGCACAGTAACCACAGCATGAGAAGACATCAAGAAATTCAATTTTGAGTCAATCACAACCCCTGTACCTGCTCAGTTGGCATGGGTTGAGAAGGTGAAGACATGGGTCTGTAAACCACATCAATTTATGAGGGAATTTACAGGTTAAGCCACAGCTACTCAATTCCAGAAATATTTGCCAATGTCCAGGATATTGATGCTACTTGAAAATCATGAATTTCTCTTCTAAGCCTTCTTAGAATGATGTTCTTTTTTGTTGTCAGATTCCCTATGGAAATTTGGTGCCATATGTTTTTTCCCAATGTGGCTATATATGAGGCATGTTTCCTTCTTCAAATTTGGGATGAATTGGGATGTGATGATGATCACCTCTGTGTATTTATGACACCACATCCAAAATAGATTCTTCCATAATATACCTGTCCCCAAAAGACCAGTGAGAATGATTAACAGAGACTTTCTTGTGCTAGGCAAGAGAAGAATTTGGGAGCCCTGGATAATGTGACTCTCATTATTAGTCTGGCATTTGTCCCACAGTCACAGTTCTGATTATGGGGCCTCAGGTAGTGCTCAGTTCCCTCATCCAGGCCAAGCAGAGTCTGGAAGGCAGGTGCTTTGAAGCCCTGACTTGGATCACTCATCCTGGCATTGCGCTTTGCTCACATCTGAGGATGCTACCTCCCCCTTCCTGTCTGAAACACTTCCATACCTGGTCTGAGAAGTTGGGAAGGGCATCTTTTATACTGCAAAATAAAATAAAAGCAAGGGAACTTCATTAGGGAACTTCCATAAAGAAGCCAGCATGGCACTCCAGCTCCACCCAGCCTAACAGAGCCCTGGAGGAGACACCTTGGGACTCTCAACTCCCCATTACAGGTGTCCCAAGGTTGCATAGTTTTCCTAGAATTCTGATTTCAGAAGTCATGCATGAGTCCAATGGGAAAATTGGCTAAACTGCACTTCAGCCTTTTACCGAGGGACAGAAGTACTTTGTTCAAGCTGCACTTATGGACAGTCTCAGAGCATAGTCCTGGATACTTTCTCATTGCTTCTCTCCTTTTCTACACTCAGGAAAGGAATAGGAAAGCTGTCCTTAGAACTTCAGGTGAGGGTGCATAGCCTAGTATAATCCATATATTCAAAACTGCTGCCTGTAATTTCTTGAACCAGAAGAGCATTATCTCACAATGAGATGGAAAATTACTAAACTGTGAATCCCATTGCAGAGAACAAGAAATGGACAGGTTGCCTGCCATCTCCATATAATTGGCTTGTCTTACTCAGCTTTCCATATGTGTGATAAAACACCTGAGAAAATCTACTTAAAAGGAGAAAAGGTTCATTTTGTCCCCTGGTCAGTTGGCTCCACTGTGCTTTGGGGCTGTGGCAAGAGAGAACAGCATGGCAGGGAGAGTGTGGTAGAGCAAAGCTGCTCAACCTCATGGCAGCCAGGAGGCAAAAGGGGGGAAGGGGGTCCCAATATCCCTTTCAGGCCACGACCACCCACCACCACCACCAATGACCTAACTTCCTCCTACTCAGCCCCACCTCCTAAGGGTTCCACAGCCTCTCAGGAGTGCCTGAGCCTTTGGGAGCCACTTCAGATCAAAAAAGATAGCAGCCTTGTTTCTTCTGTGAGTTTGTATTTTCTCACTGTATATGGATTTCCACATTTCAGGATCCTGAGTTAAGATCACATGTTTTAATGGCAAATATTTCACTTTATTGTAAAAATTATTTTAATTACCATTGCAGGATAAAGCAGCACATGACTCAAGAAATTTAAGTAAAGGATATAGTGATGTATTTGACATGGGTTTGTGTCCTTTATTGCTTGTTCACAATTCACATTTACTAAACATCTGCAATTTGTTGTACACATTTATATTTTTCTCTCTCTTATGGATCTGTTTCCCAATTTAGTTTTTCAAATGAGCTCAAGGGCCTTTGGATGTTCCAGGATACTATCAGCCAGAAGTCATGATTCAGAGCCACCAAGGTCCTTCCTGGTGGGATTTTAACTTCTGTCCAGCTTTCAGGGGCCCTGAGTATCTGTGGGTCCTGAACTGTCTTTGGAACGTGGAAGAAAATCTACACTATGTTCTGAAAAAGATTGGTGCAGAGGGTACTTTATGGCATGTGGTCTTTTTAATTGATGGTCTATGTGTTAGCGTATGGTAGGTGCTCTTTCTCTGGAAGGTGCTTTTCCTTTACTAATAATGGAGTTTGGTGCTGCCTCATTTTCTTTCTGAATCCAGCATTACATCTTGGAGGCATTGTGTAGAAGGAAGTGGAGAGTGTCTTTCAGAGTAGAGAAGGTTCCTGTCCTTGGGTATGTGTGCGTGTGATCCTGAATGGCTTACCTATCTCTGCATTCATAGACTTTCAGGGACACCCAGGAATGGAGGCCTAGGGCTAGCTGAGTGTCCGCAGGCTCACTTTTAGCCCCAGATTGTCCATATGAACACTGTCAGTTCCCCCAAACTGTCCTTCAGACCCCAAAGGCCATATGTCCTCCCATCTGTCACTCTGGATGGTGAGAGATGGAAGTCAGTCTTGAAGCCAGGGTTGCACCTCACCATTGCTCACCCAGAGTTCTTTGGGAATTGAGAATGTGGCTCCTGGCTAACTTCCCCAAACAGAAACTCTTCTCAAGAAATCAGGCAGCTGAATATGCCCCACCCCCCAGCCCCAGCCAGGTCTGCACAGCCTGAGAGAAGCAGACCACAACCTCTGGCTTCTTGCTACCAAACTAGCTGCTTTCCAGGCACAGAGGCACCCAGATGCCCCTCATGTGATCACGTACATAATTAACTACCTTGAAAACCTCCTTTGAGAGCAGTCGCATTTAAAACACTGAAAAAACCTGCTAAAAGACAAGACTTAGGCCTCAAGTGATCGATGCGGAGTTGTTAAGATTAGAGAGGTCAGGGTGAAGATTTCACTGATGCCCCAAATGTTAAAAATAAACATATTCTTCACTTTGATTGATCTGCACCTCAGACCCACTTTCCCGAGGGACATGGAAGGCCTGAACTCTTCTCACGAAGTGGCTGGGATCTGCCTCCAGGGCAGCAGGGGACTGGTCTCCCCACTCCTTGGTCCTTGCTGTCTCTCACGGGTTTTAAAAAAATGCATCTGTAGATTTTATATAGATACGATGACTGGCTTGTGAGGAAACTGTTCTTCTCTCTCCTCCCTCACGGTAATCTCTACAATTGTTCTTTTTTTAAATTCTGATTTTTTAATAGTTTTTCAAATGTTGTGTTATTGTTTTAATTCTTCTGTGTTAGTCAAATTATGGGGTGCAATGTGAAAATTCAGTCCATGTATACAATGAGTAATAGTCAAATCAGAGTAGTTATTTTTGATTAACACATAATAATTCTATATATTTATGGGGTACCATGTGATATTTCAGTAAATGTATATCAGATATACTGATCAAATCAGAGAGGAGAAAGTAAAACTACTTATATATAACTACTATGTATATTTTAAAATATGAAACATTAATAAAATTCAGTTTTGCCTTTTCTCCCTTTCCCACACATCAGGGTCTCATTTTTGGCAGTGATCATTGCAAGTGTGTGAACTAGGCCCTGCGGTCCTTGGGGAGTAGGCCTCACTGACATCCTGACATTTCAACACCAGAATGTGGCACCACTCATCTATTGCCCAGACCCCACCTGAGCTCCCAGGGGCATCCAGGGAGGACAGGGGCGTTTCTCTTCTTTCCCTTTATCTGTGTGCTTCTTGTTCTGACTTTTCCTGGCCACTGCGTTTTCCTGTGCATCACTTCCCCATCCTTGTTAGTTACCTAATCTGTCACTTATCTAGTCAAAAGTGGTTCTTTAGCCAGTCATGATGGTACACACCTGTAATACCAGGACTCTGCAAGGCTGAAGCAGGATGATCTCAATTTCAAGCTCAGCCTAGGCAACTTAGTGATTTAGTGAGGCCCTGTTTCAAAATCAAAATAAAACAAAGGGGCTGGGAAGGTAGTTCAATGTGAAGGCCCTGGAGGAGGAGACACCCTGGGTAGGATTCTCAATTCCCCATTAATCTCCACTACTAGATATAGATAGATAGATAGATAGATAGATAGATAGATAGATAGATAGATAATTACTTCAGATGCTTCTTGCTTCCCTCCCATGCCCTAATCTGTGTGTCTGCCATGCTCCCAAGTGGGTGGAACAGAAGTGCATTTGTCATCCATGCCCCATAGCACAGTAATGACCTCAAACCCTTGTCCTTGTCCTTGACAAAGGCTCTTGTCAAATCCTTGTCCTTGATAAGCAGAGGCAGCATGGGGAACCCTGAGCTCCTGGGAATCCTCAGCAGCTCCTCTCTACTCCCAATCACAGGCTTCCCAGAAGTGGGGCTAAGATGACTGACTGTGTCACTTACAGAGGATTCACTGGTAAGGGGCAGGGGAGGAGAAAGAGAAAGCACTGACTCAGGGCGTGACCACAGTGAGAGTCATGCCCAGGGCAGCTTCACTCTAGTAGGGGACTGTCAGATGTCAGTTCTGCCCATGAGATGTCCCCACTTTGCAGCCACCTGCCTCCATCAGTATTAAGGGCCCCAGGCAGGGGACATCAAGGCCCAGGTTCCTCTGAAAGTGCCCTGGGGCTGTCATTTGAAGGGAGAGGCAGGTGCTGGCTGTTGGAAGCTGATAGCACAGCAAAGAGGGAAGGGTGCAGGTGAAAGTCAGGGGGTGGGTGCTGGAGAGATCCCTCCTTGTCCACTGTGCCCCCATCTGAAAGCCAACAGGGGACATGGGTGATTTGAGGAGGCCTCCAGAGGACAGTCACACATGCCCTCCTTACCCTCAGGCCAGACATGTGCTTTATGGGAAGCAGGATAGTGCTTGGTAGAGAGGGTAGGAGAGGGAAAAACTGGATTTTTAATCTGGTTTTTAATCTTTGAGTTATGTGGTTTTGGGCAAGTTATTTGTGTTTTGGAGTAGAATCTCTACCTCTGTGCAGTAGTGACAGTTACACATTATCTGCCAGGGTGTTTGAAAGGCTGATCAAGACAATCCTGCCTGTTCTGAACCAGAGTCCTGTCTGTGGCCACTGCTCAATGTGTGAGAGGTCTCAGGGTCGCCATCTTGGCCATTCCAAGAGCAAAGAATTCTGGGGATTTACTGATGTAATAGATATCACCCCCTCACTATAATCCTTAGGTCAAAGGTCTAATACTTCAGGTTTCTGGATTTCATGTTTTTATGTTGATCATATCCATACAGTCCCTAGATTAAAATATTATATCCTTCATACTTGCTTAAATTCACTTTCAAAAAACATTTATTTTTTAAAGGTGATTTTATTATCTCTTACTTTAGCAAGATAAATGTTTTTACAATATTTAAGTAACTATTAACATTTTTAAAAAATTGTTTTTGAATGGCCTAATATCATCTCAGGCATCCTGGGAAGCTCATGGAACACAGTGTTTGGAATTTCCTACTATGTAAAGCTGTCCAACTATATCCAGCCATAGTGATGGGGCTTATGTAGCCCTGTAGATTAGGAACAGCTAAGAGTATAGCATTTCTAATCTTTCTAATAACATTTCCTATTTCTGATTGCTGGTATCTGACTAAGGCATGGAATTATTTCTGACCCTGAGGTTGCTTGAGGGGCTGGTGGCTAGCTCTTTAAATTAAATGGTTGGGTCTGGCCTCGTTGCCATGGTGACAGGAATCAGTACAAACTGACCAGGTAACCAGCTTGATGGGGAAGCTTCACAGGTGCCTTTCTCTGCCAGCCATCTCAGTGGTTCTCAGTCCCAGCTGTCATCTCAGATCACACGTCTGATGACCCAGCTTGGAGAAGCCTGAAGCCCAGGGATCCAACACGCATACCTTGGAGGATACACAGGGTGCGATGATACGTAAAAAGGAAGAGTTAAAAAGATAGACAAACAGAGTGAATGCTGCCTGTCTGTTTATAGATGGACAGTATGCAGTACAGAGTAGGCTCTCCAAAGCTTTTGTAGAATGAATAAACCAAGTAGTAAACCCATACTATAGAATAACAATCAGGCATCTTCTCCTCCATGTGCATTGATTGGCTATGCTCGGCACTCTGAGGACCAGCCTTGATACAGTGCAACAGTTTAGCTATGAGAAGTGCTGGCGGAATTCGAGGGAGTGGGCAGCAGATCCGTAAGAGGAAGAGAGTCTGGGCACAGACTCAGGAAAGAGGATGGAGTGCAGCATGGGAACTCGTGTGTGGAAGGTCAGGAAGCTGAGTTAGGGGTGGCTGTTCTGAGGGTAGACCAGGGACAAAACTCTCAGGCCAAACACCAGCTCACCCACTACTTCTTTCACCACAGAGAAAAGCAGTCAGCCCTCCACACCCTAGAAACATGGAAATAAGGCAAATGCTCTAAGTGTGTTCTATGGATAGGCCACTCTGCTCCATATCTGTGGCTCCCCTGGGGGCCTAGCACGGAAGGAAATACTCTCTTTGGCTTGCTTGCTGGACAGTGTAGCTCTTGGCTCTTGCACCCTAGGTCTGGCTTGTTGCATTCCAGGTTAAAATAGCTCATACTCCTTCCCAGCCTCCGTGGAGTGAGAGAGAGCCTGCAGTGGTGAGCTTCCTGGGAGTGAGCTGTCTCTGCTTCTCCACCTCAGCCACCAGGCCTGTGTGTGAGCAGCAGCCATCTGAGTTACCTGAATATCTAGACTCTGGGATTGCCCATCTGCAGGCCTGGCCCACCCAGGTCAGTTCTGCCCCAGGAAAACATTTAGAACATTTTAGTTATTTTTATGCAGGAGAACAGACTCTCCCTCTAGAAGTCAAGTTGGGGGCCCTTCAACAGAGAATCACCCCTCAGTAAGAAGGCTCAGTCTACAAGGGATACACAGTCAGGTAAGCAAACTCTGCAAATTTGGGTGTGTGGGGCATCTCAACAAGGGTGCCCAGTTTCATCCAAACCCATTATCTTGCAAGGGATGAAATCATCTGGGAAAGAAATTTCTTACTAAAATATGCAACTCTCCCCTAGATTCTTCTTTAGTCTTCAAAGGGAGATTTTGGAGATGGAAATCCTCCCTGATTTTAAATATCCCAGAGATGTTTAGGGGGAAGAAAAAGCACAGTTATTCCTCAGTGCCAAATCTGAATTTGGTTCTGTGCTGCCAGTCAGTTTCCAGGGCACACAGCCTAGATGGCAGCTTTGTTCCTGCCCAGAGTTTAGATTGGAACGGGTGCTAGAATGCCTGGTCCAGCTCTGGGCTGCAGTGGAAGGATTAAAGGAGGCAAAGCTTGCAGTGGTCACCCCTAAGTGGCCAGGGACAAACTTCCAGAAGCTGTGTGCATTTTTCCTTTTAAGAGATGCTTGCTCCTTTGAGGACTTGGAGCAATAGCTGCTCAAAGAGTTCGTCCCTAAAGCACAGATTCCAGGGTGAGTTGACTTGTCGGTGGAGAGTTCTCAGGAGAAGCGGGTGAGATTCATAAGGCTCAGCAGAAGGAGGCAGCACACATGAGGCCTTGGGTGAAAACTGGCCTCAGTCTGATCACAGGGCAACTCTGGGACAAGGATAGCACCACAGAGCTGTGCCACAGCCAATAGTGGGGACATCAGCTCATGAAGGGCTTCTGGGCCCGCACAACAGCACCTAGGACAGGGACAGAAAGCCTTGTCGTCCTATTTGGGCTTCACACTTACAGGGACACATTATTCATCCACTGCGAGAGCTCTCTTTGCCATCCAAGCCATACTCCTTAGCAGGCCTGACATGTTTTATGGTGGGATGGGGAGGAGGGTGACTACCTGCGCTGACATAGCTGGTCAGACTTAAATGCCTTCTCCTGCATTCTCCATTGTCGGCCACAGAGGCAGCCACTCAAGTATTCAGCCAGGGTCTTTAAAATGTGTGGGAAGAAGAATGGATTCCATTTGTTTCAAGGCACAACAGTTGCCCTAGGAATGGCAAGGCTGGCTGAAATGTGTGTGGTCCTTATCTCTCATGTGGAAGACTCCCTTCCCCTGCATAGCTTGTCTCATCCCAAGCCAGTCACTTGGACTTCCGACCTCTTCCCTGCTTCTTCCTTTCTGTGATTTGGAAATGGTCAACAAAAATGACAGTATGTTCCGTTCCCAATCCAAGTTGCTATTCTCATCCATCCCACGTGGTCCTAATATCCAAATAAATCCCCCACCAGGCTGGGGTGGGGCACCTTGCTGTCACCTGAGTGGGTATCTGTTTCCAAAAGATGAAGATGTAACCACAAATTCTGCTCTCAGGGCTAACTGGATGTAAGCTTCCCAGGAAAAACAAGATTAAAAAAAAAATGACATGATGAACAAAACCAGAAATGTCAGGAACACATTCAAGCCCAGGAAAAGGCTGGGAGAAGACAGTCCTGCAGCAGCCTCCTGCTCATGGTTCAGACAAGTCAGACATGCCTCTGGGTCACCCAGCTCCCCTCTGCTGGAATAGACAGTGGAAAGTTGGCTGCAAGTAATTGTTTCTGCAGCTTCTGCACTCCCTGCTCATCTCCAGCCCTCCTCCCTTCCCACTGACAGCTTCCCAGAGTAAGTCTTGTCTAGCATCTGTCCATCCTGAACACCAGCCAGCCTCTCTCAGTACAGCAATGACCCACAGGCCTGCAGGAGTCCCCAAACCAAGCATGCTCGGACACCCTTGAAGCTGCTAGGCACTGCACAGGGGTGTGGAGAGCAAGGTGCTGCCCACCACCTACCCACCAGCTTGTACGCCTGGTCTCTGCAGTGATCTAGCACAGGATTCCTTTAGGATGAGCAAGGGAATGTTGGAGGAAGAGGCAGTGACTGTGTGCCTCCTGGGTGAGCTAGCACTAGCATCTGTGAGAAAACGAGGCCAACAGCACCACTGGGAAAACCTGATGGCAGAGCAGGCATTGGGACTAGGGAAGTTAGGAAGTCAGGAAGGGCACTGAAGCAAGCAGAACCTTGGCAGGGCTCCTCAGCTCAGGGGGGCACTAGGTGCAGCCTGGGTGTGAGCTGCTAGGAGTGGAGGTGCCCCAGGGTCACAGTGAGCAATCAGGACATTCAGAAACAATCAGTGCAACAGGACCATTCTTCCTGTTTCTAACTTCATTCTATTGTCACTTGGGATCTTTCACAAACCCTGATACCAATGTTTCTTGCCTCACCCTTGTAAATATTAGAATCCAGCATCCCAGAACCACACACTGTGCAGATGATAACACGTGGCCCAAGCACAGACAGACTCACTGCAAATGTGCCTCATGTTTTTCACTGGGAGGCACATTGGGCACTGGGAGAGGCCAAGGTGATTGTTGGCTTGTTCTCAGCACAGGACAAATGTCAAGACACAGGAGGACATTGCCACCCAGAACTCCTAGCCAGGCCCTTTCAGGGTAGAAGGGCTAGGACCATTTCATCTGAACACCAAGCCTGGGATAGGACAAAGACATTCCCCACAAGGCCTGCAGCAAGACGCAAGACTGCATCCTCTGGTGCCTGCAGCACCATAAAAGGCGAATCAGGAAATCAGCCAAGTCTAGAGTTGGGACCCATTCTAGATTCTAATGCACTGTGAAGTTTCACTGCTCTTACCAATTCTGGGGGAAGTCTTTTCCTTCTGGAGAGAAGCAAAGCTCGCATATACGTAAGCACATGCTTATTTTCTCTGAGCCTAGGGAAATGTGGACCAAGTCACATTTGATGTAGGTTCTGAAGAGGCTTCTGTGGTGGGGAATAGGGCACTTGTCTTAGAAGATCTGGCCCCACGACCACACTTATTTTGTGAATGCACCTTAGTTTCTCACTCTGTGATACACAGAGCTCTTAGGGCTGTGGAGGATCAAGAAGTATAACATCATGGAACAGTGATACATGAACATATTAATAATGAATCCTGTTTCCTGCAGAGCTCAACTGTTTGTTTGAGGAGAAATTCATTAAAGGGCACCCACCACATTAGAGCACAGAGTGGCCCTGCTCCTCTCCCTTCTGCCTACCTCTCTGCTTTCCTCTCCAGCTGGTAGCCTCCCCTGTGATATGTGAGCCAGTCCTTCCACAAGTGTCCACTGGGGCTGACTCACCCTGCCAGCCTTGCCTGCTACTCCGGCATCCGGGCATCCTTTCTTCCCAACCTCATATTACTGCTCTATCTCATCTCTGTTCATAGCTATGGGTTGCTTACAGGGATAGTTATGGAGAAAGTTATCCATCCAGATAGAGGCAGAGGGGGCTGGGGATTTAGCTCAGTGGTTCCATTGCCTGCTTTGCAAGCGCAAGGTCCCAAGTTCAATCCCTGGTACCAAAAAAAAAAAAAAAAAAAAACAAAAAACAGATAGAGGCAGAGAGGCAGACTGCATCTTCCAAAACCACTTCAGTGACTCCTGGACCACGCAGCCTTCCAAAATCTTGGCCTTCCCCCACCAAGGATCTAGAGGTAGTCAGCTCTCCCTCCCCTTCAGACCAGCCAGAACTTAGCAACTTTCCAGTCCAGCAGAAGGCAGTGGAGATGCCTTGCCAGACTTCCCAGGTTAGGTTGTAAAAGGTCGCTACTTCCTCCTGGCTCTGTCTGATAGATGTACGTCACTCTGAGCCACTACATGAGAAATCTCATGCTACAGAGATCATGTGGAAAGAGCCATGGAGAAAGAAACCAAGGAGCCCCAGCTATCCCAGCCCCAAGGTGTCTGAGCCTCGCTAGGCCAGGTGTTGCACTGATGAGTAGGGCTGACCTCTGCGGCACCAGGTCTGGCCACTGCATGGTGGGAGTAGCCCAGTGAAAGCCCTGCCTGAGCCCAGCCTACCCAGAATGTGAGATGTAATAGCAACATGTTAGTGTTGACTTCAAGCACTGTGTCTGGCAATGATTCTTATGCATCAGCAGGTATGTGCAATATGCATGCATGCTGCCTTGGTTCTGGTTGCTGACATGAAGTACTGTATTAGCTGATTTTTTTTTCAGTTTATAATTTTTTTAAAAAATTCTTTTATTGGTACATTGTAGGTATACAACACAATTACATTTCTCATTGGGAATTGTACCTTTACATGATGCATCTTAGTTCTTATTATTTCCCCATTCCTAGCCCTCCCTTCAGGCCCTCCACCCTTCCCTATTTACAATGACTTTATTTCCATTTTTTCCATTTCTCAGCATTTTTCCTTTCCCTTCTTTCCTTTCCCCTGCCCCTCCCACTAACCCTACCCCTTTGGACATTTTCTTCCTATTTTGCATTATCGATTATTCATTCTAATCATTGGTACATTTTAGGTATACAATATAATGACATTCATCGTTGGAAATTTGCACCTTTACATAATCTCTCTTGGTTCTTATTTTTTCCCCTTCCCCTGCCCTCCCTTCAACCCCTCCATTCCTCCCTATTTATAAAGATTTTGTTCCTATTTTTCCATTTTCTCATATTAATCCCATTCCCTTCTATCCTTTCCCCTAGCCCTCCCACTTCTTTCCCCTTTGCCCCTTTTCTTCCTATTTCACATTACCTATTATACATTTTGTCCTTATTTACACTTTCAGTTTCTCACACCAGAGAAACTATTTGGTATTTATACATGTGTGTCCTATTTATTTCACTTAAGAGTATTGCCTCAATGTGCATCCACTTAGCTATAAATGTCTCTAATTTCTCATTTTTTATGGCTGAGTAGTACTCCATTTTATTAAAAAACCACATTTTCTTTATCCAGTCTCCAGTTGATGGGCATTTGGGCTGTTTCCAAGTTTTAGCTATCACAAACTGTGCCTCTATGAACATGGGTGCACATATATCACTGTGGTATGATTCTTTTAATTCTTTGGGGAAGATCCCCAGCAGTAGAATAGCGGGGCCAAATGGGACTTCCAGTCCTAGTTCTTTGAGGTATCTCCATACTGATTTCCACAGTGGTTGCCCCAGTCTACCCTCCCACCAGCAGTGGAGCAGGGTTCCTCTTTCCCCACAGCCCTGCCAGCATTTGTTATTGGTTGATTTCATGATAGCAGCCATTCTTTCTGGAGTGAGGTGGAATCTCAGCATTGTTTTCATTTGCATCTCTCAAATGACCAGTGATGTTGAACATTTTTTCATGTATTTATTTGCTATTTCTATTTCTTTGTCTGAGAAATGTCTGTTCATTTCAGATGCCCATTTTCAGATTGGGTCTTTAAATTTGCGAGGTCTGATCTTTCTAAGTTCTTTATAGATTCGAGATAGTAGACCTTTGTCTGAGGAAAAGCAGGTGAAACCAAAATTTGTTTCTCACAGTCTGGAGGCTGAAAGTCTGAGATCAGGGCACAGTGTTGCCATTTTCAGGTGAGGAACCTCTCCACCTACTTCTGTATCCTGCTGTCGTGGTGGAGACAGAGCAGGGAAGCTAGCTTGCTAGTGATCTCACAAGGGTACTAATCTCCTTCACTAAATTACCTCTCAGAAGCCCATCTCCTAACACCTTCACCCTAGAGTTAGGATTGCAGTACACCATGAGGAAAAAGCATTCAGTCCATTGCATGTGTACTCAGATGCATAGAAGTGCATCCATGTATAAACACGTAGACACACAGGTGTGTGCACATCTTACTATATACATGCAATGTACATGTATGCATGGTTTGGGGCATAGTTTGCCTTCTGTCATCCTTATGTTTGTGGTGTGTGTGTGTGTGTGTGTGTGTGTGTGTATCTGACTTTCCCAACTAAGCTGTACACTCCATGAGGCCAACTCTGTATTGTATATTCCCTTAATATCCTGTGAAGACTTAAAACAAGAGAGCCAATGTAGCATCTGTATCCTGGACTCGAGTTAAATTGATGGTGAAAAGTGTGCACATCTGTGTCCCTGAAAAGTCAATTACAGGATGCAACTGTGACCATAAACTGGAGTAATTCTGACATTGGATCTTTCTCAAAGGAACCCTGTATCCTTGGGAAGAGCCATTTGCCTGAAATTCCTGAGAAGAAGCCACTTGATTTGCTTCTGTGCCATGGACCCAGAGAAAGACAGTGCTGTTCTCTGCAGCCCTCCGGCCAGGGACACTGGACTGCGGCCTCTTAGAAGCTGTGAGGCCTGCCCCTGCTTCCTTGGGCCTGGATCCCTCCAGGATTTGCTGCTAAAGCAGTTCCTGTGCTCCACTCCTCATCTGAGCGTTACCTAGGAGATCAGAAATGTTTATGCAGATCAACCAGTTTGATGGTCTAATCATATCTGTTTGAGCAATGCAAGAAAATTTAAATATTAGGTTCTCTTATCGAATATAATGTTATTTGTATTCAAAAAGTGGCTCAAACATTGAAAGGATCATTTTTTAAAATAATTACTTAAATAGATTTTCTCCATAGATCTATATGAAATGGCCGGAAATTTAATGTTTATGAGAAAAGATCAAAGAAAGTCATGACAAAAAATTTTTCTCCAGTTTTTAAATATCTGCCATGTCATTTTACTCCATCCAATAGGTGAATTTAAACCCAACAGCCAGCCAAGGGATGAGCTACCATCCACCTTCTTCCAGGATGTGATGAACCAGTTCTTAGATGGTGGGGCTGGTGAGGGGATGTTTATTTCTTTGATCAGCCTTTTGCTCATGTGGCCTGAGATGTGTCCTGGTTCATGACAATAAATACATTGTTCTGTGGCCTCTGTCATGACCAAGGTCATTATATCATGGAGTTATGTTGTTCGATCTGTCTTTGCATGATTTTTGTCTCAAAATATTTACACAGATTACTTTAAGGGTTTCTTCTCATCTATTTTCAATCCCAGCAACTCTGCAGTAAAATATAATCCCACAAAGGACACAAAGATACCAGATGACACAAACCCAAAGTTCTGAGGGGACCCCAGGGGTCACTGGCTTGGAAAGGAAGATCTGTTCTCCGATGAAAGAATAACATAATGTGAAAACTTTTCCTCCTACTTTGTTTTGCCATTTTTTTCTTCACCTTGAACACAAATTGTGGTATTTGTTATCTCGGTCTCAATTAACTCAAGAACAAGGCATAATTTTCTTTTACTTTCTTTTGAAAATAAGTGTTTTGCCTTGCAAGTGCAAGGTCCGGAGTTCAATTCCTGGTACAAAAAAAATACGTGTGTGTGTGTGTGTGTGCATGTGTTAACACTTTTATGTGTTTTATGTAATGGCCAGACTTGGTCAAAAAATTTGTTTGCTGCCTGCATTTATTTCCTTTTCATAAAGCTTCACAAATTTGTCTGGACTCGAAAAGCATTTATAAAACACTCACTTTGTATTGCTGTGAATTTCAATTTGCTGACTTCATGTGGGAGATCAAAATCGGACCCTGATGAGGAAACTTGTAAGAGAGCCTTCTGATTCTGAAAGAAACTGGAATATGATTTCCCTCCCTTGGCTGTAACTGGTTTCCAATGTTTTCTTGCCTCAGAACACACATCTGTGCCTAAGAGCCTCCAGCATCACCTGCCAGAGACATCAGAGCTGCCACAGATGCTTGCTTGGAATGGCTTGACCTTGACATATTTATAGCCAAGGGCTTTGGGATGCTATAGTGACCCTTCCTGTAACCTCCTTGTGGTATTCAGTGCTCCTTCTGTCTAATCCTCGGTGTACCATGTACTTTAGCATCAAATGAGGTTACTTCCCAGTCTCCTGTCCTGTCTTGCCAGCCCATCCCAACAAGCTTCATCTTCCCTAGGTTTTTATTTACTGCTGGACCAGACAGTTACTTCATGCTGCATTAGTTCCGCAAAGTCTTAATGTAACTAATAGCAAGCTTTGGAAATCTTCATGTCAATTTGGTTTGTTGCAAATTTTCTTGCAGCAGGCAATGACAATGAATATAATCTGACTTCTAATCAAGGTAGAGTAGATTGTAGTGGATTAATACTCATGTAGATAGAATTATAAACTCAACAAAATAAAGAAGTTACAATGAATTAAAGTTCTGGAAAGTGAGTGGAGCAAGCAGAGGCTGGAGGCAATATGAGCTCTGAAGGAAGGAAGTAACATGGATGAGAGGCTCAGCACTTGGCCTTTCTCCTTAGGAACTCCATGTGTGCAGTCTGTGAGGATCCAAGCTCAAGCAGAAGCCCGGACTTTACTGAGCTGAGGCATCGGAGATTAGAGTCTGAAGCTCCCAGAGCAGCTAGAAATTTCAGGAACCATCAGAATGGAAGGAGTCACAGAGGGGCCCCTTAGGTCTTTGACTGACCCCTGAACGCTGCATGCTTGGGGAAGACTCCAAAAGGCCAGAGGGAGACAACAGCTGGAAGGCTGAATGGCTGAGAGGGAAAACAGGGAGTTCCTAGAGCTAAATGGGCTTGACAAACTGCTTAGACTTTTCATTAAGATCCCGCAAGGACCACATCCAAGACTAAAGGCACTATCAAAAAGGCCAGCTAGAATAAAGCCTGCTGCCACCGCAATGGATGACATTCAGTCATTCCAACAAAGCCAGAAACTTAAAGCCACCCCTAAGAGCCAACCCTCCAGTAATCCAACTTCTTTTTAGAACAAAATCCAAGGCTTTTCAGAAGAAACCAACAAATTCCAGAGTCTCCTCAGTGAACCATCCATGTAGTCAAGTATACAATAAGAAATTACCAGCCACTGATCAAGGAGATGATAAATCTTACTTTTGTCTTACCTGCTCTAAACTGCTCAGTCTTGCTCTGGTAACTGGAAGACAGCACAGTGACCTTCCTAAGATGTTTTCCTTATTTAACTTCTTGTTCTTAGTCTAGGCCTTAAAAGCCTAGTTTGAGACCAAAGCACATTATCAAAGCAAAAGGCACGTAGACTTTTTCATTTAAAACTATAATATACTATCAACAGAGCCCAGTGGTAATCCACAGAAATGGATAAAAGTATTATTTTTTTGTTTGCAGTAATTATGGTCTTCTCTTAATACCTGTATCTGTTCATAATCAGTGACAGATGTTTTCTAAAAGATGGTTTTATGATATTTTGAATCTAGATTTTTGACACTCCAACTTAGTTATCCAACAAAAAAGTCCCGAGTTCAGATCTACACTTAAAAGAATTCCAGGTGTAATTGGTAAATTCTTAAGTGCTTTGATCTAAAACTGCATACAAATGATAAAAAGAGATCTAATATGTGATAACATGAAAGGATAAGTGATTTCCTGAGGGTAACATCTGCATTTGCCTTCAAGGAAGAGCCCAGAGGTTGCCAGTACAAAATTGACAAGTTTGATTTTGCCAGATGAATTACCCAATATTTTATCTTCTTGAAATTTACTATGATTTTTCTTAGATACTTATTTCATTATCACAGACTAGATTTCAAGTTAATATTTTATGAGTAGAAATAACTTAACCCATATTCTTGAATGTATATAGTATTCTTGAGGGATTGTATTGAAACACTTTTAATCTGTTTCTCTCTTTGTGAGTGGGTTAGATTACAGAAAAGATACAGGTCAAAAGAAATGATAGTGTGGATCACTATCACCACAACCAAGGAGTTCCAGCTATTCTAGCATTTTAGAACTTTGTTATAAAAGCGTCAATGTAGAGAAATAAGGAAACATATGTCCCCATTCCCATTCTTATAACCATGGCAGATGTTGTCAATAGATTGAGATGCTCTACCACTCAGACTCAGCCAGTCATTCCCAGTCCACTGAAGAGATAGGAGATGAGACTTGTTTCCCATACCTGAAATGAACAACCATGGAATAACATGGGAAAGAAAGAGAGCAGGTTTTTGAAGGAAGCAGAGAGAAATCTTTGTACCTCTCTCTAGTTCTTTCTGTTACCATCTTCCCATGTATAGGTCAGTAGAACACAAAAGGTTACTTCTAGCTCTGAGATTTTATGATTTAACATTTAAAACTGTCACTGATTTAGAAACTTCCAGTCATTTAGCAAGCACACTTCATCTTTTGTAAAATAAATGCTCAAAGAATAAAAATGTCCAATGTGGATTTCTGTAGGGAATTACTACATAAAAGAACTATTTTAAGCTCATTTTTCCTAAGAAAATGTTGCATGAAGCCTCATCCTTCCCAAGGGCACCGAGGGAATGCACATGTTTTCTAACTATTGTGGGTTCTTGTAAGAAATCATCAAGTGGGCTTCTGTTTGCATCAACTGTTGGTCTGACTTTCTCTGGATCAATAAGCAGACCTAGGAACATAAGCAGTATAGCACCTAGATTGGACCCTAAGGTCATCCATTCAAACATTCTGTCTCTTTGTTGGCACCAAGGGACATTTTGAGGAATAAAGAAGTCCAAGAAAGGCATCCAGTCCTGAACACCACAGGGATATTTACCATAAATATTTTATTTTCTTTAATGAGAATTCATTACTGACATGGTCTTGATCATCCCACAGGAACAACAAATGCAAACTGTGTGCTACAGATCGGTCTCCTATCTGCTGCCATGTCTGAGGCCTGCACACTACATTATTCATGAGATCACTGTGCTTTCTACAGTAGCTGCTGGCTCAGGTACATGAGCAGTACCGATGTCGTGGTTTTTTATTATTGATACAAAAATATGTTTCTAGTTCATCAAATTACATTTCAGTGCTCCGCCAGGCCAAACATCGATGTAACTAATGATCAAGGCTCTTTAGTTCCAAAGAATGCCTGTTCCTTTCCAGGAGAAAAGCTTGTGGGATGATTGTTTAAAATCTCCTGCCAATATGAACATGAGAAAAAGAACTCTAAAGTGGAAAACAAGGAGCTTCTTCTGGGTGTTGGATCAACTTCAGCACCATGAAAAAGGAACAAGGGCAGTTTCCCAATCCGCGTTCAGGGGTTTGTGGTTTCATAATGCTAGCTAGATTGCAGGATGAATCATTTCTCTATAAATGCATGGAATTAAGTCCCCTGAACATTGCCCATAGAGACTATAGCCATTGTTTAGGGGGGAAATTCACCTGAATATGGATGCGTTCTTTGATGGAAAAAACCCCTAATCTTTGTTGAAATAAAGAGGTACAGGAATGCAGAATTCTCAGTTCCCTTGGTCTGAATTTGAGCATGCCAGAAGTAGACTAGGGGGTGGACTCAAGCGTGAAGAGTGTCTTTGGGAGATCCTCTTGGGTTACAGAAGTCAAGAGGTGGATTAGTGAGACAGGGAAGGAAAAGCAGCTCGTTACCAGGGCTGGGAACTCTTAATGTGTAGAGAAACCCTCAGGTTTATCCAAGTGGAGAGGAGGTTGGGGTATTTTTACACCACCCCCCATCAGACTTTGGTTGAAGGCTTCTGTTGGGAGAAAGAGAAGAATTAAGCCTCCAGCATAACCAGCCTGCAATGCACCCTTGCTCAGCTTTGGAACAAACTCTCAAGAAGAGATGTGAGAGCTAGCATATCCTTAGCATGACAATGGGCAGACCCCAGGACTGTGGGTAGAGCACTGATGTCTTAAATGCATGCCTTGTCCGTGTTTTTCCCTCTCCAGTACTTTTTAAAGTCAAGAAGAGCCACCACTTGATAATTACTTACCTGGTTCTAGGCTCTGCATATGTCATAAGCATCTTCACAATTAATCTTTACATAACCACATGAACTGGTGTTGTTTTCATTCTCCCATTTTGCATATTAAGAAAGTAAGACTCAAGAGGTGAAATCAGAACTCATATGTGGTAAAGGAGGAATTCAAATCCACGTCTTTGGGCTCTTATAAAACCATGGTTCCCTGTGGTAAGCAAAAGTTATCTCACAGGCGTTTGTCTGATCCAACTTTTTTCGATGGAGTTGACTAGTAGTACATTTTTGATTGATAGTTGGATAAGGCTCTTCTTTACCATAACTTGTTCTTACATCCTCCTTCATAAAGATATTTTTCCATGATTTTCCTTCCCTTCACTCATTGGCCCATTTGAATCTGAGCTTCTTTTCTGGTTCTTGTGGGGAAAGACTTATGCCCTTAAATACAGAGAAAGGGGAGTTGATTCTACCTTCTAATATGGAGGAATGAATATGCTAGAAAGTCAGATCCCACTTTGATCCTTGCTCCTCAGTTGATATCCATGTAGACTTGGGCTAGTTACTTACCTTCTTTGGGCCTCAAATTACAAATAAGTAATTTGAGGATAAGCTTCATATTATGTAGAACCAATGAAAATGTGAGAAATGCGCACTCCATATAAGTTAGATCTGTCCTTAAATTTAGGGACCTAAACTACTCAGATGATTTTGCAGTGTTATGTGTTCCCTTGCTCCCAATTTAACCTTTCCTGTAATCAGTATCAATTCCTTAGTGATAAAGATTATGGATCCTTTATCTTTCCATAACTTGGATTGAGTGTGGTATCTAGAACACGGTAAGGGCTAACTAAATATGTGCTTTTTGGCACCATATTGATTTGTTAATAAACTTTCCTAAGTAATTAAGACATAATCCTTAGAACCAGATACAGATTCAAAAGATGACTTCGGAGTAGCCTGCAGTTCCCTAGAACACCCAGCATCCTCCTTCTGCATGATAATCTCCATCTTGCCCTCTTGTGTACACTGACATGCCTCTAAATCATTTCCAGAGACAAAACATTAAGAAATTTAAGTTGTACATACTCAAATTGATCACCCGTAATCCTAAAATCTGAAATTCACAACAGTCTCAAATCTGAAGTTTTTTAAGCACCTGCATGGCCCCACAAGTGGAAAATTCCACACCATGAAACTTCATTTCATGCATAATGTAGTTTAAAATACTGTATAAAATTACCTTCAGGGTATGTGTACATGAAACATAAATGGATTTTGTGTTTGAACTTGGGTATCAACTCTAAGATGTCTCTTTACGTATAGGCAGAGTCCAAACAAAATTTCAAAATTTGAAACACTTCTGGTCCCAGTCATTTCTGATAAAGCTGCTCAACCTGCATGGACACAGGTTCTCTTGTGGATAATTTTGTTCAAGGACTTCTGTTATGAAAAATATGTTAACTTCTAAATAAATACTCATTAGGTGACTGTTGTGTGCCACACATTTTGCCATTCACCAAGAGACAGAAGAGTACACACCCTGCTACCTCTGTCCTAGTCTGGTGGAGAAGACAGAAAACTACCAAAATTTGTTCCAAGGTGAGCAAGGCGTTATGTGCAGAAGGCCAAGGATACCAAGGACCGTATAAACTATAGCATCTCTTGCGACAGGCTAGGATGTGCTGGGTAACAAACAACCCTCTCATATCTCAGTGGCTACAAAAACAATGTGTTACTTTTTATGCATCCTGCCTAAAAAAAAAAAGTCAGCATCAAGGTCATGGATTCTAATATGTCATTCAGGGTCCAGATTGATGGAAAATTCATCCTAGCACGTTTATAGGAATAATGAGATGAGAAAATGCAAGATGGCAAGTTAGGCCCTGACTTTCAGAGACAGCTGGCATACGTGTCATTATCCTGACATTTCACTGGCCAAACTAGCTTCATGACCCCACCTAACCATGAAAGGAGTGCAGAACATACGCCTAAGTCTCTGGGACAAAAAGAACTGGAATATTTGTGGAAAACCCTAATAGATGTCAGAGTTGTAATCCAGTTGTTGGGAATTTATTGAAATGCCCCCCCAACCCTATTTCTCAGCTAATAATTCTGCCTTTATATAAAAACTGCCTCCTGAGAGAAAGACCCTCACACTTACATTCGTTTCATTTATTTCATTCTCATGGACCCCTGCCTGGTAGGTGCTAGTGACAGAGAGACAAATGGCAGGGCTTTTGTCCTCAGGGAGCTCACAGTGTCCCAGGACCTGAGGTACATGTGGATAAGCACATGACTACAGTATGGATGGAAATCATTTGATGGGTGCTTTCATGGTACACTAGGTGCAGAAGAAGAATGGGGGAGTCTTTTGGGGAGCCCAGTGAACATGTCACCTGCCAGAGTTCAGAATGTTCCAGGCAGGGAAAGTGGGGACAGCAGGTTTTACTGGGGTGCAGTGGGAGGAGCAGTAAGGCTGATGAAAGTGTCTGAACAGCAATGTGAAGTCACCCATTGATGCAGGGAGGAGTTGGGCAGCATTGGGACCACATGTGGAGGGCAATGCCAAGAGGCCAGTCAATCGATTTGCACTGGGTGCTTTGTCATGGGAAGGTCACTGGGATGAGAGACTGCTGTCCTGATGGCTGCAGCAGCCCAGATTCCTTTGGCTCAGACATGGTGAAGGATCTGTCCTCTTTAGGACCTGCTAGTCTCTGTCCTGGGCTGTTGCTGGATAAACATGCAGTGAGCATGTCTAAAGATGGTATGGGCAGCCCTGCTGCATTTTCCCCCCAAATAAAACAAAACACTTTTCCCTTCTCTGTAAACCTCTGTTTAGACTCATCCAACTTGGCCTCGTGACCACAGCCAGGAGACAGAAGCAGGGCTGCTGATTGCTGTTGCTTTGGAAAGGGGGATCCACTCTGCTCTGGGCTTTGTGATTTCCTTGGGAACTGTACTGATGCTGCTGCTGGCCCCAGGGCTGGTGGAATGAACTAGAAACAAAAGTAGGAGATGAAAGAGAGGGACAGAAAAAGACTTCAAAGATATTTGAGGAAACTCTCAGTGAGGCCAGGCTGCCCCATTCTACCTGAACATGTAACTGTCCCCCAACATGCCACCTGAGCCTAAGCAATGTCCCAATGCCTAAACACAGGAGGCACATGCTACTCACACAATTCCTGTGACTAAACACCATCCTGAAGATGCAGTGGCCAATACAAGGGAAGAAGGAGTTGGCAGTTGGTGGATTTCAGCACCTAGAGCAGTGTGGCCTCTGCACCATGGACTACAGCAGCCCCAGGGAGCATGGTGGCAGGTGCTTCATAGACCACAAGGGTACCTGCAAGGATGGCATCAACACCCCCATTGACACTGAAGGAATTGGGGCTCTGCATGATTGAAGTGAGAATCTTGACCTGGACCTGGCTCCTCACTGTGGTCTCTGATCCAAAGCACAACCAGCTGCCCACAGGAAATGCCACCATCCCCAAGGCAGTGCACACCCTCCCTGCCACCTTAAGAAATGCCCTCAGTTCTTTTGGAGTTGGCATTAGAATGAGTTGGCACCTGCCCCACGGAGGGTGCTGTCTGTCCTCCTGTTCACAGATGAGGGAGCTGAGCCTAGGAATCACTAGGAGGGCCTTCCTATCCAGCACATCACCTGGGCTTCTTATCATCCTCCCGTGGAGATGCATCTGTTCTAAAAATGCAGGGCATTGGAGTATGGGGTCCATGTGGTCTCTGCTCTCCAAGCTCTTCCCAAACCCATGGGCAGCCTGTGGAGCTGATTTGTCCTCCCTGTGCCATCCCTGGGGTCTGCTGTGCTCAGGGTTCTCAGTCACACTGACACATCCAAGGCACCACTGCGTGCACTGTATCATCCCCTGTGCTTGGACCAGAGGGAGCAGTGAGGTGGAACTTCAGAGTTTGTGGTTCCGATGGCCAATAAGCCCATGGAGATCCAAAGAGATGCAGTAACATGTCACCAAGGCTCCCCTGCTACAGTGCTGGGATTGAGCTGCACAGCTGTAGATGAGAACACTTCCCTGTCTGCAGGTTAGGAAGAGGGTCTTCCTGAGAGCCTGACTCCACTAGCACCCCATCTCAGGCTCCCAGCCTCCATGATGCAGCGGGCAGGACCTCCCCCGGCTGCATAGAGGGTTCCTTCATGTCCCGCCTGCGACTGTCTAAGGCCTTCTCTGGCACTTGGGACTTGCTTGTCTTAGCCAGTGCAAGGGCATTATAATGGGCACTGGCCATACCCAAGCCCAGGTAGGTGACAGAAGGAGGATGAAAATGATCAGCAGCTTGGAGCAGAGTCCCTCTGGTCACCCACTGGAGCCCGCAAGCCCTGCTCAGAAAAACATTTTCCATTGCAAACAACAAAGTGCATCAGGTTACAAATGGATACTAATCCTACTGAAATGAAATTGTTGGGATGTTAGAAAACACATTAATAAGATTGTAGTTCTCATGCTTCCACATTAAGCTTTAAGCAGCAGTGAGGGGAGATCAGCTATCATAATGGCAAAGTGGCCAGGGTGAGCTGCAGAGACATAATGGTATGCCAGCCCTCATCTCCACAAATTCTGCATCTATGCATTCTAACAAGTGCAAATGAAAATATTTTTTAAAAATTTCATCTTTACTGAACATGTACAGAATTTTTTTATTGTTATTCCCTAAATGCTACAATATCACAACTACTTACATAGCATTTACATTGTATTAGGTATTACAAATCATCCAGAGATGACTTAAGCACAGGGGAGGATGCGCATAGGTTGTATGAAAATACCATGCCATTTTATATAAAAGACTTGAGTGTGTACAGATTTTGGCCTCCCTCGGGATTCTAGATCCAGGGGTGCCAAAGAACATCTCTAGTGTTAATATGTCCACGGGAGGCCAAATCTTGGGTCCTGCTAACACTACTGTGCTTTGTCCCTTACCTTCTTATTTGAAGAATATGTATGCTAAATTCTGGTTAGAGTTTTGTGAATCTAAAGATGTAATTGTTTTCATCCAAGTTAATGAACTCCATATTAACACTTGGCTCTAAAAGAGGGGCTAGTGACACTGTCCCAGCCTCAGGCACTGAGCACATCGTCCTCTGTACTGAGCTGGTTTTCTTTCTTTATTCTTAGCACTGCACGAATTTCCCAATGACATCTTCACCAATGAGGACAGAAGACAAGGGGCGGTGGTCCTCCATGTGCTCTGTGTAAGTACCCCTCATGCCTCTATCTGGAGGGCTGGCCCCTCGCTCCTGTCCACTCGCCTGATGGAATCCTCTGAGCCATGGTGGGACCATCTCAGAATGCACAAGCTTTTAAAGGCTGCAGGTTGATAAGCTAGATTACATCTGTCTGGACTCTTTCCTTCATATTAATGCCCAAGTGTGGGACCCTGACGTCAAATAGACCTGCTGTCCACTCTTTAGCCTGATGCTCTCTCCACTCACACAGCTCCTCGGGAAGCCCTTTGCCCAGAAGCCTGCCTAATGTGCCATGGTACTTCCTCTTACTGTCCTTTATTTTTCTCCATATGACCTGTATTATATAATCATTCTCTTATCGTCTGGGGACCTCATTCACCCATAAGCCCTATGGAGCAGCAACTCTGTTTTGTATCTAATTTTATTCCCACATCCATTCTTGGCTCAGGGTGGGGACAAACCATTTGCTAAGTTAGTGGATTAAACACAATGGCAACTAGAGTCCTGTCTGCTGTGTCAGCTGATTAGTAAGAGCTTGTTCCCTCCCTTCTGGCCTTGTAATGTCCACCATTGTCCTAGCATCTTCAGACCCAATGGGTCTGAGGTCTTTGATTTTCATTGTCCCCATCTGGAGAGTTTGGGTAGGGTGTTTGATGCATCTAAGGGGCGACTGTGGCACCAGAAAGCTACAGTTGAAGTCTGGACCAGGCACATCCCTGCTTCCCTTCTCTGTGACATTTCCTCCCTCTCAGAGTGCTCCTAATTCCATCCTGGTCATTTATTGCTATGAAACAAGCACCCTCCCACCAGTCACTATTTTATTTTGCTCATGGGTTCTATGTGTCGATTATTCCCAAAGGGAATGATAGGAATGCTGCTCCACACAATCTGTGGCCTTCAATGAACAACTCAGGTATCTAAGCAGCTCTGGTGCTGGAGGATCTCCTTGTAAGAGTGTTCTCCACTTTGGTAGCTGGTGCTTGGCCCAGGTTAATTCAGATGAGACATCAGCCAGATTCCTACCTGTGGCCTCTCCAATGTAGAAGTCAGACTTCTAAGTGGCAGCTTGGGGCTAGGAGAGGGAGGGTTATGGTGAACAAGGAGAATACCTTACAGCCTTGGAAGTCACACAGCATCTTTCCACTGCATTCATTGCAGTCACCCGCCCACCATGATCCAAGGGAGAGGACAGAGAACTCAATTTTTAACGCAGACAGTAGCCAGGCACTCTGGTGCTCTGGGGTCAGGTCGGACATGGCTTTAAGGCTCACTTCTGCTGTTCTTGTATTATGGCTTTTATCTAGATGTCCCACCAAAGCCTCACATGCTCATAGGTTGTGCATTCCAGAGGTGGCTAGATAATGGGTGTGTTACACTGGATCATGGCTGTATGATAACTGGATTAGTCTATCAATTGGTTTAGCATAGTTGTGGGTGATGGAATTAATGAAGAGGGAAGCCCCACCCTGAGTGTAGGTGACACCAACCAATAGGCTTGTAGCCTAGATGGAATATAAAGAGAAAGGAAGGCTGGCTACTGGCTGCCTCCTGCCTGCCACACTATGAATGCTTTCTCCTTGCTATGCCCCTCTGTAATGCCACCCTGCCTTGGAACCTACAATTCTGGACTGAAACCTCTATGAACTATGAGCTAAAGTAAACATTTCCTCCTTAACTTGCAATAAGTTAAGGACCAATAAGAAAAAACCTAAGATGCTTGGCTTGGTGAGTGGCTTCTGGCAAAATGCTTCACCTCTCTGGACCCGTAAGTCATCTGAGCTTGAGTCCCTTTCAGTGAGGGCAGTCAGGCCTGAACTATTTCTTCTCCCCCACTCACCCAGAGAGGGGAAAGCTTGGAATACCTCCTTTTAGCAAAAACATTCTCTAAAAGCACCAAATGATTGAGAACTTTGGAGCCCTCCAAAGTCTCTGCCCTTCTGAGAGTCCCATGCATTGAGCAATCAATATGGTGCCACCTTTGATCCCACACAGACTCCTCTATCCCAAAGCTGAGGGGACCCATGTGCTGAATGGGGTCTGGAATTTCTTGGTAACCATTAGAACTCTGCCACCTCGACATCTGAGATACAATATTTCTGCTCTCAGCACAAATGGTGAGGATGTTCACCTTCCCAGAGTATTCCTATGGCCTGCAGCTGGCCATGCCCATTGACCCCACCTCTACCTCCCTAGCTGCAGACCAAGACCCCTCCATTTCCCTCACTCCTCAGGAGCCTAGGGTCCCCATAAGGCTGCCAGGCTTTCATGGTATAGGTCCAAGCTGTCTAGAAAGCAAAGGAGGCAGTGATGGCAGTGTCATCCCCAGACACCTCCTTTCAATGGTGGACACAACCTGCAGATTGCACTTAGTGGCCCTTACCCTGGTCCTTGCTCTAGAATCCACAGAGCAAGGGATCAGTTCCCATTTCCTTACAGAAACCTGGAGTTCTCCACCCACATAGCCTGGAGCCTGCTTCCAGTCTGTGCAGGCCCCTTCCAAAGCAAGCTTGGACTTGCTGCCTGGGCTCCACATGTGTAAGGGTGGTCCAGAGCAGAGCCAGGTGGAGTGGGAGGCCACTTTTGTGAGCAGACACAAATGTTAGGGTGGACCTGCTGATGCAGCCCAAGGTCATTGAGGAGTGGCTCTAGCAGCATCCTGCCCACTACTGCCTCCTCTGCCAAGCCATAAACCTCACAGGAGATGCCCCTTTGGATGATGTTTAGCACACTGAACATCAAAAGTTGTATGGTGATTTTTTTGTTTGGTACAAGAATGAAGGACTCTTAATCCTCTTCCCCTACCATGTCACTTGGCACATTTAGGATGCTTGGGAATTGCTCAATGAACATCACTTAATGTAAGAACTGCTGCAAGGGCAAATGGTTGGCATTTCAGTGACTGGCAGGAAACAGGTGAATGCATGAGCCAAAATGTCAAGAAGCTAAATATGGACTTCCTTCATGTAGACAGGCAGAAAGCACTTCAGGAGCCCCTGGAGTATGAGAGCAGGGCAGGGCCCTCTGGATGGCCCAGAGATGCCCTCACCCTGTGGTAGCCCAGAGACTTGTGAGGAGAACTAAGTATAGTCCTCATCTGCCATGAATCACTCATGTTCAACCTGCAGTACAAAAACAATAGAAACACAATAAAGCAAAGCAACACGATGCCTCCCAAAAACTCTAACTCCTCAAAAACTGATTGCATGGGCACTGAAATACCGGGAGTCACAGCCAAGGAACTCAAAACCAAGTGGTCAAAATGTTTGAAGAGCTCAAAGCAGGAACATATATGCAAATTCATAAGATATTAAGGGAAATTAAAGGGGTTTATTAAATAGATAAAGGATTATTTTTTGGTATCAGGGATTGAACTAGGGACCTTCCTCTTGCAAGGCAGGCAGCAGAACCACTGAGCTAAATCCCCAGCCCAAGAATTTTAATAATAAAATGTTTGATGTGCTTAAAGAAGAAACAAGCAATAAACTAAATGAGTTAAATAATACAAAATATGAATGACCATTTTGGTAAAAAAAATAGAAATAATGAAAAGAAATCAAATACAGTAGAATCTCAAGATATGGAAAATTTAATGGAATGCATGGGTGGCAGATTTCATTAAGGGAAGAGTACTTGAAGACAAGGGTGATGTTGTAAGGCACACACAAGACACCATAGAAGCTGTATCCAAGAGCTGTTGGATGCATAGCGTACCAGCTGTGGTCTACTACCATGTGCTTTGGAGCTCATAGACAGGAAGGCCAAGGTGGTGCTCCTCTTGGAGGTATACAGGCAGTTTCTGAAGCAGAATGGAAAGAAGGGATCCAGGCAAGAGTGGGAAATCCAACCACACCCAGCACCAAGGATCAGAGACACTCCCAGTGCTGAGGAGTCTTCAGGGCTGCTGTACCACCGCCCCCAGCACTGAGGAGCAGAGCTGCTCCCAGCACTGAGGAGGGGCCTTCCAGGTCACCTTAGCACTGCACAAAGTGCCAAGGAGGTGAACCATGTGGGGACCAGCAGCACACTCCCCCTCCCAGTTGAAATGAGAAGACATAAACAAATCTCAAAACCAGGCTTCCAGATCACCTAAAGCAACCTGAAAGGGAAATAAGATGGAACAAACTGATACTCAACCACCTGTACTCCAAGAACTAGACACAAAAGGGGATCTGGAAAAAATGACATCAGAAATAATTTCTCAGATAATCTCAGGAGAGATTGTACCCATAGTGCAAGACATGATTAATAAATCTAGAGAGGACACAGGTAAACAAAGTAGAGGAGCTGAGGAACATGGTGGAATCCCAACATAGGAAACAAATGGAATCTATAAAACAGATGCAAACAGATTTCTGGGGGATTAAAAACTTCATTAAAAGTTTACACAGCAGAATGAGCCAATGTGAGGACAGAATTTCAGATATAGAAGATAAGATCGCAGTTAGTGACCAGGAAAAGAAAAATCTCTTTAAAATAGTAAGGAACCATGAGAAATCAATCCAGCAGCTGCTAGATGATGCAAAGAATAACATAAGACTGATCTGAACCAATGAAGAAACAGGAGAGAGTGCAGAAGACATAAAAAAAATGTTTACAGAAGTAATGGCAGAAAACTTCCAAAGCAGGGGAAAACACCTTGACTTACAAATGGGTGAGGCATATAGGACTCCAACTAGCCTTGATTTAAAAAAAAAAAGCTACATATAGACATATAATTGTTAATATTCCAGAAACCCGACAGAAGAACAAAATTCTACAAGCAATTAGAGAAAAGAAACAAATCACATACAAAGGAAAGCCCATCAGAATCACAGCACACTTCTCAATGCAAACCCTCAAGGCAAGAAGAGCTTGGAGTGATGTATTCCAAGCTCTAAAGGACAACAGCCTCCAAACCAGATTGATGTACCCTGCAAAACTATTTTTCAAAATTGATGGGGAAATAAGATACTTTCATGACAAAAAACACCTTAGAAACTTCATGAACACCAAACCAGCACTGCAAAACATTTTAGACAATATCCTAGGAAAAGAAAATGACGCTAACAACCCCAGGAAGCACAGCACAATGAATCCATTGGGCATGACAAGAAATTAAACACAAAGGGGGAGAATCCAACAAAAAGAAAAAGTCATGACAATGATAAATCAATATGTATCAGTTATAACCATCAATTCAACAATCAAAAGAAATAGACTGGCAGAATGGGTCAAGAAGCAAGATCCAACAATATGCTACATAGAAGAAATACACTTAATTCAAAAAGAAACTCATAGACTGAAAGTTAAAGGGTGGAAAGCACTCCATGCGACAGGAACCTCAAAAAAATCAGAAGTAGCTATCCTCTTTGCAGATCAAGTGGATTTCAAGCCAACACTGATTAAGAGAGACAAAGAAAGACACTAAAGGGAACAATCCAAGAGGAAAAGATGATAATCATAAATATCAATGTTCCCAACACTAGTGCACCCAACTATATAAAACAAATACTATCGGACATGAAAAATCATATAAACACTAATACAATAGTAGTGGGGTACCTCAATATCTCAGTGTCACAAATAGATATATCAACTAGACAAAAAATAAGCAACAAAATACTAGAACTCAATCAAACTCTTGAACAAATGAACTTAACAGATGTTTACAGAGTGTTCCACCCCACAAAATCAGAATACACATTCTTTTCAGCTGCACATGAGTCATTCTCCAAAATAGACCACATACTCGCTCATAGAACGTGTTTAAGTAAGCGCAAAGGAATTGAAGTTATCCCCTGTACATTTTCAGACCATAATGCAATGGAATTGGAGATCAACAGCAAAAGAAACTTGAAAAATTTCACAAACACATGGAAATTGAACAACACACTTCTGAATAACCAATGGGTAACAGACAAAATTAAAGATGAAATCAGACAATACCTTCAATTAAATAACTATGACAATACAACATATCAGAATCTATGGGACACAATGAAAGCAGTCTTATGAGGGAAATTCGTAGCAGTGAATACACATATTAGGAAAACAGAGCAAGACCAATTAAACAACCTGATGCTGAACCTCAAGCTTCTAGAAAAAGAAGAGCAGGACAACCCCAAAGCTCATACAAGGGAGGAAATTATAAAGATCAGAGCAGAAATCAATGCAATTGAGACTATGAGAATGATACAAAAAAATCAATGAAGCCAGAGTTGGTTCTCAAAAGAATAAACAAAATTGACAAACTCTTAGCCAACCTGATCAGAAAAAGTAAAGAAAAGGCCCAAATCCATGCAATTAGGAATAAAAAGGGTGAAATTACAACGGACCCAGCTGAAATCCAGAGAGAGGATCATCAATACCTTCTTTGAGAACCTATATGTCAATAAGATGGAAAACACAGAAGAAATGGACAGATTCCTAGATATATATGAATTACCAAAGTTGAATGAAGGAAACCTAAAAATTCTAAACAACCCAATATCAATCAATGAAATTAAAAACATTATTAAAAGCTTACCAGCTATGAAAAGCCCCAGTGCTGATGGCTTCCCTGCTGAATTCTATAAGACATTTAGAAAGGAGCTACTGCCACTATTGTTTAAGCTCTTCAATGAAATTGAAAGGGAAGCATACTCCCGAATTCATTCCTGGAAGCAAGCATCACCTTAACCCCCAAAGCAGAGAAAGACCCAAGCAAAAAAGAGAACTATAGGCCAATCTCACTGATGATAATAGATGCAAAAATCCTTAGTAAGATCCTGGCAAACAGAATGCAGAGGATCATCAAGAAGATCATACGCCCTGACCAAGTGGGATTCATCCCAGAGATGGAGGGATGGTTCAACATATGCAAATAAATAAGTGCAATACAGTATATCAATAGAGCCAAGGGCAAAAACCACATGATCATCTCAATAGATGCAGAAAAAGCATTTGACAAAATCCAACATGCACTTATGATAAAAACCCTACAAAAAATTGGAATAGATGGTCTCTACCTCAATCTGATAAAAGCCATCTATGAAAAACCAACAGCCAATATCATACTAAATGGTCAAAAACTGAAATCCTTCACACTAAAATCAGGAACAAGACAAGGATGTCCACTATCACTACTCCTGTTCAATATAGTTTTGAAAACATTAGCCACAGCAATAAGACAAGAGAGAGAAATAAAAGGAATAAAGATAGAAAATGAAGAAGACAAATTGTCATCATTTGCAGATGACATGATGCTCTATATAGAAGACCCCAAGAACTCTACCAAAAATCTTCTAGACTTAATAACCAAACTCAGTAAAGTAGCTGGATACAAGGTCAACACACAAAAATCAATAGCTTTCCTCCACATGAACAGACTCACTGAGAAATAGGGCAAATAATTCCTTTTATAATAGCATCCAAAAAACTAAAATACCTAGGAATCAACCTAACGAAAGAAATCAATGACCTCTTCTCTGAAAACTATAGCACTATTAAAAGAGAGATTGAAGATGATATTAGAAAATGGAAAGGCATCCCTTGCTCCTGGGTAGGAAGGATCAACATAGTGAAAATGGCCATACTTCCAAAACTACTATATAGATTCAATGCAATCCCAATTGAAATCCCAGCAGCGTACTTCATGGACCTTTAGAAAACAATTCAAAAATTCATTTGGAACAAGAAGAGACCTGGAATATTAAAAGCAATTCTAGGCAACAGAGATATGTCAGGGGGTATCACAATCCCCAACTTGCAACTATACTACAAAGCTGTTGTGATAAAAACAGCATGGTACTGGCAAAGAAACAGATCTGAGGACTAGCAAAATAGATTAAAAGATGAAGGAACAACTCCAGAGACATTGAGCCACCTCATCTTCAACAAAGGAGCCAAACACCCTCACTGGAGAAAAGATAGCCTCTTTAATAAATGGTGCTGGAAAAGTTGAGTTTCAATTTGTCAAAGATTAAGACTAGACATATATCTCTCACCATGCACTAAACTAAAATCAAAGTGGATTAAAGATCTAAATATTAAAACAGAAACAGTGAACCAGCTGAAACAGAGGTCAGGTAGAACTCTTGAAGACATTGGTGTAGGAAAAGATTTTATTAACAAAACCTCAGTTGCCCGTGAACTAGGAAAAACAATAAACAAGTGGGATGCCTTCTTACTGAAAAGCTTCTGCACAGCAAGAGAAACCACCAACACTGTGAAAAGACAACCCACAATGGGGGAAAAAATTTTCACCTGCTGTTCCTCAGACAAAGGTCTGCTATCTAGAATCTATAAAGAACTTAAACAAATCAGGCATCCCAAATTGAAAGACCCAATCCAAAAATGGGCATCTGAAATGAACAGACATTTCTCAGATAAAGAATTATAAATAGCAAATAAACATATGAAAAAATGTTCAGCATCACTGGTCATTTGAGAGATGCAAATGAAATCAACACTGAGATTCCACCTCGCTCCAGAAAGAATGGCTGCTAACATATAATCAAGCAAAAACAAATGATGGCAGGGCTGTGGGGAAAGAGGAACACTGCTGCACTACTGGTAGGAGTGTAGACTGGTGCAAGCACTGTGGAAATCAGTATGGATACCTCAAAGAACTAGGACTGGAAGTCCCATTTGATCCAGCTATCCCTCTGCTGGGTGTCTTCCCCAAAGAATTAAAAGAATCATAGCACAGTTATATATGTACACCCATGTTCATTGCAGTACAATTTGTAATAGCTAAAACTTGAAAGCAGCCCAACTGCCCATCAACTGGAGACTGGATAAAGAAAATGTGTGGGTTTTTTTATAAAATGGAGTACTACTCAGCCATAAAAAATGAGAAATTAGAGACATTTATAGCTAAATGGATGCACATTGAGGCGAGAGTCTTAAGTGAAATAAATAGGACACACATGTGTACATACTGAATAGTTTCTCTAGCGTGAGAAACTGAAAGTGTAAATAAGGACTAAAAGGTATAATAGATAATGTGAAAGAGGAAGAAAAGGGGGTAGGGGAAGTGGGAGGTTAGGGGAAAGGAAAGAAGGAAATGGAATTATGAGAAAATGAAAAAATGAAAACAAAGTCTTTTTAAATGGGGAGGGATGGAGACATTGTAGGGAGGTCAGGGGAATGGGGAAAAAATATGAACGAAGAACGATTATGTAAAGAAGCAAATTTCCAATGATGAATGTCATTATATTGTATACCTAAAATGTACCAATAAAATTAATTTTTAATAAAAGAGTGGGGAATCCCATGGTCAAAGCTATAGAGATGTGATGGTTCAGCGGGGATGGGGGGCAGAAAGGAAAAATGTGGTGGTGGAGACTGAAGGAGCATGTAGGGGGAAGAGCGGTGGGATCTCACATTGGGGGGCATCCAAAGGTAACTTAGCTGCCAGGATGAGAGTAGTGGGAAGCAAATCCTGATCTCAATGGCCCTCTGCCATCCTTCCTTGCCTAAGTTTAGAGCTAATCGAGGGCAAACATAGCTAGAGATGACCAGAATTGTCTCCCTAACTGACAATTGGGAATGGCCTGTGCAGTCCATGGGAGAAGGCTCAGGATCATCTGGGCAGGAGATTCTAGAATCCCAGCTGCCCCAAGGAGCTAGGGTCCATCTAGAAGTACACAGGGGTGGTGAACGTCTTCAGGCCATCACTGGGCCTCTGAAGAGTTGGTAGCAAAAGGGATGAATTTCTGCAGAGGATCCTAGTGGATTTGTCCTATCACCCCTGGCTTCTCTGAGAGGCTAGTGGCTGTCCTTTCATGGGGTTAAGTGGCTGTAATCACAGATCACCAGCAGAGCTCCAAGTGCCTTCCAGTCCTGTGCATCCTGAGCTGACTTCTCACCTGAACCTGTGCTCATAGTCTTCCAGACGGGCCCAGGAATTTGCTTTTCACCCAGGCCGGAAGTTTGAGCCTCAGCTGGACACGGATGTGGAAACACAGATGGTTCATTCTTTAAATTCTAAATGTCCAAGCTTGCTTCTATTTTCCTTTCATATGAATGCTTCCCGCTTTTGTGTGTGATTTGTGAAACTCAAAACAGCCATTTCTGGCTCAACTTGTCAAATTCCACAGATATAATTTCCCCTTAGACCTTTCTGTTTTTATGAATTTCAGAATTCCTAAACTCTTAGATTGCACTTAAAAGACAAGTTTCTAGTCCTCTCCTTGTTCTTCATGTGTGAGATCTTTACCAGTGGGAAAATCCATGATTTTTATGATTTTATCAACAATGAATACGCCCAAGAAAGCACACTTGTCTTAGAAATTGCTTTGTATCCCACTTTCATAACATTGAGACATTAAAGCTGGATTTCCTGGTAGTGCAGAATTTCGTACTCCTCATAAACTCATTGAGCCTGCCCCAAAGAGAGGAAGGAGTCAGGTAATTTTCTAGAACTGTGATTTATTCATGATTTATAAATATCTTGCAAAATTTTTCTGATTATCCTGCATGAGATTATCATTTCTCTTCCAGTAAAAGAAGCTTTAAATATTTGAAATTTCTTTCTCAAAATGAGTGTGGGCATCTTTCTATCCTGAAGAGATCAAACTCCATGGCAGGAATATTCTCTCTGTACCTGGTTAGCTTTCAAAAGCATTTTTTCTAAGCTTTGAACTTTTTCTACCCTCTTTTAACGTAATTCCTCTCTTCCAGCAGGCAGGTACTCCTATATGCTTGATGTAACCGTAGTATAAAATAGCACGACCTGAAAATTATTCTCTTTCCTTTAAAAGCAAATTCTCATTAAGTGAGTCTATTTGAGAGAAGGGCTGCTAACTGTCCAGCAACTCGCAACTGTAAATGGATGTACCCAGGAGAGAAACATAAGGGAGAGAGAGGGCTGGGGATGGAGCTCAGTGGGCGAGGCCCTGGGTTTGATTTCCAGCTTTCATATTGTGGGTGAGGCCCTGGATTTGATTCTCAGCATCATAAAAACCAAATAACACACAGCGATTCAAAAAAAAAAACAGTGTCAATAAGTGAGTTTCTGATATGCATCTTCATGTTCTCAAGCCTGGACTTGCTCTGAGAAGTTATTACTGGGGCTGCCACCAGGGCCACCTCAGGTTTCCCAGAACAGCAGAAGGGATGCACAGACCCTGTGGAAGCCCCTGGCCATCTGCCTCACCCAACTGCCCCTTCCAGGGATGTGGACCCCCTTGTCCGCATCTCCAGCTTCACTACACCCTGTGTCCAGCACCATTAGCGACTTGTGTGTAATGATGGAGATGGACTTTTACAGGTGGGTCATTCTGGAAGTCCAGATTCCTGTGCAGGGCCATCAAGCCAGGACTTCCACAGATGGAGGTCCTCCGGGAATGGCAAGGAGAGCCATTGATGTTACTCTTTTTGGTGTCCCCATGTAATGATGTCCAGGGCTTTATCCTAAGGTTAGCCATCTTCCCTGGCCCCCTCAACTCCCATCTACATTTCCATCTTCCTCCTCTAGCTCATGGAGTTTATCTTTTTCAGAAAATGGGGAAACACAATCTATGTCCCGATATTCAAGTTCTCTCTCAGTCCCAGACCAACTTTGGATTTTAAGAATGGGCTGATTTCTGTCTCAAGATCCTACACTGACCTCCTTGCTCCTCAGAGCTGCAGAGGAAACCATTTGGCAGTGGAGGAAGCCCCCGGGATAGAGGCAATGAAGAATGGGGCAGGAGGGAGGCTGTTTGCACAGCATCCTCCCTCTGGTTTGGGGGGTTTGTGGCTCTGTTCCCTATCTCCTTTATGTTGCAGTATCCTCAGCCCAGCAGGGTCCTAAGTGACTTCCAGCCTTCCCCATGCAGCCTTGTTCTCCCTGAAGATGTAAGACCCACTCCCTTCCACCTAGACACCATGTGAACTACACAGCTGCCCTGCCTGCTCTCTACCCACTGCCCTGGTCTATTTCTTCATTCCCCACCCGCCAAGTATCACATTGGCCTAAATCAGCTTTCTCCTCCCTGGCCATGGGTCACCAGCCCACCTGAGTCCCTGGTCAGGTCTTCACCTGTCAGCACTACTGATTCCCACAGTTTCATTGAGAAGCTTGGGGAGCAGGACAGCTCTGGAAGGGAGGATCTCAGCTCTACAACCCAGCCTCCCCTAACCCCAGCAAAAATGAAAGCTAATTGGGGTCCTTTCTTGAAGGAGCTGGAGGCTGGAGGAGCCCACAGCCCAGGAAGTGGGGTCCCTTACTCCCTCTTTCTCTTTACTTTCTGTCCTTGGGCAGGGAAAGGGTTTGGCTCTGGAAGCGGTCTCACTAAACAGATGACTTCCAGTCATCTCTGGAGAATGGTTTCCTTAGATGGGCTCCCCTGGGCCCAGGCTGCTTTTGTGAAGAGCCAAAGAATAAACAAGTTGATGCAGTAGCCAGTCCTTAGGGGCAGAGGGGCTAGGGGCCAGCAAGAGGAGAGGAAGCCCCTTCCCCAGTCCCTACCTCCCCCAGCCCTTTCTACATCCAAGCTCATCACCCCTCTGCCCTAGGGGTGATTCCAGGCTTGCCAAGGTTTGCTTTGGTTTCTTTGGCTCTGAAACTCAACTTTCCCCTCAAAGACCATCCCTGTCCAACTGGGCCTTCTGTGTGGATGGAGCTGCTCTGAGTCTGTGCTGTCCCATATGAGTGTCACCTGTCACAGGCAGCTGTGAGCCTGCAAAGGTGGCTAGTATGACAGAAGCATTGTGTTTTGTTTTATTTTAGTTTAACTAGTGTAAATGTAAATAGCCACATGCATCTGGGGATCCCCTAGAAGGCCTAGGCAAGCATTCCAACTCAGCACCTCAGCTCCTTTCCCTTATGCTGTCCACTGGAAATCAAGAAGCTGACATGGCTAGGAAGAAGGTCACTGGCAGAGGCTCTGCCCCTTCCCTCTGTCCTCTTAAGGGATGGCCTACTCTTGGCCTTGCCAGCAAGCCAGATGCATAGGAGGGGCTGCCCAGATTCCAGGCTTCCAGACAAAGATGTGACATGCTAGGGAGAGGAGGAATGCCCAGGGTAGGAGTCAGAGAATGTGTGAGTTACCAATGTGCACAGTTCTTTGGAACAAGCCCCAGACCTCCTGACCTCAGCTTGCACATCTGGAAAGTGCAGCACATGACAGCAGCTCAGTAAGTGTTAGGTATTTTGCTCTCTGCCTTCTCCCTTCCTCATACCCAAGAAAGGCAGCCATCACAAAGCATCTCCTGTCATGGGAGAGGGCCTAGGCCATTCAGATAGAGCCATCATCCTTAGACACAATATGACTGGTCCCCCCCAAGAGACCCCTCTGCAATGGGCATTTCCATTTGGCCCGGGCCTTGGAGGCAGGGTCTTCCTGGCTGCCATGGGGCTTTGAACTTTTAATTTTTTAAATCAACAAATAATGAGTGTGTCTATTTTAGGTATAATATGATGTTTTGACACACATATACATTTTAGAATGACCAAACCAAGCTAATTAATGTATTTATCACCTCACATACTTAAAACTTTTTGTGTTGGGAATAGTTAAAACCCTCTCTTTGAGACCTAGGCAGGTAGCTCATGGTAGAGCATTTGTATAGCATGCCCAAGGCCCAGGATTCAGTCTCAAAACTGCAAAAATAAATAAGTAAATAAAATTCACTCATTTAGCAATACAAGTTATATAATACATCATTATTAACTATAAACTAGGAAAGGCAGAAGTGAAATTATCTGAGGACATAGATTTAAGACTCCCTGCCTCCATCCCAGGGTCCTAGGGCAGAGAAGGTGAGCCGGTCCCAGCACCCAGAAGGAAGCTCCCTGCCTCCATCCCAGGCTCCTAGGGCAGAGAAGGTGAGCCAGTCCCAGCACCCAGAAGGAAGCTCCCTGCCATCATCCCAGGCTCCTAGGGCAGAGAAGCTGAGCCAGTCCCAGAACATGGAAGGAAGCTCCCCCGCTGCCATCCCAAGCTCCTAGGGCAGAGAAGGTGAGCTACGTGGGTACCAGAAGCACCCCCCCCACCGCCGTGGAAATGAGAAGACACAGAAACAAGCCTCAAAAACAGACTTCCAGATCACCTACAGCAACCCTAAAGGGAAGCAAGATGGAACACTCTGATACTCAACGACCTGGACTCTCTGAACTGGCAACAAAAGAGGATCTGGGAAAAATGAAATCAGAAATAATTACTCAGATAACAGCAAAGATTTTGCTCATGGTGCAAGACATGATTAATAAATCTAGAGAGGACACAGATAAAAAAATAGAGGATCTGAGGAACATGATGGATTCCCAACATAGGAAACAAATGGAATCCATAAAACAGATACAAACAGATTTCCAAGAGATTAAAGACTCCATCGAAAGTCTACACAGCAGAATGAACCAATGTGAGGATAGAATTTCAGATATAGAAGATAAGATTGCAATTAGTGAGGAGGAAAAGAAAAATTGCTTTAAAATTGTAAGGGAACATGAGAAATCAATCCAGCAGCTGCTAGACAATGCAAAGAAGAATAACATAAGACTGATTGGAGTCAATGAAGAAAGAGGAGAGAGTGCAGATGATATAAAAAAAACTGTTCACAGAAGTGATGGCAGAAAACTTCCCAAGGAGGGGAAAAGAACTTGACATACAGATAAGTGAGGCATATAGGACTCCACCTAGCCTTAATCAAAAAATATCTACACATAGGATTCCAGAAATCCAACAGAAGAACAAAATTCTACAAGCAGTGAGAGAAAAGAAACAAATCACATACAAAGGAAAGCCCATCAGAATCACAGCACATTTCTCAATGCAAACCCTCAAGGCAAGAAGAGCTTGGAGTGATGTATTGCAAGCCCTAAAGGAAAACAGCCTCCAACCCAGATTGATGTACCCTGCAAAACTATCTTTCAAAATTGATGGAGAAATAAGATACTTTTATGACAAAGAGCACCTCAGAAACTTCATGAATACCAAACCAGCACTCCAAAAAATTTTAGACAATACCCTAGGAAAAGACAATGAGGATCACAACCCCAGGAAACCCAGCAGAATGAATCCACTGGGCGTGACAAATTAAACACAAAGGGGGAGAATCCAACAAAAAGAAAAAGTCATGACAAGGCTTTTAAAACTTTTGACTTCATCTCCCTAATGAGTGTATAATTCAGTCTTATTATTGTACTGATTAGTATTTTTCTGATTCTAGAGTTGCACACCTTTCCTTGTGCTATACTGGCTATTTATCATCTTCTTATGTCTACATTTTAATTGAGTTGTCTATTAATGAGCTCTAAGAATTCTTTATATATTCTGCTCATAGGTTATATGCATTGTAAATATGGTCTGTTTAAGGACTACTTTTCATTTTAATGATGTCATTTAAAGTTCTAAATTTTGATGGAATCTCATTTATCAATTTTTTTCTTTTATACATCATGTTTTTTGTATCCTAGGTAGTTCTTGCCTACCCTGAATTCATAAATATTTTCCCTTATAATTTCTTCTTAAAGTTTTATACTTTTAGGCTTTCTTATTTAGGTTCATAGATCCCTTCAAGTTATTTTCATGTATGGAAATAAAGGGTTGGGGTTAATTTTTTATACGCAGATACCAGGTGTTCTAGTGCCATTTGCTGAAAACACTATCTCTTCCTCGGCTCTTGAATTGAGTTTATATTCTATAAAATGCTAATGTTAAATAATCTTTCAAAACTCAGTGGACCATATATGTGTGGTTCTATTTCTAGATTCTCTGTTTTATTCCAATGGTCTATATGTCTTTCCTTACACCAACACTGCCTTGATTACTGTAGCTTTAGAAGAAGTCTTAAAATTAGGCACTAAATGTCTTCCAACACTGTTTTTGTTTTTAACTTTTCTAGGTCCTTTGTACTCCTACATAACTTTTAAATTTCAATATCCAATTCTTCATTTATAGCAAGTATACCCAGACCTGAATTTTTATATATACCTTGTGTTTTCTAATCCTGCTAAATTCAAGTACAAGTTCTAGGGGCTCCTAGAGATTTCTTAGTATTTTCTCTGTAGATGATCATTTCATCTACATATAAAGATTTTGCTTCTGCTGTGCCAATCCTATCCTAGTTGTGTCATTTTATTGCCAGACTATTTTGGTGAGGACTAGGTTTCAAAGTTTAATGGACAGATAAAGAGTAAGCATATCTGCCCTTGTTCCCTGCCTTAAGTAGAAAGCATTGTATCTTCTCCATTCATATAAGCCGTTTTTGGAAGAAGTATGGAGTACATGTCTTTAATCTGTTGAGAAGGTTCTGTTCTACTTCTAGTCTCCTGATAGCTTTTACCATGAACAGCTGTAGAATTTAGTCCAATACTTTTTCTCCAACTAGTGACAGGATCATATGGCTTTTTCCTTTCCTCTGTTTAAATGATGACTTTTGGGGGTGGACCTTCCAATGCTGAACCAACACTGCCATCCCTATAACAAAACCACTTTCTACATCCTGCCAGATCTGACTTCCAATAGTTTGTTTTGTTAAACAAATTTCTATGTTCATACTTTTTTCTTCTATTATCTTTATCCAGTTTTAGGATTAGCACAAGGTTGAGTTCCTAAAATGAGGAGAGAAGTGTTCCTTCTTTTTTCTGCTTTAATTGTTTGATATAATTTATCAGTTAAAATGTTTATGAGCCTGCTGTTGTCATATAGGCAGGTTTTCAAGCTAGGAATATACTTTCTTTAATAAGTGCTATTCAAATTTTATATTTCCTCCAGAGTTAGTTTCATTAATTTGTCTTCCAAGTTACTTCTTAGAAGTTGTCAAATTTATTTCAAAAATGATTTTTGTAATATGCTTTCTATATCCTTTTAAATTCTGTAAAATCTGTGGTAATGTCTCCTAGATCTTAATATTGTAATTTTAAAAATGTATAACTGATATTGCATAATAGGAAGAAAAGGTCTAAAAGAGCAGGGGAATTGGGAGGGGTAGGGGAAGGGAAAAAGGGAAAGGAAAAAATATGAGAAGAGGACAAAAATGGAAACAAGGTCTTTGCAAATAGGGAAGGGTGGAGGGGGTGAAGGGAGGGCAAAGGAAGGGGAAAAAAATAAGAACCAAGAGACTCATGTAATGGTACAAGATCCCAATGATGAATGTAACTGTATTTTATACCTAAAATGTACCAATAAAGTTAATGGGGAAAAAAAGAGAAATTATCTGAGGACATGACCTTGTATATAGAAAACCCTAAGAGTAAAGTTTTAAGTTACAAAATCAGTCTACATAAATCAGCAGCATTTCTACACAGTCACAATAAACTATCTGAAAATAAAATTACAAGGATCTCATTTACAATAGCATCAGGAAAACACTTTGGAGTAAATATAATCAAGGGGGCTTTGAGATTTTTAGGGACCTACATGATCTGATCAGAAAGGTCCCAACCACAACTCACTCTCTGGGCAGGCATGTTTAGTTAAGGGATTTCACCCTGGAAGAGAAAAATGATTAGAACAGCTTGTGGAATTTGCTGTTTACTCTTGGAAAAGTGCTGAGCACGTCCTTAATTTGTCAGTGTCAACACAGAGCTAAAACTGGTGTCCAGAGAGGATTAGCACAGAGAGAGTAAATTATTCTGTTTCGACAGGTCTTAAGTCACTCGACCCCTCCTTGGCCCTGAGACTTCATTCAGAGGCTCACAACCATACAGGGGCCCCTCAGGCTCCCTGTGGGCTTGCTGGTGGGTCGACCGCAGCACCCCAAGGCCAGTGTAAAGCGTAACAGTTCCACACACACTCAATGAGTTTTAGGCCTGGCTTTTCCACTTCCTGGCTTGTGGTCACATGCAAGTTGCTTTGGCTTGTTGAGCCTTAGAGTCCTCATCAGTCGCTAGAGACAAACCCAGCACCCCCTTGGCAGGTTGCTTTGAAGGACATCCAAAAGCAGGTATGTAAGGCTCTTGGCGGAGCCTGGCACTGAGCAGGTCATATCCCAGCTGAGCCCCTTAGTACTTCCTACCTGTATATGCCTACCCAGCCTCCACCTGCAGCATCCCCTGTAACACTGGGTTTTTTCCGAATCCCATTCTTCCAGAAGGCAGGGCAGCCCCTACTTGCTAGGAAATCAACAGCCCCAGAATTAGCACTTAGAAGGGATCTGGTGATGGATAACTACCTCTACTTCCTCATGTCTTGGTTGGACTAACTGAAATGCACATTCTACCCTGTCCCCTAGAGTCCTCTGACAGGAGGAAGTTGTAATTGCCACCCCAGTAACCTACTTGATGACATGACCTATTGACTGCCTTTTGTTCCCCAATACATTTCCCATCTCTCTCTCTCTCTCTCTCTTTCTCTCTCTCTCTCTCTCTCTCTCTCTCTCTCTCTCTCTCTCTCTCTCTCTCTGACACCCACTTCCCATTCAGTAACTTGCACCACAGCCTGGACATCAAGTTCCACTTCTGGGCACCAGGCACTACCTACCATGCTCATTGTGCAAATTAGGTGCCCCCCACCCACCAACAACCATGATAGCACAAGAGATGAGGAGTCCTGTGATTGCAGTCCCTTCCTGGCACCCAGAGAAAATGGTGTGGGTGAGCTGACCTGTCATCTCTGATTCATGTCCTGAACCCAAAGCAAGATAGGAAGTATTTCAGGGACTGCACTTTGGAGCAGACGCTTTCAAAGTTAATTTCATCAGGTCCTCAATGGAGGTGATAGAGAGATAATTTCATGTTTTTCCTCATCCTTCCCCTGGAGTATAGAGACTATGTACCTTGCTTAGCTACCAGGTGTTTACATAAGAACACCAGATACCTGCAGCCTTCTGCATGTTCCTCTTCATCTTTATCTAATTATTACCACATCCACCTCTTCCACTCTTCAATATTTTAATTTGTTCTTTTTATTTTTAAATAGTAAATAAACTTACTCATTTATTCCTCTGAGATGGCATGGCCAGTCATCACAGAAAACATATAATACTTATCTACAGACTATTTACAACTTATAAGAATATTTTTCCACTGAAAAAATATAAGTACAAAAACTAAGTCAGCAATGATGTGCTGCCATTTGAATTTATTATATGTCATAGCCCAAAAAACTATTCAGCATTAAATACACAACAACTCAGTCTGGGTAAAATAGTCCATTGAAAGCTCTACTTTATCAGAAAATACCCCCATGTATGTTCAGTGTTGGGGCTTGGTGGTTTTTGCTCTTCGTCAGTATTATAGATTCCTGCCAAGTTTGTTCTCTGGAAAACCTCACTACAAAAGCTATGTTTATCATGCCTGAGACTCCAGGATAAATGTTCTCCAGTGGGAACTTTGGTTTTTATTTTATCTCTCCTTCTCCCTGTTATATACTCTGCCTCACCTCACCTCCCTGATACAACCTAAAGACTTCAGATAGGGGTTTCAAGTTTAACAACAACAACAAAAAAACCTGACCTTACAGCAAAGAAGCTTCTGCACCCTAGGAACCCAAATATGTACCATATTTCAAACTCACCATCCCAGAGGTCATCTTCTCTGCCTCCATAATGTGTGACAGAACAGCCCCATAGCCAGAACCTGCCTCCCCTGGAATCCGGCCCCAGACAAGGGGTCCAGACAGATACTTCCTTTGGGGAAGATCCCAAGAGGTGCTCCTGTGGCCAGGGCAGCTGGAGCTGATCCCACCGGAGAACTGGCCAATAGCAAAGCATATCTGCCTCACATTATCCTAAACAGGGTATAAGAGGACTGGATCATTTATCCATCGACTCCTGCTAAGCATTGGCTGAGGGTTGCTTGGAGTTCTTACCTCCTGCCATTTCTACTTGACTCCACAGTCTTGGAGCCAAGCAGGCCCCAAAGGTCTTATGCAAATAGACAGTCACTGTGGGCTGGGGTGCTTAGGGACATGGGTGCCCCGAGATGAGGACAGGCACCAGTAGCATCTACTATGACACGCACCAGCTCCTGCCCAGGGAGCTGCCCCAGAAGGAGCAGGCCTGCACCTGTGCCCAGACCCTGCAGTTCCTGACCAGTGGTAGCCTCTGGGTATTCTCCCCATCTCTACATCCCCAGGCTTGGAGAATATGATGAGCACTCAGAGGCCACCAGGTCCTCTTGGAGCCCCCTGAGGAAGGTTGCTTGGGCAGACCCTCTGGTAGCTTTCCATGGTGTCCCAACCAACTTAGAAGAGGGGGAGCAGGAGAAGATGTCTTTGCTCCCATCAGTGAGCTGGGGGAGCCTGTGGCATCTGAGTGAAAGTCCAGGCAGACCCTCCTGGGGTGTGCAGCAGCGTCCTGTGGTCCAACCTCTCCCAGACAGCTCTTTTTCCATCCAGCCCCCACATTTCCTGTTCTAGCCCATGAGCCAAGTAGAGTGAGGGTCAAGATGCCTTATCCCAAAGCATTTGTTCCCTTCTGTGTGTTTCTTTCTGCATTCTGGGTCTGACTATGGGCCTGACATGTCTCATTCATTCTGCCATCACTTTGAAGGATTGGTATGAAGGTCAGGAGTGCAAAGGCTAGCTAAGCTATCTCCTACCTGTGTGACCTTTAATTCTGTGGGCCTTAGTTTCTTCATCTGGGTATAGTGATGAGGCTAATAGCCATAAGGATATGTAAGAGAAAGCATTATAACCGAGGCTTAGTCCAGTGCCCAGCACATAATAGGGATGAGAAAACATTAACTCATATTCTGTTCATTGCTTCTACCCCAGAACAACCCCTCATCCACACACCACCCATATAAATGATCTTACTTGGTTCAGTCTATTCCCTCCCAGTCAACACCTGGCTACCCCAGCACCCTATCACCTCCTCATACCTGCTCTAAACTCCCCCCAGCAATCTCCCCACCCTCAGAGGTCAACATGGCCTGTTGGGAGAAGTGTGGATATCTAAGACTGCCTGAGTTCAAATCCTGGCATCACCACTTTTAGGTACATTCCTACCCAAAGCAAAGGCACAAGTTACTTTCCTCCTCTGGGTCTTGTTTTTCCTATGAAATGAGGATAACGCATGTATCTGGTTCATAGGGCTCTCTGGGTGAGGGTTAAATAAATCTGTCCCTGCCAGATGTGAAAAGGAGAGCCAGGCACTTAGTGCAGACTCAGTAATTCTAGTCAGTGTCACCACTATTATTTCAGGGTGTCTCCATACTCCATGTGCCATCTGTTTTTCCAGGGTTTTTTTCCTCTTCACCTGCACACCCATGTATTATGGGTCTTACAAAAACTGATCCTTCGCTCACCAAGAAATCCTAGGGCCTGCCTCCCCTCAGTGTCTGGCTGGAATCCCCTCACCTTTTGTTTCTTAGAATCCCACAAGTCCCGCTAGATTCCATCTCCTCCTAAAGATTCTCAGAAGGAAAAGTGGGGCTTTGTGCCAGCATTCCTCCTTGTGCTAACTCCCACCCCACCATCCTCTGTTCCTCTCCTATGAGATGTCACATCCTCCCCCTAACTGTCTTGGTGTTAGAGAGCTGGGGCCATGCCTGAATCATCTTTATGTCCCCATAATGCCCAGAATGGCCTGCCTCATGGAGGAATTGTTTACCGAATGTGCAGTACCTGAGTAAACAAACCAAGCAGTTATGCTCGATGTCTTGGCTGTTGGTCTGTCCACTTGGCTGGTAAGACCAAGTTATCAGCCAATGTTCCATCAATTGATGGCTCTGGGCTCTCCATCAATCCTAAGTATAACAAGATGGACTTTGGGGGCCAGGGCTTCTTGGAGAAACATGCAATGGGTGAAAAACACAGAACACTGCTGCCTATGGGGCAAGAAAGAGCAAGTCAAAGCAAGCACATGCAAATCATCTACAGCAATGGTGTACCTAATATCTCTGGAAGATGCCTAGGTAGCCTGGCATTGCAAAGACCTACTGACAGTGAGACCTTCTCCTGCAAAGATGTGTCTGTTTCACAATTCAGCAATGACTCAGAGTCCTTTCTGAGCATTTGCACAAAGACACAACAAATGTCAGCCTTAATGAGGATCACAATGTTCTCCAACTTCTATTAAGTTAAATTCTTTCCCTGAAGACCTGGCTTCTAACCACTAAAGAATTATTTCACCAACCAAACCCAGTGTCCCACATATGAAAGGTGCCTAAACATGTTGATTAAGGAGGGGTAGAGGTGAGATTTGGGAATGTGCTTTGGTTTCCTGAGCCCATTGGGCCTGGGATGCATCCAGGTGACAGCACACAGTCCCATTTCCCCCAGACTCCAGAACTCTGCCCAGTAGACGTCCCAGAGGCCACACCCTAAGTGACTCCTCCACTTCCCTGTGATTCCTGTTGCCTCTTTGCCTGTTCATATGTTCTAGAGGACTTTCCAAAATATTTTAAATTTCTGGGACTCTCTTATTCTCATACTTAGAGGAACCTCAAGGACCTCTAAAGTCTTTTGCCTTTCCAATTTGCATAACTTCTTTCTTGAGGAATTTGGAACCAGATCTCCAGGGTCTGGAGGGAGAACATTTGGAATAGACTGTCAATTATCAGTCCCCCCAGCCCCTTATGTTGGGGACCCAAGGTGAGACGAAATGTCCATCTTTATGATGAGCATGTTTGACCTTAACTATCGAAGCCACTCTTTGTCTGAGGGATTTATTTCCTAAGGTTCTCCTCACCATTTCTGCACAGACTCCTAGGAGTTATTTGCCCATAGATTCCTTAATGCAAGCCCTTGTACTCAGAAGTCTCCAAGCATGTATGTAGTTAGGTCCTAATGTAGCCCTCACCATTGAGCCTTTGGTTTGGATGTGTTTTACTGACTCTTGTAACGTGCCCTTGGAATGCTGAAGGATTCCCTGCTGCTTCCCAGAAACAGATTCCAAAGGGAATCATGGAATCTGCCCTGTCAGCTGTTTCATTAGCACTTGGATTGCTGTTGGTTTACACATGCAGGTGGAAGCTTGCAGAATTTCTTTTTCTTTGTTGAGCTTCTTAGAACTGCCTCTCCCTTTGTGTTGAGGATGGCAAGGGCTGGGGGGTTAGGTAGAAGTGTGTTTTGGGTGGTTGACATAACACCTCGCAGCATCTGCAGCTGTGACAGGACAATAGTTGTGGCTGGTGCTGGGCCTTCTTATCCTCTCCTGGATACAGGCCCATAGCCACTTGATTTCCTCGCCTTGAGTTCTGCACAGAATCAACTGGGGAAGAACCCATTACTGCCCCTACAGAGGGCAGACTCTGGAGAGTCATTTTACCCCATCCTCAGATCCAACTCATGGTATTGCAACTCTTGAGGAAACAGTGGGCAATACTTTTTAACATATGAGGCACAACTATTTGATGTGTGATTTGGAATAAATAGATGCACATATGTGTGTGAGGTATATGTATATGTATATGTATGTTTATGAGTGTGTGCACCTCCCTTAGCAACCCAGACAAAACGTTCTGCATTTAAAATGGGTCGATTTAATTAGAAATAGATCTATGAGGTATGAAAGGCAAAAAGGCTTTCATTCTCCCTTTTTATTGTTTAGCCTTCCCATCTCAGTAACTGTCACCACCATGCATTGGGTTGCTCAGGCTGGATTCTAAATCAACCTCGGTTTCCACCTGCTACCCAACTTATCAGCAAGTTCTGTGTCTCCACACCATCATTTCCCCTCTGTCTCCACTGCCCTGGCCCTTGATCAGCCCACTGCGTCTTCCACCTGGACCACTGCAAGAGCTTACAAATTGGTCTCTCCCTCCTGTCCATACTCCATGAAGAAGCCCAAGTGAACTTTAAAATGCACAAGAGAATCTGGACTGTGTGCTCTGGCCTTGACCATCTATCCAGGGTCATTTCCAGCCCCCACTTCCTAACCCTGAGGCCCAGACCTTCTTCCTGTGATTCAATATCCCAAGCCCCTCTTAGGTACTAGACACAGCCCCTTCTTTGATTCCGCCTTGACCCTACCCACTGCTCGCTTGTGTAGTCTCTCACATATGTCCCAATCCTGGCATGTGTGTCCCCTAGTGGGCTTCTTCGATGTTTTACCCTACTCTCTGCTCTGCTGGCAGAGGAATCAGACTTTTCTATACCAAAAATGGCAAAACATGTTCTCTTGTCTCCCTTCCTATAGTAAATAGACAAGTCAGCTCAGAGAGGAATCTGTACAAACTAGAAAGGGCTCAGCATGACTAAAGAGATGATTTACTGTGTCATTTCTTATAAAACTAGTTGGTCCTCATTAAAATAAAAATGTTGGAAGGAATTAAAAAGCTCTTCTGGAATATATTCATATAGACTTGTTTTCCTGATGCTGTTGGCATGGAAACACAGCACAAAGAGGGAAGGAAGGGCTGTCCTGTACCATAAGACATTGTTTTGCATTGTGATGTGTCTAGTAACAAGACACAAAGGAAGTGTACTTGCTGGGCACCAACAGGAAGGACATGCTGCTTTAGATGTCTTCAAATCAGCTGAGTGTGAGGGTCTTTTCGTCTTTGACTTTGGGGAACAGAGAGGAGAGCAAGCTTGTCCATTAAAGGAGAGAATGTTTCTGGGAAGGATATTCAGGTCTTAAGTGTGTTGGTTTCCATGACAGGTCGATGATGGTGGTTCATTCTTTCCCAGAGCCACTACTGACCTGCTCCATGACCTTGAGAAAGTCACTTGCGCTTCGGGGTTCTGGTTTCTTCATCTTTCAGATGAGGAAAATGTTTTCAAGGTCCCTTCTAACTCCAAGCTTCAGGACTGATAAGGCAGAAAAGGAAAGGTTCCTGGGTGTCCTGAAGCCCCCATCCTTGGGCATCTATGGTACTCTGGATTCCCCAGTATGCTCTCCTTCCTAGAATCCTGAAGGTCCTGAAAACACACCAGGAGGCTTGACACTGCTTTGGAAACCCTGTGGCAGGAGCTGGAACCTCAACTTGGGTAGATAGGCCATCGGTGCATCTCCAAGGTTAAATCGAGTCATATGACCAGTGCAGGCAGAGCAAAGCCCAGAGCTGCTCCCTGTAAGGAGCAGGCTTCAGGCACGTGTGTGCGCGTGTGCGCATGCATGCACACACACACACACACACACACACACACACGAGAACATTCGTGGGAAGGAGCAAGCTGCTAGTCCGTAACTGGTTCCAACTGCATGTGGCCCGGCTAACCCACATGCTGCAGTACATCAGTCCCACCTGTCCACAGTCATTAGGATGGGGCTGAGCACAAAGCACACTCCAATGCCCATGGCTCCTCTTTTGTGAGCTCAGCTGCCAGACTCATAGGCCATTGCCCCTGAATTGCATTCCTCAGCCCCCTACCGTGGATGCTGAAAGTATCCAAAGGTTTCCCATAAGTTTGCCCCAAAACAAACAACTGTGTAATTAGGAATTCTTCTCTCCTAGTAAGATGGTTATGAGAGAGTAGGAGAAAGAGAAAGTGGCCTGTGGAAAGATACAGGTACACGCAGCTGTTGGGTTGTTTTGCTCCCAGGCCTTTCAGGGATTAGGAAGTGGCACTGGCTACAGCCTGGTGTGTGGCAGCAAGTGGGCCATTGTCCCTGTACTCCCTCTCCAGGGAAGGTTCCAATCCTTCCACGTGTCTCCAGTCCTCCCCATCCCATAATGGAGGAGACTGAGGCTTTGGGAAGTAACTGGTCCAGGGCTATTAATTGACCAAGGTATATAAATACCTCAGGTTCAGTCATATGGAAAAAGGTTCAGCAAGAGCTTTGAAAATGAGGCTGCCGGTGGGGACAGGGAAGGACATGTGAGCTGTAGTCCTTACCACCTTGGAGCCTGGCCTCTCCCAGAGTGCAGGCTGGGAAACAAGAGACAGTAGCAGAAGTGTGAGTGGCTTTCCAGGCACTGGTGTGGACGTCCCTTGTCCTGAAATGTGACTGTTCTAGTTCTTGTTTTTCAGATGGCTAAACAAGGAAGGTTAACTGACCTGCTCCCTGTGGTGCACTTCTTACTTGTTCCTCCATTCCTCAGGGAAGAAAGTGGGGCACAGAGAAATTGAGTTATTCCCAGGGGGCTTGACCCAAGCCAGGGGTGGTCCCCAAGTTCCTCCAGGGAAGAAATTCCTTCCCCTGACACTGGTTCAGAAGGAAATCCAGACTTGAGCAGCAAGCAGGTTGATGTTCACTTTTCTCAGCCTTTCGACACAGATCTAAGAGCAACTTCCTCTGGCAGAGGACCCAGGGATCTAAGGGTAGAGGTGGGAACATACATGCTCCCAGGCCAATGTCATCTGCCCTTGAGTCTAACACAGAGGTGGCCTGGAACCCATGGATAGGCTCCACTCCATGCAGTCATTAAATTTTGCATAACACCCCAGTCAGGAGCTTTCCAGGGAGCACTCACAACAGCCTTGCTGACCCTTATTATACCAACCATTACCTGAGACACCAGGCAGTGTGTCAGGTGGAGGAGTTCAGTGGTAGATGGTACATGTGGGGCTTACACTCCAGCCAGAAAGATAGGTACATTAGAGACTATTATATAGCAAAAAGGCAGGGATTGCTGAGCCATTGTGTCAAACACTGCCAAGTCCCCTGTGGGCTGTGATTCATTCAAGTCTCTGGCCCTTGGCTGGGCACCATGGCACCCACTTCTCAAATGAGGACCTGAAGGACAGAGGTGGGGTAAATGCCAGGGGTGACATAGCTGAATGGTAGGGATGGGTTGGTATAATAAGGGTTAGTAAGGCTGTTATGAGGATTCTCTGGCAATCCCCTGACAGGGTTGTTCTTAGAAATTTAATGAATGGATGGAGCAGAGACGCTAACCAAGGGACAGACAGATGTCAGGCACAGCCAGTTTGGTCACGCTGACACGTACTGGCTAAACTCCAGTACCACTGTGTAACAAAGTTCCCTAATACTTAGTGGCTTGGAATAATTTAGCAGTCCTATGTCTGACTCCACTGGGCTCAGCTAGGTGGCTCTAGCTGAGGTCCGGCATGCAGGTGCAGTCAGATGATGGCTGGAGCTGGATCATTCCAGGCTCCCTCTGGGGCTGATCATTGTAATGACCTCCTCTTTCTCATGCCCAGAGGCTCAGCACTGCTCTGTTTGACTTCTCCAACAAAGGAGGCTGGGCAGTTTGCACAACAGCTCAGAGCTCCAAGAGCCAGGAAGTGGGGCTTCCAGACTTCTAAAGGGCTACCTCGGATCTGGCCAGTGTCCCTTCTGCCATATTGTACTAGAGAATGGTCCCAGGGTAAGGTCACACTGAGAAGAGCTCCTGGTATACTGTGATAGTATCATGGCCATCATTGCAAAACAGCCCACCAGAGCAGCCTTAGAAGATGAAATGTCTAAAAGGAGCCAGGTGAAGGGGTCAGGGCAGAGTATCCCAGGTAATGAGATCATCTAGGCAAAGACAGGTGAGAGAGGACATGAAACAGGTATGGCTTTACCAGCCTCTCACTGTGGCTGAAGAATTTGGATTAGGATGGACAATGGCAAGAACAGAGGGCAGAGGGGAGAGGCCTAGATTGCGCATCTTAACAGCACTGAATGCCACCAAGGGGACTTAATAAAGTGAGGAATTGATCCAATCACATCTACACTTTAGAAGAATTTTCCTGGTTATGAAATGGAGAATGAGCAGAAAGGGGTCGGTAGACCAGATGCCTTCCCAAGCAGTCCCACACTTCAAGGAGAGGAGCCGCTAGGCTGGACCCCAGCCACAGCTCAGACCTCAGCTCTGCCCTAGCCCTGAGTTCTTATCTGGGAGAGCAAGACTCTATCTGTTATGTTCACTTGTCTGAGGTTCCGGAAGCCTTAGAATAGCACTCGTGATAATTACAGAATCCCCACATGTATTGATGAGAAACAGCTACATAAATAGCACAGCTTGGTATTTAGAAAGTGCCAGTTTTCTGTAAATATAGAATTTGGGAAGTTACTGGCAAGCGGCTCGACCACTCTCTAAAACCAGCAATTGTCCTGTTGTTGCTCTTTCCAAGGGAGGTCATTTCTACCTGTGTCCAGTCCAATGACCTAACCAGGTACAAACTCCAGGGATCTGAGCCCAGGAGCAGGCATGCCCATTCTCCTCTGGAGTACAGATTCTCCTTTCTGACATCCAAAAAAAGAGTCTGGACAATTCCCACCATCTGTGCAGAGATTCCTGACCTCCTCAGTATCTCTGTAGCCTACAGATTGGAAACCAAAGCTCATTTATAGATTTAAATCAGCATGTCCTAAATTATTTTCTCAGACTCTAGTGAAAGAAAGTTGTAGATATTATGTGCAAAATAAGTATTCCTCAAGTATTTGAGAAATGCTAACCTATTTGTTTTCCAATTGAAAAGTTCCTTACACACTTTAGATGTGCTAATTTGGACCATGATTCCACATACAGGAATTATAATAACAGTTTTCAAAGCTTATTGCACAACTATTTTCTACAGAGTATTTTACAGGGGTTTTCCAAGCATCCTTCTGAGAGTAATCATGACTAGCCATCCCCAGGGCTCATTAATTGATCTCAACTCAGCTGTCAGAAAATAGGATTATATCAGTTAGCTTCTTCTGTGTAACAAATAGTTCTAAATTTTAGTCACTTAAACCAATAGTGATTTAATTGGCTCATGGTTCTGTGGGTCTGCAGTTTGAGCTTGGCTCAGCTGTGTGGATCTTCTGGTCATGGTTGACTTTCTCATGTGTCAGTGGCCAGACAGAATGGCTTTGGGCAGCTGGTTATGTGGCAGCTGGGCACTGAGAGCACCTGGGTCACATGCCCCGTCATCCTTATCAGGCCACTCCAGGTTGATCCACATGGCAGGTAGACAGGTTTCCAGGAGATTCACCAGAATCTGTAGGGCGTGTTGAGGCTGGACTCACAGCTAGAACAGCATCTTTTCCACATTCTGTTGGTTAAAGCAGTGCACAAAGCCAAGTAGAAATGAACCTGAGAAACAGTGGCTTCCAAATCTCCCTACAAGAATGTATCAGCTTTTCCATCACTGGCTGTTATGGCTTGTATTTAGATGTCCCCCAAACCCCTATGTACTCTTAAGGGGTGCTTTTGGGAGTGACTGGACCATGGTTGTGTATACTGGATCATGGATATGTGATACTGGATTAGTCTACTGATTGGTTTAGCATAGTTCTGAGTGGTTGGTGGATTTACTGAAGAGGGAAGACCCTCCCTCAATGTGGATGAAACCAACCAATAGGCTTGCAGCCTGGATGGAATAAGAAGGGAAAGAAGGAAGGCACATTGCTTCCTGTCTACCACACCATGAATTGTTTCTTCTCTGTCATACTCCTCCATGCCCCTCCTCTATGATGCCCTGCACTGGAGTCAGCTGACTATGGACTGAAACCTCTATGAACTATGAGCTAAAATAAACCTTACCTCCTTTAAGTTGTGAGTGCCAGGTATTTTGTTCCAGCAATGAGAAAGTAACTAAGTCACTGGGATACAGTACCCAATATGCACAACTTAAAGGAGGAGTGGTTTAATTTGGCTCACAGTAGAGAATTTAGTCTATGGTTGGTAGCAGAAGGGCATAGCAGGGAAAGCTGCTCACCTTATGGGAGCCAGGAAGTGAAAGGGGGACAGGGACAAGAATTTGTGACCTTTCAGGTGACACCTTAGGAACCCACCCCTCCATCTAGGCCCCACCTCTTCTAACAGCACATGAGGTTAGCATCCCCAAGGTCCAATCACCTTTCAAAGCCCCACCTCTGAATACATGAGATTTTAGGGGGTACTTTTAGATCTAAACATAACAAAGAGGGTCTTACAGGGATGGTTTCTTGGGAGCGCAAAGCCAGAAAGCTGTTTGCATAACAAGTGAAAGGTAAAAGGAGTTTTGGACCCACATCTCAGGTGCCAAGACGAGGAGGGGCCACTACAGAATCCTCAGGGTTAAAAGCACCCCTCGGACCACCCCTCAGTGCCCTCTGTGGAAGTGAGTCTAAACTTTTCTCCCCCAATAAATAATATATTCAGAGTCCATCAACCAGCAATAACTAGGAATGCGCTTGTGGTCATATATAGTAAAAGTGTTTTTGTTTATTTGTTCGAGGATGTAGCAGCCAGGCAGAACATGCCCAAAAGAATGTGGGGAGCCTCTCTGTAAAGGACAATTGGCCTTGGGCTGTGTGACTGTGAGGACAGAAGACAGAAGAGGCTCAGATCTGGGCTGGGTGAAGAGGCTGGGTGCTGCCGCACTGTGAGAGTCATTTGGTGACTGGATGTTCCCATAATGTCTATCTCGGACACCCTGAGATTTAAGCAGTGGTGCGTTTGTCAGTGGCAAGATGGCAGCCATAGTCACTTGACAGGCAAGATGCTGGTCATCTTGGGGACAGTTTCAGCTTTGTCCTTGCCCATTCAGACACATCTCCCAGAATCCACTGGGCTGTGTAGAAATATCAAAGTTCTATTGGAAATACTGTGATTTCATCACTTGTGAGGAGTTTGATTTCATTACAGGCCAAGATGGAAGCTGATCAGTAAGAGAAATTAGTATAAATATAGATAGATATAGGTATATTTACCTGTGTAGATACAGATAAATGTTCAACAAAGCTTTCATATCCATAAATACTTTTTAAACCATTGAAAATCAATAAGAAAAAAAACACTGACAATCTCACAGAAAGGAAAGGGCAAAAGATTTGAACTTCATATAAAAGGAAGTTTAAATAGCTAGTAAACTATGGAAAATTGTTCCATGTCACAAGTCATTAGGAAAATCCAAATTAAACCCATGATGCCATACCACAACACACTCACCAGCATGGCTAAGATGAGGCGGGCAGTACCAAGTGTTGACAAAGAGATACAGCAACAGGAAATCTTGTCTGATGCTTGTGGAAATATAAATCTATCACTCTGTAAACCTGTTTGGCAGTAAAGACTAAAACTAGGCAAAGGTCCACTCTACCACCCAGCAGTCCCACTTTCATGTATCAGCAGAAGGACATGTATGCACACTGAATGTGCTAGAATGTCCACAGCAGCCCTGCTCCTAATAGCCACATGCTGGAAACTACCCACCTGTCTGCCATTGATGGCAAGGATAAAGAAACCATGCGGCGCTCACACACTGTTCAACAGTAGTAATGATTAACACAGTGTTAAGCCAGATGCAAATGAGTACGGACTGTGTGATCCACTTGCATTAAAGTACAGAAACAAGAAAAAGAATCAGCAGTGATAGGAGTCAGTGTGTCAGTTGGTATTCTGTTGACCTGAAATAAGTCAAAATGACAATGAAAGGGAACTGTTTTGAATCCATTTAGGATGTTGAGTCGGCCAGGACAGCACAACTAAGGACACTCACACACTTCTCCAAAAAGTGGCAAAAATGGTGAGATAAATGTGTTCAAAGCAAGGAGGAGTATTTTGAGGGGGATTAATGACAATGTGCCTTTCACTGTAATACATTTTTAAAAACTTAAACACCCATTGTATTTTTTTTATCACACCTCCTGTGCCATTTGCAATTTAAAAGGAAGCATCCAATCAGAATCCCTGAGTTACTGGTGACCAGTTCTGCTTCCTGGCCCCTACTTCAGACCTGGGGTGTGAGACACAATGCTAGCGGTCAACCAGGTATAGGGACTTTTCCCACCCTCAGCCTGGCAGGGGTACACAGCCCCGAGCCTCCTTCAGGTTTGTGTAGGACTTTGATGCACCTGGAGACTGTCGCCTGCTGGCCTGCTGGCCACAGACATCTGTCATCGCCACAGTGTGGAACAGCAGGCACCATGGACATGTTGGCTCTTATCACCTGCTTCATTTCAGATTCAAAAATTATAACTTGAACAAGACAGGTGACCTACCAGGTCACACAGAAACCTGGTTAGTGCACAGCTACAGCTGGACCAGAATCTTCCAGATTCCAGAAGTTAGCTTTAAATGGGCACTCAGCAAGTAGTGCTCCTGAAGGGGCTCTCCCTGGCACAACAGGAACCATTTGCAGGCCTAGGGAAGCCCTGGGCTTAGAATCTCCACCTGACCACCTATTTGACATGCAAACGAATTCTTCTATCTCCCTTGAAAATGCAAAAGCTGTTCCTTTACACAAAGATGAAAGTAGGAGGGTCTCAGAGGCCAGCAACATGAATACCCCTGCATTGCACATTCCAGACAGTGAGTGAGGGACAGGGACAGTGCCACAGCCAAGAGCAAACCCCATGTGTGTCACTGGGATGTGTTAAGATGACAGGATGCCTGGCGAGGCTGTCTCCTGACATCCTGCTTCTGAGTCTTAGTCAATGCTGGGTTAATGGGCAAGTTTGCATTTGATTTGCCCAATTTCCAAAATTGTTTTCAGCAGTGGCAAAGGAAGCCTAGAAGGGGGAAGAAACAAACATCTTCAACCTTCCCTGCTTTAATGGGACAGTCCTAGCTTTTGGTTACACCAGCCAAAGATCAACTACAAGTGTTAATGAAAGAAAATCTGTCAGTAACAATGTCACTTTAAGTGTTCTTGGAATGTGTAGACCTTGAAGCAACTTAAAACTCCTCTTTTTGCCATCCATGCTCCTGCTTTTGTGAGACAGCCCTGCCAAGCAGTCCTGGGGCTGTGGGAGAAGGGGGGAGAGGGTGCAGACTAGGTGAGTGGCTGCTTTAAGAGCCCCCACATGTAAAGCTTGCAAATTTTTCTTCATTAAAAGCAACTTTTTGCTTTGTTCTCCTTTTATGGGGAACACATTTTGCTTAAACCTTCCAGCAAAAAGTACCTTTTAGGCTGAAGCCCACGACGGAAGTCTTTTGGACAGAAAAGAACAGTTTGTGTGAAAGACTTCATACTAATAGCAGTGATAATGCTGCCCAAGGAGGCTGCCTTTCAGGACTGTTGGAGCTGCCCTACCATTCCTCCAGCCTGGCTCACATTCTGTGCTCTGAGAATGGAGCTCCAGCCCCACCCAGCCTCTACCCAGTCGCTGCCTGTCCTCGGACTCCAGCATCCCTCCCTTTCTCTCCTATTCCCTGCTTCCTTTTTATGGTCAGGTAAAAAACTTTTTAAAAGCCTCTGTCCAAAATCAGCACTTTCTTCATTGCTCCTCCCAGGCCCACAGCATTAGGTGCAGATTTTCCTGTCCCTGACTAGGTACAGGTGCTGCAGGAAGGGGACTTTGAGGTGTGGCCTAGGAATGTAGAGTCCCTCCTTCAATCCCCCCTGTACCTGGAGTCCCTGACCAGTATCATCTCACAATTAGGAAGAGTCATTTCAAATCAGTCATTTCAAGAGAACTCAATTGATGCTTCTACAATACCTCCATTAAAATACAAAAGTTTTACCTGAGATTTCAAACTTGTTGGCAGAGGGACAGGATGGGCTTTCTAAATGGGTCTTGAGTCAGCCAATCTTGGAGGAATGGGAGCTGTGACTGGGGATCCTGCTCCATGTCCCCCTTCCAAACATCCTCCTGGTTCACGGACCACTAGCTGTCACATCCATTGTGGTCCTACCCTGAGTGGGCCACCAGACCTGCCTGGAGACAGAGGGAGCCCAGGACAGGATAGGGAAAAGCTGTAGCTCCCACCCTCCTGAGTCTATAGTGTAGAAGGATCCCAGCTCATGGCAATACCAAGTGAGTATCCACAACATCCCACCAGCAAAGCATTTCCAAATCACCCAGTTGGGGATAGGTGCAGCCAGGTGGAAGGTGGGCAATCAGGAGGAGAGAGATGGAGGTAAGCAGTGTTCAAGGGCAGTACCCAGAAAGGACCCAACCTGAGCAGGTGTGGGGTTGAGACTGAAGCTGAAGTTGCCCTCTCATCTATTCAGAAATGCTTGAGATTGTGGAGTGGGGAGACCATGCTTGGAAGTGTTTCTTTACTACTGAAGATATTTACAGTTGTCTTCCCTTATCCATGATCTCATTTCCTAAGGTTTCAGTTACTCAAGCTCAGCCATGGTCCAAAAACATTAAATAGAAAATTCCAGACATGGACAATTTGTAGGCTGTAAATACTTACAATAGTAGCATGATGAAATCCCTAGCCATCCTGCTTTTCTCGGGGACAGAAATCACCCCATGTGTGTGCTCCCCATCCACTGGATGCTTAGTAGCCTTCCATGTTATCAGACAGAGTCTCACAATCACTTTGTGCTCATGTTCAAGTATCCCTGATTTTACTTCATCGTGTCCCTGAATGCAAGAGTATGATGCTGGCAAGTTGGATCTGCCAAAGAGAAGCCCTAAAGTGCTCCCATTACATAAAAAGGGAAATGTTCTTGACTTGAGAGAGGAAAGAGTGCATGTAGGGTTTGGAACTGTCCTAGGCTTCAGGCCTCCCCTGGAGGTCTTGGAAGGGGTCCCCTGAGGATAATGGGAGATGACTGTAAATGAGTGATCACTGTGTTTGGAATCAGAATAAGGTACTGGTCATCATTTTGAAAACTAAGCCTCCTGTATCTGGACTTCATCCTCCTCCTGAGAAGCCAGACTTCAGAGAAATCTGCCCCACCAGGGGTGATGAGTTGGTGGGAAACCAAGCCCTGAGCTTCCAGGTAAAATCACTAATGTTTAGCTTTTGAAGTTGCCAAAATTTGTTTTGCCAGTTGTGGCAGTATTGTTCTTATGACCACAAGATAAATGTTCCTGTTTAGATGAAGTCTGGGCTAGGGGGCTGATAGTCCCCACAGAGTGAGGGCTGCTCCCCAAATGAGCCTGAGAAGTGTTTTAGTATCTAGTGTTAGATGATGTCTTCCCTGCTGTAATTGTGTCAGAGTTCAGCCCAGACACTAGCTATACTTGAGGGAAAAATGAAAGCAAAGGTTATTGAGTGGAGGGTTGGGGCAGTAAGGCAGTGTATTAGTCAGCTGTGTGTCACTATCCAAAACTATCCAACACAGGCAACCTATGAAGTGAAGAGAGGTTTATTTTGGCTCATGGTTCAAACAGTTCAAGTCTACAACCTGGTATCCCCAAGCCTGTGGGCTTTTGGTGAGAATGGCTTATCATGACAAGAACACATGTAAGAGCCAGGAAGCAGAGAGAGACCAGGATCCCCAATCTCCTGTCACCTAAGGACCTCCTCCAAGGCCCCACCTCTTAAAGTCTACAGAACCTTTCATCACCATCAGCCTAGTGACCAGGCCTTTATGAATGGACCCTTGGAGGACACAATCCATATTCGGACCATAGCAGACAGGGACAGGTAATGGGAAAGAAGGATGTCACATCCATCAGAGGTGGGCAGTCTGACCCAGTCCTCCTTAGCAGGATGGCCCAAAGGCATTACTAATGTCCTGTGAGTTCAGCATTCTCATCTGTGTAATGGAGAATAATGACACCTACCCAGAGCCTTCAAGAAATGATTGAATTCAACTTTGCATTTAAGGTTCTTAGGATGAGACAAGTAAGTGCTTTTATTATAATTATCCTGACCTTGTTTATTTTTCAAACAACCAGAGAGGTTCATCTCACTGTCTCCATTAAACAGGTTAAAGAGCAGAAGCTCTATGAGATGCAATAGGGCCTCCAGGGTCATCCATCTAGTGAGCAACAGGGCCAGAATGCGACCTCGTGGGTGCCACATCCTCGTTGAGTCATTGCCCCTGGAGGTGGCCTGTCTTGAGGAAAGGGAACAATCAATAGTGGTAGCTTTTTCAGAGCATGAGTGAGTTCTGGTTTTAAATGATGTTTCATGCAGAAGATTGGGCAGCCAAGGACACTAGGCTGTAAATCTGCAGCATTCGTTTGGAGGGTATGTATTGAAGCTCTCAATATACCAAGCCAGGCTGGGTTGGGGATACGCAGATGAATAAAGCCAGCATGGGCTAGAGTGCTGCTGCCACAGGTCCCTCCACAGGACCATGGGGTGGGAGTGATCCACCGCCTGGCAGGAAGGACAGTCTTTACCTAAGGAAGCCAACATCTTGCATCCTGGGATGAACTAGATACCACACTTTGTGGGTAGCATAACTCCAGTAATTGTTAGTCAGGTTGATCAATAAACCAGGTCTCCTAAACCTAGTGTATGTGCTGCACAAAGAAGAGTGAATATCTGAACATCACAACCCAGTCTTGCCTCAGGAGTAGTTGATAGCTGTAAGAATGATGTTTTCTTCTGCATTCCAGAAAATGGGGATGCAATAAGTTGCCCCCTTCAGACAGTGTCCTAAGAGGTCACACATTTATTCCTGGGATTCTGGAACTCTTCATCAGGTGAAGAGTTGGGATGTTACTGAGACTCACAAGAAAGTCAAACTTGTTATGTTACAGCAGCCACACTTCCTCTCCAACCAAAACACATGATCACCCAGTCTGACCACCCACCCAAGTCATATAGTTTACCTCTAGAGGCCTTGGGGCCACTTCTCAAAATCAAAACTACCCTTTAAGGACCTAGTCGGTCACACTGAAAGTTGCTAAAAAAGGGTAAGCTGCAGGCACTAAAAGCAATTCTAAAGGAAAGCAGAGACATTACAGAAATTCTTCCTCAAAGACCCTGAGCAGTGCCCCATTCATCTCTGGCCCTGCAGAAGCCCTTGAGTGATGAATCAGACCAGCAAGGAAGATGGAAGCTTCTTGTTCTCTGTCTTCCTTCTGAGAGTCCAGCTGTCCAGGCATGACACAGCTGTAGAGTCAATAGGAAGCTTAAAAATAAACAAATAGAAGAATAAAAGGACCAACTGACATGCCAGGGTTTGTGCGGAAAGGTGTGTGTGTGGGGTGTCTGCCTGAGTGACTTCTTTCTTGCACCAGACTAAAATTCCTAGGGTTACAGGTAGCAATGGGAGGGGAGGTTGATAAACATAACATCTGTTGCTCTTGTTTGGGCCATTTCTTACCAAAGGACAATAGCAATTAAGCATGCATCTGACAACCACCTGTGCAAAACTCTGATAAAAGCTTGGTCCATATGTCCAAGGACAAGACTTAAATATTGCTGCCTTCACTCTCCCCACTGGATCCAAGATGGCACAGTCAGCAGAATGGACCTAGTACCCTTGTGGAATTGAAGAGCATGAATGAGGTCATTTGAAGGAAGCACTATGAACTTGAACTCTGATGTCAGATTAGCTTCCTTGTCAGGGGTGCTAAGGGGAATTATCGGGAGAATAGAAGCATGGGAAGGGAGTGTAGGTGCTTCCTTCTAGCAACAGACCCAAGCATTAAGGAAGAATTGGTCTGTACAGGCACATTTATGCTCTCATAAAAAGATCTGGTAGAAGAAAGATCTCTTGGGATAACACCATGGACTACTGTTTGCTTTCATTCCTTCCCTAGGCTCCAGGTGGTGGGGAGGAGAGGATGGGTGTATAAGAGAATCATAGGAAGCAGCTTTTGGCTCAAGATGCTCAGCTTGTAGCATGTAGATGGGGAGGTGACACATAATGACATCCTAAAACTGGGTGAGCTCTGTGAGAGCTGATCTGTGTGAGTGAGTAGTTCAGACAGCTTGTGTGGACAATGCAACTCAGGAAGGAAGGCATTCCCAGCATCCATGGGGACACAGTTGTGCCCAGCTCCTGGCCTCTGAATGGCTCCTCTTCTGAGGCCATCCCTGGAGATGGCTGGCCCTGATTCCACACTTGAGCAGGGCCCTTCCCTCTATGCAGATCCTGTTTAATTAAGACCGGATAAAACAGCTGCTTTTTCTGACTCTTGCTCCCATATGGATTTGAAAGGAATCAACTAGGTCAGGCATGCTCTGCAGGCCCTAGGAATAGAGGATGTCAGCAGGTCCCCTGAGGCAGGAGTGGGATTTGGGGGTCTGGGCCCAGCTGCTATGCCAACCCCACACCCTCTGGTGTGTCCACAAAGTCCCCTGCCCACCCCTGGAGGGTACCTTATCCTCTTTCTGTATTGCTCAGGCAAAGGCAGTGATTGTTTAGAGGCATGTAGCTTTCCAGGTTCCTGGAGGAGACAGAAGTAGAAGTTTTGTTCTCTTGTTCACTGATAGCAAATCAATTGAAGTAGAATGCTTTCAAAGCCTTCAATGCCTTTGTTTTTCTTTCTTTCTTTTGAGCATTAGATTATAACCAAATATCATCAACATGTGAAGCAGAGCTGTTTCACAGAGATGGCCCAAAGAACCAGAGAAACCTGCTCCTGACCCCATAATTCTTCACCCTCCCCTCCCCCATCCTCCCAAGGCAGGGCCATGGAATTTGAGGACAGGTGACCACAGATGCTTTCTGGAATCAGGCTAGTGATTTTAAAACTGCTTTCCAGCTTGAAGTCTCTGGATTTTCCATGGCACAGTCACACAGCACTGAAACCCTCTGCCCAGGGGAGCCCATCAGGCCTTATCTCCAAACCTGGTCCCTGTGTTACCTTCTCCTTTTGCTGAAATTGGAGCTGCCCTTTGTGTAGGGCCAGAGCCTAGCAGCCTGGGTCCATCCCTAATATCTACACAGCCTCACAAAATCCTCTGCAGATCTTTCACTCTTGACTCCTCAAAGTGTGGCCATGACAACCAGTAACAGTGTCAGCTATGTGCTGGACAGAATCCAAGGTCTCAGGTTCCACCCAAAATCTACTAGGTCAGAATCCACCTTTCAGCAAGGTCACCAGGAGACATGCATGCATGTGACTGGGGGTACAAGTGACACTCAACTCTGTCTCCTTTTCTTCTCTGCTGCCAGGGACCCCATCTCCTGGGCCACTGCAGTCACCTCCCCTCCAGGTGGGCCATTTTGGGGCATGCAAACTCCAGAGTCCCCATAGAACCTCACCCGTCCCTTCTCTTACCACCTACCCACTCCCTCATTTCTTCAGACTGTTCCTTTGGAAGATTAATCACTGCTCATTGATGAGATCTTAGCTGAGAGGTCTTCTCCCCTCTTCAGCCACCTCAGACCTCCCAGGTCACATCACACGAGCGAGTAGCACTCTGTACCTGTCCTGTGGTAACCACTAGCACAAGGTGTAATTATCCATTCAGTGGGATTATTTGATGATTGTCTTTCTCCCTACCAGTCTTCATCTCTGAGAAGATAGAGACAGTGTCTCTTTCACTCTTCACTCTGCGCCCAGCACCTTTTTGTATGCCCCATAGCACTGAGCTAAGTGAGAGAATACAAGTACAAAAGATGCTGTATGATTCCAGCCATAGGAAATTTCAAGAAAGTACAAAGTAATGAGATTGAAAGTTGTTTCGTTGGTTGTCTGAATATGTGGGAAGTAGTGAGTGTTGGCTGCAAACCATCATGGAGAAGTTTTGGGGGACTGACAGACATGTTCTAGACAGGCTGTGGTGATGGTTACATGATTGCATAAATTTGTTAAAAAGTATAACTGTACAGTCACAGTGGGCAAATCTTATGGTATGTAAATTGCACTTCAACAAAGCTTTTCAGAAACAGATGCAGTACAATACAATGAGCCAGGACCTCAGAGATAACTATAGCTACACAGTTGCTGTCCTAGACCTCTCTCCTCCTTCCAGTGGAGAGCAGTGCATGCTCAACAGCAGCTGGGGAAAATGGCCAGGCCAAAAGCAACTCCCTTCCTCAGCCCCCTGCCCAGAGCTCAGCTCAGATGTAGATCCTGAAACTGCAGTTCCTTTGATGGTGTCCTGGAGCCAGAGCAAGGGAAAGATTCATGAATTCTAATAAGCTCCAGCCCTGGTCATAGCTCTGCCCTCTCTCTAATTAGAGTGGTTTCCTTTGGGCACAGCCCAGAAATCAGGACATCTTTGCAGGTATCACTGCAGACTTTAGCAAAATAGCTAAGTATTGGGAACTATGATGCAGTCCAAGATTTTCACCCCAGCTCATAGGAACTGACTGCCAGTCAAGTTTCATTATTTTGGAATTCCTCTATGGTCATTCTTTCCCCCTCTGAGTGTATGTGACCTCCACAGTCACCATGCAAGAGACTGCAATCCCAGTGTGTGAATTATATGGACCTGGCATAAGAAGTGGTGTTTAAAAGCAAGGCCCACAGTGAGTCCTTCTGTTCCAATGGGCCAGCATCTATCCGGAGTTGTTGGTGCTCCTGTCTTACATCTTTGGAATGGGCTCTGTGCTTCTAGGTAATATCCTTGTCATGAATTAGAAGACTTGGCCTTCAATGTAAGTTCACTGTTTTCCCATACCCTGACACTATAAATAATGGCCTTGGAAAAAATCTGTCATTCATTGGAAATTTTCTTTATTGCTGTTTTTTATAATTGAACAATCATGTATTACATGAGGATCAACTCTAGATGAGTCTAGGTGCTAATTTTGTAGTAATAAATAGATCCTAGGTTAGTTTTCTGTTGCTGTATACAAATTACCACAAGTGCAGAAGCTTAAAGCAATACCTATTTATTATCACAGATGTCAGGCAAAGAGTGGCTGGGTTTTCTGTCCAGGTTCACAGTGATAACATCAATGTATTAGCCATTAATGGAGGACATACTCAGGCCAAATGTCTCTGGCTCTTAGACTCTTTCACCAGGAAGAGTCCAACTTCCTTTGAGGGTTCACCTGACTAGGTCTGAACCACCAATAATAATCTCCCTATTTTAAGGTCAACCAATTAGAGCCTTTAAACTTTAAAATTTCATTCTCAATAGCACCTAGATTAATGTTTGACTAAAGATGGGACAGTGAGTGTACATCAGGAGTCCACCTTAGAATTCTGTCTACCACAAGCCCCGAAGTGTGTCATGGCACCTACATAATGAAGGACTGTCTGTTTCCCACACAGATACTCCAAGGTGGTTCCATGTCAATGCAGTGGAGTTAGCTCATTTCCATAGAGTCAGTGGTGGCACTTCCATTTTTAAGATGTGGCTTCCAAGATCTTCCTGAGCTCTTATAGCCAGCCAGCAAGAGAAACACATGGAGGACCATGATGTAAAATGTCTTAACAGAGTAAGCCTGAGCATGATGCCCATCACTTCTGCCAGCTCATATTTGGTTGGCTGAATTTAGTCACAGCATGGCACCTAACTGAAAGGAATGCCAGGACATGTTATATTTAGCTAGGTAGCTGCCTCTCAGTGAAGTCTTGACACCATGATTAAAGCAGCATCAGATTTTGATGGGTAGCTAAACAGACCTCAACTTCAATGAACTTTAAGGAAACAGTTCAGAATGAGTCCATTTAAACAAGGTGCACATTGCTCTCCAAAGCTATTTTGGCATATCATAACCAGTACCTTAGTTCTGACCAAAGGACAGATGTGATATTGAAAACAAATCAAACATATGTGTTACTCATAACTTAATTGCTCGGTGGGTATACTAGGTTCCTTCTCAAAGCCTTTGACCCTTTTGAAAATTCATATCCACTCCAACTGCTGAGTAGTTGGATGACTGAGATTACTTTAAATGATAGGATGCAGGTGATCAAAATCTGAATTCCAAACATATTCTCAAAATGGAAATCCTATAATTTTCCAAGATGACTACTTTGAACTGTGACATTCTTTTAAATATAGAAGTTCCAGATCTTCTGTTGTTTGAGTCACACTCAATCATTGTTAGTTCTTCTTATCAAGGAAAAGTGTGTTTAGGAGAAATACAAATAAAAGCTTTGAATTGCCAAGACAGGATTTACTAAATATGATCTTGAAATTTTTCTGAGTTACTTTCTCCATGCCAATCTAGATGAAACTCATGAAATACAGCAATTTCCTCCGTTTTCCTACTCATATTTTCTACTGTATGTATTTTTTTTTGTTGTTCTTTAAAAAGACAACAGATTTTAAAAAACTGGGGGAGGGGGACATTTGTCCTACTCATGTGTTGACTGGGAACACAGAACACACATAGTATCCTTGAGCTAAATTGTGTTGTGTCCTATAGAACTTGACACTTTTCTCCAAGGAGGTAAAGGGAGACTGCTGAAAGGGCAGCAGGCAGTAGTTTTGGAAGATTTTCTTTAGTGCATAGAATAAGGCTAATATTCAACCAGAAGTTTTGAAAAAAAAGAATCTTAGCTTTTGACTTATGTAGAACAACATAATCACAATTAGAGAAAGATGATGTTTGGGTGTGTGTATGCATACGTGAATGTGTATATGTGTAGAAGGAAAATGGATTCCTACTTTTTATTTGAATTTCATTTAAACACTAGGATGATGTCATAATGAAATTAGGTTCTTGGCCAATACAATTTCCTTTTGACTTTGATTAAGATTTAACCCCTGTCCTTCTCTCTCTTGCTAAATAGTCTCTTGTACTGTATTGTATGGTGTAGAAAAGTCATCCCTGAGTCTATTTGAGGGAGGAAGTATCTTTAAAGCCGTGACCAATTAAGGAACCATACTGAAAAACATTAAAGAGAGGCCGTAATTAAGAGCAGATGAGGCTTAGGGTGAGAGTGGAAGGTAAAGTAGACCCAGTGAGCAGTAAGGTCTGAGAGAAAATGAGAGTGGGGAGGAGAAAGGAGGCCAGAAGGCAAACAAATAAACTCTGCACTTTGAGAGTTGTGTTTGGTGCCAGGAACAGAAAACCCAAGGAATGGTGCTTGGAGCTCAAAGGTGCCTGTCCTTCTCCAGGAGGGGAATTCAGAGAAGTTCATTGGGGGCTAATGCAGTGCTTTTCATCTTCATGGATGAGGCCAGTCCCTCCATCCTTCCACTTAGCAAAGCTTCTCCTTTGGAAGGTTCGACATGGATGGTCCTCCTATCTTGGTTTTCAAAATGGAGGCTCTATTTCAGATTGAAGGCATTACTGAAGTCAGGACTTTAGGAGAGATAGTCCAGGAAAGCAGGGTGTAGGGTTCAGGATGGAATGGATCAGTCTGAGAATGAAGAGGGGACAGTAGATACCAGTAATGACACAGACTACTATGGGGTGACTATGGAGGTGAGGGCCTGAGGTAGGACAGACAGCAAGACTCTTTGAAAGGGAGAATTCAAGAGACTAAAGAGATCATCAAAAAGTATATTAAAATCTCCAAGCTTAAGAGGAAGTGATATTATTTTAAAATCAATTCTCCCCTCCTCTTCCCCATGCCATGGCTGAATGCCTTTCTGTTGCCTTCCTGATGGGCATAGAAGCATAGATTCCTTATTGGAATTGCCATAAGATGCTATGAGCCTTTTGTTGTCCTTTATGTGTGATTTTCTCCCAGGCTCCTCTGGAGAATACATGGAGGGCACTGTGCTCCCTGGAAAAACTGTGCTCCTCTGGCCCCTGGGGACTAACGTACTCCTATTGCCCACCCTGGGGATACACCCTCCATTCTCCTCCTCTGGGAGTCCTAGGATCAATTTCAAAAGGCTCCTTCATTACCTTTACACTACTTCCCCTCATTTCCTGGGGGACAAAAAAGGCTGATCTCAGCTGTCAGATCCTTTCTGGGCTCAAAATATATAAAAATCTCTCCAAGGCCAAAACATGTGAAAAATAGATAAATAAAAGCAAAACCTTGAAAAGTTGGCTTTTGTTGATTGTGCAAGAAGTGACTCACTTCTTTGCTGCTTGTGCTTTTATTTGCCTGGAAACCATTTTCAATATAGTTACCTTTCACCTCAGAGATTTCACTTTCCTTCAGGATCTACCTTTAGAGAAACATTTTCCCCCTTTTTGAATCTTATTGTTAGTGCATTCCTGGATAAATCGTCCCTCAGAAGAGCCAATCAGGCTCATCCCATTTCTTCTCTGGCTTCATCCAGGAATAGACAGTGAGCTGGTTCTTCTAAGCCTCTGCCTCCAAGACAGGGGAAGAGATATGAACACCTCTTTGTCCACATCCTCACATCTCCAGGACAGCCCTGCTCCTCTTGGTGTGTGTGGGTTAAACTCACCCCGCCATGTTGCTGTCTACCTCCTGCCTGGTAAGGGGGAGACCATCAAAACCTCTTACTGATGCATGTGACTTGTCTTCAGTACTAAATTGTCCAGGTCTTCAGAGTCCAGCTGCTCCTCACAGTGATCTTCTAAGAAGTTTCAAAAGTCAGAGGCATGTTCCCATTTTCTCTCACGTAGGACATCCTTGCCATTACTTTTTTGACAACAGAAACCATGGCTTCCCCGTTTATGATTGCAGCTGCTTCTGTTCACTTTTTCTTGGAAGGTTAAACATTTCTAAAGATCTTTTTTTGCCACAACCCTTGCCCTGTGATTCTCATGGGCCTGACTATCTCAGATGTCAGTTTCTACAAGCAAGAAAAGGATTGTGTGGTACCCTACACCTGCAGCATGCTGCTTCCTCAGAGGAAGGAGGCAAACTTACTAAGATCTACAGATCACAATCAGGAGGAATGCAGCATGGTGGGCACATGCCAAGGGGCACATGCTCAAGGCTTCTAAGAAACAACAATCATCCCAGGATCCTGGTGAGGCTTAGTGATGACCACAAAAGCACATTACTTTAGAGGCCCCTGGAGGTGATTTGACATTTCTTAAATAAACAAAATCAAATCCCAGGAATACTGGTGGATGAGGAATCCCATCATCCATTTCCAATCTGTTCCATAGTTCTCCTTCCATTAGTTAATTTCAACAGTGGGAAAGAAAAATAGTTGCACGGCTAACCAAATTACTCTAAGCAGAATTATAAAATTCTCCTAATTATGCAGAATTATAAAAACCAGTGGTCTAAAGAGATGTAAGGAGACTTGCTTTTATTGTACAGCACAGGTAACCTGCTCCATCCCCTGGGAAAATCAAGTCCCTCTTCAATGGAGCTCAGTTTCTCATCTATAAAATGACTATTATTACTACAGCATAGAGCATCATAAAACCAGGTCTCTTATTTGTTCCAGGGGAAAAGAAAGCCCCCAAATCAGATGACTGGAGGGCTTTATGAATTTCTCTGAGTTTTAAAGGACCTCTGTCCTCTGCATGACAAATATACCATACCAAGGATTTCAAGAAGCAACATTAAGGAAACTGTACTACTTACAATGATTGCAAAAGGACTTGCCATATGTCTTAGTCTGTCCAGGTTGCTATAATAAAATAGATTAGATTGGTTGCTTATAATTGACAGAAATGTATATCTTACATAAATCTGGATCAGTGTATCAGCAGATTTGGTGTCTGGTGAGGGCTTTCTGGTTCAGATACTGGCTTCCAGATGTGTCCTTTCATGGTGGAGGGGGCAAGGCAGGTCTCTAGGGCCTTGTTTAAGGACACTAATGATCTTTTTCTTCTCCTTCTCCTTCTCCTTCTCCTTCTCCTTCTTCTCCTTCTCCTTCTCCTTCTCCTTCTTCTTCCTCTTCTCCTTCTTCTTCTCCTTCTTCTCCTTCTTCTTCTTCTTCCTCCTCCTCCTCCTCCTCTTCTCCTCCTCTTCCTCTTCCTCCTCCTCCTCTTCTTCTTTTCCCTCTTCCTCCTCTTCCTACTTCCTCTCCTTCCCTCCTCCTCCTTCTCTTCCTCCTCCTCCTCCTCCTTCTTCTTTGTTCAACTGTCAGAATTTTACTGAGAACCCACTTGGTTCAAGCTAGCCCCTCTATTGCAAGTCTTCTCAGAACTTAACAGGCTTTCTCCAAACAATTGGGATCACATAGGTTCACAAAACATACCTAAGGAATAGAGCCTTCGTTGTTGAGCTAGTTCTGCATAGGTGATATTTTACTAAAATAAAAGTAAAAAGAAGAAAAACAAGTAGAGGATTATCAAGCCTCTGGCTGAAATGATAATGAAATCTAAGGTCCTTGAGTTCATTGATCAGTTATTATTTGTATTTTAATTATCTATTTTTAGTGTAGAGCAGATAATTATTTTCATTGAACTAACTTGAACCTACACCCAGATCCTCAACTGATACAGCCCCACTAATTTACAATACAGGAGTTTGAACAATTTATGGCGTTAATGGGGATACTCCAAAGAGAATAGTATGCTATTATGTTCAACAGTAATATATATGGCATATTTTAACAACATCTCATCTGGTACAGTGGACCCTTGACTTACAAACTCAATCAGTTCCCAAGGGCTGGTTGTAACTCCAGTTGATTGTAAGTCAATACAGCTGAGATCTGAATGTTTATCTAGGTACATGCTATAGATAATGAGAGGCAGATGAATCTTCCATTAACCTAATTAACCCAAGTTGTTCATATGTCAGGCCAGTCATTAACTTGAAGTTCCTCTGTATAATGGTTGTTTTCATTGGTGTATATTACTGAATAATGATATTCATTTTGGGTTATTGGTACACGCATATAACATATGTATTTTGATTATTTTCATCCCCATATCCCCCTTCCCTAAACTGCTCCCCTCCCCAATTGATTTCCCCATCTCTAAAAGTCTACCTTCTAGTTTCCTGTCATCTCTCATTGACTGATTGAGTGAGTGAGGGAGTGGTGCTTAAATGAAAGAGAACATGTGATATTTACTTTTCTGACAGTGGTTTATTTTGCTTAGCAAGATGGTCTTCAGTTCCATTCATTTTACTGAAAGTGACATGATTTTGTTTTTCTTTATAGCTGAGTAATATTCTGTTGTGTACATATACCACATTTTCTTTATCCATTCATCTATTGGTGAACATTTAGATTGTTTTACAGCCTAGCTATAAACATGGGTATGCATGTGCCACTGTAGTATGCTGTCTGTAATGTATTGGGGAATATTGCAAGGTGTGGTATAGCTGTATCAAATAAATGGTATTTCTATTTTTAGTTTTTTGAGAAATCTTCATTCTGGTTGTATTAGTTTACGTTCCCACCAACGGTATAGGTGGGTTCCATTTTTCCCTGCATCCTCAGCAGCAGTCATTGTTTTTTGTGTTCTTGATGATATCTTTTCTGACTGGAGTGAGATGAAATCTCAATGTAGTTTCAATTTGCATTTTCCTAGTGCCTAAGAATGTTGAACATTTTTTCATATTTTTTTGGCCATTCTTCCTATGAGAAGTCTCTGATTAGTTAATTTGCCCACTTATTGATTGGGTTATGGGGGGGTTGGTATTAAGTGTTTTTGATATATTCTAGATATTAATATTCTATCAGCAGAGTACCTAGCTCCCATTCTGGGGGTTGCCTCTTCATTCTGTTTTGTTGGTACCAGGCATCAAACTTGGGACTTTGCACTTGCAAGGCAGGCAGCGGAACCACTGAGCTAAATCCCCAGCCTGATTCTGTTGTTTCTTTTGCTTATTGCAGAAACCTTTTAATTTGACATTGTCCGATTTATTGATTCTTGATATTACGTCCTGTGCTGTTGTAGTCCTGTTCAGAAAGTCTTTGCCTGTGCCTGTCTTTTGCCTTATGTTTGTTTCTAGTGGTTTCAAAGCTTCTTGTATTAGGTCTAGGTCTTTGATCCATTTTTATTTGATTTTAGTAGAAGGGGAAAGATATGAATCTCATTTCAGTCTTCTGCATATGAATATTCAGTTTTCTCAGCACCATTTGTTAAAAAGGCTGCCTCTTCTCTGGGGTGTTTTTGGCCTTTGTCAGAAATCAGGGGGTATATGCACTTGGTTTGTTTCTGGATCTTCCATTCCCTTGGCGTACATGTCTATTTTTGTGCCAGTGCTATATTGTTATTGTCACTGTGGTTTTGTAGTATAATTTCAAATCTGGGATTGTGATGCCTCCAGCTTTGCTCTTTTTCCTCAGGAATGCTTTGGCTCTTCTAGATCTTTTGTGCTTCCATATGAATTTTAAGATTATTTTTTCTAGTTCTGTGAAGACTATTGTTGGAAATAGGGATCACATTGAATGTGTAGTCACTTTTGGTAATATGACCATTAACAATATTAGTTCTACCAATCCATGAACAAAGAAGGTCTTTTCTTTTTCTGTCTTCTTCAATTTCTTTCTTCAGTGTTCTTTAATTTTCACTGAGAGATCTTCCACCTTCTCAGTTAGGTTGATTCACAGGTATTTTTAAAATAATTGTGAATGGAGTTGTTTCCTGATTTTTTCCCCAGCAGGTTCATTATTGATTTTCAGAAAATATATTCATTTTTGTCTGTTGATTTTGTATCTTGAAACTTTGTTGAATTTATTAGATGTGTGAGGTTTTTAGGTCTTCTGTGTAAAAAAACATCATATTGTCTGAAAATAGGGATAATTTGTAACACTTTTATTTGTTTCTCTTAACTAATTGCCTTGACTTAAAGTCCAAATACTATATTGAAGAATAGGGTGAAAGTAGCTACCCTTGTCTCAATTCTGATTTTAGAAGAAATGTTTTCATTCCCCCTCCCCATTTGATATGATATTTTCTATAGGTCTGTCATATATGGCTTTTCTTAGTTTGAGGAAAGATTATTCTATACCTATTTTCATCAGGGTTTTTACCATAAAGGGATGTTGAATTTTGTTTAAGGTTTTTTCTTCATCTATTAAAATGGTAGTATGGTTTTTTATACTGTACTTGATTCTATTTATGTGGAATATTACATTTACTCATTTATGTATGTTGAAACATCCTTGCATCCCACGGATGAAACCAATTTGGTCATGGTGTATGATCTTTATAATGTGTTGCTGAATTGTGTTTTGCAAGAATCTTATTGAAGTTTTTTGCATCTGCATTCATCAAGGTTTTTGGTCTGCAGTTTCTTTCTTTGTCGAGTCTTTATTTGATTTTCATATAAGGGTAATGATGCCTTCATAGAATTTGGAACATTGTTTTCCTTTCTATTTCATGGACAAGTTTGAAGAGCATTGGTGTTAGTTCTTTAAATGTCTACCAAAATTTAGTAGTAAATTCATCAGTTCCTGGCCTTTTCTTGGTTGGGAGAGTTTTTATCACTATTTCAGTCTCATTGCTTATTACTGATCAATTTAGACTTTTTATATATTTTTGGTTCAATTTTGGTAAGTTGTATGTCTTTAGGAATTTATCCATATCTTCTAGACTTTCCCAATTTATTGAAATATAAGTTTCCAAAATAGTTTCTAATAATCTTCTGGATTTCAGTGGTGTCTGTTATAATTTGGCCTTTTTACTTCTAGTTTGATTCATTTAAATCTTTTCTTTCTTTCTTTTGGTAAGTTTGGCTAAGAGTTTATCAATTTTGTTTATGTTTTCAAATAACTGTCTCTTTGGTTCATTGATCCTTTCTATTGTTCTTTTAGTCTCCATTTCATTAACTTCTTTCTTCTCTGAGCCTTATTATTGCTTCTTTCTTTCTTTCTTTCATTTAGTTTTGAAAAAGGGTCTCACTTTGTAGTACAAGCTGATTTTGAACTCATTATGTCACCCAGACTGGCCTCAAATTTAAGACAGTTCTCCTGCCTCAGCCTTCTGAGTTCTGGGACCATACTTGGTTTGTGTTTTATTTTTTTCCTATACTGAATTTAGGTTTGGTTTATTCTTCTGTTTCTAAGATCTTGAGATGCATCATTAGGTTATTTGGAATTTCTGTTTCTCTGGTATAAACACTGTAGATATAAGTTTCCTTTCTAGAACTGCTTTCATTGTTCCCTGGAAGTTCTAATATGTTGTGTTTCAATCATTGTTTGATTCTAGGAACTTTTTAATATCTCCTTTAATATCTTCAGTAACCTACTGATCATTCAAAAGTGTATTACTTAATCTCCATATGTTTATGGAGTGTCTGTGGTTTCCTTTGCTGTTGGTTTCTAGCTTTATTCAATTCTGATCTGATTGTTTCAATTTCTTGTATTTATTAAGAATTGCTTTATGACCAAAAATGTAGTCTGTTTTAGAGAAAGTTGTATGGGCTTCCGAAAAGAAAGCATATTCTGCTACTGTTAGTTGAACAGTCTGTAGATATCCATTAAGTCCATTTGATCTATCATACAATTTAACTCTGATTCTTTGTTCATTGTCAGTCTAGTTGGCCTGTCCATTTGTAAGAGTGAAGCATTGAAGTCACTCATTATGATTGTGTTGGGATCAAGTAGTATTTCTTTTATAAAATTTGGTGCACTGATATTCAGTGCATATATATTTATAATTGTTATCGCTTCTTGGTAAATTTTTGCCTTAAGCAATATTTATAGCAGTGGCCCTCTTTGTCTTGCCTTGCCTGACTAATTCTAGCTTAAGTCTACTTTATCATATATAAATATAAATATTATTGGTTGGTTTGGAATCCAGGTGCTTGGAGTATCATTTTCCAGCCTTTCACTTTCAGTCTATGTCTTTGCAGGTGTGATGTGTTTCTTACAGGCAACATATAGTGGGGTCTTGGTTTTTGATCCAATCTGTCAGTATGTCTTTTATCTGCAGAGTTAAAAGCATTTATATTAAGTGTTATTATTAAAAAGTATGTTCTAATTCCTACTGTTTTGTTGTTTTTCTAGTGTTTGATTCATTCTTCTTTTTTATTCTTTCATCTACCAGTGAAATATGTTCTTTATCTTGTCCTTGTGGTTGTAACTATCTCTTCTGCCATGTGTAGGATTTTAAGTACCTACTACAATGTTATCATAGTGGCCATGGATTTCTCTTTTTTTAAAAAAAATTTATTTTATTGGTACATTTTAGGTATACAATATAATAACATTCATCATTGGAAATTTGCACCTTTACATAATCTCTCCTGCTTCTTATTTTTTCCCTTTCCCCTGCCCTCCCTTCAACCCCTCCATCCCTCCCTGTTTACAAAGACTTTGTTTTCATTTTCTCATATTAATTCCATTCCCTTCTTTCCTTTCCCCTAATCCTCACACTTCCCCTTCCAATTTGCCCCTCTTCTTCCTATTTCACGTTATCTATTATACTTTTAGTCCTTATTTACACTTTCAGCTTCTCACACTAGAGAAATTATTCAGCATATACATGTGTGTGTCCTATTTATTTTACTTAAGGGTATCGCCTCAATGTGCATCCATTTAATTATAAATGTCTCTGATTTCTCATTTTTTATGGCTGAGTAGTACTCCATTTTATTTAAAAAACCACATTTTCTTTATGCAGTCTTCAGTTGGTGGGGAATTGGGCTACTTCCAAGTTTTAGCTATTACAAATTGTGCTGCTATGTACATGGGTGCACATATATCACTGTGCTATGATTCTTTTAATTCTTTGGGGAAGATACCCAGCAAGGGAAGAACTGGGTCAAATAGGGCTTCTAGTCCTAGTTCTTTGAGGTATCTCCATACTGATTTCCACAGTGGTTGCACCAGTCTACACTCCCACCAGCAGTGGAGCAGGGCTCCTCTTTCCCCACAGCCCTGCCAGCATTTGTTATTGGTTGATTTCCTGATAGCAGCCATTCTTTCTGGGGTGAAGTAGAATCTCAGCATTGTTTTCATTTGCATCTCTCAAATGACAAGTGATGTTGAACATTTTATCATATGTTTATTTGCTTTTTCTACTTCTTTAGCTGAGAAAAGTCCATTTCAGATGCCCATTTTTGGATTGGGTCTTTAAATTTGGGAGGTCTGATTTTTTTAAGTTCTTTATAGATTTGAGATAGTAGACCTTTGTCTGAGGAACAGCAGGTGAAAATGTGGGTTGTCTCTTCACACTGTTGGTGGTTTCTCTTGCTGTGGAGCAGGTCTTTAAAAAGAAGATATCCCACTTGCTGATTGTTTGTGCTAGTTCATGGGCAACTGAGGTTTTGTTCATAAAATCTTTTCCTACACCAGGGTCTTCAAGAGTTCTGCCTAACCTCTGTTCCAGCCAGTTCAGCATTTCTGTTTTAATATTTAGATCTTTAATCCATTTTGATTTTAGTTTAGTGCATGGTGAGAGATATCGGTCTAGTTTTAATCTTTGGCAACCTGAAACCCAATTCTTCCAGCACCATTTATTAAAGAGGCTATCTTTCCTCCAGTGAGGGTGTTTGGCTCCTTTGTCAAAGGTGAGGTGGCTGAGTGTCTCTGGAGTTGCTTCTGCATCTTCTAATCTGTTCCCCTGTTCTTCAGGTCTGTTTCTTTTTCAGTGCCATGCTGTTTTTTATCACAGTAGCTTTGTAGTATAGTTTCAAGGTGGGAGTTGAGACACCCCCTCCCATGTCTTTGCTACCTAGAATTGCTTTTGCTATTCTGGGTCTCTTCTTGTTCCAAATGAATTTTTGGATTATTTTCTCAAGGTCCTTGAAGTATGTTGCTGAGATTTCAATTGGGATTGCATTGAATCTATACAGTAGTTTTGGAAGTATGGCCATGTTCACTATGTTGATCCTTCCTACCCAGGAGCAGGGGATGTCTTTGCATTTTCTGACATCATCTTCAATCTCTCTTTTCAAAGTGCTATAGTTTTCAGAGAAGAGGTCTTCGATTTCTTTTGTGAAGTTATCCCTGGGTATTTCAGTTTATTGGATGCTATTGTGAAAGGAATTGTTTGCCTCATTTCTCGCTCAGTGAGTCTGTTGTTTGTGTACAGAAAAGCTATTGATTTTTGTGTTGACCTTGTATCCAGCTACTTTACTGAATTTGGTTATTAAGCCTAGAAGACTTTTGGTGGAGTTCTTGGGGTCTTCTATATAGAGTATCATGTCATCTGCAAATAATGACAGTTTGACTTCTTCATTTTCTATCTTTACTCCTTTTATTTCTTTCTCTTTTCTAATTGCTGTGGCTAATGTTACCAAAGCTGTATTGAACAGGAGTGGTGATAGTGGACATCCTTGTCTTGTTCCTGATTTGAGTGTGAAGGCTTTCAGTTTTTGACCATTTAGTATGATATTGGCTGTTGGTTTTTCATAGATGGCTTTTATCAGATTGAGGTAGAGACCACCTATTCCAGTTTTTTGTAGGGTTTTTATCATAAATGCATGTTGGATATTGTCAAATGCTTTTTCTGCATCTATGGAGATGATCATATGGTTTTTGTTCCTGTCTCTATTGATATATTATATTACATTTATTGATTTGCATATGTTGAACCATCCCTGCATCCCTGGGATGCATCCCACTTGATCAGGGTGTATGATCTTCTTGATGATCTTCTGCATTCTGTTTGCCAGGATCTTATTGAGAATGTTTGCATCTATGTTCATTAGTGAGATTGGCCTATAGTTCTCTTTTTCACTTGGATCTTTCTCTGCTTTGAGGATCAAGGTGCTGCTTGCTTCCAGGCATGAATTTGGGAGTATTGCTTCCCTTTCAATTTTATTGAAGAGTTTCAACAGTAGTAGCAGTAGTTCCTCTCTAAATATCTTGTAGAATTCAGCAGTGAAGCTGTCAGGACTGGGGCTTCTCTTAGTTGATAAGATTTTAATAATGTTTTTAATTTCCTTGATTGATATTGGGTTGTTTAGAAATTTTAGGTCTTCTTTGTTCAACTTTGGTAATTCATACATATCTAGGAATCTGTCCATTTCTTCTGTGCTTTCCATCTTATTGGCATATAGTTTCTCAAAGTAGGTATTGATGATCCTCTGGATTTTGGCTGGGTCCATTGTAATTTCACTCTTTTCATTCCTAATAGCATGGATTTGGTCCTTTTCTTTCCTTTTTCTGATAAGGTTGGCTAAGGGTTTGTCAATTTTGTTTATTCTTTTGAAGAACCAACTCTTGGCTTCATTAATTTTTTTATCATTCTTTTAGTCTCCAATGCATTGACTTCTGCTCTGATCTTTATAATTTCCTCCCTTGTATGAGCTTTGAGTTTGTCTTGCTCTTCTTTGTCTAGAAGCTTGAGGTTCAGCATCAGGTTGTTTAATTGGGCTCGTTCTGTTTTCCTAATATGTGTAATCACTGCTATGAATTTCCCTCGTAAGACTGCTTTCATTGTGTCCCATAGATTCCGATATGTTGTTTTGTCATTGTCATTTAATTGAAGGAACTGTTTGATTTCTTCTTTAATTTCCTCTGTGACCCATTGGTTATTCAGAAGTGTGTTGTTCATTTTCCTTGTGTTTGTGAAATTTTTCCAGTTTCCTTTGCTGTTGATGTCCAATTTCATCGCACTATGGCCTGATAATATACAGGGGATAGCTTCAATTCCTTTGCACTTACTTAAACATGTTCTATGAGTGAGTATGTGGTCTATTTTGGAGAACGATCCATGTGCAGCTGAAAAGAATCTGTATTCTGCTTTGGTGGGGTGCAACATTCTATAAATGTCTGTTAAATTCATTTGTTCAAGAGTTCGATTGAGTTCTAGTATTTTGTTGCTTGTTTTCTGTCTAGTTGATCTATTTGTGACAGTGGGATATTGAGGTTCCCCACTACTATTGTATTAGTTCTTACGTGATTTTTCATGTCTGTTAGTATTTGTTTTATATAGTCAGGTGCACTAGTGTTTTGTGCATAGATATTTATGATTGTCATCTCTTCCCCTTGGATTGCTCCCTTTGCAATGATGTAGTGTCCTTCTTTGTCTCCCTTAATCAGTGTTGGTTTGAAATCTACTTGATCTGCAAAGAGGATAGCTACTCCTACTTTTTTTCAGGTTCCTGTTGCATAGAATATTGCTTTCCATCCTTTAACTTTCAGTCTATGAGTTTCTTTTTGAATTAAGTGTATTTCTTCTATGTAGCATATTATTGGATCTTTCTTCTTGATCCATTCTGTCAGTCTATTTCTTTTGATTGTTGAATAGAGACCATTAACATTAATGGTTATAACTGGTTCATATTGACTTATCATTGTCATGACTTTTTCTTTTTGATGGATTCTCCCCATTTGTGTTTAATTTCTTATTGTACCTGATGGATTCATTCTGCTTGGTTGGGGTTGTGATCCTCGTCTTTTCCTAGGATATTGTCTAAAATGTTTTGGAGTGCTGGTTTGGTATTCATAAAGTTCCTAAAGTGCTCTATGTCATGAAAGTATCTTATTTCCCCATCAATTTTGAAAGATAGTTTTGCAGGGTACATCAATCTGGGTTGGAGGCTGTTTTCCTTTAGGGTGTGGAATACATCACTCCAAGTTCTTCTTGCCTTGAGGGTTTGCATTGAGAAGTCTGCTGTGATTCTGATGGGCTTTCCTTTGTATAGGATTTGTTTCTTTTCTCTAAGTGCTTGTGTAACTTTATTCTTCTGTTGGGTTTCTGGAATCTTAACAATTATATGCCTATGTGTAGATTTTTGTTGATCAAGGCTAGTTGGAGTCCTATATGCCTCACTCATCTGTATGTCAAGTTCTTTTCCCTTGCTTTGGAGATTTTGTGCCATTACTTCTGTGAACAGTTTTTTTGTGTGTCACCTGCACCCTCTCCTGTTTCTTCATTGACTCCCATCAGTCTTATGTTAGTCTTCTTTGCATCATCTAGCAGCTCCTGCATTATTTTCTCATGGTCCATTAAAATTTTAAAGCAATTTCTCTTTTCCTGGTCACTAATTGCAATCTTATCGTCTATATCTGAAATTCTCTCCTCATGTTGGCTCATTCTGCTGTGTAGACTTTCAGTGGAGTTTTTAATCTCTTGGAAATCTGTTTGCATCTGTTTTACAGATTCCATTTGTTTCTTATGTTGAGATTCCATCATGTTCCTCAGCTCCTCTCTAGATTTATTAATGATGTCTTGCCCTATGGGCACAATCTCTGCTGTTATCTGAGAAATTATTTCTGATTTCTTTTTTTCCAGATCCTGTTTTATTGCCAGTTCAGGGAGTCCAGGTGGTTGAGCATCAGAGTGTTCCATCTCTTTTCCCTTTGGAGTTGCTGTAGGTTATCTGAAAGTCTGGTTTTAAGGCTCGTTTATGTGTCTTCTCATTTTGACGGGGGGTTGAGGGGCGGGGGGGCTGCTCCTGGCATCCACATGAGTCACCTCCTGTGTGGGAGCAGTGTTACATTGGCTTGGAATTCTCTTCCTCTGTATTGGGAGTGTGTGGCGCATAGACCCAGAAGCCTCCAATTAATTTCTTTATACTTAACTGGGAAGTTCTTTATTCATTCTTCAATTTTGAATAATAGTTGTGGGATATAATCATCTACATTGGCAATTGTGTTTTTACAGATTGAAATTTCAGTACATCATTCCAAGCCCTTCTGGCTTTAGGAGTTTCTGCTGATAAATCTGCCAACAATCTGATGAGTTTGCCATTGTAAGTGATGTGATATTTCTCTGCAACTACTTTTAATCCTTTTTGTTCTCATTTCTTGAAGTTTGATTATGACATGTTGTGGAAATGTGCCTTTCTTGTCATGTCTCTTTGGGCTTCTAAATACATTCAATTCCTGAATATCCATCTCATTCCCTACATTTTGGGAATTTTCTACTATACTTTTGGTGAATGGGTTTTCCATACCATTATCTTGTCTTTACACTGCCTTATTTACTCCTTGAAACCAGTAAGTCTTAAATTTGTTCTTTTGGAATTGTAGAAGAGCTCGTGGATGTTTTCATTACTTCTTTTTTATGTATTACTGTATGAATGCTCTAGTTTATCTACCTTGTCTTTAAGCCCTGATATTATTTCTTCTGATTTATCTTGCTTACTGCTGAAGCTTTCAATTAAGATTTTATTTGATGAATTGAGGATTTCATTTCCAGGATTGCTGTTTGGTTCTGTTTCAGAACTCCCTTCTCTTTACTGAACTGCTCATATTCTGTATTATCTTCCATAATTTATTCAGCTGTTTATTTTTATCTTCTTTGAGCTCATTGATCATTTTAACAATCAGTTGTTTAAATTCTTTGTCTAGACTTTCATCCATTTCAATATATGTGAGATCTGTTTTTGGGGAGCTGTGAATATTTGGAGGCATCTTGGTGCTTTATTTTCTCATGATTCTTTTAATTTGTGTGGAAGATTGCAGCTCATTGGGGATGAATATTTCTGTCAATATTGTATTGAGATCTTTTCAGTAAGTGGCTTTCTCTTTGTGATGTGCCCTTGGCTGTTTCTCACCATGAAAGCACCCACTCAATTCAACTTTCAAAGGTTGAGAGAGAATAACTACCAGTAATATCAACATCTAAAGAACCAACTATATATCAACAAGTAGTTTAAAATTTGTTCAAGATATTCACTACTATTTTACCAACCCAAGAAAAGAAAGGAAGAGTAAAAATGTAGGATATGCTAGAAAACAAAAAGAAAAAAGGAATCAAGTTTTAATGATAATATTTACATACAAAAAAAGAAAGAGGGACGGAAGAATGAAAAGAGGAAGGGGAGATTTGAGAGGGAGAAGGTATGACAGGGAAAAGCCAGAAAGCCCCCCTGACACTCAACAAGAAAAAGAAACAAAGTCCAGTATTCCTTCTTATTGTGAGCTTTATAATGGAGACTATTATTTCTCCCAGATTCTAGTGTCAATCACTGTCTGATAAAAGTGGAGGTATGAAAAATCATTTTTTAATAATCCAGAGTTCTCTTTATCCACCTCTGCCTAAGTACAAGAAGCTGTTTAGGGTCTTCTGGAGGCTAAGCTCCACCCCTCTGTGTTGTAGATGAATACACAGGCAGCTCCATCAGTGATGGGATGAATATACACCCACCATCTCAATCTTTTCTGTACCTGGGAATGAGGATGCTGGAGAAACCTGGGATGTTCACCAAATCTCTCTCACACAGTCCATGGACAGGTCTGGACCATGGCCAAACCATGCCATTGGAGGTACACCTGCCCAAAGCCCCACAGTTCACCAAGGCATGCCCTTGGGTATGTGCCTAGCCAGTGTCTTCACACTGCTACATATACTCTGGATGCCTCCAAGCAGAGCTGAGAGGGTTGGGAGCTCAGAGTCTGTGTTGGGATTAAAAACTGTGCACCAGCCTTCTCTTGATCCCTGCTCCAGTGACCCTAGACTCAGATTCCTTCTACCATAATACCCCACATGCCTGAACTCTTTTCTAGCCACAATACTCAAATTGCTATTGTTTCCTGCTTCCTGCCCTTTTCCTCACTAATCCCATTCTTGAGAAATCCTTCCTTATGATGTAATCACCCCCAAAGGCCTCATCTCCTGGCATCATCACAGTGGTAACATATGAATTAGGGAGGAAAAGAGATATACAGTCCATAGCACTGTGGACATTCAATTTTGCTTGTTGGGCTAGGGATGTAGCTTCATGTTAGAGGACTTGCTCCACATGCACAAAGCCCTGGGTTTGACCCCAGCACTAGGAAAGAAAAATAAAAGTTGCCTACTGTTTGTATTCTTCCCAGTGTACTTTAGGCATATGAAAAATACAAAATAAAACTCCTTCTTGCTAACAAAGTGTTCTAGTGGGAAAATTGTTCATGATGTTAATTATCAGCCTGTCTTATTAAATTGTCCTCTCCCCTACCCAATCATCCAAACTAGTGGAGAATTCAATCAGCTGAAGATTTTCACCATTGAGTTAAGTCATTTAATAAGTGTGGGCTTTTTTTCTGGCAAAACCCTAAATAATGATGTTGAATTAAGAAGGAGGCATTGTTTTTAGCTGGAGCATAAAAATGTTGCTGTAGTGGCCAATGTGTTTAAAAAGAAAAGAAGGGGAAGGAACAAAAAGCAGTTTCAGCTTGGCAGCTCAAACGACTCAGATTTGTCACTTCTACAGCAGGTTTATGACACCTGCCTTTGGCAGAGATTCTCACGATTCACTTCCTGTAATTCCTCCTCTGAGTAGGATTTTTTTCTCTTGCTGCACAGATAAGGGTGCATTGCATCCTTTCTGACCTCAAAACCCAAAGTTGTGGAAAAAGAAGTCTAATTAGAAGATAACAACAGGCAATCAATCATTAGGTCTCCAGATGCTTATGAGAGCAGAATATTCCCCACACTTTTCAAATCCCCTTAAAAAAAGTCTTCATTCTTGGTGGCCTAAAATGTTGTGTCTTCTCACAGTCAAACTGCTCTGTGGGCCTGGGCCACATGCTGCCAGTGCAATGCCCCAGGCCCTCCAGGGTGCTTGAGATCATTTCATATAGGGCTGGGGTTCCTGGATGATGCAGAAGTCTGCAGCTCACTGTCTTGTGAAGTTAAACTAGTCATCTTCTTTGCTCTTCTATGATGGTACTGTCTTGACTCCTGTAGGCTTTTGAGGTCTTTTCCACTTCCAAATATTTCTGGGAGCCTCTCTCCCAATTATCAGTCCCCAAGCCAAGATAACTCTGCCTGTCCCATGGGATGCTGGCAATGGTTTGGCCTGGCTCACAAGAACTCAGTATGTGCTTCCCTATCCAACTTGGTCCTGATGATGGCAGCCTAAAATCAGCCATGGCGGTAGTGTTTTCACCATGGAAATTGGCAAACACTATAAATCAGGGCTTTCCCCCTAGAATACCAGTGATTAAACAATTGCCAGCTCGCTCCTGTTTCCATCTGTTGTCATCTCCACTCCCAGCTCAGCAGCCATCTCTAGAGCCCCTTGCCTATTTCCATTTTATTAATTATGGGCTTCTGAAACCCAGACCTGAATGGGATGTTTGAAATATAATCCTATGGAAGTTTAAAAATACTTATGAGCAGTAATCTTTCCCCTTTTCAGTGAAGTCAGAAGCAGAATGAGTATGTATGGGTGCATGATGTGTATGCCCAACAGGTTATGTCCCTAAAGGGACATAACTGAAGCATGACCCAGGGTAGCTGATGGAAGAGAGAAGTAAGGATGTGGATTCCCAGGTTTACCTCTCCCTCATTCCCAGAAGAAACATCAGCCTCTCCGGGTCAGTTTGAGACTCACACGTGTACTCATTTTCTAAACCAGCTTTATTGAGGTAGAATTTCAGACCAAAAATGCACTATTTTAGAAACTTTAAGATAATTTTAAATTTATGGACAAGCTGCAGAATAGTACAGAGAATTCCCATGTACACTTCTCCTAGTTTCACCTAATATTAACAACTTGCATAACCATAGTACAATGATCAGAATAGGAAGTGACTTTGACTCAATGCTATGAATGAATCTATAGACCTTACCAAACTTTATTTTTCCCACTAATCTTTTCTGTTCCAGTGCAGGATCCCACATTGCATTCATTGGTATGTCTCTTTAGTTGCTTCTAATCTGTGATGGATCTGTGGTCTTTCCATATTTTTTGACCTTGTTGATTTTGAAGAGTTTAGGCCAATGATAGTGAACCTTTTAGAGCTTTCATTGTTAACAAACAGCGCTCTGTAGCACATGTGCCATCAGTTCACCATCACTGGTCTAGAGCATTTTGGGTTTTTCTCCTATTTTCTCATGCTTTGAAGTTTGTTTGTAAATTACAGTGATGGGCAATTTTCTATATATCATATCCAGAGTATGTAATGTTGCTATGTTTTATTACTGATGATACTGCACTTCACGCAGCATTGATGCTTTTGAAATCCATACATGTAGTTGTGTGAATGCACTCTGAAAAAAGGGGAGTTTATTCCTGTTTACTATGAGTAGAATTCCACTGTATGGGTATAGTGAAGTTTGCTTGTCCATTCACTGATGACAAACATCTGGCTTGTAGTTAAACTTGCTATGAACATTCACAATAGTGGCTGCAAAGGTTTTATTTCCCTTGGGTAAGTACCTAGTATGGGATGTGAATATTATTTTTAAAAGTACAGTGAATATTTGAATTAAAAATCATTAGATTGAAAGACACATTGCCATTAATTCCCCTCAAAATATTCCCCCTTGCTTTGAACACATGTATCCCATTATTCTTGGTACTTTCTGAAGCAGTTCTGGAAGTCCTCTTTTGTGAGTGTCTTTTTGTGGTTGCCTTAATGTCCTGAATCACTTCAAAAGTTTATGACAATTTCAGTCAAATAAAAACATTACTGTGTCCTCATCCACCTTATTCACTAGATCTGGCACTGTGAGACTTCTGGTTCTTCCTTAAAGTCAGCATCACCCTGAAATAAAGATGGAGTCCATCTTCCACTAGATACAAGGAGGCTCACTTTGTGCTCAGCATTTCCTGAATAAATTTATTCCAAGGAGAATATTTTAGCTCTGTGGTATTATCCTCAATTTCACAACAGCTAGGTGAAGAAGGAAGGATGCGAATGGCAGGAGGAGCTACTAGTAAAGTCTATAACACATTTTTATAGCAGCCTTCTGGACATATGAGTGACAGTGACTTTTTCTCTAGTAAAGTTGTAAGAAATGCCTTGAAAGTTTGGTGTTTGGAACTAATTCTATTTAACAGTCTAGAATGTCAGAGGCTCAGGATTGACCCCATAAATAATTGTATATGCAATTACAGTTAGAAAATTTAAAAAACAGTTTAATTTGAATTCTCTGTTGGCAGGTCTAGAATTAATACCAGATACATACCTTGCACTTTTCTTGACTTGATTAAGGCAGGAAGGTAATTCTATATTTGTTGTTGAGATTGATCTGCCAGATTGTAAAGCTGACCAACTTCTGCAGATGATCAAGGACCAACAGATGCATCAAGCAAAACTTACTGGAGAAGAATTAGCACAACTAAAAGAAGGGAATGATGAGTCAGGAATGTAGATGAAGATGAGCAGGATTTGCAGAGGGCTCTGGCACAAAGTTGTCAGAAAATTGACATGGAGATAAAGAAGCAGATCTCTGCAGGACTATTCACCTCTATTCATGGTAGTCCCAGAAATATATCTCAAAATGGTCCACAGACACCAGGCACAAATCTTACATCAGAAAGAGCTGAGAATCCTACTTGGAAAAGAGAAGAGCAAAGAACCCTACCTGGAAAAGCACCATCAGCAGCAGGCAGATTCACCATGTTGAAGGCCAACCACAAGATCAGTAGTTGGAAATGATCTAGGTCAGTGGCAGGGGGCCTAAGGCATGTGTGCTATAGTGGGTTGTTAGTATCATTGAAAGCTCTAAAAGGTTTGCCATCACTGATCTAAGTGATGCTATGAGAGAAGAAGAGAAGAGAGAAGAAGCTTCAGGCAGCTGTGACTGTATCTTTTGAAACTGTTACAAATAATTTGAAAACAGAAGGGAAAAGTAATACCTTTTAAAAATCATTTAGATATTCGTACTTTCCAATATCGGTCCTGTGTAATTACAGAATAGGATCCATTTTGGTAATGTGTCAAAGAGAACATTGTTCATCAGAGGAAATGTGCAGATATCTTGCAAGCAAAATGGTGAAAAAGTAGAAAATGGGTTAGTTGTAAGACTAAATAAGGATCCTCCAAATGCTAGCCAAAGAGGCAATCAGCAATTAAAGAAATTTAAAATTTAAAAAATCACCATGAAAGATAAATTTTTGAATCAATTCAGGAAATCAAGACAGCAACAACAGTGCAATTAATGACACTCACAAAAGAGGACTTCCAGAATCACTTCAGAAGTTGACAAGAATGATGGGATAAGTGTTTGAAATGAGAGAGATATTTTGAGGGAGACTAATGGCAAATTATTTTTACTGTAATATTTTTAATTCAAACATTTAATACATTATTTGATCACACCTTATTGCCACCAAACTGTTTACTAATGTGGCGACATATTCTAATTAACAACTTTTGAGAGTTCCAGTTGTCCCAATTTTTCATCAACACTTAATATTGTCAGTCTTTTTAATTCTAGTTATTCTAGTATGCTTGTAGAGGTATCTCATTGTGGTTTTTATTTGCATTTCCTTAATGATTAATGATGCTTAATATTTCTTCATGAGCATCTTTCTCATTTATCTTCTTAAGGAAGTGACTATTCAAATATTTTTCCCATTTTAATTAGTTTATTATGTTCCTCATTTTATTATAAATGCTCTTTATTTATATTGAATACAATCAATGTATAAGATATATTTTCAACTATTTTCTCCCAATATGTGGCCTTCTTTTTAATTTTTTAAGCAGTACTTGAAGAACAAAGGTTTTTATGGTTTGGTTTGGTTTCATTTTGTTCATTTTATCAATCTTTTTTCTTCCTTGGTTTTTCCTTTTGTGTGTTCTCCCTAATAAATCTTTGGGAAACACAAGGTCACAAATATTTTCTCACGTGTTTTCTTCTAAAATGACTTTAAAGTGGCAAGAACTCCTACCATCTTTTACCTTTTAATTTCTCTACTTACACCCTTAACTCTAATCCAATAACAAATTCTCTTCCATCCAGTAAGTGTACTGAGAATCATTAACCCTTTGGCCCATGGAAACATGTTTGTAATGGCCACAATAAATTTTTATTCTTTTGGTATAGATGTTCATGTGTTGGCTCCATTAGGGCACTTGCTACTCACACTTACTTTGGGTGTTCCCAAAGTTAAAGGACTTGGATGAAGACAATGGTATGTGTGCTTGGAAATACTTAACTGGTTCTCCCAAAAAAGCAAGTAAACAAAAGCTCTGATTTGTTATATTTGTAAATTTCTAGGATATAAATACTCAAAACGTGGCCAATTTTAAGCTATCAAAGTTACATCAACTGAATTGTAAAACTCCTAACAATTTAATAATTGGGTGCATGATCTGATGCAAGCCTGGCTCCCCCACACCACCAAGTGTAGGTAGCTTATTTGAGGTTTTTCCCAGGAATCAGAAGTGAGAGAGTAAAGAAAATAGGACAAATGGGAAAAAACCAAAAAGGAGGGAATTAGAGATCTGGTTAACAATATGGGCAACTGGACTCAGTCCCACTGTGGATTCTTGGAGAACAGTGTAGATCACAACTTGGAATTGTCCCAGTAGGGGCTGAGAAGGTAGGTTATTGCTTCACTGACTCCTACTTCTGCTATTTTGTGGACAGTTGTCCCTGGGTTGTTAAGCCCTGAGCATGTTCAGACTGCTCTGTGTGGGGGCTGAGGAACATTGCTAGTACTGCTGGGACCTCAGGCCAAAAGCAAGGAGCCACAGAGGAGGTGGGAGGCTGTCTTCAGCTGTCCATTGTCAGATTTGGGCTGAGGTGTACATCTGTTCTACTTAATATGCATTGTTGTTTTAAAACCCTAGATCACCGTAGTCAACAGTATCTCCTATTAGATCCACTGTCAAAGGCATCTGTCTCTACCTGATGCAAATATGCTGAGAAAATGTAACTGAGAAGAGGCACCTTTGTTGTCTGTTAAGCAATGTGTCCTTTATTGGCTGATACCAGCAGATTTAAAGTCTCCATCTGATCAGACCCTAGTGACACACTGACATTTCCTACAGGAACCATGATGTTCAGTCCTCTGTTCAGTTAGTTGACTTTGTTTTTTTTAAGTGAAGGGGAAATTATTCCTTTGTCCATTCCTAAAAAGATAGTAATGTAATGAGTAATAGAATCTAATCAAGCAGTCTCTCCATTCAGGCCGCTTGATGGTTGGAATTATGTGTATTGTGGCACATGAGGGTGGGGGGTGTCTTACAAACCAGCCGATAAGTTGTATTCAGATGTCTTTTTAATCACAGTAGGAACATTTTGCACTCTAACAGCAGTCTACCTTTGTGAGGTATTTCCACTGACTTTTCCTTGCTTGGATATCTGACCTAGTGTTTTTCTGGTTCTGTAAATCAAAGGAAATCTTATCATGACAAATAATAAGACAGTTTCTTATATGCACAAGTCCAGTCTTTCTTGCAGCAAAAGCCAATTGGCCATAGCTCTGTCTTCTCCACTGAGGAAATGTCCCACAGATGTGGAACAGATGGCCCAGATGTAGACAGCAGCTGCTTTTCAGTTGTAATTAACATTGAATCCAGGGGTGGGTTGAATTTACCATTGAGTTGGCCATCCCATTGACCACTGGGGTATCTAAAGTCATGTGTTTATTGGAATGTGAAGCTTGAATTGGATTTCTCTGGATGGGCAACAACTTGTATGAGGCAAAGGGAGAAAAGGAAACCAAGCTCTTTGTCTGGCAAACCATTCCTATGTATCTGCTTCTATGGAAGTGATCTCTGAAGATAGTCAGAGAGAAATAAGCCTGCTGACCTTTTCTTGTGATTTGGTAAAGAAGAGAGTATGAACACTTCACTAAGTCCATTTCTATCCAGTTGGTTCTACTTTTCTAACAAATTGATTAAAATAATAATGACCCTCCCACCAACAATTATGCTATCTAGCAATTACTGAATACACCATTTTAGCTATGTGGCAAGAATTTTGCAAGCATTAGTTTCAAAACAACCATATGAAGTAAATATTATTATTTTTCCAATTTGCAGACAAAACAATAACTAAAGACTTACTGAGGTTTAACTGTTCCCCTGCCTCCCCAAGCTGAGTTATGAACCCAGGTTACCTGATTCCTGCTTCAAAATAAGGCTACCTCATTGCCTCTGCTGCTGTATTCACAGTGGGGAAGAACTGCATGATCAGATAGCAAATTTCTCCCAGTCCTGTTTTATAAGGTGCAAGAGAGAATTGCACAAACTCAAAGATGCCACTGTTTTCCAGCCCCTTACATACTCAAAGGATGCCCTTCTTTTGGTTCTTAGTATGTTCTAGCCCAGCACACCTTTAGATGGCTGCTCAGCTTATTTACAACTCCATTTCTTGCTTTCTCTGAGCCCTGGGGGAGGGACCTCAAAGCATGATTACATTTCACTCCTTCCAGTCCCAGCTCCTAATGTTGGTGTCAACATCTACAAACTCCAGCAAGAGTTGCTCCTTCCCCATTAACCAGGAGAGCATCTCACATTGTTCCTATAAAAGCAGAGAGGGGGGCCAGGGATTTAGTTCAGTGGTTCTACCACCTGCCTCGCAAATGCAAGGTCCTGAGTTCGATCCCCAGTACGGAAAAAAAAAAAAATGCAGAGAGGATTTTTCATAGCACAGTTTGACAGCACCTTTCTCGAGCTCCGATTGATTTTTAAGGGCACACACCAGGTGATCAGGTCACAAAGAGGACACACCAAGACCAAGAGTCATTTCCACTGCCATTTCCCTGGGTTAACCCTGAGTTTCCAGCCAGTCTACATCATCCAGAGGAGAAAGAGCCCATGAGCCAAGCCAAGTTAATTGTCTGACAAGAGTGTTGAATCTCTTCATTAAAAGTCCGTAGTAATCATCTGGTAATTATTTCAATGGATTGTCATTGAAGTGTGAATTCGGAAGTGCTATAATAGGAAGCTTTGGTCTGGCTTGGTTAGCTGTACTAGATCTTAAGTGAGAAAACGAAAGTCAAAGTTGAAACCTCACAGAAGCATGTTAACTTTATTCATTTACAGAGAGCCCCAGACTGGACCCCTGCTCACAGCCATTCAGCTGGTTAGGCCCTGACTTTCATCACCAGGAGGATCCATGTAGCCTGTTACCACTAACATGAATCCCCCACTACTCCAGGAGCATGTGTTGGGGACTAGTTTGGTCCTGTCTGTAGCGTGCATTAGAGACACACAGTTAAGGATATTGTCCCAACCTGAGGAGGTTGCCATGGCTTCCAACTGCTGCCATGCTAGAGTCAGGGCTCCAATCTGCTAGGCCACCCAACCATCACTATAACAAACCAGAACAATGATGCCACTTAGCCTGAGTTTCTACATGACACAAATCCTTCCGTGATTGAACACAGAGTGATCCTCTCCACCGGGAGCAAAAAGACACCTGAAGTAGAAATGAGAAGCATCAGCATCGTCCTGAGCTGGGTGTGGTGACATACACCTGTAATCCCAGCACTCAAAAGGCTGAGGCAGGAGGATCATGAGTACAGGGCTAGCCTAGGCTATATAGCGAAACACTGTCTCAAAAATAAAACAAATAAGGGGCCAGGGATGTAGCTCGATGCTTCCGCCACCTGCCTCAAAAGCGCAAGGTCCCAAGTTCAATCCCTGGTACCAAAAAATAAAAATAAAACAAAACAAAAATCTTCCTGCTATTTGGTATGACCCAGCAATTTCTAGTATATATATTTTAATATATGTTCTGTCCAGCTGAAATTTTAAAATTGAACAGCATCTACTATTTGCCAATGTTAAATAAAATGTTTTACTGTCTAAATATTAAAACTGTAAATTCATTAGTCAAAAGCTGTCTACTTCAGAAGAGTACAAAAGAAACTTGAGAGTAACAGAAAAATGGCGATAAATTTGCAGAATGTTTTTCAGAATGCTATGTTTGTGTGCACAGAAATGAATTACTAAGAACCTTTTATTTCTGTATACACTTTTTTATTAATAGAAGATTTGTTTCATCCTCTTTCCTCCACAGAATAAGTGTTGAGTAAATATTTAGAGAATACGGGTTTGAAGAGGCTCCTGATTATGAGCCTGCTTTGTGTGCACGACTCTCAGGCCAGTCCTGCTCTTGGCTGCTGGCCATGCCTGGCTTCACTTCTACTGTTTGATGTTACCTGGCAGCTGTAGTGCCCATCAGCTCCCAAGGTTGTTTGCAGAGAGAATAACAAGAAAATGACAGGAAGGCAAAGATGCAAACATCTTAATGTCTTTAACTAGCCTGGTATCTTTCAAAGGGACTGTGTTGCACAGTAGCCTTCTCACTCATTGTGCCATGAAAATCCCGAGACTGCTGTGGCCTTCCTTGGAAAGGCTCCAGTTCCTACAGAAGGGTAGGAGGCAGGCCCTTCCCTAGGTTTGAACCAGAGAGTCCTGCCTTTTTGCAGAGTGAGTTTTTGAAACATTAAAGTCCTCCAGGAAAGTTAGCTCCTCCGATTTGTACAACACTTTCTCACAGTAGAAGTCATTGTCCTCATTTTATCCAAAGAACCTGAAACGAACCAGAAGCCCTCAGTGCTGGTAAACAAGCCATCTCCAGTTGTTATACAGAATTTGCAGAACTTCTGGACTATGCCAGCTGGGTTTACAATGAGGGGAAAAGAAGAAGAGTCACCATGAAGTGAGAGAGGAAAAAAGGGAAGAGCAAACCTAGGGAAGCAGGTGAGGTCATGAGACATCTAAAGCCAGGGCCATCATGAGCCACTCCTCCTTTCTTGCTATGAAAGAAAATTAGGGTTAGAACCATGAGCTCTCAATTGGATGGAGATACAAGCAGAGCTGAAGTGCAGCTTGTGCCATTTACTGGCTCTGTCCCTTCGGGCATGTGTTATCTCTGCCTAAGTTTCCATGTCAGAAAAGTAAAGATAACAGGAGTGCTTACCTCATGATGTAGTTAAGAGGATTAAGTTTTAGGAGGTATAAACCCATGATCAATGTTCAACAAATACCAGCAGCAGCATCACCATGGTTATCTTTGTTATCTTCATCATCATCATCATATCACAATCACTATCATCATCACCATCATCATCATCACATGAAACCATTGCTATCACCACCATCACAGTCACCACCATCACCATTACCACCAACATCACCAACACCGTCATCATTATCCTAAAGTTCACCCAGTGGAACCAACAGAGACTTCTGTTCAAGACAGCCTGGACTTGTGCATTTCAATAGCTCTGCATGGCATACAAGACTCTGCCCAAACTGCATATGGCCTGTCCCCCTAGCCTCATCTATCCCTGCTTCCTCAATCACAACGTACACTCCAGCAACAGCGAGTATTTGTAGTTTTCAGCACAAACCATGTTCATTCATGACACCATGCTTTTATTCATGCTGCTCCATTCCCCATTCTTCCCTGACTCGGCTTAATTCCTGTTCATCTTCCCGGACGTGGTGTGTTGGTGACTCCAGTCACCTCACTGTGCTCATCCGTCACTTACTCTGCCATAGTGTTAACAGTACCCACTCTGGTTACCTGTCCAGCAGATATGCCGGTGCTCCATCAGACCCTATGAATCATCTTTGCTGGTTTGCATGTCTATCCAACCACTCTGGTGTGCTTCGCTGCCAATGGATCACACTAGTGACCTTCAAAGAACTCTACTGAGCTGCTGAAACCATTTCTCCAATATGCACTGAGAGTGAAAAGTGCTGGGAATATGCATTTTCTGAGGTGGCCCATAGCCAATGACCAGCTGGTGAAGTAGTGGGAAAACCCAGCTCCTTTTCCTCAAGACAGGTTCTTATCTGGCTTGGATGGAGTCACACAAGCAGGGTTGACATCCAGTTTTTCTGGATGCTCCAGCCCAGGCTGAGGCATCACCTGGCCTCACTCTGCTCCTTCATTTCTTCCCTTTTGTCCTACCTTCCTTGCTACCTCATTGGCCTTCCATTGCATGTGATTCTCACCTGAGGGTCAGTTTTGGGGCATCTAACCACAGTGGCTCCTGGAAAGCAGGTGCCCTTCTTCTTGGATGGCCTCATGTCACCTAAGGAATGATGCCCTTTCTCATTAAACAATATCCTCTTAAATGGGTGGATGGAACAGCTGCTGGGCAGAAGAGAATTCCCCAACTTCTAGCCTAGAGTCTGCCAGGAGTGGGGCCATGTGGTTACAATCAAAGCCTTTGAGGTTGTAAGGCACAGAATTGGATGGATGGTGACTCTGCAGAGGGTATGCTTGCTGCTCCCTCAAACTTCAGTCTACTCACCTGTAAAATGGAGATCCTGTAGCCCAACTCAGAATGTCGGGGTGCAGAGTCCCTCTGTGGGAGGCTCCTGAAGTTCAGGTATGACTCACTCTTTCAGCAGCAGGGAGTTTATTCCTCTTCCCTGCAGTGAGCTGGGAAGGTGTTGGGGACAAAGAAGTGATAAAGGACTCCTGTCTTCATGAATGCATTGCCAAATTAGACCTGAGATAGATTTGTGTCCTTCCTCATCCTTCCACTCCTGGAGCCTTCTGTCCCTCCACCTCCCTTCTCTGTTCTTTCCACCCTGATGTCTTGGTGGTCTTCCCTGCTATCTCCTTTGCCTTCTCCCTCTTCTCTGTCCTACTTTGCATGGGAACACTAGCCTCCAAGGTCAGGGCTCCTGTGTCTGTGCCTCTGGCTTCCCAGCTCACCCAATGGGAGGCAGGACAGGAGGGAAGAAGGCAAGAGGAGAGGAAGGTTGGTTCTTCCTGCTCCCTCCTGGCCCTGCTTCCTGTCTCCTGTGATTGCAGACCTGCTGAGAAGCCCCCTCCCCAGTCAATGCTATGACAATTCTGCTCCTGCTTCTTGTGCCTCAGGCCTAAAGAAAGTAACAGCTCTCCACTGGTGGGAAATTCTAGATGCCTTGACAACCTGCCTTGATTCCCCAAGCCATACTGCAAATCAGCCCTTCATTATCCTCTGCAGTTAGAAAAATTATCTTTGGTTGAACTCTTTTGAATTGTTTCTCTTTGCTTCCTGGACACTTTGGGGAGTGAGTCCTTCTCCTCTATTTTGGACTTGTCCACTGGAGGAGTTCTATAGAGAACATACAGAGGCCTTCCCAGTAGGTTCCTTGGATGCTCTACATGAGAGCCCCTGGTAGTGTTAGGAATGCAGATCCTAGGCCCCTCCCAGATGTGCCAGTTAGGACTTCTGGAAGTGGTGCTGGGGTCTCCATCTGGATGCATTTCCCAGTGATCCAGTGGACATTTTATGCATAGTGACATAGTGACATATATGATCTTTTGTTTACACAGTAGATAAGAGATCTGGTGTCAGGTCTCACAAGTACCTACTTTTGAAGTTTAGTAGTGTGAAGTTTAGTAGTATGAATGACAGTGCAAAGATCTGTGGTTTTGATGGAGAACACTGCCCCAGATCTTGCCAATATGCAATGGCTTCTTGCCTGTGTTTATAGAGGACAGGAGCTGAACTCTAGTTACAAGTTATTGATAACAATGGCACAATGGGGCGACTATAGCTAACAGAGGTGCATAGTACAAGTACATAGTATATCTCAAAATAATTAAAAGGTTGCCTGCCTCACAAGTACAAGGTCCTGAGTTCCATCCCCAATACAAAAAAAAGAAAAAATTAGAAGAGAGGACTTTGAATGTAAAAGTTTAAGGTGATGAATATGCTAATTATCCTCAGGGGATCCTTACCCAATATATACATGCATCATGTTGGGGCTGAGTGGGGCTGTAACTCAGTGGTAGAGCATTTGCCTAGCATGTGGGAGACCCTGGGTTCCATTCCCAGCACAAAAGAAAGGATGAAAGGAAAGAATGAAGGAAGAAAGGAAGGAAGGAAGGGAGGAAGGGAGGGAAAGAAGGAAAGAAAGAAAAGAAATAAAACCAGAACACCACTATAGCAATACATATGTACAAATATTATGTCAATCAATGAATTAATTAATTAATAATAAAAAAACTTGTTGGGAACAAAAATGTAATTTTATCCCCTCCAAATCATCAAGCTGCTCAGTTCTTTCTAACCAGCGGGGATGCTGGGAGCTGCTGGACCCACCCTGAGAGCCGGTCTGCAGGATGAAGGTCTCCACAGCAGGGGAGCTAAAGTCTCAAGCAGACAGTGACAGTTCCCTCCTGAGCTGCCCTGGGCCTGGCTGGGGAGGTGGCTCACCTGGACTCAAACCCCACCTCTGTCACCGGAGTGGCCTGAGCCCAGGTCCTGAACATCCTGTGCCTCTATCCCCACTTGTGAGGCTGGGTAACACCAAGAGTTTCCTCCTGCAGGCCATGAGGGCAGATAGAGGAGGAGGCACTGGCCCATAGGGGAGACCTGTGGCCACTGCAGATCCATGGTTCCCAGACTCCCTCCATTGGTTACAAAGGGAGTTGGAGCTGTCATCCGCCTGGGTGAAGGGAATGACCTCATAGACACAGGAGCCAGGCATGCAGGAAGTGGACAATGTGTGGCAGGCTTTGGGAGTCAGGAGAGTGGAGGGGAAGAGGATGTGAGGGGATCTGGAAGCTTCTTCTTCCACCTGTCTTCCAGGGATGGCAGATCTCTCATTCCCAAGGCTCCAAACGGCGACTCCCGACATGGTAGCTCCAAGAACTCTGGACAGCCATGGATGCAGCTGGGCATCTGTTCTGTTGTTTTGGTGGTGCTGGGGATTGAAGCCTGGGCCTCGAATGTGTCAGGAATTTATCACAGAGCCACATCCCAGCCCACACCTGAGCAATGTGAAACCCCATTAAATAAAATAAGGAAAGAATTCGTGCTCACAGAGCAGGTGCCCTCACATGGACTCCTTTCCTTTAAACTCAAGCCCCTGCAGGACCAACATTTTCAGTTGGCAGTGACCCCAAAGACCTTCACAATCCAACCTTCCAGTGACCATGGCTGGAACTCAGGACAGGGTCCCCTAGACTTAAGAAGGCCGCTTGTTTAGAGTGGCCCATCTCTTCCTCTGCTCATTTCTCTCTTATATTGTCTTGAGCTCTTATAGAAGCGGGCTCTGAGATAAGGACTTGTAGGTGATGTTACTCAGGAGGTGGAAGGAAACATCACTGGGTATAGGAGGTAACTGGGGAAAGGAGCTGCCAGCAAAAGGTGCATGCACAGTGGGTAGAACCCTGGGCTTGTGCATGAAGTGAATCCAGCAGAACACTGTGGCCTCCCCACCCAGAAAGCCAGGGAGCTGGCACTGGCCTGCGGATCTCTGCAGTTCTGGGTGGAGGGAGCCCACCCAGGGTTAATGCCCCAGCACTTCCTGTTGAGAAGAGTCTGACATCAGAAAGTTGGAGGAGCCAGAAATTAATAAGACCTGAAGAATACGGTGGGACAGGGGACACTGATGGCCATTGGCTGCATTCCTCTTCCCTGCGCCCCTCTCAGTCCTCTGTTTCAGAAACCCTGGTCCTGTGATTCTCTTCAGTGACAGAGACCCAGAAGGAGAACCATGAGGCTCCCTGCTCAGTTCCACTCACACCTCCCAGGGCTGTAAGACCCAGAGCCTGTAATGGGAGAAAAGGCTTTTTAAAAAAATACTTTTTAAACAATGCTTTAAAAAGTTTATTTTCCAATCTTTTCTTTTTTTTTTGAGACAGGGTCTTACAGTGCAGATCAGGCTGGCCTTGACCTCACTATGTAGCCAGGCTGGCCTTGAACTCATGATTCTACTGCCTCAGCATCCTGAGTGCTGTGGTTATAGGTGTGTGCCCCCACGCCCAGCTCCAATCTTAATCATACAGTTTCTTGAAACTGTGAAAAAGACATGGTGTGATTGAGATCCCATCCTCTAGGAGATTAGAGCTCTCCCCTCCCAGCCCCAAGTCCTGCAGCCCCTGTCCAGAAATTGCTTCCCTTCCTGGGAGTGGAAGATGGAGTCAGCAGGGCCAATGATGTAGTAAAAGGAGATTATCTGTGAAAACTGCTGACTATAGATGCCACATAAAACACTGGGACTTCATTGGTGCTGCTGACATGCACTTGCCCACACAATTCAGGAGCACTTATGAGTATTGGCTTTCAGGCCAGTCTGTTCTCCTCCATTAAGTCACAGAACACTGTGATTTCTTGTTACCTTGGGTCTTTTTTAGTTTAATCCCCATAACTAAAGTTCTCTAGTTTTATTAGTTCCAATCAACCTTTCACATTGTGTGATGGGACTGTATTTACCTTTCTGAATCTCAGTTCAATAGCCACCTCTTCTAGGAAGCCTTCTTTGACCTTTCTCACTACCTCTGCCCACGAGAGTATCATCTTCTGTGTCCTGTCTTGGTTAGAAAGACAGAGGGCTGTAAGTGGAAATCTCAACTAATGGAGACTGAAAAAATAGGGAGTTCCTTTCTTCACATAATACGAAGTCCAGAGGGAGATGGTTTCAGTATTAGTTTACCTGGAGAACTATGTCCTTGGGTCTTGGTCACCCATAGATGTGGATATGTGTCCTCTTGCTTGTTGTCTTCTGATCATACATTGGCTGCTGCCATTCCATACATCACAACAAGGTAGAGGGAAAGGATGAATTTTAGTTGGATCTGTACTTTATTCTCATTGGCTAACACTGTGTCACATGGCCAGGACTAGTTCTAGGGTGTCTACAAAAGCTGAAGGTGATGTTACTTAGAACAACAGTGGAGTTGTGTCTTCAAGATTTAAAAAAAAAGTGGATGGCTCATGGATAGCGTCTATCACATTACTCTGTCCAGGGATCTTCACATCCTGGGTTAAGGGGAGCCACATATCTTGGGTGCTCCAAAGTGGACCTCAAGTCACTCTCCTTTGTCCAAGGACAGTGTCCTAGACCCTTGCCCCCACCAGTGCATCTAGCTTCAGGTCAACTCCACACATTATTGTTGAGTTAATAGGTAAAGAACTCTTCAAACCCTAAGCCATGCCTGTCTTGGAGTAGAATGGTCTTTGTCTTGGTGGCTTGGGTGTGCCTACCTGAGGCAGGTAGGAGGGGGAACTGAGAAGACAAGAAGGTCTACTTTTCTTCGTGCCTGGTAGTTTTCCGAGCTGGCTCCCTTGGAAGTGCCCCTTCTTTGTAGTTTCACTGTGATGCTTTTGTTGTTTGGGCTGCCTCTGATATCTACAGTCAACATATTTCCACAGTGATATGGGGTAGCAGATGGTCTCACAACCACAGGAAGCAGTAGGGTCTCTGGGTCCAGCTGAATGGCTGAACTTGGACTGGCTTTGGCTGGTTTGAGCTGGGTCATGTTGGAGGGTCAGCTTCTGGTCACCTGATCTCTGGTCACTTCAGCTGGGCTCTGTGCCACACATCTCTACATCCAGCAGGCCAGCCTGGGCATGTCCCCATGGGACATGTGTTGCCATGACGACCGTGTGAGCTGCTGTGCCAAAGCCCCCTTGTCTGCTTGTGCTCATCCCATGCCCTGAAAGCTGCCTAGAAACCACTGGGATCAGTCCACGCTGCGGGCTCCTTAAGGTGGGGGAAGCCACTCAAAGCCACATAATTCACAAGTGTCACATCTCAGACTTCACGTGAGACCTTTCACTAGTCCTAAGCACCCACTGAGGCACCAAGCTGTACCTCCTTCAGCAGCTGCTTGGGCCCAGTCATTGTTACTGAAGCACTTCTTTTGCTAGATGCCAGAGCTGACAACAGCAGCTCCATGAACATTGCTTTCCTGGGAACCCACTCACTTCCTCTAAGTCATTCTGTACAAGTGCCCCAGGACAGGTGGGTTAGGTGTGCAGTGGACACAGCTGCTGTTCTTAAGGAGGAGGGTGGCCAGGTCCATGGGCAGGCAAGTGTGATCAAAAATGTATGTATTACAGTAAAAGACACTGCCATGAGTCCCCCTCAAAATCCTCCCCCTCTCTTTGAACATACTTATCCCACAATTCTTGACACTTTCTGGAGCAGTTCTCGAAATCCTCTTTCCTGAGTATCTTCAGTTGCACTGTTGTGGCTGCCTCAATGTTTGGTACAGGAGATCGAACTCGGGACCTTGCACTTGTGAACCAGGCTCCAGAACCACTGAGATAAATCCCTGGTCCCCAAAACATTTCCTTTTCATGGTCATTTTGACTTTGAGAAAGAGCCAGAAGTCACATGGTGTCAAATCTGGTGAATAAGGTAGATGAGGACAGTGTCATGTTTTTTATGAGCCTGCCTTCCTGTTTGATTGCACTTGGTAGCAACATTAACCATGTTTATAACCAGTAAAGACTCACAAAAGAGGACTTCCAGAAGTGCTTCAGGAAGTGGCAAGAACAATGGGACAAGTGTGTTTGAAGTGAAGGAGAACATTTTGCAGAGGACTCATGACAAAATGTCTTTTACTATAAAACTGTATTTTTTATTTAAATATTCACAGTATATTGTGGCCACCCCTTTCTTGAAAACATGGCTCTTGCTCTGGGCTGCATATAGTCTGTGCCAAAGCAGAGATTCCCTCATGGGAGGCCCTGATGAGTTTCCATGGAGAACCCTCTGTGGTCATGAGACCTGAGCTAAAGTGCCAACCAACCCCTTTCTTCTGTAGACACTACTCAGTCCTTGTGACCAGGATGGGTCCATCATGGCTTGCTTGTCTGCTCCAAGCCTGTGGGGCCTGGATTCCAGGGTGTTTAGGGAAGAAATGCAGCATATGTGGGCCACCCCAGGATTTGGGCTATCTCAGGCATTTTTGAGAATTCAAACCTATCTTGTGTTTTGCAGTGCATCTTATAAAAATGATGATAATAGTAGACTATGAACAGCTGTGAAAAGCAACCCCAAAAGGTGGATGGCTGGTATTCTAAACTGTCCATCCCTCTGCGCAATTAGAGGAGATGGCTCATCAGTAGGTGAGCTAACGATGAAAGAGTGCGGTGGTAGAGTGGCGAGTCAGAAATTACCCGGTGGGGAGAGACAGCTATGTTCTTGACAAGGCCTGGAGAGTCGTGGGATCAAATCTAAGCCCCACCCTCACCCAGTCATGTGTCCCTGGGCAAGTTGCTCCATGCTCTGGGTCAGCTGAGAGATGAGACCCACAGGAGTTGGAAGAATTAAGCAACAGAATCATAAAGTACCCAGAGCAAGCCTGGGATTAGTGACTCAATAAAGAATGGCCAACATTATGATTATCATTAACATCAGTGACATTACCAACCCTCTGGAAACAGGAATGGTGGAATAAGTGTGAAAGTGCCTGACTCTTCAAAATGTCTGTTACAGTTGCACGGATAGTGCCATCAATACCACACTTCCTGTGGCCATCTTAAATTTGGACTTTGTACTTGGTTTTGTTCCTTTGTTCCATTTGTTTGTACAACTTGTTTGTTTGCATTTCCAACGGGAATCTGTTTTCCAGTAAAAGGAAAGAGATTTACAGTGGGGTGTCATAACTACTGTGGCAGCCTGGCTTCTCATGCCAAGAGGGGCACTGCAGCTGGCAAGGAGCCACACTGCTCTACAGGCCTCTGAGGGTCTGCAGCAGTGCCTTGTCAATAGTATCTGATTGACAGTGAGTGTTCCCACTTCTCGTGGCCTTGGGCTGGGTGACGAGTGTGGCTTTCTCCAGATGTCACTGTGGGAAGTACTGAGCATAGCAGATCCATCCCTTTCTCATCGAGACCTGAGCAGTGACACTGGAGTGTTCCATGGATGTTCCAGCCCCAGAATAAGGTCAATACTTAATATGGGAGCACATTCTTGGTGAGATCGCTGATGGACTCCTGCAAGACAGTGGCTATTTCAGAAAGTTGATTGTGTCAGTGACACAGCTTATTTAGGTCTTGGTTAATCCACAGATGTGTAGTTCTGTGTTTCAATTACTGAATTTGGATGTCCTTTCAAGGATAATGCTAAAACCTGTATATTTTTGGATCAGCCAAGCCATAAGGCAAAAGAGGACTTGAGTCCATTCTAATTTGGAAATGTGTTTTCTGGCTTATCCACAAGGGTACAAAACACAGCATTAATTATTTTTAAACTGACATCACAAACAACCCCAGGCAGATGATCTTGTACAGATTATGAATATATCAATCAATACAAATTATTTTTAAGATTGCTCTGCATGCCAAGGCTCCCAGCTCCTGAGAGATAAGTGAGCTATCAAACAGAGCCTTTATCTCTAAGATCTCCATTCACCTACAAAAATTATACAAGAATATGAATTCAGGGTGGAAAAATTAGAAAATATGGATAGCGATTTTAAAATACAGGCAGATTTATCATGAGGAGAAATATGGCTACTATTTTGATAGATGACCTTACAAACTCATATGCAAATATACTTATGTAAGTGAGTGTATGCACATATAAACCTAGACAAGTTAACAAAAAAGAGATAGCCCATATGCTTTTATAACACTTTTTATTTGGCCATGTATTTCTTCATCACTAAATGTGGATTTATATAATCTCCTTTAACAGCGTTTCATGAATCACAGTTTATGTAACCATCCCCTGTGGTACAGTTGGTTAGGTTTTGATAATTTATTACAGACAGCAGTTTGGGAACAAATATACCTATATGCAGATTTGTCTGATGCTTCCACAGAATCAAGTGTTAAAGTGTATACTTGGAATCTTGCAATCTGGTAGAAAAGACAAAACACATACATGTAAAAAGAAAACAACCTCAGAAAAAGGTGGCTGGGAATTAAATTAATGCCACAGTAGAAGGCTTCAGATCATTTCTTGCTTGGGTTGTGATGGGCTTTGTGAAGGTCATTGGTGAGTGACAGAAACTCAACTCAAAACAGCTTAAGTGTCAAAGGCATGTTATTGATCATGAAATTAGAAAGTCAACTTGGTTTCAGACCGAGCTGGGCCTAGGGTTTCATACATATCAGTCAGTGTGTGAGTGTGTGAGTGTATGTGTGTGTGTCAGCTTTGTCTCCTGGCTTGGTTTCTGGCTGTGTGAGCAGCATTCTCAGGCCAGCTTTCTCTCTATAGACCCTCTCTCATAAAGAAAGAGGCTGTCTCCCTACCTTCTCTATTTACCCCTATAAGGCCCCTTAGGCCATCTGCATGAGTCAAGTGCCTGTGCCTTGGGGTGAGGATAAGGGGATGGGACCAAGGGCCCCACTCTGGGGAGCAGTTCTCAACAGAAACAAGTGTGGGAGGTCAGTAATGAAGAGGACATCACTAGCAAGGATGTTAAAAAAGAATCATCCCCAGTAGATGCTTTGGGTTACTAGGCACAGGAAACTCCCGGTGAAACTGGCCTCAACAATTCTGTGGTATGGGAAAAGTCTAGAGGCAGAGTGGACTCTAGCACCATAAGATCAAGGCTCAGTGATGTCATTAAGGGCTCAGGTGCTTTTTGACTCAGTGTCAACTTCATCCCCAAGTTAGATCTCCTTCACTATAACTGCCAGTGGTAATTAGGAACCACAGCTTCCTGTCCACAGCTAGCAGCCCAGGGTCAGAAATGGCTCCCTTTGACAAGGTTGGTTGAATCTTTCCTGCTATCTGATTGGGCAAGCACAGGCCATGTGCTCACCTCTGAACTAGTAGCCATCACCAGTAGGAGTACTACACAATAATAGGCCAGTCACCATTAACTCATGGGAAAAATGGGGTCATCTTCCACATGTGGCATTATGAGTATTTGGATGAACTGGGATCCCTTTAAGAAATACTGAGAAGTGGATATTGGGTGGCCAACCAACAACACTAGAATCCAAAATTTTCTCCACTTCTAGAGAAAGTATGGGATTGAATGAGGTAGAAAGGCCAATACGGCCAGAAGTAGGAGTCCAGAGGGAGGAGAGGTCAGAGCCAAGCAGGATGTGGAAGCAAGTTTACAAAGTCATCCTGCAGGTCCCAGAGAGTAAGAACATTCAGCTGGATGTGTTCATCTATTTATCTTTCTTCCTATCTCTTGTCTTTATCATGCACCAGCCCTGTGCTGCCTTCTGTAGATACAGCAATAATTACAGATTCATATACTCAGAAACTTCTAGCAGAAGAGACTAACAACAGACAGATAAATTTAACATACACTAAAAAATAGGGAAAAAGGCAAGATAAAGGTGGTAGAGAGAAATAGAGGGAAGTTAAGTTGACATTGGAGCAGGGACCTCAGGGGCGTGAGGGAGTGGGCAGCAGGGTCTGGTGAACAGTGTTCTGGGCAGAGGGAACAGCAAGTGCACAGGCCCAAGGCAGCGTCCATAGCACACTTGGGAATGAATGGGTGGCAGGGGCATGGCAGGTACTGAGCAGGAAAGCTGGACTGCAACACATGGACTCTGCAGGCTTCACAAGGACATTGTGCTTACTCTGAGTCAGAGGCTAAGTTCCTGACCACAGAGGACATCACTGAAACAGAAGGTGGCAGAACCCTTACCCCTGGCTCTGCCTGAGTCTAACTAACTCTTCCCTCCTGTCTTCCAGGCCATGTACATGTTCTACGCCCTGGCCATTGTGTGTGATGACTTCTTTGTTCCCTCCTTGGAAAAGATCTGTGAGGTAAGCTCCTCACATTCTGTGCTCTTGTAGGTTCAGCTGCTTCTACAAGGTCTTGGGGTGTCTTAGCCACCAGGCATCTGCACACTGAGAGAGAAAGATGATCTCAGCTCCAAAGCTGCCTCTGTCCACTTAGAGTTTTATGATGCCAGTGGATGGCTGGACGTAGACCTGCAGGCCAGCCTTCCCCACTATATCCAGCCATAAGTGATGCTGCTCCATGGGCCCTTGGGCACTTGGTTCCAGGACCCTTTATGGGGTACCATAGTCCATGGACATCTAAGTCCCATGTATAAGATGGTGTAGTACCTGCAAACAACCTACACATATCCTCCTGTGCACTTTAAATCACCTCCAGGTTACTTATACCAATAGAGTGGAAATGCTACATAGATAGTTCTATTTTCCTTTTGTGGTGCTGAGGATTAGAACCCAGGGCCTTGTACATACTAAGTGAAATGCTTAAACACTGAGCTACATCCCCGGCCCTGTACTGTGTTGTCTAAGGACTAATGACAAAATAAAAATCTATACATGTTCAGTACATATGCAGTTATTTTTCAAATATTTTCCATTCACCTTTGGTGGAACATGCAGGTTCAGCACTCTCAGAGATAGAGGCCCCACTGTACTTGTGTTCTGCTTCCCTGCTTTCTTTTCCTCCTTGTCCTGCCCTTCCTTTCTTATGTCTTCCACCTTCTTCCTCTGTTTCCTTCTGCCCCCACAACCCTCCTTCAGTGACCCGTGGGATGCTAGGGTGAGACCCTCGTTTACCCACACCTCCCAGCCAGCTTCCTCTGTATCACAGAAATGTCCCATGGGAAAGCCCAGAAGACACTGAGATGAGAAACTTGAGCACAGAGGTGAGGAGAGTGTCTGCTTCTCTGTGACATATCATTCCAGCGAATGCAGGGCTGAACAGCACTTCAGTCCCTTTCATCGAAAAATATTCAGCCTATGCAGAGCTCTCTCATTCTCCTGCCTCTTTCATCTCTTTGTAGGTTCTGAAATGTGCTTTCCTTTATGTACAAGCTTTGCATTTGATTTATGTATTTATAATTCAGAATCTTAGTGTTCAGAAGAGTTTTCCCAGACACATTTTCCCACCTGAACCCCAATGTCTTATGCCAGTGATCTTCAAACCTCAAGGCCCTCCTCTCTCCCCCTCCAATTTTGCAGATCTGGGGTGACCACAGAGAAGGGCCAGGGTTTGTGATTCCTCTAAGTTCCTAGGTGATGCTGAGGCTGCTGGTCTGGAAGCCACAGTTAACTTATTGACTTACGCAGCTCTTCCTGCACCCTGGAAGGTGTTGGTTTTCTATGCATATAAATAAATAATCATTGCATGATAACCCCAAAGAGTTCATGGGAGTGAGACCCTCTGTGTGGTGACTGTAGGATAGGGAATGTGAGGTGGTGTCTGAGATACACTATCTACAGGTGTGGAAGCCCCTGTCACAGTGATTCAGCCTAGGATCAGGGTCATCATGTGTCACGGGGGAGGAAGTGTTCAGCACCTGTAATTGGGGTCTGTTGTGACTCTGAAATGCAGGTGTCCCTGAGTGTCCATGAACCATTAGTTCCAGGGCCCTTGTTGATGCCAAAACGTTCAAGTACTCAAGTCCCTTATATAAAATGACCATAGTAATTGCTTGAGAACAACTGTTGAGTAATGCAGATTCCTTTTCCAAATCACCTTTCATAGCTGGAGGTAGAGGCTCATTAGTCTAAAGCAATTACCATGGACATGACTGTGGTAATTGGACATGACTTGCACATACCCTCCTGTGCACACTGAATCTCTCTAGGTGACCTATAATACTGAATACAGTGTGGTGGGTATGTCCTGCTATATTGTTATTGTTCAAAATAACCAGAAAGAATCTGAACATGTTAAGTGTAGACTCAAATTTTTTCTGAATATTTTCCATCTGAAGTTGGTTGAATTCCCCCTTTCCTTTGTGTGAAATGGCAGTCCCTAGGTTTGCACAGCCAGGTCACATTGCAGAACATGTGAAGGTGTCCAGAGAAATCCTGTGAGGTAAACAGATGGATTCGGCTGCCCTGAAGCAAAGGAGGGAGAGGGGCACTTTCGGGACAGCAGCATGGGCACCAATCAGGAAGAAGAAGCGCTTGAAACTCCTAAGGATGGGAGGTAGCAGCTTCAGGCTGGGCAGAGGCTTATGAAGGAAAGATGAAGTTGGATAGAGAGGGAAGGAAGCTTCAGGGAGGTTTCCAGGGCAACAGCATGATTTTCCAAGCAGTGAAAGATGACAATGGACATAGGACGTGGCCCATCCCATTTACAGAAAGCACTGAGCCGCACTCCACCTGGGCCATGTGCTACACAAGTGCTGGGGAGTGAGACAGAGTACAGCATGGTCCTTGCCCCCACCCCACCAAGGTTGTAGCCCACAGAGCAGCTGGAGAAGGATGCAGTCAGCCCGAACATCCACGTGCTCTGCACCCACGCCTGCAATCACAGATGGAAAATGTTCTTTAAAAGTACACTGTTCTGTGTATGTATGGACTTTGTCTAGTCATAATTCCCTAAACAATACAGGAATAGTTATTCACATAGCATTTACACTGGGTTAGGAATTGTAGGAAATCCAGAGACGATGTACAGTATACAAGAGGATATGTGTAGGTTACATGCAGATACTACACCATGTTATGGTAGTAATTTGGGCACATGCAGATTAGGGCATCCATAGGATTCCTGGAACCAGCCCCCTCCATACTGAAGGCTGACTGCACATGGTGGGAGAATGAAATGGTGGGAACTGCAAAGTGCAGAGTGAGATGGAGTCTGCCTCCCGGGGGCCCGGTGTGGGCTGGAAGAGCAGTGCTTGGACTGAAGGTCATGCTGGCAAAGCATCTGAAGAAAGGGTATTTGGTCAGAGAATCTGAGCCCCGAATCAAGAAGAGGAGATCAGGGGCAAGCATCCCCCTTGGGGAGCCCTGGATGTCAGGAACTATTCCCTGCTTAGGAGGGAGCTGGGAAGACTTGCCATGATTGTGTCATGGTGGTTAGAAGTCTCAAGACAAGAAGACCCCCTACCCGGTGATTCTGAGTGCAGTAAGCTGTTGCTGGGGCTGGAACCATTAGGACCGGGAGCGGGGAATGGATGGAGATCTGGAGCAAGAAGAAATCAGTTGGATGGAGAGGGAAACAGGGCCCTTCTGCAGGTCTCCTGACCCAGTGAGACTGGATGCCCAGTATCCCTCACAGCCGCATCTTTCAGAATGGACCCCATGTTGGGGTCTCCTGAGCTCCTCCTGGGAAATTCTGCTGTCCAGGCCACAGCCAAGGGACTCAGGATTCCATATCAAATCACTCGTTTGGGTTCCTGCCACCATCTGTCAGCAGTGCCAGCTGCTCCCACTGTGGCTGAGCCCTGACTGTACCTGAGCAGCTGGAAAGAGGAACCGTGTCCACCAGACTGGCAGTGTCTTCTCTGGGCCTGCAAGAGGGAATTGGCTACTTCCCAGGCCGTAATGGAGGACAGAGAAACTGCCCAGCCCCCAGTGTGTATTCACCTTGTCTTTTTGCAAATCCCCTATTGGTGTAACAACCACAGTGACCTGGAGGGTCCCCTGTGTGACCTCTCTCACCCTTTCCTACTCCATCCCAGGTCCCCAGGCCACTCTGCCACCCAGTGTGTGAAGATCCAGGACAGGGCTGGGGAACTCAGTAGGGTGACCTCAGAGACACCCCAAAGCCTCCACTGGTCACCATGAGGCCTCACTCAGCCCAGGCTCATTGAATTATTCCAAATAATTCAGGATACTCTGCAGGCAGATCTGGATTGTTGGCACCTCCTTTGAAATCAGAGCACAGGCAGCAGGAAGGCAGGAAGGAGGCCCCACTAGGGCCTTGAGCCCACTGTCTATGTGGTCTCATACCACTGCTCCTTGCCTCCCTGTCATCCAGTGGCCCTGGGGGTATTGGAGTTGGGGACCTTGAAGTGTTTTGGGGACCTCTAACTGGTGAGGGCCTGAGGTTCCCTGGAGAAGCACTGAGCTCTATAACATGGAGCCCAGGCCCCCTACTCCCCTTCTCAGGGCGGGGTCATGGTCAGCTCTGTCTCCAGGTGAATCCTCCTCACCTGTGTCTGTCTTTGCTCCTCTGCAGCGTCTGCACCTCAGTGAAGATGTGGCAGGAGCCACATTCATGGCGGCAGGCAGCTCAGCCCCGGAGCTGTTCACATCGGTCATAGGTAGGTGATGAGCTGGGGACCGCTCAACCTCTCCCTGTCTGAGAGAAAAGAGCTCTGAGGACAGATTGTCCCCTGACCAGGACTGTCTGCTTCTATAGGAAATGAGAGTCAAGGGTCCCTACAGGACATCAGCCTCTCCCAGGGCCACTGTTTTATTATAGGGGTGGTTTACCATGCATGAAGGACCCCTGTAGACCTGGGAACAGTGGCACACATGAAGCATCCCCTGGGCCCCCAGGAGACAGAGCAGCCACCACAGTAGGCTGACATTGCATCTATGTTCCAGGTGTCTTCATCACCAAGGGCGACGTGGGCGTGGGCACCATCGTGGGCTCCGCTGTGTTCAATATCCTGTGCATCATTGGTGTCTGTGGGCTCTTTGCAGGGCAGGTAAGACCACTAGCTCCTCCTGGTCTGAGGCAGAGGGTCGTCCTGCTGGAGCACAACTCCCATCAGGGCCCAGCAGTTGGGATCTCACCCCTAGGAGGCTGGACCAGCTTTAACTAGAAACCATCCAGCCACCATATCTGTTCTCCAGGTTGGTGGAATGGAGAATTCCCAGGTCCACATAAATAATTAACCAACCAGAAAGTTATGGGTTACAGATTTGAAAGTGTCAGGCTCATTTTGTGTGATACTGATCCGCACTAGAATGACCTAAAACAATTTTAGAATGGTTTTGCCACAGAGGAAATAAAATAAATGAGAGAGAAAGACAGGAAAAGAGACAGACATTTTTGCTAAAAGCCATTTGCAGCCATCAGTTTAGGATGCGAACTTTCATCCCACAGGGATGGAAGATTTTATTTCTGTGTTTGCTTGAGCTTGCTGGGGAAGTTGGGGGGTGGGCGTTGCAGGCCTGCAGTTTTCCTAAGGAGACTGTTCCACTGCCGGGGGTGTTCTGGGGTCTAAATCCTTAATGATTTCGGGTGTCTGTTTGGGGAAGTTGTGGGGATTTACCCAAAATCACCAAGGTGTGAGGCTGAGCCAGGGGCACAAGGTGTTACAGCAGCTGTGAAGAGGGTGTGAGTTTGCAGTTGTCTGGAGTGCTAGTTTTCTCAGAGGGATTTACTCAGAACAGTGCAGTCCTGAGTCTCTGTCCAAACACCCAAGACTCAGTGTCCTCTAGAAAAGGCAATTCCTAGAAGTTGGCGGAGGTGACTCTACCTGTGATAGTGAGGAGCCTGGCGAGCCTAACACTTGGTCAGCAGCCTCCATGTGGTGGGTGCAGCATCCTGCTGGTTATTGCTGTTCAAGGCAAAGGGCTAGACATGCTCCTGTGTGGCCATGGCTCCTCCACTGCCAGCACCCCATCTCTCTGAGGTGGGCCCCAGGGTCTTCACACAGAGTGTGCTCTGGAACACAGCTCTTGCCCACAGCCACCAGCTCCATGCCCACTGGTTGGTCTGGGCAGCCTGGTGTGTGAGCTGCTTCCAGGCAACAGGTGGAGGGACACGTTGATCTGGTCAGGAATCCACTTCAGGTCCCCAGGTGGACTGGGTCCTTCTGGTGAGAGGGTCCTGGGAAGATGTTTCTGTTCATGATGATGAAGCTCTGCCCGACTCTCTAGGCTGAACATTTTCTATTTTCCAATCCTTTTTGTTCAGTGATCTGTTGTCTAGATTTGTGGGCTCACATTCTTCTGTGAGAATATCAGGATAATTAAATTAAATTTTAAAATTTATTATAGGAAAAGGCACATGACCATTAACTTCCTTCCGCGGAATACTCTCCCTCACTATGCACAAACTTATCCCATGGTTCTTGCCATTTTCAGCAGCAGTTCTGGAAGTTCTCTTTTCTGAGTGTCTACAAAATGTGATCAAAAATACAGTGAATGCTGCTGCCAAATGCCGTTCAACAAAAAGGCAGGCTCATAACAACACGATGCTGCGTCCTCATTCACCTTATTCATTGGATCTGGAGCTGTGCAATTTCTGCCTCCTCTCCAAAGTAAAAATGACCGTGAAAAGTAAACACTTTAAATGGATTCAGGATGTAGTGACAACTATGACAGTGTAACTAAAGATACTCATAAAAGAAGACTTCCATAAGTGCTCCAAAGTGACAAGAACCATGGGATAAGCCAGGCATGGTGGTGCATGCCTGTAATCTAAGCACTCAGGAGGCTGAGGCAGAAGAATTGCCCCAGTTCAAGGCCAGCTTGGACTACCTAGTGAATTCAGGGCCAGCCTGAACAATAAAGTGAGACCCTGTCTCAAAAAGAAAAGAAAAGAACAATGGCATAAGTGTGTTCATAGTGAAGGGGAGGATTTTGAGGGGGATTCGTGGCAATGTGTCTGTTCCCGTGATTTTTTTAAAAGTAAATATTCACCATATTTTTCGATCACACTCCATATGTGGTTAGCACTAAAAACCTGACTCTGCCTTTGCTTTCAGCACTGTTTGTAGGCTCTTGGCTCCCCTCTGCCTGCCTCTCCTCACCACTTTTCTGAGATGAATGTCACACCTGGGCTGTTGCTCTTAGCACTCTCTTAATTAGCATTGTCACCATTACCAGTATGATTATTAGGCTGGCCATTATTAATGTTGTTGTTAGTTCATTAGTCATTGGCACCTGAAGCTTGATTCAACAGCAAGCCCAAAAGGGGCGAGATAATACAAAGAAAGGAAACCAATGGTTGGGCAGTGTCTTATCAGCGTCACAGGAGGAATTTCTGAGGAAGCAGCCTGAGTTGGCATGTGATTTGGAATCAGCAGCAGTGCAGTCATCACTGCCTGATAAGAACACCACCCACATCAGGGCATACAGCTGCTGGACTTGAACTTTAGCAAAGACTGCTTTCTGTCACTTGACCTCTCCAGAAGAGCTCTGCTGGCTTATCTCAAGACCTGAAGGACTATAGAAAGAAGTGGTCTTGAGGGTGCTATGAGAAGCAGCCTCAGGATTCTGGTGCCTGGTCTTTCTTATGACTTTCCTGATCCCATGCCTGCCTGCTTGGAGATTTCTGAGGCCTTCTGCTTCTACTTTTCAGGGTTTTGTAGTATCCTTAAAGTCTTTGCAGAGGAAGCAAAATGATGTGTTGGAAGGAACATGGGCTGGGGAATCAGACTGGCCTGGGGTGGAATCCTGCCTCTGCCCTTTGCCAGCAGAGGGACTTGGAAGAAGCTACTTCAGCTCTCAGCCTGGGTTTCTCCTCTGTAGGATCAGGTCGGTGCCCCATTTCCCTAGCATTGCCATAGGGTTGAGACCTAGCGTGGTGGGGGCATAAGCTGCATGTGGCCCATGGTGGGCCAGTACAAATCAGATCCTGCATCAACTCTCAGGATGCCGGTCCCTGGGGTTCTCACCACCAAATTCTACCCTAGCTCCCTGTGGTACTCTGACCACCATTGGTGAGAGTATCTGACACACAGGGGTGTCCCCGGTTCCCACAAGACACAGGGTAGGACAGACAGGAAAGATGAGGAAGAAGCCCTCCTAAATGGAAATCAAAATGAGGTGTTTAGAGGACTAGCCCAGTGGACTGGTCCCTGTTTCTGTGCTGTCTGATCCGTGTATAGAAAAGAAAAATCAAAGAAATGAAAGCTGGCCTTGCATGTTGAAAAGCCCTCCCTGATGGGGCTGGGATGTGGAATGTTACAGCAAGGATGAAAATTGGGAATCGAAGTGATAAATAAATCCAGTCATGGGTCTCACTCAGCATTATTATTTATGTTGATCTGCACTTTCATTTGGCTGGGAGAATTCCAGGGAAGCACCCGGGGGGGGGGGGGTGCTCTCTCTACTGCATTTCGACATAAAGGGCAGTGCAGGACAAAGTCTGGCGCCCATCTGAAATTAAAGTAATTAAGCTACAAGGTTTGAGCTCCTGTCTCAATTAGGGTTTTGATGAATTCAGTGTAATTAAATGTCTGCTGTATTTGCAGTTTGCAAACATACCCAGTACTTCAGCGTTTGCCTAGGGTGCTTTGGGGAATTTTATGGGACAAAAAGGAAATTGCTTCTTAGAAGGTGGCTTAGAGTGGTTCTTGGCAACCTGGCAAGACATACAGGGCTGTGGTCCTACCAGTTTTCTTTATTTAAGAACAAATAATAAAAGCAACACAGAGAAAAACGCCAAGCTCTCCATGAAACCTACTCATGTAGTCTGCATATTTCGCTGAAATGACTTCATGCCAATTTCATAAAACAATGTGCTTATAAATTTAAATCGACCATTCTGAGCATGCTAAGCTTTAAATACATAACCACAAACAGAGAGTAAACAGTTTAACTGCATCCCAGATTAGGCCTTTCCTATTCCAGTTATTACAGGCGGGCAGATGGCTCCAGTTTATTATCGAGCATTCACACAGCAGCCCTGGCTGCCTCCTCACATGCCTGATGTTCTTTGGCAAGGGCTGGCTCATCTCAGCTGAGTTTGCCAGGAGCATTCTGTCTGCGCTGCAGCAGCACCCAGGGGCTGCACATCTGAGCTGGAACTTGCCTTCCTTTGGGTTTTCCCACAAGGAGACTCTCAGCAAGGGCTCAAGTACAAGTTGTTAACTGAAAGGAGGTCCCAGGAAATGCCCTGAGCATGGAGGAAGTGCGGTAGGGAAGAGAAGGCAGCTAAGACAAGTGTGTCAACAAATAAAGTATCACAACTGGGACTTAATTCATCTGTGGTACCTGGGCGATGCTGTGGCTCATGGGTGTGTATGTGATCTCACATACAGGCTGGGGAGCCACTGACTTCCATCACCCATTGATTAAGGACTCCTCTTAAGGAATGTGATTTCCCCAGCATTCTAACTTGCTGGAAACAGGCAGGGTAGACTTTAGGGCCCAGAGAAAACCTCTGGCAGAGTGAGATAGGGATAGGCCATTGAAAGGCCCTGAAATGGTAAAGGTGAGGAATTAGGAGTGGACCCATAAAGTATTCACTACAAACTCAAGAGCAAGTCTTTAAAATTAGTCACCCATTGGGTCTCATGTTCAACCCCAATGGAGGAGCCATAAACATTAATACGAGGCAAACAAGAGTCTGGTGCCAGAACATCTTGGATTTAGAGAATTACCTCTGGTGTTAAAAATAACAGCTACCAGCCAGGGATATAGCTCAGTGGTTCCACTGCCTGCCTTGCAAGCGCAAGGTCCAGAGTTTGATCCCTGGTACCAAAAACAAACAAACAAACAAACAAAAATAACAGCTACCAGCCGGGTGTAGTTGCACATGCCTGTAATCCAAGCACTTGGAAGGCAGGAGGATCACCCTGAGTTCGAAGCCAATCTGGGCTACACAGTGAGTTCAAGGCCAGCCTGAACTGCATAATGAGACCATGTCTCAACAAACAAACAAAAAATCCAGGTACTGTTTAGTAAGCTTCTCCCATGTGAGACACCACAGTTGATACTCTATAAATATTTGTAGAAATACACCTGCTGAGTTTTAAGGGAGTATTATCCTTACTAACAAGCAAGGAGATGGATTCTGGGGGCCAGAGGTGGATGGAGGTCTATGGAGATGGAAGGCTAGAGTTGAGATGAATGCTTTCCAAATGGGGAACCTATGACTTAACAAGTCCCCAGATGTAAGTATTGCATTCTTATGATTAGCCTGAGACTTTATTGTTCTTTAGAAGTTTGGAGTATGGGATCTGGAACAGACATGTCAGCAAGATGGTAGTGACCCAAGATCCATGAGATGCGAACACTTAGCCCAGCCATGGAGCATCTGGGACCTTCTTTTCTCATCAGATGGCATCTCCCACTGCGGGCTTTGGCTGCTGCCAAACAGATGGAAGAGTTGAGCAGAGCAGGGAACCACATACTACTCAACGTTGCCTTGAACACCTCAACTCCTGGCCTGCTGCTTCCCAGAGTAAACCCAGCACATCACCTAGGGCATCCCAATCCTGGAAGTCACTCAGATTCCAAGAAGGCTGGAGACTGAAGAAGGCAAGGCTGAAAACCACAGCACAACAGGGACCAATCCTAAAAGTCTGGGTTGCAGGCCCACCCTCCTCTGTATAGGCAAGGTGGGTGTGCAGGAGAATGAGTGCCCAGCAAAAGACTCAGGACCAGGTGCGAGACAGGCCTCCTCCAGAATGCAGGATGCTCTGACCCATGGCCCTGAGTGAGTGAAAGCGGGTATGTGGTACAGGGTCAGGTCTGCCTGGCACTGCACCATGAATAGTCCTCTCTCCATGCCGAGCCCTCCAGCTGGCCGTCGAAGCAATCTCCTTGCTGTCCCTTTGCTCTTCCCACCCCTCCCCCAAGGTCATGTTCCATCAGGGCCCCAAACCTGGTCTTCCCCACAGACACTGCTATTCCCAGGCCTGGAGTTCCATTTAGGTCACCACCTGGCTCTGCCCTGCTCCATTTAGATCACCTCTGCATCTTTATCCAAGATCTCTGATAGCTTTGACATTGGCTCACAGAATTTGTTCCTGGCTCGTTCTGCCTCTTTGAACTATCTCTTGAAATTAGATCCAATCTCAGATTCACATCTAGATTAGTTCAGTTTCAGGTAACAAAACACCCCAGCTCTAACTGGCTTCTCATATGTAGCAGATTTTTTGATGTCATTGAAAAATACAGAGCAACGTGAACATCAGCTCTGATTTGATCAGGGCTTTGGCACCATTGTTATTGTCTTGTCGCCTCTGTCCTCCTCAGGCTAGTTTTCTTTTGCAGCAGAACATGGCTGTGGCTGTTTTAGGCCTCATGAATACGTAATGAATACATACCATGCTGGTCAACAAAGAGGAAGAGAACATCTCCTCGCCCACAGCACTTGCCAACTTCCACTTAGCGTCAGCAAATAAAAATGAGCATGGGCCAACTGAGGCCCTCTGACCAAGATTTCTGGTGAAGGAACTAGTTACCCAAGTCCTTAGGTTAATCGGGAATAACCCACCCATTTCTTTCTTCTCCCAGTGATAAGACTTTGATCAGTTCTACCCTGAATGCATGGCTTTTTGTCCCTTATTCTTACTGGAAGCAAAGATAAATGAAAGGGTGAAGCCATTGCGGTATCAGGTTCCTTGATGGCTGCATTCCCTTGGGCCAGTGTCACACAGGTAGTAAAATGCATGCAGATCTCCTGTAGGTCTCTGTGTGAACATAAGCTCTCTCTTCTTTTTCTTTTTTATTTCCTTTTCTTCTCCCGTCCCCTTTTATTTAGAAAATAAACTAGCAGTGAGCTTACTGGGTTGTGTGTCAGGCATGTTTGTAAGAAATGCCAAACCTCTTTTCAAAGTGGCTGAGCCCTTTTCCATCCCACCACAGTCTGTGAGATTCCCATTGTAGACACCCTCACCAGCGAGCACTTGGTGTGGTCAGTTTTACTTTGCTCTGTTTTGCTTTAGTTTTAGCCACTGTAGTGAGCATGAGTCGCACCTTGTCATACTTTTACTATGCTTTTCCTTGACGTGCCATGATGGCGTACATCCTTTCACCTGCCTGTTTGCCATCTTGTTAGGTAAAATGTCTGTTCTGGTCTTTGCCTGTGTGTTAACAGGGCTTCTGCCCTCTTCTTCTCCATTGTCCAGTCTCTAAATCATCACCCTCAACCACTCCTCTGAGTCCTTCTGTCCAATTTGCTTTTATTTTCAAATCAATAGGAAGTAGAGCCATTAGAAATGACTGAGAGTGGTCTTGGTCATGTTTTATTAGTGCTGTTTCTCACATTTGGGTTTGGAGAGAGGTCTCAGCCATAGCACTCCAGTCGTGGAAAGAAAATGAAGAAGTCACTTACCTTGTATCTGGCAAACTCGAGAATGACAGTCACTGAGACCTGAGATGCTTCTTCCTAGAAAAAGGAGACTCTGGCAGCTGGAATGGGCATTGCTTCTGTGCTGTCAAGCCTTGTGTTGCTTCTGGAAAAAGAGTTTCCAGTCACTGCCTATATCCTTAGCACCAACTATCAAAGCACAGTGACCCTAGCCCCACAACCACTGCAGCTGAAGGTCCCCCACAGAGGAGAGAGCCTGTCTTTTAGGAACAATGTCTTTTCCCTCCGGAACACAATGGTCCTGGTGGTGTCTTCTCTCACAGGCAAGCAGGGCTCTTGTGGAAACTCACCATGTTCCCTCAGCCCTCAGTGAGCCCAAGCCAGGCCACCCCTTGGTGACACACAGGGAGTGGTCCAGCCTGTGTACACCCAGGCACCTCACCTCACAGGAGGAGCTGCTGAGTCTAGAGCTGAGGAAGGAACTCAGTGAGGACAAAAGCCAGGGTGGCTGACAGATGCCAGTTTTATTTATGTTTCTCCTTAACCAACACATCTGTGGCACTCATCTTGTGCCCAGCACTGTTCTCACAGCTTTACATACACTACTCAGTCTTGATCCTCAGGTAACTCTCTAGGGAGGAAACTGCAAAAGAGGAAACTGAAGCTCATGGAGATTCGTTGATGTGTCGGTCACAGATGTAGTGAGGCAGAAGACAGCACAGACCTGTGAGTTCTGTCACAAGCCTATCTCCAGGAGCCAATGTAGGTCACATGGCTCATGCATCACTCCTCCCTCTACATCACCATTGTCCCCACTGTCCCTTCGCTGCTAGACACCTCCTCACCACCATAAAGCCCAGGCTTGGAACATCCTTGCTGAGCTCTGTGGAAATCTCAAGGTGGACCCAGGCACCCCTTTGTGCCCAGCACTGGGCACAAAGACTCCAACCTTCAGGCACAGGCAGAACCTATGTACCAACGAGGGGAGGTAAGGAATTCCAGCCATGGCCTTTTAGCTCCACCCCAGAGTCAGTGGAAATGTTCCCATGATGAAGGGAATGGAAAGTCGATCAGGTCATGAACATGTGTGTACAGCAAGAAGGAGCACTCCCTGGTCTTATCTCCTGCCCACCCGCCATGTTGTCATCTACATGGCCACTCCAGGATCTCCATTCTGTGGGTCCAAGCAGCTGCAGTCCAGGTGTCCACAGCACAACCTGGATCCAGCGCCTGAGCCTGAGTTCCCCACACTGTCTTTGCACAATGTCGGTGAAAGGTGGTTTCTCTCTTTGTTGGCTGTGGATTTAAATTCAGGGTAATACTCCATTGTATTCTGGGGGAAAATGTTTGTTAAGGTCCTTCTTTGTGCAGTAAGTCCAATCCTTAATTCAACAAATGTGAGTGCCTACTACGCACCAAGCACTGCTGTAGACACTAGCAGGACTCCAGTGAAAAAATTACATTCTAGAATTTGGATCCAGGATGTTAAATGTTCAATAAGTATGACTGATTGTTGTATACACAGGTTGGTAGGTAGGAGGATGGATGGATGGATGGATACTGAGATAACAACATGGAGGTATAGTAAGATAAAGAGAAGGTATATTGTGTCAGCTGGACATAAATGCTGTGAAAAATAAAAAAAGCATATTGAATGCACCCTTAATGTGAGAGAGAAGATAATAAAAGAGTAGTATCAGTCATTGCTGTTCAGTTGGCCTGTGATAAGAGACAGACTGACTGATATGCTGCCCTTGGCACAGGGCAGGGGAGAATGGATATCTACTCAGAGAGACCTCACAGTGCCTGAAGCCTGGCGCACATATGCTCAGAAGCTATTAATTGGTGCCTAGGTAGTTAGATGAATGCAAGGAGGAATGTCACAACCTGCCATTAGGTACACTGAAAAAGTCCTAGAAGGAAATGCATTGGGCAGTGGGATGGGAATGACTGTCAAGGAAGGTAAAGAAGAGGATTTAGCTCATGGACCAATAGCTGGTCTTCACTGGCACCAGAAGATGGACCCAGTCTCCCAACAAAGAGGCCATTTACCTCATACGTGGCAGAGAGGGTACATTCCTTCTCTGTCCTGAATATGCATGAGCTGCCACTCCTTGGGAGATGAGAATGAAAACCAGCCTCATGTGCTTCATTTGTTTGAGCCTTTTTTCTACAAAATGAAATTGTGGCAGCAGTCAGGGCATGGAAAATAGAATGAGCACATTTGATGCAGTCGCCAGCAGCTGGGAGACCAGGGCTAGGTGCAGCTGGTAGAGTGTCAGACCCCTGGCTCCATCATTTCCAGGTTTTGGTCATTATGCACCAAGCCTTATTTTTCCACTCTCTTTCTCTGTCTTGGATTAATGCAACATGAAGCTTCTAGAAGCATGTGTGCCCTGGCCCATAGCATCTTTTTCTTTCCTTTATAAAAATCAATATACAGCTTTCTTTCTTCTGCTTCCAATTATTATTTATTTTTATTTTAAATTAAAAATGGTTTTTCTATTAACAGCTAATCTTTACTGGGGTCTCACTCAGTTAATATAACATTGTATGTATTAACTTCTTTAATCCTCATATCAACTCCATGGTATAGTTACAATTTTTCTCATTTCACAGATGGAAAAAGCAAGCCAGAGAAGGAGGGAGAGAAACTTGCCCCAGATCACACAGCCAGGAGTAGCAAAGCTGGGATTCAGAGCCAGGCGGGGTGGTCTAGAATGTGGGTTCTTCTCCGAGGCCACATACAAGCCAGGGGAGCAGTGGGCACAGGGGCCCCTGGGGGAAAGTGTAGAGCACATCTCATGGAGCCGGGAAGGGGTTCCCCAAATTGTCATGCAATTCTCCCTGGCCTGGAAGACGACATGCATGGGCTGTCCTTGCCTTTTTATTTTGGAAACTCTGGTAGAAAATGCTGAGCTTGGGTACCAGGTGGCATCGCTGAGTGGAGACCATGACTCAGTCTCCTTTCAGAAACTGAGACTCCATCCCAAGCCATGTGCCTAGATGACGATGACGGGCTGTAGGGGGAATTGGAGTGTAGTGTCCGGGTAAGGGATTTTGAGGCTCCTTCTGATACTTGATACTGCTGCACCGTGATGCTGTGATGTTTTACACACAGGATAGGGGTACTACACCTTCCTGCTGTCCTGGGTAAATAAGGGCTGTCCAGAAGTGATATCCTCAGTCCCTGCTGCCCATGGCTTCTGTCCTTCCTCTTGGGAGCATGGATGCTGCTTCAGGGACAAGGAGGAGAGATGGAGGGCAGTAGCCAGGCCATGGTTAGGTGACCCAGCAGTCAAGGCTCAGACCAGTCCCCGGGGAGAAGTTTGGTTTCCTTCTTAGAAGCACATTTATGGCTTGGCTCATGCTGCCTGGAGGGGGGAACAGGGACCCCTGAAGGGTTAGCTCAGCCTCAGTGCCTTGGGAAAAGCCGTTCACCATGTCAATGTGGGAGATATATGGCTTTCATGCCAGCAGGCCCAATGCCCTGGTCTGCTCAGCCTCATGCTACCCTGGGCTCTGGTTCCAGATCCTCCCAGCCCAGCCTAGATGAGACCCCAGTGCGCCCCCCAGACTTGGATAAACCCGTTTCTTGGGGTTCTCACCTTCATAGCAAGGCCCCAGAGGGCCTCGAAGCCCATGTCCAATGCCACTAAAGAAGAGTCGGCTCTACAGTGGCATGTCCCAAAGACAAGCCAAAATACAGGTTCTTAACTTCTTTGATGATGAGTTAAAAGAATCTTGAGCATCTGTCATCCCTCATAAATAAAAATGGATTTTAATGAAATGTGACTCTACAAGTGTTAGTAGAAGCAAATATTTAAGATGTATGGCTCCAATTCTAGCCCTAGGCAGACAGATTATAAATATTAGTCATCTTATATTAAAATGTCCAAGCTCTGGGCCAAGTCTGTTACATGGTTCTGTAGTTTGAGTGCCCATGTTGACATCCTGACCTCTTTACATCTTGACCGTATGAACTGTGGAAGTTCCATAATCTCACTGTGCCTCAGTTTCCTCATCTGTTAAGAATAGTAGTACTTTCTACCTAATAGGGTTGTCCTGATGCTCACATGTGTCTATATATTCACAAAAAAAGCTGAGCAGATTGTCACCAAAAGGGAAATGTCCATAACTCTAGCTAAGTGGGCATTTCATTTTCTCATCCCGAAGAGAGGGGTGCTATCCTTGTCCCAGCCTGAAGGCTGAGAAAGTGAAGTTTAAAACAGAAGGATGGGGTTGGGGATTTAGCTCAGTGGTTTCACCACCTGTTGCGCAAGCCCAAGGACCCGAGTTCGATCCTTGGTACCAAAAAAAAAGAAATACAATGAAAACAGAAAGGTGAAGCTGGGCATGGTGATGCACATCTGGAATCTGAGCACTCTGGAAGGCTGAGGCAGGAGGACCACAAGTTGGAGCCCAGCCTGGGCAACATAGTGACTTAGAGAGATCCTGTCTTAAAATAAAAACTAAAAAAGGGCTGAGGATGGAGCTCAGTGCAAAGGCCCTGGATTTCATCCCCTGAATTGGGGGTATGGGGGCGGGAGTCAGTCTATCCAGGGTCTTGAAGTGAATAACAGCAAGGCTGAGATCCACACTTAAGTGCACCCAAGCCCTACTCCACCCCTATGCAGAGGACACTGGGTAATGACCATCCTCCCCAAGGCTCCTGGGTTCATGGAGATGGGCTCCTGCCTGGGCCTCTCCAGTATCCCACTTTTCTCACACCCCACATCCTACCTCATCAGGATACTGCTCTCTGCTACACAGCTCCTGCCCTCAACCCACAGCACCCACCCAGACCTGGCTCAGCCTCCACCCCTGTGACAGCTCCCCTGGGGGATGCAGACCCTCTGTTCCCAGCCCTTGCCTAGAGGCCTAGGGTCTGTTCTCAGCCTCTGAGGGTTCCCTCCCAGATATCCCTGGTGCCTTTGGTCCCCCATCTGCTGCTCCATTGTGAGCATACCTAAGCTTGGCTGACAAGAGGTGAGGGAGCCCTGCGGGGCAGTGTGTACCCAGCACAGCAGTCTCCCTGGGTTGGGGTGCGAATTAATGCTCTTCTCAGCTAGCACAATGTGGTCAGGGTCCCATGTGTAGAATCTCATCACTATATGGATGTGTAAATTTAGGTTTTAGTTTAAATAGGACCATCAGAACATGATTAAGAGAGAGTAGATGGTATCCTCATTTTTCACTACTAATAAAAATTGGAATAGTGATGAGAACAGTAGAAGTTATTATTTTAGAAGTTATTATTTCTATACTATTTCAAGGGCTCTGGGCATGGTTGCTATGTTGTTTCCATACACTATTTTATGGGATCCTCTCTAGAAACCCTTGCAGAGAATACTGTTACTACCCCCATTTTATAGATGGGAGAGCAAGAGAGGTAGCTCTAGCAGAGCCAGTGCCAGAGATGGGCTTGGGAGAACTTTTACCCACCCAGGCTCCATAGTGACTTAGCTATGACAGCATCACTTCAAAAATCCCTCTTTCTTCTGCTGCACACTTCAAACCCAAATTTGGCCAGCTCCAGAATCCAAGCTGTGCCACTGTCCTCTGTTTATCCTTGTTTGCAGCACAACTTGTCCCGAATATTTCCTCCTCATAAGCAGCATCATTGGAAGGGTTCTCTGTCTCCAATGTGCAAACTCCCTGTCTCCTGCTCTGTGACACAGAAGCATGCCCCCATGCAGATGGCCCAGGGCACCGTGGGCTCCAACTCTGACTGGTAACAATCAGGAAACTGTGGCTGGTGATCACCTGGAAGGCCAGTTTGCATGCCCTGCCAAACACCCCCTTTCTGCTACTTTGGGGGTGTCCGCCAGCCATGAGTCTGTGCATCCCCACAGCACAGTCCACCTGAGTCGCATTTCTCGGGAGAAGCCTGGCATGTATATGCTGTTACATCCCAGTGAATAAGTCAGGACTCCATCTCTGGGAATGTCCCTCTCTTCCAAGCCCCCAAATGGCACAGCATGGCACCACCCAAGGAATCATACTTCAGACAGTGCAACCCTAAGTGTGATTCAGAAGGAAAGGATCCTTTTGCATAATTAAGTCTCAGGCCTGATTTGGCCAGAGTCAGGCCTTACTCACCAAGTCCTTTCTCCCAGGCTTGAATTTGGAGGGGGTTTTGGCCTGAGACCTCCTGGCCACCCCTACAACATCTTCCCACTGGGCAGATAAACTCAGGGGGCAGGATGGATCCAAACTCTGAAAGCCATCAGAAATCTTTTTTCTTCTGATGGAGGAATTTCCGGCAGCTATGGTAAGCACTCAATCTTTGCAGTTCCAACCTTGTGTACCTTAATCTCGCACATTTTCCAGAGAAAAGAGATGATGTGGAACAGGGTTGGTAGTGGCTATTTCAGGAGTTGTTTGCCTGCTTTATTGAACTTGTATCCTGCAGTCCCACCAGAGATTAATGGGCTTGAGAAATCATCCTGATGCCTTAAGCCTCTGTGAGCCCCAACGCTTGTTCACCCAGTGGGCTGGCTCTTGTCACACCACCTGGCTGTTGTTTGAAAGCAGGAAGTCTTTTCACCATCAGAAGACAGAAGAGGTTCCCTGTAGCTTTTAGAGTTTGGGTACATATTTCCCCTTCAGTCCGTTTTAACTTCTTAAGTTCTCTGTGCACCTTGGAACTAAGTGTGCTGTCACCAGCGTTGAAGCTAGGCAGGCAGTCATCCACTGGAACCCTGTGGCTTCCAATCACCTTTGTCCGTGTGCGCCAGTTCACCCCATGCCCCGTGCCCACAAGAGCAGCTGAGTCACTATCTCTGACATTTCTGGGCTCCACACAGCTCACAGCTCACAGCTCAGTGCTGCAATATCAGGCAAAGCTGAGTCTCCGGGGCCTGTGTGTCCTGACAGATGGCAGAGGTTTTTTGTTTTTTAATTTTTATTTGTATTAGTCCATATTTGCAGTACATAATGTTCGCATTCCTCGAGGGTGGCAGGTACATGTGTAAAACATGTCTTAATTCTTTGTCTATCCTTCCCCTCCAGCTCTGGTCCCCTTCCCACTTGCAAAAGGTCTGTCTCCCTATTTCCTATTATCTACCTTATTTTGCTCTTTATTTCTACTTTGGGTTTCTCATATAAGAGAAAGTATGTGATAGTTAAGCTCGTGTGTCTGATTTATTTCACTTAGCATTGTGTTCTTCAGATCCATCCATCTTCCTACAAATGACTCTTCTTTATGGCACAGTAGTATTCCTTTGTGGATATATACCCCATTTTCATTGTCCACTCATCTGTTGTTGCCCACAGGCCGCTTCCAACATTTAGTGATTATGAGTTGTACTGCTGTAAACATGGATGTGTATAGGTTTTCACATCCCTGGACAGCACCAGCATTTACTCAAGAATGGTTCTAGGGCTCAAGAATGGACAGGCCTCTGTTTTCATGGGGCTTATGTGCTGGCAGAGTTCCGATGGGTGCCCAGTAAGTACCAATAAATCAAGAAGGTAATTTCTGATGGAAGTGGCCCAAAGATAGAAAAATGGATTACAGTGGAGCCTACTGGGATGCGGGGGCAGCATGGGGCTACCAGAAGGCGGAAGCCTGTTGGAGGAGCAAACCTGGAGGCTGAGCCTGACAGGGACAAAGGAGAAGCCAGGTGAAGACCTTGATGCCCCGGGCTCTGTGAACTGCAGTGAAAAGGCCCTGAGGTGGGAATAAAGGATTTGGTTGGGGAAAGAGGCCAGGCCTGCTGAGACACAGAGCCCAGGGGAGAGGCGTGGCCAGGCAGAGCTGGTGTGGACCATGACGGGTTTGGCTGAAAGTAGGACAGTGCTCTTACCACTTTCAGGACTTGGGGCCACTGTCACTCATGAGAAGTCACAGAGTAGGATGGAGTCAGAAATCCAAGTCTTAACCTAGATCTCTCAAAGTGTTGAATGGCTCTAATCCAGACTAAAGGCCCATGGCAAACATCTGCCACATCCCCAGGTGTGAGGCTACCCTGGGCCAGAGCCATGGATGCTCTGAGTGTTGGTTCCAAATGCCCATTGCAGGACCCCAGGGGTTCTTGCAGCACCCACTGCCTCCCTGGACTCTCACTGCCTCCTGTCCTCACTGCAGATGCTCCCTTGCCCCAGCCGTCATCTCAGTCCTGAAAGTCCATGTAGTCCGTGGACCATAACCACACTCTCCTCACTGCTGTACTCCAAATCGCATCCTTTCCCCTTTGTGTTCTCAGCATTCCCCTCTTGCACTGACTATTTTAACTTACTGGTCCTGAGCGCGAGTGTTTGCCACCATCTCCTTCCCTCCCCACTCTACACGGCAACATGGTCTGACCACAGCTATGCTGCCTTGGGACTCAGCAGCTAAACTGAGAAGTCAAGTTCCAGTGCTGAAACACTGGAATTGATTGGACTGTCTGGTGGTTTATCATGAACACAGACTGGAACACTTGAAATCAGGGCTGTCCAGAGAGTGTCCACTTTGTTCTTCTGTCTCTTACAATTAAGTCACCATCTTAACAGGTGTTTCTTTAGAGCTTTCTGTTTACACTGAGTGCCCATCTCTTCCCTGCCTCTGTCCATGGTACCAGTGGAAAGTCTGTAGCTTGGGCCAGACTGGAGCTGGCTTCAGTCTCAATGCAAGGAGCAGACTTTATGGAGGGGGATGTGCTACACAGAAAGCATTGCATACATCTCCTTGCTCATTCCTTATAATCACACTGCAATTTGGAAAACAGGGACATTAGGTCAGTGTGTTGGCCAGTCTCCAAGATGGTGCCCCACAGACCAGACTCCAGCCTCCATTTGGGGAGGGACTTTTTGTCCCCCCACCCCTGAACTAGACAGGGCCAACCCATGTGTCCAGCAACTTGCTCTAGAGGTGGTAGCATGTGGCTTCTGAGGCTGACCATACAAGGGATGTGGCGTCCATCTTCCTCTCTTTGTTGGGCCTCTCTTGCTCTGGGGGAAGTAGCAGCCACATTTGGAGGACAGCCAAGCAGGCCTGTGGAGAGACCTGCAAGAGGAGATAGGGCCTCCTGGCTGCATGAATGACCCAAAACAGAAGTAGATCTTCCAGCTAAGTCATCTTGTCTGTGGCTCTAACCAAGATCTTTACTGCAATTTGTGAGAAAATTGACCCAGAATGACCCCGCCAAGTCACTTCCAAATTCCAATCCTCATTTGCAAGATAGCAAATGTTTATTGTTTGAATTTGCTAAGTTTAGGGACAACTCATTACACAACAATAGATACAGTGTAAGTTTTTCCCATTTGACAAATGAGAAAGCACACTCCAGATAGCAGATATTTGCTAATAAATGAAAGGGCAGGGAATCAAACACACATCTGTCTCCTACAAAAGTGTGTGTTCTCACCTTCCTGCATTGCTACCTGCAGCACTTGACTTTTAACAAGCAAATAATCTCAGGAAAAAGTAATAGTCCACGCTGACTTTGTCTTAACCATTGACTGGTCTGGATGCTGGATGCCCCCTAAGTGGACTGGAATGATCAAAGACCAAGCAGAGATGTGATTGGCACCATTTGTATAAAACATTTGATTGATCTGATTTCATTATAGCTCTGTACTCACCTAAAGCTGTCTGAAATTTATTTTTTTAATTTTTTTAAAATTAATTTTTTGATACATTTAAAGTATACAATATAATGACATTCATCATTGGAGATTTGCACCTTTACATAATCCATCTTGGTTCTTATGTTTTCCCCCTTCCCCTGTCCTCTCTTCAACCCCTGCACCCCCCCATCTACAAAGACTTTGTTTTCATTTTTTCTTTTTCTCATATTCCATTCCATTCTTTCTTATCCCCTATCCCTTCCACTTCCTCCTCCCACTTGCACCTTTTATTCTTATTTCATATTATCCATTATATCTTTTAGTCAATATTTACACTTTTAGTTTCTCACACGAAAGAAACTTCGGTATTTACATATGTGTGTCCTATTTATTTCCCTTAAGAGTATCACCTCAGTGTGCATCCATTTAGCTATAAATGTCTCTAGTTTCTCATTCTTTATGGTTGAGTAGTACTCCATTTTATTAAAAAACACATTTTCTTTATCCAGCCTCCAGTTGATGGGCAATTGTGTTGCTTCCAAGTTTTAGCTATCACAAATTGTGTTGGTATGAACATGGGTGCACATATATCACTGTGGTATGATTCTTTTAATTCTTTGGGGAAGATCCCCAGCAGGGGAATAGCTGGGTCAAATGGGACTTCCAATCCTAGTTCTTTGAGGCATCTCCATATTGATTTCCACAATGGTTGCGTCAGTCTACACTCCCACCAGCAGTGGAGCAGTGTTCCTCTTTCCCCACAGCCCTGCCAGAATTTGTTATTGGTTGATTTCCTAATAGCAGCCATTCTTTCTGGGATGAGGTAGAATCTCAGACTTGTTTTCATTTGCATCTCTCGAATGACCAGTAATGTTGAACATTTTTTCATATGTTTATTTGCTATTTCTACTTCTTTCTCTGAGAAATGTCTGTTCATTTCAGATGCCCATTTCTGGATTGGGTCTTTAAATTTGGGAGGTCTGATATTTTTGAGTTCTTTATAGATTCTAGATGGTAGACCTTTGTCTGAGGGACTGCTGATGAAATTTTTTTCCCCACATTGTGGGTTGTCTCTTCACACTGTGGATAGTTTCTCTTGCTGTGCAGAAGCTTTTTAATAAGAAGAGATCCCACTTGTTGATTGTTTTTGCTAGTTCATGGGCAACTGAGGTTTTGTTCATAAAAATCTTTTCCTATACACCAATGTCTTCAAGAGTTCTACCTAACCTCTGTTCCAGCAAGTTCAGTGTTTCTGTTTTTATATTTAGATCTTTAATCCATTTCGATTTTAGTTTAGTGCATGGTGAGAGATACAGGTCTAGTTTTAGTCTTTGGGAAGTTGAAACCCAATTTACCAGCACCATTTATTAAAGAGACTATCTTTCCTCCAGCGAAGGTGTTTGGCTCCTTTGTCAAAGATGAGATGGCTGAGTGTGTCTGGAGTTGTTTTTGCATCTTCTAATCTGTTCCACTGGTTTTCAGGTCTGTTTCTTTGCCAGTACCATGCTGTTTTTCTCACAGTAGCTTTGTAGTATAGTTTCAAGTTGGGGGTTGTAATACCCCCTGCCATATCTCTGTTACCTAGAATTGCTTTTGCTATTCTGGGTCTCTTCTTGTTCCAAATGAATTTTTGGATTGTTTTCTCAAGGTTTGTGAAGTATGCTGCAGGGATTTCAATTGGGATTGCATTGAATCTATATAGCAGTTTTGGACATATGGTCATTTTCACTATATTGATTCTTCCTACCCAGGAGCAAGGAATATCTTTCCATTTTCTGATATCAACTTCAATCTCTTTTTTCAGAGTGCTATAGTTTTCAAAGAAGAGGTAATTGATTTCTTTCATTAGGATGGTTCCTAGGTATTTCAGTTTTTGGATGCTATTGTGAAAGGAATCGTTTGCCCCCTTTCTCTCTCAGTGAGTCTGTTGTTGGTGTAGAGGAAAGCTATTGATTTTTGTGTGTTGACCTTGTATCCAGCTACTTGACTGAATTTGGTTATTAAGTCTAGAAGACTTTTGGTGGATTTCTTGGGGTCTTCTACATAGAGTATCATGCCATCTGAAAATAATGATAATTTGACTTCATTTCCTATCTTTATTCTTTTTATTTCTTTCTCTTTTCTAATTGCTGTGGCTAATGTTTCCAAAACTATATTGAACAAGAGTAGTGATAGTGGACATCCTTGTCTTGTTCCTGATTTTAGTGTGAAGGATTTCAGTTTTTGACCATTTAGTATGATATTGGCTGTTGGTTTTTCATAGATGGCTTTTATCAGATTGAGGTAGAGACCACCTATTCCAGTTTTCTGTAGGGTTTTTATCATAAATGCATGTTGGATGTTGTCAAATGAGTTTTCTGCATCTATGGAGATGATCATATGGTTTTTGTCCTTGGCTCTGTTGGCATAGTTGTATTACATTGATTGATTTTCATATATTGAACCATCCCTGCATCCCTGGGATGAATCCCACCTGATCAGGGTGTATGATCTTCTTGATGATCTTCTGCATTCTGTTTGCCAGGATCTTATTGAGAATTTTTGCATCTATGTTCATTAGTGAGATTGGCCTATAGTTCTCTTTTTCAGTTGGGTCTTTCTCTGCTTTGGGGATCAAGGTGATGCTTCCAGGAATGAACTGGGGGTATTGCTTCCCTTTCAATTTTATTGAGTTTAAACAGTAGTGGCAGTAGTTACTCTCTAAATGTCTTGTAGAATTCAGTAGTGAAGCCATCAAGACCTGGGCTTTTCTTAGTTGGTAAGTGTTTAATTATATTTTTCATTTCATTGATTGATATTGGGTCATTTAGAATTTTTAGGTCATCTTTGTTCAACTTTGGTGATTCACACATAACTAGGAATCTGTCCATTTCTTCTGTATTTTCCATCTTATTGGGGTATAGATTCTCAAAGTAGGTATTGATGATCCTCTGGATTTCTGCTGGGTCCAGCTGTCTGAAATTTAATGATTTTTTTTGGCATTGTGTTTATTTCCATTTCTCTGTTTTAAGATATTTAAAATCTCACTTAAATCCACTGCTTCAATATTCCATTTTCAGTTAGGACTTCTACAAATATTTCTCCACAAAGGTTTTTCTTTTCTTATTAAATAAAATGTAGCATTGGTGCAGAATACAATACCAACATATAAGTTCCCAAAGCTGACTTGAACTGATTCTCAGGGTTCTTAGTGATTCATATTCACAGCTGTAAGCAGTACCATCCAAGCCTGCCCTACAGACCATCCAGAGCCATAGCGTGTGCTGCCCTCCTTAAAAAAATATTCTGTACAGGGTAGGCTTTCTGACTTCTACCTTGGAGTCTCTGCTTAGTAACCTGAGTTTCCAGCATCTTCCCCACCATGTCACAACCAGTGAATTTTTAAGCTTGAGTTTTTCCCACCAATAAAGCCATTAAACTTGTCAAACCAAAAAGAAATCTAGTAAAATTTAATATCTTTAGAAAGAAAAACCATATTACCTATTAGACTGCTTTTCTGCCCGGTGCAATATGAGGGCAGGAAGAAAAGGCAAGAGGTTAGGAGGAACTTGAAGGCCAGAGTCTGCACCTCGCCCACCCTCCCTGGTGTGACGAGTGTGCCCACCTCGTGAGCCAGCTCTGATGCCTATCCCTGACTTCTGGCCTGGGAATGTCCCCAGCTTGGGTCCCCTGGTATCCCCCCTTCCCAGCTGGATTTGCTCTTTGGCCATGTTGAGCAAGGGCCAAGCAAAAGAAATTTGGCTGGACTGGCCAGCCTCACTGCCTTCCTCTCCTGGGGATGAAGCAGGCCTCTGACAGCATGCCCTACCCTCTCTGCACAGCAGGAACCCCAGAATCCCCTGGGCTGTAGGTGAGGTGCGCCTGCCTGTGTGGGCTTCACATGGACACAACCTCACCTGAATGCATGGGCTTGTCTTCTTCTAGTTGCTGCTTGCTGAGTGCTCATAGCCTTCCAATATGGGTGGCAGTGACTTATATCACGTAAATAACCATCTCTTAGAGGGATGATTCTGGTTGATACTGGCTCAGGCAGTGCCCATAGAAGCAGGAGCAGCAGCAGTTGGGATTGATTTTAATTTTTAGCCCAGGGTGATTCAAAATATTTTGAGGTTGAAACATGGAAACTCAAATTTATTGTTGGTGATTTCGAGCTCCAAAATAGCTCTAGGACCTCTCTCTGTATCTGAATCTGCTTCACAAACGGGATTTATCTGACAGTCTTGATGAGTGAGTTGTTAGAGCCCCCTGAAGTACTCACTCCTCTGTCCACAAATATAAATAGGAGGCATTTGTGTGTCCTTCGTGTGTAGGAGGGAGGTTAGAAGGGCACAGGGACACGTAGAGTGGAGGAGGTAGAGGGACAAAAGCCAAGGACGCTCAGAAACCATAAAGGAGTGGCTGCAGCCTAGAAAGATGTTAGAATCCACAAGATCCAGCCCCTCTTTTTACTGATGACTGAACTGAGGCTCAGAAACAGGACTGGCCTGTGAAAGCCAGAGCCCTGCATCTGTCGGAAGACACCTTGGTTTCCTGTGTTCTGCTTCACGTCCAGTCTCCTTCTGCCATCCCAGTGTGTATGTGGACCTTGTGTCACCACCAGTCAGTCTCAGCTACACTCCTCTGCACCACTCAGGCCTGTCCGTGTGTGTATGGGTGGACATGAAGACTTGGGAGAGAGATCAACAGATGAGTGGACCCCAAGGTTATCTTCAAGGAAGCCACCAGAAATACACCTCAGCTCGGAGACAGTCTCTGAAGCACACAGTGTGCATCTTAGGCTCTTTCTCATCATCACTGGGACAAAACACCTGACACAACTTAATAAGAAGGGTTTATTTTGGCTTATATTTTAGAAGTTTTAGCTCATATTTGCAAACCCAGAAATGGCATGGCAGAAGGATCTGGTGGAAGAAAGTGCTCGGGTCACAGCGACCAGGAAACAGAGAGAAGGGAGGAGCTGAGGAGGAGGGAGATGTACCCTTCCGGGTCATTTCCCCAGTGACCAGCTCTTCTAGCCAGCCCCCACCTAACAGTAAGTCAGCTGTCGCCCCCAAGAGCCCATTACCTTCCCAATCCCTGCCTTTGGGGGACCTTCTCCAACTAAACCTTAACAGCATGGGACTTGCCTCCTTTCCTACCTTGAAAGAGTTGAAACCAGCTCCGTTCAGATTTTAAAAATGCCTTCCTAGAAACAAATCCAGCCACTTGCTCCCACTGGACATCCTTCCCACCTGCTCACACCACCAAATGTTCTTCCTTCAGAAATCCCTCTTTGGTCACCCAAATAGTGACATTCCTTCCTACAGAGCTGCACTTAGTCCTGCCGTTAGATGGGGGTGGGGGGCTCGTCTAATGCCATGACCCCAGCCTCCTTCTCTGGGCCCCCCTTCCTCCCTGGCCTTGACTTGAGTCCCACCTTAGGACTTAGTTTGCAAATGGACATCGGATCCCTCCAGCCCAGATCTCCTGAGACAACCTCTCATTCAGGGTCTAAATCTCAAACTATACTCCCTGCTTGATAACCTGCCCTCCAACCTGAGCTCCCTGTGGGTGTGGAGTGCACCCTGTAGTCTCTGTCACCAGTGTGTGACGTCTCAGTCTCAGGTCAGACTCCACACCTGGCCACTGGCAAGTGTGACCCTTTCTTCCATTGCCCCTTTCTCTACCTGGCCCCTCTTTTCCAAGTTGTGACTCCATCACGTGTGGGGCTGCACTCTCCATGTTCTTACTGAGCCGACATCCCGAATCTCACTCTGGCTGGGCCCCCTTCCATGAGCATGTCCCCATAGCCACCAGCTACCTTTCGCTTGCCCACATCACACAGAGCTGAGCTTCATCTCCTCCCACTGAGTGCGTGCTGTTCTCCCAGCTGGATCACCCTTCCTCATCTCTGCTCAGTCCCTACCGTCTCCCAGTTCTAACAGTGCAGGTCACTTCCTGCAAGAAGTCTTCTCTGGTTTCATCAAGTGACATAATTCTTCACATTCCCATAGCCATTTGCTAGTCTTGCTTTGTTACTCACGCGTGCAGATGACTATCTCTAGTACACCCTGAAACTTATCTGACCCAGATTATTCTTCTGCTGTTTGCTTCCATCCCAAGGATGGCAACCTGGGAAGGAGGGTGTAGAGAAAACAGAGGAGCATGTGAATATTCATTAGCAGTGTGAGAATTTGAAAAGCTTCATGGAATTTGAAGCTACAGGTTGGCGAGTGACTGACAGCCGATGAGCAGCACAGCCGAAGGGTCTCAGCATGAGGTTCTGTAGCACTGGTACATTGGTACTAGTCCATTTGCTGGTGTCTTCTCATATCAGCATTCTCTGTTTTATGAAGAAGACCAGCTAAGTCATAACTTTTCTTTGAAAATTAGCACTTGTTCCACTTTCATATGTGCATTTGTTGCTTCTATAAAATCGCCATGGTGTAGTAAGCTTCTACAAAAAGAATAACAACGTGGTTTTGCTGAGTGAGTGGAAAGAGTATGTGTCATGGAGCCAGGGGGTCTCATTGATCTAAATTCGGTGCTCATTATCTGAGTCACTGCTGTTGGTAGGTTACAGAGGGACAAAAGTTGTCAACACACACAGCATCCACTAATGAACTGACCACTTTAGAGTACAGGCACCCTCATCTATCTTTCCCTGCTTAGCAATAGCATTTCTTCCCATCCGTTTGTCAACCTCTGTGTCCAGCTATGGCTGTTGGTGTTGTAACATCCCATAAAAATGCACACTGGCTGCAAAGTGAGGCTGGAAATCCCAAAAAAGCGAGGATGCCATGCAGCGGGTATGTTGGGGAATGGCATACATCCATGCACCAAGGCGCTAGAGAAGGAAGATCTCACTTGAGGAAGACACAAAGACAAGGACATGGCCACAGCCCTACATCCTTCCAAAGAGAAGGACTAGAACATTAAAGAATCAGGACAGGGACTTGAAAACTCGAGGAAACTTTTGCACTGTTTCCCACAAACTCTTTTTATGACTATATGGAAAATAAAGTATGAAGGCTAGGGAAGGAACGACTGTTATCTTATGCCCTTCTACAATTTATGGGGAAAGATGGCAAGGAACAGTTGATGCTGGGTTCCTCCCTTTCTGATTGTCACAAACAGGGTGTGGTTGCTCTTTGAACCCACATTTTAAGGAAACACTAGGCTTGCATATTTTATTTGGTAAGACAAAAATCTCAGTGCAACCATTTTTCACTTACACAGTTTCCCTCTGTTGCAGGAAGTTCACATGAAGTTATCTTTTCTCCACTAGCTGTCCTTGGGTCTATTATGGTTAGAAAATGGAAGAAGTTTTTCTTTGCAAAAGAGAGTGAGACTAACAGCATTGGTTTGGGGGGTCTTTGTATTGCTGTGGGTCAGGTAGAAGTACTAACATGAACCTCGTTGAGCTTGTCATCAAATTAAATAAGCATTCATTCATCTTGGTCATGAGCACAAATTCTCTATTTGAACTCACAGAGTCAAATTCTGGTTTTGAATTGCTACCAGGGAACTCAGATAGAAAACTGCCCATTCCTTTTCCTTGTAAGCTAGAGACAGTCCATGACTCCAATCCCAACAAAACAAGGAAAATTTGATGCTTTTTTCTTTCTTCCCCTTTTCCTTTTTCTTTTCTCCTCCTCTTCTCTTCTTTCTTTTTCTTCCTCATTCTTCTTGCCATTGTCCTCTTCTTCTCCTTCTTCATTTTCCCTTTTTTTGGTTTATGTTCTGTTCCCCACTCCAAAAATATTATTTCACTTACCCAGAGAGAAGTTGAGATCACACAGCTTCAGTTTCTCTTCTCCAGGCTGTGTAACACTGACATTGACATAAACCATACAGATGATCAGTCCTCTCCTCTTTGGCCCACAGGCCACGGCCCCTAGGCAACACCTGCCCTGCCTTCCAGCCTGGATGGCCATGGAGGGAAATGCAGGAATCTCACAGCATTGGATCTTGGAGCCTTCCAGCCATGTTCAATTTAGCAGTCCCTGGAAGCAGATCTTCAGGCAAAGATTCAAGAGCAGATGATTTATTGGGGACAAGATTCTGGACACTAGGCAGGGATAGGAGATAGGAAGAAAGGAGAGAAAGAAGGTGGCCAGCAGTCTGTGATCAACCAGTTCACTGCTCTGGGAATTGGGGACTCAATCTAGTGAGAGAATTCTGGGAGTTGGCAGGTGAGGTGAAGAAGTTGGGGTGTTTGCACACCAACTCCGGTCAGCCACAGGCGGAAAGTTGTTCGTGATGGTGTGATCCCAGTACAGCTAGCTACCCCTATGCAAGGACAGAGCAGGCTCAGGCAGCCTAAGAATGCTTGGGCAAAGTGGCAGGCCTAGGAGCTGGGGATCCAGCCTGTATGCATGGAAATCATTGAAAGAGACAAGATCAAGGCAGGTCATCAACAAGATACCACCATGTCTCCCACACACCACATTACAGAAACAGGGCAGAGAGCACAGCAACACTCCCCTGTGGTCAGGTAGGAAGGCCCCAGCTTTTAAGGGGCTGGGTTGTGCCACTGTACTAAAATGCTTGGACTGTCAACTCACAAATATAGCAGGTTGGGCTAGGTATGTAGCTTAATGAAAGAATTCTTGGTGAGCATGCACAAGGCCTGGGGTTCTATCCCCAGCACCTCAAAAGAAATGCTTCCAAGAGAAAAGGCTTATTCTAGCTCACTGTTTAGGAGGCTCCAGTACATGGTCAGTTGGCCACTTTGCTTTTGGGCCCTAGGGGAGGTGGCACAGCAAAGTGGGGACATGTGGCAGAGCAGAACCTCTCGATCCTAGCCAGGAAGCAAAAGAGAGGAAGAGGAAAGAGCTCAGGTCCCCCAGTCCCCTTCAAGGGCACTGCCTCTGTCACTTACAACCTCCCCAGCCCTGCTTTCATAGGGCCCACTACTTCCCACTAGGGATCAAGCCTTTGGGGACAGTCAAGTTCCAAACTGTAGAAGGTACTAAACTCCTTTTCAAGAAAAATGTGAGAAAAGGGGAACTGGGGTAGCATGAACAGATCTTGATCTAATTGATGCCATCCCAGAAAGAAGTCTTCAGTGTGATCCCACCAGTTTGCTAAATGCTACAGGTTTGTTAGTTTGGTGGACTAAATTCAAGACAAAAGATGACTGTCATCCAGCCTGTCTACTGCAAGAGGCCTCACTTCTCTGTCTCTCTCATTCATGTGGGGAAGGTTAAAATCTGTCACCAGAATGGTTCTTGGGACAGAGTGGAAAGGAAGTGGCTGCAACCTGTTGAGAGATTCTTTGAAGACTGGACCCAGATGCCACCACTAGGGCTCTGATCCCTCCCTCAGGACTCTCTAGGAGTCCTACTCTCATCAGGAGCCCTGCCTCGAGAGCATCTCCATTTTCATCACCAAAGCCACTGGAGAGATGGATCCAAGTGAGAACAGAGACCTGACTGCAGCAGCGCCTTTAGTCAAGGTCAAAACTCCAAAAGCTTTTGACCTTCAAGAATTGGAGTAAATTATTTCCCTCCAGCTGCCCTTCTACTCAAACCTTCCTCCACAATGGAAATACAGTAGTAAGGAGAGTGTAGGATCTTAGGCATCAAAGGAGACAGTGGGGGACTATTCAGCCCCAATTTTCTTGCAATATAGTATTCCTTGAAGGGGCACTTGGTGCCACTCCAATCAGGCCTGTCCCCAGTTACTTCCCAGTAACTGCTCTCTTGAGTCCCTGAGGACTTCCATATGGCTCAATCCACTGTGATTCCCAGCCCTCTTCTTCTGTGACACAGTACCATTGCATAGTTGCTCACTCCTTCCTGGGAGTGCTCTAATTCCTTGGCCTCTGGTCTCGGGATGACCCAGGCTGTCCTCGACCTCCCGCTGCCCTTCTCAGCCTCTCTGGTTGGTCTTTCTCACCTCCTCTGACTATGTTCAGTCTTCTGACCACTTCACCTTTCTCTCCACACACACCTCCAGGTTGTGGCTTCAAAAACCACCCAGCTGCTGACCACGTTGGTCCTGCCACCTGCAGCTGGCCTTATGTTTGGCTCATGGAAACCTTTGAGAAGCACCCATCTCAGGTGTTGTTCTGGTAAGCACCTGTTCTGTATTGAGGTGTGAGATTCTGTACATTCATCCCTCTCACACTGGCCTTGTTTGTTCTGGTGCAGCCTGTTGTCCTCTTTGTCAGTCTTGATTCCCTCACACAGAGAGAGTTCTCCTCCCTGTTGTGTGTCCACGAATCTGATAAGCACTTGAGAGGGGTGCCACTTTGCACCTATTGAGTGTTTGATGAAGGTTGATCTATCTCAAAAGTATAGATAAGAGTGCTGATGAGAACCAGGCCAGGGCAGGTGGCTCAGCACCTCCCCACACACCAACACTAACCTTCACCTGTACATATACGGCAGCATTGAGAATTAGACACTCAGATTTCTGAGTGTAGGAAGTGAAAGTGACTGACTTTCCTGGTTAATGTGTTCTGAAATGCATCCTAGTGTTGGGGCCGAGGCAGTATTCCCCACAGTATTTCCAGCCCATGGCTTAATGGCACAGGAGCAGTAAGTAGTTTGGGAGACCTAGGCCTTTTCCAATGGATGACTGGCTCCCGGGCTTCTTGACAGCCAGACTTCCTTAAACCTTGGACTAAACCGACTGTGATCAAAAATGCTTCCACCCAGCCAGGGGTGCAATACTCCCCTGACTCTGGTGACCCTCAGAATCTGCAGCCACACAAAAAATCAGATTTTGTACTTTTTGCCATTTCTATAGAATCGAGGAGGTTGGCAAGAATGGCATCTTGAAAAGAATGTGATTGAGAGTGTGATTAAGTGCTGGTGATCTGAAATACCATCTCTGCCGCTTGCTGCCTGTGTGACATTGAGCAGATTAAATTCTCTGTCCATCTGCTTCCTCATTTGGAAGATGGGTAATAACAATCATAGCTTTACCTTGTGGAGCCATTGCACCAGTTAAAGGGGTGAATACATGTGAGGTACTTAGGTGGCACCAAGTGTGTAGTAAGGACTCAGTGAAAATGACCTGTTGTCGTACTCTTGCCAGGAAGCCTCTTTCTCCTGGAACCTACTTCCTGCAGGGGCCAGACAAAGCCTGTCCTCTCCCAGTGCTGCCCCTTAGATCTTTCAACCCCTACTAAAGACCCATTCTGCTCCCTTCTGCTTTTCTCACCCACTTTGCACCTGCTCTGCTGGGCCAGCAGGACTGAGGACAGGGGAGAATGGGTGCAGCTGCACTGCAGCTCTTGCTAACCAGATTTGCAGCCCAAACTGTGGGATTGATCAAGTGTGGCCTGTGACCCTGAGGCCTCTATGAATGCTGTGTGGATTTGGGGTAAAATGCCACCAGCTTTATGGCTGCTGTGGCCTTGTCTCTGCTGCTAGGCAGATCCCTGGCCCAAATCAATCTGCTAGGAACACCGAGGCTGAGAACAAATGATGAGCAAGGTAGAAGGAGCATTTGAGGAAGGTCAAATGAGCCACTGCATTAGCATGTAACAATCCAAACTGAAATTTGCTGGTAGGCTGTGTGTGTGTGTGTGTGTGTGTGTGTGAGCACTCATGCATGTGCTGTGATTACTAAATCTCTTCTGTTTGCTGTCATCCAAGCCATAATCTTTCATTTAAGCCATAATCTTTTAAGCTTTATTTCACAGACTATGTGGTATTTAGCTTCATCCTTGAACAGACCTCTATGGGAGAGAGAATCTTTCCTATCAAGTGATATAATTCCTTTCACAGTTGCTTTTGTTATTGTTTGATTTAATTTTGTTTGTCCTTTTTAACATATATTACACATGCATTCTATTAGGGATGGAGCAGAGTCCAGAAATGTTAAGTGAATGAATTACATGCTATCATCTGTTGGGTGTTCTGGAAGCAAATGTTGAAGCAGAATTTGAGGTGCAGGAAACATTTAGGGATCAATGCCTGTGACAGGAAGGTGGAATCAGGCTGTGATATAGGATCACCAGAGCCCCCACCCACTGCAAAAAGAGTTCCAGAACAAATATTGCCCACATTTGGCTTAGACTTCGAGGATTTTATACCACTGCCTCTCTCAGGGTTGATGTCCTGGGAAGGAAGTGACCTGGCAAGGCCACCTGACAACCACACCCTTCCTGGGCAGCATGCTCAATCCTGGAAAGGATTTGAATGTCACTGCTCCATGCCCACCATATGTACTTCATGGCCCTGTGGAAGGAGCCACCCAGGACCTCAGAGCACTCCTGGGCTCCTGGAAAAGGGACAGCATATTAGGGACAGTGAGACAAAAGGATGGCAACATTTAGTCAAGCAGTTTGACCCTTGTATTTCAAGCCCACTATCTGATGAGACAGCTGACCTAGGCCTGCCCACTGGTAGGCACCGGGACTATGAATGAAAAGTATTGGTGGTCAAAATTGCCCCTAAGAAAAAAAGCTACAGGAAGTGTCCTGTTTAGAGAACACTGCAAAGTCTAGGGGCCATTCAGGGTTTTTGATCATTGATGATGATCATCAGTGCCTTCAGCATCTCCTTCTTCCTTAACATACCTTCAGCCAAGAGCTGAAAACTGGGTCTGTCCAGGGCACTGTGTGGGCAGCGCAGAACTCCTTTTGGTGCCTATTTAAAGAATGAAATGAAGGAAGGTTCAAACCACCGCCAGCATGTGCCTCCAGTCCCCCTAGATGGGAGATCCAGGCACCAATCATCTCTCCCTTGCAGGAGATCCAGGCACCATCATCTCCTCTTTCTTTCATCAGTCTGTATTTGCTGAGTGCCTACCTGTGGTGAACAAAACAGAGGAAGCCTCTGCCATCATGGGTTTTATTTACAGGAGGCCATCATGCCTGGCTCTGTTGGCCAAGTCACATGAATATGCCTCCCACACCCTTCATACCTCACTGTCTTCTGGGACAAATTTCAAAATGAGCCTGACTCCACAGAGCCCCTCTCATGCAGGCCCTTTGGAGTGGTCCACTTCACCTGGACTGTGGAGTTGGATGAAATTTCATTGTAGACAGAGCTGTGGATCATGCCTGGGGCTCCTTGCCAACATCTTTGTCCCTGCCCACTCCTAATGGGTCTCTAAAGCATCAAAGAAGTACTGGGCAACAATCCTCAGCATGGTGGCTGCCATGGACAAGGGGCCAGGCCCTCCTGCCCACTCCTGTCCAGAGAAGATAGGAGTCAGCAGCCCAGGTATCAAAGCAGGGTCCTCAGAGGCGTCCATAGAGCTGGCCTCAGCTTTGGACTCCCTTCCCTTGCACAGGCACACAGAACATGGTCCTTTGTTTCAGGGCAGAGATAGGAAAGCAAATGATGAGGCTGGCTGCAGGAGGGCCGTCCAGTCTCCTCAATGAGGCTTGGAGCCAGGAGCTGACCCGAGGGAAGCTGCTGCCCACAGTCCCGATCCCAGACCTCCCACACATCTACCTATGCCCAGAACCCATGCCCAGCCTGCACACTTTCCACCTGTCACAGCGGCCACGGGATGGAACAGAAAGACGGAGGAGTCCCAGCAGGGTCCTTCCGTCCCAGGTCAGACGGAGCTGCTGTTACATAAAGGTGGAGCATTGAACAAGACAGAATCGCTCTGAGAGCCTTGGGACTTTCCTTTTGATCTCCAGCTTCCAAGCCAGATTCTAGGGAACTTTAAAACTCCCCTCATCCTATTTTAAATGCTGGTGTTTCAAGTTTTAGTTTTCCTTTGGTTTTGGTTTTCCTCTCCTCACTTTGAATTGGCTTCTCCTGCTAGCATTTCCACTGAGCACCTGCTTCACCAAGTTGCTGAGGTTGAGTGCCAGCCTCTTCTACAACATCCAGTACTCATGGTGGGGACCCTATGTCCCAGCCCCAGGAGTGGAACAGGGAGGATGCAGATCAAGGGCAGGCTGCCTATATCCAAGTCCGCATCCTGCCACACTGGCAAGCTAGGGCTCCAAGCTGTGGCCCACAGACTCTAGTGCTGAAAACCAGAACTTTCTTACCCTTCTAGAAGGAGGAAGCCTGAGGTTAAGATGTTACCAGGGTTATCTTATTCCCGAACTCTCTCCTGGCTTGGAAATAGCTGTCTTCCTCATGTTCCTTTCTGTGTCTTCCCTCTGAGTGTCCTAATTTCTGTGTCCTAATCTCTTCTTATAAGGACCAGTGAGATGAGATTAGGGCCACCCATATGACCTCAGTGTTCCTTAATTACCCCTCCCAAGGTCCTGTCTCTAGACACACTCACATTCTGGAGCACTGAGTTAAGATGGCAACATATGAATTTGAGAGAGACACACTTTGGCCAGTAACACCCCTGTACTAATTAGATCATCTTAACCAACTATTTTGTAAGCTTCCTGTGCAGCTGTTTCCTCATCTGAAAAATGGACATAATAATAGTACCTACTTGGTGGTGGTTATTGTAAGGATTAAATGAGTGAATATTGCATTGTGTTGTGGTTCAAGTTTGAAATGGCCCCCAGAGCTTCACATGTTTGGAAGGTGATTGGATCATGGGGGCTTATAGCTGAGTTGTTGTTAGGAGGTGGTGCCTGGTAGGAAGAGGTGGTCACTGTGGGTGTGACCTGTGAAGGATGTGTCTCCCTTGCTGGGTCCTCCCTTTCTCTATTTCCTAATGGCCATGAGGTGAGCAGCTCTCCTCCACCAGGCCTCTCTGCCATGCCATCCGGCCTTGGAGCCAGCTGACTATGAACCAAAACATGAACCAAAATAAACCTCTCTTCCTTTAAGTTCCAGGTGTTGGGTACTGTGCCCCAGTGAAAAGGAAAGTGACTAAGACAGCATGAGTGAAGTAGGAGTTAGAGCAATATTGAGAATTATTTCAGAGGGAAGCTGAACAAATTCTCCACTCATACCTCTTTCTCTTCAGTGATCACAGGAGCAGGGCATGCCCAACCTTGTCCTCAGATCCAGACTGTGTTGGTGGTCAGTTATTGCCCCTGTTGGAGAGTGCCAAATCATCCAGACTCTCACAAACTAACTGTAAAGCCATGGCAGAGTGAGGAGCAGGGCAGGCCAGATCTCACAGCCACCTCCCTAGCCCATCTTCCCACCCCGCTCCTCCCCCATTGTGGTGGATTAAAACACGGCAGCAAATCTCTTCATCCTCCTTCCACCAGAAAATGGCATCTCCTTACCCCTCGTTAATTGTCACCAGCTCAGCAGTTCTCCTCCAGCAGATGCAATGAGTGTTTGTGGCTCCCAGGCCAGGTCACAAAAGGTAGTGTGGCTTTCCCAACTCTGGCTGTCTTGGGATGTAGACCTTTGGGCCCCTACAGCCAGGTTGGAAAGAACTTACCTACATAGAGAGTGGTGCTCATGGATCCTCAGATGTTTCTGCCCCAATTGAAAGTCCCCACCCCAGAAGCCAGACCTAAGAAAGAGCAGTTGCCAAGATCCCTGTCCCCCAATCCTCAAGCCAGCAAGTCATTGGCAACCAGATCAGAGATAAGCTGCCCTCATGTATCTATAGGATCCATGAGCATGAGAGTGACTGTTCACATCACCACATCTTGGATTCATGTGCCACCAGAGATGCTGGAGCACCAGCATAGAAATAGTATCCCCACTTCAGGCAGGCCTTGTGGTTATTGCTCATGGCATCCAAACAGGGAGTGGCTCAAGCCGCACTTTGGTGCCCTGAGTTGTAGATCTAACAGGATGAGCGCTAAGGCTTTCAGTACTTGTGTTTATGTTATTTTAAATTGCCTGAAGGAACTTTTGTCTGTTGGCCACTGGCAGTTGATTGTCTTATAGGCACACCAAGGCTGGTGATGGGATGGCTATGCAGGTGGAAAGTTATGAGTACAAATTAAATGAGGCTAGAGAAGATCTTGATGGGGAGAACAGTTGATCAAAAAAGAAAAGTAGAGTGGAGGCACACCTGTGGGGTTAAGATACTTTATTCTGCTATAAAAAACTCCCCTGGAATCCATCAAAAGGGTCACAGAACTCTCCAGTTCCCCTAAGACCCCCTGACCATTTCCAGAGGAATGAGACCATGTCTTTCCCTGGCTGACTTGCCCCACAACCCCTGGTGTTGGGGCAGCAGCTGGATGTCCCACTGGCCGACCAGCCCAAGGGTCTCTAGGCATAGCCAGGCTATAATCAAGCAAATCCTCCCATGTCATCTTTAATCTTTTTATCGGGCAGCTTCCAGCATGGTAGAAATAAGATTAAATGGTGATTCTTGTCCCTTTGGGATAAAAGAAATGATGATCCAGGAGCCTTAAGAGTGGGTGTGCCATCAATCTTCTTTGAGGGTGGGGAGGTTGAAGAGATCATGACTGCACCTGGGCATCTCAGATTCTAACACAAGACATTCAGCTGTACTCTGCAATGGGAAACCTAATGGACAGTGAGAGATTAGGCATTATTGAGAGAGGGGGGCTACAAGAATGAGAAATGACATTGCCAAACCCTCAGCAGCTCAACCTTAAGGCCTAATGACAAGGCAGAGGTTCACTGGGGAGCAGGCAGCTGAAAGATCCACACCAGCTGTCCTGTGATGTCACAATGATGACAGCTCATTTCATCAGTAGGGAGATGGGATAAAGCTCCAATTGCCTGGCCATTATCTGGACATTATTGGGTCTTCTGCCCTGTGTCTGCAGAGCAGCTGGGTGAATAACTCATTTGTGCTGTACCTGGGAAATGGACATTGAGTGTCTGTTGAAGCCTTCAGCATCAGAAAGGAAAGTAAGGCTTGCTAGGATAGAGGATGCTGCAGCTTTGGCCTTACGTTGACCCTGCCTTCCAAAGAGGAAGAAGGAGCCCATCCATGGTGGGACTGCATTTGCCAGAACAGATATTGGCAAAGCCTGGACATTTCTCAAAGAACCTACACTCTTTGCTTCCTGTAGAATGAAGTACTGTAGCACTGGCTCTGACAAAGATGTCTTACTGGAGAAGTAAAATTTTCTCAGCTGTCTGTTTCTGTCTGGAGTTGGTTTGATGTGAAATACACTGCTTAGATTTTCTGTTCTCTCTCTTTAGTGGCCGAGAGAGTTCATTTTCCAGACCCTGCGCATACATTGTTTAGATGTAACAAAAAGAGGCAAAGAACAGAATGTCTAGCAAGCAAAATAGAAAATTATCAAACTTCTGTCCACAAGGGCCCCTCATAATGGACATCCCCACCAAGGCTTTCTCTTTGGACAGCAGCCACACAGGGTGCTTGTGTAAATTCAGCACTTGATGTTATCAAATCAATAAGTGGATTCAAGTTAGATTTATTTTCCTCAGATCTCTTACCTGAATGGTCACCCCTTTTATTTCCTCACTATTACCCCAAGCTCTTAGACCTAACTGCCTTAGTCTGTATGTTGAGTTAGGGTTTGTTGATTGGTTTGGTTTTAACTACAGATACTTATTATTGTTTACCTAGGAAGAGACCTGGATCTTGAGACTCTTGGTCAGAGTGTGTTGGGCCTTGTCCCTTCAGAAATGTGATCGATCTTCTCAAACATGTGCTTGAGATACTCCTTTTCAGTAAGGTTCACAAGCCTACCTGTGCTCCCTGTGCCTGCTTCCTTCTCTATTGGTGCCTGTTTCATTGCATGTACACGTGAAAGGGGTGATCAAAGTATACAGCAAATATTTCAATTTTAAAAATTTATTACAGTAAAAGACACATTGCCATGCATCTCTCTCAAAATATTCCCCATGGCTTCAAACACACCCATCCCATCATTCTTGCCACTTTCTGCAACAGTTCTGGAAGTCCTCTTATGGGAGTGTCTTTACAAGGTATGATCAAAAACACAGTGAATTCTGCTGCTGAGTACCATCCAGTGGAAAGGTAGGCTTGTCAAAACATGTCACTGTGTTCTCATCCACCTTATTCAGCAGATCTAGCACCATGCAACTTCTGGCTTTTCTTCAAAGTTAAAATGACCATGAAAGGGGAATATTTTTAATTGATTCAGGACATGGAGGTAGCCACAACAGTGCAACTAAAGACTTTCATGAAAGAGGACTTCTAGAACTGCTTCAGAAAGTAACAAAAATGATGGGATACATTTGTTTGAATTTAGGGGAAGTATTTTGAGGGGGATTCATAGCAATGTGTCTTTTACTGTAATAAATTTTAAAATTTAAATATTCCCCATAGTTTACATATATATATATATATATATACATATATATAGCCTCATAGATCACTAAGGATCTTGTTAAAACACAGGTTCTCATTCAGAAGGTCTGGGGTGGGGCCCAGATTCTGTACCTCTCTCCATCCCTGAATGATGCTGCTGCTCCCCACACCCCATGCCACATTGAAGAACAAGGATGTAAGGTGGATTCAGAGTTCCTCCTCCCAGTCTCACCAGCTTCAACATGCCTCCTGTGCTTCCCTTCAGAGCCACTCCTTGCAGCTGCCCTGTATATGGAAGATCATTAAGCCCAGAAATGCCAGATCACCTAGTGGCCAATCCAAACCTGTCACTCTCATCAGACCCTGCCACCAAAAGTCAAAATTATGTTATGCTTCTTCCTTGGTCCTACGTCAGGCAGATGATGGATTCTAAGAAGCTATCCTTGGGAGTTCTTGTGTACTTATAAAACCAAGGATCCAGAAAGAGAACAGGATGAGCAAGCAAGAAGAAAAGTCCTGTGCCAGGGCTCTGAGCCTTCAGGAAATCCAGAGAGGCTAGGCTGGGAGCTGTCAGGAGAGCTGATGCAGAATGGGGAGCTGGAGCTGGGTGCTGAGAAGGTAGGTCAAGAAGGAAGCCATATGGTGACCAGAGAGAACATAGCCTCCTGAGGAGTGAGCCTGTGGCTGTAAGGGGCTAACCGGCTGAGATCTGAAATCCACACAGATTCCAGGGGATGCTGGATAATGTGTGTCTTTGTGAGCTGGTAACCGTGCTTAAAGATACTGCAGTTTCCTTCTTGTAATCAAACCATCCGCTGCCATTCACACCATTTGAGGGTAGGTTTCTGATCAGAAAGTGCTGTAAAGTGAGAAATCTGTTTTGGGGAGCATGGCCCAACATGATTTGCCATCATTCTCGAAGTCTGTGTACAGTTTTGAGAAGGTCATTTAGAACACACCAGGCTTTGGGCTAAACTGGGGAATAGAGTGCCTGGAAATAAACAATATTCCAGCCATGCTGGGTTACTTTACAACCGTGGGGCATAAAGATGAGTTCAGACCAGTTCAGTGGTATTTGTTCATTTTTTATTTTTATTTAGTTTTGTTCTTTTAAACAAGAAAAGGAGGGGCCAGGGATTTAGCTCAGTGGTTCCACCACCTGCCTCACAAGTGCAAGGTCCCGAATTCAATTCCTGGTATCAAAAAACAAAACAAAACAAGAAAAGGAACAAATGCAGTGATGAATTCAGAGTCCTTAAGGGAGCAATGGAAGGGGGTCCACCACATGGTTGGACTCTGGGTCACTTGCCCAGGAGACTTGAAAAGCCCAGTACCACAGGCCCATGTTATAGTTGTGTATTTATTTTGATGTTGACAACTCTCAAACCATCAACCTTTCTCACAATGAGTGGTTCCGGGCCCTTGGAATTTAATGTGCTGAGTGGCAGCATCTGGCATACTCAGGCTGGAAACAAGAGCCACGAAAGGATCATCAACCCTGTGGCTGTTTTTACACTGGCTCCACTTTTCAATAGCTTTAGGTTTTAAATCTGTAATTTTATCAGAGGATCATAATGCCCCCTAGAAGCATGCTTCCCAGAATAATAGCCACTAGACACACATGGCCATTTAATCTAAATTAACTAAAATTAAAAATTCAACCTGGATATGGTGGTGGTGCACACCAGTAATCATAGCCCTTGTGAGGTTAAGGTAGCAGGATTGTGAGTTCAAGGCCAGCATGGGCTACAAAACAAGTTTGAGGGAAGCCTGAGCTAACTAATGAGACAAAAATAAATGAAAAACAAAAAGTTCAGCTCCTCCTTCACTCCAGTTAAGTTCAAGCACTTAGTAACCACACATCGCTATGTTTAGTGACCACTATATTGAATACCACAGTAACAGATCATTTCCATTACCATTTCTAGGATCTAACCACACACCTTGTCCTTTCAGGTATGATTAGAATATGGGGCTCCCTGGATGTGAATCGAACATCTAGGGAATCAGAGCAATTCTGTGTCCCTGGGAAGAAAGACCACACCTGTAGAGCTCCAGGTTGACTGAACTAAATCCCAATAGGTGCAAATGCCTGGTGGCCAGGACATCCTTGGCTACTTAGGAGGAAGATGGGGAGCTGAAAAGCATGCTTTGTTCTCTTTTTCTGAATGAACCTGACAATTCCTGTTATCAGGTGCTAGGACACAGCCTTTGCACTCTCTAAGAGCCAAGGCCTCCAAAAATCTTTTCAAGTCTCACCTCCTATTACTTTTTTTCAAGAAGTTACTTGCTTTTCTCGGGTACCTCTAAGCTCTTGTTTTGAGGAATTTTTACTTGGAACCTGCCTTTCTGCCTTGACTCCTCTCTGATCCTTTGATTGGACTTTTTGGTTGATTTTATCTTCCCTGGGCTACTGATAATCATTTTTTCAAAGTTCTTTAATGACTGGCCAGCAGGCAAGGATACTGCAGTCTAGTATCTTATAACCCAAGTATATGATAGTGCACTATATGGGAAGGATGTTTAGACATGTTGGCTATGCTAAAATAAAGTGGTATGTGTGAGTCCATTTTTGCTGTGCAATAAGTAGCCCCTGAATCTCTCAGTTGCACACAGCAATGCACATTTCTTTCTTACATACCTTTCATTCTGGGGCCAGGTTGAAGTGGAAGCAATTACTCAGTCTTCTCATGATGATGGCAGAAATTCAGAAGGACAAGTGAAATATGCCAGGCTTTTTAATGCTAGGCCTATGATCTGCTCTCATCCCAGTGCCCAAAGTAAGTCACATCACCATGCCCAAAATAAAGGGACTAGAATATCCATTCTGTGTTTTATAGGAAGAATTATAAAGCTACCTGGAATATGATGTGAATCCACCATTGAGTAAAGAATTGGGTCCAGTAGTTCAGCCTGACATTTGTGTTAGACAATTTATCCAGATGTTGTAAAAAGAAAGAGAGCAGGTAATCAATCATATAGCTCACAGTCACGGAGTTCTGACTCCATGAATGAGCTCTGGATAGTATCATTTTTCTACTGGTGTGTAATAAACTATCCCAAAATTCCATGCCTTAAAACAACAACTACCTTAAGTAGTTCATAACTGTGTGGGTCAGCAATTTCAGCTCAATTCAGCGGGATGATCCCTCTGGTGTGGGCTGCTCCTGGCTAGATTTACTTACATATCTCCAGCAGGAAGTCTGTGCCTTGCTCTGTTCAGCAGACTAGCCAGGGCTTGTTCACACCGTGGTGGAAAATTTCCCAGCACAAGAGAGGATGCTCAAGGCCTCTTAGGTCCAAGGCTTGGAACTGGTGCCCACTGCTGCTGCACCTTGTGGCTCAAACCAAACAAGATTTGAGGGAGGTGGGGGAACGTAACCGACCTCTTGATGAGACAAATTTCAAATAATCTCGGGTTATTTTTGCAATCTACTGTGAATCCTGAATATATATTCCGCTATTGGGAATAACATTATAAGGCTTGGTCCCCATCCAGAATTTACTATATGGAGGGAATCTGAGGAGGAAAAATATTAAGTGATGGTAGAGTCAAGAGAAGCAATCTCCATCAGTAACTCTCTGTGTCATAGGACATGATTACATGTCCTGTATTACTTAATGACATAATATTAAAAGTATGCTAACATCATATAACTATTATGATGGCAGCTAGTTATTACTAATCTGCTATCACACCAGCCATCCACTGGATAAATCCACTGGGCTTGGGTTTACTAAGAAAATGACCCTGTTTGTCCATCTTCGATCAGTACCACCTGTCAGTTCTTTTCTAAGGAATGGAGTTGCAGCTGCTACTAACAGCTGTTAGTAGCAGCTGCAACAATAACACTAACCCCAAGTTCCTATAGAGCAATTCCTCATGGGTGCATTGTGTCAAACTACAAACACGCACTGTGTCATGTATCCTTCCAGGGGTATATTTATTCAGAAACAGTTGGCCAAAAGTGAAAGGCCAAGTGGTCACTCCTTAAAATATATATCTCTCCCTGGAGTCCTTGTTATCCACTTCATCCTACCAAGGGTTTTACTGCAACCCTGTCTCTCACTTCTGGCTTGTAAGATCTATCCATCTGGTTCAAGTTGCTTTTGGACTGTTCTTTATTCCTCCTTCACTGATTTCTATTTTTCTTTTTATTTATCGAAAAGAATAATTTGTTCATTTTCCCTTAGTTTTATAGAGCTGGCTATAGCTTTGCAGGACATCTGTTTTTGTTTTGGATATATGTTGGATATAGAATATATTTGGAGATATGTGTGTGTGTGTGTGTGTGTGTGTGTGTGTGTGTCTTTTGCTTTGCACTGGTTTTCTCTGACTCCTTTTCCTCTATGTCAGAGAGAGACAGGGCTGGCAAGTGTGAGTCTGGCGACCCCCTAGACCCCAGACCCACCGGATGTAACATTCCATAAGGAAGAAGGACCTGGGGTTTCCCACTCTGATATCATCTCCACTTGCCAGTGATATGAGCATTTTCACACAGGTTGAGACTATTTCCTTTAATTGGCAGCTGGATAAATTTTTGCTTAAAGCTACTTTAAATTGCTCCTACCTGTGCTAATACACAACCCCTTTTGAAATTCTTACCATTTATCATTACTCAGTTTTTTTACTTGCTCAATAAGTAGGACAGTTAAATATTTCACAAATCACTCAACTGAATATTTATTAAAGGAAGATACTATGATGTTCCTTCCTCCAGTAACTAATGTAGTGGGAAAATTAAAATAATGTTGGTCATGCATGGCTTACCCTTTCCTTCTTTGCTCCTTTTAGCTCATTGTTCCTTTATCCATTTTATCACAATGTTCCTGTCTTTCTGGTATTCACATCCTCAAGCTATTAACCAAATAAACACAAGAGTCAGGGATCTTTATGTCCATAGAAGGCATAGTGGTCTTGGGGTTCTTAAGGGGTTCTTTTCCAGTTTCTCCCCCATGACTCTGAAGCTGTGGGGTCTTTCTGTTGTACACAGCCAGCTCCACTTGGCAGCCTATATTCATATTGAAAAGGGGGAGAGACAATTGAAGGAGCATATTGCTCGTAACTGAGATACTCAAAGCCTTCTCAGTAGAATTGAAGGATTTAGGCTATAAAAACTAATTTCCTTTCACCATATTTATTCTTATTCTTGGTACTTGATGGAGAGAATGCTCACAGGATGTAGCAAGATGACAAGAGTCATTTTCTATAGAATTTTCAGGTTACAGTATAAGCAGAATGCTGGCACTAAGGAATACAGATTTATGAGGAAGTGCTAATAAGCTTAATGCCTCATATGAATCCTGGAGAAGACCTACTTCGAACCCAGAAGGGTAAGACTAAAAAATACTTACTCTTGAAGTAAGTTGTAGAGTTACCCTAAAGATGTTATGTTCAACATAACATAAAGATGTTCAGCATCCTTTTTGGGAGCCAACCACTTTGAACAAAGTACGAAAATAGATGCTTTTGAGAAAAAGATGGGAATTTGGTACTTCTTTTATGTGTAACTTATGTCATAGCTTTGCACAGGAAGGGTTACCCAAAGAATATTCCTGCTCTCCTTCACTCTCTTCTGGAACTTAGGCAAAATTTCTTGCTGTGCTGAAACACAGCAATAACCATTCACTTCCTTTTGGGCTGTCATGAATCTGAACAACACAATTTCAAGTCTTACCAAGAATGGCATATAGTTTTCTAGCTGAATTCTAAAATATTTTTGAGGAGCTTAGTGACTACCATAAGTTGAAAATTCATGCTTTACAATATTAAAATATATTGTCCTACCCTACCCTGAGGATTGAGATTTGATCAATTGGACATTGGGCTTGTTGCTAGGGGTTTGGTCTTGTGAGTTATAGGGGGAATTTTCCAGAATGGCTAGTTTTGGTGAAGTTACCTACTTGAAGGGTAGCTTACACAGATACAGGTGTGAAACCACAGGCTATCAGCTTCAAACCACAAAGCTGCTTGAAAATTTTTTGCTGCTCATAACCACACAGAACCTGCATTTTCCACCCTCTAAGTAGGCCCTGGGTCTTTTAAATCTCTGAAGTGTCCCTTCTGACCCAACAAGAGACACTGATTTAACAGTAGTATATGGACCAGCTCGCTTTTGTGAGAAGCACAGAAATCACTGTTAGCCAAGAGGAAGGGAATAAAGTGGAGGGGGGAGAGGTATAAGGGCAGCTAATAGGAGGATAGATATGATCAAAATAGACACAGTGAACCCCCCCCCCAATAATATAATACTTGGGTGGAAGGCAGGGCAAGGGGATGATGGGGTAAAAATGATCAAAGTATACTATGAGCATGTATGAATCTGCCAAAATAAAATCCATGAATCTATATAACCAAAATGCACTAACAAGAAAAGAAGGAGATGAAAAAAGAAGCTGTGTTTTGTACATGCACCAACTGCCCATGAGGAATGTAATCATTACATACTGCAGACATGGACTCATAAAAAAATTTTGTAAAAGATGTGGAAAAGAAAAAAAGAAAGAAATCACTTGACATAAACAGCACCCAGCTAAGCACAGGCCAAGAAGAGGCACTCTGGGAGAGGAAAGAAATTCTACTGCATTCAGACACTGTACTCTACTCCTCCCAGGACAGCAGGCTGCAACTAGGAGAAAACACAACTCAGGATGGAGAAAAGGACAGAACACATCCAGTGCGTGGCTTTTTGTGATGTTCCTCAAGGGACTGGCTTCTGCCTCACCTGACCCAGAGCACTGAAGGGAACAGAGGGCTGCACACTGTGGATGGCTGAGGAGTCCTGAGAACAAAGTTGGCCTGGCCAGTACCACAGATGACATTGTTATGGGCAGACACCAGGGGGAGCACCTGAGTTGAAAGAGGCAAAGTCCACAAGCTCAGAGAAGACACAGTTCCAGAATTTGAGGGGACTGTGGGATCTCCAGTGGGATCCATAGGCCTAAGTTCTCCCCTAAATGAAGACAGTTGGAGAGGACAGGGGAAAGTGGATATTTGTTCAAATGCCCAAATCACCGCAAAATACAAGACATTAAAAAAAGTAAAACATGGCCCAAGTAGAGGACAAAATAAATTCAGAAATGAGCCCCCAAAGAACTGGAAATCTATGAATTGGCTGAGAAAGAAACAATGACCATCATAAAGATGCTCAATGAGCTAAAGGAGAACCCAGACAGATGCTAAACAAAACCATGAAAATTATGATAAACAAAATGAGAGTATCAACAAAAATAGAAATAAAGAATGAATGAGTGAAAGAAAAAATGAAAACGGTAAACCCGAAGAAATTTTGTAATTGGAGGAACTGAATTGAATAAAAATCAATAGAGAAAATTAACAGCAGACTGGACCAAGGAAAAGAAAGATAGATCATTTGACCCAGTGCTCTGCCAGGCTGAATACTGGAAGTTCAACCCTAGCCTGGGCAACTTAGTGAGACCTTGTCTCAAAATAAAATGTAAAAGGTACTGGGGATGTAGGTCAGTGTGAAGGCCCTGGGTTCAATGATTGATACTGCAAAAGAAAAAAAATCATTTGAAATTATTGAGTTAGAGATAGAAGAGGCAAAGTAACAAAGAAAAATTAGAAAGAGCCTAAGAGATTTAAAGGCACCATCAAGTGGACCAATATTTGCATTATAAATTTTATAGAAGGACAAGAAAGAAAGAGTAGAGAGTGTATTTGAAGAAATAATGATCAAAACCTTCCCAAATTTGAGGAAGGAAATAGACATACAAATGTGAGAATCTCAAAGAATTCAAATATGAGTAACTCAAAGAAACCAAGACCAAGACACATTACTATCAAAAGCCAAAGGAAATAATATTGAAGATGGCAAGAAAAAAAATATTCATCACATACAAGGGAGTACTAGTGAGATGATTAATGGATTTCTCAGCAGAGATCTTGCTGGCCAGAGGGCAGTGGGATTAACTATTCAAATTGCTGAAAGAAAAAAACTGCCAACCAAGAATACTGTGCAGCAAAACTGTCCTTCAGAACTGCAAAAATAAAGACTTTTTGCAGATAAACAAAACTGCTTAAAACTGCTCTACAAGAAATTTAAAGAGAGTCCTTCAAGTTGAAATAGAAGGGTGATAGAGCAACATGAAAGTCTATAAAAACAGGTACCTGTCAGGAAAAGTAAATACATAGATAAATAGGGTCCTGTAGCATTGTAATATTTGTGCATTATTTAATTCTGATAGGCAATTTTAAAGACATAAGCATGAAAACTAACTATAAACTATTGATGAATAGGAAAAGTAGTCTAAGAGACTAATCATACAAAAGACGCTGTGAAAGCCACTTGGTTTTATACACACAAGATGTTCCACTTTGTATAGTAAAGTTATCCAGCTAAGGATGATGAAGACAGAGATTAATTCATTAAACAAAGATAGAAAATAAGATTTAGACAGCTTATGACTTGTAACTTTGTTCAACAGTGATATTAATAGCAGTGAGTTTTGTGAGAAGCAAGCCAAATATTCATGTTGTCCTAGCATGTTTGACTTGAAAGACCTAAATGACTTGAGAATTTGTGGTATCAGCTTCCAGAATCCAAGTCATCTGCCGCTTACACTATCAAGATAACTCTTTGTTTTGAAAGAGGTTCTGTTGGTAAAGATAAACAAGATAGGATCAAGGAGACCATTTGAGAAAGAAAAGGGTCCAAATTCTAGTCCTAGATTGGAATCCCCAACAATAGCACAGTATAACTCTCTCCACGTATCCCCTAGCTCTCTGGTATTCTTTATTACAACAGGATGGCAATTGTCCTTTTCCACTGTATTCAACAATATGTAACTTCATTTTTTTATTTAACTTCATTTTCATAGCTATGACATTAACCAAACTCCACTAAACCAAAAAGATTTTCACAGGATCTAATCAGACTAGACTGGGAAGGACTGACTTGGTACATGTACTGTCCAGGGAGGCATGCCCAGGACAAGAACATCCCCCACAACAGAACAGCAGGGAGAATGATCTCCACAGATGGCACTCTGGAAACAGCCACATGGAACATATGTAGGTCCAGGGGGGAGCTAATTGTGTGGATGGAATGTGTTTAGCTCCTTAGGGTTACAAAGAGATTCCATCAACAACCACTTTCATTATACACAACAGAATCATCAAAACAATGTCTGTATATGTGTGGTCGATGGATATCAGTTATTTTATTATAAAAGGATTGTGAGTGATAAGCAAAGTATTGTTTACAAACTCACTTACAGACATATCCATCATGAAATACTTAAAGCCAAAATATACCAACTCTTTTTATTTTGTTTAAGTTTGTAGAGTAATAACACCTTCTCTCCCTCTATCACATTTTAAGTGCTCAGGGAGAGCAGGGAAATAAATGTTGGGAAGATCATTCTGTGTGATTTAGTGTAGTGTTAGTAAGATTTGTGTAGAGGAGGAGTATGTTAAAATATGAGCTTAAAGAATTTTGCAATTATCTTTCATTCTGTTGTGCTTAATATACTTCTCAGTGAGCAACACAGCAACTGTCTGGTATTACCTTTGTCTCATAATCCAGCATCACAATCTTCTCTAAGACCAAGATTGGATTTCAATCATCTGTGTGTAATTCTAGGCTGTGGATGCTGAGATGATACTCACAGCCACCACACTGGTCCAGGCTGAAGCTCCCTGAGGGTCAGCCTAAGATGATGCAAAGGTTAAAAGCATGGGCTTCAACATGGGTGGATCTTGAAGACATTATAATATCCTGAATGAAATAAACCAAATTCAGGACAAATACTGTAATGACTTCACTTATGAGTGGGCAAATCCAGAGGCAGAGAGTGGAATGGTGGTTGTGAGGGATGGGGAAGAGAGAAAATGGGAAGTCAGTTTCTAATGGGTACAGAGTTTCAGTTCAGGAAGATGAAAAGTTCTAGAGATGGTTGGTGGTGATGGTAATGATGTTAATAGTTATGAGTTTTGTGAAAATAACCAGCCCCTCAAAGAAGCCCAACAATGCAAGTGCACATAGTACATTCGTGCCCACGAAGGGCACATTTGACAATAATCAAGATGATAAATCATGTGCAACATATTTTAACAATTTTTAAGTTTTTAAAAATGTGGGCTTCTGACTGTGACCCTGGATGTCACTCTACCACTCAACAGCAGGATCCAAAGAGTCTCTCTGCTGTCCTAAGCCTCCATCTCCTTTGAAAAATGGAAGTGACCATGGGCACTTTTGCTGGATTGTAAACAACTTAGAAGATGTGGCAGATTTGTTGAAGATACCCTATCCCCACACACAGCCTCAAACTCTGGGATTTGGGTCCCCCTTGACTCAGAATTCAAGGGCATGAAGTTGGGGCTCAATGATACTTATTCCTACACACAGAGTTCCAGGGTGGGTTGGGTGTGTTTGGTCCCTACTGCCTCAATCACCATTTACCACCAACATAGAGGCTTTGATCAGCCCAAATAGATCTCTTATAGACTGAATGTCAGACACCTAAAATCAAGATGGCAGTCAGGTGTGCTCCTTCCGGAAGCTTCATGGGAATCCATTTCCTTGCTTTCAGCTCCAGAGGCAGCCTAGAGTCCTTGATTGTGGCATCTTCCTGTGTCACTTCGGCTCTGCTGCCATCATCCTCTGATCCTCTCTCAAGGAACCAGATTACTTTGAGTACCCAGGATAATCTCCCCATCTCAAGATCCTTAGTTCAGTCCCTCCTGCAAAGAGAATCTGGACATCTAGCTGACTGCACCAGACAATCTGTTTTCTTAGGAGACCACTAGCCAGCCCTGCATGTCATAGCCCTGAGCCCAGTGGCAGGGATAAAGAGTGATTGTGCTAAAGATTAGGCACCCCTGACAACAGACCTGGCTTGTTGAAAGGTTCTGGACACCATCTTAGACAGTGCTTTAAAAGGTATGCATCCTGGCCCTGTAATTCTTTGGGCTGTTTGGATTCAATGACTGGGTCACATTGACTCTGCCAGTGCATAAGTTTATCTTCACAGAGAGGAATAAGCTCCCACAAAACAGAGACTTGCCTTCTATTTTGTTTTTATTAATTAGGGAAAATTTTTTATCTAATGCTTGCAAGCATGGGATTTTGAGTTGTTCAGCTAACTTCATTCCTGGGCAGATGAGTTTAGCAAGTTACAATAATCCTGGGTTGTCCATCCAAGTCTTTAAAGTGGAGATTGCATTGTGTAGCACTGCACTGTATAGCACATTGTGAACCTGGAATCTGAGATCAAGCTGTTGGGAAGTTTTCTGAGATATCTCTCCTGGGTTTATAGATGTCCACCTTTGCCCAGTGTTTTCACTTGATCTTCCTTCTAAATATCTCTGTGTCCTTATCTCCTTTTCTTTTTCTTTCTTTTTTTTTTTTTTTTTTTTTGTACTGGGGATCGAACTCGGGACCTTGCGCTTGCAAGGTTAATCTTCTTTTCCTACAAAGGCAACACTCAAATTAAATTAGGGTCCACTCTAATGACCTCATTTTAACATAATCACTTCTTTAAGACCCTGTCTCCAAATGCAACTGCATTCTGAGCTATTTGGGGTTACAGCTGCAAACTTCAGAGTTTTAGGGGGACACAGTTCAGCCAATAATAACCACCCATCTTAACGACCTCCACAAGAGTAAAATTAATTAAAGCACACAGAGAAAAGTCCCTAGGATGGTGCCTGACATTTCTAAACATTCAACAAATGCTGCTCCTGTTGCTGCTGCTATTGTTTTTAAAGAAAGTTTCCCCATACACCCTCCCACCCCTTTCAATATCTGCTATAAAATAGATCACATGTTTATAAGGCAAAAAAAAAAAAAAAAAAGCTGCCGTGGCCTTCCATTTTCTTTCAAGTTCCCTACTCAGCACTTAATTTTACAGGCATGGCCATTCCTAATACTGAGACATTGCCAACCAAAGGGAAGGCGATTTCAGTCTTTCCCCCCATGACAGTGTTTATATACTATTTAAAGGGAGGCCACCTAGCTCTTTGACGTGCTTATTATCAAGACATTCCTGACTCAGATTTTTCAGTCCAGCAGTCCTGGCTTTGATTTTCACAGACCGTGTTTGATATGGTTAGCTCATTCTCCCTAACTCCTGGGAGCCAGAGTTTTATGAAGCCAGAGTGCATAGAAAAACTGAAATAAAGAATCTCATTTACGGATTTCACTTCCCCAACTAGCACCAGAAATTCTGCCAGGACAACTCTAGTCCTTTTAAGGAGGAAACAAAGAAAACACCCCCACAGAATCTATCAAGAGACTTGTACCAAAATCTTCATGACAGCTTTAATCATAAAACGTCAAAACTGGTAACATCTCGCACATCCACCAACAGATAAACAGGTAACAAATGGGACACTGCTCAGTGATACAAAGGAACAAATCATTGGTACACACAACAACATAGATGGAGCTTCAAACGGTCTGAGTGAAATGTGCAGACACAAAAGAATATATGGTTATGAGTCTACTTTTGTTAACCCTTGGAACAGTGAAAAAATCAACTGTGCTGATAGAAATCAGCTCAGGGGTGGGTGGGGATGGGAGGAGTAGCTGACTGGAAGGTGGCTGGGGACACTTTTCTAGATGACAGAAATGTCTCTGTCATGATTGGGGTGGTAGTTAGATGGTCAAGCAAAACTGTTCATAGGTCAAGGAGGTATATATTTTATATGGGTGGACTTTAATGCCTATAAATTATACTTCAAAACTTTTTATTTAAAAGCCAATCGGTAAGTGAAACATTCAACTAAGATAGAAGAAATTAACCTAATTGTCATCACAAAATGTGTGATTTTTAAAAAGACATTTGAATTTTCGTATTTGTGCCTATGTTGTGTCATAGACACAGCCTATGTTGAAGTCATTGATGGCTGTAAAATTTGCCGGTTTTGAGCAGAAAATTTTTCTCTCTCTCTCCCTCCCTCCCTCCCTCTCTCTCTCTCTCTCTCTCTCTCTCTCTCTCTCTGGATGATTAGTTCTAGAAGACACATTTTCCTCTCCTACCCATAAGCTCATTGAAACAATATCCATGATACATGGGGAAGATGAATCCATCATTACCCAGAGGTCAGGAAGGCATACAGCATTTCCAGAGGATGGAGAAATTGATGCAGAGCCAGAAATCCTCCATCCAGAGCCCACACAGGCTTAGAGAGTTGAGGAGGAGGTGAGGCACATGAAGGCCCCAAGTCACTCAAAGAGATCTTTGCTTTCCCAAGAATGAGATAGGGGAAAGCCACTGTTTGCAAAGCCCATTGTTCTTAATGCACGCATGCATAATATTTCTTTCATTTCAAAATTTTTGGATTGTCCCCTATGTTTTTGCATGGATTCTTACATACTGCTAAGGATCTGGTGTGAGTGAATATTATTGCTCTGGCTGAGAAAGTGGAAATGAAATTGAAACCCACAGTGTATGCCTGATCACCTGGCAGCTTAAGGGCAAGGACAGGGTAACCTCAGGCCTCCATGCTGCACAACCTGGAAACTGGGAAGGATGGGGGACGAGGCTGGAGAACAGCGCCCCCCCATTCTCAGCTTCCTCTGCGCTGTGTCAGCACACTCCTACTTCTGTACTTTACACTCTGCCGTTTGATTACACTTCTGATCCCGTGAACACCTCAGGTACTAACTACTCTCTGTGTCTGTGGTCTTCATTTGCAAGCTGAAAACATCAGCAATACTTTGATAACATTGCCTCTCCCTGTGTTTTGCATAAAATATATTCAGATCTTCAGAAGGGTTTTGTGTTGTTGGTTGTTGATTTGTTGGTTGCCTTGGTCACCCAGTTCCTTTAGCTCTCTGCCTTATTGTTTAGTATAGATCAGGCTTAGATGTGTTTTTGATATATTCCCATGTTTTAATTCTCAGTTCTGTTAATATAGCAGGAATATTTTCCAGGGTGAACAATATGAAATGTGCTTTTGTTCAGTTTGCCCTTGCTGTAGGACTGATTCATGAGCATCACCTGCTCTCCCACCCTGAGTCATAGAAAGTACTTAAAATAGATTGTCTAAAATCAACTGGGGCCAGATGAGCCACAAAGACATAGCAACCAGTATTTTCAGTATATGAAATATTGTGTGCACCCCTTTGTGCATGAGAACATTGTGGCCTGCATCTTCATCTAAGAGGGGATGGATACTTCCCTCCAACCTGGAGCTTCCACCAAATACTCAGAGGGGTTGCGTGAGTCTCCATTCTATGTCAGATTGGCTCCTGATACTGCAACACTCCCTTCTTGGCCAAACAGCAGGAAGAAATCTTAATTTTAAGGGAACACAATCAACACTTCTTGTTCCTTGTTAATGAAACCAGAGAACATTGAGGTTTCCAGAAATATAAAGGGAATTTCTAAATCTATATCCAAGCCTGTGGTCTAACCAGTAGCTAGCCCTCCTATTTTTCTATCCCCTTTGTTTTCACCATCTTAATTTTCTGAGCAGCTGTCACCCAGGATTCCATTGCCAGGTCTCCAACACCTTGGGACATGTCTCCTTCTGCAGCCTGTAGTGTTATGGACACCAAATGCCAGTACAAGCACATATGTAATAGCTGGGACAGGCTTCACTCCACGAAGCTTAAGCTCAAATACTATACATGGTACAATCCACTGTCCAATTTCTGATGCCTGTGATCCATATAAATTTCCCTTTTGTTAACACTTCAAATACAGAGAAGCCATCCCAGAGAGCAAGTCCTACAAGTATGTGTAAGACATTGAAATGATACCTCAAGGTCCAGATTGTCCTTTTAGGTCTTTTAAATGAAAAAAATGAGGAAATGTTTGCCCCCTACATATATCTAATTACTAATCAGAGGGGCATAAATTGTAAAATAAATTCAGCACCACCCTGGGTTGGATTTCTTTATGCTTTCTTTTCAGCAGAGGGAATTTGTAAAGTAACAGGAATATTCTGATGTGGTTCTGTAGCAATGAATTATTTCCCTGGTTTCTTAAGCAGGGTTGGTGCTCAAAATAAATGCATTTCCACCCTCCCCTGTATAAGGGGAGTTTCTTGTTTGCAGCCGCAACACACACATGTGCACAAACATACACACACACATACACACACACACACACACACACACACGCATGCATGCACAGTTGTTCTGTGGCCCAAAGATCCTAGATCCTAGATGCTCCCACACCATTGCATGACTTCCAGACCTGACTTGGGAGAGGGCTGTGGGACTCTCACCAATCTCTTGTTCTTTATATTTTAATTTCATTAATGGGATTCTGGCCCATGAATTCTCTGTCCTCTAAACCAACACTTCTGACAGTATCATGTGCACATACGTGGCCTGGACACTGTATTAAGGTGCAGATTCTGATGCAGTAGGTCTGGACCAAGGCCTGAGAGTTGCATTCCTAACACATCCTCAAGAGACCTGATACTCCTGCCCAGGACCACATGGGGCCAACAGCAGGAGGCCTCTTAGCTGTGGAGAGATCATCTGTTCAGTCCTCCAAGGAATGTCTCCAATTCTGCACTTACCAGTCTCAGACAAAAGAATGAACGTTGTAAGCCATTTTAATCTTCCTGGAAAACTGTATAAATATAGCCAAGTTTCTGTCTATAATGCACAAGAGAGACAGCACACATAATTGAAATCTGCAGATAGTCCCAGACAGGGATTTTGCCATTAGTCTCAACCCCCTGCACCTGAGTTCTTACTGGCATTGCCAAAATGGACAGAAAGCCACATCAACTCCTGTTCCCATTCTAGTGAAGTGAAGGACAATTAAATGACCAAACGCTAGTGTTATAGATTTAGACTAAAATGCCCCCCCAAAGTCTCATGTGTTCAGCAGTAAGGCCTCATCCAAGGAGATGGGACTCAGGGGTATGAACGGGAAGGGTGCATTCTTGTCCCTGGCTCTTCCCTTCTTTCTCTGCTTCCTGGATGCCATGAGGTAAGCAGCTTTTCTCCACCAGGCCCTTCCGTCATGATATTTCTGCCTTGGAGCTAGTTGGTCATGGACCAAAGCTGTGAGCTAAAATAAACCTCTCCTCCTTTAAATTGCATGTTTCAGGTATTTTTCCCCCATGATAGGGAAGTAACTATGACAACGCTACATAATAGTTTTTTCCGATATCTCCAGTCTCTCTCCTCAAGCATCCCTATTTTGGAATGACTAATTCTTCTTACAATAAGAACACACATGTATTGCTATAGCCCCATTATCAATGTTCGGATAACTAGAATTTAATAAATCATCTTCTTGGTAACTTTATACTATTTATTGTATACCTTTTAATACATTATTTTGACAAGAAGGCTGTGGCATAGGAAAGGGTGCTTGGCACAGAAACTGCTTAAGAACCCTCATCACGTGGAACTTTGAAGAAACAACTGTGTTCAGCATTGTCAGTAATAATTAATGTGATCCTTCTAGGTCAGGGATCATAAGTTCATGGTTCTCCAAGGCCTGGGTATGCAGAAAAAATGAGTGAAGTAGTCAGAACCAAGGGAAACAATAACAGTCATAGATGGCAACTGACTCTTGGCTTTGGAGTTGGGGGCCCATGGTAAACTGAAGAACATATGCTCTTCATTTAAAGACGGTGCCTCTGATCAGCTCTGCTGTGACACAAGGTTGTCTGGTCTTCAGAGTTTTCCAAGAAAAGCCAGAAGTCTTGGCATGGTGGATCACTATCTACTGTTCCCTACAATTGTGATATACATGCTGCAAGCTATTTCAATCAACAAGTGACAATGAAAAAATAAAACTTGGACCAAACAACCAGAATAAAATGACACTTGATACCCAGCTTGAGATAATTAGTATTATTTTCCTTTGCCCTAAGAATATTTATTGCAAAATCACTAAACTTCCAACGATGTGCTTATACAAAGAAACACAAAATAGTTATTAATCAATACCCAAAATCTAATAAGTAGGCTCACCAGATTTAGCAAGAAAAATTTAGGACATCCAGTTAAATTTGAATTCAGATAAGCAATGGATATTTTTTAGTATATATCCCATATTTGATATAAATTTATATTTTTAAATTCTCTGATATTTACCTGAAATTCAAAATTAACTAGGCATCCTGTATTTTATCAGTGACCTCACTAATGCACAATCTCCAAGTCATGATGGAGTAGTTAATAGTAAAGTACAAATGGAATATTAACGATGATAACTGACATTGTAGTTGCATTTTTGTTTTGCTTTGATTGAGTAATATTTTTTTTAAATACCACATTTACTCTGAAAAGTGCCCACATGATTCAAATGAAATGCTCAACAACATTTTACATGTGGGCACACCCAAGAATCAACTCCACGATGGAGAAAGAGGACAGTCCTGGCCTCGAGGAGCCCCTGTGTCTTCATCCAGACTCTGCAGTTTCAGGGATCATTATTCCTAACTTGAGACTGCATGAATTACCATGGGCTGCCTTTAAGCCCATGAGGTTGGGTTGTATCTTAGTCAGCTTTCCATCACTGTAATGAAATACCTGAGGTAATCAAAAAGAGGAAAGTTTATTTTGGCTCACAGTTTCAGAGATTTCAGTCCATGGTCTATTGGCCACATTGCTTTGAGGGCTGTAGTGAGGCAGCACATCATGGAGGGAGCCATGGTGGAGCAAAGCTTCTTACCTTATGGTAGGAAAGCAAAAAAGAGAAGGGAAACACTACCACCCTCAAGGCCACACCCTCAGTGACCGATAATCTCTCACCAGACCATGCCTCTTAAAGGTCCTATCACCTCCAATAATGCCAAACTGGAAACAAAGCATTGAATTATGAGGACTTTTGGAAGACTTTAAGATCCAAATTATTTTTAATACTACAAATTTGTGTGTGTGTGTGTGTGTGTGTGTGTGTGTGTGTGTGTGCTTATTCAGATTATTGGATTATTGTGTAAATCCATGTTTTGGGTTAGAGCAGACACTGCTGGCTTCCAACCTCCAGACCTTCATTTCTCTATCTGAAGGGTCTTTCTGGCCACTGAAACCCCTCTGCCCTTGGGATAAGAATATACCAGGAAATTAACACTCCTAGGTACAACCCCAAGTTCTTACTGGGAGTGGTGGTTACCACCACCAGCTCCCTCTCTGCAGAAGGAAGAAATATTCACGTGGTCTCCTAGGGTCCACATGGGACTGAGCCCTGCTGGCTGCCTGGTGTGACTTGCTCCTTAGCTTCCTTCTGCCACCTGCCTACTTCACTCCCCTGCCTTGCACTAATAATGCTTCCCAGAATTACCTCCTCAGATAAACTACTTGCACTTAAAACTGGTCTGTTTCTAAATGAATCCCAGATAATACACTTCATTAAATGAAATTATTCTCAACACACTGCACTTTTCAACAACCCGTATCAAGTAGCTAATACTGCCACGGCTGCACTAGATGTGGCACATCCATGCCAGACAGCAGACACAAACGCCCCTACACCTGGTTCCAATAGTGGGGAGAGGGTCCCAGGGCCACAGCTGGCAATAGTCCTGTGGCCACTTGTCCCTCCAGCGGAGCTAACTCCCTGTGAGTCCCTATGCCTGTGCCAGTCTTCTGAACTCTCAAATTTTGAAGACCTAGCAGGTGGTAAGTTAAGATGAAAGCTATGCATTTAATGTTGCAAGTGATTGAAAAGTCACTTCTGAGGCCCATGTGACCTCCAAGTCATTATGTGACCATGGCTATTGTTCAGCATGCTCAATGAAGAGCCTTTAAGAGCTTGTTCCATGTCTGAGGTCCTGACACAGACTCTTTTTATTTGAATATATCACCAGAAGCAGCTTCTTTACTCATCATCTGTCCCACAAAAAGACCTAGAACTCAAAATGAGTTTTCCTAGAAAAATATAAAATTTAAAATATGAATTTATTCTATGTTCCTGGCTGTAAAGTCCATCCTACTTTACAAAGACATGGTATTGTCTCTGCCTGTAGCCCAGTTCTTCCTGTACATTTTTGACATTTAACTTCTTTTTTTAAATTAAATTATTTTATTGGTACATTGCAGGTATACAACACAATTACATTTCTCATTGGGAATTGTACCTTTACATAATGAATCTTGGTTCTTATTTTTTCCCCATTCCTAGCCCTCACTGCACGCCCTCCGCCCTTCCCTATTTACAAAGACTTTATTTCCATTTTTTCCATTTCTCATCATTTTTCCTTTCCCTTCTTTCCTTTCCCCTGCCCCTCCCACTAACCTTCCCCTTTGGACCTTTTCTACCTATTTTGCATTATCGATTATTCATTCTAATCATTGGTACATTTTAGGTATACAATAGAATGACATTCATCATTGGAAATTTGCACCTTTACATAGTCTCTCTTGGTTCTTATTTTTCACCCTTGCCCAGCCCTCCTTGCAACCCCTCCATTCCTCCCTATTTACAAAGATTTTGTTCCTATTTTTCCATATTCTCATATTAATCCCATTCCCTTCTATCCTTTCCCCCAGCCCTCCTACTTCCTTCCCCTTTGACCCTTTTCTTCCTATTTCACATTACCTATTATACATTTAGTCCTTATTTACACTTTCAGTTTCTCACACCAGAGAAACTATTTGGTATTTACACATGTGTGTGCTATTTATTTCACTTAAGAGTATTGCCTCAATGTGCATCCATTTAGCTATAAATGTCTCTAATTTCTCATTTTTTATGGCTGAGTAGTACTCCATTTTATAAAAAAAACCCCACATTTTCTTTATCCAGTCTCCAGTTGATGGGCATTTGGGCTGTTTCCAAGTTTTAGCTATCACAGACTGTGCTGCTATGAACATGGGTGCACATATATCATTGTGGTATGATTCTTTTAATTCTTTGGGAAAGATCCCCAGCAGTGGAATAGCAGGGTCAAATGGGACTTCCAGTCCTAGTTCTTTGAGGTATCTCCATACTGATTTCCACAGTGCTTGCACCAGTCTACACTCCCACCAGCAGTGGAGCAGGGTTCCTCTTTCCCCACAGACCCGCCAGCAATTGTTATTGGTGGATTTCATGATAGCAGCCATTCTTTCTGGAGTGAAGTGGAATCTCAGTGTTGTTTTCATTTGCATCTCTCAAATGACCAGTGATGTTGAACATTTTTTCATGTATTTATTTGCTATTTCTACTTCTTTGTCTGAGAAATATCTGTTCATTTCAGATGCCCATTTTTGGATTGGGTCTTTAAATTTGGGAGGTCTGATCTTTTTAAGTTCTTTATAGATTCGAGATAGTAGACCTTTATCTGAGGAAGAGCAGGTGAAGATTTTTTCCCACATTGTGGGTTGTCTCTTCACACTGCTGGTGGTTTCTCTTGCTGTGCAGAAGCTTTTTAATAAGAAGAGATCCCATTTGTTGATTGTTTGTGCTAGTTCACGGGCAGCTGAGGTTTTGTTCATAAAATCTTTTCTTACACCGATGTCTTCAAGGGTTCTACCTAACCTCTGTTCCAACTGGTTCAGAGTTTCTATTTTAATATTTAGATCTTGAATCCATTTTGATTTTAGTTTAGTGCATGGTGAGAGATACAGGTCTAGTTTTAATCTTTGGCAAGTTGAAGCCCAATTTTTCCAGCAGCATTTATTAAAGAGGCTATCTTTCCTCCAGTGAGGGTGTTTGGCTCCTTTGTCGAAGATGAGATGGCTGAGTGTGTCTGGCATTGTTTCTGCATCTTCTAATCTGTTCCACTGGTCCTCAAGTCTGTTTCTTTGCCAGTACCATGCTGTTTTTATCACAGTAGCTTTGTAGTATAGTTGCAGGTTGGGGATGGTGATACCCCCTGCCATGTCTCTGTTACCTAGAATTGCTTTTGCTATTCTGGGTCTCTTCTTGTTCCAAATGAATTTTTGGATTGTTTTCTCAAGGTCCATGAAGTATGCTGCTGGGATCTCAATTGGAATTGCATTAAATCTGTATAGCAGTTTTGGAAGTATGGCCATTTTCACTATATTAATCCTTCCTACCCAGGAGCAGGGGATGCCTGTCCATTTTCTGGTATCATCTTCAATCTCTCTTTTCAGAGTGCCGTAGTTTTCAGAGAAGAGGTCTTTGATTTCTTTCATTAGGATGATTCCTAGGTATTTCAGTGTTTTGGATGCTATTGTGAAAGGAATTATTTGCCCTATTTCTCTCTCAGTGAGTCTGTCATTGGTGTAGAGGAAAGCTATTGATTTTTGTGTGTTGACCTTGTAAGCAGCTACTTGACTGAATTTGGTTATTAAGTCTAGAAGACTTTTGGTGGAGTTCTTGGGGTCTTCTATATAGAGTATCATGTCATCTGCAAATAATGACAATTTGACTTCTTCATTACCTATCTTTATTCCTTTTATTTCTTTCTCTTGTCTAATTGCTGTGGTTAATGTTTCCAGAACTATATTCAACAAGAGTGGTGATAGTGGACATCCTTGTCTTGTTCCTGATTTTAATGTGAAGGATTTCAATTTTTGACGATTTAGTATGATATTGGCTGTTGGGTTTTCATAGATGGCTTCTATCAGTTTGAGGTAGAGACCATCTATTCCAATTTTTTGTAGGGTTTTTATCATAAATGCATGTTGGATTTTGTCAAATGCTTTTTCTGCATCTATGGAGATGATCATATGGTTTTTGTCCTTGGCTCTATTTCTATAGTGTATTACATTGATTGATTTTCGTATATTGAACCATCCCTGCATCCCTGGGATGAATCCCACTTGATCAGGGTGTATGATCTTCTTGATGATCTTCTGCATTCTGTTTGCCATTATCTTATTAAGGATTTTTGCATCTATGTTCATTAGTGAGATTGGCCTGTAGTTCTCTTTTTCAGTTGGGTCTTTCTCTGCTTTGGGGATCCAGGTGATGCTTGCTTCCAGGAATGAATTTGGGAATATTGCTTCCCTTTCAATTTCATTGAAGAGTTTAAACAGTAGTGGCAGCAGTTCCTCTCTAAGTGTCTTGTAGAATTCAGCAGTGAAGCCATCAGCACCTGGGCTTTTCTTAGTTGATGAGTTTTTAATTACATTTTCAATTTCATTGGTTGATATTGGGTTGTTCAGAATTTTTAGGTCTTCTTCATTCAACTTTGGTAATTCATGTGTGTCTAGGAATCTGTCCATTTCTTCTGTGTTGTCCATCTTATTGGCATATAGGTTCTGGAAGTAGGTATTGATGATCCTCTGGATTTCTGCTGGGTCCATTGTAATTTCACCCTTTTTCATTCCTAATTGCATGGATTTGGGCCTTTTCTTTCCTTTTTCTTATGAGGTTGGCTAAGAGTTTGTCAATTTTGTTGATTCTTTCAAAGAACCAACTCTTGGCTTCATTGATTTTTTGTATCATTCTCTTAGTCTCCATTGCATTGATTTCTGCTCTGATCTTTATAATTTCCTCCCTTGTATGAGTTTTGGGGTTGTCCCTTTCTTCTTTTTCTAGAAGCTTGAGGTTCAGCATCAGGTTGTTAAATTGGGCTCGTTCTGTTTTCCTAATATGTGTATTCACTGCTATGAATTTCCCTCATAAGACTGCTTTCACTGTGTCCCATAGATTCCAATATGTTGTATTGTCATTGTCATTTAATTGAAGGAACTGTCAGATTTCTTCTTTAATTTCCTCTGTGGCCCATTGGTTATTCAGCAGTGTGTTGTTCAATTTCCACATGGTTATGAAATTTTTCGAGTTTCTTTTGCTATGGATCTGCAATTTCATCGCACTATGGTCTGATAATATACAGGGGATCACTTCAATTCCTTTGCACTTACTTAAACATGTTCTATGTGTGAGTATGTGGTCTATTTTGGAGAATACCCATGTGCAGCTGAGAAGAATGTGTATTCTGATTTTGTGGGGTGGAAGACTCTGTAAACATCTGTTAAGTTCATTTGTTTAAGAGTTCGATTGAGTTCTAGTATTTCATTACTTATTTTTAGTCTAGTTGATCTATCTATTTGTGACAGTGGGGTGTTGAGGTCCCCCACAAAAATTGTATTAGTGCATATATGACTTTTCATGTCCGTTAGTATTTGTTTTATATAGTTGGGTGCACTAGTGTTTGGCGCATGGATATTTATGATTGTCATCTCTTCCTTTTGGATTGTTCCCTTTACAAGGATATAGTGTCCTTCTTCATCTCTCTTAATCAGTGTTGGTTTGAAATCTACTTGATCTGCAAAGAGGATAGATATTCCTGCTTTTTTGGGGGTTCCTATCACATGGAATATTGTTTTCCACCCTTTAACTTTCAGTCTATGAGTTTCCTTTTGAATTAAGTGTTTTTCTTGTATGCAGCATATTGTTGGATTTTGCTTCTTGATCCATTCTGCCAGTCTATTTCTTTTGATTGGTGAATTGAGACCATTAACATTGATGGTTATAACTGAAACGTATTGACTTGTCATTGCCATGAGTTTTTCTTTTGGTTGGGTTCTCCCCATTTACATTTAATTTCTTGTCATGCCAGATGGGTTCATTCTGCTTTGCTTCCTGGGGTTGTGATCCTCAATGTCTGTTCCTAGGATATTGTGTAAAATTCTTTGGAGTGCTGGTTTGGTATTCACAAAGTTTCTAAGGTGCTCTTTGTCATGAAAGTATCTTATTTCTCCATCAATTTTGAAAGATAGTTTTGCAGGGTACATCAATCTGGGTGGAGGCTGTTTTCTTTTAGGGCTTGGAATATGTCACTCCAAGCTCTTCTTGCCTTGATGGTTTGTGTTGAGAAGTCTGCTGTGATTCTGATGGGCTTTCCTTTGTATGTGATTTGTTTCTTTTCTCTCACTGCTTGTAGAACTTTGTTCTTCTGTTGAGTTTCTGGAATCTTAACAATTATATGCCTATGTGTAGATTTTTTTTTTGATCAAGGCTATTTGGAGTCCTATATGCCTCACTTATCTGTATGTCAAGCTCTTTTCCCCTGCTTGGGAAGTTTTCTGCCATTATTTCTGTGAAGAGATTTTTTATGTCATCTGCACTCTCTCCTGTTTCTTCATTGAGCCCAATCAGTCTTATGTTATTCTTCTTTGCATCATCTAGCAGCTGCTGGATTGATTTCTCATGTTCCCTTATAATTTTGAAGCAATTTTTCTTCTCCTGGTCACTAATTGCAATCTTATCTTCTGTATCTGAAATCCTATCCTCACATTGGCTTATTCTGCTGTGTAGACTTTCAGTGGAGTTTTTCATGTCCTGGAAATCTATTTGCATCTGTTTTATGGATTCTATTTGTTTCTTATGTTGGGATTCCATCATGTTCCTGAGCTCCTCTCTAGATTTATTAATCATGTCTTCCACTAGGGGCACAATTTTTCCTGTTATCTGAGAAATTATTTCTGATTTCATTTTTTCCAGATCCCCTTTTGTTGCCAGTTCAGTGGGTCCAGGTGGTTGAGTATCAGAGTGTTCCATCTCATTTCCCTTTGGGGTTTCTGTACGTGATCTGGAAGTCTGGTTTTGAGACTTATATATGTGTTTTCTCATTTCATCTGGGGCGGGGGGCTGTTAGTGCCTGCAGGGATTACTTCCTCTGAGCTGGGAGAAGTGGGACAGGGGCCGGGAGCAGTGGTAGGATTGGTGACCCAAAAGCCCTTTACTGTGAGCTGGGAGCAACAGGATGGATGGTGGCTCAGAAGCCCCTACCTCTGGGCCGGGAGCGGTGGGAGGGATGGTGGCCGGGAAGCCCCTTCCTCTGGGCCAGGAGCAGCGGGACAGAAGGTGGCCCAAAACTCCTTTCCTCTGGGCTGGGAGCAGCAGGAGGGATGGTGACCGGGAAGCCCCTTCCTCTGGACCAGGAGCAGTGGGACTCAGTACCTTGGTCTGGTGATCTGGTGTCCCCTGCGTCTTTGTAGTGTGGAACCAGGTGGCTGCCTGTCTGCAGGGGGGGTGATTTGGAGTCTTCTACGTGACTCAGGACCTCGGTAGGGCGTGCACAGACGTGCCTGTCTGCAGCAGGCTGATTTGGCGTGTTCTGTGCGACTCAGGACCTCGGTAGGGCGTGGGCAGACCTGCCTGTCTGCAGCGGGGTGATTCAGCATCTTCCGCGCGACCGAGGAGATCTTGATTGCTGTGGCTGGGCTGGGTGAGGCAGCTGGACGTAGCTCCTTGACATTTAACTTCTAGAAAACCAGAGCCTTTAGATTCCAGTGGTTTTTTCCCAGTACAGAAGGCCTGTAAATGTGTATTTGAATAATGGATGATGACAGCACCAAGACGTCCCAGGAAGGAGAACCCCATGTCAGGCCCTTGCTTGTCTGAACTACAGTGCCATCAATGTCTTCGGATGGATCTGGGGACACTCAGAGCCCTTTCCTGGCTCCAGATTGTGTGGCTGCATTTCATGAAATGAAAATTGGCTGTAGAGATTGTGTCAGCTCAAAATCTTGGAACAGAACTCATGTTATGATTTCTCAAATCTTTTTTCCATGAAATTTGTGTGAAATAACATTTCTCTGAGATGATAGCAGTTTCATGTCATGTAACTACAGCAGTGTTTTGTCTGTTTCAATAGTTTTTTTTTAAATAAAAGGCAACCTCTCAGAAATGGAGGGTGCTTGTGCCTTTTAAAATGTACCTGCAATGTCAAAGCCCATTATTCATCAGAAAAATTGTCATAAATACTATATTATATATGCACAGTATCTCCATAGGTATTGTGTATATTATTATGTATATAAGATCTATATAGGTTTACCATACATCTCCATATAAAACATAAAGTTTCATCATAAACAATTATTTTTAACCTCCTAGAGAGAGCCAGAATTCCAGAACAGAAGAGAATGTATTTTCCTTTGTTTTAAAACTGTGATTTTTTTTCTGCATTATGCCACTCTGAAGCTAAATGAAATTATGGGAAGGAAACTGAAACTGCATATTCATTAGAGAATGTGTGAAGTACGTTCCAGAAATAGAAACAGAAAAAGAAATATCAAGATGAAATTCCAACTGGGAGGAATTCCTAGAGCTATGGGGGAAAAGCAGACTTTGAGTGTGTGGAGGAGTTTGCCCTGGTGGATGGCTTTTTAGAATCCGCATCATCTGGATTATTGATTGATGAGATCGGGGACAAAGTTACTCACTGTTGATTTCCTCATGGACCCCTCTTCTGGTCTCTGCTTCAGAGTGACTCACCTTTCTTCCTTGTTGTCATTTTACAAAGTGTGACGGAAGATGAGCTGTATTTTCACCACTTGCCAGCAGGTGCCAAGGGCCTCCCACTCTGATACCAACAGGTCCATGTCTGCCAGGACATGTGCCCAGGGTCTCAGTCACATGGTTATAGCCTCCAAATAGACATTTTACATTTTTCAAAAAGATCCTTCACTGAGAAGCAAAGGGAAATGTGTGGACCCCATAGGACGGGGCTATTTGTGTTATAGGAAAGTGAAACATTCAGTTCTCAATGACACAATGTTTGTCTTTGAAAACCAGGTAAATGGATAAGTAGTTCCATTATTTCTTTAACTCAGTCTCTCCTTGAATATATCTATTCCTCCTAGAATATAGCTATGTCCATATTTGTAGTCCTTATGATAATCCTTTTTGCTTTGATTGCTTACCCTGAATCTACTTAATGAAGTTGGTTTTTAAATTTAACCGTGGCCACTACTTTTTTAAATCTTTCAGCATTCAATTATTCCTCTCTTTGGCTATAACCTCTACCATCCTTGCCCTAATGGCTTAAAATAATGGTGAAAAGTAAACCACAAATAAGTGTTTTTCATTGTAACCACCATTGAGGCACTGTGGCATAGTGCATAGACACAGGGTCCTAACACCCAGGCTTCAGGGGTTCAAATCTCACTCCTTCCCCAATACTGGTAATGTGATCTTGGCCAAATCTCTCAATTTTGTATAGCTCAGATTGCTAGCAAATGGGCATAAGCCCAGACTTACTAGGTTGCTGTGAGGATTAAGGAGATTAAATCCCTTTGGCTGCAGGAAGTGTGTTGTGATTAGCAGTGGAATAAGAAAGGTAGGTAGAGTAGGGGAAAGGAAATAAGGGAGTGGAATTAATGTGAGAAAATGAAAAAATGGAAACAAAGTCTTTATAAATAGGGAGGGATGGAGGGGTTGAAGGGAGGGCAGGGGAAGGGGGAAAAAATAAGAACCAAGAGAGATTATGTAAAGGTGCAAATTTCCAATGATGAATGTCATTATATTGTATACCTAAAATGTACCAATAAAATAAAATAAAATGAGAAAGTAGGTGGAAGGGGTCATGAGTTCATAATCAGATCCCTCACTAGAAATCCTGCAGGATTATGAATGATGGAGGTGGGGGGTACCTGTCTTCAAATTCCTTCTAGGGCATTGAAAGAAAATATTCCCTGTTTTGACCCCTTATTTGTGCTTCCGTTCCCACCTTCCCATCTATAGAAGAGAAAACTGGTTTTGCTAATGGTGGACTCTGAATCTGGGCTGAGATTTGATTACAGGCCAGACGTTAAAAATAATTCTCTGTATAATGAGAGAAAATATAGCACTATCCACTCATATCTGACACCTAGATCTATTCTGAGATATATTTCTTGAAGCAGTAGATCTAAGTGGATAGTTATTATACTTCCCTTTCTTATTTTTTATTAAATTTATATACATGCAGAGTTTAAAGAGGCAACCAGTTTTTAAAGCCTTATTATGGAAATCAACCACTGTCCAGTCCCACCAGCAGTTTCTGTGTCACTCGTCTATGGGATTCCTTTCTACTTGTTTGACTTTTGCTTAGTTTGCTCTATAAATGCTTAGACAATAGCTATTTGTTTTTTCAGTTGCAAGAATGTTCCATGACTTCATGGCATGAAGAGAGGGATTCAGGTTTCTTTTTGCTTCATTCAAACTCCATTATTTCCAAACAATTTATCACAGATTTGGTGAGATAGTAGTCTGCTTAATTTATTTTGACTCTGTGACCATGCAAGGGTTCATCTTCTAGGCATAGTTCTATGCTTTTCTTCGTGGTTCATAATTGCATGTTTTATTTGTTTGCTTAGTTTTCTATGTTCTGTTCCTAGAGTTCTCTAACTTCCTCTCTATAGGTTCAAAATTAGCAGACATTCCAGCGATTTTCTTCTTTTGGTATTACTTCTTCTGGAGTCCTCTGCTCCAGTCTGACTAGGTTACCCATTAATCCTACTGCAAAAGTTTCATTTTAGGATGGTCTTCTATCTTCCTTCTACAACCTTCCCTCACCATTATTCTGTACACCTCTTCTAATTATTATTACAGGTTCTAGTCCCTAAGTATTGGGGTTTGTTGTAACATGATGTATGCCCAGTAGTTTATTCTCTTGTGGGGGGAGAGTACATCCTCCAGTAACTTTTTCAGAAAGGGTGCATAGGGGATAAATTTTTTAAAACAACTAAACTTTTATATTTATTCATTTCTCACTCTTAATTAATAAGTTAGTTCAGCATAGAACTCCAGGTTGAAATCATTTTTCTAACTTTGAAGGCATTATCCATTTCCTTCTAGCTTCCAGTACTTGTATCTTTGTTGAGAAATTAAATATCCCTCTGGTTTTGACTGTTTTGATATAAACGTCTTTCTCTCTTCCTTTTTCTCTTGTAGTTTTTAATGACTGTTCTTTGTCCCAATGTTCTGAAAAGTTGTGATTATGTATCTTGCCTAGGTCTTGTTTGTTTGCACACTGTGCCAAATGCTCAGAAGGCTCTTTGACTGAAAATGCAGAAGTCCTTCACTGCTGGGAACTGCTCCTGAACCATTGATTTGATTGTTTCTTCCTCTCTGTTTTCTCCGTTTTCTGGAGCTTCTGTTCTACTGCTGGATCTCTGCTTTTCTGTTACGGTGCAGGATAGAATCAGCAGTAGTTGAGCTAATTGAGATGAAGGAGGGCACTTGGACATTAAATCTTTAAGCGGTCTTCATTTGTTCTGTTTCCAGGCTCATCTTTAGCTCCACTTCCAGAATTTCCCCCACTGCCAGATGGATGACCGATTATTCTTCTGTTTCCTGGCTTCCAAAATTTTGTTGCTGTGATCATCTCTTCTTTTTGGCTTGAGGGTTCATGTCATGTTTTTAAAATTTCCTTTACTGTTCTCTTGTTATAGTACAAGAAAGAACAACGGCAATGGTATATGTTCAATCTGTCTCCTGTAACTAAAAGCCCAAGTGATTGGTTAAAAGAATTCAGAACTGCTATTTGCCACATGTTGTAAGTCAGTTTGTTTGATTATAATAAATTGAATAAATATTCAAGACCTTTTATGACCTGCTGGTAAGTGAATTATTTAGTTTAATCTGTTCCATAGAAGGCGAGTGATGCCTATAGGTTCTGAGAGTTTACAGTACAAGGAGAGAATGATGAAAGAATAGAGAATACTTGCAATGTGTGAGTCCTCCGCAGGGAACCCTGGCATCAGTAACAGCTCTGCAAAAACTAATGGGGTAGAAGTAGAAAACACCTAAGTGTGGGTGTAACACGTGGGAGATTGCAGCAACAGACAGAGCCTGCCTTGTTATCTGTCTGTGGTTCTGTTGAAGTCTCATCTTTCATGATATTTGAGAGCAGAAAGCCTTCTTGTGGTTGGCTTCATGGATGGCAGAGCAAGCAGAGACAGCAGAGGTGCGGAAGGCTGCCCTGTCCTGGGATCCCTCTCCTGTCTGGCACAGTACGTGCCTGTCCTTGGTCTTTCAGAGTGCTGACATTTGCTGTGTCCTTTGTCACTTACTGGGCCAAGGGCAAGGGCAAAGGGCAGGCAGACCAACATCCTGTGGCTGTGGAGTAGTGAGTTCTCTGGGCAAGAGGGGGTGACAGCCCACTGATGGCTGCTGACGTGGCTCTGTGACCCTCCCAGACACCTTCGTACTGGTCCACCCAAGTGGACCTGCTCTGTACACAAAGGAAAATTACTACGTAGCCCTTGAGAAGAGACTTTGAAGGATTTACCAGGAAGTGACTCTTCCTCCCAGGCACCAGTATCCGCCTTGAGTCCCCACCTCATTCAATCTCCCTGCAGGGCCCAGTCTTGGCCCTTGTTTCTTTCTTTCGTTTTGTTTTGTTTTTACTTTTGGTACAGGGATTGAACCCAGGGTCTTTGCACTGAACTCTATCCCCAGCCCTTTTTTATGTTGTATTTTGAGACAGGGCCTCCCTAAGTCACTAAGATGCCCAGACTGGGCTCAGCCTTGCAGTCCTCCTGCCTCATCCTCCCAGAGGGCTGGGATTATAAGTGTGCACCTGGCCTTTTCTGATGAACCCACAGGCCTCTCTCCTGCAGTCACAGCTGCTCTAGCCTTCAGCAGTGTGCCTGTTGGCAAAGCCAGCATCTCTCTAAGGTGATGTCCCAGATGCTAAGAATAACATTTTCTCCCAATCACTGGCCAAATTGATTTAATTCTGGTTAACCAGGGGTCAAGTGCCATCAAGGGCAAGCATACAACAGACATGGGGCAAGGGGGACTACACAGAGCTTCTCTGTGTCCTGGCTGAGAGGGCTTCTCAGGCGTAGGGACGGCAGCAGGCGCCTGAGTCACCCATGGACAAAGTCCTTGGATGTTAGTGACACTGAGGCCGACCTGCAATTGCACCAAGGGTCCTCTCAGCCTTACTCCCTTCCTTGGCCCGCCCCACACCTGGGACATCCTGCCTGCTCAGCGTCATCCTGAGTCATGTGGGGTGGGCAGTGCTCCCTGAGTCTCTCTATTTCCTGTCCTTGCCATCTCCTCCACCGCAATTGAGATTCAGTCCTGCCTTTCTGTCTCAGAGGACCCAGAACAGTCGCCCAGACCACCAATGAACATCTGTGTGTTGGACGTCGGGGCCAGCACAGCCCCATACATAGGAGACCGAGTCTCTGGTTTGTCGCAGTCCACAGACCTCGCCCACACAGCCTGACCCCTGTGTCTCGTTCTGTCTTCTTGTCCCTTTAGGTGGTGGCCCTGTCCTCCTGGTGCCTGCTGAGGGACTCCATCTACTACACGCTCTCTGTGGTCGCGCTCATTGTGGTGAGTCACTGTCCCCTTTCCATCCCCTCCGTGCTCTGGGCCCCAGTGCTATGCACACTGAGTTCCACTCAGGGATTCTGGTGGCAAATGAGCAAGTGTCCATCTATAGGTGGAGGTGGCTCTTTGTTCATCCCATTGTCAGTCACCAGATCCCTACCTGGTTGCTGGGTGCTCTGAACAGGAGTTTCATCCTAGATGGTCAGGGTCCAGAGCATTTGTCACCCTCCCACCCATTCCTTCTCTGCCATGACTCCCTGGCAAGGGTCCCTGGCTTTGGAACTAACTTCTCCCCCTTGTCACTCAGCAGAGCCCTTCTGGGATATCCCCTTTCTCTCCACAGCACCCCCACCATGCCCTCACAGCTGTGATCTTAGCAGTGATGTCTCCCCCGAGGTCCAGCTGGGATAAATAACTCTACTAGGCATCTTCATGGCCTGACTCAACATGCCCTCAACCAAACTCTGGGTGTGTCCCCCAAGACTGAACCCTCTACCTTTAGTTCAGCCCCTATTCCCACCCTAGCTCCGCAGTCTAAAAATTAAGTTGATCTTTTATAACTTCCATTATATCCACTTGGCTTAACTGTCCTGTCAGTTTCTACCTTGTGAAAATCTCCCCAGGTGTTCCCCCATAGCTCTCCACACCCCTAGCCTGAACTGACAGGCAGCTGTCCCTTGGGTCAAGGCAGGTAACAAAGCAGTAACACTGTTGCGACTTGTTTCCCCTAACCCCTTCAGTTCTCAGAGCCATCCAAGTCCCTACCAAGCATGCCTGTGATTGCTCACCCCTTGTCTAACTGACCAGTAGCACCAGTGGAGAAAACCCAAACTCCTTAGCACAGCTACCAGGCCCTCTGAGAAAAGATGGACATCAAGTGTTCCTGGTCCTTGGGCTTTTGGATTTGAACTAGGGCTTGGGGACCAGGCCTTTGGGCTAGGGTTGCAAGTGCACTATTGACTCTTACAGACAGCAGGTCATAGGACTTCCAGCCTCCATAATAACTCAGCTCATACCTTATAATTAACATATTATAGTCTATTAATTCTGTATATCTGGGGAACCCTGATTAATACACCTCCTCCCTAGCTCTAATGGCCTTGGAGAAATCAGTCTCTGGATTTTAGTTGTCTTACCTAAAAGATAGGACTAAACCCACTAGAGGGTCTACTTGCCTGTTTCACAGAGCACTTGCCTGTAATTATTTCCTTGTAACTCTGTACCAACAAGGCAGAGATGACATTTGATACAAGACTTTCCACAAGGAACCAGGCAGGGCATTCAATTTCTGGCACTGGAGATCTTGGTTTACAAATCATCACCACCGTGCCCTGAAAATTGAGATGTACCTGCTCTGCACCTTTTCCTCCAAAGCTCCCAGGTTAAAGCATTGATAACCTGGGTGACCAGAGCCACTTCAAGAGCAGAAGGGCCCAGGACGCTGTGCTGGGACTGAGAACTGTGTGATCTTTTAAAGGCCTGCTTAGGGGACTTAGGACAGGCATGAATGCTGGGTTCCTACTCTCAACTGTTGCCTGTGACAAAGGTCTGAGTCCCATGGCCTTGAGGACTTTTTGCCTCTGCCCAGATGTCCAAAACACTTTCTAGCAGACTTTATCCTGCAGTGGACAGACCCAAGCTGGTCATGAGCCTGCCTGTCTTCTGCCTTTTTAGGAGACATTTGGGTGATTTTGGAAAATTAATTTTTTTTAAGAGACAAGGTGAGGGGATCAAGTAAATGAACAAAACTGTGGACCTTCCTGAATTCCAGAATGGGATGACGACACTCATAAAGAAAAAGTGATGAAGAGCATCAGAGAAGGTCAAGGTCTCCCTGAGCACAGGCTCAGCAACTCAATGACAATGCTGCCCATGCCGGTGGGATGCCTCCCAGACTGGGTGTGAAATAACACATCTTCCATCCCATTGATCAGACCTGTCCAAGATACAGAAATGTCATTGTCGCTAATGACATGTGAAGATGCACAGAGGCTTGGCTCCTAAGGGCTGCAGGTGACGCTCACCGAGCCTGGTCTTGGGGCTGAGCCGCTGCCCCTGCCCTCAGGTGCAGTGCCCAAGTCACAGAGCTGAGCCGGCTGAGCATGAGGCCACCCAGCAGCTCTGCATTTCCTGCAGACAGAACCAAGCTGCAAAGTCAAGGAAGCCTTTGTCATGGCCTAGAGATTTGGACTGTGTATCCGCAGACCCCTTGTCCAAGGTGGGCTTTGTGATTTTGAGGACAGTTGCAGTTCTCTGTTGTTAAGAAACAATGGAAAAGCTCAGGTTTGAGCCCTCTAGGCTAGCTTTTGGTCCTTCTCACTTCGATGGGTGTTCCTCCAACTTCTGTGTGCCCTGGAAGCAGCCACCAAGCCTATTTAAAATGCAGAACCCAAGCCAGGCATGGTGGTACACACTTGTAATCCCTGCACTCTGGGAGTCTGAGGCAGAACAATCTCAAGTTCAATCTGAGCCTGGGCAACCTAGGAAGATCTTGTCTCAAAATAAAAGGCTGGGATGTAGCTTAGTGCAAAGACCCTTGGTTCAATCCCCAAAACCATCAAAAACAAAATCCAAGCGTCCATGGTTAAGCAAAAACCTAGAGCACAGGCTGTAGGTAGGACCCAGGAAATTTCATTTAACCTGCATCTCCCCCAACCCCAGGGGACCAGATTCTGGTAGTGTGACAAGGCTTCTGAGAAACACAGCCTTAAATGTGTCGAAGACCTGCTCCTCGAGGTTGTCCTCTGTGGCTGAGCTGTTACAATTTCAGAGTCAATTTGAGATTCCCAGGGGAAAAGATCGTGGCAGCCCCTTCAGACCCCCCCGAATCCCGACTTGTGTTCATGTGCGGGATCACTGACAGTTAACTGGTGGCCAGAGTCTGGGGGTCATTTTCAACCCAGACAAAAACCCTGCAGAAACACAGTGCTTAGTAAAGTGGCTTTCACAGTGTCCCCACATCCACTCCCTGCCCCAGCCTCAGGCTGCCGCTTGAACACTCTGCAGCTTTTTATCAATATTTCTTATTCTCCTCTTACTATGTTTCCCCAAATGTCACGGTAACAAAATCATGTTCCCTCTGGTTTTCCTTATGTAACACTAAGCTTCTCTATTGGACTCTGCCACTGGCATTTAAAATTCCTTTATTCAAAAGCCCTTACTCCTACCCACAAAATAATCACCAACCTTCCCAATTTATTTAATTTTTAAAGTTTTTTTTTTAATGCTCTCCCCCTTCCATGTCTCTAAAATGTTCAGAAGGCGTGATTATTGGTCCCCTGAGGTTGTACAACAAAGAGCTCATTCACCCACAGAGCAAGTCCCATGTAAGTGGGTTCAGCTGCCGTTTCTATAGATGTCCCTGTCACGAGGCCCCAGAGAGTTGTGCAGAGGAGCCAGGGACAAGCACGGGGCCTGGAGATGCACACAGCAGGGATGCTGAGGCCAGAAGGTGCAGGGCAGCCTGGAGATGCGAAGAGCATCCTTGGTCCCAGGGTCCAGCGCAGACACAGTTGGGGCACATGAATAGGCCAGAAAACACAGCCCCAGGCGTGAGACACAAGTGCGTGTTCTGCAACCAACACAGCGGAACACTGCTCCTTTAGAGATACAAAATGGACTCACTTTGATATGGAGGTTTCACCTAAAGTTTGCTCTATTCTATTTTCTAGTTGATTTGTATTTTTTAAGGAGAAAGCAGAAGAAATTAAGATGGGTCATTGTCTAAAGCAATTAGAGTTTCAAAACATAAGGTGCAGGCCTCTTGTTGCCCTCTCCTATCCCAGCCAAGCGTCCTGCCAGGAAATGTCACCCACACCAGGCCCTGGACATTCTGTGTCCCCTGCGGTGCTTCCCTGAGAGCATCCTCCCCGCAGGCCCACAGATTGATGTCCAGGGGTCACTGCAGCTGCCACACCTTCTCTCCTGCCCTGTGGGCATTTGGGCTCTCTGTCCTGCCCTTTCTCCGAATTCCAGCAGGCCTGTCAGTCCCTTGTATTGAAATGTTACTGTAATTTACATAATCATGTAATTTACATAAATGCAAATGATTTAATACATCACCAGTCTAACAGCTGTCCTCAGAGAAATCCTGTTTTTACCTTTCTCCCTGAGCAGCAAGGGGAGAAATTCCCCAGGGAGCAGAGCCCTGTGGAACAGGCTCCCTGGCACTTGAGCCTCTCTCCAGATGATGGGCCAGAGAGCCCTTGGCCCCAGCTGGGTGGCCCCAGTTGTACTTCCTTTTCTTCCTTTCCCGGCTCGTTGCAGCACCCCGAGGTGAAGGGATCCCACAGAAAGGAAGAGACCAGGCTGGGGTGATGCACCTGCCAGATAGTCAGTGCTTTTCTAGTCACCAGCTTCAAGTTACTATTGCAAAATACCTGAGGCAGTTAGAAAGGAGATTTGCTCCAGTCCAAGGTCCAGTAGCCCCATTGCTCTGGGCCTCTGCCACATCAGGGCAGGAGTGTCTGGTGGCATGTACTGCGCACGTTATGAGCCAAGAACCATGAGAGAAAAGGAGACAAGGTCCCAGTGACCGCAGGACTTCCTGCTAGGCTGCTCCTCTTAAGGATCCCACCTGCCTTCTTACAGGGCTGCCCTAGGGACCTTTGGATCTCCATGGGTCTTTGGGGACACTCATCTATACCATAGCAGCTTCCAGCAGAATTCTGCAGCGATGGAAATGTCCAACTCTGTGCTGGCCATGTGTGGCTGCCAAGCCCTCGAAAAGCAGCTCGTGACACCAAGGAACAGAATCTGTCATTTTATTAATTTTAATCAAGTGACATTGATATAGCCACAGATGGCTACCATATTGGACATGTAGGTCTAGTGAACAAATTCTCCCATAGAAAATATACCTACATTCTCACAGACATTCATAACGTCAACAAGCAGAGACTCAGGATTCAATGGGGCTGAGCCATTCTTGCCTGTGTTCCTTGAACAAGGACCCAGGGGCAGCTGTCTGGAGGACACAGATCACGAGGAGGCACTGCTCAGCTTTGACACGGAAAATGACCTGGAGATCTTATTTGTGTGTGTGCTTGCTTTTGCACTGCCTGGTACAACCTTCATCTTCTGTATCCTAAATTCATTTTCTTAGCCTTGGCTCCCTGTGCCCTGCAATACAGGGTTAGCTTTTGTCAAGCCCTGACTCTAGGTTGTCTTTATTCTCTGCCTGCTTGCAATCACTGCCACCTTCCACCAGCCTGCTAGATGTCCTCAAGTAAGAATTCCCAGATCACCTTCACATGTAAACCACCGCAGTGCAGGTAGCAGACCGCTTTCTAGTATATCCCTCTGATTCCTCTCCTCCAATAAAAGTGCACTGGCCCAGGCAGGCATCTATACCTCCAGTTCCCAGGGGTGAAGAAGTGAGGACTCCAGCCCAATTGAGAGGTTCCCATGCTGCAGAAGGACAGGGTCTTTGGAATGCTGTTTCTATTTTATAAGAAGGAAAGGAAGATGTTCAAGGTTTCATACTCTTGAAAGAAAATAATGGTGTTGATTTTCTCCTATTATTTTCATTGCTTAAAATTCTAGCAGAGCCAGTGATTAGAATACAGGCTATGAAATCTTAAGCTTCGGCAACGCATCCATGCCTGGTTTGTGGTTCTGTCCGACAGTAAGCATGGCATGGGACACTGAGCTAGGCTATCCTTGGCCCCCAGGACACTCCCCGGTGTCTTCTCTCTGCTCTTCTATCTGGAGCAGCCCCTACCTTGCTAGTTCCTACTCTGACATCTGGGATCTCACCTGCCTGGTGTCAGCCTGTCTGCTAGGAAGAGACTAGAGCAGGTACCAGGATTGACAAGCCGATTTCCATGGAACCGAGCCAGTTCTCCAAAGCCTGGAGGAAATGAGTGATGTTTTTCAAATTCATTCCTGTCTGTTCATGGTTAGCCCAGTTACAGGACACATAGAGACCTTAGGGCAAAGCCAAGGATGGCACACCTGCCCGGCCAGCTCAGTGAACCAGGGGCCAGCTCCAGTCAGCATATCCCACATGATCTCCTAGCTGTCTCAGAGCCTGACCCAAACACAATCCCCAGAGCAAAGAAAGAAGAAGGCTTCCCAAGGCCTGCTCTTAGGAGTCACCCTGGGAAAGGCTGGGTCGGTAACAAAGGCCACAGTGGGTTAAGACTCACATGAATGGTGACTTGTCCCCAAGAAGGTACACTGGTGGGTACTGCCCCTAGAACACCACCTTGCCTCTGACAGCAGTAGGTTGGCTGAAAGCTCTCCAGTCAGCCTTGAGGTGCTTGCCCTCCTTCCAGGAGATTTATCAGAGCTTTGAAAACTGATAATGGATTTGAATTTGACTTCATTCCAACTTCACTCAGGAATGGCGGGCTAGGATGTAAGCGCCACCTAGTGGCGACAGTGAGGAACTGGCGTGCAGTCTTCATTTAGCCAAGGGGTGCGAATGGTTTCAGGTTTTCCTATAAACTAGGAATCCTATAAGGGTGATGGGAGTTTTTTCATGTTACAGCTAGAATATAAAAACTGAGGGTTGTGCAGTACTTACTTATCTCAAGAGAATTACATAAAATAAAATATGTAAGGAATAACCCATCACTTCCAACCGTCCCCAGCCTTAAGCAAAAGTAGCTCCTGTCCTTTTCAGTGTGACCATAATGCCTCATCACATGGTCCAGCAATGTCCCCTTGAAGGAAGATTCTGCAATCTGCACCTGTTTCCTCAATTAGAATTCTTTAATTTTTTTGTTATAATTTTTATGAGTGAACCCAGAGCCTTACCCGTGCTGCTGAGCAGCAGCCCCTGCCCGGCTTCCTCCTCCTCATTCACAGCACCACTGAACGCACGGGGGCGGTTCCGGACCCATTGACCGCCCTTCCTCACAAGACCCAAGCTTATTTCCGTATCGATTTTCTCACAGGCCTGATTTTCAGTCCCTTTCACCCATTTTATTGTTTTTGGAGTCCTCTTGTTTCTCTGCACAGTGCTTTCAAAGGGGAGAGACAAACCCACATGGTGTTTGGTCACTGGGCGCGCACAGCTGAGTTCTCGCCTTGTGTCCTTCCTTGCCACTATGTCCCCTGAATGATGAGGCGACTTCACACCACACATGGAGACCACAAGGAAGACTGCACCTGTTGTTGGGACATTTCCAGGTCCCTGCCCTTCCCTTTCCCTTTCTGGCCTCCGGAACCTCACCTCACACCCAGGGCTCCCACACCCGACCTCTCCACCTCAGCACGTGCTGCCCTGTCTTTCACGGGGTGTCTCACCCAGTCTCATCCAGCGTTGCCCACTATCTCTCTGATGTATTGAGCTCCCTGTAAATACTATTCTTGGTTTTGAGTCCTTTGTACAACGAAGCCCATTGTCATTTTTCTTTGATCCGATCACTGCAATAATCAATAACTAAAATCAGGGCTGGTTCACAGAAAGTATAGAAAAAGTACTTTCTCCCAGAGTGAGTGACCTCCCCAAGACTCCTTTGTAGGACCTTGCCCCTGTCTGTGGGAACAATCACACAGAGCAAGGGCATCCTAAAATCTGTGTTCATATCGTATGGCATTGCCTTTCTTCCCAGACAGAAGAAAATTAAATTGCCCTGTCTAATCAACTCTCTCCCAGTATCTTGTATTCTCTTAAGTGGCTATGAATTGATTGTTCCAACTCATCACTAAGACTAATATTGAATTAACTGATTTATAGAAACATTTTCCATCTTAAATAATTTGGCCTGTTCCATTATTTCTTGACAATTATTTTTAAAGCTGATGATAGAAGAGAATGGCAGTGAATGCCTTTGGAGAAATGGACTCCACACCTTCAAACCTAGAGTATTGATTTCTTTAATTATCTTCCCATTCCCATTTGACATTTTCATCCAAATGTCAACTTGTTGAATCTAATGACAAGGATGAGAGGAGTGGAAATGATGAGACCATTGTCTGTTTTCAATGGCTTGTTAGGAGGAACGAGGAATAAATAAACGTGGCTACTTTTTCTTCCTACTCCTTCTCTTTGGACCTCTCAGATAATTGGAGAGTCCTTTTGATGTGACTTGTGAGCTGCCTTTGAGGTGCTGTCTGTATTTCAGGACAGCTGGAGATAATGATGATCACCAGGGACTGAAGCAATGCCCACACTGTGAACGACATTTCCACATCATAATGGACTTTACACAGACTATCCCAGGACAGTCATGAGACAGGTTTCTGAGGGTTCCTTCCTGTGAAGAGACAGCCATTTAATACTGAAAGCAGTCACATTTCATTTCATGAGTGTAGCAAGAGCATTGAGCCATGTCTTGGGCTTCCAGTTGAATGAAATGAGTGTGCCCATTTGGTTTCTACTGGTCATTTGGACAGATAAGTGTGTCGTAAAAACAACACCAAGTTAAGAGCTGGGGCTGAGCTCTAGAACCAGTTCTACAGCAAAGTTGTTTCCTGCAACTTGACTCCTTATATAAATCAAAGGATCAAAATTGAGAAATGCTTTTCTATGATGAAAGGATGAGGGTTTAAGTCAATTAAATCTAATGTATTTTCCATGGGTCCTAACTGATGAGGAGGAAATCTGTTTGGCACCTATATCTCTCACTGCTTCTTACCATCCTTAACCCAAACCCTAACCAAAGGGTAAGCCAGTGGCTCAGGGCATGGGCAGCCAGCAGTGTTCAGCCAGGATCTGCAGGCACTGTTGATGCTGAATTTAATTTTCAGGTTCACCCTTTCTATGTGATGGCAAGGGGTGCTGATCCTCCACTTCTGGCTGGATGTAAATTATTTCCAGGAAGAAGAAAAGCCAATTAAAAGCAAATATTGAAAACACAGATTTTCTAGTGTATACATAAAAACTCTGATGGTGCTAAACAGTGCACTGCTGTGTAGAAACCTCACAGGTGGCATATAAGAAACCAGCCTTTGGGCATGGCCACTGGCCTCCTGCCTCCTCTTCCAGACCTCAGTGCTGTAATGCATCTCACTTTACAAAGCAAGGGAAAAACACTTGCTGTTACTCCACTGTCAGGCAAAAGTTACAGAAAGAGATGGATCATCTGCTGCTTCACTCCTCCATCCCAGTCCCCACCCCGCTCTGCCAATACCACCTTCTCCCAAGCAATAGTGGCTGAAGACTAAACCAGTACGAGGGTTTATTTGTTCTCTAGAGGAATTCTCTAGAGGAATAGATTTCTCTAGAGGAATAATATCAATGGGAAGTATTTGTATAATTACACAAGGAAATTTATTAGGTGGATCACAGGGTCAGAGGCAGAAGAATCCACAATGGCTGTCTGCACCCTGGAGAGCTGGATGATCCAGTAGCAGCTCAGCCCAAGATGAAAGCCATGGAACAAGAGGGATCCAGGGTGCAAAAGCAGTGCAAGGTCTAAAGCCTGGAAGCTCCCTGGTGGGTGAGCTTTGGACACTGAAGAGAATGGAGACATGGAGACTGATGTCCAAAGGCAACAGCAACAAAGGACACACCTGCTTAAGAAGACCGGAGCTCTTCAAATTGGGACACTTCCTCCTTCTTTCCCATTTTTATTCTACCCAGGCTGTTAGTGATGTCACCCACAACTGGGGTGGGTCATCCTGCTCAGTCTGCTGGCCTCCATGTCAATCATCCACAGAGTCACCCAGAATCTGCTAGGGAGATTAGTCTGGTTGACAGCTCACAGTTAATGGTCACCAAGGGAGTAGGCCTACAGGTGCTTCCAGCTCAACCCCAATGCCCAGTGTATCAGCAGCAGCAATGGTGGGCAACACACAATCAAAGCATGGTGCATGTGCACACATATATGTGTGTGTGTGTGATATCTAATCCCTCTTTTTTTTCCGCAGTTCATATATGATGAAAAAGTCTCTTGGTAAGTACCTCTTTTTTCCCCTCTAACAATCTCTTGCGATGTCAGAGCCAAATTATTGAAGGCCAGAGTTAGGATTCAGAAAATAAAGGAAATTGTCCTGATATCTTGGAAAGCTAGAATTTAAGATCTGGGCACGTCAGTGACCTTTAACCCATTAAAGTTCTGCCTGATATTGCAAAAAATTGTTACAGCTCTGAAAATCAGTGATTTTTATAGAAAAAATTCCCAAATTAAACATACAGAAGTATATTTGCATTTTGACCAACTGTCCCTTTTTGAGTTCTGAGCAAGTCAAATGTGTTTGAAATGGAAACAGAAATTGAGTGTGCTGTGCAGTCTTGTTACTTTTTTTGAATATTTGATCTTCAAGAGTCAAATGGTATGAAATAACTTCTTAGGAACAGGAGTGACTCTAGACTTTCATGGTATTACTACAAGCTAAAAATGAGCAAGAGCAAGTGGAGTTCATCTGCCAGCATTTTCAGGCTAACCCTTTGTTCTAACCCTTGTGAGAGGGGGCAGCTCTGTGTTAGAAGACACCTCTGAGGAGGCAGGTGACCTCAGGCCACCTCTGCAAAGATGACTTTCCAGAATCTGAGGATGGCAAATGACATGTCATATGCTAGCTATATGACATGTTTTTGATCTCCCTCTTCTCCATCGAAGAGGGCAGAAGAGGAAAAGCCAGGAGAGTGTCCTTTAAGACACCTGATCTCCACAGCAACTCATAAGAAATACAGAGGTCTTTTTGGAGTAATAGTGACACCCAGAAGTGACCAAGATGCCCGGGAGTGTCCCAGCCCAGAGGTGAGGAGGAGCTTCCTGATATCAGCAGGAACCAGTCACCCAATGGAGTAGTGGCCTTTCCTCCTTACAGCCTTGATGATAGATTGCTGCAGAAACAATTCTGTGCAAAATGGTGGCACAATTAATAAAACTGCTGCTCAGCCTTAGTGATCAGTTAGTGCTGCGGTGCGGCCTGGTGTCCCCAGACCTGCTCGTGATGCCACCCTGAGGACAGTGCAAGCGATGGTCACAGTGGATCTCAGAACTACAATGCAGCTGTTGAGCAGAGAAACACTGAAGAAGGCCATCGCAGGTTGGGGGTACTGTCACGAGGGAGCTCTTCTTCCATCTTAGTGGCATTGTCAGATGAAAGCCTTGGTGAGAAGAGATAATGGCGACCTCATGGGAAGCCCATTTCAGTCGTCACCATAGAAACGTCTTTTAAGGTATCTTAGATGGTACGGGGCAAGAAACAGATATATAGCATCTATTTCCTGTTCATCTTTCAGGGTTTCACGGAGATAAGTGAGCCATACTAGTGTAGGGCCCCAAGCCTGCAGCTGAGGGGGTCTGGATTCTGCAAGGAGACAGGTCACCAGTGCCCTCAGTCTGAGCACCAGGTTCCCACTCCTAGAGTTGAGGAGGACACAGATAAATAAGTTGCAAAGTGTGCCTTAGTCTGCCTGCAGGGTGTTGGAATAATTTATCATTCAGAGCCACAGCTCAATTCTAGGGAAGAGGGGAAGTTGCAGCCCCAGAATAATATCATTCCTGGAGTGCTGGCCTGGCCTGTTGCATAATTGTTGTTATTACATGCATGGGCTGACGGAGAGCATTTTTCACATGAGTGAGGCCGAGAAATTAAAACTGCACCATTGGCCCTTGACTGCTTTGGGACACCCAGGGATCTCAGCTCCTCATTTAAGGAATGCAAAATATATTGAACTTGAAGATATTGTTCACCACTCGCTTCACCTGCCCCCCACCCGGCCAACCCCAAGCAGTAATTTTACTGAAAAGCTGTGCTGCGCATACGGGCTGCTTTCGCTCTTTAAAATCAGAGCTTTCAATCTGTAATGAAAGCACAAGAACATTTCGATAATACCTCAAAACAGCAAATTCTAGTTCTTGTTAGAGACTATTCCAGCATGTCCTAGAAATTTCAGGGCAGGTAATCAGTTCACTCCAAATCTGCAAAGGAAAACTAATTTCAGCTGTGTTTATTTTGAAACAAGAGTGCTTTTCCGGAGGAAATGTGCTTTGCCAAATACAAACATGTTGTCCCTTGGTACATGGTGGGGGCTGGTTCCAGAACCCCCTGCAAATATTAAAATCTGTGAATGCTCAGGTCCTTTATATAAAATGTCCTATTTTTCATATAACCCACGCACACATTCTCCCATATACTTTGATCTCTGGATGATTTGTAATACCTAATACAATGTAAATCCTGTGAAAATAGTTGGAATACTCCATTATTTAGGGGATGGTGACAAGAAAAATTCCTGTACCTGTTCAGTACAAATGCAAAGTTTTTTCAAATATTTTCAACCCATGGTTGGCTGACTCCTCGATTCCTTGGATGTGGGACCCACCATCAAAGAGGGCGGCAGAGAGGACACAAAGACAAGGTATCCCTGTCGTATGTAGTTTAGAGTCCTTTACTGTTCCTGAAGCAGCATTCTTGAGGAGAGCATGTTCAACCCAGACATGGTGTGTTTTTACTGCCAGGCCACAGAGAACCCAGCCACAGTGGATTAAAAGAACAATGGTTTGTTTTCTCACATATCAAGTATCCCAGATGTATATATCACAACACTTCTTCATATCTCTTGGTCTTTCCCTAATGATCCCAACATATCTGCTGTGGTTCCAGCCATTAAACTTGTGTTGAAGACAGAAAGAAGAAAGAAAGAGGGGCACCCTTCCACTTTCCATCTCTCTGATCACTATTAGGTCTTCTTTCTTGACCTAGTAGATGGCCAGGGAAGTTTGAACCACCACTGTAGCCCAATCACTGTTCATTCTCTGAGACTCATCCTTCCTGAGATCAGGGGGTCCCCATTTGCTGCACTGCATAGTGGTGTTCTATTCACAGGCAAGAGGCAAGAGAGTTGCTTTGAGGCTCCTATCCCCAAAGATACTTAAAACAGGAAGCCTGGGGCACAGTTGCCCCAGAGCCAGGCAGGCAACACAGAGTTAAACCTGGCACTGAGCTGGAGGCAGAGGCAGGGGGCTGTCAGGTGATCATGGGGTCACTCTGGGATGCTCCTGGCACTGGGGAGGGGACCAGAGAAGGAGCCCTGAAGAGCATCGGTGACTGAACACTCAGCAAGGCCACAGGAAGCCTGGGTAGGGTAGCACAGAGAGCTGAGGACAGTCAGTATAAGGAGGGTGTGGGGAAACTGAGTCTGTGTACTCACAGGGCAGGGAACCCCATCCCACAGTTATCCCTGAAAAATGGCCAAGGAGAGCGCTGCACCAGCAGGGTGAATGGAGAGAGAATATAAATATACCTGTTTAGAAAGTGCTGGCCATAATTCAATAGGACAATAATTCAATAGGACAATAACATTTCATTGACGTCAATTCACTTTCCAGTGAACTCTCACTGATTCTATTAAAGAACATCATTCTTCAATGATGATCATCATTCTGAACAAAACCTCACTTTTGCCATAAAGTGTAAGCTACATACACATCTCTTTCAGGGGATGGATGATGTTAAATTAGAGACATTCACCAAGTGCAGTGGTGTGCACCCCATCCTGTGAGGAGTTTTGCTATGAGAGAGGCCAAGAACTGTGGCAGAAGTTGAGGGAGGTTGGACACCACACTTGCTTCTTCCCAACCCTGGAAAGCTACCTTACCCTGATAGCTACAGACATGTTTTCAGGGTCGTGGTGGGGACACATTTAAAATTTCCATCCCCAGTCCCCCATGAATAACCATCTGGCTTCTCTCCAACTCTTCTCTTTTATGAATACTACAACAACCAAAATCCTGTCTATATGTGTCCTTTAAACACTGGGCTCAGCATTTCTCTAGGACCAGCTTCTGGACTCAGAATTTGAAGACAGTCAGGAAAACAGAGATGCCCCAAATTTCCTCATGGAAACCCTCTAGTCACCCCCTCTCCAAGCCACAGCTACATCAAGTGGCTAATTCAGTTCTGCAGCTGCAAAGGAGCCTACAGGGAACCGTTCCCTGGGTTTTAGCTGGAAGTTTCTATAACATAAAAGTACTTGAGTTATAAGAAGTTGAAGGCACACGCCAGTGGATTTCTTTATGTTTTTCTGCCTTTCTCTCAACTGTTTCCCCTCTCACTCATTCCTACCTTCCTGCTGCTGACTCCCCACCTCCCTCCTCTCTAAGTCTCTGTCTGTGTGAGTATCTCTCTCCCTCTCTCCTCCCTCATATTGTTCCCACCCCTCCTCTATATCCAACAGTCCCCAGCTGCCCCATCAGTTCCTCCAGTTTCCATTCCCCTTTTGTGAATACACCTGGATAATCCAGGTAAAGGATTAGACTGTGGATGGATTCCTACTCATGGGCCTGTGTGCACCTTTCCAGGGGCTCTTTAGGTGAGCAGATGCCAGAAAGGAAAAAGTGCCTTCTATTTAGATGGGAAGGAGACAGGCTGACCACTGAGAGCTGTCTGTGGCATGGGAACATCTGCGACCAGAAGATGTTGGTGCCCAGCTGCCCAGCTGTCCCAGCCACTCACCCTCTGTCTTCAGAATGGCCAGATGCTGCCTCCCCAGTCATCTTTGTTAACTGTTCCTGGTTTTTTGCAGGTGGGAGTCTCTAGTCCTCGTGCTGATGTATCTCATCTACATTATCATCATGAAGTGAGTACAGGACATCCTTAATTTCCTGTCCCAAATTATCTCCAACAGCCAGAACCACATGAGGACATGAAAGGAGGAGTGTGGGGAGGTGGATGCATGACTGGCATCTCAGTCCCCACCTTCCCAAGCACACTGGGCCCCTGTTGGAATCTCTGTGACTTTGATTGATAACCACAGCAATGACCCTTCCAACCTGGGCCCAGTGCGGGAATCACAGCTTCCAGGTGTCCCTGAGAAGCTCTTTAGAACCCTTGCTCCCTCATAGGGATGGGCAGCCTTGCTTTGGCTTCACCTCTTTCCTAAGAAAAGAGGTGAAGCCAGTGAGTTCCATTTCTATGAAGGGTGAAGGGAGATGGGACTGGAGCTGGTTAAGAGAAGACTAAAACCTTGGAGCATGTGTCTGCAGACTTTCATTCCTCCTGTGGTCTTTGTCATTTATTGCTACAAAACAAATTGCTTCAAAACAGGGGTTTATAACCACAAAGATGTATCCCTTATGCCATTCTGAGAGTTAGGATCCCGGAGCTGCTTAATGGGGGTCCTAGCTCTGGTCTCTCATGAGGTCAGACATCAGCTGGGGCTGTCTCATGTCCCTGACCGCGACCCACAAACATGGCTGACAAGCTGGGAGCTCAGTTTCTCACCATGTGAGCCTCTCCTTAGGTCTACTTGAGTAGTGTCCTACAAAACCAGGGGTTCCAGAGAAAGAAAGCAAGAAGGACCCAGAGACTCCATCTATATGATCTCATCTCAAGTTGTACACCATCACGTTGGCCATATTCACTGAGTACAGGCCATACCTGAGGGCTCTGCATCATCTATTAAAGGTGCATTAGTCACTTGCCTGTCTCTGGGACCAAATACCTAACACCCACATCTTAAAGGAAGAGAGGTTTATTTTGGCTCATGGTTCTCAAAGATTCAGTCCATAGTTGGCTGGTTCCAAGGCAGAAATATCATGGTGGAAGCTGCTCACCCCATGGCAGCCAGAAAGCAGAGAGAGAAGGGAGGATCCAGGGACCAGAATACATCCTTCTAGGTCCCAGCACCAATGACCCATCTCCAAGCAGGCCCCACTTCCCAACAGCAAATTCAGCCAGGAACTCACCAGGGAAATCCACCGATGAACATAGCAGCCTCATGCTCTAATCACCATCCATAAGCCCCACCTCTGAATGCATGAAACTTCTGGGGGACATTTTAGATCTAAACCATAACAGAAGGGAATAAAATGTCAAAATATTTATTGATACAGTTTTAAGCCACCACATCATAAGTCTTCCCTCTCACAGTTGGGACCACTTACTATTTACATCAGGAATATTGCTGATGTGTCTGATATTCTAAGTCAAATGGAAGCAGGTTTTAAACCTCCTGGGATGTGCAGGTGTCACAGATGAGGGGCTTATAAATAATGGTATTCTAAGTCAAATGGGAGCAGGTTTTAAACCTCCTGGGATGTACAGGTGTCACAGATGAGGGGCTTATAAATAATGCAGAGCTGGAGCCACAGCCCCCACAGGAGCTGTTTCTGTGACTGAGTCAACCCTGTGTTCCCCAGCATATGCAGCCACAGGAGTGAGCACATTTCTAGGGTCAGGAAAGCAGGAAACTTTTTGATATAGTCAGTGTGGATGCAATAGGCAGATGCCTGGAGCTGACATATGTTTTCCTTGCTGGTGAGCACTAATTAAAGTTAATTCTGGTCACCAGTGATGAGACTCATTAGAAGCCAGTGTGGACATTGGAAAATATAACCAGTGAGCTGGCTTGACTGGTTCTAGGGTAGGTTCTGACCAGTCTCTGCCCACTGACAAAAGTATGACAGCATCTGCCAGAAGAATTGTCCGATGGCCAAAAGTATGGAGCCCAGCATTTCCCAGAGGACTTGTCCATTGACCAATGTAGACACAACATCAAGGTGTTCTTACTGGACATCACATTTCTAGACTAGGACCTAACATATTCTGGTGTTACCATGAGGAAACTGATGAAGAAACCCTACGTCACACACCATGAAACTAATCACTTTTCACTTAAAGCTTCACCAATCAGTGAGCTCTCAGGAAAACTAGAGTTGGTTCAAACCCTTTCCAAAGTTTCTAGACTCCATAGGAAATAGCTTTAAAGATGGAAGCAACCATCTTACTCCTCTTGTTCGCTTCCAATAGCAGAACTATAGAGAGAATCCATGCCACCGTGGGAAGACCTCAAATAATACACACCGCTTCCTTCAGGGTTTTTATTTAATGATTTTACTTTGTTTTTTTAACTTTTGGGGGCTCTAAGTTGGAGTTCTCAAAGAGTCAAGAGTTCTTTTTACCCCTTCAAGGAGGTAGATCTGCCCATGATTCTGGAAGAATTGTCATATGGTGTCTGCTCTATGCACTACACTGGCCTTGTATTTTGAGTCTGAGTTTTAATTTAAGCTTGTCTTGTCGGGAGTCCTCACAGATGAGTGGTCTCCAAATGCAGATTGGGTGAAGAGACAAGAAAGGTTGAAGAGCTTTGCTAGTTTGCCTCCTCTGGCTCTTGCATCCCTTAACCACGCCTTTTCCCAGCCCGTGGGTGGTTGGCTGGTCAACTGGACATTAATATGACCAGTGAGCACATCCTCTCCTCTTCCCCCAGTCCCACCACATGTGGAAGCTAAAGAGATATATTTCTGCTGAGGCCTCAGCTCTACCATCCTTCCAGCTGCTCAAACCAGCAGGATCCAAATAAAACTGCGAACAGCAGCTACTGCACTCGCAGAATTTTCTACATAAATCCGGGCCCTAAGTTCTAAATTGAAATCTCTGCTCTTTAGCTGTCCCCCTCTGCAATCAGAGGCTGTAATCATTGGGTTTTATAAAATCTGATTTATAAAATTGCATGCTTCACAATAAAGTAGCTTCAGGGTACAAGCACAAAATTTAAAACATTCAATTAAAAATATAAAACAGCAGCAGGGAAAAAAAAGAAAGAAAGAAATAGCATATATTAGAATCATCAGCTGCCTCCTTGGTAGACAGCTTTAAAATGACCTTAATCACCCTGTCTGCAGATCCAAAGGCAATGCTGAATAGGTCACTTAGATAGACCTCTTAAGGAACCGTGGGACATGTGTGGCCTTGGCAAGGATTGAGTTCTGCACTCTTGGGTCTCTTCTTGGGGACTTGTTCCCCAAATGAAGCAGCACAGTCTGGTGGGGAAGGTCAAGTGGTTCACAGACCCCACCCTGCCGCTTACCAGCCAGGGGAACTTGGCCAAGTTATTCAGCGATTTCCATCTCAGGCTCTTCTTCTGCAAAGTAAAATTAATAATAGTTTTTTTTTATAAAGATGGAATGTGACAGGTTGGTTAAGTTAGTCACTGGAATCTGGTTTCAACAGCGCCCTCATTGTATGGTATGAAGATCCTGTGACCTCAACTTCAATAAGAAAATAATAGGCAGTTGTACTTTAAAAAAACCAAAGCCTCTTGCAAGTCAATGTTTTTTGGTTAAATATCGTCAATTATAATTATGAGTGCATTTTAATTGTATAAAATAATGAGTTTCATAACAAAATCTTCATATATGCATATAAAATGCTTTGATCATATCTACCCTCTCTATTACTCTCTCCAGCAAGTCAGTACTTTTGTGGGAAAATGGTTTCTGAGTCCAGATGGCAGAAGCAGGATTTCTCTCTCTCTGTAGCAGGCAAGGCTATTCCCATTGAGCCAAGGAACTGGGGAGACTTTGTCATGAAGGAGAATGGTGAATAGACTCAAAAGTCAACAGCATAGTGTGACAAACCTCAAATGTTCATCATGAGCCCCAGTACCATCAGCCCGTAGTTGCTCCATCCACACCTTGTCTATCCCCTCAATATAATTTAGAAGCCCCAGGCATCATATTAATTTATCCATAAAAACCTCAGCATGTGTTTCTAAAAAAACTCATTTTGAACACAGCCACAATTATTATTATACTTAAAATTAATAATTCCTTAATATCATAAAACTTCCAATCAGTGTTCAAATTTCCATTCATGTCATATTTATTTGCAGTTTTCTTTTGATCTCATTAATGTCATAAATATTTTTAAAAATCAAAATTCAAATGAATTCTACTCATTATAATTGGTTGCACTATGTTTTGATCTCTTTTCATGTGTAAATTCTTGTGTGTGTGTGTGTGTGTGTGTGTGTGTGTGTATGCTTTTCCTTGCAATTTATTCTTTGATGGAGTTTGCTATCTTCCCTGAAGACTTCACATGATTTAGAATTGTTGATTGCACCCCAGGATGTGTGGCACACCCTGCTCCTTTGGCCCCTGTGTTTTCTTCCATGCAGGCCAGACTATGCCCAAGTGGGGGTGAGCCCTGCCATCAGGGGCACACTGATATCACCCTACTCTCTGTGATGTGGGTAGCCAGTGATGGGTGATGCCCATATCCCCTGCTTCCTGAAAGCTGTGAAATAGTGATGCCCTAATTCTGTGCCCACCTGTCAGGAATCATGTGGGTCTTCCAGGATCAGACTGCCCACCCATGTCATGGCCAGCATCCTTTTTAACTACTTTTCTGTTCTTCCTGCCGTGTATGAACCAGCAGTGGCTCTGGGAGTACAGGAAGAAGCTTACAGACAGCTCCTCTGTCTCTCCACGGTGGCTATAGTGTCCTTATAGGCAGCCCACCCCAGAGTGGCACTGACTGAAGAATCAGGCACAAGGATGCAGCTGGAAGAGACCTCAGGAGGCCTCAGGGCAGCAGCAGACAGGACATCACACAGGTTGAGTGATCTTTGAGCTGCTGATTCAGAATGGCTGTGGCTGGCTGCTGTTCCATGGGAGGCTGGAGGTCAAGTTTGGGGAGACTCCCTAGTTGCTGTTCTATGGCCAGTAATCCATGGAATCTTTAGATCTTTGAGCAGGCTGTCTTTGCCCATGAGTTTTCTGGGATTCCCTCTATAAGTAAAATGACCAGAACATTTGCTTGCCAAAAACATCCTAGGAGCTTGTACAAGCCTCTTCCCATCCAACAGCAGTCTGCTGGGGCATATGAGAAACATTGCCCAGGGTTTTCACTCAATTGTTTTGGACAGTGGTAGCCCATAATTTTTTCATAAAGTGGAAATCCAATTGAACTGGGAATTACAGTACAATAGTAGGAGTATCGCAGTCTAAGACCTAGTACCACAAGAAACCTAAGACAAAGACCTAGATAGCCAGCCAGCCTACAACAACTAGACCATGTGGCCCAGCCAGCAGGTGATGGCAGGATGCAACACCTCCTCCTTCTCCTGCCAAGCTGGTCTCTGCCAGCATAGGTCCAGGGAGGAGACATGGCCCCTGGAAGTGGCCACGGAGCTTATTACAGTCCTTCCCTATATACATTCTGAGTGAGGTGGCTCAGCCCCAGCAGTCCTACCATTCACAGGAGGAGTTGGCAAAGAACATAGTGCACCATTATTGGCTTCTCTGAATACAATTTTATTTTCACTTATCACATATCCTTCCATCAGGAAATGTAACCAGCTGTGTATTCTGACAGGAAGTGGGATAGCAAAGTAGGAAGGATCACAACTTAAAGTAAGGGGTCCCATTCCATGCCTGTGGACCAAGAGCTCCAGGGAGCTCTCAGTGGGATTGTGAAACAGAGGCATGGAGAATGCTGATGGGTTCTTTATGCTTACTGATTTGCTCAGATATAATGCATGCATACATCAGTGCTTCGAAAGGAGGACAAAAGGTGCTGGAAACATGGTCAATGGATTGGCCAACAATGCTGAGATTGATGACAACAGCAACTGCGATGCAACTGTGGTGCTACTTAAGAAAGGTAACCAGGAGGGAGGGAGGCAGGGAGGGAGTAAGGGTGGCAGAATGAGTGGATAGATAGGTGCATATGTGGATGAGTGAATAGATGGATGGATGGATGGATGGATGAATTGTTGAGTGGGTGGGTGGGTGGGTGAGTGGATAAGGGGATGGTAGATGGGATGCGGGTGAGAGTATGTGGGATGGATTGGAAGATGGATGGGTGAGTGAGTGGGTGAATGGATGGAGGGATGGGTAGACAGATGGATAGGGGATCCAGCTGACCTTGAGGAAATACTGCCTGTCCAAAGAGAGAGGACACAAAGACATCCAAATTTTCAGTCCTATCATCCTTCTTTTGGCTGCCTTATGGGACATCTCATGGTGATGAGCTGATCAGAAAGTCCTATGGAAAATCTTAGGGAGCTCCATGGAGAGTTTTGGGAAGCTCCATGGAAAATCTTAGGGAGTCCCATGGAGTCTTAGGGAGCATTTCTCCTGGAGGTGACAGGGAAGTGAGGACAGGATGGCTAATGAAAAGATCATGGGTTTTGAGGTGTTAGTTCTGTCACATTTGGGCTGCGTGACCATGAAACAAGTTATTCAACCTCTCTGAGTCTCACTTTTCTCTTCCGAGATTGGGAATTATTATTTCATGAGTAGAGCAGATAAAGTAGGCTCTGTAAATGACAGGTGTTACTAGAACATTACTGCCTATACCCAAATTCACTATCAGGCCGCATTAACTCAGTTTCCAAGCTGGAAAAGGAGATGGAGAATTACCTTTCCTTCCAAAGGTAATCTGATATTCAGTAGTTTCTTACAAAGCAGTGGACACACTAAAGGAGATAATGTGATGCTCTATAATAAATAATATTCTAACATCAAGGAACATAAAAATTTATCATTAACGTTGCCTGGAGTGTGTTTTATATTTCATTTAATTTTTTAAATTCCCCTTGAGGGCCTGGGGCATAGCTTAGTGGTAGAAAGCTTGCCTCATATGCACAAGGCACTGGGTTTGACCCCTGGCACCACAGGAAAAAAAAATCCCCTTGAAATGTGTCCCACATGGTTGCTTTGTAGAAAAAAAAATAAGTTAGAGCATATATAGGTTATTTTCAAATACATCTCCATCTTTAGACTATGTGGCTAATTATTCGATTTTGAAAATGAAATATTTGATATATTTTTCTGAATGATTATGTGCATGTTTAATAACAGACTTCAGCATGATTTTGTACCATTCTACATCATTTAGTTTATTTTCTTTTGGGTGCTTTATAACCACAAAAAGAATACTCCAAAGGAACCAAAGTCAGCTACCTAATATTAGTCAGGATTTCCAATATCATTTCACAGTGTGGTAGCTTAGAAAACAGGAGCAGATGCTGAGAGGGTCTATGGCCAGGTCCTCAAGCCCATGGGCACCAGTGGCCCATTCACAGAGCAGGCACAGGCCTCAGTGGCAATTCACTGCACAGGACCCACCCCAGTTCCCCTTCCGAGTGCTGGGTCTCTGGAGTGACAGCTCAGAGTGTGGCTGACCTTGCCTGGTCACCTCCACTCCTGGCTGGGCTTCAGGACGATGTGTCTGCTCAGCATGACCTCCGCTCCCACCCAAGTCTGTTCTGTAGAATTTGACAACTCAGTATGAACATTGTCGGTATTTATAGGGTATGTAGGGTTAATAAAGGTTATTTGGATTTTTCCCTTGCCCTGGACCTAAGTGGTGGGAAGAGAATCCTTTGAGGACAGAGGGGAATTCTCTTATGTTATTTATTCCTGCCATGTCAAGGAATGATGTTTGAGCTGTTTCAGGCTATTTGAGATGAGCTATTAATAAGACTATGGAAAGGAGATTTTAACTCCTCCAATTTTTTTTCACTGCAATTTTTCTTAGAAAGAATGGGAGGGAAAAAAGGAGGGAGGGAAAGAAGAAGGAGGAAATAAGAATAGAAGGGTGGATGGATGAATAGATGAATGGTGGGTGGGTGGATGGATGGGTGGATGGATGGGTGGATGGATGGATGGATGGCAAGAAGGGAGATGTGAGGTAGAAAGGAAGAGAAGATAAGAAGAATGAATGGTTTTCTCTTTTGTCCTCCTGGCTTCAGTGTTAACTTTTTCATCCCCCTAGCCAATTTCCACCGCAAAGCATCTGTAATCATGGTGGATGAGCTGCTGTCAGCCTATCCACACCAGCTGTCTTTCTCTGAGGCTGGCCTGAGGATCATGATCACAAGCCACTTTCCCCCCAAGACCCGGCTCTCCATGGCCAGTCGCATGCTGATCAATGAGGTATCTGGGAAGGCACAGTGCACTGTCACCAGACAGGAGTGGGGAACCACAGGAAGAAGAGAGATCTCCTCACTTGAAGTGTAACCCCAGAATATCCCTCAGCCCTTCACAACATTTCCTCCCTGCACCAACTCTGCATCCTGGTCCTATCTCTTCCCTCCACACATGAAAGACAAGTTCAGCTGCCAGCTGTCTAGAGAGACTTCCCTGTCCCCTTCAACCAACATATTTCCTTTATTCTTACATTTCACTAAAGCCTCCTAATGTGAGCTTACACAGAAGTCATTACTAGATAAAGGTTACCTTCATTTAAAGTAACCCTAAGTCTTGGACCTTATTTTCCTTTCTCTGGAGCAGCAACCTTATTGATACAATAGCCCATACACAGGGTGTGGCTTTCCCCCATAAGGAGCAAGGGAATTTATCCAATCTAGAGAAGAAAGATAACACCACAGAGCCCAGACATATCCTCGTCATAGGAATTTTCTCTAAAGGGATTTGCAAGCTCTGATGAGTTATAAAAGGTTAATCTTTCTGCCTGCAAGGTTGTCCAAGTTGTTTATTATTTGGGGAATCTTACAACTTGACTCCAGAACCTTCTGGACACATATCCTTGTCTGCAGCCTGGGGAAGATCCCAATGGCCTGTGTCCTGGGTATAAGGTACTTGCAACCCCTCGGCCTGGAGTGAGCATGTTCCTTTCTCTCTCCAGAGACAAAGACTGATCAACAGCAGGGCTTATGCCAATGGGGAATCTGAGGTGGCCATCAAGATCCCAATTAAACACACCATAGAGAATGGGACAGGGCCCAGCAGTGCCCCCGACAGGGGTGTGAATGGGACCCGGAGAGACGATGTTGTCGCCGAGGCTGGGAATGAGACAGAGAATGAGAATGAGGACAACGAGAACAATGAGAATGACGAGGAGGAGGAAGAGGATGATGATGATGACGAAGGACCATACACACCATTCGACCCCCCCTGTAAGAGGTCCTAAATCCAGGTGGGGTGGGAGCTGTTTCCAGGCCACTGAATGCATGGCCTTGACTTGAATGAGCTTTTCACTACTCAGTGTAAAAAAGTCTCTATGTGAATGTAAGCACATTTATATGAAGTTTACAGGTTTGAGGATGACCAAGATGGTGGCATGTGATCATGGTCTGAAATTTGGGCTCTGTGGATGCATTTTATGGGTGAAGGTCCTCTCTTAGCAATTTTGCAAGACCTCTTGGTGCTGAAGAGGAAATTCCCATGACCCCTGTTATCCAGGCACTTTGTTAGGGACAGGGGAACTTTGCTCCCCTTCCCCTGTCCCACAGCTGATGGAGGGCTCAACCTGGGGGCTCTTGCTCAGTTCCCTTTGTCCCCACTTCCTGTCCCTGGCCCCTATTCTCAGGTCCCCCTCTCCCATGATGTGCTATCCACAGGACAGGAGCCACAGGTGATGCAGACCTGGGTAAAAAGCTGGTCTGGGTGTCTTTGCTGGTAAGGCTGGCCAAAAACTCTCCCTAGACCTTGAAAAGAGAAGGCAGACAGACTATAAAAGCTGTCAGGACCTCAGCCACCAGGTCCAGCATGCCCTCTTCCTCTGACTGCTGCACTTGAATGTTCCAGTAATGTTGTCCACCCATTAACAGAATGGTGGACCAGGCCCCAAGAATTCTATCTCTTTACTAAACCATCTAGAAGCTTCTGGTTGTTTCTGGAAAGAGTGCAAAGAGTGCATTCACTGTTGAGTGTGTGAATTACTCACATATGTGAGCTCTTTAGGAAGTCTGGGGAAAGGCTTCAGATGTGCGTGTGCAGAGTCCAACTCCCATACTGTTTTCAGATGCAAGGTGTTCCAGTACTCTGAAAGTACGCCTCTCTGTGACCAGCAGGCTGTTCCTGAGCCTACTCAGGGCTCCAAAGATAGGAACCTCATTAGAAACTTACTAAAATGAATAAGAAAGTACTCAGCCAGACTCCTGTACTCCAGCGAGTTCCCTACTTGCCCAGGCAGTTAAATTGCTGCTTGTTAGTAGGTTATCTTGATAGAAAAAAACTAAACAGTAGTCCCCTTTTCTGTGGTTTTGCTTTCTGTGGTTTCAGTTACCAAAGGTCAGCTGTGATCAACCACATTCTGAAAATATTAACTGGAAAATGATGGAAATAAGCAATGCTTCAGTTTGAAATTGAACACCATTCTGAATAATGTGATGAAGTCTCACACCATCCTGCTCCTTCTCCACCAGGATATGATTGTCCCTTTATCCAGCATGTCCATGCTGTATGTGCTACTGGCCCATTACTCACGTGCTCACCATTGTGACTGCAATGGTGGCACAGCTCTGTGTTTCATTAACTCTTGTTTTCTTAATAATGAATGACCCCAGGGTGCAAGAGTAATGATGCTGGCAATTTTATTACAGTATACTATCAAAATCATTCTATTTTATTACTAGTTATTGCTGTCCATCTCATACTGTGCCTAGTTTATAAATTAAACTGTTCTAAATGTATGGGAGAAACATATATATAAAGATCAGCACTATCCATGGCCTCGGGCCTCCCTGGGGGTCTTGGAACCTGTCCTCCATAGATAAGGGGAACACTCTTATTTATCCATTTGCCACCTTTGGATGTGTTTCTTGGCAGCCTCCTTCCCTTCAGCCAGGTCACGGTGGTCTTAGGGAGTAAATGACCAAATACTGCACTCCTCCTTTGCAAACCCTTGTTTCATTTACTCTTGATGTGTAACAAATTGCTGCAGATTTAGAAGCTTAAAACCACACCCCTGGGCCAGCTCACCATTCTGTAGATCAGAGGTGCAGGTGGGTTCTCAGAGCCTCCCAAGGTCAGAGTCAAGGTGTGGACGGGGCTGTGTTCCTTTCTGGAGGCCCAGGGGAGAAACCATCCCAGACACCCACATCCAGGTTTGTGGCAAAGTTCAGTTCCCTGTGGCCCCATGTTCACTGGGCAGCTCCTTCCCACACCTCCAATCTCTCTGGCTTCCCCTGATGCTTTGAGGGATCCTGTGATTCGTTCAGGCTTCCTGTCTAGTGGCCCTACTCGAAGGCCAGCTGTACCGTGGGACACAGCACAGCCACAGGACTGCAGGCTCCTCCCATTCAAGGATTCTGAGGATCAAGCTGCAGAATCTTGGGGACCCATGTCAGGAACTGTGCCTGCCCTACCCTTGTGTTCAGAGCTCGCCATTGGCTGACCATACTCAAGCTCCAGAAACCCTTAATTTGATGAACTCTTTCACTGACAAAGGAAACACTCATGCCAGCTGAAGAGTCTGTGAGCACCAAGCACCATGTTGGCATCAGGAAAGCCCCACATCCCTAAGGGCACCCATCTTGGCAGACGAGGGAAGACTGCATGAGTGAGACCAGAGGTCAGCTCACATGGGCCTTGGTGGGACAAGGGCCCCTTCCTGTCACTCCTGCCACTTGTTCCTTATTCCCATCCTGGGTGAGAGTAGTGCCAGGGCCCCTGTAGGTGTCAGGTGTGGTCACATGTCACTTAACAACAAGCTTGCTTCTGCATGGCCAGGAGATTCTGCCATGGTGTGCACATTATGGTATGTATTTACACATGATGGCTACAGTGTCACTGGGCCATGTGATCTCATGGGACCACTATCGTATACATGGGCCTTTGTTGACCAGAATATTGTGTGAGGAGCCACTTGTCATGTCTCTGGGAAGAGCCTGCAGACAACAGAGTCCTCACACCCTTGGCCGCATATTCTGGCTTCACATGAGTTGGGGGATGTGGCTGCTGTCATCTGCCCTACTCAGTCCTGCTGCCCAGACATCAGGGGCTTCTGGCCAGCCTCCTGTCCAGGTGTCCTAATGCAGTCCAGACCTGATTCACAAGGCCAGGAGGGCCTGAGAGTCTGCATTTCTAACAAGCTGCAGGAGATGCCGGGACTGCCAGTCCCTGGGCACACTTGCAGTATCGAGGAAGAGAGTCCTGCTGTGACACAATGACCTTCACAGTTCTTCTAGAGGGCAGGAAAGCCCATATCAAAGCCAGGCTCTGGTCCAAAATGAGGGATGGTCTTCCCTGAATGACCGCTCTTCCCCTCATTCACAGCTGAAAAGCTCTGGCCTGGAGCTCACTGTGGGACCAGCGGCTGATGGACAATCAGGACCCTCCAGGGTGTCCAGAGGCTGGGGTGTGTCATGGGCCAGCAGAGGCATCAGGGTGCCAGGAGGGCTGTGGGTGGCTTGGTGGCGAGCGCTTGGCTGACGTGCACACAGCCCTGGGTGCCACCCTGAAAGATGCAGCCCAGGGCACAGACATGGCTCCCCTAGTGCTAAGTTCCTCGGGCTTCTCATGGTGATCCTGCAAGAGGCCTGGGCCACTTGTTTTGTCACCCAGCCACAATGCCAGCTGCAATAAGGACAGGACTGAGGTGGGTGTGATGAGCAAACATGCATGTGGAAATGTGGACACACAGTGTCTATATGTGTACGCACAGGTGTGTGCACAGGAATGTGTACATGAAGCAGCTGTGTACCCGGATGTGCAGCCTGCAGTACTTAATAGACAGATGTTGACGTAGAACATGCACATGTATGTTGGTTTTATGTATTGTGTTTTGTGACATAGGGGATTGAACCCAAGGCCTTTACACTGAGCTCCCTGGGGTGGAGAGGGGCAGAGTATTGCTAAGATGTTAAGCTGCCCAGTCTGGGTTCAAACTTGGGATTCTCCTGCCTCAGTCTCCCAGAATGCTGGTGAGGCATGCACCACCATATCCAGATATATTGTATACATTAAAAATAATATGTTGGTACATAGATCATGTATGCACAGATATTAATGTACCTATGTTTAAAGATGTATATGCTTTATGTATAGGTTTTATACATACAATATGCATATATGTTATATGCACCTATACATACTGTATTTACATTACATATATATACACAAATAGTTATCAATTTTTATCTTTTGAATGAAGAAAGCCTTTCTATTGGCAGACAAAAATGTGGTATAGGTAGACACATTTCCATAAAAAAGACTGGAAGGAAGTCCACCGAAACAAAATTATATTTTTCCCTGGTAGAATTATTTTTTTCTATATTTTCAATTTTAAATGTACATTTTTACCCTCATATAATCACAACAAATACAGATAAATATATATATATATATATATATATATATATATATATATGGCTGTAGGTCTAAAATATTGCACAATTATTTTTTCCTGTCTCCAATTGAATTAAACTTTCTACACAGCAGAATAAGGAACATAATTTAGAGCAAGTCCTTCTGCTCCTTGAAGCCCAGGCATCCACCGAGGAAACTCGCAAGGCCTTGTCTCCTCAGTGCTGACTGACTTCCATAAAGTCACACAGTCACATGGAAAGGCGTTTTGTTTCCTGAATTTGCTGCTGTGTCCCCAGCGCCTGGAGCAGGCCCTGCCACAAAGTGGCAGAGACGCTATGCAAGTGAATGAACCCATCCCGGCAGGCTGTTTGGACCAAATGTTAAGGGAACAAAACACGGAACAATGTCCAGAAGGGCTGCCAACTCTGTCAGAGAGGAAGGAAATTTTTGCCCCTTTGTTCAAGGATGGACAGCAAGATCAGCTAAGCATGGACCTGTGTGCGTGACTAAGCCTGCTCCGAGATCAAGTTTCAAAGGTGCCTTTGTGTGTCACTTGGTTTGCTTCAGGAGTTATATTTGTTTCCTGATGCTTAATGACATATTTCACATAGCACCCATTGAGTTTCTACCTTGGAGGTTGTCACTTGAAAAAAGCCTCACTGTAAAGCAAGCATCTGTGTCGTTTTGATGACACTGGAACTGTGTTTTCCCAGCATCATGTCCTCTGGGGTCAACCTGGAGTATCTGAAGACAGCTGAGGGGGGACCGTGCACGCCTGCCATGATATCTGCTGCTCACATCCAGCAATGTCATTCCCCAAGCTCTTGCAATCCTAGGATCTGCCTTCACCTTCCTCCTCTCTTGTTCTCTGGAGAATATTAAAGAGCTAGGCTGAGGTCATTCCCTTCCTCACATGTGTTCCTTGGAGACCTGGAGTCAGGAGTGCATCTGCAGCCAAACCAAGCCTGTCTCTGCAAGGGTGCTCCCCCAAAGGAGGGAGCAAGGAACCCTAATAGCTCCATGGGCCCCACTTCTGCACCCTACTTTGGGGCTTAGGAATGTGCAGAATTCCCAGGTACATTTGAGATCCAAAGACTTGACCACGTGCTGGATCCTACAGCATTGGCAACCCTTTGGATACAGCTCAATGATGGTGTGAACCAGCTGGACGCAGCCCCCAGTTTCATGGTCCACCCAGCCAGTGCCACACCTCAGATGTAATGAGATACACAGTGGTCAGCAGGGACACTTCCCCTCTCTTAGTAATGTTTTCTCTTTGCTGTAATCTGCCTTTGGTGGTAAGAGGCCCTAGATTCTCTGCAGCAAATGATTTCCTGTGGTTTGTCTGGTCAGGTTGTGTTAATAAAGCCATCACTATTAACATTATTCATATGTGAGTGTGGTTCCCGGTGCCATTCATGACTTCCGGAAGTCATGATGGACAAGCTCATGAAGACTCCTGTTCCCAGAGAGCTCATATTCTAATTGGGTGGGAAGGATAAGCAGGGAAACTGGCAGGTGGAGCCACCTCAGTGGGAGGGAGGCAAGGTTTTACTCTGAGGGCAGTGGAAGTTTCTGGAAGGTTCTAAAACAGTTTCCTTTTTGAGACTCCCTCTCTGGCTGCTGGTAGCAAACACAGATATAGGGCAGGAGTTCCGCTAGGAAGCCAGGTCCTCAGCCAGAAATGGACGGACAACCCAGCCCCAGGAGAGGCCTAGGGACTGAGGTCCATTGGGCAGGTGGCCAGAGGTATCTGTGGTGATGGAAAAAAAAGAATAAATCAGTGATTGAGGATTCAGACTGGAGCACCTTGCAGGCTTAGTGCTCCCACTGCCATGCCAGCATCACTGTGTCACCTTGTTTAAATCTCCCAGCCACAGAGTGGTACTGTGTTCACATTTTGCAGATGAGAATACTGAGGCTTAGCAAGGTTTAAATAGCTGAGCAGCTCAACTCCTAAGCCTCAGGGTGAGGCCCAGGCCCCACAGCTGCTGATGTGAAAGCCCCTCTTTCCCTAGAGACCACCCTGCCTCAGCCATGTGAAGGAAGTGGGGTACGAGCAATGTTAGGTGACATTTCTGCTCTATTTTAAGAAACTATTGATAAGCCATTAAGAGGTAATTTGAAGTAGAACTGGATATTGGTTTAAAATATGAAATAAGTGAAGCCTACACCTGTAATCCCAGAACTCTGTAAGGCTGAAGTGGGAGGATCTTAAGTTCAAGCCCAGCCTGGGCAACTTAACTACTTAGCAAGACCCTGTCTCAAAATGATAATAATAATAAAAGTTTAAAATGGCTGGGGATGTAGCTCTGTGCAAAGGCCCTAGGTTCAATTCCTCATACCATATATATATATATATATATACACACACATAAAATAAACTTCATTAAGCCTTTCATTTATCACTGTATAAAATATAGTGATAAAAATTAGGTCCTTAACTCTGGTGGGAATATAAAATATTTTGATGATTTTGGAAAACTTCAGTTTTTTACAAAGAGGAGTAAACACCCACCCCACCACTCAGCAGTTGTCCCTCTGGTCTTCACCTAGGAGAAATGAAACCATGCCCACAAAAAGACTCTAGAAAAGTGCTGGTGGTGCCTGCAGCAACCCGAATGCCCAGCCCTGGGAGAATGGATCCACACATTGTAGCATATTCATCAGGTAGACTACTACACAGCAATGAAAAGGGATGAATCATTGATACATGAATGTATCTTTAAAAATTATGCTGAATAGGGCCGGGGATTTAGCTCAGTGGTTTCGCCGCCTGCTGCGCAAGCGCAAGGACCCAAGTTCGATCCCTGGTACCAAAAAAAAAAAAAATTATGCTGAATAAAAGAGGGTAAACACATAAATATACTAGACAATTTCATTCACTGGAAGTTGGAGGACAGGAAAATGAATCTGTGGTAGTAGGAAAGAGGTGCAGGGAACTTTCTGGGAGATGGAGATGCTCTGTACCTCAATTGAAGTGGGGAGTACACAGGTGTTTATTTCCAGAGTTAGAGCAAGATGGTCATGAAAGCTAAAGAGAGCTGATATATTTGTCAAATCTGAGGCCACAAGGAACTCGTGACAATATAATCACCAAAATAGGGTTTTCCAGATGGCTCTGGAGCACAACTGCCAGGGGCAGCACAGAGGTGGGGGCGTCGTCACCAGCAGGACCTTCTTGTCCTCAGCAAGCAGGTAGGGAGCCAGGAAGCAATCGCTACTTTGCAAATCCTTGTCAGCATGGGCTGCAAACACAGAACTTCCACTAGACGGCACTGTGTTGGCCGAGGCGTCATGATTTGAACAAACTGCTACCAAACCAGGCCTAGGACAGAGGAAACCCATGGTCTCTCTGGATCCACAGCCCACACTTCAAACCCCACACCCCTTTTGTGTCTTGAGTCTCTTCCTTGTCTTTTCCACCTGCCCACCTGCCAGACCAGCCCCAGCCCTGTGTGACTGAGAAGTGACTCATGCCATTATTTCTGAGACCTAACTAGCAGGTGGGCAGGGATAACTGTTTGGTTCTCTTCAGTTCTTTTGGGTTTGGGGAGTGCTGAGAAGCCCCTTGAAGTCTTTAGGAAAAGACCATATGGTGGGAGCAGTGGGGAAGTGAGCCAGGTAACAAGGCTTAGTTCTGGGGGAAGCAGTCCGGGGACTCACTGAACAAAGATTGGTGCTGATTTTTTCACCTTTTTCATTTTCCCAGCCGGCAAACTGGAAACAGTAAAATGGGCATTCACCTGGCCACTGAGTTTCGTCTTATACTTCACTGTCCCCAACTGCAACAAGCCCCGCTGGGAGAAATGGTTTATGGTGACATTTGCTTCCTCCACGCTGTGGATTGCAGCCTTCTCCTACATGATGGTGTGGATGGTGAGTACGGGGAGGGCCTCGTGGTATTGCTAGATCTCTGTGGAGCAGAAGGCACACTGGACTAGATGGGAATAGGAGTTGAGGCTTTAGTCCAGCAGCTGTATTAGCCAGCTATTGCTGCAATATGCTATGTAACAAATCACCCCTATACTCAGTGGTTTAGAGTCAGAGCATTCATTCTGCTCACGCATCTCCAGGTTGACTGTAATGTGATTAATCATAGCTGGGGCTGGCTATGCAGCTATGCTTCAAGCTACAGGAGGGTTACATTTGACTCAGGCAGCTGGCTGAGTCCATATCTATTCCATGTATTGATTTCCTCTGGCCAAGGGCTGCCTGGGGAATGCTGCTGTCCTGATGTTTGTTCACTGAAATGTAAGAGGGTCACTGGAAACATTAGATGCCCCCAGGTCTTCACATGGGCCTGGCTTGCCTGACCACTGCTCCCATGCATACTCCATCAGCCAAGTCCAGTGTCCATGGCAGGGGACACACACTCCAACCACTCTAGTGGAGGCAGAGCAGAGCCACAGGCTGAGGACATGATAAACTGGGGGTGGTGACCACTATCGCCTTCCCCTATGTGATAGTCAGCTTTTGTCACTGTGACCAAACACCTGAGGAAAACAACTTATAGGAGGAAAAATACACTGTATCCTGATTCATGATTTCAGTGGGTTCAATCCATGATCAGCTGGCTTCAAGGCAGAAACACCAAGGTAGGGGAAAGCTGCTCACCTCATGGCAGCTGAGAAACAGAGAGCCAGAGAGGAAGTGGTGGTGACCAGATATTGTTCCCAAGGTCATGCCCCCATGACCTGTCCCCTTCAGCAAGGCCTTGTCTTCTGGTTCTATTACCTTCCAAGAATGCCATCAATTACGATCTCATCAGTGGATTAATCCACTGGTGAAGAGCCCTCATCACTCAGTTACCTTCCAAAGCCCCACCTCAAACAAACAAGAATGGAAGGGAGGAAATTTTACATCTAAAGCACAGCACCCAATATTTCCGAGTCAATTTCTTCAACGAAGAGGTCATGGGATTGGGTGACTACTTGAAGTCCCTTCTGAGGCTGAAATAACATTTCAATGATTGGCATGAGTTAGGAGGTTATGGCTCAAAAAAGCTCTGCTAAGGTCATTTTAAGAAACCCAGGCATGCACCATGTACTGCCCACTTATGACTATTGCTTTTTAACCGGGGAGCAAGCCAGATTTATTAGACTTGGAGTTGGGGAGAAATTAAAAGCCATGACAAAATTATGCAAATCCAAATTAACCTTGCTTGAGTATTAGACAGAAATGTAATATAAATTCAGGAGAGATAAACTCAGGAGCTAAAAATAGCTCAGAATAGGTTATGTTGGAAGTACAGTAATAGCAAATGTATAAACTTGACACAACAAATTCATACTTATCCCTTGTCTTGACAGCACAGTCAAACCGATTTTTTTAAAAACTGAAATCTTACAGCCAGTAGTTTCTCCGTCATCCTTAGTTCATGAACATTCTATCTGATGCAGCCACTGAGCACTGTCTGACCTGTGCTTGGGGTGAGGACCTGAGTCCTCTGTGTTTTTTCTTTTTGACACCCACTGACCAGAAAACTGGGCTGGCTTCATCTTCAAAAGCCTCCTCGCCCCTGGGGAGCTCTGCTGAGTCCTGAGAAATCACTGATAGTGGGGGAGAAAACAGGCAAAAGGAAGAAGCCTGGGCCAGCCTCTGGGTGACTGATCCCCAAAGTCCAACTCAACCACAAACACCATAATAACAGTGAAAGCGCACATGGCCCATCGGGTTAGAAAGACCTCAGACATCACCTGGTCCCACACCTTTGTCACTCCCAGCAGCCTTCAGCTTGGGCACAGGCCTCCCTGGGCCTCAGTTTCCCCTCTAAAGGATGGAAATAGCATAACATTTACTTGGCAGAGTTATTATGAGAGTTAAAGTAACTAAAACCCATGAACAACACTTTATCCTTAGGCACTTAGTGCCTAAGTGCTAGGCCATCATGAATTTGGATATTCTCCCCCAATATTATCTCTGCCTAGTTCTACTTCTCCTCCTGAGAGCTGCCCACCTGGCTCGTGAGAAGCCAGAAGGCTGCTCTCTGCTGGAAAGGCTAGAGTCCATCACCATAAAATTATCACTGTGTCCCTTGCCTGTATATTAACACAGACAGCAGATGCTGTGCCCAGAGAGGTGCCATAGGCTAGAATCTTTCCTGAGTGTTGGTCATGAGATGCCTGGGCAGGTAGGACTCCCAAGGGCCTCAGTCACTGCCTCTTCTTGCTTCTTCCAGGTCACAATCATTGGCTACACACTGGGGATCCCTGATGTCATCATGGGCATCACCTTTCTGGCCGCTGGAACCAGCGTGCCAGACTGCATGGCCAGCCTCATCGTGGCCAGACAAGGTGGGGCTGCCGGGGACAGCAGGGGAGGGAAGTTGGGAGGGGGCTGTCCTGTCTGTGGGGGGTCCCTACAATTAATGGTGCAGTAGATCACACTTGGAAGGAGGGACAGAGGACCTGTGACCTCAATGCCAAGAGAGTCATAGGCTTCCTAAAGTCAGAAGAGCAAGAAAAGGAGCAAAAGTTTCTATGCACAGAAGGCAGGGGTGTTTACCTGAGCAGTGCCCCCAGCCCCTCTGGTTATATTGGCATCCTTTTACTATTAAGACTAACAAATAGCAATCGCTAATCTTTACTGAGTAAGGCACTGTAGGTGCATCATCTTATTAATATAAACAACAACTCTATGAGATAAAGGCAACTATTCTCTCATTATACAGATAAGAAAACTGAGGCTTAAAACTGAGGTCATACCCAGTACTAAAGGCCCACCCAGCTGCTGTGACCCTCCAAGAGACAATTCCCAGGTCTCTTTCTAGCATAGGCCCCCTCTCCTTCCAACCAGGCTCACTGCTGGCTGTCCAGAGACACATGTGCCCAGGATGGCCTTGCTCTTCTGGTGCTCCTGTCCTTCCCACCAGGTTGAACTGATGCTGGGAGGCATTTTTAAAATTTTTACTGCTGCACATTTGCAGACCATCACAATCCCATTCATCAGGGTGCTACTGTGTGCATGTAACACATCGTTCTGTTTACATCCCCTCCTCCTCCCTCTCTGGGTCCCCTGGAAGGATTTATTTTATGTTTGTCTGTGTTTTGTTTTGTTTTGTTTTTTTGGTACCAGGGATTGAACTTGGGTCCTTGCATTTGCGAGGCAGGTGGTGGAACCACTGAGCTAAATCCCTGGCCCTAAAACTTACCTTTTTTTTTTTTTTTGGTACTGGGGATTGAACTCAGGACCTTGTGCTTGTGAGGCAGGAGGTGGCACCACTGAGCTAAATCCCTAGCAGGATTTATTTTAAACAAACACTGCACAGCTACAGAACCTCACAGTGTCCTCTAGAAATCCTCATGAAACTTTTATATCTCGGTGTCTTCTGGGTGCTGATTACCCAGAAGAAATGAGCATAGTGTGGAAACATCAGGAGGTGGTGCCAAAATGTTTAAGTCAGTGACCGCGTGAGCCACTTTATGGACGCTTTCTAGAGGGACGGCTTATAACTACCAGGCATTTTGGAACCATTTTTGGTCTCCTGAGTCCCCCATGGTGAATCAGAGATGGTGCTTGGAGAAAGGGTCCACAGCTCCATAGGATGTGGGTTGCAGGTTTGAGCATCAGAGTCAGTGTGTGAATTGGTGATGACCACAGCTTGGGGATGTCCCGCAGGGCCCTGGCCTCCTGCATCCTTCACTGGAGCTTCCTCTTGTCCTCACAGGGATGGGGGACATGGCCGTGTCCAACTCCATTGGGAGCAACGTGTTTGATATCCTGATCGGGCTGGGTCTCCCCTGGGCGCTGCAGACACTGGCTGTGGACTATGGATCCTATGTAAGTGACTTCTCCATAGTGTGCCTTAAATCCAGAGCCACATGCACTGTTCTTAGTGGCCTTGGCCACTGGGATTTGGTCTCAGGCCAAAGGATGTGTGGAAATAATAGAACATCAAGGGGGAAACAAGTTCTCCTGCCAAAGTCCTTCCGAAGTCAGGCTCCTGGGGACTTCAGGGCCCCAGCGCAGGGGTGGGAAGATGTTTTCTGTCAAAGGCCAAATAGTAAATATTTTAGGCCTTGGGGACCAGATGGTCTTTGTCACAGCTTAGAACAGGAAGCATAACTGTTTTAATATAGCTTTATTTCTAGAAACTGAAATTTAAATTTTTATAATTTTCACATTTCATGATATATTATGCTTCTTTTGATTCTTTTTTAGCCATTCAAAACTATCCAAACTATTCTAATCATGAGCTATACAAAATCAGTTTGGGGGCCAGATATGGCCCCTGGGTCAGAATTTGCCAGCCCTGGCTTTGGTATCTTTGTGCTTCCTTCATCTTATTACAGGTTAGGTGATGCATATGTGAGAGAAGCTGAAAAGATGTCATCCAATTTGGACACTGAAAGGGTGTCATCTGTAGGGTGATCATAGAATTCCAAATAACCTTGCTAAGTTCTACAAACTAAAGAATGAGACTGTTGTCAATCAGGCTCTTATGACTTGACTCAAATCAACCAAACTTACAAGAGTTTGATTTATAGGCTAGAATATCAATTGAGAATAGTAAGATATATAAGTAACAGGGAGAAGCATATTTATTTGGGAGCAATTTGTTCTCTTTTCCTGAAGAAAAGTCTTGGATGGGAGGTATTTTAGAGATTCCATGACCATCTTCAAGTTTTTTAATTCACCAGGGATATTCTCAGGAACTAACAGCAGGCTAGATTTATGGCTGGGGTTTATTACAGCAAAGTATATGCAGTAAAAGTAGCAGAAAAAGGAAATGTATCAGAAGCCCAGAGAGGAGAAACCACAGAGGAGAAGCCCAGAAGCAAGATGAGGTTTGCAATTGCTGTGCTCCTGGATTATGGGAGATGTGCTTCCTCTCTAGCTATGAACCACAAGGGTATATGTGACATGTCTCTGTCCAGGAAAGCTGCCTGGAGCCTGAGGGTGCTAGGAAGGGGGCTGTTAGGCCAGCACATCTGTATTCATGAATCTCAGAGCCAAGCACAGCCCCAGCCACACCTCACAGAGATTGCAGGCATCTTGGCCACTGGAACAGCATGCCCCATCACCAAGTGTGCAGGAACCATTATCACTGCCCAGTGACTCCAAGAGCTGCACTCTCAGGGCTCTGCCAGGCACCTCCCCACCCTGCCCCGGAGTCAGGCTGCCTCAGCACCATCTGCACAGAGTACAAAGTGCTGTTTGCTGTTTTATTTGCTAGAATAATACTGGTAACTACTCAGACCCTCTGCAAAGTCACTCATTCTGCAGCTGCAGGGACTCTGCCTTGCAGAAGCTCAGGGAGTGGAGCGTGTTCCATCTTGTGGTTCTGCCACCTTGGAGTTCTTCTCTAGCCACTCAGAAAGCAGGGACAAAGGCATTGAAGGCTGTGCAGCTCATTTCATGATGATACCTAGAATCATTTATGTCCTATCTGTCCCCGTCCTATGGTGTAGACAAGTCATATATACCCCACTCTATGCAAGAAGGGATTTGTATCATCAGTCTGGCTGTGTGCCCGTACCAAGGAAGAGAAGCAGACATGGGAAACTAACAGGCTGTCCAGGCTGGCATGTGTGGTTGGGACTGGGATCCAGAGAAGAGGGTCTGTGGGCAACCTGTCACTGAAGCACGAGTGCTGTGGGCATCTACCCCAGCTGGGCCCTATTTCTATCCACACTACCCAGAGGGTACAGGGTAACCCCCCTCCTCTGTCCCACATGCCAGCACACTGACCAGCCCTGGCATGGAAGCTCCTGTTCCTGGGTCACACGTGGACACCTCCCTCCTGTTAGTATATCCTGCCTGTTCTCACTCCAACGGCAATTATTGCCAATGATAACTTTCTCAGGGCTGGCTCACCACTTCTTTAAAATATATGTCATCTTGATGCTCTTCAGCCAATGCTAAAGAAATTTCTTGGGGGTCTTCCTACAACTAGTTAAGCTGGACCTTTACTTTTTATTCTTCTTTCTCTGATAGAAAAAACTCATGTGCTTTATAGAAAATCACAGGAAACTCTTGAGCTGCCTTGCACGGTAGAACTTTTTGTCTTGATGGGAAAGTGCTGAGCTGCACTGGCTGATACGGGAGCCACCAGCCACTTGTGACTCACAAGCACTTGATATGTGCCTGCTGCAAATCAAGAATCAAATGCTTAAATTTTATTTAATTTTAATGACTTTTAAGTTTATATACCCACGTACAGTTGATGGCTGCTTATTGGAACCAGTTCTAGAGGATGACATAAAAACTACCCACAATCTAATCCACAGGTGATTATTGGTAATATTTCAACATGTTTGTGTCTCTTTAGGTTGTTTTAGATAACTGAGATTACACCAGACAGACATTTTGTGCATTGCTTTTCATTATTATGTTAAAAACATTTTCCTTAAAATCTTTATTTTCAAAATTGACCTAATGTTCCAGCATATTCATCTTCCAAAATTTATTTAATCATGTTGTTGCTCTTTTTGAACACTTATGCTGCTTAGGGGTTCTTTTTTTTTCTTTTTCTGTTCTAAGTAACTATGCCTCTGGCATTGTTGTTTATCAATCCATATATTTTAGTTATCTCTAAAAAAAGTACATGAATCTATTTCTACATTGAATTTCAACTGCTTTTGGTCTCCTCTGCCAAAGATTAGAAGGCAGTGGCTAAAACCAGGCAGTAAAAAGATAAAAAATAAACTGTGTCCTAAATAACCCAGAAAATCCAACTCTGGATAACCAAGATTCACCATATATTGTCCAGGAAGGACGGACAGCAGGCACAGGGGATGAGAATCCTATCAGTGCCCTGATGACCCACCCTATTAGGCAGCTTCAGGTCACCAAAACTAAATGCCAGAGGCAACTCACTTATGAAGAGGGAAATGTTGTTTTGGCTCAGAGTTCTGGAGGTTTCAGGCCAAGTTCAGGATCACCATCATTTGGGCTAGTGCTTTGGATGGCAGAGTGAACATGTAGCTTATGAGCCTGGAAGCAGAGAAATAGAAAGGATGACAGGGCTCCCATTGTCCCTTGAAAGGCATAGCCTCAGTGACCCAAAGACCTCCATAAGAGGGGTTCACTATTAAACATCCCCAACACCTCCCAAAAGTTCCACCCAGAGCACTGGGCTTTTGGCACCCAGGGACCTTTGGGGGCACTACCCAAATGCAACCACACCACCATTGAACCTCTCCTTTATTTTGCTCAGATTATAGGGTACGGTCATGAAAGGCAAAATCAGAAAATTTCCAAAACAAAGCTAGACTCATCCAAGAAGTAAGCCAGATCCTGTAGCCAACTTTGACACCCTCCTGACTGAACATGGCCCCCAGGCCTGAAATTCCAATGCAGTTAGATGCACTGTCTTCACAAATAGCCCCCTAGCAGTCTACCCTCTGTCCTCTTTCCAACATTCTCCCTATACTCTCTAAGGGACAGAACATTAAACATGACTCTTGTGTCAGTAATTCCTACAGCTATAAAAACATGCCCTCTCCAGGTCACACCATCAAGTGACAGAGTGACATCAAGAGATAAAAATTCAGGCCCCATGAGATGTTTGGTCCATGTTCATATTCCATCTGACCATGACATAATTGAGTCACTCTGGTCATTTTGCTGGAATTGTACAAAAACCACATCTACCCCTGTAATTGGAGCTCTCCTTTACCCTTGATACAGAGAGGGAACACAGGAGAAGCAGCCATTCCATGAAGGGTGCTGTGGCACACATGAGGGTCATCTAATGGGAGATCTTGGTTGGGAAATTTTACACAAAGTATGTTATGTTGTATTTGCATCTGAATTTTGTAGTTTATGTCACCAGTGCAAGAGAGCGCTTCATTTTCTTCCAGAGAGACAAGCATCCATTGTAGATCTCTCTTTTGAAAGCAGAAACTTGAGTTTATAATCAATCAGTAGTTCATGAATCTTGATTTCACTGTATCCATGGTAGGAGGTCAGGGAACAGTTCCTTCTTCTCCACATAAAAATCCAGCTATTCCTGTGCCTTCTGTTGAAAAGGAGATTTTACTTTGAACTTTAAAAATTCAAAGGAAAAGCCTCTGCTTAACTCAATTTTTTGGTATAGGAACCATAGGAAGTCATGATGGTGTTTTTATTAAAACTGTGTATTCCAGAACCTATATTTCCTAAGTAGGGGTCACTTTTGATATTTTGGAAGTTAGTACCCTGAGTCAGGACATGAATGTAAATGAGTAAGAAACAGCAACAGAGCAGTGGGTAAGCCAGTTAGGTGAGTGACAGTCATAATGCCAGCCTCAGACCTGAGGACTGCTAATATGCTGTTTTTACTTAGCTCCCTCAACGAACTTGCTCTCTGCTTGGAAGGGCATTTGATGAGGGGAGAACCCCATGAGCAGGGCACCTGGAGTCTTGCCCACATGTCTGGACCCCTGGTCTTTCTAAGCACTGCCCAGTCATAGCTCCATACTGCCCAGAACCTTCCCTGGGTCACTAGCCCAGCACCTCCCCATGGCTGCAGTGATTGGCCAACTGTGCACCTGCCCTGCCCTGGAATTGAGACGGGAGGCTCCAGCACTTCATGTCTGCATCCATATAGCACCAATTGCTGTCTCATCTTGCACATAGCAGGACAGTTTCCATAATTAAACAGAGAACAAATGTCATTGCCCAGCTGTAGCATCAGGTAGCCCCCCATGCATCAACAGCTTCTGTGCACTGCACTGTGTTACAGCCCACCCAATATTCTGTGTTCATGGTGGGGAGCCAGAGCCATCAGTAAAAGTTGTTCTGTCTCCTGTTCTCTAGGGAGAGGATCAAATGTATTTCAGATAAAATATTTCCATCAAAAGCAGCTAAACCGCTAGAGAAAGATCAGCTGCAGTTTTCTAGAAACTTTGCCAACCAGACACATCCTCTTTAGGTAGTGAGAACAGTAGCCCAGGATCTGGCTCCACAGAGCAGAGCCCATGTTCTGCCTGGGAAATGGCCCTCTGCAGCAGACGACCTCACACCAGGTGACAGAGGTCCCTCCCAGTGGCTCCTGTCCTGTGCGTCTCAAGGCCATCCCCTCAGGTGTCAGCTGAGATATTACCTGTGACCGCCCACACCTGGGTCAGACATCACTCCTGTGTTTTCCAGCAGTTCCCATCAATGTGCTTGCCTTTTCCTTGGAAAAGTGTCAGCCTGTCTTATTCATTTACTATTTCCAAGTACAGTGCCTGGCACCTGGAATATGACCAACAAATGTTTGTTGGATGGATAGATGGATGGATGGGAAGGAGATCAATTGGTCTAAGGTAACTTTCCCATTATTGTCACCTGTCCTGGAGGCAGACACATGAGCAGAACAAAAGGAAGGAATTGGTGGGATTCCTGAGAAAAGAGCAGGAGCCAAAACCAACAGCAATGGACACACTGAATATTCAGTGAGCATCGGCTGTTCTCCAGGCCCTTGGGAACACCATGCACATAGGTCTCATCTCGTTGACCCAGAAGCACAGTAAGGGAAGGATTGTGTCTGCAGCCCATACTTATGCACAGCTGCATTGTGCCAGGAGCATTATAGCACAGGAATGAGCGCACAGACCAGAGCCTCCCTGTTAGGGCACACTGAGCATTGGGTGAGCAGAGAGCCACTTTGGAGGGCAAACGCCTTCCGAAGACAAAACAGGGGTGATGTGGTAGAGAGCAGGGGTTGGTGTCACTCTGAAGTCACTAGGTAGAGAGTGACTGTGCTGGGCTGTGAATGACAAGAGAGGGCCAGGCCTAGGACAGCTGGGAGTGTGCAGAGGGTGGGAGCATTGGGAAGAGGGGCTGCCGGTGCAGAGGCACAGAGGCAGCCTCTGTCCAAGAGCAGGGGCTGCCAGGTGGTGCACATGTGGGGATGGGGGCAAGGAGCACCCAGCCACCGGAGCTGGGCAGAGCCCAGGTTACTGTCTCGTGCTGCACCCTTCTCACCCCTTCTGAGGGCAGGGAGCCAAGGCCCACAGAGGTTCAGTCACAGTTACAGGCAGAAGACACAGTCCAATATTTTTCTGTGCAAAGCACTGAAGCCCCATGGAGAAGGAAGAGACCATTGCTAGACCCGGTGGTGGGCACAGGAGCATGAGCAGCCTTGGGGATAGAACGAGATGAGATCCACCCCGAAGTGTGAATCTTTGGTCCAGGTGGGACAGAGTCTGCCTATTAAAGCTAAGACAGCCTCATCAACTTCCTACAGAGAAGAAACTAGAAGAGGAGAGAACACCTCACCCCCGGATTCCCATTCTGAAAGTGCCACAGATGCTGTGGGGCTACAGTCATCCCTGCTGTGGACTGTCGTGAGTGGCCTTCCTACCTCAGATTCCTGCCTGAGGGTTAGAGGGACTAGTCTGGGTCTTTTCATGAGGAGTACCCCATGCTCCATCCCTGGTCTCTCCCTGGCTTTTATCAGGTGCTGCTAAGTGACCAGTTCCCCAAGCCCAGTGCACTGGGGAACATTACTGCAGAGCTGCACCCCGAGATGTGGGAATCATTTGGTAAAATGAATCTGGTTCCAGAAAAGCAAACTTGGGGCCCATTTGTTGCAAGCATTCAGTCAGCCCTCACCCCCAACCCGACTGCCCCCAAGGGAGAGGCTCTGTTACTGAAAGACACTCAGGGGCCTCCTCCCACATGGCACGGCGCTAACCCTGGACACATCTCTTCGTCTCTGACATCAGGACTGAGCTGCCTGTGTGGGTTTAATGGGTTCTCTCGACCTCTCCATGGACCTGCTGGCAGCTCTGAAGCAATTTTTCCATCTTGTCCAGATGGAATTTCCAAGTCATAATTATGGGATAATTTCCATCCAGGCAGCTGTCTTGTGCCTGATATTAGGTTCAAGCATTTGGTGGTGAGAGGTGAAGGCCCTTTTACAGATTTTGACATTTCTTAGCACTTTGTGACTTGCTCAGAAGCCAACTAGTTACCTAACTGCCTGAAATAAGATGTATTTCTAACAGTCAAAGTTGAAGAAAATGAGCACTTGTTGTCCCAGCATGATGAATGCCTGTACCATGAGATATAACAGAATGAGTGTCACCAGGCAGGCGGCAGGAAGCCAGCGCAGAGCTTGCATTGATGAGTTCAGGCTTAAAATGTGAAATAACTCTGGGAAGCATGGAGGGAGGAGGAATATCTGTCTTTTCTTTCCAATCAAAAATCCACCTGACTTCAGAATCCATAGAGATAAAAAGCAGAGGAAACCAGAAAGTCTCTCCCCCACCTTCTGCATGGCTCCCACTTTTTTAGATCAAGCATTCACTGAACACCTACTGTTGGCTAAGATGTTCTGGTAAGCAAGGCAGACCATCCTGTGCTGCTGGGATGGCAGCTAAGGAGGAGCCCAATGACGAGCAATTCCAGAGTGTAAAGCACATTTGTCTATGGGTGTGCTACGTGAAGGATGTAGCAGTGTGTGGCAGGGACTGGGGACCCAGAACCCTGGTGAGAAAGTGATATTTATTCTGAGAATCTGAGACAATTGGGGCTCACAGGTAGAGAGGAGTGAGGAGACTTTTGCCAAGAAGAGGAACAGCTGGTGGGAGACCAAGATGGCAGGCGTGGTAACCGAGGGACCCAAGGCTGCTCCTGTGGCTGGGGGCAGGGGTGGGGAGTGACAGACTAGAGGGATGGGTGGCAAGAATGAAGCCAGAGAGGGAGGCCACATAGTGAAGGGCACTGTTGGCCATGGAAATGGAAAGAATGAAGAGTATTTGGGAGAAGAAAGATTCTTACATGGAGAAGGGGTAGGAGCCAGACAAGACCAATGGCAGCAAGACCAACTAGGAGGCATTTTCATGAGAGAGAAAATAAGATGACTTGGATTTGGACAGTCGAATTGGCTATCTGCTGCTACCATAATCCTGTGCAACAGAAGGTCCCAAAACTCAGTAGTGTGCATCCATTAGATGTACATAAATTTCTCACTCTGCATTTGTGGAGTGATGTGTTTGGCTGATCTGAGGTTGGCTCCAAGCTTCAGGTGAGTCTGCTACAAGTGTCCCATCTTCAGACCAGTGGCTTCCTGAGACATACTCTCCTTATGAAGAAAGGCAAGAGCACAAGAGGCCACATCCACTCTGCAAACACATTTCCAACTCCTGTTTGTGTTGGACTTACTGATTTCCAGTTGTCCAAGGCATATCACAGGGTCAAACCCAACATCAGGAGACAGGGGAACACTTTTGCCCACCATGAGGCAACAGAAAGTGTGTGGATATGGTACTCACACAGAGGAGAGGAGAGAAGCAGCAGGGTACCAATAGCAACAGGAAAGATAGAGAACAATGGAAGCTAAGCAAGAGCCTGCAGAAGAAGGAAGAGCAGGACCTGATGGTGGATTCACCCTCAGCCCCTGAGCATCTGTGAACCAGGAAGTGAATCTGGAGAGACAAAGACCTGGCCTTGCAGAGATGTGTTAGCCATCATGGAAACTAGATTTTATTAGGAAGGCCATTGAGGATTTGATCAAGATAATTCACTTGAAGTTGTACAGTTTATTTAATGCTATTTAGGAATGCATTAGGAAGCAAGAGTAACAGAGAAGAGACAAGTCAGAAAGCTAAAGATAAGAGATGCTGGTGGTGTGAGCTAAAGTGGTGGGAGTGTAAGTGGAGAGAAAATGAGATGTTTTTAGGGAAGAATCAACATGATTTCCTAATGGAAAGGATAAAGAAAGAATAATTAGAGGTAACTTCTGGTTCTTTGTTGGACCAACTAAAAGCGCTGTGGGGCTATTAATGGAGGGGACCTTTAGGATGGGGAGGGAGCACATCCAAGAAGAAAGAGCAGAGGCCCCACTTAGTACAGGTGAAGTGTGATGTGTCTGAAGGTCGCCGCCGGATGGAGCTGTCACAGAGGCAGAGGAATGGTTGGTGGGAGGCTCCAGGGAGAGGTCTCCCTTGCAGGGCTGAACTTGAGAGTCAACAGCACCGATGGTTTTTAAAGGATGAAAGTCATAAAGGAAGTAAATGTAGATGGAGAGGAGAACCCAGAACCAAAACCTGGTGTTGGATGGAAAAACTACCTAACAACAGAGCTGGAGGAGGGCTCACCCAGAAATGAGGGGATTGGAAGAAAGTGAATCCGGAGCTGGAGGATTGCTTCAGCTTTTCCCAAATGCTTCTCTTCAGACATCAGCTCTCCCAGGAAGCCAACCCCAGCCAGACACAGACTCCCTGGCTGGGGGTAGGGGCTGCATCTCCTGAGCTTGTGCTGTCTGTACCCAGCAGAGGCCTGAGTGGACTGAATCCATGAAGCAAGCTGCTCTGGATGGCTCCCATGTCATTGTCGCTCACCTATGGAGCAGGCATCCTGAGTCAGGCTCCCAGTACCTGTAGCCTGAGTCCACCTGCTGGAATCAGCCTTCCCTTCCTGGAAATCTCAGGTGCAACCCTGGACAGCAAGGTGCTGGGCGGTTCCTACAGGCTGGAGAGGAGCAATCGTGTGCAGCTTTTGCAAAGCTCCCTGCATGAATGCTGTGTTGGTTTGGAGTTGGCCATGTCTAGACTGTTTCACCACAAAAATCAGCATAGTGACAGAATGCCACTTTCAAGCCAGTCTGCACACTATTCCCACAGGACTTGGAGAGACAGTTTGGGGCCATTTGGTGACATCTTAGCATCAGCCTCTCAGAGTTGCTGTAGCAGAGCACCACCCAATCTCCTTAAGTCTTGACCCCTAGATTTTAGCCTCTGGGTTAGGAAAATTGGGTGGTGTTTGTGGGAAGGAAGGATCCCGCCATGGCAGGACTGACCTGCAAAGCTGATTGGATTTCTCTGTTCCCATTTAGGTCCCCAGAAACTCCTCAGTCCTAAAACAAAGACTCGAGTGAAGAGGGTGTTCAGAGCAAGACAGTGCAGTGGGACAGTGGGACATCAGATGGGATGGCACGGCCAACAGCAGCCACATTAACAAGCCTGTCACCACTGCAGGTGCCTGGAGCTGAACCCCACTGGGGACTGCTAGGAAGTGGGGTACACCCTCATTTCTGAGTGACACTACTGAAAAGCCATGGGAACTAGGGTGTTTCTTCACTCCTGAGTCACTGAGGGAGCAGCTTCCAGAGCTAATACCGTGACCCTTCCATGTTCCTGAGCAAAGCTCGCAGGTACTGGCTGCCGGAAGCATCTGACAGCCACCAAAACAGTGACATCAGGGTTGGCGGTGTGGGCGGTGCCACAGTTTGAATGTGTCCCTAAAAGTTCATGTATTGGAAACTCAATCCTGCAAATGGCAAGCTAATGGCATTTCGAAGTGAGGAGGTGTTAGGACTGGATGAGGTCACCAGGGTGGGGCCCCATGGTGGCACCAGGGGCTTTACCAGAAGAAGAAGCGAGACTTGAGTTAGTGTGACTGCTCTATCTCATCAGGCAATGCCCTGTGCTAGGTCAGGATGCAGCAAGGGCCTCTCCGATGCCAACAGAGGCTGGGCTGGGCTGGATTCCTTGCTGTCCAGAGCCATGAGACAAACTTTAGTTCTTTGTACATTACCTGGTCTTGGATACTTTGTTAAAGCAATTGAAAATGGATAAGACAGATAAAAAATGGGAAGTGGCATGTGCTACTGTGGCTACTATGGATCTTACAATTCATTCAGGACTTTTCAAAAATGACAGGCAAGAAAAGCACAGCTGTGACTTCCAAGGGCTCAGAGGTGAAGAGGAAGACCTGGCTCTTCCCTTGTGCCTGGCAAGGAAACTCAGGGTCCGAGCTTGGGTTGAAGTGCCTACTTCACCCGTCACCAGCTTCACAGCCTGCAGTAAGTGCTTTACCTCTCTGAGCCTCACCTGTCTCCTCTCCAAATGGAGAACAAAACACATAGTGGTTGGGGGGAAGGAAAGGATGTGGGAACACCTGTTGTTGGGAACTTGCCGCTTTTCTGTGGGTGCTCACTTTCTCACCCCTTTGCATGGTTCAGGGAAAGAGTCCAGTCCAGTGGTATTACCCGATGGAAGCCAAGGTTAGGAACATCCATTTGGAAACTATGCCCTAACAACCGCCTAAACCACCTGAATATAAAAAGGCAATGCAACATGCAGCATGTGTTCCAGATTATACACAAATTAGCAAAAATCCAAGGGTTTCTTAGTTTTTCAAAAGAATTTGTTGGTTGGGTGGTGCTGACCTCAAGCTGTACAGGAGATGGGGAAATCAGAATGCTCTAGGCTGGGGGTTCTGGGTCCCCAATTGCACGTGGGTTCAGACGGTGCGTTGAACACTGCGTGGAACAAGTTGATCAGGTCTCTGCACACTAAAAACATGCATTCCCTGTGGGCTTTGTTCCTGCTCACTATAGAAGCAGCTGGCCTCTGTTTCCTCTGCAACCACTGCCAAGAAGAAATTGAAAGATCAGAATGCATTTTTCTGAACGTAAAAATATAAGCAGCATTAAACATCAGGACTGGATGACCTGGGAAGCACCCCACACGCTCAGCTGGTGTTGCCGTGAAGGGTTTCTCCATCTGTATTTTTGAGCCTCATGTCTTGGGGCAGCAAGTGAGGAGAGAGCACAGCTGCCACTGTGTGGATCTGGGGCACACAGGCTTCTTTCCAAGGTGATCCCAAGTGGAGAAGGGTTCAGTGCTATCACCTGGCTCAGCAGGCCCCAAGAAACTGGCTTTGCAGTCACCAAGGACAATTCTGTGGAAATGTTTCCTACTTCCACTGAGGTGTACATTACCTGAACAACTCATTTTTCAGAACTCAAATTGTTGGAAGGACACTGAGGATCTGTGTGTTTTGCTGTGTGCAGGTCATGCCTCAAAAGAAATGGTGGCCTTTTATAAAGACCAGCCTGGCCAACCATCCCCATGGTCAATCTCGCCATCAAAACCTCCACTCTTGCCCTGTGCCACCCAGTCTCACTGCCACCTACCACTCACACGCACGAGTCCACACACCTGCACACTCAGGGTGTGTAACAGGTGCCCACCTAAAATGTGTGGAGCCAGAGAACGAGGTGCTGGGATAAGGAAAACTCTGGACCTGAGTATCTGCATACAAGGCATTAGTGCCTGGGCACAGCCAGGAGATCAGCCCCATGTGAGGAGTGGTGAACCTGAACTTGGGGCAGGATGAGCAAAGCACAGGGGAGAAGGATGTGAGTACACCACCTGAATGGACTGAAGGTCCCATGTGGGGACAGGAGCATGCCGGGGTCAGGGGGGCAAATGGGGTAAATTGTTCCCACTTGGAAATGTTCCAGGTGCCCAACTACAGGGAAGAACTCTTGGATATGGGACAGTGATCCAGCATCCTTAGCGGAGCATGGAGCCACCTTCATTATCTTCCTCAATCGTATTCTTTTGACAAGAAGGCACCACCATGGGCTGATTTTCCTTTTGTTTTTGAACTATGAAAGCAAAATGCTCTACTAGCTAAGCTCAGACCAGAAGCAGCTTGCATGTCCATCAACAGAAGAATTAAACAAACCACAGTTTATTTATACTGTTACTGTATAAAAATAAATAAGCAATAACTCCATGAAAACCATGAAGGAATCTTAACAAACTGTGCTGGATAGGGGAACTCTCACACCAAGGAGTACATACAGTAGGACTCCAAGCCAGACCGCCCCACCGGTCAGGGAGACACAGCAGCACAGGCCAGAAAGCAGAGAGAGCTCTCTGAGAGGGCTGTGGATCGAGGAGGGGTTTGGGTTACATGGATGCATGTGTTTCTCAGGACCCATGGAACAGTGTCATTATGATTTGTGAATTTCACCATATGCATTTAAAAATAAAAGACACATGAACTACAACTGAACTCTATGCAATGAGATGCAGGGAGGTGCCTGAGTTGTGGAGGATGCTGGTATCATAGATTACTTAGAATTTCTTCACAAAATAACATGATATAATTCTTCCAACTTTTCTGAATGCTTGAACATTTTCATAAAAACATGAAGTTTGAAACAAGCTGTACCTGCTCATTAAAAAAAGGAGGAGACAGGGAATGTTAAAGAGTGTATCACTTCTGGAACATTATCCTGTAAATAATCAACTAGCTTATAAAAAATGAACTTCAGAGTCCCATCCTGAGAACCCCCAAAAATCAAAAGAAGAGGATTTTGATTTAGAACTTTCTCTAGATCTGCGGTTTTTAAACTTTCCTGTGCATCAGAATCACTTGGAGAGCCATTAAACAAGGAAGGCCAGGCCCCCACCCCAGAATTCCTGAACCAGGGGTTCTGGGAGGGACTGGGATCATGCATCCCTCACAAGTGCCCAGGAAACACTGCTGCCCCTGTCCAGGACCTTCCTTTGAGAACCACTGCTCTTGGGCACCCCTTCTATTTCTCTTGGGCAGCCTTGTGACCTTGGCCAAGGGCAGAAGCTTTCTACAGTGTGGGAGAAACACTACAACCTTTATTGGCCAAATCAAACCCTCAGTGGTCTGCCTGCTCTACCCAAGAGTATAGACAGTAATCACCTGTAGCTCTTTAAATGCAGTCCAAATTCATTAAAAATAACCAAGATTAAATATCTCATGCTTTCATTAAACAACCACATGTATGTACTGGTGCCATAATGGAGAACACAAATGCAGTACATTTCCATCACTACCAAAAGCTCTATTGAATAAAATTGTCTATAAGAATTCCAAAAATTGTATTACTATGAAATACATTACCCCCAAATCCTCCTATTAATGTCAGAAATGGAATTTTAACTCTTTCCTTTTCTACACTTGCTCACATAGCTTCTCATTCACCTGTGTCATCAAGGTAGGGAAAGCACAGACATTGTAATGCAAAAATGTAAAAAGTTTATTCCTGTGTTCCCATACCCATGTGATGAAATTTGGCCTAAAGGCAATATGAGTTTGTGAAAGCAGAGGCTCTGTGGAAGTCAGATTGACAGAGGTGTTGTGTGGAGAGCAACGATCATACAAAATATAATAGAGAATTTGAATGTTCTTGGGGCAGGAGTCAAGTTGAGGCACGACTGGTTGTTGAAGGTAAAGACCAGATTGGGCTGGGAGTGGACAAGACAAGGAAAAACTCCTGTTTCTAGGAAATATGTATCCCAAATCCAGGTTCAGCACGTGGCTGCCAAGGCTGTGGTCTATTTTTTGCTCCTAGAGTTGAGAGTTGCTTGTGTGCCCTGCACTAAGCAGTTGCCTTCTGGGGACATCTAACTGTCTGACACTTTCTTACAGATTCGACTGAACAGCAGGGGGCTCATCTACTCTGTGGGCCTGCTCCTGGCCTCCGTCTTTGTCACGGTAGGTATGCAGCATCTTTCCATTCTTGAATTCACTCATTGGTCCCTTCCCCGGGCTCTTTGGCGACCAGATGGGCTTAGCCTTTGGTGAATGGAGACCGTAGCCCCACTTCCCACTAGAAAGCCTTCCTCCTTTCTGCCGGCAGCCAGCCCTCTTATCAGAAGCAAGGCCACACCTCATGTCAAGCCCAAAACATTTTATCAAAACAAGGAGAAATTCCTACTTTTCACACATAATTAAGCATCAAGGGTAGATTCCAATTCACTGATTGCTCCAGGTTATAAAGCATCTTCATAAATCCATGCACATGCACAATACTCAGAGACTAGGAATATATTTTATTCACCATGTACTTTTTATACCACTCCACTATCTTGGCCATTGCTCCTGTTTGTGTAATTTTTTTTTTCTGTTTGTGTAATTTTATATTCCCAATTCTAGCAATGTGTTTGGTGGGAAAAACTCACACCAGTGCAGGGACTGACTACAGGAAGTATCCATTCACATACCTGCATGCTGCTGAATTTTCACATCCATAAGTATTGACATGCAATATGCTTTTTTCCTTAGTGTCTCAAACTATTCACCAAATTTCACCAATTTCATGTTGTTATTGTACATAGGCTGAAGTATGGGAATTCAGAAGGGCAGTCAAGAAACGAGAGAGGTGACTTAGGCTGAGTCTAATGTCAAGATTTTAGGGGAACAAGTACTGCTGACATGAAGGTGCAAGTTTACATACCGTATTTTTTCATAGCTTAGGAGGTTCCTCAAATCTGGTGTGAGGTGGAGTCCCAATACTTTCAATAGCCACACATTTTACCTAAATGCTTTGCCTGTTTACTTTCCCTTTGGGCCCTGTGAGGCAGCCAGGTGCTTGCAGCCAGAGACTGGGTCCCCTTTGAGGTCCTAGACAACTGTTCCCCTACCCTCACACCCTCTGATCCTCTGCATATCCGCAGGTGTTCGGGGTCCACCTGAACAAGTGGCAGCTGGACAAGAAGCTGGGCTGTGGGTGCCTCTTCCTGTATGGTGTGTTCCTCTGCTTCTCCATCATGACGGAGTTCAACGTGTTCACCTTTGTGAACTTGCCCATGTGTGGGGACCACTGATCTCGGCCACCGCAGAGGCCCGCTGGGTCCTTCCTTCTGTGCAATACGAGACCAGCCGCACCCTGAGTCGCACTGGCCCTGGGGCTGCGGTGCCATCTCTTCTGTGCTGTCCACAGGCCTCCGCTCCTGCCCTGGTGGCTCCGGTGTCCCCGCCATGTCCCTGGCTCCCTGCCTCCTAGTCCTACCTCCTGCCACCCCTCCCTGTGAAGACATCTGACACCCATGTGAATTTCCAAGCTCCATTTCTGAACAGTGACTGAGATTCTAGAACAAAACTGGCTGCTAACTGGCCTGAGCCAGGTACAACTTATCAAGGTTCCTCCTCCTTTTTTAAGTTATTTGATGGAAGACTACCCTAATTTATGACCTGAGACTGTGGAAGAAATAGGAGAGGATCCACGGATGACAGGGAGCATTTGGGATGGCATTGGCTTGGGAAGTGATGGAGTTTGCTGGGTTTAGGGGTTATTTTGTTTTGGGGGGCTCCTCCTTCTATTCCTTTTCTTCCAGAGGCGGAAAGCTTCCCTTCTGCCATCTCTCACTGGGCTCCAGATTGGTAACCCAAGTGGATGGCATGTCCTCGGGGGTGACCCCAGGCCCGCCGAATTTGCATGGATTAGTGCTTAATCCAGGAACTGCTGGGCTGGCTGAGGCCACCAAGAACAAATGCATGACATTTTCTGCCCTAGGACACCTGGCTAATGTCCCCAGGTGTTACCTAGGGGGTGCAAGGTGTTGGAGGAAGAAAAGCACTACCTACACTTTCCCTCCAACCATCTCCTCCTCATAGATTCTTTCTAGTTTTTCAAGCAATAGTTCTAGCCGGCCTGAGGCCTTTGATCCTGGGCCCTGGTGAAAACGTCCATCAAAAATGCACCAGGCAGCACCCACAGAAGCTTCCCCCATGAGTGAGACCTTGAGATGTGCTCTTGTTGCTTGGCATTTGGGGTGGCAGGGAGTGACCTGGAGGCCACCACTGCTATCCATTCGGGAGTTACAGACACTGGTTTCTTGGAAAATGGAGAGAAGCGCATTTTTGCACAGACCTCGTCAATTGAGTCCCAGTTTGCCACTTGGTATCGAGTACACTGGACCCTTAAGGCTGGCTCTTGGGCAGACATCCTGCCTCATGACGCCACTGCCAAGCTGGCCCAGCTCCACCCTCCCCTCCTGAGGGCTGGCCAGGAAGCAGACCCCAGGAAACCACAGAATGTGTTCAATGCGGACTCATTCTAGGGCATCAGTTGCTGTGAGGGGTTTTGCCAATCACTGCTCAACGGCCCTGCTCTATTTTGTATGATGCTGAATTATTACGCATACTAGTTCCACTGAGTTGAGACCCACCCATGCTTGTTACACTTGTATTTATTGAAACTGTGGATTCTTGCCCGTGCTGTCCCTTGCATTTACTTTAAGCACTGATCACGTAGCCCATTCATTCCATATGGTTTTCCCAGTCCCTTGTACACATTCTGATATGAATTGTAAAAATAACCTGCTACCAGTGGTTTGAATGTTTCTGGCTGGGGTGCAGACTGAGGGCAGTGTTAGCCGAGGGTGTGCCTGCCCAGCCGAGGAGCAGGAGAGGAGCCCACCCACTTGGGCTCTCGGAGCTGAGACACACTTACTGATTCTGTTGCACATTTTGCACTGGTTTATGACAATTGTTTTCTTGGATGGATAGTGTAAAATAAACTTCTCTGTTCTGTATTCTCCCTCGAGCAGAGTGCATTACTTTCTCCCCTGTAAAGTGATCCATTTCCCAGCAAGGAAGGAAAAATGATCACAGTTGCTGGGCAGCCTGGGATTTGTGCTGCTACTGTTTTGGTGTTGACTCACCTGGAAGGCTGGTGTCCATCTGGCAGATTGCAAGAATGAAGTAGCAAGTTCTGAGTCCTCTCCAAATCTGGGAGGGACTTTGGACCCATGGTCCTGTTGAAGCATAGAATACATGTGACATTATCAGTAATCCCTTCTTTCAGAGGGACCTGAGAGGAAGAACATCAGGAGGTCCTGTTGTTGACATTCAGCAGTGGTCAAGTTCTCCATCCCATCTGATTTCACACATTTTTAATCATGACCATTAAGAACTCCCCAGAACCAATTCCTGCAAAGAGACAGAAACACATAGGTGTGATAACCAATGTTCTGATCCTATGGGAGGCTCAAGAAATAATTACCTAGATCTAAAATTAGTAAACAAGACATGTTTGCTCCTGAAATGCAACACAATTTATTTACAGGAAGCAGCTACTGTAAGAAACAAAAGTGGCTACTGTAAGAAACAAAAAAGGAGAAAGAGAAAGACTTCCAGCAAGGGGAGGCTTTATTAAAATAAAGACCTGAGAGGGCCTCTAGCTCCCAAGTGTCACAACAGTGGCTCTCTTACAGAGAAAGGGACTTATAATGGGTAGCAAGGAATGAAAAAAATGAAAACTAACTATTCTGGGACAAGGTCATCTATCTTAGTCCTTGGTCACTGGTCTGTTTCCTGTTTATGCAGGGTTTCTTATTCTTGTGGCGCTGAGGGCCTCCTGGTCTGGAATGGTCTGTTCTACATACAGGAGTTAGGCCAGGCCAGTTATTAGGGGTATTGGTACTGTTATGAGACTAAGAGAATGTGGGGAAGGGTCCGCCGAATTCATGGGAAGATCCTTACAGCTACTAATTCACAGCATCTGCTTTATGTGACTGTTTAAAAATGTATATTCCTGGGGACAGGGAAATAGTAGGTGCTTAGCTTTGTTTTAAGTGTTTATGTCTTAGGATGTTTTACTACTATATTTGCGTATTCTACAAGTAGACCGTGGACACAGGTATTTTTTTTGTATTAAATTCTTTTATTGGTACATTGTAGGTATACAACACAATTACATTTCTCATTGGGAATTGTACCTTTACATAATGCATCTTGGTTCTTATTTTTTCCCCATTCCTAGCCCTCCCTTCAGGCCCTCCACCCTTCCCTATTTACAAACATTTTATTTCCATTTTTTCCATTTCTCATCATTTTTCCCTTTCACTTCTTTCCTTTCCCCTGCCTCTCCCACTACCCCTACCCCTTTGGACCTTTTCTTCCTATTTTACATTATTGATTATTCATTCTAATCATTGGTACCTTTTAGGTATACAATATAATGACATTCATCATTGGAAATTGGCACCTTTACATACTCTCTCGCTTCTTATTTTTCACCCTTGCCCAGCCCTCCCTTCAACCCCTCCAGTCCTCCCTATTTACAAAGATTTTGTTCCTATTTTTCCATTTTCTCATATTAATCCTATTCCCTTCTATCCTTTCCCCTAGCCCTCCCACTTCCTTCCCCTTTGCCCCTTTTCTTCCTATTTCACATTACCTATTATACATTTTGTCCTTATTTACACTTTCAGTTTCTCACACCAGAGAAACTATTTGGTATATACACATGTGTGTCCTATTTATTTCACTGAAGAGTATTGCCTCAATGTGCATCCACTTAGCTATAAATGTCTCTAATTTCTCATTTTTTATGGCTGAGTAGTACTCCATTTTATAAAAAAACCAAATTTTCTTTATCAAGTCTCCAGTTGATGGGCATTTGGGCTGTTTCCAAGTTTTAGCTATCACAAACTGTGCTGCTATAAACATGGGTGCACATATATCACTGTGGTATGATTCTTTTAATTCTTTGGGGAAGATCCCCAGCAGTGGAATAGCGGGGTCAAATGGGACTTCCAGTCCTAGTTCTTTGAGGTATCTCCATACTGATTTCCAGAGTGCTTGCACCAGTCTACACTCCCACCAGCAGTGGAGCAGGGTTCCTCTTTCCCCACAGACCCGCCAGCATTTGTTATTGGTTGGTTTCATGACAGCAGCCATTCTTTCTGGAGTGAAGTGGAATCTCAGCGTTGTTTTCATTTGGATCTCTCAAATGACCAGTGATGTTGAACATTTTTTCATGTATTTATTTGCTATTTCTACTTCTCTGTCTGAGAAATGTCTGTTCATTTCAGATGCCCATTTTCAGACTGGGTCTTTAAATTTGGGAAGTCTGATCTTTTTAAGTTCTTTATAGATTGGAGATAGTAGACCTTTGTCTGAGGAAGAACAGGTGAAGATTTTTTCCCACATTGTGGGTTGTCTCTTCACACTACTGGTGGTTTCTCTTGCTGTGCAGAAGCTTTTTAATAAGAAGAGATCCCATTTGTTGATTGTTTGTGCTAGTTCACGGGCAACTGAGGTTGTGTTCATAAAATCTTTTCCTGCACTGATGTCTTCAAGGGTTCTACCTAACCTCTGTTCCAACTGGTTCAGAGTTTCTATTTGAATATTTAGATCTTGAATCCATTTTGATTTTAGTTTAGTGCATGGTGAGAGATACAGGTCTAGTTTTAATCTTTGGCAAGTTGAAGCCCAAATTTTCCAGCACCATTTATTAAAGAGGCTATCTTTCCTCCAGTGAGGGTGTTTGGCTCCTTTGTTGAAGATGAGATGGCTGAGTGTGTCTGGTGTTGTTTCTGCATCTTCTAGTCTGTTCCACTGGTCCTCAAGTCTGTTTCTTTGCCAGTACCGTGCTGTTTTTATCACAGTAGCTTTGTAGTATAGTTGCAGGTTGGGGATGGTGATAACCCCTGCCATGTCTCTGTTACCTAGAATTGCTTTTGCTATTCTGGGTCTCTTCTTGTTCCAAATGAATTTTTGGATTGTTTTCTTAAGGTCTATGAAGTATGCTGCTGGGATCTCAATTGGAATTGCATTAAATCTATATAGCAGTTTTGGAAGTATGGCCATTTTCACTATATTAATCCTTCCTACCCAGGAGCAGGGATGTCTGTCCATTTTCTGATATCATCTTCAATCTCTCTTTTCAGAGTGCCATAGTTTTCAGAGAAGAGGTCTTTGATTTCTTTCATTAGGATGATTCCTAGGTATTTCAGTGTTTTGGATGCTATTGTGAAAGGAATTATTTGCCCTATTTCTCTCTCAGTGAGTCTGTCATTGGTGTAGAGGAAAGCTATTGATTTTTGTGTGTTGACCTTGTAACCAGCTACTTGACTGAATTTGATTATTAAGTCTAGAAGACTTTTGGCGGAGTTCTTGGGGTCTTCTATATAGAGTATCATGTCATCTGCAAATAATGACAATTTGACTTCTTCATTTCCTATCTTTATTCCTTTTATTTCTTTCTCTTGTCTAATTGCCGTGGCTAATGTTTCCAGAACTATATTGAACAAGAGTGGTGAAAGTGGACATCCTTGTCTTGTTCCTGATTTTAGTGTGAAGGATTTCAGTTTTTGACCATTTAGTATGATATTGGCTGTTGGGTTTTCATAGATGGCTTCTATCAGTTTGAGGTAGAGACCATCTATTCCAATGTTTTGTAGGGTTTTTATCATAAATGCATACTACATTTTGTCAAATGCTTTTTCTGCATCTATGGAGATAATCATATAGTTTTTGTCCTTGGCTCTATTGATATAGTGTATTACATTAATTGGTTTGCATATATTCAACCATCCCTGCATCCCTGGGATGAATCCCACTTGATCAGGGTGTATGATCTTCTTGATGATCTTCTGCATTCTGTTTGCCAGTATCTTATTAAGGATTTTTGCATCTATGTTCATTAGTGAGATTGGCCTGTAGTTCTCCTTTTCAGTTGGGTCTTTCTCTGCTTTGGGGATCCAGGTGATGCTTGCTTCCAGGAATGAATTTGGGAGTATTGCTTCCCTTTCAATTTCATTGAAGAGTTTAAACAGTAGTGGCAGCAGTTTCTCTCTAAATGTCTTGTAGAATTTAGCAGTGAAGCCATCAGGGCCCGGGCTTTTCTTAGTTGATAAGTTTTTAATTACATTTTCAATTTCATTCGTTGATATTGGGCTGTTCAGAATTTTTAGGTCTTCTTCATTCAACTTTGGTAATGCATCTGTATCTAGGAATCTGTCCATTTCTTCTGTGTTGTCCATCTTATTGGCGTATAGGTTCTGGAAGTAGGTATTGATGATCCTCTGGATTTCTGCTGGGTCCATTGTAATTTCACCCTTTTCATTCCTAATTGCATGGATTTGGGCCTTTTCTTTCCTTTTTCTGACAAGGTTGATTTTGTTGATTCTTTCGAAGAACCAACTCTTGGCTTCATTGATTTTTTGTATCCTTCTCTTTGTCTCCATTGCATTGATTTCTCCTCTGATATTTATAATTTCCTCCCTTGTATGAGCTTTGGGGTTATCCTGCTCTTCTTTTTCTAGAAGCTTGAGGTGCAGCATCAGGTTGTTTAATTGGGCTCGTTCTGTTTTCCTAATATGTGTATTCACTGCTATGAATTTCCCTCGTAAGACTGCTTTCATTGTGTCCCATAGATTCCGATATGTTGTATTGTCATTGTCATTTAATTGAAGGAACTGTCTGATTTCTTCTCTAATTTCCTCTGTGACCCATTGGTTATTCAGAAGTGTGTTGTTCAATTTCCACGTGTTTATGAAATTTTTTGAGTTTCTTTTGCTATGGATCTCCAATTTCATTGCACTATGGTCTGATAATATACAGGGGATAACTTCAATTCCTTTGCACTTACTTAAACACGTTCTATGTGTGAGTATGTGGTCTATTTTGGAGAATGACCCGTGTGCAGCTGAGAAGGATGGACACAGGTATTTTTATTATGTTGATTGGTGCTTACAAAACACTAGATTCTTTTATATGAAATACTTAGACTAGCTTTAGTTTTACTTAGTCTTAAAGCAAAATCATTTGATCAGAAGCTTGATTTTAAAAAAAAACATTTTTTTGAAATCTTTGAAAACTGCAGTTCAGTTCTCAATTTCTCAAAGGAAAAATCCTGGGATTAGATAGTTTCTCTATTTTCTCCATCAGGATTGCCAGGCTAGGAACTATAAGAATGAGGATATAGCATATTTCTGTCCAGGTCTCAGCTGTGCACTATTATGTCTTGAGTTGCTGATTAAGAATGTGGTTTCCAATGAGCCAGCTGCCCAGTAAAGCAAAATTGCTGACGTTACCATTTTCACAGCTTCCTCTACTGTGAGACTGGAGAAGGGTCAGGATGAGATTGACAAAAAGGTTTTTATCGATACCACAAACTTGGTGGAGTTGATAAAGAGACCTCCACAGCAGTCTTCAGCTTTAGTCAATTCCCCAGGCTGCATTGTCACACACAGGGACAAGTCACAGATCTTGAGCATGCCTACTCGGACCCTGTAGGCTGTCGTTTTCTGGAGATTCTGTCCCCAAACTGGCCTGGGCTTGCCTGTGGTCAGGTGGCCTCAGAGACTCCAGAGCCACACTAGGGAATGGTTCCTGGCACACTGGAGATAACTTCTGCTCCTTTCAAAGGAAAGTGCTTGTTCTACCTTTTCAAGGACAGGGCATGTCTGTAGGAACATGTTTGTATTTACCCCAAAAAAGACAGATAAAGGATGGGGGGCAAAGTTTTTCATTATGTTTTCCTAAGATATTTTTCTGCAAACATTTATAGTTTATAACCATACATTTGCACACTAGAGATTTTGAGACTCTGTCAATCCCAAACAGCAACTTTGAACTCACTTTAAGTGCTCACACTTCCAATAAAAGCCTAAATGTTTAAAGGACTGATAATATTATAATGTGCAGATGGTTTTCAGTTGTGGCATAAATTAGGAATAACATCCAGTTGTAATGTAATTAGATATGGCTTTAGAATTCTACTTAACTATTCATGCAAATATTCCAATTGTTGAGGGGAAAAATAGAAGTAGGAAATTGGTGAGGGTCAAGATACTTTTCTCAAGATTTATTTATTTTCACCTTTTCAAAATGAGATAATTATTCCATTGATAACTCATCCAAAGGTTCTGACCAATTTCCATCAACTATTTTGAAACAAATGGGACATTTCCATGTTGGATTTTGTGGAATCCTTACAGTAATTAATAATTAGTAATTTTGATAACTTTTACAGTGGCTGCTCAGTATGCAATGCATGCATATGTGCCATCTATCTGATGACAAAACTGTAGGAAAACAGTCCAATAGATCTTTGACAGTTTCCCAAATAGTCACCCGTTATACAACTGCAGGAATATGGGGGATTCAACAAACTTTTCTCTGATAAATAAAAAGTTATATGTTTATCATATCATTCAGAGACGTGGGCACTGCTGCAATGCTAAAAAAGTTACAAGCTGAGACTACTGAGAGGGGAGATGAGCAATGTGCACAAGACAAATTTTACCATATGCCCCAGAACAGATTTCACATTGAACTTTTTGCTTAGTTTCAGAACACAGAGCAGAGTGATAAAAATAAAATTCCACCAACATTTCTCAAATGGTTTACTGTAGCTCTCAGGGTATTTATTTTCTTAATAAAGAGTATCCAATAGTCTCATTAATATACGAAGTTTTTACTAAACCTCATTTAACAAACATTCTTGCCAGGTTGTAGAGATTTTAAGCATACCACTATGCTTAAAGTATTGTACTTAATACTCCTTTGTCTTGGTCTTTGTTTTTGTTACAGGTAGAAGGGAAGGCATGATTTAATATTGCAGTGTTGGCATATATACCATTTAAAGATCTTTTCTACTTGAATTAATTTGAATAAACATATGCATCCATCCATAAATTAAATTTATTTTTATGTAATTTCCAATTCATCATGTTTATCAAAAGCTGAATTTGGAGATGTTCTCTCTTCAGTTTGGTGGGATGATCCATTCAGTCTCTGACTCCAGAGAACTCCACTCCAAGCTTGGAATGAGATGTGATGAAGAATTTTAGAATCCTTGAAGTTTCTTCCTGTGTGCATCTGAGCCCTGCCTGCTGGTCATCGCTGAAAAGAGATGTATGGTACTTGTGCATGAAGTTCCTTTCAGCATAAAAGTAATGATTTTTAGTTCTTCTGGGAAAAATAAAAATGAACTCCATTCAGTTTCAAAACTCAAACATTTCTTCTCCCTTGCAAGATTGATGATGGATGGTTTGTTTTTCAGATGTAAGATACCGAACCTCTCTATCTTCAATCATCATTGCTCTCACCACTAGTGGGTTTAGACCAAAATGCTGACTGCTTTGCTCTTAGAACAATTTACTTTGTCAACTGGTTTCTGATGTATCAATTCCACCATCTAAAAATTCAATGTCGGAGAACAGGTGCTTAAATATTCTAGTCAAATTCATCTATGCAAAATTTTGTTACCAGCATTTATCACTCTTATTGCCTAAATCAATGTTTTCAGTCTTTTCCATGTTTCAGAATTGTTGGGAGACTTTTAAAATTTTTATCTTTATTAGTACATATTTGCGGTACCTAATGATTACATTCATCATGGGGAGCTGGTACATGTACGTAATGCATCTTAATTCTTTTTACATCCCCTTCCCCTCCTCTTCCTCCCTCCTCCCTCCATCTTGCTCCCCATCTCATTATTAAAATACAGATTTCTGACCTCTGCCTCTGAGTTTCTGACTTAGTAGATCTAAGGATAAGTCCAAGAATTTGCAGTTCTCACTAACTCCCAATACTAATTGCTGCTGGGTGTGGGGTCCACTTTGAGAACTACGGGACTAAATCAACTTTGCCCATAATGCTCCCACCAAGTATCATCAGTGGACAGTTTGTAGAAAACACACACACACACACACACACGCACATTCCCACACATACACATTCCAACACATACACACACAGATGGACTATTTCAGTCTTTCAAAAAAATTTTTTCTTTCTACTTCCATCAAGATCTATGAATACCTAAAAGCAGAAAAGGAAATGTATTCAGTTCTTCCTAATCTACATTTCCTATCATCCTACAGCATCATCCAAAAACAACTTAAATTAAAACCAGACCAGAACAAAGAATATGGCTTAAGTTGAAGATGGAAGAAGGCCATGGTTCTGGGTGGAGTGTATGAAATGTGGACATGGAAGCAGGAGACCACCAGTTTCACTCAATGTGAAAGAGATGTAATTGTAAACTGAAATAGGAAGTACCAGTGCACATATACAAATTTTCTTTAGGGAATTCCTATTTGCACACAACCATGGATAACTAACCTTTTCATGTAAATCTTATTTTGATGCAAATCAACCCAGCAAAGATGCCATGGCTCAGAAAAGAATTAAAAAGGCTGGCCCCAGAACGGGTCACCAAATGTTTTGGATAATCGCATGTGCCCCACCAGTCTTGCTTAAGAAACAAGAGCAGAACAAACCTAACCACACACCTGCCTGGAGGTCAGAAACCTCCGTGCACAGACTGTGACCCAGGGTCAGTTCCCAAGAGGGAATGACTGAGAGTCCCACGGGAGAGACAGGCCTGGTTTGTGCCTACAACCAGACAGACCTTAACTCAGGCCTGGATTCTTGCCTAATTCACTCAAACTCAGGAGACATGATGTGCTCCAGGTGATACGGAAAATGCACCTGTTCATATGGGGTGGTCAGCCCAAAAGCAAGGTGTGCTGTGTAACTCTAAATGCCCCAGTGCTGTGAGAAGCTTTCATCCCAGAGGTAACATCTCCACCCCAGAAATGGGCCCCTGTGCTAGCTTTGTTCATCATGAGACCCACTGTGTCTCAGTACAACAGAATGCAAGGCTCTCCTTCCTTCCTGTTTCCAAAACCCTCTTTACACTTCTAGACAGGATTTAATCTTCCAACCCAATCTTCACTAATAACATTTCTTAGGAGGGAAACAAGAAGTTTGAAAACAGATCCATGCCAAGAAACCCACTCAATTTAATCATCAAATTAATGGGCATTGGTTTTTAATGTACATGGATGGACATGGTAGCAGAATTAGTTGCATTACTCTTGAAGGGAATCTAATGCAATTCCAAATTTTCAACTCTGTTTGATCACTGGTTTTGGAAAGGAATTATGTCCCTTTACTCTTTTAACCTTGGTTGACTGGCTACACAGAAAGCCCTCCTGGGTCTCAGGTTGCTCTTGAAGGGTGCTCTGAGTGTCTGATGGCCACTAGCAGGTCTGAGTATTTTTTTTCTTTGCTTACACTTAAAGTACACGATTTGATGTAGCACAGTAACAAAATCAGGAACCATAAGAAGGCAAAAATGTTATTATTGTAAATATCTCTTAATAACAGTTGGCAAACTTGAGGTTGGCAGAGTGGTTGCCCACCTGTCCACCTACAGCCCACCTTCTCTGCAGCCAAAGTCAGCCTTAGGGAGAAATGACAGTGCTTTGCGCAACTCTTAGTAAATTTGTGGTTTTCCCTTAAAGAAAATTAGAGTCATGGATGTTAAAATCCATACAACATATTAGCAAAATATCCCATTGGTAGTTTTCTAATGAGATCACAGTACATTTTTTTTTTCTGTGTGGATCATGAATCATTCTTGAGACAGCCCAACCTGGCCAGTGATCAGTAGTAGCAAGGTGTTTGCAATTCAGAAGACCTGTCTGCACCAGGTGACCAGACTAGGTGTGGGAGGGAGTCACTCGACACTGCATAGGTCATATTTTTCAATTTTTAAGTACACATTAAATACAGGTACAATATCAAATATGCCAAGTCCCCATTGTATTTCCAACCAGCCAAGAGAAAAACTCAGTGATAGTGGATTGCCAACTACCCTTTGCAGAGCTGCGTCAGTCATGGACAGATGGACAGATCTGTGACTCAGACTCAGTGTGGACACACATGGTTCCATCACCCCTCACTTGTATGGTGTCACTAGGCACAGATGCCTATTCAGCTGAGAGACTGGAGCTGTCTTTGTTGTAATCACTACTGTAATGAAATATCCAAGGCAGACTAGCTTTATGAAGAAAAGATGCCTTGTGCATTTTGGAACCAAACGTTCCATGTTGAGGTGCCCCATCTGATGGAGTCCTGAAGCCATGCTAGGCATCCCATGGTGAGACACAAGGAACATGAGTATGCCTGTGCCTGTCTGCTGGTTCTCTTCTTATAAAGCCACCAACAGTCAACCATGGGGACACAACTTTGATGACCTTACCCCATCCTGCGCATATCCCAGAGGCCCCACCTCTAGCCTCCATAGTCAGACTCAATTTCTACTATTAATTTATTACTTTGGGGGTGAAATCCCCCCAGGAATCCAGGTGACAAGCCACATTTAAGCCATGCCAGGTCTGTCTGTAGGTGATCCATTCTGTGTTCCTTCCCCATGTTTTTTACCACAGCCATATGAGTATGAGGTAGCAGTCAGCATCTCCATCGCCCCCAAATATTTACACCTTTTATGTGCTGGGAACCTTTGGATCATAGGAGAAAGGAGCAGGATACTGGTCACTAGAGATAATGATGGGTAGGGAGAGGGATGGAGCCAGGCTTGGTGACTTGTGGCAAAATATATCTGGGAGCCTGGGTGTGGTCCAGTGTAGGACACTTGCCTGCTGTGTATGAAGCCCTGAGTTCCATCCCCAGCACAACAACAATAATAAAATATAGACAGTTAGGGAGGATAGTTGTGTGCTTTGAGGAGCCCAGGAAACCTTCCCTAGCCCTTCCTGTTCTGCATAGACCTTAGAGCAACAGCTCATCTCGGTCCCAAGTTGGAATCCCCTAGGATGTACCTAAGACCACAAAGGCCACCTCACCTGCCAACACTTCTGATGTCGATTAGCTGGTTGGCCACAACCACAGAACCTCTGATGTTGTTTAAAGCTCCCCAGGCACTTCTAAAACACATTTACCAGCTCAAGGAAGTACCACCCTCCCCTTCGGGATTGTTTATTGCAGCAACTGCAGAAGGCTTGCTGTGTGTTCTGAAGGCCTCTGCTGCTCTGTGTGGGGGCAGCTGTTATGTGTATGAGAGAGAGAAAGACTTTGTGGACACCCTTATCCAGTAGAACTGATACAAATGTATACCACCTGCACTGGCTGTAGGGACAAGTGACTGTGGACTACTTGGAATGTGGCTTGTGCAGCTGAGGAACAGAGTTTTAATCCTGCTCATTTTTCATCAGTTGAAATTGCACCTACAGAGCTGCAGGTGATTTGTGACTACAATCTCAGGTGGGCCAGATGGCATACTAAGGGCCCACCTGACCAAGATCACAATTTCTCACACAGTGAGAAGATACCATGACTGCCTTCATCCAAAGGGTGCCCAGGCACAGCAGTTCTCAAAGGTGATCTTGGGGCAGCACTGGCCATGTCTCCTGGGAACTCGTGAGAAATGTGTGGTTCCAGGACCCCAGCCAGACTTCCCAGCTCAGAATCTGCACTTAGGCGATTTGTGTGATCATCCAAGTCCACTCTGTTTGCCAGGAGACAAGCAGCCTGTCACACGGTCCTCTTCCTAAGGTTGCTGTTTTGTCACCAGTATCAGTGTATGCACCAGAATTGTGCAATGTAGACAGGCACCAGTTATAGAGAGAAACAGCTGCAAAATTGAAAATGGATCCATGAAGCACAGAAGGCAAAGAGTCAAATTTTAGTTCCAATAAGGTTTCATTTTGGTGGGGGCACAGGAGAAAGTGTGTTTAATTGAAAGGCAAAGATGTAGCTCAGGGTACATCTCATCTGAATTTCAAATTTACCCCATTTCATTTTTTAAATTTTTGTTTGTTTTTTATTTTTTTGGACAGGTTCTCATTAAGTCACTATGATAGTTGAGTGATTGTGTCAATTTGAGATGTTTGATTAAGAGAACCCAAGCTAAATCAGCTCAGGAATTCCACACCCTAAGGTATGGGAGATCCACTCTAGGGTGACTCATTGCCTGGATATTATAAAGGAGGAATAAGAAAGGATGTGGCTGGTTCTGTTCCTTTGAAGGAGCTTCCATCTTTGCTTTGTCCTCACTGGCATTGACACTTATTCTGGGTATGGATTTGCCTTCCCTGAACATAATGCTTCTGCCAGAACTACCATCCATGGACTCAGAATGTTTTATCCACCATCATGGAAGTCTACGTAGCATTGCCTCCTGCCAAGGAACACATTCTACAGGCAAAGAAGTGAGGCAATGGGCTCGTGCTCATGGAATTCCCTGGTCTCACCATGTTCCCCACCATCCAGCAGTGGCTGGATTGGTAGAAAGGTGGAATGGTCTTTTGAAGACACAGTTACAAAGCCAGCTAGGTGGCAATAGCTTGCAGGGCTGGGGCAAGGTTCTTCAAAAGGCTATATATGCTTTGAATCAGCATCCACTATATGGTACTGTGTCTCCCATAGCCAGGTCCAGGAATCAAGGGCTGGAAGTGGGAATGGTACCACTCACCATTGCCCACAGTGATCCACTAGCAAAATTTTTGCTTCCTGTTCCCACGGCCTTATGTTCTGCTGGTTCAGAAGTCTTAGTTCCAGAAGGGGAAAGGCTTGTACCAGGAAGCACAACAATGATAACATTGAACTGGAAGCTAAGACTTCCCCCTGATCATTATGGTCTCCTCGTGCCTCTGAGGAAACAAACCCAAAAGGGAGTCACAGTGTTGTTAGGAGTGATTGACCCAGACTGTCAAGGGGAAATTGGACTACTAGTCCACAGTGAAGGAAAGGAAGAACATACTTGGAGTCCAGGAGATCTCTTAGGGCACCTTTAGTATTATCATGCTGTTACTACCATGCTTTAATAACCTGTTATTAAAGTCAATGGGAATCTACAACAACCTAACAGAGGAAGAATGACAAATGGATCAGAACCTTCAGCAATGAAGGTATGGGTCATTCCACCAAGGAAAGAACCAGACTTGCTGTGGTGCTTGCTGAAGGCCAAGGGAATACAGAATAGGAAGTAGAAGAAGGTAGTTCTAAATACCAGCTACAACCCCGTGATCAGCTACAGAAATGAGGATTGTAATTGTACTATTTCTCTCCTAATACTGGTTCTTAAGGATTGTTAAACCTATATTATAATGTGCAAGTTATGAAATATTAAGAGTAAGCATCACCCAAAGGAAACATGCCTTCTGTTCTGGGGAGGGAATTAGTGCATTTCCATTTGTACACAGGATAGTTACAACATGTTAGACATAATTATGAGCTCATCTTTTGTATCTGGAGACTGATTTAAAGAAATGTTTCTGGTTGCTAAATTGACAAGGGATAGATTGTGATAGTTGAGTGATTGTGTCAATTTGAAAGGTTTAGTTAAAAGAGGCTTAGCGAAATTGGCTCAGCAATTCCACACCCTAGGGCATGGGAGATCCATCCCAGAGTGGCTCCTTGCCTGAGTATTATAAAGGGGAAATGAGGAAGGATGAGGCCACTTCTGTTCCTTTGGAGGAGCTCCTGTCTTCACTTTGGATGTTATCTCCTGCCTTGTAGCATAGACTCTTCAACTTCCGGCACAGATCCTTCAGCCTTCCTTCCAGCATCCACTCTTCCGTTTCCATCAAAGACACATTGGCCTCCTGATACGGATTTGCACGGGACACAACAGTGAGCTCTAGACCTTCAACTAAATCCTTTGATCTCCAGTGTGAAGACAGACCCTTCGGATTCTTCTTCAACCCACTCCTTGGGTGACCATTGTAAGCCAATCTTGTAAATTCTTATATATCTTGTGTTATATCTGTTCTCTACTAAATACAGAGTGATACTGTCACTAAGTTGGCCAGGCTCAGCTCAAAGTTGTGACCCTCCTGGTTCAGCTTCCCAGTGCTGGGATTATAAGTGTGTACCACTGTGCCCGGCTTCATGACTTGGCATGGATGACCATCAGATCTGCTTCCAAACACCTTGCTGATGTTAGAAATCCTTGAATTGTGCTGACAAGGAAAACAGGCCTCTCTCCTTTCCATTATGACTTGAGGGAAGATTTTGTTTTGTTTTGTTTTGTTTTGCTAAAGCCCCCTGAGACTTCACCTCACTTGCAAGTTAAAAGATTTCTTCTCACTGGATAAAGAAGATGTGGGTTTTTTATAAAATGGAGTACTACTCAGCCATAAAGAACAAGAAACTAGAGTCATTTATAGCTAAATGGATGCATATTGAGGCCATACTCTTAAGTGAAATAAATAAGACACATGTGTAAATACCAAATAGTTTTACTAGTGTGAGAAACTGAGTGTAAATAAGGATTAAAAGGATTAATAACTAATAATTGATACTTTGAAATAGGAAAAGGTCCAAAGGGGTAGGGGTGGTGGGAGGAGATGGGGAAAGGGAAGAATGGAAAGGAAAAATTATGAGAAAAGAAAAAAATGGAAACGAAGTATGTAAATAGGGAAGGGTTTAGGGGTGAAGGGTGCACAGATAATTGGGAAAAAATAAGAACCGAGATACATCATGTACAGGTACAAGCACCCAAAGATAAATGTAAATGTATTGTATACCTAAAATGTACCAATAAAAGAATTTAAGCAAAATAAATAAATAAATAAATAAATAATAAAATCTTTTCCTATGCCAATGTCAAAAAAAAAAAAAGATTTCTCCTTCAGAGCCACTCAGAAAAAAAAAATCTCCACCAAGAAAGTTAGTGAGTCAATGCATTTAGCAGATGGGTGCAGAAAATAGAACTAGGAATAAAGCAGTTTGTGTAACAGCAATTTTGGTGAGCTGTGGGAACAGGTCCCTCTGGAGGACATTAGGTTGTTAATGTGGGGATGAAAATTGGAACCCAGCTGGAGAGCAGCAAGGCTCCGAGTCAGAAGCAAACAGGAAGTGGGGGAGCAGATGACCAGACCCGCAATAATGTCTGCACCCAGGGGAGAGCAGCCTTGGTCATCTTTTGTGCAGGCATCTCCAAGTTCAACAGTGGGCAGGACAGTGGCCATTGCTCTTCTGTAGCTGGTCAAGTGAATTTAATCACAGCTCTACATATGCCAGTTTCTGGATATAAGACCCAGACACCAGCTGCATTTTTCTGTGAGCCAATTTCTGCTTTCCAATGGGCTTCCTGCTACCCTTCCTTCACTCCCATCTTGCCATTCCAGTGTAAACCAGCTGGGAACTGGTATAAACTGATGGGACCATCATTACAGAACCATGTCCCCAAAAAGTATTAGATGAAAACAAATGTGTTTTATTCTGGTATTTTTATTTCACTGCCCACACAGAATACCAAAGCAGTGAGAGAGTTGGGTCCATGGCCTTCTCCTGGCATGAGAAAACAAACCTTTGGTGCTGTGTAAACGACCTCTCCTGGTCCACTTCCAAACAAGGGACAGATAAAAATCCCAAGTGTGTCAAAGTACAGTTATTCAAAATCATCCCAAGATGACCCTCCTTCCATAAAAATGCAATGTGTGTAGGTTTAAGATTTGTTCACTCATTATTGCAGGACAAATAAGATGGTGAATGTGGCTCCCAGAGGATTTAGGGGATCTAGGGATTCATAGCTGCAAAGACAATGGAAAAGCAGCACTAGATATGAATTATACGTGAACCCATCTGTGTGTGCAACCAGACACACAGCGCCTGACGGTCTTTATGACTTGTGTACCCAGACAAGATCTCCAAGTTAATGTACAACATGAGGGCTGGGCCCTTCGTCCACCACACTGTCAGAAGTACCATAATCCATGCCTCTCTCTGGGCCTTATTGCCAAGTTTTGGGTAATTACATGAAACTCCTGTTGGTTTGGAATGAAATCCTTCATTAACCTGCATGTCCACAAGGGCTTAGGCTGAGCAGGCTTTAAGTTCCTCTAGTAGCCTGGATGTTTCATTAAAAGTCTTTTCTTTCCAGGACATGTCACTTTTTGAAGTCTCCCCAGTACAGTATAAGATATTCATTCAAAGGAATTGAGTGCAAGCAGCTAAATTCCTTTTCTCTGCAAATAGGCTTTATTTATGTCCTTCTCCATGGCCTCTATGTTTCTTTCAAAACAAAACAAAACAAACTGAACTGAGCTGAGTGTTCACTGGTGAGAGTGGAGTAGGAAGGTAGAACAGGGTGGAGTTAAAAGTTTCCTGTTTAATTTTGGAGAATTAAAATTTTTGTGATGTTTCTCTAAGTGAAACACGAAACAGTGTTCCTCTACGTGAAACAGTGTAAAATGGGTAAAAAACAAAACAAAACCCACAAACTGTGTTTTTAATTTCTGTTCTCCAAGACCCTATAATTTTAGAAAGAGAAATTAAAAATCATGAAGTTAGAAGTTCATTCTCAAAAATTATCTTCCCCTTAATAGGATTTTTTTAATCTTAAAAGAAGATGTAGCAAGAAGCAAACTTTGATTACCTTTTTTTAATGCACTTTTTACACTTACACAATATAATTTCTCTGCATTTGTTTTGCCACTTATTATGGGAGACTACTTACTTTTATCATTTTTCCTACTGAATATGTTTATTCAGAGTTTAGAGAGTAAATGCATTTGTTTTTCCATTTTTTTCATTAACTTAAGTATTTATGAGCCAATCTTTCTGTATTTGAGAAATTTGTGGTTATTAGTAGGCCTAAAAGAATTTCTTAACATGGTGCCCCAAAAATAACAAGATTTATCACATTTATTATTCTAATTATCTTTGAATTAACTTTGATCATCATTGAGCATGAAATTGTGGCCCTTCAAGAAAAATATGTGAATGTGATGTTAAATTCAACTTTTGAGACTGAGGACTCTGAAACCAGGGGTCTACCGAGCATTGCAGATCCCAACCAGAGGGATGCCTTGCTGAGGTCACCAGTGGCATGGCTAGAGGCTGTGGGAAAATGTCCACACGCCTGGGGCACCAGGGTGTTGTCCAGTGAAATTTAGGGGTGAAGAAACATTAATGCTGACTCTGGGCTTCTGCTGGCCATAGATCGAGGAGCAAGACAGTGAGCTGTGGGCACAGTCTGGGACAGAGTAAGTCCACAAAGAGCTACGTATGCTGTGCTATGGTTGGTGGCTTTAACCACAGAAGGCCATGTAGCCTGGGCTGGCCAAACTACAAATGGTTGACTTAGCTTGAAGCTGGGAGTTCAAATGAACTGTTCTTCTATCATTCGTCCCTCCATTCTCTGACCTCTGACAATTTAGGACACCGAAGAATTCTCTCATTCATGACCTTATTTGGAAACAAGGCCTTTGTAGATATGGTCATGTTAAGACTTGGTCATGTAGAATTTGGGCGCCCCCTAATCCAACGATGGGAGGGGCATTTATCTCAGACACAGACACACAAAGGAAATGCCATGTGACCTTGGAGGCAGAGACTGGAGTTACAGTCCCAGCAAGAGAGAAAGGAGGGACAGATTCTCGTGTCAGCCCCCAGGAAGGCACCAATCCTGTTGAGCTTTGGACTTCTAACCTCAGCAGCAGAGGAAATACAGTTTTGTTGTTTCAAGCCACCAAGCTTGGGGTAATTGTTACAGCTGCCCTGGGTAATGAATGCAAGAGGGATGCAGAGAGCCACATGGAAACAAGACCAAGCTCATCAATATACCAGGTCTCTTCAACTTGTCCCTAACTATTGATGAGAGAGCATTGTGCCTTTTGGTGAACACGTGTCCCTTCCCAGGAAAGTCCTGGCACCGATAGTACAAATAGGAGCTTCTGATTGGCCATCTGCAGGCATCTCTGTGGGAGGAACCTGGAGATGCCCAGGACATAAAGCCACTACCCCGCCACACCCGCCTCACAAGTGCAAGGTCCTGAGTTCGATCCCCGGTACCAAAATAAAAATAAATAAAGCCACACACACCACACACACACACACACACACACACACACACTCACACACACACACACTGGAAATACGGCCCTCCATGACTCTGCTGAGGGTGGGTTGGTGGGATGGGGCTGTGATGAGAGCACTTGTCTTTTCCTCAGGAAGGTTTTCATCCTCCAAGTTGTAGGCTAAGGGTCTCCAACTCTAATATCTGGACCAAGTGCCTGAAGAAGGAGAGCTTAGAACGGTAGACAGATCGCATGCACTGACCTCCCTGCCCTCCCCAAGTTCCTCATAATGAAAATAAGGACTACAGAAGGAAGTAATCAAGGCAGTACGGGGACTTGGGGAAGAGCCACTGTGAAGTCAGCAAAGCCATAGCAGCTGTGAAGATACTGGTGGATAAAACAAAGCAGACACAAGTGTGAACACTACAGCTAGAAACCCTTGCAGAGGAAGAGAGATCAATGCCAAGGAGGAGATTCAGACCAACACCAATTAGGCCTCTCTTCCGTAGCACCAGGCACAATGCCCAGCAGAGGGCGGCCTCCAGATTGAGAGGAAAAGTGTTTTCAAACATCAATTTGGCCAAAGCATCCACGCAGCATGAGGGCGAAATGAGTCTCTTCAGTACACACGCACTCTGAAAGTGAGGCTTCTGGAAAACTTTCTTTTTCCTTCCTTCCTTCCTTCTCTCTTTTTTCTGCATTCCCACTTTGTGTTTGAATATCAATTTATTTTTTAAAATTTTAATTGATGTAATAATTGTATACATTCATGGGGTAAAATATGATGTTTTCACACAAGTACACATTGGGTAATTATCAAATCAGAGTGATTTCCATATCTATCACCTGAAACAGTTATAATTTCTTGTGGTAAAACATTCAACATGTTTTGAGAGATATAATATACTATTTTTAACATGGTCACTATTCTTGGTATAATGGTTCCTTGCAGGTCTAGGAAATGGCCAATTCAGGTTAGGGCAAAATGAAGATGTCCCTGGAAGTGAGTCATGTTTTCAAAGGGAGAGTGAATTCCCTGCAAGAGTTAATGTGATAGAAAAGCAAAGGAAGAAAGGGAGGGAGGGAGAGAAGCAAGCAAGCAAGCAGTGAGAGAGTTGGAAGATGAACTCATGTCCACTGGGCAGAGGAGCCCAGCTGCGGTGCTGAGCGAAGGGTGGCATGAAAGCTGTCACGGCCTCTTCACCCAGTGGTCACCCTGAGACAGGCCTTGCTGGCCTCTTTCCCACAGAATCAGCCACAGCTGCCCAACTACAGAGTCAGAGGGAGAAAACCAGGGCAGCACAGAAGCCAGGCTGTGAGGGATGTTGGAAGGAGGCTCCTGAGGATCCAAGGATCAGTGGCCCTCAGTGTTCCTTCCTCCAGGCCCAGTTGCCAACAGAAATGCTTTCTCCCAGAGCCCTGCTTCTGTGAGTCTGAAGAAAACCCCCCAGCTGGGTGTTGTCTGGTGGGGAGCAGTAATGCAGGGGCCAAGTTGTTCCCGGGGCCTGGGGCCCTCCTGGCGAGGCCTCCTCATCCTCCTAGAATAGGCAGAATTCTGTGTTGTGGGAAAAGTGCCCATGATGCATGTCCTAAAGTCAGACCCTGTATGCACCTCTCCCTCACGGTGTGGTCAGGGGCTGTGACTTGCTTCTCACCAGAGGACAGGGCAGGAGAGATGGATGTCACTTCTGGGACTCCACATAATGACAGGCATCACATGACTCAGAGGACGTGAACTCTGCCATCCACCACTGAGCGTAGAGGGAACCCTGGTGAGAGTTCAGAGGTCTCAGATGAACCTGAAGCCCCTGCATTTGGATGGCAGCCTAGGGGGACCAGGGCCTGGCAACCAGCTGAGCTTCACCTGGACTCCCACCACTGAGCCACCTCCAGGCACTACATTTGTGGTAATCTCTTATGCAGTGGCAGAAAACAAATGCTCTTGACTGTATACCATGAAGAATGACATGGACTAGAGCTGACCCTTGATCCTTCTTCAAAACACACACAGATCTGAATAATCAGCATACTGAGAATGGCACAGGCACTCAGGCCAAATGCTTCAGGCCTCAGAAGTACAGTTGCCAAAAAATAAAATAAAATAATAAATGCAGCAAATGTAACAACATGCACAGCCTGGAGCGGAATTACTGAAACAGCCAGACTAAAAATTTTAAATAAGCATAACAAGAATATTAAGAAGGCAAGGGAAGAAATAAGTCCTCTGGAGCAAGAATTACAAATCATGAAAAGGAAACAAGAGGAACCATTAGATAAGAAAAAGAATATTTTAATATAGAAATGGGGCTGTGAATGCTGCTCAGTGGCTGGGCATTTGCCCAGCATGTGGGAGCCTCTGAGTTCCCTCCCCAGTATCTATAGATATATAAAATATTAATTCATACATGTTGGCAATACATAGTGGTTACATTCAGCTTGGAGGCTTGATTCCCAATACATATTGCATCTTGATCATATCACTCCCCTCTTCCCCACACCCTCCTGTCCCCAGAGCCCCTTCCCATCTACACAGATCCCTCCCTGTCTGGTACCGTGGCTCTTTACCAAAAGATTTGATTATGTTGAATACCAAATAAATGAAAATATATGAGAACATGTCATGGAAAACTGCTTAGATTCCGAAGATGAAGACAAATTCTTAAAGAACTTAAAAGCAGTGTCTATTACAATGAGGTAAAGCAAATCAAGCTGAAACTAGGCTTCTCATTAAGATTAAATATGAGAGAAGGACTGGATTGGTCTCTTTTCAGTTGTTATCAGGAGATGCCTGAGTCTGGATACTTTATAAGAAAAGAAGGTTTATTTAGCTCACAGTTTTGGAGATCCAGGAATGTGGTGCTGACCTCTGCTTGGCGCTGGCAAGGGCGCCCTTAGCTACAAAACATCATGGCAGATGGATCCATGGCAGGCTACATGCGAGAGAGAAAGATCATCTGGAATGTTCCATCACTGTGACAAGATACCTGAGATAATTACCTTATGCAGGAAAACAAAGGTTTCTTTCAGCTCAAAATTCTAGAAGTTCCAGTTCCAGATTGGGGGGGGGGGCGCATTTTCTCTGGGCCTGTGGAGAGGTAGCACATCATGATGGAAGCCCATGGTGAAACAAAACTGCTTATCTCAGTTGGGTGTGGTGGTGCACTCTTGTAATGTTAGCCATTCCAAAGGCTGAGGGAGAAGGATTGCATGTTTGAGGTCAGTCTGGGAAACTCAATGAGACCATATCTCAAAATATTTTTAAAAATTTAAACAAAGGCTTAAAATGTAGCTCAGTGCTAGAGGGCTTGCCTAGCATTGATCTGCAGTACTACAGAACAAAACAAAACAAAAACTGCTCACCTTGAAGTAGGATAGAAAAAAATAAAGATAGGTTAAAAGGTGACAAAGAAAAATGTATTGCCTTTACTTTGGGACATGACAAAAAAAATCACAGAGGTACATGTGGAAAAGAGACAGGATCACAGAAGATCATAGACATGATCAAGCAAAAATGATCTAACCAGGAAAACTCAATGCTTGACAGCTATAATGAAGCTGAGGTTCTGGAAGTGTGGTGTGCTACAGGGCAGAAAGCAATGGGTAACTAGTATTCCTCTCCTTCTTCCTCATTCTCTCCTTCAACAGCAACCACATCAACCTCCTCATAATCCTCCTCTAGGGCAGCCATGTCTTCCTGGGCCTCGGAAAACTCCCCTTCTTCCAACCCCTTATCCATCTACCATGAACAAAGGACAAAGGCCCACTTGGAATATGTCAGATCAAGCCCGTGGTCCAGATGAGCCCAGGCCTCAGCAACGGCTGTAGTGTCACTCATCAAGCACACAGCCTGCTGTACCTTGGCCAGGTCTCCACCAGTCACCACAGTGGAAAGCTGGTAATTAATGCCACCCTTGAAGCCAATGGGACACCAGTCCACAAACTGGATACTGTGCTTGGTCTTGGTGGTAGCAATGGCAGCATCGACGTCTTTGAGGACCACATAACCATGGTACAACAGGCAGCAAGCCATGTATTTACCATGGTGAGGGTCACACTTCACCATCTGATTGGCTGGCTCAAAGCAAGCATTTGTGATCTCTGATGCAGAAAGCTATTCTTGATAGGCTTTCTCAGCAGAGATGATGTGGCTGGAGGGAAGCAGCTATGAGGACAGGGTACCATGCTGGTCTGGAATTCTGTCAGATCAATATTTAGGGCTCCATCAAATCTGAGGGAAGCAGTGATGGAAGACACAATCTTGTTCATAAGATGGTTAAGGTTAGTGTAGGTTGGGTGGTCAGTCTCGAAGCTTCTATGGTAGATGCCACAGATGGCCTCAGTGTCATCCATGAAGGCACGATCAGAGTGCTCCAGGGTGGTATGGGTGGTGAGGATGGAGTTGTAGGGCTCAGCTACAGCTGTGGAAACCTTGAGGGGGCTGGGTAAATGGAGAACTCCAGCTTGGACTTCTTGCCATAGTTGACAGAGAGATGTTCCATCATCAGGAAAGAGAACCCAGAGCCAGTTCCCCTCACCAAATCTGTGAAAACCAAGAAGCCCTGTAGATCTGTGCACCAGTCAGCCAGTTTCCAAATTCAGTCCAAGACGAGGTCAGTGATCTCCTTGCCAATGGTGTAGTGCCCATGGAAATAGTTATTGGCAGCATCTTCCTAGCCTCTAATAGGCTGCTAAGGGCAACACCAGTGCAATCTCTATCAATAACCATGAGTTCCAGGTCTACAAACACTGCCCTGGGCACATGTTTACCAACACCAGTCTCAGTGAAGAAGGTGTTGAAGGAGTCATCTCCTCCCCCAAGCGTCTTGTCACTTGGCATCTGGCCATCAGGCTGGACACCATGTTCCAGGCAGTAGAGCTCCCAGCAGGCATTGCCAATCTGGACAGCAGCCTGGCCAATGGGGAGGGAGATGAACTCACACATGATGGTACGGGTCAGGGGGCCAAAGCGACAGAAGCAGACACCAGGTCCCAGTTACAGTTTCTGACAAGCTAAGAGTTGAGATAAGTAAAGTAGTGGACAAAATTGTACTTTTTAAAGAAAAACTGAAGCTTCAGGACAAAAAATTATCCAAGCCTTTCTCCCTCCTAGGAAACTCACAACAAAGACAAAACAAAAAACTTAAGGATCTTAAAGACACAATAAGCCTGTGCTATTGACCTATAAATTATGTTCCTACAGACAGCAGGCAGCAGATCACAGTTTCAAACTTGTGAGAACAGCATTCTAACACAGCCCATCAGATGGGCAACCTGACAGGAAGAATGTACACCCTAGATCACCTGTCTTAAGACTGCCCCAGGACACCCCTCAAGTTCACATAAATACATCCAGCTCTAGGCCATAATATACCTCTCAAGTGCTGCACTGTATTCTCTCTGAGCATGAACTATTCAAATTCCACCTACTAAACTTCCTCATGCCATTTGCTGATATATCTTGAAAATCCTTTTTTTTTTTTTTATGGAAGTCAGTGAACCTACAACTTATTCCATGGATGGAGTGAGTTGAGGTTCCCCATCTCTGCTTTGGGGAGCATCTCAGAACCTGTCCAGTGACAGCCTTACTGCCACAGGATGAGAGTCCCACAATCCCTTTGAGGGGACACCCCAGCAACCTAAGGACCTCTCAATGTACCCCACCCCCTAAAGCCCCTGCCCTATCTCTGGAGTGAAGACCAAGCTTCCAACATGTGGACCTGGGGAACACACTCAGTCCATATCCAACCCAAAGGAGCAATGAAACAATGCCTGTACAGAGTTTGGAAAAGAATGGTAGCTGTTGTCTACGGTGTAATAAACTACTCTAAAACTTAGTGGCTTAAATTATGTGTTTTTCCTGTTATGTTGGTTGGCTGGGCTCTGCCCAGTGGTTCTGGACCATGTGGTGACAGCTGATGTCAGTGACTTGGCCATGTACAGGAAGTTCAGCTAGTGGTGGAGCATCCAAGATGGCAGGTCCCTTGGCCAGGACCACTAGATGGCTGGAAGATTTTCAGGACTCTGTCTCTCTCCACACAGCATCTCATCATTCAAGCCTATCCCAAGATTGCATGCAAGGCAAAAAGCAAAAGGTAGCTGCCAGCCCTTCAAAATCCTTCATCACTTCTGCCACATCCTATTGGTCAAAGTAAGTCCAAGGGCATGACTAGACTCAAGGGGAGGTAAGATGGGAAAAGTGGCAGCTATGCACATGTCAGTGTGGGAGGAACTGTCCAGGGCCATCTCTGCAGGTCCTTGACCATAGAAAGCAAACACATATTTATGTGTGAAGAGGAAAGAATGCTTTTTCTCAAAAAAGCACATATGCTCAAAAAACTGATCTCCCTCCTATCCCTCTTGGAAAAATTATTTTAAGTTGTATTCTAGCTGATGAAAGGGGAGGTTGTTAAGCATGGCATAGATGTGATATGAAAGATCAGTGAGCAGATACTGAGACAAGTTGAAACACAGAATCAAATCTATATAGCAGTTATAAATAGAATGGAAATATGAAGACAATATAAAAGTAATTCTTGAAACATGAGTCATGTCCTCTAACAATAATGACTCATTGATACAAATGTCTGTCTTAAGTGAATGTGTATAAACAAAGACAAGAGAGAGAGAGAAAAGAGGGAGGCCAGGCCTGGATGCAAGCAGGGAAGTGGAAAGCAGGGCAAATTCCACAATGGATGTAGAAGAGCCAGACATGTTTTATTCTAGCAGTCATGGAAGGCAGTTTCCAATAAATTAAAAATAGCCAGGACTCTTCATTTTCCATTCCTTCAGAACTGCTCAAACCTTAGTAAATGGTCCCTTGCTGCCACGCATGTGAGATTTCTCTTTCCTTCTCCTCTCTGGGACCTCTTGTGTTGTGACCTGAAGATGCATCTTCTGAAACATGCAGGGAAGGTCTGGGGTAAAAGCACACATGTACACACACACACACACACACACACACACACACACACATGCACGCAGAATTTTTTTAAATGCCATTTGTCTCACTGCAATTTCTGATTTTTCACAATCTCAGACAATATTTTTTCAGATACTGTAAGCAGCTCTTTGTTCTTGTAAATCAAGCTTAGTAAATTTATGGATGCTTAGTAAATGAAACTAAAGGTTAATCCAAAATATATTCCAAAGTACTCCAGGAGTCCATGTAAAGTGCCTTCCCAGTTGTCCTACCTTCCGGGCATGCCTTCAATCTGCCTCTTTCCTCCAGCCTCCAGCCTCTCTTGGCTTGCCCGATGTCTTAGCTACTTCTGGTTACTGGAACAAAATGCCCAACATATACTAGTTAGAGGAGGAGAAGTTTATTTTGGTTTACAGTTTAAGTTCATGGTCAGCCAGCTCCAAGACAGAAATGGCATGGTGGAAAGGTCTGGCAGAAAGAAGTTGCTCACTTCGTGGCAGCCAGGAAGCAGACAGAGAAAAGAGGAGCTGGGGACCATAATCTATGTTTACAGGTCACACCCCAGTGACCACTTCCAACAGGCCCCACCTCCTAACATCACACTCAGCCGTGAACTCATGCATGAGTGAATCAACTGATGAGCACAGCATCCCATGATCCTTCCATTCATGTGAGAATGGGGTGGGGGCATTTTAGCTCTAAACTACCACCCCTGGTGAGTGCAAGCTACCTCCCTTTCCTTGTCTCCTTCCTTTCCTTGCTCATCTCCACCTGAAATCCTGTGTAGTCATTTTAAAAAGCAAATAAATGAAGGCATTTTCTGCCCAAAGCCTTCCCAGTTCTCTCCTAGGCCCTAGCTCTACCCGCAGCAGCCTTCTCCCTGCTCCCGGACACCACCTGGGGACTTGGCTCTGGCTGTGCTTCTGCCAGGACTGAAGTGTTCTTCCCTGGAAGCCCCTGTCTGGGTGCTCCCTGCCATTCATCTCAGTTTGAGCAGCTTTCTCGGGAGGATCTCCTCTGATCACCCAATAGAGTAAACCCTCAGCCACTCTCCCTCCCCATCCTCTGGTTATTGAGGAATAAACACCAGGCCTTCAAACTGCCCCAGCACTTTTCCAAATTTTCATTTGGAGACAAAGTCTTGGTAGTTCATTAAGTTGCCCATGCTAATGCTTTTTTTTTTTTTTTTTTTTTTTTGGTACTGGGGATGGAACTTGGGTCCTTGTATTTGCAAGGCAGGCAGCGGAACCACTGAGCTAAATCCCAGTGCCCATGCTAACCATGCTAATGCTAAAACTTGTGGTTCTCCTGCCTCAGCCTCCTAAAGCGGTTTGATTACAGGTCAGAATCATCAGACCTGGCTTCTGCTTTATTTCTTCATAGCATGATAAGCTTCTTGAAAGAAAGATTTTATATATTCATCACATATTTATAGCACTCTTACAAGTATTCTTTTCAAAAGACTGGAGAACATATAAAGAAAGAACATATAGCCAAAAAACATTTAGGAAAATAAAAGAAGACCAAAGAATTTAGGAAAAATAGATTTCTTTTTATAAAATCCAAAAAGTATAAAACAATATAGTAGAAATTAAAATTTATTGGTTGAGATTAAAAATAAAATCTGATTAAGATGTATGTTCCTTCTAAAGGAAAACAGTGATACAGGGGATGGCCAGGAATGGTAGCACAAGGCTGTAATCGCAGCACCTGGGAGGCTGAGGCAAGAGGATTGCGAGTTAAAGGCCAGTCTGGGATATACAGTGAGAACTTGTCTCAGAAACACCAAAAAACAAAATAAACAAACAAAACCAACCAAAATAACCCCAAAATTTTATTAGGTGAATAGAAATGTAAAGAAAGCAATATCATGATATAAATTTCAAACAATAAATCAAGGCAAACACACTGAATGGAGCAACAGAGATTTATTATTCTGATGACTAATGCAATCCATGATGAAATTGTAGTACACATAAATATTTATATACAGTGAAACTCAGCATGAAAATTCTGTGGTGCAAATGGTTGAAAGTCAAAGAAAAATGCCAGAACTCAAACTGAAATGGAAGATCTTAACACATCTGCCTTAAATCTTTTTAATTCAGGAAAGAGGTTGGGGAGAAAGCAAGATATAAACTAGGAGACTGTTGAGAGCCTGAAAAAAAAACCATTTCATAAATAAATTGTGGTTAGGGCTGTCTGAGGCCTAGTGTCTTCTTGCCGTGCAAGCCAGCTATGGTATGCGGAAACAACTCCATGTGCCTCAGCTCATAACTGAGGCCTCAACGGTCCGGGGATGCTGTGATGCTCCAGGGCAAAATTACAACTGCTGAAGACATCCTGGTGCCTTGAGAATCAAGTAGTAATAAAAAAGAGAGAAAGGTTTCCCTAGGGGAAGGACAGATTCCTTATTAGCCCTCTATCTTGTCCCACCTACTCCTGTAAGAATGCTTTACCCATCTCATGTCCTCATCAGCGTAAGATTACCGACACCCTTTGAGTCACCTGATACTCCCTCCAATTATTATGTGCACCCAAAAAATAGTGTCTATTTGGAGTGTCTTTGGCTTTGCCCACTCTGGAACTGAATCCCCTGACCGCCTCATGTAATTTGAAAGTGTGTCTCTTTGCCTTTCTCTCTTTATCCCTTGCTGTACCTCTCTCTAGGCAGATCAGAGGACTGATCTGATAGAAGACTGGCTAGCAGATAAAGAATAGTAAAACTAAAAGACATAGAGATTTTGAAAAAAACACAAGATGAGTTAACATTTGATTGATGATCATTCGCAATCACTAATAAACAACTTTTGACTGACTACTATATGCTAAGCACAGATCTGGATCATGAGGGTACTTGATATGCCTTTTTCTGATAACTATGGAGATGCTTTTTTCAAAACTGATCATGTACTAGGTCATAAAAGAAGCTCCAATTGATTTTTAAAGAGTGGAAACTGTACAAGCTGTACAGTGGACCCTCAAGTTACAACCAACCTCAGGTACTAACAATGTGGGTTATACCTAGAATTTTAGTTTTAACTTATGACCAAAGTCTTGAGTTGTAACCCAAATGCCAGCCACTTGTGAGATTGTAAACAAAGACTTGTGATGCATATATTTATGGAAGTGATTTCAGCCAGTGTTTTATATAATTGCTATGATTACTGCTATCAAAATGACACTTCAAAAGGAGGTCGCGAGTCACACGGAAGACGCCAAATCACCCCGCTGCAGACAGTCAGGTCTGCACATGCCCTACCGAGGTCCCGAGTCATGCAGAACACGCTGAATCAGCCCGCTGCAGACAGGCAGGTCTGTGCACACCCTACCGAGGTCCCGAGTCACGCAGAAGACACCAAATCACCCTGCTGCAGATAGGCAGGCCTGCCCACACCCTACCGAGGTCCTGAGTCGCACAGAACATTCCGAATCAGCCCAAGCCCCAATCCACTGGACGCCCCCCCCCCCCGCTCCTCTGTACAGCCACCGGGTTCCACACTACAAAGATGCAGAGGACACCGGACCACCAGACCATGGTACTGAGCCCGCTGCTCCCGGCCCACAGGTACGAACTTCTGAGCTGCCGTCCCACTGGTCCTGGTCCAGAGGAAGGGGCTTCCCGGTCACCATCCCTCCCACTGCTCCTAGCCCAGAGGAAAGGGCTTTTGGGCCACCTTCTGTCCCACTGCTCCTGGCCCAGAGGAAGGGGCTTCCAGGCCACCATCCTTCCCACTGCTCCCGGCCCAGAGGTAGGGGATTCTGAGCCACCATCCCACTTCTCCTGATCCAGAGGAAGGGGCTTCCAGACCACCATCCATCCCGCTGCTCCCAGCCCACAGGAAAGGGCTTTTGGGTCACTATTTCTACTGCTCCACCCAGCCCCTGTCCCACCTCTCCCAGCTCAGAGGAGGTAATCCGTGCAGGCGCAAACAGCCCCCCCCCCACCAGTTGAAATGAGAAAACACGTAAATAAGTCTCAAAACCAGACTTCCAGATCACCTACAGTAACCCCAGAGGGAAATGAGATGGAACACTCTGATACTCAACCACCTGGACCCACTGAACTGGCAACAAAAGGGGATCTGGAAAAAATGAAATCAGAAATAATTTCTCAGATAACAGGAGAAATTGTGCCCCTAGTGCAAGACATGATTAATAAATCTAGAGAGGAGCTCAGGAACATGATGGAGTCCCAACATAAGAAACAAATGGAACCCACAAAACAGATGCAAATAGATTTCCAGGACATGAAAAACTCCATTGAAAGTCTACACAGCAGAACGAGCCAATGTGAGGACAGAATTTCAGATATAGAAGATAAGATTGCAATTAGTGACCAGGAAAAGAAAAATTGCTTCAAAATTACAAGGGAACATGAGAAATCAATCCAGCAGCTGCTAGACGATGCAAAGAAGAATAACATAAGACTGATTGGAGTCAATGAAGAAACAGGAGACAGTGCAGATGACATAAAAAACTCTTCACAGAAATAATGGCAGAAAACTTCCCAAGCAGGGGAAAAGAGCTTGACATACAGATAAGTGAGGCATATAGGACTCCAAATACCCTTGATCAAAAAAACCCTACACATAGGCATATAATTGTTAAGATTCCAGAAACTCAACAGAAGAACAAAGTTCTACAAGCAGTGAGAGAAAAGAAACAAATCACATACAAAGGAAAGCCCATCAGAATCACAGCAGACTTCTTAACACAAACCATCAAGGTAAGAAGAGCTTGGAGTGACATATTCCAAGCCCTAAAAGAAAACAGCCTCCAACCCAGATTGATGTACCCTGTAAAACTATCTTTCAAAATGGATGGAGAAATAAGATACTTTCATGACAAAGAGCACCTTAGGAACTTTGTGAATATCAAACCAGCCAGCCAAATAATTTCACACAATGTCTTAGGAACAGCCATTGAGGATCACAACCCCAGGAAGCAAAGCAGAATGAACCCATCTGGCATGACAAGAAATTAAATGTAAATGGGGAGAACCCAACAAAAAGAAAAACTCATGGCAATGATAAATCAACATGTTTCAGTTATAACCATCAACGTTAATGGTCTCAATTCACCAATCAAAAGAAATAGACTGGCAGAATGGGTCAAGAAGCAAAATTCAACAATATGCTGCATACAAGAAACACACTTCATTCAAAATGAAACTCATAGACTGAAAGTTAAAGGGTGGAAAACAATACTCCAGGTGACAGGAACCCCCAAAAAAGCAGGAATAGCTATCCTCTTTGCAGATCAAGTAGATCTCAAATCAACACTAATTAAGAGAGATGAAGGACACTACATCCTTGTAAAGGGAACAATCCAAGAGAAAGAGATGACAATCATAAATATCTATGCACCAAACCCTAGTGCATCCAACTATATAAAACAAATACTAACAGACATGAAAAGTCATATATGCACTAATACAATTGTAGTGAGGGACCTCAACACCCCACTGTCACAAATAGATAGGTCACCTAGACAAAAAATAAGTAATGAAATACTAGAACTCAATCGAACTCTTGAACAAATGAACTTGACAGATGTTTACAGAGTCTTGCACCCCACAAAATCAGAATACACATTCTTCTCAGCTGCACATGGGTCATTCTCCAAAATAGACCACATACTCACACATAGAACATGTTTAAGTCAGTGCAAAGGAATTGAAGTTATCCCCTGTATATTATCAGACCATAGTGTGCTGAAATTGGAGATCCATAGCAAAAGAAACTCAAAAAATTTCATAAACATGTGGAAATTGAACAACACACTTCTGAATAACAAATGGGTCACAGAGGAAATTAATGACAATACAACATATTGGAATCTATGGGACACAATGAAAGCAGTCTTAAGAGGGAAATTCATAGCAGTCAATATGCATATTAGGAAAACAGAATGAGCCCGATTAAACAACCTGATGCTGAACCTCAAGCTTCTAGAAAAAGAAGAAAGGGACAACCCCAGAGCTCATACAAGGGAGGAAATTATAAAGATCAGAGGAGAAATCAATGCAATGGAGACTAAGAGAATTACACAAAAAAATCAATGAAGCCAAGAGTTGGTTCTTCAAAAGAATCAACAAAATTGACAAATCCTTAGCCAACCTTGTCAGAAAAAGGAAAGAAAAGGTCCAAATCCATGCAATTGGGAATGAAAAGGGTGAAATTACAACAGACCCAGCAGAAATCCAGAGGATCATCAATACCTACTTCCAGAACCTATACGCCAATAAGATGGACAACACAGAAGAAATGGACAGATTCCTAGACACATATGAATTACCAAAGTTGAATGAAGAAGACCTAAAAATTCTGAACAGCCCAATATCAACCAATGAAATTGAAAATGTAATTAAAAACTTATCAACTAAGAAAAGCCCGGGCCCTGATGGCTTCACTGCTGAATTCTACAAGACATTTAGAGAGGAACTGTTGCCACTACTGTTTAAACTCTTCAATGAAATTGAAAGGGAAGCAATACTCCCAAATTCATTCCTGGAAGCAAGCATCACCTTGATCCCCAAAGCAGAGAAAGACCCAATTGAAAAAGAGAACTATAGGCCAATCTCACTAATGAACATGGACGCAAAAATCCTTAATAAGATACTGGCAAACAGAATGCAGAAGATCATCAAGAAGATCATACACCCTGATCAAGTGGGATTCATCCCAGGGATGCAGGGATGATTGAATATACTCAAACCAATCAATGTAATACACTATATCAATAGAGCCAAGGACAGAAACCATATGATTATCTCCATAGATGCAAAAAAAGCATTTGACAAAATCTAGTATGCATTTATGATAAAAACCCTACAAAACATTGGAATAGATGGTCTCTACCTCAAACTGATAGAAGCCATCTATGAAAACCCAACAGCCAATATCATACTAAATGGTCAAAAACTGAAATCCTTCACACTAAAATCAGGAACAAGACAAGGATGTCCACTTTCACCACTCTTGTTCAATATAGTTCTGGAAACATTAGCCACGGCAATTAGACAAGAGAAAGAAATAAAAGGAATAAAGATAGGAAATGAAGAAGTCAAATTGTCATTATTTGCAGATGACATGATACTCTATATAGAAGACCCCAAGAACTCCACCAAAAGTCTTCTAGACTTAATAATCAAATTCAGTCAAGTAGCTGGTTACAAGGTCAACACACAAAAATCAATAGCTTTCCTCTACACCAATGACAGACTCACTGAGAGAGAAATAGGGCAAATAATTCCTTTCACAATAGCATCCAAAACACTGAAATACCTAGGAATCATCCTAATGAAAGAAATCAAAGACCTCTTCTCTGAAAACTATGGCACTCTGAAAAGAGAGATTGAAGATGATATCAGAAAATGGACAGACATCCCTGCTCCTGGGTAGGAAGGATTAATATAGTGAAAATGGCCATACTTCCAAAACTGCTATATAGATTTAATGCAATTCCAATTGAGATCCCAGCAGCATACTTCATAGACCTTGAGAAAACAATCCAAAAATTCATTTGGAACAAGAAGAGACCCAGAATAGCAAAAGCAATTCTAGGTAACAGAGACATGGCAAGGGGTATCACCATCCCCAACCTGCAACTATACTACAAAGCTACTGTGATAAAAACAGCATGGTACTGGCAAAGAAACAGACTTGAGGACCAGTGGAACAGATTAGAAGATGCAGAAACAACACCAGACACACTCAGCCATCTCATCTTCGACAAAGGAGCCAAACACCCTCACTGGAGGACAGATAGCCTCTTTAATAAATGGTGCTGGAAAAATTGGGCTTCAACATGCCAAAGATTAAAACTAGACCTGTATCTCTCACCATGCACTAAACTAAAATCAAAATGGATTCAAGATCTAAATATTCAAATAGAAACTCTGAACCAGTTGGGACAGAGGTTAGGTAGAACCCTTGAAGACATCGGTGTAGGAAAAGATTTTATGAACAAAACCTCAGTTGCCCGTGAACTAGCACAATCAACAAGTGGGATCTCTTCTTATTAAAAGGCTTCTGCATAGCAAGAGAAACCACCAGCAGTGTGAACAGACAACCCACAATGTGGGAAAAAATCTTCACCTGCTCTTCCTCAGACAAAGGTCTACTATCTCGAATCTATAAAGAACTTAAAAAGATCAGACCTCCCAAACTTAAAGACCCAATCCAAAAATCGGCATCTGAAATGAACAGACACTTCTCAGGCAAAGAAATAGAAATAGCAAATAAATACGTGAAAAAATGTTCAACGTCACTGGTCATTCGAGAGATGCAAATGAAAATAACGCTGAGATTCCACTTCACTCCAGAAAGAATGGCTGCTATCATGAAATCCACCAATAACAATTGCTGGCGGGTCTGTGGGGAAAGAGGAACCCTGCTCCACTGCTGGTGGGAGTGTAGACTGGTGCAAGCACTGTGGAAATCAGTATGGAGATACCTCAAAGAACTAGGACTGGAAGTCCCATTTGACCCTGCTGTTCCACTGCTGGGGATCTTCCCCAAAGAATTAAAAGAATCATACCACAGTGATATATGTGTGCCCATGTTCAGAGCAGCACAGTTTGTAATAGCTAAAACTTGGAAACAGCCCAAATGTCCATCAACTGGAGACTGGATAAAGAAAATGTGGGTTTTTTAAAATAAAATGGAGTACTACTCAGCCATAAAAAATGAGAAATTAGAGACATTTATACCTAAATGGATGCAAATAGAGGCAATACTCTTAAGTGAAATAAATAGGACACACATGTATAAATTCCAAATAGTTTCTCTGGTGTGAGAAACTGAAAGTGTAAATAAGGACTAAATGTATAATAGGTAATGTGAAATAGGAAGAAAGGGGGCAAAGGAGAAGGAAGTGGGAGGGCTAGGGGAAAGGATAGAAGGGAATAGGATTAATATGAGAAAATGGAAAAATAGGAACAAAATCTTTGTAAATAGGGAGGACTGGAGGGGTTGAAGGGAGGGCTGGGCAAGGGTGAAAAATAAGATCCAAGAGAGACTATGTAAAGGTGCAAATTTCCAATGATGAATGTCATTATATTGTATACCTAAAATGTACTAATGATTAGAATGAATAATCAATAATGTAAAATAGGAAGAAAAGGTCCAAAGGGGAGGGTTAGTGGGTGGGGCAGGGGAAAGGAAAGAAGGGAAAGGGAAAAATGATGAGAAATGAAAAAAATGGAAATAAAGTCTTTGTAAATAGGGAAGGGTGGAGGGCATGAAGGGAGGGCTAGGAATGGGGAAAAAGTAAGAACCAAGATGCATTATGTAAAGGTACAATACCCAATGAGAAATGTAATTGTGTTGTATACCTACAATGTATCAATAAAAGAATTTACCAAAAAAATAAATAAAATGACCATTGAAAAGCTAGAAAAGAAGCTAAGGAAGGGAGGGACGGTAAAGAAAGCAATCACAATGGAAAAGAAGAAGGAAATTGTGGAGAAATATGAGAGAGGCATTCATGTGACTGATCTCACTAATATGTACAGCATGTGAAAAGCTACCATCTCAACAATCTTACAGAGAAAGATTTGTATAAGGAAGCTAATGTTGCTAAAGGTGTTACTCAAATCAGTAAGCCACAATCAACAGTGTTAGATGAGGTAGAAAGGCTACTATTAGTGTGGATAAATGAAAGGCAGATGGCAGGTTATAGCCTGAGTCTATAATTTGTGAAAAACCTAGAGGTATAAATGTAGATCTCATAAAAGATAATCCACCAACGAGTGATAATGGTGAAACATTTCATGCCAGTAAGGGGTGGTTTCACAATTTTAAAGTGAGAATAGGGGTTCATAACATAACTAGACATGGTGAAGCAGTCAGTGCTGATAAAAGACCTGATGAAAATGACACACCACTTCGAAACAATGACACAGAGAAATGGCTTTTGCTCTCATCAAGTTTTCAACTATGATGAAACTGGCCTTTTCTGGAAGAAAACACCCAGGAGAACCCAGGAAGAGAAGAAAATCCCAGGCTACAAGGCTTTGAAGGATAGGCTAACCTTAGTGCTATATGCCAAATGCAATTGGTGACCTCAAGATAAAGCCTCTCTTGGCTCATCATACTAAGACCCCTAGAGTGTTCAGAACACAACAAAGTCATGAAGAATAGCCTACGGGTCATGTGGAGATCTAACCCAAAAGCCTGGGTAGCAAGAGTACTTTTCTTGAGTGAACCAGGGAGGCTTTCTGTCCTACTGTTAAGAAATATCTAAAGGACAAAGGTTTACCACTCAAGGCTCTTCTCATCATGGACAATGCTGCTGCTCACCCATGAGATTTGGAAGAATTGGCTGAAGAGTTCCCATGGCTCTCAGTCAAGTTCCTCCCAACTAATACAACTCCTCCACTGCAGCCTATGGACCAACAGGTTATACCTAACTTTAAGAAGCTATACAGCAAAGAACTATTTCTGAAGTGCTTCCAGATGATCTCAGATACATATTTAACCCTGAAAGAGATCTGGAAGGAACATTACAACATCCTTTCCTGTGTGGGGTTAACTGAGAAATCCTGGGCCAATGTCTCCCTGAGGACAGTGAGATCTTCTTGGAAGAAAGTGTGGCCTAAAATTATAAAGGAAAGAGACTTTGAAGGCTGTGTAGAGCAGTATGGGGCTTCAACTGACCCCGTGGTTGATGACATTGTCACTAGAGTGGAGTCCATGGGCTTGCAGGTAGACAGTGGTGACATTGAAGAACTGGTGGAGGAACACTGAGAGAAACTGTCTACAGAGGAACTTCAGCAACTTCTGGCTGAGCACCAGAGATGGAAGCTGAGGAGCTTTCTGAAGAGGAGGTTGAGTTCAACAATCAGTGCAGCAAAGTTCTTCTTCTGAAATAAAGGAAATCCTGAAAAAAATGGACAGAGCCATAAACATTTGTAGAGAAGGCCTGCCCAGATAGAGAAAAAGCCAATTGCTACATTCACTTGCTTAATGACAATGTCATGTCACACTACAGAACAGTGTTAAAGAAAAGACAGAAGCAGACAATCTTAAACCAGTTTTTAGTTCTGAAAAGGTTGAGGCCTAGTGAGCCAGAAGCAAGTCCTAGTGGGCTACAGACTCTCCAAAGGAAAGAAAGGATACCAGAAAGCCAGATTCCTGATGTTCCTATGGAAGGGGACTCTCCTTCCAAACAATAACCATCTTCCATTTCACCCTCCCCTCCTACAAGCCAAAGATGTCAACTTGAATGGTGAGTACAGTATGAAATACTTGTTTCTGGTAAACTAGTCGCATTTTATAACTTTTTGGTGAATACACTAGGAAAATTATTGGTGTTTCTGGTAAGTTATGCACATTATGCAACCCTTTTTCTTATTAAAAAGTTAATTAAGGGGTGCTTTTGGAGGTTTGGAATGCATTATGGGTATTTCCATTATATCTTACTGGAAAAATAGTCTTGACTTACAATCAACTTTAGCTACAACCAGCCTTCATGACCAAAATGAGTTTGTAAGTCAAGGGTCCACTGTATTTCTTGACCACAATGCAATAATCCTATAAATCAGTAACAAAAAATTAACAACAACAAACTCAAAGCTTGGAAATTGCCATGGATTAGACCTTCAATGTCACGCAAAGGCCCATGTGTGGAAGGCTCGGTCACTAGCCTATGATGCTCCTTAGAAGTGAGGAGCCTTTAGGAGGTGGGCCTGCTTGGAAGAAGTGAGGTCACTGGAGACATGGCCTTGGAGGAAGTGAGCCCTTGGAGGGCTACTGGGACCTCTCCTCTCCCTCACTTTTTGCTTCTTGGCTACCACGATATTTTCCAGCTTTGTTCCATTCTCTCCATGATGTTCTGTGTTGCCACATGCCCAAAGCAATTGGCTCAGATGACCATGAACAGAAACTATGAGTTAAAATAAACCCTTCTTTTTAAGTTGATTATCTCAGATATTTTGAACAGCAACAGAAACCTAACACAGATATTTTAAATGATTTAATCATTTAAAAGTCAAAGAGGATATCAAAATATTAGGCAATTATAAATGTTTGATTTTGCACTTATGCTTCTAGTTCATATATAAATATCTATATATGAAATTAATTTTTTGATTAACAAAGTTTTAATATAACATTTAAAATATTTGAACAGTCCATAAACACGCAACTTGAAAAGTTAAAATTCCATATTGCAGGGATGATAATTGTTCTTTTAGATTCTGAAACAAAAATACACGTTAAAAAATGATGTATCCTTGTCAATGTGCCTTCCTCTTAAGAACCACTCCCTTCTAGTGAACATCTTTGGAGAGGGAGATGGGTGATTCTGACCTAGGCAATTCCTAGCACTTGGGAACAGGTAACAATCTAATGATCATCTTTATCTCCCTGGGGTGGATAAGATGTGGGGTTTGAGCAAAGTGATGTCATCCAATCCCAGTGCAGACTATAACAGAGACATGGGGGCTGGACCTGCAGATGTCCAGTAGGTAACCAAATGCAGGGTAAAACTTGCCATCTCTGTCTTCATTTTCTGTCTCCCTTGTTAACTATCAACTTTGTGTCAGATTTCTTTCAGCTCTGCATGTAGGAATGTCTGTTTAAAAACTTAGCCCTAAATTTACCTAAACTAGCTCATCTCCCTTCAACACTGAGGACACCGAGAAGAGGAACTAGGTGTTTTCAGGATGTGCAAGAACATCTAGCTGCCAGCCTTTACAATGGTCCCATTCCAACCCCCCTCTCCTCCCAGCTGGGACTTGCATCCTAAAACTCCAGTAACAAGACCAACAAATAAATAATCACAATAAGTATTATTATCATGGAATCACAAAACTCTTTTGAGTCATTTTACAGGTACATGACCCCTACCTCCACTTCCCCGCTCAACAGAGAAAGGGGTACACTGCCAAGCTGCCAGCCCTGGGCAAGGACGAATCTGCCACTAACACTGCTTGACCACTAAAGAGGAACAGGTCATTAGAAGTGATATCTCCTTGGCTCGCTGTCCCTGGGGTTTTCTCTGATCAGTGTCCCCATGGTAAATCATGCCCCCACCCCCACCCCTGCACTCCCTTCCTCTTTCCTGATTAGTTTTTCTCTATGGCTCCCATGTAGCACATCTTTCTTATTTTTCTTGTTTATTGTCTCTGTTCTCCTTAGAACATAAGGGCAGGGAACTCTGTCTCTGATTCAATGCCTCTGACAGTGATCGGCATGGAGCAGCATGGGCAAGTTTTAAATGTTCTCTTTTCCTTCTGAATGTTCAACCATTTTACTTTATGAAATAACCCAACAATAGACAGGAAAAAGAAAGGATACAAATGTATGAATATGCAGAAATTTGGGAGATGTAGCCAAAGTAAGAGACTCAAAGAAGGGGCCAGGCACTTAAAGTTTAAGTTAGCATTTTGAGCTTCATAAAAAACCACAGCTTTAGGTGGCTATAAAGGGTGGCAGTAGCAGTTAGGGAAGGTGAGTGGCCAGTGTACTGGACAAAGGACTTCTTGTTATGTAGACAAAGTCTCCAAGGCCTAGGTGACAGATGTCCAAAGGCCACCTATGGCTGTCCCACCACCTTCTCCTCCTGTGAAAAGATCTTTCCTAGGCAGATGGAGCAGTGCCAGGAGGAGGCCTGTTGGCACCTACTGTGTACTTATCTTACAGAAGCTCCTCCTGCCCACCAAGAGACAGCATCTCAGAGCTGGCCCCATGTCTGCAGCTCCACAGAAGAGCCATCCTGGGATACCCTGATGAGGTTTGCCTTGGAGTGAGTTATTTCCATTTCTGCTGGGACTCAGTAAGCCCTTTTCTATAGTAAAAAATGATTCTTGGGTAGGAGGAAGGCAGGGCCATATGGGCCCCAGGTGGGATCTGTGGGACCATGCAAGGAGCAATATCCATGGGGAAAGCTTTTAAGAAACAGTGACCGGAAAAGGTGAGGAAAGGACTAGAAGGAGCAGAGCGCGAGCAACTTCAGCTTTGACCTGAAAAATGATATCGGAAATGAGACCTTCTGGCCTCCTGGCAATAGGAATGAGACTGGACCACAGAGACTGAGCACACAGGCAAAGCTTTCACTTGTGGGGTGGGTTTACCATATGGAGAAGGGGTCAGGGTTGATGGAGAGGAAGTCTGGCTGGTCCATTAACACAGCAAGGGGTGAGCTTTCTATTGGGTTGCTGGAGTGCCAAGGGTCTGGCTGATCATTACCTGAGTTCAGTTTTGCCAGGTGGCCCCAGAAAAGTCCTTATCACTGAGGGGACAGTCTGGTGACTGTCATGGGATGACTGGATCCATGTAGGGGAGGAGCTTATTATGGGGTGATGTGCTCTTAGGTCCCAAGGTGACTGCTGGTTTAAGCAGTGATAGAGACTTCTAGGCTCCACTCCAAGGGGCCTGGATGGGACACTAATGCTGCCAATCGAGTGACCCCGCAAACCTTGAAAAGCTCAGACTCTTTTGCTAGTGGCCCCAGTCTTGAAAGGGGGAGAGAAAGGCAGGACTTAGGACCTTGGGTGTTTGTCAGTCCTTCCTGGATACCTTAAGGCTGGAGTTTGTCTTCTGTACCCACGGTGGCACTTAACTGTCTCATTCTGTTTTTGAAACTGCTTCATTCTGAGGCTGAAAGGGAAGAGAGGCGGGAGGACCAGTTGAGCTCTGTCCACATCTCCTTTTTGCTCATTGATCCAACCTTTTAGGAACTGCTGCTGCCATTGCCCCAAAATAAGAATCCAATTATTTCTCCCCAGCTGCATGGCTATTGACCTACTCTGGTCCCCCAAGTCTTGGCTCAAACCCCACCTGCCCAATGAGCCCCACTCCATACCACATCTATAGACTTTTACAGTGTCCTGAGCCTAACCACTCTGCTCACCTCCCATCTCTGACCTCTTCTAACACCTCAGAGGGCTTAGGGGTTGACATTCATGGCTTTCCTTCTGTCACCCTCCACACACCACTCTCTCAGCTCCGTAGCAGGGAGACTTCCAAGTGTCAGAACAGCACCCAGCACACAACAGCTGATCAATTACTTATTAAATGGATGATTTGGAAGTACAGAGATGTACAGTGGTACTTTGCCGGGAGCTGAGATGGTGATAACACCAGAGCTGACAAAAAAAATACGGTGTATGTTTAAACTAAATTATCCCAGTAAAAAACATGCTGTCATTAATCCCAGGCAAAGTCCTCACCCTCTCTTTGAACACACTCATCTGCTTGGCAGTTTTGGAGTCCTGTTTTATGAGTGTCTTTACGAGGTGTGATCCAGAATACAATGAATGCTGCTGCCGAGTGCCATCCAAAGGAAAGACGACAGGCTAGTAAAAACATGAGGCTGAGGCCTCATCCACCTTATTCACTGGATCTGGCACCATGCAACTTCTGGCTTCTCCCATAACCAAAATGACAATGAAAAGTCAGCGTTTTGAATCAATTCAGGACATCGAGGCAGCCACAACAGCACAACTAAAGACACTCTTGAAAGAGGACTTCCAGACCTGCTTCAGAAAGTGGCAAGAACCATGGGATGGGTTTGAAGAGAGGGGAAGGATTTTGAGGGGGAATCATGGCAGTGTGTCTTTTACCATAATAAATTTTAAAAAATTTAAACGTTTAGTGTACTTTGTGGATTACACCTCGTAAATAAATCTCGGTATTTTAGACACCAGGATTCACACACACTAATATTAATGAAATACAAGTCTCCTCTGCTATAGGTCTGAAGATACAGGAACAAAAACAAGGTCCTTGTCGTTTTCCATTTGGAAAACAAGGGTATCTCTGACACCTTCGAGGTTCACTTCGTTATACATTCCACTTCTCCAACTGCAGCACCTCCGTCAGCTACCCCCAAAGGTGCAATGCAGTGTAAAGGGGGACCCGGCAGATGCCCAGGCTGGCATGTGGACCCGAAAGTTAGGAGGTCAGGAAGAGTCTGCAAAAACACTGCTCCAGGCCCGCGGGTCGCAGAGGGGTGTCGGGGTGGTTCCCATAGGCTCCGCACAAACTTTCCGGATCCGAGCTTCTCTGGCAATCACGGAGTGCGGGGGCGGCATCTGGGTGCGGGAGGCCGGACCAGGCCGCGCAGGCGCCGCGCTCGCTTCTGTCCTCGCCGCGCCCCCTAGCGAGCTGAGGACGGCAGCGAGCGGCGGGCGGGCCCGGTACACAAAGCCCTTCCCCCTCCCACTCTCCGCCCCTCCTCCGCCTACTCCGCCCGCTCCGCCTGGCTGAGAACCCAGATCCGCGCTTGTACAGGGCGGCCGGTCGCCTCCGCCTTCAGGACCTGCGGGGCGCGCGCGAGGTAAGGGACGTCGTGAGTCCCCACCGCGGGCTCCGGGAGAGAGTGAAGAGCGGGTCCCGACTGCACACACTCCTCCCTTCGCGGAGCTCGGGGGCGCGCGAGCGGCCTCTGGGGTCCTGGGAGGGCACTAGGGAACCAGGTCGCGGGGACCGGGGTCAGGGTGACGTTGCGCTGCGCGGGGGCAGGAGGGGTCGTGGGATGTCCTAGGCTGACCTCTGGGGCCCAGGCGCGGAGGCTTGGGGCGCAGGTGCGCGTGGGGTGGGCAGGTGGGGACCTTGGCTGAGGTCCTCTGCCTCCCGCCCACGGGGCATCCAGGGTCCCACTGGCCAGTCCGCGCAGAGCTGGGGCAGAGACCGTCCTGCGCCCCCCTGCGGGGAGCCGCGAGGTCAGTGATGAGGCGGGAGGAGCCTGGGCCCCTGCCGGGAATGGACGGGCCACTTTCCCGCTGGGGCGCCCCGCCCCTCCGGGCTCGGCCTCCACCCTTGGCCTGGGCTCCCACCCCCGACGGCGCGCCCTGGACGCGCAGGATGGCGGGGCTAGCGAAGGTCAACTTGAAAGCCTGTGATATGTGGCCAAGAAATACCGGGCAAGTTTGGCCCCAGGGCCCCAGAGGCCCTGTCTTCTGACCTCTCAACCCCTGGGGCGTCCTAGCCCTGAAGAGGCAGCACAAGGCCCGCACCCTGGTAGCCCTTAGCCCATGGTCTGGTCTGGCTGGGTCTGGACTCAGTGGGGTTTCTTAGGAACATGCTGTAATCAACGAGGAAACTTCAGAGCATTCCTCCACCAACAGGACTTTGCAAAACACTGAAGCAAAAATAAACACTTGGCAGCACTAAGGAATTAAGAATAATAGCATTTTAATGCAATATTTTTAAGAAACTATAAAAATCCATGATAAACAATATCAATATTTTGAATAAAGATGGGTTGCTGTTTTGTGCCTGCATTATTATTTGATGGGAACTGTCCTTTCCAAACTCCCTCCCCATTTGTCTGGTCCCCGACTCCGTGGTTTATGAGTTTGATGATGGCGTGCGACAGATTGGGCAACTTGGGCTTTGTACACAGTCGTGTTTATTGCTTGCAGAACTTTCGTTGACTTTTCCCCCAGTTCAGTCAAGGAAGGAAGTGTACATAGCAATGCTCTGTTTGTCTTGGGGACATTCAGGCATCCCCCATGCTTTCACCTCCATAGGGGAAATCACCAGCCACCACTTGGGAAGAGTATGGGACCAGAGAGGTCTTTATATCCAAGACTTGCTAAGAAGGCCCTCCATCCAGCCTTTTGCGTTTAGGGACTTGCTCTCTGTCCGGGAAAACCACACTGGGACCAGGGCCTCCCTTGTGCAGAGACTCTCTGCTGAGGAGGTATCAGAGTGAGAAGGAGACCTAACTCCTTGATAATAGTCTTGCTTGCATTTTGTAGGTGAAGAGACAGTGCCCCGGGAGTGGGGTGCAGGAGTCAATCGGTGCAGCTGACTTGCTTCAGAACAGCCTCAGGGTGAGTCAGGCGGTGTAAGCAGGAGTACCCAAGTGTGTGTTAGGTGACAGTTTTTCTGAAGAATTACGAGATTCACAGTGGTCAGATATGCTAGGGAAATGCTCCTGGTAGGCTGGGTTTTTACAGCAGGACTTTTCAGAACCTTTAGTATAATGTGACCTGGGACTCTAGGATCACATCACACTGTGTGACGTTTGCCAGCTTCTCTGGCCACTGCACACTCTTTCTCATGAAACATCTTCTGAATCCAGCATTCCAAGGAGTCCACTAGGGGAAATGTTACTCACCTCATCCAGAATACTTCTGCCAGCAAGGTTGGTTCTAAGAAATGTGGATCCCAGAGTGTGTGGGGCTCAGGGTATGGAAATGTAGGTTCTGGATGATAGGGAGGCATGGTAACCCGCCCTTGTAAATGTGTGTTCCTTTTGGGGAATTGGTACATGTATAGATCACATCTGGATTATTTTCCATCCCTTTCCCCTTATTCCCTGACCCCCCCATGCTCTTCCCCATATCCCCAAATCTGCCTCCCTATTTCCTAGCATCTTTTCATTTTATTCTTTAATTCACTTACATTTTGAGTTTCTCATATAAGAAGCCATGCAATAATTAACTTTCTGTGTCTGACTTATTTCACTAAGCATTATGGTCTCAAGATCTATCCATTTTCCTGCAAATGACATGATTTTGTTGTTCTTTATAGTTGCAAATTGAGATTCCCTTTTACTCTGGTCAGAGTGTCATTCATCAGGAACACAAAAAACAAATGCTGGTGAGAATGTGAGGAATAAGAACCCTTGTACATTGTTAGTGGGAATGTAAAATACTACAGACAGCTAAGTTAGGTAGAAATATAGGGAGTCAGACAGGGCTACACTCTTGAGGGATTCAGTACAGACGATGAGAACACATTACAACTGTGCAGGAGGTGCATCTGTTGAAGGCTAGGCCTCAAGATAAAGATGGAATGACCAGGCCTACATGCTTCCCCAAGAGATAAGCAATAAATTGAAGATTATACTATAATTGGTATCACGTGGTCCAGTAAAGTCTAGATAGACATCAGTCACCCAGGTGGGTGACAAGGACCTCCTGATCCATCCCTTCCTACAAAGGTCTTTGTTCTTTCCATGTATACTTGCTACCCAGACTGCTTCCCTATTGAGTCAATATCACTTATAATTGGTTGTTCATAGTTTTACTAACATTGTACCCACCTCATGAGTTTGCTCTATAAAACTTCCTTTGAGAAGTGGGCTTGTTGGCAACCCACTTTCGGGTCCCGTCCTGTCTCAGGAGCTATCTCTCTCAATAAATTTTTCCTACTCTTAACCTCCATTGTTCCTTAGAATTCATTCTTTAGCATTGGAAAACATGAACTCAGCATATCTGACATCTAGCACAACCACTATGAAAATCAGTATGGAGGTTTCTCCACAAACTAAGAACAGAAATTCTATTTGGTCCAGCTATACCTCTCCTGTGTCTCTTCCCAAAAGAGTTAAAGGCATCATATTGCAGTGATCCATGCACACCCATTGTTATAGCAGCCAGTTCACAATAGCTAAGCTCTGAAAGCAGCCTGAATGCCCATTGACAGGTGAATAGATAATAAAATGTGGTGTATATCCACAGTGCAATATTACCCACCCTTATACATCAGAGTGAACTGCTGGCTTGCCAGCCCTCTGCTTCCGACTGACATGAGTCAGTTCCCAGGGTTGGAGCAGATCTCAGGCTCCAGAGCCTGCAGCCCAGAATCCCTGGATGCTTCCCAGCCAGAGAAGAGTGCTCTAGGATGTGGCTGTGTTTGTGGAACAGAATCTGGGCTTCTTGTACCTAGAGCACCATTTCATCTTGCCTTATTCCATTCGCTGTGTGAGAGGATACTACCACCTACTTACTACTTTTTCCATTCTCTCCCTTCCTGGGGACCAGCTGTGTGGGTTCTGGGGGGAGGGGTCAGTCTACCCATGAAAAGCTAGCAACAGTCACTCTCTGGGACCTGAAGCAAAGAGTGACCACAGCTGGACACCCCCCCCCGCCCCGCCCCCGCCCCACCGCCCTGCCAGCTGCAGTTCCCAGTTCATTGCAAGTATTGTTTGGAGTCAGGTGCTTGTGACTCCTTTTCCTGTTCTCTCGTTTGGGCCCTTCTCAGAGACTAGCAGCCTAGCTATGTGTGCTCCATGGCAGTCAAAGAGGAGATGAAGAGGGAAACAGTTGTCATTTCAGGGGCTCCAAGGAGAATTTGGGCTGGGGGAGGAGCCCTGGGAAGGGTGATACAGTGACCAGAGAGGGCTGTCACATGCACTTAATGTCCATCTGCAAACATTTCTAGGTCTCTGATGCTGAAAATATATCTCAAGGTTTGTTTCCTGGGTTTTTCCAAAGTATGGAAAGAAAGAAGTCTCATTCAGAGATTTGTACCAAAGAGGGTGGTGTCACTAAAGTCGAGGGAGGGAGGGTTGTGTGAGAAAGGGGCCTCACAGGTGGGGTGGCTGAGAGCCACCGAGCTCTGTGTGGGTGTGGGTGTGGGTGTGGGTGTGGGTGTGTGGTGTATGTGTACATGCATGCATACATATGTGTGCTTTCATGTGTGTGACCAGGGAAGAGGGTGGAGTCCTGGCTGTCACCTCTCTAGAAAGTCCAACAAGCATCAGAAAACATGGGAAGTTACTGGGCCCTGTGGGGACAGAAACAAGCTTTGACAAACTCGCCCAGTGAGAAGCCCCAGGTTGAGCAGGAAGGGGGATCCTGGTAGAATCAGGGGAGCCCACTTGTAGGGGATGTCAGGAGGGGGAGGAGCCTGCACTGATGGCTGTGGACCCGGGGCCTTCAGCCTGCTGGTTGGCAGGGTGTCTTCCGTGACTGGCCCGGGGCCCAGGCCAGCCCCGGTTAAGCATTTTTAATGTCAACAAGGTGAGGTGTGGTCAGTTTGCCCTGTGAACTAAACCACATACTAATACCGCCACTCACCAAAGGACTCAGGTCATTATCACATAATGAATGAATGATGAATGAATGAGTAAACGACACTATATTTGTAGCAGAAACTTTTTCAGCTCGCTGGTAGTTTGGTGAAAGTTAGCTATTTCATGGAAAACTCTGAGAAAATAAGTTGGATTTTTCTTTTAAAAAAGGCTATGGGCATTTCACCCTGTGTGAGATAGATACCTTATTTCTGGCCAAGAAGCTTTGGTTGCATTACTAGCTTTGAATACCCCAAGCTGATGGACCCTGATTAAGGACTGCTGATTTGGTTTCATGTAGGAAAGTGTATATAGGGATGTTGGTTTATTTTTTTAAACTCTCCATAAGTAATTTAAATGATATTGCTAAATTTTACACTATCCAAATGAGAGGTCTTTTATATACTAAGTGCTTATTTGTCATTTCTGCTTGATGATGACATATGACCAAGTGACAGTATGTAGTAGATAATTACCCACTTGCCTGAAATTCTCAAAATTTGAGTCATTTTAAAAATCACAATAGGAAACATTTGATTGTACACTTTTTAATGATTGCAGTCTTTATTTCTGTTCAATAGCAAATGGGATAAAGAGACATTTTACTTTTCATGCACAGATAGGATTTTATTTGCTAGGTCAGAAATTCAAAAACCCAACCATTTAGCAAATTCAAATAATTAGCCAGATGAACCTTAGTTGCTTTAGGAAGCATTTTGTTTCTTTACTAAATAAATCGCCACATTTTCCCCCAAAATAGCTAACTCCTCATTGTATTTAAGCAGTGGCTCAGTTACAAATATACTTGTTAATAATGAATGGAGGCAGATGTCCCTCCTGTGTGGTAACCAAGGGCAGCTGCAGGAGTCGGGTTCCACATGGGCTTTGGGGCTCCAGAAGGCAGCCAAGAGCCTGTGCCTGTGGCATCACTGCATCCAGCCAGGTGTAGCCAATCTCAGCCCTGGGATGCAGGAACAGGGAGGCAGCACCTCAGCACCCTGCCATCCAGATTTCTCTCCCTAAAATGCTGAGTTTGCAACACTTTTGAAAAATTTTCCCTTTTGCATGATCTAATGCTTGTGTATTCCCTTTGGATTGCTTTAATGGCTCCACACATAAAAACCTTTCCTAACCCTCAAACAAGCCCTTTATATTTTCTTTTCCTGTTTCTGGTTCTGGTTTTACAGATCACCATTTAAGTGCATTTGGAAGCATTTGGCAGGCAGTTTGTGAAAGAGGGAGGAAACTTCATTCCTCCCCACATAGTTGCCCCAACCCAGCATCACTGGTGAATATGCTGCCTCTCTCTGGCTTTATTAACACATGGACCCTGAAATGTCCTTGAAAAATTCACCTATTATTCCTTTCAATCAAATTTTACTCCATGGGATCTATTTGGCATCATAATAAGCCTGGACACTAATTTGGGAAGAAGCAATAGTTTCAGATCCTCTTCATCTGGTAAACTCGTAACTGAATTCAGCCCGTGGGCTTCATGTGTATTCGGACCACATGTGCACACTGGTCTCAGGGCTGCATGGTAACAGATGGGTCCTGCAGAAAAGTGGCCTCTGGTGTCGACTCGGCTGGGCAGTGTGGGATCTTCATTCCAAGTTCATTTGTATCTGACTGGGCAGGGGTCCCTTCCCTTTGTAGTTCCTGGCCTCAAGGATGATATGGACACATACAGGCAACGACAGGGCCTTGGGAGACACACTCCTTTGAACTGGAAAGCTCCTACTTCAATTTCTCTGTTTTTTTCCATTGCAGTGGTTTTCCCCTTGGCAATTCAGGGGTCTCAGAACAAAGACAGAGGCCCTTGTCTTTTTAGAAAAGATATTTTTCGCTCTTGCCTTTATTGATTGAGCACAGGCATGGGAGTTTTTAAGCAGTTCCTCTGGCTCTTGGTGTGATGGTGTTGCTAAGAAAGGAGAGTCCACCCAAGGGAACAATGAGACCCTCCGAACGTTTGTGGATTGTGAACAAAAGGGAATGGGAGGGGAGGTGACCAAGAGAGGGGTTGGCAGTCAATGGATGGCAGACCAGGGGCAGTAGAGAGGGGAGGAAGGCATTCCCTTTAGAGTGGCCCCCTCCAGGCCTCTTTGGGCCTGTCTTGGTCAGTGAGGTCCCCCTGTCCCGCCCACCCAGTAGGATCCCTGTCCTGGTTCTCTGTCACTCATTCCCCTATTCTGGATTCCTGCCTTAGCAGAGGGTGTGTACTCCGAATCACAAACAGATTTCCTGGCATGTATCTTATTCCAGTTATGCCATTCTCTTTCCCAAAACAGTTTACAGGGTGACCTTAGGCTGCATATGCGATCTAAATAATATATATCACACACTGTAGTTGAATACCAGCTCGTGTGCTGCCCCCCTCTGTTAGACTATTCCCACGAGACTCTGGAATGGGAGGTGGGATTGCTTCCAAGAGCAGGAAAGTGCAGGTGGAGGGTGGGTCTAGATCTCTTTCTGTTCAAGGTTAGTGTCCTTGAATCCAGAAGGTGCTAATCCTGCCCTGGGCATTGGGAAAGTATTCATAAAACCAAGAGGACTGGATGCATGGGGGAGGCGCCTATGGTTCTTTAGGGGTCCCTGCTGGCTTCTTGGAGCATACAGAGAAGGCAGGAAGGAGGATGGAGGCAAGAACTGTGCATGCAGACCAGCAGAGACAATTTGGGCAGGATCAGATCGGGGAGAAACCAAGTTTTAGAAACAAACACAGCCATGGGGTCCATAACAGTGTTTTGTTCAACAACAACCTAAAATACAACTGTGTCCCATAACATGACGTGGCCGAGTGTGCACTATGGTATTCCTATAACAACAGCCACCTAGTATGATTCTCAGATCGTGTGCCATAGTTAAATGAAACACGGCTGGACCTGCTACTCAGGTCTTTCTCTTCTCTCTGATCCTATCCTATTTCATTCCATTTAAATACTCCAATGGTGACCTAAATGAATTACACATTGAGTTGTTATTATTTTACTCTGAGTCTAACCTGCTCAAACCTCCCACATCCTCCTCTTTTGGGGGGCAGTCCTGTATTGGAGGCTGATCAGACCTCCAGTCACCTGAGCAAGGGTACAGTGGCAGGATAACAAAACACAAGACAAGATCTTTACTGCATAAACAAGGGGCCTGGGACTGTCAGAGTTCTTAGACTTTTTTTTTTGGTACCAGGGATTAAACTCAGGTCCTTGCACTTTCGAGGCAGGCGGTGCAACCACTGAGCTAAATCTTTGGTCAAAGTTTTTGGTACATTTTAGGTATGCTTTATGATCACATTCATCACTGGGAATTTGTTTGGGGTTTTGTTTTTTTTTTGGTACGGGGGTCGAATTCAGGACCTTGCGCCTGCAAGGTAGGCAGTGGAACCACTGAGCTAAATCCCCAGCCCCTGTCAGAGCTCTTATCAGGCTAAGACACTGTCTGCTGGAGCTTGCCACTATTTATTGAACACACAGCTTCTTGAAAGATTATGGGGCAGTGCAGGGAACCATGGAGTTGAGAGCAGTGATGTGACCAGGGTCCTAGCAACAAGGGAACGAAACAGTCTAGCAGGAACAGTTCATTGATTAATGGGAAATTTGTTTTTCCCAAGATTTATTTTCGCTTTTATAGTTTTGTGTACGAGTCATGTTGGCTTTAGCTGCACCATTGTCTTACCATCCAAGATGTCACAGCGTCACGGATCATTGAGAGCTCCATTGTAACCAGTGGCATGGGGAGTTGTTTTGTTCCCACACATCAGCTGCTAATAGGCAGACTCAGACTTTTAATATGAAAAGCCAATTTATGAATTTGCAGCTCACTCAGGGTGGTCTCCATCACTCCTGGGAACCTGACCTGGGGCGTCATGCATGTTAGGCAAGTGCTCTGCCATTGAGCTACACCTGCAGTCCCCCCCCCCCCCCGCTTCACTGAGAACTAGAAATAGGGGAACTTTGGCCACACCCACCACCAGCCACCTGGCTGACCCTGCTACTTTGTACAGTTGATCCCAGCATCTCCACATACTCAAGGATATTACTGCTGGGATTGTCGCCCTTGTCCCTGGGTCACAGTTTCTCACCCTTTCCATCTACCTATGGTGGTACTATAATTTTACCCGTCTTTAGAGAAACATCTTTCCATCCCACATCTGCCTCTAGCCCCAACCTTTTCTCACCTCTTTTTCCTCTGGAACTCTTAGGAGTCTGCTCACTGTCTTCAGGTTCCTCTCATCCTTTCTGAGCTGCACTCCTATCATGATCTGCCCCCAGAACCCATCTGTCTAGGTGACTAGTGGCTTCCATGCCCCCAAATGTGTGGTCTGTTTTGGACCCCTTCTCATCTGATTTCCAGCAGCCTCTGACATTAAACAACGATGTTTTACACAGCACCCTGTGTAGCTGTGTGGGTCCCACCATGAGGCCAGCCTGGGGCCACACAGCTCACGTGTCACATGTTACAGGAGACATTCACCCCTACTTGCAAGCTCCTCAACATCTTGAGTAGTAATCACAGCCACTCAGGAGACCAAGAGTCCCCACCTTTGAATTCTGTGCCAGGGCGTCACACTGGCCAGCCTCACTCACCTCAGAATCCTAACAGGCCTGCGAGGAGGCTACACATGTATCAACCCCATGGTACTCATGAAATAGATGTATTTCCCCTTTCTCAAATTGTAGAAACAGAGACACAGAAAAGCGAGCCCCTTGTCTGTGGTCAGAAAGCCTAAGCAAGCGGAGGAGCCATGGCTCAAACTAGGTGTGTCAAACCCAGGACCTGGGCACTCCAGAATTACTCTACATAGAAACGTGTGCATTCATTTCCTGGGGCTGTATAACAAGACCACAAACCAAGTGGCTGAAATACATGTATCCTCTCTTCATGGTTCTGGAGACCAGGTGGAAACCAAGGTATCATGAGGGCACCACACTTCCTCTGAGGGCGCTGGGGGTGGACCTATTCCATGCCTCTCATAGTTACTTGGCCTCAAGAGTCTTTGGCTTGTGGATGTCTCGGTGTGAACCTCCACAGCTACGTGACGTCCTCCTGATTGTCTTCAGAGCGTCTTTCCTTTGTGCTGGGCTACATCCACATTTCCCCATTGACTTCATCTTAACCTAAGTCTGCATGTGCCCTGTTTCCAAATAAAGTCACACAGTGTGGCACTGAAGGTTAGAACTTCAACCTGTTGTTTTGGAGTGCACAATCCAGTGCATAATCAGGTGTACAATAAGAGGCTATTCAAATATTCAGGAAGTGCAACCACTTTGCACAACCAGAGAAGAGTCAGACATTCTCAGTGGTGAGTCAAGGTGCCTGACTTGCCTCTGTCCTGCCTTGACCTGCTGGTGTGGGTTGTGGTGGGAGGGGGCTTGGCACCTGCTCAGAGGTGTGGGAAAGCAGAGATGAGGGCTGAAAGCCTAAAGAATGGAGAAGTGGCTGGTGGCTCTTGACCACTGATTTGGTGACATGCTGTCCCTTGAGCCCCTGTGGCTGGTTTTCATGAACTTCTCTTGATGGGACTGGGGGTGCTGGGTAGGTATCTCTTGAGGTGACGGCCCTTGATGAACTGCATCTTCTGCTGCTGGCCTCAGATGCACTAGAGGCCAATGCCCATACCTGGGAGACAAGTGGTAGGATTTCAAAACTCCTAATAATAATACAGGGATTCTGATTGTACCATAAAAATCACATCCTGGGTTGTGACAATAAAAATAGATATAAATAATTCAGTGATGATATATAAATATTACAAAGTCTTATAAAATATAGTTAACTGTTGTGCCCTTGGTTTATTACCTGACTGGCCCAGTACCCATGACACTGGAGGGTCCTCATTCTAACCCTGAGGTTCTGTCAGCCAGCTGCTGGGCAGGGTTTAGAGGCCTTTGCCTCCAGAAAATTGATAGCAAGTGAGTTCAGGTATCTAAACTCAGCTTAGGTAATGAACCAACAATGACTTAGATGCCAGTTCTTCTCCCTTCCTGCACAGTTTGCTGAGGCAGAGTGCCTGAGAGCACAGGATGATGGGATTACACAAGGAGCTCTGCACACCCCCGATTCCATTTCTTAGGAAGTCAGATAGGAATGTGGACTGGGCACATTGTGTTTTTCTTAGAGCAACATGTGATAAAAGTGATATTTTTGCAACTAGAGAAGTGAGGGGAAAAACACAAGAGCCAAAGATTGCAGAAAGAGCAAGAGGAATATATCCATTAGGAAAAGTCCACGAATCTCCCTTTTCTTCTGCCACCATGGCATGTGAAGTAATTGAAAATGCTTCCAAAAAATCATTCATGTTCTAGAGAAAGGATAGAAGGGAGTGAGACCTGTGCATTTACCACCAGATCACTGTTGAGTGCCAACTGTGTTGTCAGTTCAACTGTAGGGACAGTGGGGGACTTGCTGAATCTCCATGGCCATTTTCTAGTCCAAGCTATCATCCTCTCTTGCGAGGATGAAGATATGATAAAGTTTTGTGTTTCAAAGAGCACCAAGCCCTCTGGCTACAGATGGGATTTCAGTAGAGCAAAGGTGGCCTGGGGGACGCCAGACTGGGGAAGACTGACTGCTCAGAGAGAGTGGAGCTGGACTGTAGGGAGGAACTGGAAGCAGCATGTTATGCCTTGTGTTTAGCTGTCCCCCTAAAGCCTCATGCTTTTTCTAGGTAGCTGAATCTAGAGTGTGTGATTGATTCATGGTGGGGCTAGGTCCAAGGGCACTAGGATTAAGGGTGTGAGTGCTACCTACCCTAAGTAGTCTGGGTAAGATAAAAGGGACAGAAAGTTGCTGTTAGGGTTCCCTTGTTGTTTTTGTTACCTTTGGGCCTCCCAACTATTTCTCCTCTGCAATACCTGTCTGCTACACCACTCTGCCTTGGAGCCAGCCGATTATGTACTGAAACGTTTACAAACTGTAAGTCAAATAAACCTTTCCTCCTTTAACCTTGGGTGTCAGGTATTTTGTGTCAGCAATGGGAGAAAAGTAACTTAACACAGCACAGTTGGGAGAACAAGGCAGCCAAGCTAAAGAGTCGGCTGTGAGGAGCGTGCACGAGAGAGCAGAGCTGCTGTCAGGTTCTTGCTGACCACCTGCACCAATGGAAGTGCCAGTTAAGGACATGGCAAATCCGGAGGGAAAGAGGGTTCCATTTTGGATGTGTTGAGTTTGAGAACCAGGCGTCAATATGGAGAGGCTGGCTCCAAGGAGCTGGAACTTCGACAGGAGCTTTAAGCGACAAACCCATGGGTAGCAGTTTCCAGATGTGAAGCCAGGGAGGATGGCATTGCCCAGGCAGGGCATGGAGGGGCAGGAAGGTCCTGTGTCTCTAAATAGGGCGTGCAGTGTCTTCGAAAACACTGGGGTCCAAGGGGTGGCTGCCTGTTCATTTCCCTCAGCTGCCTGTCTACCCTGCAGACAGAGCCTGATGTGAAGTTGGCATTCAGGACATGAGCATCTAGTTACTCTGTCACAGGGTTCCTGTGTGTGGTGGAGAGATGCTTGCCTTCTAATGTGGGGTGAAGACTCCTCTGTGTTTCAGCAAGAGACTGTAGATAGAGTCCTGAGAGGCAAGATCACATACGGTCATCCTGAGAACCAGTATTTGTTGAGTTACACAGGGTGTGTGTGTGTCACTCCTGGCTGGGCATACTCCAGACTGTCTTATTAAATACTTGTCTTGAAGATGGGAACTCTTGTACCCATGCTGCACTAGGAAACAGAAGCTCAGAGCACAGAGGAACTTGCTTGAGGTCATGCTCATCAGTGGTGGGGCAGGACTTAGACCAGCTGTTTCCAGTAGCAGAGCCCACACACCCAAGTGTTCAGCTACCCCAGTTCTCTGGAGATCAGTTCAAGGGACATGTCCCTGACCTGTTCCCCAGCCTTGCCCAGCAGAGCAGTGGACTCCACACTCAGGAGCCTTGCTCTCCACTCTACTCCAGGCCTAGCTGGGGAGAAATGCCCTGGAAAATAGGGTTTCCACTTTCCCTCTGAAATAGAAATACTAATAGAAATACTCATCATTTTTGGTGATGTTAATAGTTTATTACAAATTTCCCAGGCATTGTCTGATCTCTGTCCTTTGTGTGCCCTGAAGTCCACCATTAACTTCTTTCCAGTTATTGTGGATTTCTTCATCCATTGTTTTGCTTTCCACAATGTTAATAACCTGCAGTCTGAAAATACTAAGCGAAGCTGGGCATGGTGGCACACGCCTGTGATCCCAAGCACTCTGACAGGCTGAGGCAGGAGGATCACAAATTTGAGCCCAGCCTGGACAACATAGCAACTTAGCAACTGTCTCAAATAAAACTCTGAAAAGGGTTAGGGACATAGCTCAGTGCAAAAGCCCTGGAATCGATCCCCAGTACTGCCAAAAAAAAAAAAAAAAAAAAGGAAAAGTCCAGAAGTAAATAATTCATTTAAAATTGCACATTATTCCAGGTTACATGATGACATTGTCGCGCTGTCCTGCTGCTCCTTCCAGCTTGGAGCACTAATCATTCCTTTGTCTGGGGTTGGTCACTATCCCTGGTCCCAGGATTAAGCACTTAGGAGCCTTCTCAGTTATCAGATTAACTGTAGCCTTATCGTTATAATTGGTCTGCTTTATTAGTAGTTATTGTTACTAACCCCTTACTATGCCTAAGATGTCAGTTAAAGTTTATCACAGGTATTATGTGTAGGTGGGAGAGAGCTTCACTGCTATTCCTTTAGTTTCTAGCTGGACCCTTTGACTGGATCTAGAAACCCAAGCACTGATTCACAAGAGAAGAGCATCAAAGTTTTATTAAATGAAATGACCAAAGTATGATGCGTTTATACCTTTTAAACAAAGAAAAATCACAGTGTGAAGGAATGAAAGGACAGAGCCATCTCAAGACTAGGATAGTAAACCTAGGAAGGATTTACTTGGAAGATAAGGGTTATCTCTGAGTTGTTTATTCAGCAACCCCAACTACCAGTCCCTGATCTGGGAAGGACACCTCTCCTTTATGGCCCTTTATGGTGCCTTTATGGCCTTTATGGCCCTTTCTGAAGTTACAATTCCTCCAGTAATTTCAGTTTCCAAAAACGAATATATTGTACCAAGTCAGCCTATTTCACGATGGCATACCTAAGGGTATGCCTTCTCCACTTGTGTAGGATTCAGTGCTGTCTGGTTTCAGGATCCCCTGGGGGCCTGGGAAAGTGATCCTCATGACCCTTGTGGGTAGGAGGGGTGAACTGTGACTGAGAAAGAGGAGAGGGATGAAGGGGGAAAGGGATGTTTTGAGTGGGTCCATCCAGGAGGGGGTGTTCTTTATCCTGACCCACCCATCAGTGGTGGCAGAGGGTGATTTGTTTTAAATGGCCAGCCTTTAAAAAGGCTGTGTGTGTGCTCAGGGACCAAGGACACAGGGAGGGGGGTACTCACAAGGACACACCAGGAAGGAGGCTCTAAGCTCCAGGATCCTGCCCCCACCCAGATCCCATCTGCTGGCCCAGAATCTGGAGGCAGGGGCTGGCCTGGCCCTGGCTGGAGGTGGAAGGTGGGAAGTATAGCTCATTTAGAGAGCAAAGGGGTGTTTAGAGCCTCAGCTCTGAATTCTTCACATATCCCCTCCCCATCCTGTCCCCTAACAGGGAGCTTCATACTCCAGCTGTTATAAAATGGCACAGCAGGGATTTGCTGGCCTTTGTCAATTGCTGATTGGATCTGACCTCCCCCTGTGGCCTCCTGGAAGTGAAGGTTGAAACTTTCAAGTAAACTGGGCTGTCTTTCCACAGAACAGAAAAAGTCACCATTACTTTTTCTAATTTCCCATTAGTTTCTAGCTCAGAATAGCTGTTCCTTATAATAAACGAGATTTCTTATTCACCTGAAACCTTTAATTTCTTGAGTATAATTTTTATTCTGCGTGAATTTAAAAGTATCATGAGTAAATAAACAGAGTGCCCAAGTGGAACAAAGGCTTGTTTTTACCATTCCTAGTTTTTATTTTAATTTTGCATTATTTATAGTCAAATTCTACTCTCTTAGAAGCAAATGAAACTTAATTAAATTTTGGGTGGTTTTGGATGTGTGATTATAATCCACAACTGCTACAATCCACAGTCTTACTGGTGTGTGATTTCTCTCCAAACCTAAGGAAGGTCCTAGCAAGGCAAATCATCCTACAGCAACTATATTTGCAATGGAGAGAAAAAAAAATAGCATATCCTTTTGCAGAGTATGCCCGAATATATTTTTATGTTTGGAAAGGGAAAAAAAAAGTCTAATAAAGAGATAACTTCAGAAATGCAATAGGTTTTACCTCTGGGCATTTATAAATTATGTGTGTGTACCTGCTTCCCCACCAGGTGCTATAAAAGAGGCAGAATATTAGGTGTTTAAACAAGATGGTGAGTTAAAAGTTGAATGAACATTGATGTGGACAAAGACTTTGTGATAATAACCCCCCCCCATAATGGAATCGTATCATCTAATTTTAAAGAGGGGAAACGGAATCTTAAAAAGTCAAATGCTGCACCCCACTCTTGTACCTAACACCTTGAGTTTTGGGGGGCTGCTAGGTGTGTGCTAGGCACTGTGGTAGGCATCTCATCTACCTTAACTTCAGTGAGGGGCCCTGACAGGGTTTTGTGAGGAAAGAGCCTTAATTCCTCCTTTCCTGATGGATAAACAGAGGCTCCGAGAAATTAAGCAGACTTATCTCAAATCCTGAGCCTGCTCAGTGGTGTTGGAGCCAGGATGTGAGCCTGGGAGTGCCTGACTGGAAAGCACAGCTGATCCTTAGCTCCTCTCAGGAGCTGGTGGAGAAAACCTCGAGCCCCTTAGGGGCCAGAGGCTGAGAAATTGCCCAGGCATGGGGCATGGGATGGGAAATCCCTCAGAGCAGGGAGCTGGGGACTTTTGGAGCATGGGTGTCTATTCAGAGATTCAGACTTCTGGGATCTCAGGGGCCCCTGGGAGTGCAAAGCAGGAAACTGAGGCCCACAGGAGCCATGTGCTTGCCTCTGTAGTGTCTAGGACTATGTTCCTGGCCTCCAACTTTTCTACAACTTGGAGTTTGGACCTAGAACACTATCAAGTCAAAAGGCAAAATGTCTGTAAGGAGGTGCTAAGTAACTTCAAAGAGAAACTAGGCCATGAGGCTGACCCAGACCCAGCAATGTCTTTGCAATTTTGTATCAGACTCAGAAGTATATCTAGTGAAAGGACCAGAGAGCCTGACGTCTGGGCTGATTCTTAGCTAAATCCAGCCAATTCCACACAGCAAATCCCCGTCCTGTGCATCAAAGCGAGGCCTGGCATTCAAAGGCCAGACAGACATTATCTTTGTAAGTTAATAAATAATAGCTGATTGGACAGCACAGTCCCCAGGGCAGGGTGCTGTCATTACCCACAGGTCAGAGGTCAATAGAAGCGACCCTCACAGAAGCACATCTCACTTGCCCAGGATAGAGGGTGAGAAAATGTGGAAACTGGGATTTGACTAAGGAATGAGATTCCAAATTCCAGGATCCGTGCTGCCTCCCTGGCTGAAAATCTAATTCATTCTGGCTATGTTTGTTAAATCATAGCCAAGCAGATAGCCTCAGAGAAGCGTCCCTATACCCAGGCAGTAGAAAAACAAGTACTTTTTACACTCAGGACATGCGTTTTCTAAACTAAGACCTTGGATTGTTGCACAGTGTAGCCATGCCATGGCTTTCAAAAGGATTGCAGCCATCGCTTACAGAGCTCAAGTTAATGCAATTGATTTGGGAGGTTTTTGGTGCTGACATATTTTCTGCCTCTGGGGAAAGAATACTCCAAGTCTTAGATTTGCCAAGTATTTCGGTAAGCCAGCATTCACCCTAAAGAAGCAACGTTAGGACTTTTGCAGTGGTTGGGTCATTTTCCTCCCTGCTGACATCTCATTGGAAGCTGACAGCTTTTGTTTCTGATCATAAAGGCAATATCCACTCTCTGTACACAATTGGACACCAGTACCTCACTGACTCAACTCTTGGGCTGGAGTTTAATGTAATTCAGAGCATGAATTGTTCACACGGAAGGTATTTCTTGAGATATTTATTACACAGGCAGCTAAGAATTTTAGGGCTACCTACGCCTAGAATTCTGTTATGAGGAAAGCATGAATTCAGTGGTGACCCGGGGCTGTTTGTAGAGAGAGTGTCCACAGTGGTCAGGTTGGATGGGTTTTCAGAAGTGGAGCCTCCTCCAAACGCAGTTCTGGGGAGAGAGGTCCCTCCTCTGCCCAGCTGTCACACACCCTGCCATCCCTGAGATGTGGGTACAGTATGCTTTTCATGAAGCAGAGCAAGCCCAGAGTGAATCAGGGCTGTCACCATGAGACACCGAGCAACTAATGCAGTCCCTATGCAGGACCAGTGCTCACGGAGGTGCCCGATGCTGACACCAAAGGCTGGGCGGTGTGGTAGTGTGGCGAGGTGAATAAGCATATATGCCAGGGCAGGTGGCCTGTGTTCCAGTCCTAGGGACTGCACGCAATAGCTGTGCACAATCTGTGGCTTGTGAATTAACCCCTCTGAGCCACAAAGTCTGTGTATGTAAAAATGGGGATGAGGACAGCACTTGCCTCAAAAGAGGACTAAAGAGTTGTGCACAGATAATACTTAGATTCGATTGGCAGATGCTGTATGCTCAACCTCTGTCCTTGCAATTTTTACATGCAATAAGGACAATTATAAAGTTCTTGAGTGGGAGCCAGGGCTCTTGCTCATTTCACCTCAGTCCTGCTGGAGGTGGACAAATGCCTGCAGTGTGGCCGGCAGGTTATATTTGTTAGGTGAGCCCAGCAAGTAACCCCCAAGCTTTCAGGGCTTGACCTGCCAACACTGATGGGCAGCCGTACTGGGACCCTGGCCACTTCCTGTCTCTCTCTTTGCTAGTGTAAGTGGCATAGCTCCTGTCCAGATGGTGACTGGGACTGGGCTGTTGCCATCTTGTAGAATGTCATCTGGAACTTTCATTAACAAGCTTATCACAGAAGAGGAGAGAGGGTGGAGATGTGTGTGATGGTTTTAAATGCCTGTCTGGAAGTCATATTATCTCTTCTTCCCATATTGTACTGGGTGAAAGCCAATCGCAGGGGACCTCCCCAAATATAAGACCATCTGGGAGATAGAGGGATGCTTGGGGAGCAGTTATGACCACTGTCACACGCAGTGGCTGCTGGGTAGAGAGTCATCATGTAGAAATTGCTGTTGCTGCTGTGAGAGAACACACTGATGATGATTTTGGAATTGGAAGTAACTTTCTGGGGGTTGGAAAATCCTGCATATCCTGGCTTTGGGGATCTGTGTAGAAAAACAGCAAGTTTGTATCACTTGGAGACCTTACTTGTGGATGCCTTTTCTAAGAGAAGCCAAGCACACTGCAAAGGAATTTGAGGCCTTGGTTCTTGCTTCTTTCAGAAAAAAAAGGAATTCCTAGGTGCTCCTTGGGGGCTCATCTTCATAAGCCCTGGGCTTGCACTGTTAGTGCTGTCTGTGGCTAAGCCTGCAAAACCCGAAATATATATACTGAAGATTATTGGTGACTCTGCATTGTTGAAGTAGGGTTATACGTTCCATGATAGAGTAGCTACTGAACTTAGAATAGTACATTTTAAATAAAGCCCTGTAAAAATCTAATTATTTGAGGTCTTCTCTCAATTTTTAATTAGTATGTGTTTGCAGTACATAATGATCACATTTCTTGTGGAGAGGTAGAACGTATATAGAACACATCTTAACTCTTTTTTCATCCCCCTCCCTTCCCTTCCCTTCCCTTCCTCTTTCCCTCACTCCCTCCTTCCATCCGTTGGTCCCCTTCCCATTTGCAAAAGATTTATCTCCCTGGGTCAGGGATTTAGCTCAGTGATTTCGCCGCCTGCTGCGCAAGCGCAAGGACCCAAGTTCAAGCCCCGGTACCAAAAAAAAAAAAAAATTTTATCTCCCTGTTTCCCATTGTCTGTTTTGTGTTTTCATCTTTATTTGTATTTTGGGTTCCTCAAAAAACCATGCTGGCTGGTGAGTCCTTCCTTATCAGAGCTCTTCACAGACTGGAATCCACTTGCCCTTCTCAGCCAAAGATAAATGGAGAATTATTCATAAAGGGTTCAGTGGATCCATGGCACTGCCTTGGTCTGTCTGGCCCCTGATAGTCCTGGATGACAGGGTCCAGATCAAGTATGGCTACTCCTTACTGGAAGCTCAGCATTTAACCCAGTGTCAGACACAAAGCATGTATTCAAGTGTTGATTATTAAAGATTACTATTAAATTTTAAATGTTAAAAATAACTTGATTTAATTAACTAATCTCACCATCAAAAAGGCAGTGATTCTGCCTGTAAATGTCCATCTTTGCCTCCAGGGTCCTGTTGCCTCCCTGCCCTTCCTTATCACGAACCAGACACATCAGCTCTGCCTACTTGGCCTCCTGGACAGCATGGCCCAGGTCGGTCTATCCCTTGTCCACTTGGTGCACAGAAACACCAGTTTCATAGCCACTTCACCTGTGCTTCCCCAGAGCCACTGGTGCCTGGGTGCTGGGATGCTGGGCTCAGGCCTGTGACAGAAGGGAGCCTGGTGTTACCGGCTGACTCTGAGACAGAGTGAGGGGACAAGGAGAGGCATGGTTCATTTCCACTGCTCTACACCTGCCAGTGGCTTCACCCAGAAGTCACAGCAGTGGCTGCCCCAGTCTCAGGGTTCCCCGGAGTCCCTGAGGTGTCAGTGGGAGGGGATCCCCAGGATCCAGCCCCCACCCATCCTGTTACTGTTGCCCTGTTGCATCTGAGCACAGCAGATATTTCTGTTCTATCAGTGCCCTGACTGGAAAGGCCTTCTGTGGTGAACAAGGTCTGTGTTCATGTGGGATTCTCAAACTGAATTCCTCGACGTTGAGCTTGTTCCATAAACATTTCCAGAGAAGTCATGTTGTTCATAAGCCTTTGTGGTGGACTGCAGAGCATCTGTCCTCACCATGCCCCTTTTTGTCTTGTCCCTGCCCACACCAGGGGTTCCACACACACACTCCTGCAGTGCTGTCTCAGGGGCTTCCCTGGACCCCTGGCCCTGTTTGGGGACATAGTTAAGGGCTATCTTCCTGGCTCTGGCCTGGGAGACTCCTGTCCGGGGAGTGGCTCTGGGAGGCTGGAGCAGAGGCCTGGAGCTAGGGAGCTGGCTTAGTCTGAGTCCCTCCACAAGTCAGCCCCAAACAAGGGTTGAGTGCAAGCAGTTTATGGAGCGGGAGGGGAGAGAAATAGGGGGAGCCCACAAAACCCTCTAAGGGAGTGGGGGAGTGAGACAGGAGCAGAGCAGTGTCATTAATCAGATTAACCTCATCCTGCCCAAGGGTGCGGGTGGACATTCACACACATCTTCCATTACTCGCATCCTCCCATTACTCGTAGGTTGGGAGTCCTGGATGTGGGGAGATGGGTGCCCAGCACTTCAGACCCACTCCAAGAGCCCTAGATGTAGATGGTGATGTCTAGTTGGTATGGAAGAGACGAGGGCAGCCCTGCAGGGTCCAAACTGAGGAGCCGGAATGTGGATCTATGCGGGTGCAGGAGGGCTCTGCTGAAAATTGGTGGGTTTTCTCTGATCCTAGAGCAGCCCAAGTATCAGGTATGGCTCTTTCCATACCTACTGTGAGCTGTGATTCTATTCAGGGCACTGTGTCCTTTGCTGCTAGACTCTGGAAAGAGTTGCCTGTTTAGTGGTGGCTGATGGTACTTAAGAATCTTAGCTTGGAATGCTCTGGTGGTCAGAAAGGAGCTTAAGCAGTTAGGTAGCGTGAATGCCTGTTATTACACAAAGTTCCTTGTCTACACAGTGAGGCATTCTGTTGTACAGTTGGCCCCTGTGTTGGCTGGCTCTGCGTCAGAGGGCTCAAACAACCTCAGAAAATATTTGCTAAAAACATTTGTCCGCTACATAACATGGAATATTGTTTTCTGATCTTATTTCCTAAACAGTGCAGTGTAACAACTATTTACATAGCATTTGCTTTATTTTAGGTATTAGAAGTCATCTAGAGGGCCGAGGATTTAGCTCAGTGGCACTGCGCCTGCTTTGAAAGCACCAAGTCCTGAGTTCGATCCCCAGTGCCAAAAAAACCCAAAAAACAAAAAACAAGAGACGTCATCTAGAGATGATTTAAAATGTTTGGGAAGTTATGTGCAGGTTTGGTGTAAATACTACACCATTTATCTAAGAAACCGGAGGATCTGTGGATTTTGGTGTTTTTAGGAGTCCTAGAGTCAAATGCTCCAAGGATGGTGAGGGGTGGCTGAGCTAAGAAATGCCTGTATTTTGGGAAGTAAGCAGACTTGGGCCAAATGGGTATTTTCAGTGCAGCAAGTTCCATTATTATCTTAAACACATAAAGTGCTGAGTTTCAGTACAATAATGGTGGTTGTCTAGATCCAAACCTCTTCTCATGACTTAAAAAAATCACCCTAATCAAGAAATAAAGCAAATAATTGTTTATGCATGTAAAATAAATGTTTATGTTTTAGGAATACAGAATCCTATAAACTACCACTTCCCTGAGGGACTCAAAATAAGCACCTAGATCCAGCCAGGCAGGCTCTGGAGGCCACTCCCATACAGAGAATTGAGTGGAGACCACAGAGGACGAGGAAAGGAGGCTGAAGAGCTGGAGTGACACAGACTAGACTACATCTCCTCTGGAGAGACAAGTCCCCTCCTGGGTAGCAATAGAGCCGTCTTGGGAAAGACGAGGGCCTTGGGAGAAAGGGAAAGCTAGGAAGGGGACTTGTCCCTTTGAGACTTAGTAATGTTAAGAAAGACAGAAGAGGGACTAAAACTGGGGTCCTGCAGAGAATAAAGGATATCGCCAAGATCTGAAGAATAGGCATTCTCCCCAAACGTTGGACAGTAATGAAGTTACACTGTCCTATTTCTTCGGTAGAGGGCGTGCTTGACTCAGGAAACCCACAGCTGTTCCTTGTCTGCAGGAACTCTTCCGACAAATCCAGAAAATAGCTTGGATAAGAAGCAGAAAGTGGCAGACAGCAAGCAGAGCTACACTCAGAAGAAAATAGAGTTTGAGAACTGAAGCATTTCAAAAGACATGTTCTCACCCCCTCCACACACCAAGGCAGAAGAAAGCTGTAAAAATTCCATCATTACTAATTAAATACTCTAAGGGAAGTATTTTCACATATAAAAACCCAGCCTTCAAACATACATTCAAATTGGTTCCATATTGTAATGACCACAATAAATTAAGCTGTATTCTATAGTTGGAGGAATAATTTTCAAACATTGTGTTTATTATTAAAGTCATGTATGTGTCAAAAAACACACAAGATCATTTCTTCTCCACCTTGGTGTGGCCAGCAGTGGTTAGAAATGCTTTGCTTTGGTTTATGTGTCTGAAAATGTTTATGTGTCTGAGAATGGCAGTGGCTTCTGTACATGATGTCTGCTGTTCATTTCTGACTTTGGACTGTGAGACAGAGGTTGTCTTTCACAACCACAGCAGCAGCACCCCCATGTACTTACTATGTGTGCTCCCAGCTGCATCCCCACCAGTAGTGGGGATCTGAAATCTGCCAGGGTCTCTGTCTCACCTGTAACCACCAGGGTGTGACAAATTATACTGTGGATGAGTCAGAAAGGAAAAGGTAATGCAGTTCTCACGTTGTTTTCTGGTACTTCCCGCCCCCTCGCCCCTGCAACATTGTGTATTGAATCCAGTTCCTTTGCACTGAGATGTATCCTTAGACTTAAATTTTTTCTTGCTGAGTTACTGTGTTGCCCAGGCTAGTAATCCTCCTGCCTCAGCCTCCTAGAGTGCTGGGATTACAGGCCTGTGCCTTTTGTGGGCACCTTCTTGCTGGAGCTGTGAGTGGCATCTGATAAGACCATTCTAAAGCCACCATGCTGTGAGGAAGCCCAAACCAGCCCACACCGGGAGACCCCATGACGTAGCCCTGAACATCATGAAATGAGAGAGAAACCTGCCAGCCTCCAGCTGCTCCAGCTGTCCCTGTCCTTCCACTGCTCCTTTTTCTAGCTCTAGCTGCCATTTGGCTGCAGCCACATTTGTGACTCTCAGCCTGAACCACCCAGCCAAGCCCTGCCTGAATCTCAGACCCTCAGAAACCATACTAATAACAAAATAACCATCATTTTAAGCCCCTAAGTCTTGTGGTCTTGTTGTACAGCAGTAGATAATTAGCGTGAATGAATTCTTGCACTCGAAGGACTACTTTTACAGAAGGAATAGTAACATGCCTAATACCTTTCAGTGGTGGTTTTTGTTTTGTATAATTTCTTTTCTTTTCTTTTATAACATTGGAATTGTTTAATTGAGCACTCCACATCTAATTAGAATTATGTGATTTCCATAGTGTTTAACACATAAGCCAGAATCACTAGACTGCGCAATCTCACATTAAAAGAAAAACATAGAGGAACAATCAAAGTGATACAGAAACAGAATTAAGCATATAAACAGATTCTACAAAACCCCCTTACCCATTTTCCTTTCAGGGTTAACAAGAAAATGAATTTAGGGGAATAAGCCCTTTTCCACTAGAAAGATGGCATGAACAATGCCTTCAAATATGGTGGCTCATACAAGGCTCAGTGGCCCTTACTGGAAACAATAAATTGGATCCTTTTTGAGAAATGCTTGACCAAAGCCTCATAATATCCTCCATCCTCCAGAGAGACCACTGTTTTGTATAATTTCTTTAAAAAGAAACTGATAGATCAGAACACGTCTCTTTTGGTAATTATATTTTCCTCCAGATTTATTTAGCTTATAAGCTAAATTTTCCACTGATAAAGAATTGAGATAGTTTTAGATGACTTTCTGTCTTCTTTCTTTCTTTCTTTCTTTCTTTCTTTCTTTCTGTAGTTACAAAGCTTTAAATATCTTATCTCGTTTGTGAAAAGTAAATGATAGAACAGGTTTGTCCTTAGATGAAATAAAGCTACAAAAAAAGAAAAAGAAAAGAAAAAAGATGCAGGAACTAAGACTTTCTCTGTTTTTCTGGGTTTCTGAAGAGACCTAGCTTTGGGTAGCTCCCATATTGGCTATCTGATAAGCAAACATTTGCAGTATTCTAAGCCATGGTAAGAAATGACTTCACAAGGAGGACCAGAGAAAGGTTGCATTCTTGATGGCATAGAGGCTGATGGCAGAGTTGAGGACAACCTGGCTCCCCCACTTGTTGGCTGTGAGGACACAAGCAAGAAAAGACATCTCTCTTGGCTTCATTGCCTCATTTGCATCACCAGGATTGGATGCAGTAGTGGTTGTGAATGGCCTAATACAATGTCAGACACAGAGTGGTCACTCAGTAGGTGGAAGCCACTGCTGTTGTTAGTATAAGCTGCCTGGATTTTAAACTCCAGATCCAGAGACCTAGGTCTGCTGAGAGGAGGATAAGCAGAGATTATATTTCTCAGCACAAGCATGTGTTTACTGGATACCATGTCACACAGCACAATTCCTGAACTACTTAATTTGTCCAAGATGATGGTCTTTCCCAGCAGAGGATGATCATTCCTCAATCAGCAGCATCAAGAACTGCGCTGCTGTGCTGAAATTTCTACATAAGTTATTAAATTTCCTTTGTAGAATTTAACACTTAAAAATACCTAATCTCCTCTTAGTGAACTAGGATGACAAGATAACCACCATGTGATACAGGGTTTGCCAAGACATCTTTCATGGTGAAATACTCTGCTTTAATACTCTAAGGCTGGAAAGGAGACAAGCATGGTCTATCACTCATGCATTGTCACCTTATGTCACCTATCACCTGTCACTTTTATTCACCTTGCACTGATAATCTTACTGGCATACTAAAGCAAGAAAAAAGAAGTTATTAAAATTATCATTATTCAGAGGTTAATATTTTAGCAACAGTTAGAAAATTAATTAAAAACATATGCTTTATTGTACCACAAAAAATCAAATACCTAGGAATAAGTTTAATAATCTGCCAGAATATCACAGAGTTTCCTAGAATAGCCAACCTGGGAGTTACCTAATGTTGAGCTCTATCCATGTTTTAACAAAACATTGTAAGAAATTAAAGACCTAAATAAATAAAAGGATATATACCATGTTCATGGATCAGAATATTCAATATTTTACATATGTCAGGTGATAATTTTAGTGCTAGTATTTAGATTATTTAATGTCAACAAAATTCTTAGCTTGATCTTAAATATATATATAATATGCCAGAATAAAAGGGGGCCCATCAGGAAAGGCAATGTGTCTGAGCTTCAGCTGTGGAAATGAGAAAAACTTCACAAAATCACATCTTCATTGAGATCATCCATCAGGGAAAGTTAACCAAGAAGCACATTTTAAAGTAATCTCCAGTGATCTAAATTTTCTGTGCTACACCAAAATCTTTGGAAGGGGAATAAAAAACATACTGCAACAAAATTTTTGTTTTATTTATTGAAGATAAAACTTAAAGCATTTTGCTGTTAATTTTTATTAGTACATGTTTGCAGTACGTTATGATTACATTCATTGTGGGGAGTCGGTACATGCACATAACACATCCTTGTTTTTCATAGGTTCTCTGGTATATTTTACCAAAACTAAACCATTCCTCAGGGGGCATGCTTCTGGAACTCTTCTGGGAAGTGCTGCCTTTCCCATGCAGATGCCAGCATTTGCATGGGCACCAGTGTAAGGAGGCCTCTTTATTCTCTTAACTGTGTCCTTCCAGACAGCAAATAGATAAGGGACAAAGAGCCTCCACAACTTGCCAGAAGTGTTCGTGTCTTAGGGTTACCCATAATTGCTGCCTTCATTCCTTCTGGGGTTTGGCAGAGGATTTGTGTATTTCCTCCCTTCTCCCCCCGCCCCCCACCATTCTTCTCAGGCAGTTCTCTGTAGTTGGGAGGGGCAGGCAGGCAGGACCCCTGTAGGGAAATGGCCCAAGCAGGGTCAAGGTCAAAGTGACAGTGCCTGCTGTAGGAGAGAGGCCTTTGGAGGGAAATGAACAACTCTGCAAGCTCAATGTTTCTTCTCAGTTCCAACTGTGAAGTTAACCCAAGCCCCTTTTCAACAGCAAAAATCTGCATCTTTAAAAGGTGTCTTGGAGAACGTTCAAGTGTATAACAGGGTCAGTATTCATCAGATATTGATTGAAGCTTCCAAATGTGATTTCCTGTGACAATTTCTTTCAACAAGAGCAAAATCCAGGACGGTGGTCAAAGGAGATCCTGTCGATGAGACAGATATTGGAGCAGAGATGAGCTAGGGTAGAGCGGGCACTGTGAGAAAGGCCTGTGGCTTGGGGCAGTGGAGCAAAGGGAGGAAGGGGTGTGCACACTTGGGAAGTAATGCAGGCTTGGGGAGCGGGCATCTGGGCCACCGGGGGACAAAGGAGGGACTGTGGTGACTGATGAGCCAAAGTATCTCAGAGCTCTGCTGGGGCTGGAAGGGGAGGCCACAGAGCTGCCCTCTGCAGCGGGGATGAACTGTTTCCTGGTGATGCCCAAGGTAGCCAGGGAGATTGTGAGACAGGCAGATGGTGACAGGAGGGGCAGAAGAGGGTGAATGTACAGGCTGAGCTACCACTCTGTGTGTGTGTGTGTGTGTGTGTGTGTAGATGTGTGTAGTGTGCATGTGTTCAGAATACAGCAGTGTGTTTGTGCATCTCTGTGTTCAGAATATCCCATTGCGTGTATTTAGATATGTTCAGAATGTAGCATTATGGGGGGGGGGGCTGCTGTGTGGACTGCCCTGCCACAGGTCTTCCCTCCCAGCATAGCAGCACAGTTTTCTTTTTTTTTTTTTTGGTACCGGGGATCGAACTCGGGACCTTGCACTTGCAAGGCAGGTGGTGGCACCACTGAGCTAAATCCCCGGCCCTAGCACAGTTTTCTTTGAACATAGCTTTTTCTCCTTTCCTGTGCCCCAGAGACACAGATGATGCAAGAGAGCCCCACCTCTGAACCCTGCTGCATGAGAAACCACATTTCCAGCACATGAATTTTGAGGGCCACATTCTGGCCAGTAATACACCCAGGCTACAAGTAATCTGTCTAGAGTCAGGTGCACAGAATGTGAAAAGGATTTTTTCATCAGAGATGAACTCTGCCAAAGCAGCTCTTAGAAATTGTCCTGAATGAACCACCTAACCTTGCAAGCATTCAAGCATATTTAATGATGCCGAGATGATGATACACACAAGAACTTCTCAGACACCTTATTAAAAGATGTGGAAAAATAAGCAGTTACTTCATTTCCAAAGTAACTACTCCTACATTGAGGAGAATGAAACCTACCTGATCTTATAAATTTCTTTATAAGGACTAGAGGGTTTCTAAGGAGAATAACCACCCAGTCCATGGGGCTTAATTTATTTTATCAATGAATAGCTGTGATCAAGAAGGTCCTCTCTGCCTCATAAGTTTGGCTTTCCTCCATAGGGAAATTAAATTAAAACTTAGGATAACTTAAAATTTCAAGGTTAGAAACACTTTCGTAGTCTTTAGAGAAATTCTAGTTCGAGGAGGAACCCATGTAAATTTGGAAGGAATTTGCATTTCCCGTAGGAACACAACCATGTTCAAGTTTAATACCAATTTGAAACAGATGCTTCTTGCTGAGGAAATGCTCCATGTGCTCCGACTGTCCCCCAGTGCAGTGGGACGGCTCCCAAGTTGTTCCAGCTGCTTCACCCCAGTGCACAAGAAAGCCTCTGCCAGTCTGTTTCTTATTGTAATGCATAGTTATAAAAGCATGTTTCAAGTGGCTAGCATTTTTAGGTTTGTAAGATTTTATAGCATATATCATACATATTCAGTGTGACTTCTATTTAATGTCTCTTTTTTATTGTTTGGATTTAGCTATTGGATTTTTCAAAGTCAGAACCCCTTTAGAAGCTGACAAATAAACATTTTTGCCAAGTGGGAGTTTTTCCCTCTTGGTTTCTCAGAAAACTCTGGTTGAAACACTTCTGCACGCTGCTGCAACAATATGCCTGTGAAATGGGTTTCGTTGAGCAATGTTTCATTTTCTCTCTTCTGGCCATGTGATGAGCGCAAGGGAGACCTAACAGAGTTGATGTTAGAGGGGCCCCAGGCTTTGAAGCTGCTGCTGACAGCAGACACCACCTCCATGAGGTTCCATGTACTTTTTACCAGCCTCCCTGGAGCCCTGTTTTCTTAAACCCAAGCAAGAAATATGTGCCAAAATTTGCCATCTTCATCTGCAAGTATCGCTGCAGATCTGATGTGACACATGGTATATGGGGAAACAGACGAAGAAGACTGGTACCCCCAAAACACCCAGTAAAAACATCATCAGGCTCTCAGAGCTCTACGTTGAAGGGTCCACAAGGGAATTGTTTAAAGATTTTCCACATAGACAAAATGCTGCATGGAAATACAGATATGAACCGATAACAGTCGAAGTCAGTGGGCAAAGCATGACAAACGTTGGTGCTTGTGCCTATTAGTGGGGAGAGTTGTAAGCGTCCTGTTTTGGTAAAGGAGGGTTTGGCATGGAATGATGTTCAGAATGGGCATCAGAAGTCCAGACTCATTCTCTGAGTTTCACATGTCCTCTTTGGGAATTCTTGAAATCTGGTTTTATTTCAGGGATAATGTTTACTAATTTAGCAATTCATATTCTTTGTTATCCATAGCCCTTGTTATTAAACTGGGTATCACTCCTAGTTGATCGCAACTCCTTAATGGGGGAAGCTAAGTTAAGCACATCCAGTGTCGTTTCAAATAAAAGTGAAGACAGTGAAAAATATCAGTGAGTGATTGTTAGTAAGAGTATTATTATTTTTTAGAAAAATATTTAAAAGCACACAATTTTATTGCATAATAAGTTAAGAATAACTAGATTGTTTTAGGGTGACAAAACCATTTCTGTCCTAAATTTTTCCAAGTTTCTGTAAATGTGGTCATAAAACTTTGATCAGAAAGCTGTACTTTGCTTCTTTGTTGTACAATGATTAATTTATAAAAAGAATCTTACCTATAGGAATGGGTCTTAAAGAATAATGTTAATTTGCTCTGAGTTTTTTCAAAACACACCCAGAAAATATCGTTCCCTGTGGATTATGTATAATTTTCCTTGAATCTATAATTTCCTAAAAATACCATATGCCCCAGAGTCTTGTGAATGCCTTGAATGTTGTTGATACATGATTCTCACTTCTGTCCTATTGCCCGGTTTTAAACCATTGAGTAAAACTAACTCGGTGTGGTTATTGTGTATCAGGAGTAGATTAGCACAAATAATTTAAATCAGCAAGCACGCAGATTTTGCATAGTGCTTGCATTATTATATAAAGTGTTTGTTTCTATCATATGGATATGGTCTGGGTCATGCTGTTAGATATATTGACTGCTGTGGGTAGAAGTCAAGTGAATTTGAAAGCCATCATCACAAGGGCACTGGTTCTCAACCTCTGTGCACACTGGAGTCGGTGTCAGAGCTGTGAACACCAGACTGCACTGTAAGGGATTTGGGGTGGACCTGGGTGTGGCGCTGGCTTTAAGCCTCTTAGATGTGCAGCGGGGCCAACTAAGAATCCTGAAGAGTTGAGGCTTGTAATCAAGTTCTGCAAGGACTTTCAGTTCCTGTCTTTGTCAGACTAACCATCCTGTAAATTAGGATTATTGCAGGGTGTGCAGGAGCAGAGGAGGCCTAAAGTGTAGATAATGTTTCTGCCCTGAGGGAAGGCACAGAAACCCCCCACCTCCACCCCCAAAGGTTCATGGATGTACGCCTCAGGAAGTTCAGGTAGACAAAGAGGACAGGAGGATTAGGAGAAGGTGAGAGATCCAGATGATCTGCCTCATTTAAGCAGTTGCACAGTCATCCTACTTGGCCTGTGGACATCCCAGGGTCAGCATGATGTGACCACTGGAGACTGTTCTTCCCTGGCTGAATTCACTTTACACGCAACTCTCACTAGCACATGACTTTCCAACAGCCAGTCAGCATCAGGGGCGATTATTGACCTGTTCTCTCGTGTGAGCAGCTCCAGAAGTTGAGCCTTGTGACCAAGTTCTACAAGTAATTTCAGTGGCTGCCTTTGCATCTGGGATTATTAAGGTGACAGTTCCAGCAAAACAACTTCATTCATTGTATTCAGTGAATCGAGTTACTTTTCTTGGTATTGGTTTATAGTCTTGTTCTTCTACAATTTGTAATTGTGCTTGATTTTATAAGAGCAAGATATAGGGCACTTCTACTTGGTTATTTTATTTGCACAATGCATTTAATACTATAATATAAACAATGTAAAGGAAGATACACTAGAATTTTTTGTCTCTCAGTAGGAGAACTTTACATTAATGATTCCTTTACTCTGTGATATTAGTGCAGCTCATCCTGAGTTCAGTGTAAATTAAATCCAACTTCTTACTTATCTACTACTAAAGATTAATGTTATAAGTGGTGTGTGAGAGGCCACTTGGACACAGGCTTTGTAAGAAAAAGCTTTATTCCTGTCCAGGTGTGAACAAGGACTGAAATCAGGGACAGATTTCAGCAGCTAGCTGCAAAGAGCCAAATTTATTTCATGTGTGTGTGGATGGGCTGACATCAAGAGAAGAACATCAGCAGCTATCTGGGAGAGAAATTAAGTTCATATAAGGCTTGAAAAGGTATAATCTGGAGTGGGATGTTTATGATTGAGAGTTCAAGGACAGACAGTGCAGGTATGTAGATAATACTGTACTCTTTGGCACCTGAGAGATTGTCTACTCCATTCTATATTTTCTTTATGGCCATGTGTCCTATTTACTGAGAGTAGCCTGTTGTTTGCAGAGAGCAGTGTGCTTGCTGTGGAGGTCTCATTCAGGCCAGGCATGACAATTAGAAGGTGTTATGAGGTGATATAAATAGACCCTAAAGTCTATTGAGATTGTTTTCTCCTACTTCTGTGTGTGAAGTAGGAGTTGGAGAAAACTCCAAATCAAGCAGGAAGTGGAAACGAGGCATGGAGGCTGGAATGCACTTGTTGGAGGCTGAGGCTGGAGGATCACTTGAGCCTAGGAGTTTGAGGCCAGCCTGGGTAACAAAGACGACTTTAAAAAAAAAAAAAAGGAGAGGAAAAATGGGATTTGAAATATTCCTGGAAAAGGTGATGATGATAATGACCATTATAGTGATGATGATGCTGATGTTGGTGATGACAATACTGGTAGTGGTGGTGTTGTCAGGCTTTGTGGTGCTGGCGTCTTCTACAGGTGATTTCTAAGTTCTTTCTATCCCGAACAAAGAAATGAACAAAACAAGCATAAATGTTGGCAAAGTTTCACATTTATTGAAAGTAGGAAAAAACAGGCTCTGCAGAGCAACTTTGGGCCAAGTAAAAGTGGGAAAAAGGGAGAGGAAAAAAATACACCCCCCAGCACAAAGTGGGCTACCCAGAAGAGAGCATTATAGTGAGTGCTTATGGCCAAGGTCTCTTTTTTGTATTTCCCAACTGGCTTCAGATCCAGGTCATCTTATCAAAACCCTGCTGGATTTCTAGAGAGAAGTCCATTTGCAGGACTTTGGGAACAGTTCTGTGCATGTATAGGGGGCTTTTCTCAAGCCTCCTTTCCCAGCCAGTTTTAGCCATGCCCTATCTTCCTGCCTCATTGATACTTGAAGGTACTTAGTGAGCATTTACTGAGTAGCCTGCAGTAGACCAATGCATTCCATGCATTATTTTTCTTGTCTTTAGAACTAGCCTTTGAGTGGGGTTATAATCACCGCTGCTAGGTAGGTTATAACTGTTTTTATCATCACCCTATTTTATACAGGGGTATCCCCAGTTAAGGAATTTGTCTGAGATTTATCTAGGACTCAAACTGAAATGTGTTGCATCCAGGCCTGGGATAATGTCTCAATAACTTGTCAATAATCTTTTGGATAACTGGAAGGGCAGGGAGGATACTCCAGGCCAGAAACCTCACTGGGATCTAGATGTGAAGGAGAGGATGTGTGTGGCACCTTCATGGGGGGAGGGTAAAAGGGGGTAGTGGGGAAGGCAGGGATCAAGTGTGGAGCCTGTCACAGGAGCAGAGACAGGAAATGCTATGAAAGCAACATGTCCTCTGAGGAAAGCTAAAAGAAGTCGTCTGTGTGGCTGTTTATGGTCTTTTAAAAAAGGCATACAAATTCTAAATAGTGGATTCTTTTGTTGTAGGTGGAGATGAGAGGTCTGGACTTCTGAACGTCTATCAGGAAAGATGAGATGAGCAAGCCCTTCAGAATGCTGCGGAGGTTGGGGCTAAACTGAAGTGGGAGAGAAGAGATGCTGGTCTGAGGGGTAGGTGACCGTGACATTAGAAAGCCCAGCATGGGGCAGCCTACTCATGGTGGTGACCGGGGACAGTGTATGCACAGCTTTGCTACATTGCTGTGGAAGTTGTTTCCAGGTATCCAAAGGATTCTTCTCATGATGCAGTGGCAGCACACCCACCCCAGGACCAGGATGCATTAGGAGCTCTGAGAGCATGAAGCAGAACCACTCATATGTGGCATCAGGACATTCATGCTGTTGTGGTTTATAGATGTTCTCCCAAAGCCTTATGCTGTTGTAGGCTGGGCTTTGGAAAGGTGGTTGGATTATGGGGCTTATAGCTGACTTGTTGTTAGGGGTGGAGTCTGGTTGGAAGAGCTGGGTCACTGGGGGTGTAACCCAGAAGGGTTTATCTCCCTCTCTGGCTTCTCTGTTCACTCTCTGCTTCCTACTCACCTTGCTGTGAGCAGCTTTCCTCCACTAAGCCCCTCTGCTATGCCGTCCTGTCTTGCAGCCAGCTAACTATGGACCAAAACGTGAGCCATAATAACCTCTCCTCCCATCAGTTGTGGCTGTAGGGTATTCTGTATCAGCAATGAGAAAAGTAAGTAAGACACATGGATTAATTCACGTAGTTCTCACATTCATAGCATGAGGTAGACACTGCTGTTGTCCCACCTTAGAGATGGTGCCAACAGGGAACACAAAGACCCATCATCTACTGAAAGAGGACACATCCTTTTCCAACAGTAACTGGTCCATTCTGCTTTCTCCTTCTCTCAGATGTTGCTCCCTACTTTGTCCCTGTTCCCTCTTTTCATCTATTTTTTTATAGAATTGTAAATTTCCCCTTGAAAGGAAATTGGCATTAAAGAAGTATCAGTCCAGGTCCTAGTGGCCAATCATATTCTACAAAAATGACTGCCCTGGTTTTCTTTCTGTCCCAGAGCCCTGCTGTGCCCCCTGCAGCAGGGAGGTCTACTTTTCCTTTTCTTGAATCTGGGTAGGCCCGCGTGACTACCTTGACAGAGAGGATGGCAGGAGTGACACTGAGTGACCTCCGAGGCTAGATCAGCAAAGGTGACGTGGCATTGTCTTGGGATGTGTGCCTCTGAGATGTAGCCACCAGGCTCTTTAGGGAGGCCATGTGGGGGTGGTCCAGCCCCAGGCCACTGGTATGTGAGTGAGACTTCAGAGGCCCAGTGCCAGCAACCAGCTTTCCAGATGTCCCCTGATGCAAGTTGAGCTGAGACCGGCTGTCCCAGTGATCCATTGCATGCATTTTGGGCTACTCCTTCAAACCCACAGCAACGAGCACCACTTAAGGAAGACAACATTACACTCATTTACTTACAAGTAAGAAAACAAAGGTGAGTGAGAGGAAGTGATTCATGGTTGCACAACTAGTGAATTGGTGCCAGGCTCTAACCCCAGGGCTGCCTGATGTCAGGTTTGTGAGTCTCATCACTGTTCCAACCACATGTTCCTACTTGGCAGGGAACAGGGTCTCCAGCTGTCTCCAGGACACAATGATTCTCAGAGAGCAAACTGTTTTGGAGGACAAGAGAAAAAGAGTTTAGAGAACCAGCTTTGCACAATATGTTATTACTGTTTCTTTAATGTGGACCTTTGTTAAATGCATCCCATCTTGGCTTGAACACAGGGTCTTCTGGGGAAGTCATTTGCACCAACCCCTAAGCTTAGATCCCATGGTCTCTGCTTGTGTTAACAATGCATTTCTTCGTAGTGTGTAAAATAAAGATCATTGTGTGACCCTGCGGCCAATGTTTCTATCCCTTGCTTGAACTTGTGAAGGTCAGGGATTGGTCTGTCTCTCACATGGCTCCTTTCATTTCTTCTGGCATAGACCTTGACCTGTGGTAGGGAAGTAACAAGTGCTTGTTAAATATGTACCAAAGACCACAAAATGTGGACCTTCTTGACAGTGATGATGATAGACGGACGAAGTACAGAGTTCCAGGTACAATCCTGAAGTCTTAGTGTTGAAAGTTTGTCAACTATTAGTTTGAAACTGAGGCATGATGAAATTTTAGAGTTATATGAGAAATCAACGATTCATGAATTACACAGCTGTAAGCCAGAAGTGGTGCTAGAGTTCCACCAAGGGAGAGAAAGAGGAGTGAGGCTGGGAATTATATAGGATGGACACAGAAATAAAGCAAAGAAAATATTTGGTTATAGTCATACCATTGCTTAATTTGGTTTATCCCATTGGGAATATAAGAAGTAGCTCAAGTGAAGTTTTACATATGTTGACAAATCAAGCCATGCTTAGGTGTCTAACGAGGCCTGCCTCATTGTCTGCTCAGGGATTCTGTAGACCTAGCCCCCATTTTAATTCACTTTGACAAAGCCAAAGATTTCTTTCTCACTTCCTCTGTCTTTCCTGTTCCATAAAACATCTTTGTGTTTAGCTGTATGAATAAGTAACTTCGCTAAATGCAACTGTAGACTAGACAATAACAGGAGCTGCTATGTGGCCTGGGACACTATATTTCAGTAGGTTGTTATCCAAGTGAGAACTATTTTCAAGGGTGAAAAAGTAGAGATATGCACCATTGGAGGACTGGCTGTGGTATGTGTGATGGTTTTTCCCCATCGAAAGTCTTGTTGAGGCTTAGTCCTACAATGTCACACTGAGAGGTATCGGCGCCTTTAAGAGGTGTTAGGTTGTCAGAACAGGGCCTTTGTGAATGGATTCCTGCTTTCCTCACAGGAGTAAGTTCTTGTTCTCTGGGGACTGGACTGGTTACCACAGGAGCGGGAAGTTACAAATGGAGTCTGCAGGTCTCCCTTCTTGCACATGTGCTTTCTTCTCTCCCACACACACCTGCTTGCCTTTCCACTGTGAGGCTCTCAGCCAAGCTGAGTAGATGCTGATGCCGTGCACTTGGACTTCCAGAACCATGAGACAAAATAAACCTTTCTTTACAAATTAGGTTAATCTCAGGCATCCTGTTAGAGCAAATGGAAATAACTAGGAATTGTGGAAATACAAAACCTTTAGCTTTCAGTCAGCCTTTGCTCATAGGAGTTGTGGCATGCGTTTTCTACCTTGAGTTTAGTAGTGTGTGTGCATATTTCCACAGCTACTTGAGAACTGTCAACAAACCTATCTACACTGTCTGTAACATCTGGTGCTCAACTCTACACCTAGGAGCTGTAGGGATCCAATAGGAATGGAGGTGGCAGGCAGACAGATAGATAAATTCATATAAAATGTTAGGAAAGTTTTATTCTTTAATTGTATTTTTTATTGCCTAGTCTGTTAGTTAGCTTTGTTGTCTTACAAAGTACCCCAAAGCCTAGCACAGGTTGAACATTCCTTTTCTGAAATGTTTAGTGTTGCAGACTTTGGATGTTGGAATATTTGCATAGACTTTAAGCATTGAACATCCCTAGTATGAAAATCTGAACTGTGAAATGTTCCAAAAATTTTGGGCCTTCATGTTAGGGATGCTTAAACTAACAACCATTGATTAAGTTCCTGCTCCTGGAGGTTGACAGTTTGGGCAGGGCTCAACTGGTCTAGTGGAGCCAGCTTCAGTGCCTTGGGCTTCCCCAGCCTCTGCCAGCCTGGCTGGGCACCGATGAGAGGATGAGTTTAGAGGCTTATCTCTGTCCTCCACATCTCCTCCTCCAGCAGGACAGTCTGAACTCATCCATAAAAACAGAAGGCACCAGGACAGGGCACATTCAGGATTCTGTAGGCTTGGCCTTGAAAATGCTGTAGTCTATTGGCCAAAGCCAGTTACAGACCAGGCCATGTTCAAGAGATGAGACGCAGACTCCAGCCTTTGATGGAGAAGCTGCTGTGCCACCTTGGAAGGGGTGGGGAGACAAGGAGGGAGGAGGTGTGGCCATCTTTGCAAACTGCAATGCGGTGTAAAATGCAGGTATTTTACTGGGGAAATGAACAACATCACAAAAGAGAGGATGGAAAGGAAACCCTCTGCCTGATTTATAACTTCTAGGACTGGGAAGGGAGGAGGTAAGAGACTGAGATGGATGCAGAATAGATAGTCATGCGTGATCCCTCTCTCCAGCTTCCTAGAGTCTGCACCCCTGGTGGCAGGGTGGGGTTGAGACCAGACAGCAGTGCAGAGGGCTGACTGTCCATGATAGAAAGTTTCCTTTCCTTGTCTATGGGGGGTGGCAAGCACTGAGGATGTGGCCAGCAAATTGGAAGCAAAGAGTTAGCAGCCACTTCTGGTGGAAAGAGGCCCCCTGGGATGACAATGCTGGAGGCCCATAATTTCTGCCTCTACAACCCTACCGCTCCTCATGGCTCCTTATCTGATGGGTTTGGAGGGTAGTGAGGGTCACCAAAGATGAGAAGAAGAGTCGAGCAGCCTGTCTCTGGTGTCGCTTTTCCCATGTGAGATTTAAGGAAGGCTTCAACTTACACATGTTCGGCCTTTTCCCACTACACTGCATCTACTGTCCTGTTCACTCACAGTAGTCCTGTAAGAGTGGATTATGTTGGCCCTCTGTCTCTGGGGTCCAGATCCACAGATTCAACCAGGGGTGGATTGAAAATACTAAAAGAAAAAAAAAAAAGAAATACATCTGTACTGAGCATGTACACACTTTTTTTCCTACTCATTATGCCTTGAACAATGCAGTGTGACATATTGTTTACCTCATCTTAGATAGCATGTCATCTAGAGCTGGTTGGAAGTGTACAGAAGGATGTGAGCAGGTTCTGTATGGATACTGTGCTATTTTTCATAAGGACTTGAGCATACATGGATTTTGGTATGCAAGAGGTTCCAGGAAGCAATGTACTGTGGATACTGAGAGATAACTATATTACTGTCCTCATTTTACAGATGGAGAAACTGAGTCCTCAGAGATTAAGTAAATGGCCCTGAATCACACAGGTGAAATTCGGAGCTGGGCTGTGTAACTTCTCAGTGCTCTGTGCTGAGTCTCCTGTGCCAGAGTGGCCACAGGCTGGGCCGAAGGGGCTGCCCAGGGACAGTCAGAGCTCCTGACATCTGTCTTTCTCCCCATTGTCCTTGCTGCAGTTTGAACCAGTGCTCTGCAGTGGGGAGGAATGCTATTTAATGCCAGATGGGTGTTTCTTGCTCCCCTGGCTGAGCCATGAGACCCCCCCGCCGCCAAAGGCTAGGTTTGCTGTACCCCAAGGAGTGCTCTGGCACTAACCACAGAGCAGAGTCCTCAGCCAAACCTCACCTGGGCACAGTCCTCTGGGTCCACAGTACCTTCTCTGCCTCGGCCCTCACATCCCAGAGCTAACCCTGACCTGCATCTCCTTGCACACCCTCTTTTCTTCTCTGGTTCTCAGAGGGCTTCTCCCCTCTGTGCAGTAGAATTTCCCTCACTAAAGAAAAGTGATGGAGAAAATGGGTCTCTCTGCTCATGGTTTAGTAAAAGGCAAGTGCTACCATGCTGCATTTCTAAGTGGTTTTGTGAAGATGGGTTTTATTCTTTGCTTCTTCATTCTCCCTTTTCTTCTTATTCTCCTCAGTCCTGGCCCATTCTTTCCAACACTAGCAGGTGCAGCTTGGAATCCCAGTCGAAGTAGGGATAAGTAAGTCTTCCTTGAAAATAAATAGTATGATGGACAGCAGGCTGTGATTCAGGTCCAGTTTTAAACATGTTGCCCGTTCTAACATCAGGAGAGGTAGGTAGCCACTGCTCCTGTCTCCATTTTACAGGCAAGAAAAAAGAGGCATGGAAAGAAGTCATCTGTGTGTCACCACATCTGGAATCTCTGAGTGCTCAATGAGTGTTAGTCATTATTTGTAAAAATGAGGCTGTGTCTTAGTTTGGGACAGAAATTAGGGAGCAAACATTTATATGGGCAGTGATACCCAGAGGCAAAATGAGGGCATGGAGAGTGGAGCTAGGAGGGGACACGGGCCACACAAAGTGTGCCTCAGTTTCCTGGAGGGCCTGTGACAGACTGGTGGGACACTTCTTGGAACTGTCCCACTGAGGGACATGGCAGTTGGTGTATTCTTGGGAGAAAGAATCAGAACTCGAGTCTGGCGCCTTAGACCATTTGGCCATCCTGACAGCTTCTTGGGAAATGGTATGGAGACTTTTTTTTAACTGAAATTGTGAACATCGTGATTATATCCTGTATGTTGCCCCCACTTGTCTAGGGATGGAATGAGGGAAAACCTATTGTGCACTATTTCTCTGGATTCTTATTCCCTATTGCCTACTGCATCAATTCTTTCATGGGTGGCCACCCCAAACTCAGTGGAAAGCTAATCATAAGGATCTCTCTAACTCCTGCAGCTGAAGGCTGGCTGGGGTAGGGGATGTAGGGCGGGCTCACTGGGCAGATTTTGGTTAGTTAATGTGCACCTCTGGGTTTGGCTAATGCAAGCTAGGCTCAGCTGGCCGACTACTTCTTGCCTGGATCCAGCAGGCTTGGGTCCCAGCAGATGCCTAAACAAAGGCCCTTAACCTGACCACACTCCAGCAGCAGATTGGTGACAGTGGCTACCTGAGTGATGCTGTCCTGCCATTGTCAAAGAGGACTATAGTCGGAACCCAAGAAGGGTTATGGTGCAGGCTCCAGCCAACATACCAATGCCTCTGTATTCTTCTGTGGGCCAAAGGATGTCATGGGTCAAACCTAAGTTAAGAGGCAGAAATGATATTCTGCCTTCTCAGAAAGCCTTGGTGTTGCTTTAGCTTCAGACCAAGAAGACAACCCGCCATGCTTCCTCTGCCTTCCACCAGTGTGGACAACTGTACTGTGATATTTAAGAGCCTTTACCAATGCTGGCTTTAATGATCATTGTAGGCAAAATCCCACAATGAAATGATATTACAAGCTGCACATTCTTAGGTTCCAAAACTTCTTAGTTATTTATCTCAGACCTCAGTGGGGAATAGCAGCCTCATCTTATTGGGTGGCTTTGTCCATCTGAGACTCAGGAAGTGCTTCCCTGATGGTGAAAACCTGTCCCTACCCAGTAGCTGCCTAAGATAGTGTGGCTTGGAATCAGCACAGCCCAGTGGCTCTGGGTTGTCAGAACCAAGTAAGAGCAGCCAGCAGAATGAGTGATCTGTCAATTATGTGCATGTGTATGTTTTCCTACATCTCAGGGAAAGCTTTAAATTCTGTGTAGACATCATTTCCTAGCTACCCGAGACACCTTGGCTTTCTCATCGGGCACGGGAGCAGTTTAGCTGGAAGGAGAAGAAGCAATGCTTTCATGTTGCTTGGGATTTGAGCCATAAATTTACATGACTTTTTCCAAGTCTGTATGGAAAAGAGTTGCTGTGTTATGCTTTTTCTAAGTCCTAAGTCATAAAGCATATGCTGGCGATGGCACAGTGGTTGTGTTCCTGGCCCTGTGTGGAAGCCTGAGCCCTGCACAATTAGATGTCTTCCCCAACACTCAGGTTTATTTATGCTTTGCTCATGCATTGGCCAAGCAAACAAGCAGACCAACACACACCTGGATGCCAGCCTCTTCATTGTGACACCTTATTGGGCTTGATAGAGCCTTTCATTAAAGTATCAAGGAAATTGTGTACCTAAGTATTTAACATTAACTGCAATTAATAATACTTAACAGTATTAACTGGTACAATGCCTGTGTACATAGCGACTTGCTTCTCTCTGTGCAAATGTAGAAGGATTGAGAGGAAATTGCCAAATTAATGAGGGTCACTTCTTAGTGGTGTCTTATTTTGGGGGTCCCCTCAAAGCAAAACCTGGAACAAAGATTCAGAAGCAAGTACTTTATTGATAGATAATGCTGGGAAGGTGGGGGCATGTTGGGAAATGGAGCAGGGAAGGGACCAAAGCTGATAGTCCCACATGTGTGGACTTCCGATGGTGCGAAAGTTATACTCACGCAGGAGAAACCACATGTAGACTTTCGATCCTTTCCTGGTCTGGCGATACACATGGTATGATGCTCTGTAAAGTTCTGGGTGGCAGCAGCAAGCTGAGACTCTCAGGGGTGTAGGGAGCCACTGTAGTGTGCTGTGCCACTAGGCTGGATGCCCTGTAGGGTGCACATGTTAAACACGTTTTCATCTTGGGACAGTTTCAACTTAAGAGAGGTTTATGGGGATGTAACTCTATCATACATTGGGGGGCATCTGCAATGCAAATGAGCAGGTTCCCACTGTGGTCATGGGGCTCAGTCCTGCGGGGACATCTGAGAGATGACAATTGACCCCACCTACAGTTGGTCCATGGAGGAATGAGGGAGCTGGGGACTGTGTCCTTCAAAGGTGAGGACCGTTCCACAAGGCTGAGATGCCCTGGGACTTCTGGCTCACCCATGAGCAATCCAAGTATGCACTTGTCCCCAGAATCTTTAGGAAGAGTTATGAAGATCTGGGTGGGAAACCCTTGGCATGACCGGGGTGTGAGGGGTGTGGGTGGGGCACCATTAGCATCCGCTGCAGTACTTGGAAGAGGTTCTGCCCTGGAAGAAAGGAGGAGGGAGGAAAGGAGGGAAGGGAGAGAGGCTTTTAAAACTGAGCTTAGCAGGCTGAATGCTCCAGCTAGTATGTAACCACCAAAAACAGAGCAAGAGCTCTGGTGAAACTTGGCAAGTTAAAAGTAATGAGCTTTAAAAAAAAGCATAGTACATTGCAATGTTTAGAATATGTTCCCATTTTAAAAAATGGCTTCCAGTATAATCTGCAAATCAGAAATTCCCTCATTTTAAGTGTACATGTGTGAGTGTTTTAGTATTTTAGTTTTCTAGAAATGTCATATAAATGGAACCATCAACACCTGATTTTCTGTGCTGGACCATTTTCAGTGGACACAGTGTTATTAAAGTAACCACCGTATCAACAGCTTGTTCCTTTTTACTGCTTAATAATATTTCATGGTATGAATGTGTCATATTTAGTTTATCCATTCTGTACTTGATAGACATTGAGGGTTTTTTTAAGCGTTATTATTATGAATATTACTGCTGTCAACATCCACATGCAAGTCTTAATGCAGATTTTTTTTTCATTTTGAGTGAAATCTCTGGATGCTATGGTTAGTATTTGTTTATTGCTTCATGAAAGGAACCTTTCTTTTATTGCTGCCAAGCTCTTTCCCAAAGGGGATGTATGGCTTTGGGTTCCCGAGGACTGAGTATGTATGAGCGGTCCAGCTTCTCTGTGTTGTCACCAGCGGTTGTTAGCCTCTCACTTCAGCCACTCTGACACATATGCAGTGGTGTCTTACTATGGTGTGAGCTTTTCCCAGTGGTTCCTAAGGTTTAGCATCTTCATGTGCTTGTTATCTGCATGCCGTCTTTATGCAATGTCTGTTCATATCTTTTGCTCATTTTGTGTTGAGCTGTTTTTCTTACTGACTGGTGAGAGTTCTGGTGCATTGCAATTTTTTTCTGTAAGCTCAGAATTATTTCCAAATAAAAAGTTAAAAAGTGATGCTAGCACCCACCCATCCCCATCAGAATGGCACACGGGAACGGTTTTGCAGTGTGGACCTTCTCAATAAAAGAAGCAAGAGGAAAAGCAAGATCAGGTTGGTTTTTAAGTCCTTTGCCAGAACTAGTCACTGTCTGGCAAGCACACAATGGCACTTTATTAAATCAAAACATGCTTCCTTGACTACTTTTTGTCTGCGTATGGGAAATGGGTGGTTAAAAATGTCCGGATGTTGGATGACATGAAAGTGCTTGTCATTATCTTCCTTCCTTCAGTTCCTGAAGAGGTTGCTGGCTTCCTTACCCTCATCCTTTGGGTAGGATCAGCAACCTCTGGCTGTGTCCACCTGGAGCCGTGGGCTCAGACTAAACTGGAGGGTGCACAGGAAACAAGCACACGTGCGCCCCCTGGCGGGCTCCCCAGTCCACTCCGCCCTAACATGGCCCCCTGCACATCAGCCAGTTGCCCCAGGTTCCCTCTTTCACACGCCACTAACTCACTACATCTCTGCCACTTCTCATAGAACGAAAGTGAGCCAAACACTTGCCATACAAACTTAGGTGATTTATTGAGTTTAAACTGGAATTAATGCACTAATCAACCAGTAGCAGATGAAATTAAAGAAGAGCGAATTGGGGAAGAAAGATGACCAGTCTATTTGCCATCTCCTAATTTGGGGCTTTAAAGTTATTGACTGGCTTTCAATTTTTCAAATATTTAGTAAACACCAATATTCATTCTTTCTTCCTTCATTCATTAAATCCTTATGGACACTTGGGATGCATCAGACACTACCTGCAGCTGGCAGGATTTGGTAGTGAGTGGCAGAAATTCTGGAAGGAAATACTCCAGAAGGTTCATGAAGAGGCTATAGGCCTGTTTTAAATGTATATCTTCTAATTTTCTTTTTTTAATCTTCTAATTTTCTGTGACAAACTTGTATTCCTTTAGTGATAAAAATGTTATTCTCAACTTATGAAAAGCATTAGATTTGAATATTCACATGATTAATTATATCACCTACTGTATTATAATTATATAACCAAAAGTTTTGAAAAAATTGAACTGAAAAGTAATATAAATCTTTATTATGTGGGATATGGCTTAAACATGTTTAGCAATTTTGATATTTGTAAACAGAAGACAAAAATAGACATGACTCTTAAAATGCCTTCCACATGGGTCGTTTGAAATGAAGAATAATCTCTTCATGTCTTATGAAAAATGTGCTAAATAGGTCAGAATAGAAAAATGGTTTCATTAAATACTGGATATAGAGACTAGATATTTGAGTCCAAAGTCCTTTTTCTGATGTTTTTGATTTTATTGGCAAATAGAGTACAAATATGTATTTGAGAAGTCACACAACGAAAAACAAAGTGAAGATTTCAGTGATCTGGTTAACTTGGCCCAAGGAGATTGCCACACTTGAAAACAAAAAAAATCGGATAAAATTAAATCACTTTAGCTGGATGTGGTGGTATACACTGAAATCCTTGCACTCTGGGAGTCTGAGTCAGGAGGATCCAAACAAAGTTCAAGCCTAGCCTGGTCAACTTAGCCAGCCTGACTGACTTTTCACGGATTGACATGACCTTCCCCAAAAGGTGACATTTTGTTTCTTTTTTTTTCTTTGGTACCAGGGATTGAACTCGGGACCTTGCACTTGTGAGGCAGGAGGCGGAATCACTGAGCTAAATCCCTGGGCCCAGCATTTTGTTTCTTAACATCAACACTGTTACAACAATGACCATACACAAAAACTGGCATGGCCACACAACTCTCAGCCCTGATGTTGCTCCCTTCCACCCCTGTGTTAAGAGTCGCTCATTCCTTCCAGTCTGTTCTGATTGTAGCATTGGCCTGCCCATCTCTGGTGCTGGGATGAACTATGACCTATCCCACTGTCAACTGCAGATTGTGTCTCACTAAGTTGCTTTTCTCAGCACCAACAAACTCAAGATCTGTGTCCAGGTGGATCATTTCTGAGCTCTAACATTAAGTCTGAGCTCCATGGCTTCCTGTGCTATTTCCAGCGGTTTCCAGATATTTGATCCCAGTAACTTACAGGTTCACTTTTTATTTATTTGTTTTCTTTTTCACTTTCTTGTTGATTTGATTCTAATTTTACTCCCCTGTCTGTGGTTCCTAGATAATTGATTATTGAAAAATCTGGTCATGCCAGTTGAGAGAAAGCCATAATAAAACGTGATGCAATTTAGAAGGATAAAGTAATTTAAGCAAAATTTGAAATTTTGATACATTTCAGTAAAAATGGAAGACTGTATATAAAGACCTATTTGAGTTTGGGCAAAAAAAAAATACTATCTTAGCTCCCTTTTCTTGTAACAAATACCAGCTTCACTAAAAGCCATTCACTTCTTTTTGTGTATTGTATTTAGCATTATACTAGTTCAATTTTCCCATCAGTAGATTTATTAAGCTTCGTTTTGAAAAGTTGTGTTTCTTTTTCCACTTTGGACTTTGAAAAAGCAGATGTTACGTTGACATATTAAGTTTTCAGTTGTGTTTTCCCCCTTCAACTTTTCTTTTGGTGAATGTGAATCACAGTTTTGTTTTCCACTCTGCACACAGTGATTCATTGCTGTTCACTTCCCGTGGAACGTGCTACGCCTGAGTCCCCACTCTGAGTGGGGAGATGGGTAGTCATGACTGAACAAAGTGTCCCGCTTGCCTGTGCTCAGCGTCTGCACCATAGCTGCTGTTCAGAGCAGGACAAAGTGGCCATAGTGTCTTCCTTTTGGGGAAGTCATAAAGCCTCAGTTTGGGGGTTTGCATGGTTTGTAACAAGGCATGGATTCACCTTTATTCTACAATATGCAGGCCCATCTGGTGTTGAAAAAGACACTTTTCCCATTTGGTTAAGACACATACATAGGGTTATGGTTATGGTTAGGGTTAGGCAAGGCACATTTCTGCCTTCAGGAAACAGCCATGAGACTATCAGAGGCCCTGGCATGTGGCACATGCACAATATACAGATTTGAAAAACTTGGAATAGATTCATTGATCTCAAACATATTTTTTTCTAACTTACTTGGGTCTAATTTCAGAAAGTCTCAAGCCAAGGGATTTTTCTTCATAGACTAGATTTACATACATTCCTGCAGTCATACTTTAATCATACTCAATTCTTCTTGATAGGTTTCCTCTTGCATATAACATTGCCTATGGACAGCTTTTGACCACCCATCCCCAAAGGATAGATGCAGCCCCTCCTGCATTTGATATCCCCTAACCTAGCATTAGTGGCTATCTCTGCAATAAAGAGAACTCCAATTTTTCTATTCACAGTAAAGCCCCTACATGTATAGGGCACTTGAAGCAGTTTAAGAGCAGGGGCACATATTTAAACCAGTTAGATGGTAGAACAAGATGTCAGAAGATGAAATTCTGGTTTGACCCCTGGGCAGTAGCATTATGAAACTATTCTTACCTTTCTAGGCCTCAGGTTTCTTATAAGTCTTTTAGCATGAAGAGTTAGAGATAGAAATGCAAGCAGAAAACAGTGCACCCGCTAATGGCTGGACAGGGCTGGCCTGCAGGCAGAACTGGGTCACACAAACAAAAAGCTAATCACATCTTAGATAAACATAGAGTAAGTATTACATCTGCAGTCACAAGGATCACTGGTTCTGTGCTGGGGAGATGACAGAGCTCAGATCTGGGTGTTTCTGCCCCTTCCTGCCCTGTTGACCAGCTGGTACCTCAGGGTGACACAGAGCCTAGTAAAGGAAGCCCACCATGTCTGTACTCATTGCTGACAGCATTTGAAGATGTGTGACTTATAACAGCTCGAGAAGGCCAAACTCACTGGTGATGTCATGAAGAACTGGCCATCCTGAACAGGGGCTAGGAGCCCCTCCCCCCAGGTGTAGGGACTCATTTGCTACAAGGAGAAGCCCAGGCCTGAGGTTGTTTTCCCAGATTTGACTCAGCGCTGCTTATTTGTGAACCACAGTGCCAGTGGGTTGATCCACAGCCTGGTGAAGAAATTATAATTTATAGACCAAGAAAAGTGCATGCATGATTTTTTTCAAAAGGTGTCTTTGGTGAGCTTAGAATTAGAGAGAGAGTGAATGGTCTCAAAAGTTCTTTGCTATAGATCCATGTTCTGCCATCAGAGGTTCTGGTAGTTGATGGCCTCTACACTCCCACATAGTCCTGGGAGCCCCGATAAAACTGGTTTCTGTAAAGCGTTTTTTTTTCTGTTTCTATTTTCACTGAAATGTTCAGTTTTGTTTATTTGGTCACTTCCAGATGTTATCACAAGGAAAGAGTCTATCTTAATGTAACTTGAATAGTTTGTTCTGTCTAGCCTTTTATTTACTTCATATTTTAGTCAAGTTTATAATCTTATTTTGGTCTTTTTCTAATGGCCACTTGTCCATTTCTAATGGTACAATTGACATTATAATCATTAATTGTTATTAAAGAAACAAAGATACATAGCATAGTACCCTAAAACACTAACCTCTTAGAAGAATTTGTGTACACTAGTAACTATCGAAATCTCTATATCTTGCTCTTTCATTGCTTTTTACCTCGCAAATGCTTAACATTTTGTTTTCTTTGTTTTTTGTGGTACTGGAGATTGAACCTAGGGCCTCATGCATACCAGGCAAGTGCTCTACCACTGAGCTACATCCCTGGCCCAATATTTTAAATTAATCCCCCAAGGATTAATTCCTACTCATCCAAGAAATTATTTTTGTTGTTGGTCTACAAAAGTACATGAAAATTAATAACAAAATGAAAAGACAGTCACCCCAAATCAAAATGTGCAAACAACATGAATAGGCAATTATGAACTATGTACAAATGAGTCATACTTACAGTAATGGCAAATATTGAATATTTACTATGTGTTAGACACTCGTGTATACTTTACATGTATCAAGTCATGTAATTCTACAATAACCCTGTAAGGCAGATTCTGGCATGATTGCTTTTTTTTTTTTTTTGGTGCCAGGGCTCAAACTCAGGACCTTGCACTTGCAAGGCAGGCATGGTGATGATTGCTTTTTTAACAGTGGAGAAACTGTGGCCCCACTTCAATGAAACACTCTTATTTTTGCTTATTCTGAAACCCCACTAAAAAGACAGTAATGTTTTTAAGGCTATAAATCCATGATATTAAGAAGAAGAAAGACCGAAAGCATTTTTGAATGAGTGGTGTCTGACGTATTGGGGAGAAGCTGAGGATAAATACAGTTTATATCCCAGAATCCACGAAAGCTTAGAAATTGTCAGTTCAAGTTACCCTTGTAAATTGGGATACAGTGACATTAAAAAACAAATGTGTTGGGTGAAAGTATGTTCAAGAAACAGAACTCCAGCACTACTCTCCCACTCCAAGAGAAAGTGGAGTGGGGATCTCTGCATAGAAGGACACAGGAACTGTGAAAATGAGGGCTTCATATTAAAAAATAAAATGTGGTGCTTGCATACAGTGTTGTGGATGGAATCCTCTCATCTAGTCAGCTTCTAGAATGTAGCCATCAGGCTTAAATCCTTTTCCAGCAAGAGACTAAAAGTTCTCTCTCCAGGAAATCAGACCAGACTAAGAGATGGAAACTAAATATGCCAACCCCAAGATCCTCTTCTTCCTTTCCTTGCCAAGGAAAACCATGTAGCCAGTTGTCATTAGAGTGAACCCCACGGCTAGCCAGCCCTTTGTCTGGCTAAGAGTTTTCAATGGGTTCTTTGGGGCATCACACTTAAACGTGAGAAAGATGACTGAAGAGGAAAATTCCTGTAAGAGAAGAGAGAAAGCCAAAGCAAGCAAAAAGTGGGAAGAAGAGCAACTTAGAGGAAGCTAATCCTAGGCAAGGTGATGAGAAGTGAAAGGGAGAGAGAGAGAGAGAGAGAGAGAGAGAGAGAAAGGGAGAGAGAAAAGTAAGCAAGCCATTATTGAAATCCTTAGGTAGGAAAACCTATTACATTCATAACACATAAAGAAGGCTCTGAAATAAATACTTAGAGAGAAAAAAACAGCAAAATAAAAACTATGATGATTGAGATACACAGAAGAGTTGCAAAATCAAGTTACAAAAACATCAAAGAACACAAAGCAAAATTACAGAAATGTGCAAACCAGAGAGATAAAGACTAACCTAGGAAATCTAACATCTAGATAACTGGAATTCCTGAGAAAACAATGAAAATGAAGAGGCATAATTAGTAAAAGATTTGAGAAAACTTGTAAGAACTGAAGGACATGGTTTTGTGGATGGAGAGAGTCCATAATTATTCCAAATAATAGGTGAAAATAGACCCATACTAAGGCATAGCCCTGTGAAATTGTACAAGATTGGGATGAAACAATTTTTGTACAAAATTTCAGAGAGAAAAAACTGGTACCAGTATTAGAAATCACAGTGGCTTAAGACTGATCTAACAATGGTAGATTTTGGAAGAAAATGAAACAATCATCTTCAAATTTCCACAGGAAAACCTTTCTGGTTCAGTAAATTGTTTAGTATCTGCCAATGGAAATGAGCCAAAGCCAGGTTTAGCTCTAGATCTTGAGATCTCAATCATTATTGTCCATTACCTTTCCAAAAAAATTAAGTATATTCATCATCATTCAAAATCAGATAAAAGTGAATTAAAATATCAATGAATTTTTACATTTCACTTCTCAGGTTAGCAAATATCTAAATATTTTAATGCTCACATTTGGCCTCTGTGTGAGGTCATAGACACTATCATAAGTTCTTGAAAAAAACCTCACAGTTCTGTTGCACAGACCTTCAGAAACCAGCCAGGAGAGCACCAAAGAGCACAGCTGCCCCCAGCACAGAGGAGGTGAACCTTCAGGGCCACCATACCACCACCTCCAGCACCAAGGAGGTGAACACACATTCCCCCCCCCGCCCCGCCCCATTGAATTGAGAAGACACATAAACAAGTCTGAAAACGAGACTTCCAGATCATCTAAAGCAACCCCAAAGGGAAACGAGATGGAACAGTCTGATACTCAACCACCTGGACTCTGAACTGGCAATGAAAGAGGATCTAGAAAAAATGAAATGAGAAATAACTTCTCAGATAACAGCAGAGATTGTAGCCATAGTGCAAGACATGATTAATAAATCTAGAGAGGACATAGATTAAAAAAATAGAGGAACTGAGGAACATGATGGAATCCCAACATAGGAAACAAATGGAATCAGTAAAACACATGCAAACAGATTTCCAGGAGATTAAAAACTCCATTGAAAGTTTACACAGCAGAATGAGCCAATGTGAGGACAGAATTTCAGATATAGAAAATAAGATTGCGTTAGTGACCAGGAAAAGAAAAATTTCTTTAAAATAGTAAGGGGCCATGAGAAATCAATCCAGCAGCTGCTAGATGATGCAAAGAAGAATAACATAAGACTGATCAGAATCAATGAAGAGACAGGAGAGAGTTCAGATGACATAAAAATCTCTTCACAGAAGTGATGGCAGAAAACTTCCCAAGCAGGGGAAAAGAACTTGACATACAGATAAGTGAGGCATATAGGACTCCGACTAGCCTTGATCAAAAAAATCTACATATGGGCATATAATTGTTAAGATTCCAGAAACCCAACAGAAGAACAAAGTTCTACAAGCACTTAGAGATAAGAAACAAATCACATACAAAGGAAAGCCCATCAGAATCACAGCAGACTTCTCAATGAAAACCCTCAAGGCAAGAAGAGCTTGGAGTGACGTATTTCAAGCCCTAAAGGAAAACAGCCTCCAACCCAGATTGATGTACCCTGCAAAACTATCTTTCAAAACTGATGGAGACATGAGATACTTTCATGACAAAGAGCACCTTAGGAACTTCATGAATACCAAACCAGCACTCTGAAAAATTTTAGACAATATCCTAGGAAAAGACAATGAGGATCACAATCCCAGGAAGCCCAGCAGAATGAATCCACTGGGCACAAGAAATTAAATGCAAAGGGGGAGAATCCAACAAAAAGAAAAAGTCATGACAATGATAAGTCAGTACATATCAGTTTTAACCATCGAAGTTAATGGTCTCAATTCACCAATCAAAAGAAATAGACTGGCAGGATGGGTCAAGAAGGAAGATCCAACAATATCCTGCATACAAGAAACACACTTAATTTAAAAAGAAACTCATAGATTGAAAGTTAAAGGGTGGAAAACAATACTCCATGCGATGGGAACCCCAAAAAAGGCAGGAGTAGCTATCCTCTTTGCAGATCAAGTGGATTTCAAACCAACACTGATTAAGAGAGACAAAGAAAGACACTATATCCTTGTAAAGGGAACAATCCAAGAGGAAGAGATGACAATCATAAACATGTATGCACCAAACACTAGTGCACACAACTATATAAAACAAATACTGACAGACATGAAAAATCAAATAAACATGAATACAATAGTAGTGGGTGACCTCAATTCCCCACTGTCACAAATAGATAAATCAACCAGACAAAAATAAGCAACAAAATACTAGAACTCAATCAAACTCTTGAACAAATGAACTTAACAGATGTTTGCAGAGCGTTCCACCCCACAAAATCAGAATACACGTTCTTTTCAACTGCACACAGGTCATTCTCCAAAATAGATCACATACTTGCTCATAGAACGTGTTTAAGTAAGTGCAAAGGAACTGAAGTTATCCCTTGTATATTATCAGACCATAGTGCAATGAAATTGGAGATCAATAGCAAAAGAAACCAAAAAAATTTCATAAACACATGGAAATTGAACGACACACTTCTGAATAACCAATGGGTCACAGAGGAAATTAAAGAAGAAATCAGACAGTTCCTATAATATGACAATGACAATACAATCTGTGGGACACAAGGAAAGCAGTTTTACGAGGGAAATTCATAGGAGGGAATACTCATATTAGGAAAACAGAACGAGCCCAATTAAACAACCTGATGCTGAACCTCAAGCTTCTAGAAGAAGAGCAGGACAAACCCAAAGCTCATACAAGGGAGGAAATTATAAAGATCAGAGCAGAAATCAATGCAATGGAGACTAAGACAATGATACAAAAAATCAATGAAGGCAAGAGTTGGTTCTTCAAAAGAATAAACAAAATTGACAAACCCTTAGCCAACCTTATCAGAAAAAGGAAAGAAAAGGCCAAAATCCATGCTATTAGGAATGAAAAGGATGAAATTACAATGGACCCAGCAGAAATCCAGAGGATCATCAATACCTGCTTCTAGAACCTATATGCCAATAAGATGGAAAACACAGAAGAAATGGACAGATTCCTAGATAAGTTTGAATTTCCAAAGTTGAACGATGAAGACCTAAAAATTCTAAACAGCCCAATATCAATCAATGAAATTGAAAACATAATTAAGAATTTACCAACTAAGAAAAGCCCAGGTCCTGATGGCTTCACTGCAGAATTCTACAAGACATTTACAGAGGAACTACTGCCACTGCTATTCAAACTCTTCAGTGAAATTGAAAGGGAAGCAATACTCCTGAATTCATTCCTGGAAGCAAGCATCACCTTGATCCCCATAGTAGAGAAAGACCCAACCAAAAAAGAGAAATTATAGGCCATCTTTTTCTCCAATTTTTTTTTCATTTTGAGGCAGGGCCTCTTTAAGTCACTAAGTTCCCCAGGCTAGGCTCAAACTTGTGATTCTTCTCCCTCAGCCCCAAAGAGTTCTGAGATTACAGATTGCATCACCACACCCAACTAGAAATTTACTTCTTAGAATTCTGGAGCCTGAGAAGTCCAAGATCAGGGTTCCAGTGTGGTTGGGCTCTGGTGAGGGGTGTCTTCTCAACTCATAGAGTATAAGTGCAACTTATATTCAAATGAATGCCAAAGCAACATGAAATCACAAGGATTGGAGCTGGTTCATTTCTTTCTCATGACTCTTAGAGGATATTTCAGACTATCCAGGTTTATGGTCTCCATGAATTCCATTCTCTAATCTGTGTTCCATCCTTTATGATGAAACCAAGAATATTTTATTCCCATGTGACCCATAGGTCTGAGCTCCCTGGGAGACTTGCAGGCTCAAATTGGCACCAAATCAATATGAGACAGATTGACCAGCTCTCCCAGACTGAGGGAATGGAGTAAGAACTTCCCAGATTTGGCCAGGAGGAGTAGCAGCATTCTCCAATGGACTTCTTGTGTTCTCTTAAACCTTGAAAATGAATTTTTACAAATGAACCCAAATAATGACAAGAATTTAGGGGAGCAGATCAGTGAACTAGATAGAAGAGCCCATGTTTATACAATGAGATACAGAAGTAAGGAATCCAAGAGCCAAGAACTGTTTTCTCACTGACATCCTGATTTTATCTTTCAACCTCCCTTGCTTGGGTATCTCTCTTCTGGGTCCTCTGTAAGTACCTTCTCCTATCAAGGTTAGAATGGTACTAACTTAGAGCACTAGAGATGCCTCATCAATGATCCCTGTTCTCCTGGGTGAGGCAGGTGCTCACTGACTTACACTGAACACATACACACACACACAGACACACACACACACACACACACACACACACAGAGTCAGAAATGCATATGTTCCAGCACTAAATACATCTCTTTAGGTTAGTATATTGAGCTTTTAATTATTAATGGTCACTCTTTATTGCTGATGTTAATATATGCATTACTTTATGATTCACATGTTATTTATTTATTTATTTATTTTGGTACTGGGGATCTAACTCGAGTCCTTGCACTTGTGAGGCAGGCAGGAGAACCACTGAGCTAAATCCCTGGCCCTATGATTCACATTTTAAACAATAATTTAACTTGCAAAGTGCTAGCATGCATTGAATATGATGTTACTACCTTACACTTTACTCTCTAAAAGGAGGTGGCTACATGTATGAATACGTTTTACCTTGGCCTAACAATTTAGTAAATCAGGCTTTTAAAAATAATTCTAATAACAATTAATAATCATCAGAATAGCCAGCATTTAGGAAGCACTTACCATACTCTAAGAATTACCCTACAAAATATTTTTCCATTGATTATTTCATTGACTACTCATTTTATAAACGAGAGACTAAGCCACAGAGTAACTGTATAACTGCTCAATATCACACACTTGGTGATTCCTGGGATGGACCATTCCCTGTGTTAACAGTCATAGAACAACAACAGGGAGACATGACCAATTGTTGGGGTCCCCCCCACCAAGTCCTTTCCCTTTTCTTCCTCGAAGAATAAGCCTAGGGCAGAGAAGAGAGCATCTAAAACAGATACCTGCCACCACCTACCCAAAGCAGGCATATTTACACTTGAATATGAGATGACTTTAGGTGTAACAATTTGTTTGAGCTTAGGGATTTATTTGAAAACTTTAAAATACGTTTACTTAACACACCAAATTGTGATTTTTACCATGATTATTATTTAAGATGTTAGGTATATTTTTTTAAATGAATTGAGTTTTAAAATTAAATTAATAGTACAAGGTTCTGTTGATATGGCTAAAAGTAATGCAGGCAGGCACGGATTTATGTTGTATCTAGTAATACTCAAGGGTCCTCAGGTGTTTCTTTCCCCAGAGCTCCACCTAGGAACTATGGGCATTTTGCACTAGCAATTTTGGATTCTTCCTCACAAAGAGGGTTTCCAAAATGGGATAAGCCCCAGACTACCTGAAATCTGAATCTGCCCCTGCGTGATGAGGACATTGTGACATTTATAAGAATTTCTTCATCTCAGGAAGATTTTTATTAGTTGTAGCTTTCAAGGACAGAATAGGAGCCAGGAAGAAAAAAATGACCTTTAGTTGTTTCTGAGAAATGAACTGAAGGCATTAGTTACAGACTCATTTAGGTCCTACCAGTCAGAAGAACATTCAAAGGCCACTCCTGAACCACTTTTTTTGTGGTACTGGGGATTGAACCCAGGGTCTTTGCACTGAGCTTGAGATTTGAGAGAATCTTACTAAGTTTCCCAGGCTGGATTGAAATTTGCAGTCCTCCTGCATCAGCCTCCCAGAGTGCTGGGATTACAGCCATGTACCACCACACCTGAATGGAGCTATTTTTTAGAAGCCACTTTTTGAAGTCCCCTTCATCAGGTGGGGGCACCTTCCCTAGCTACAGTGGGCACTAAACTCAAATGGCCCTCGGTTGCTTGCTTCTCTGGAGATCTGCTCCAGCCAACAGGAGCTCTTCACCCTGGAGGGTACGTGCAGCAAGACCAGTTCAATACAGTGGTGTTAAAGTCCTTCCCTAAGCCACTGTGCTTCAAGAGGAATAACTATGTGGTATGATTCATGCTCCAGACCAGACTCGACCTGCAGTGACACGCTCTGCTATTGTCCCTTCCCACTCTGGTTTCCTCACTTCCTTTTAAGACCCCCAATAAGCTGTGTACATCAGAATCCCCTTCTTCGGCTCCACTTCTAGGGGTTCCAATCTTGGACTAGATCAGTAGCCGATGGGCCTGTGCTTGAGCTGCACCATTGTCAGAAGCCCTGTCCCTTCCAAGGCGGTGCAGCCCCTATGAGGGCAGCTCCATCATTAGGTGGATCTTTCTTGGCTGAATCCCAACTGATTGAACTTAATTTTAAGAAGACAGTTCTGCTGAGGCCCCTTTTTAAGCTAAATCTTCCCAGGCCGTTGGCTCACACTTCATTCTCTCACTTCCTGGAGTCTCTCCGCACTTCAGTTGAGGATGACAGAGTCTACCATTGGCCGCACTCAAAGTGAGCCCTCCTGTGTCACTGAGAGATGAGGATGTCTCCCAGTATAGACACTGTATTAGATGAGTCCAAATGCTTATTAGTAGTTCAAGCCATGACATCATCTGGAGCTAAGATCCATTGTCAGCTCCAAGTCCCCTGCACACTGTTTCTGGGGGAATTGCACCTTCCTCCACCTGTTGTGTGTGCTCTGTGCCCCTCTAAGGATTGTGTGTTCATGTCTGCTATGCTCACTTTGTGAGGCTGCTGTCACAGCTGCTGAGTTGTATGTTGTACCCCAAATCTGTTATCTGGGCCCATTGTCCCAAAGTATGTTAAAGTATCGCTAGATGTAACCCAGAAGATTGTTAGATTAGCATTCTTTATATTTTCTTTCAATCTTTATTATAATTGTTATGAACTGTGTTTTGGATAGAAAAATATAATTAGGATGTCAAATCCATTAGCTTCTTCTGATATAGATTTAAGTTAGAAAGTGAGTCAATTTAAAGAAAACCCATAAGCAAAATGTACATATTGAAATATCCCCAAAAATGTGGAATTAGAGGAGAGGATGGAGCAATGGGGTGGAAGAGAGCAAAAGGACCCAATTTTGTTATGTGTATTTGTGAATCTGCCAGAATATATCTGTATAACTGATACAATAAAGTGTGGAAAAAAATAAAGGAAACTCAAGTTGGTGTGATATATGGTGTCAGGAATTGCAAAGGCAGAACATGGGTGAAGTTTAGGAAACAATGACCTATATGATTTACTGTTTCTCTCAGAGTCATTTGTCAACTTAGCCCCCATAAAACTCTCTTGTTTAACTTTTTGATAAACATCCTGAATGGGATAGGCCTGCTCCAGCTGATAGCAGCCTTCCAGCTAGGGCTTTAGTGTGGGTGTCATTATCTATTCTATGGTCATCTTCTCATGCAGTTTTTCATTTAGCTAAAAAGGCATCATTATTTGTTAGTGATCTTTCCTAATTTCTTAGTCTGGTAGTCCTGCCAACACACAAATGCTGTGGCGGCTGATGTAGCTTGTCTATGGAAATCCCATCAGACCCCTGGAGATGACCACTTTTGACCTAAGAAATTCCATCTTGCAGAAACATCCCAGACTCGTGTATAAAATGGCCTTCAATTAACTTGGCATGGTGGCACACAACTGTAATCCCAGTACTCGGGAGGCTGAGTGAGGATCTCAGTGAGTTTCTGGCCAGCCTGGGCTACATAGTGAGTTCAAGGCCAACCTGAACTACATGGTGAGACCCTGTCTCAAAAAAAAGGTTTTTTTTGTTTTTCAAATGGCCTTCAGCTACACAGATGAAAGAGGCTACTGCCTTCTCTGGTTTTGGAATCAGGGATCAACATCTGCCAACTTACCCAGCATCTGTTCACGTTTTGTGAATGCTCAAACATGATTGCAAATATTCTCACATACATTTTACTCTTTAAGTACAGCTTCTCATTCTGCTGGATGGGAAGAAGGACACATTTAAACTTCTCACAATCTGTGCTCCTCAATGACAAAATTCCCAGCCTGCCTAGGTTTCCATTCTCAGCTCTCACACACACAGTGGTGACCTCAGATTTGCTGCTCACAGTGACCAGCACCACCACTTCTGTGGCCACTTCCTCCTTGCTAACAGGAAGTCAGAAGAGAATGGCTGAGGATGCAGTCTGTCCTCTGTCCTTGAGGCAGGTCAGAGTGTGGTTTCTGCATTTATCCCAGCAAAGTCTGGAGAATGCATGTGGACCTTTGAGTTGCACCGTCAATCAAGTCTCCTGTCTTCCTGCTGATTTCTGTACCAAAATGAATCACGCACTTCCTGCATTTGACAGTGGCTATAAGGTTACATCAATATGGAGCACTTTTGGGTTTTTTCCTCCATTCATCTGCATTATTTTCCATCACAAAGGGCATGTGCAGATGCATGGGTTTGTTTGTTCTTGACCTACAAGAGACTGCTCACTGCTCTGCAAAGAGGGAAATCTGTATCATATGAACAGAGTGGGACAAAGTACCCCCTCTCTTTGTCATGTTATAACCACAACCCCTTGCTTTTCAATCTTACTGACCCCTGAGAGGTTCTGTTGAGCTCATCATTTCCTCCACTAGCCCTCCATCCATTCACTCTGCTCTGATCTGCTCTCAGTGTCCCCTGGGCTGGCCTGTTTCTGGCTGCTTTGCTGCCTGACTTCCTGCTAGGTGTGGGTGATATGAAGTCCTGTGGATATTGTGGGGAGGAGAAAGGAAAACACCAGGTCCACTCACCTTGATGTATTAATGATTCAACATTTGTGCCTCACCAAAATGACAGATTTTTCTGGATCATCACTGGTTAATAGTTACATCTGGAAAACATAGACTCATGAATGCTGACAGGCCACTGAAATCACATCCGTGAGATGAGAAGAAGTCATGGTGAGAGGTTCAGGGGACTATGATTGCCCTGGTTCTTGAAGAGGTGTTTTCTTGGTAGATCTACTCATGACAGACAGTGGGAAGGAAGAGTAGGTGAACAGTTGTGGGAACCCAGTTATGTGCAAATGGGATTCATTTAAGGCTGTAGAGCAGGAGACATGATAGGAGATGAAGCCAAAAAATTTAAAAAGTCAATCCAGTGTATGAAGGACCCTGTTGAATAAGCCTGCCAGGTTAGGGAGTTTTCCCTTCCTCCTGAGGGGCAGGTCTGGAGAGCCTTAGACTTCTAGAGCACAAAGGGGTGGGAAGACCCAGCCACATGAGGACAACTGCATGTACAGTCCACTTAGGGTCCTGGGCTTCTAGTAGATACAGACAGGCCCTGGCTTACAGTGGATCGGGTTACAAGTTTTTGACTTTACAATGTAGAAATCATATTTCGGATCTTAAATTTTGATCTTTACTCAGGCTTCTGGGAAAAAGTCCGTATAGGTCAAGATCAGTACTCTGTCAATGCAGTACAACACTCTCTCTCTGTTCACTGATAAGCTACTGTTAGTTTTCCAAGTGTGTGTAAGGTGGGCCAGGCTGGGCTGTGGTATCAGATGCATTGGGTGTATTAGGTACATTTTTTTAAGTCAGATATTTCCAGCATAATGGGTTTACTGGGACATAACCCCATCTTCAGTTGAGATGCATCTGTGTGATGCTTGATGAAAGTATGCTGTGGCTGGTATGGTTTAAAGTCCGCTTTTGTGGATGACAGGATTTACATTGGTTGGGGGTTTAGATATCAAGAATCGATCGCCTTTAGTTTGTTTAGACAGAGAGAGATACCAAGGAGGAGGCGTGTTCTCAAGGTCATAGATGCATCAGGGACTGGGCCTTAGGCTGCTTCCTGAGTGACTGCACTGAATCTCCCAGCCAGGGCCTGTCTACTACTGTCAGGCCCAGAGGCTGAATCAGGACATCCCCTCCCAGCTGCTGCCCCCACAGCTCTGAGTGGCCCTTGACCCCACCTGCACCACTTAGTACCCAGTGAAGTCTAACCTGAGCCCTTCTGCCTGGCACAAGACTGTGTCCTAGTAGCAGGGAGGCCAGGAAATGAGCTTTGTGTTGTTTTACTTTTGCACTCTGTTGAGAGATGGGAATGATCCTGAAAGACACAGTCTGAGTGTGGGGAGTGCGGTCAGAAGATTTGGAGCACACAAGTGGCAAGTGTCCACCGCAGGAAGATACATGTTTCTTAGGAGAAGCGAGGAGAAGGTGAAACGGGTATTGTTCAAAATGATTTTGGTGAAACCACTTGGGTTTTCCTTTAAGTATGATCCTGATGAGCTTGTAGGAGGCTGTGAGACTACTGGCTGCTTTAGTTAACTGACACGTTCTCACATTAGGGGTTCATTAACCCTGTCACCATGTATCAAGTCCTTTCGCACTTCTGTGACATGCAGGACCTCAGAATCCTGTCTTGGTTTGCCTGTCATATGTGATCTCAGAAGAGTGTGGTGAAGACCACCTGCCACCTCTCTACTTGAGAAGTTCCCCAGTAATGCATCTGTAACTGTAAGCCTCGGGCCCCTGTGACCTTTTCATTTCCCCCAGTGTATAACACATGGGCAAATGTTTATCCCAGTCTACCCCAGGCCAATAATTCTGTCTCCAAGACCCTAAATGTGGTTAGACTGGAATTTCCTGTTGCTGTGGAGCAGAGCATTTGCCATTGTTGCATTATGCTACCACAACCAAAGCCTCGTTAGTGTGGTGACACTGTGATGTGCCACCAGATCCCCTTTGAGAAGCCCCACCCAGTGACTGATGGTGCGGGGAGGGTACAGAGGTGGGAGCATCTCAGCCCACATCTCCAGAGTTCCCCATGGGGCTGGCTGAGGCTGTATCCCCTGTCCACATCTCCTGCTGCTGTCGCCCCAGTCCATAGGCACTGAGGCTGTGGATGCACCTTAAGCTCAGCCTCAGGTCTGCTTCCTGGAGACCTGACCCACAGAAAGCAGCCTCTGCAGGACATTCCCAGATAGCTCTCTGGCTCACCACATCGCAAGGCCATCTCCACCCTCCAGAGGCATCAGGTTTGCCCTGGGAATTCACAGCTGCCAGTTGCTCTCAGCCAGTCCATGTCTGCTGCCTGGTGCTTGGAAATAGTTTCAGACATTGGAAATAGTTTCAGTGTACATTTTTGCATTAAACTGTTTTTATTCTGAAAAAAAATTGAACTCCGGTTAATGATACACATGGGAAAGTACTTAGGGGGAAATACAGATATCTGCAGTTTTCCTTGACATGCGCCCTAAATAGGATGGATTTAGAGAGATAGAGGGATGTAGAGATGGATAAATATATTGTAAACCAAGTACAGTTGTCTTTTGGTATCCAGGGGAGACTGGTTCCCGGACCCTCCTTGACTACCAAGCCCAAGGATGCCAGAGTCCCTGTTATAAAATGCTGCAGTGTTTGCATAGAACCCCAGGACATCCTCCTGTACACTTTCAGTTATGGTTAGTTAATTTATAATACCTAATATGATGCAAATGGTATGTAAATAGCTGTTATGCTGCATTGTTTAGGAAATAACAACAAGAAAAAATAGTCTGTATGTGTTCAGTAGACACAATTATTTTTCCAAATGTTTTCAATCCTGATTGAGTCCACAGATCTGGAACCCAGGCATATGGAGGACCAGGCTTCACCTAAGAGGGTAGAATCCAAGCCTGTGTATGGGTATGGATGGGTGTCCACTGAAAAATTCTTTGAACTTTGCTGTGTTTGAAAGTTTTATTATAAAACATTAGAAAAATAACTAGATATAACTGTCCTAGGAAGGGCAAACTGAGAAATTTTTATGAACTTGTGTTACACCGAAGTTGAACCTGTCCAGCACGCAACACTGTCTCAGTATGATGTTCCTGGTACACTGAATTCATCATTTATTCAGAAAAAGCTCAGATAAATACATCAAATGACCCAGACAGGATACAGAAACGCTAGAGTTTTATTCTGCAAGTTTATCATAGTAGCGAAAACAAATGTGCCTGTAACGTTACATTGGCCATCAAATCTCAATGTGAGTTGGGTGAGGACAAACCATGTTCCAACACTGGAGCCCCACACACTCCTGTTGTGATGCATCAGCCTTACCACCAGCCCTAAGCATTAGGGCCAATCAGTCGTGGAATGAGACCTCCAAACCCATGAGCCAAAAATAAACCTTTTCTCCTTATAAGCTGATCGCCAGGTATTTTATTATAGTGATAGAAAGCTGCCTAACATACAACCCCACACCACACAGCAAGGTGAGTATTCCAATGATCCCACTTTACAGATGTGGAAACTTAGCCTCAAAGGGATTAAGTGACACTGCCCATAAATTGCACGTACACAGACACACAGACACACACATTCTCTCTCTCACACACACACATACACACACACACACATACACACACACAGAGCAAATTACAGAGCTTGAGGTTTAACCCAACTCTGCCTTGGTCCAAAGGCTATACAAGTAATGGCACCAGAAAAAGGAAAATGCTTGAGAATTAATTTAACTTGATAAAATGAAGAATTATTGAAAGAAAATTAAGATTCTTCAGAAGAAAATAAAGGCTTTGAGAAATCAACAAAGACCATTCTCTCTTTCCTAAGCTTCACTAATTTCCTAAGTGAAAAACAAGTCATTTGTTCTCAGTTAAATTTGCATTTTTATTACTGAGAAGTTTCAGCAGTCTCAAATTAATCACATATTTTTTTCTATCCAGTGGTTTTTCATAGTTGTTTTTCTTCTCTATTTATCTATTTATGATTTTACTCTTAGAATTTTTAATTGATTTATTTGAATTAATTATAAGTTAAATATATTGTCTTTTATCAAATTCCCAGCAAGTAGTAAGCCAACTTTTGACTTTTACTTACTTATGACATATGCTGATATACAGATACCTTAATTACTATATTACTAAATGTTTTCATTACAATCTTTTCTTCATCCTATATTTTTCTTTTGGTGGAAGTATGTGCCAAGAATTATCTTCCCCATTCAGACATGAGATAGTTTTGTACTTGCATTTTCATCTAGTTTTATTTACTTAACTTATTTATTTACTTCTTTCAGTATAACTGAAACATATTTTGAGTGTAAAGGACCAAGAAAGAGAACGTGATTTATTCACCTGGCTAACTCAGTCATTTCATAAAGAAATTCAAGTTTTTTAAAATCAGAAAGACTTGAGAGATTTTTAACTTAAAAATAACAGCACATCTTCTCTTATTAAGATACTATTTTTAACATGAAGTACTTTTATTAGTTATAGTTTAGCATCTCTTTAAAAATTGTTTTTATTAGTAAATGTTTGTAGTCCATAATGTTTACATTCCTTGTGTGGAGTTGGTGCATATATATAATATATCTTAATTCCTTGTTCATCCCTTCTTCCTCCCCTTCTTTCTCCTCCCTCTGTTTCTTGATCCTCTTCTCCATTGAGAAAGCTCTATCTCCCTACTCCCTACTATCTATTCTTTATTTTTCACTTTATTTATACTTTGGGTCTCTCATATAATCCATTATGTCTGATTTATTTCACTTAGACTTATGGTCTCAAGGTGCATCCATTTTCCCACAAATGACCCAAATTCATCCTTCTTTATGGCAAAGTAGTACTCCATTTTGTATAAATGTCATATTTTCTTTATCTATTCATCTGTTGGTGGACATATAGGCTGTTTCCAAGATTTAACTGTTATGAATTGTGTTGCTATCAACATGAGTATACATATGTCACTGTGATATGATGTCTTTAACTCTTTCAGGAAGATACCTAGAAGAATAGCTGGGTCAAATGGCATTTCTAGAGTTAGTGTTTTGAGGAATTGCCACACTGACTTCCATAGTGGTTGTACTAGTTTACATTCCCAACAGCAGTCTAGAAGGGTTCCTTTATCCCCATAGCCTTTCCATTTTGATGTCTTTTTAAGCAGATTCTGCAGTGAGTCTGTCTAAAATGAGCTATGTCAGCTCTACTGGACATGACACCGTGAGTGGAGTGTGTGTGTGTGTGTGTGTGTGTGTGTGTGTGTGTGTGTGTGTGTGTATAGAGGAGTGGAGGGTCACCCTGGAGGGACAGAATGGTCACCATAGTCCGTTTTCCAATTTACTCAGTCAAGTCAAACAGTGGCTTTCACTTTAATGAATTCATTTCTGTTTTATAAAATAGTATTTTAAAACAGAATTCAGTGATTTTCAGTATAGACACAAAGTTGTGTAACTATCACCACTACATAAATCCATCACCCCAAAAAGAAGCCCCCTCAGAACCACTGTCATCCTCTCCTCCTTTCTCCTGGCCAACCATCTGCTCCCCTGCACTCTGTCTCTGGGAATTTGCCTGCTGGACATTGTGTATGAGAAGAACCATAGAGCATGTGGCCTCTGGGGTCCACCTTCTTTCACATGGCACTCAAAGCCTACCCGTGCTGTGACATAAAGGAATACTTCATTTCTTCCTGTTACTAAGCGCTGCTTCATCTTACGGATGTACCACATTGTGTGTGTCCATTCGTTACATGCTGGACTTAGGGGTTTTCCCACTTTTTGCCTACTGTGAATGATGCTGCTATGAACATTTGTTATGACTGTGGTTTTAGCCCCACCCTTGCCCACTGGGATTCATCCTAGGGCCTGGAGCTGGCTGTGTGTATCAGGTCTCTTTCCCCGGTGAGTGCCGACCTCCCCCTACCTCTTCCTCTGTCCCCCTAACTCCATCCAGTGGCCCGAGGACATGAGCTTGTCAGCCTGGTGGGCCTAGGAGGCTCACAGGGTCACTTGGCATCCTCAGGAGTAGGAGTGGCCTGATGTTTCTGAGGAGCAGGATCCCACAGGAAGAGCTGTGTTCTCAGTGAGGGCCATGCCCAGGCTGTGCCATGCACACACCTCTAGCTGGTCCTGGCATTTGCTCCTCCCTCCTGAGCTGCTTTTGATCCAGCCTGACCTGACCGCCTGGTTTCCCTAGGAGAAACTCCACTGTGCACAAAGTCCCTCTTGTTGGTCCCAGTCACCTAAAGAGCCTAGAGACCCAGGAAGGTGGCGGCAGAGGGGAGCTGCTCCTGTGTCACTCACAGAGAGTGCAATCCTCTTCCTCACACACGCTTTGGGTCCACAGGGGTGGCAGGGCCTCCTACCTTGCTTGTCCTCTGGGTGAAGCTTATCTGAACCTCAGGTTCCGCACACACAGGATGTTGGGACTTCAAGGTGCTGACGCATTTAAAGCCAGAGCAGGCAGGGTCTCAAGTCGGAGTTGCTTCTGCAAATGTGGCAAAGTTAAAGCCCACCTTCCTGCAAGCACAAAACCCTCTATAGGGAGGAATAGGAAAAATGGACTATATTTTTAAACAATATGCCAGATGTGGTGGTGCACATGTTTAATCCCAGCACTCAAGAGGCTGAGGCAGGAGGATCAGGAGTTTGAAACCATCCTGGGCAACGTAGCAAGACCATGTCTTGAAACAAACAAAAATACAGGCACATATTTGAGGACAACTGCCTGAAATCATATACTGAATGTCAGCAGTAACATTCCAGAAGTTTTCAAGGCAGGCTTTAGCCCTCAAGGTTAAAAGGCAGGATTTTAGGTGTTTTTAATTTTCTTTTTTGAGCTTTATTATATTCCCTACAATGAGCATTTATTTTTTCTACAAAAAAAAAAAAATGAAACCTGAAAGCTAATATTTCAGTACCAACAGGGCCAGCCTCCAATGAAACAGAAACTTGGAGAGAACATTTCCTGGCCCAGAGTTGCAGCATGGCTTCTGCCAGGGCAATGGCCAGGTCATGGCCCATCAGGGCCCTGGCTCTCCTTGGTGCGGTGCCTGTATGACAGAGTGGTCGGCAGCTTCTCATCACGTGCTTGGGCAACGGTTTGTGGTTGGCTGTTTATCAGTTCCTAGTAAAAGAACTCGCGTTTCCCCAATGTGACAAAGACAGGAAATTCGGGGACACAATTTGAAACACAGAAATGCTCTTTTGTTCTGTTTCTCCTGTGTGGACACATAGAGCAGCCCTTTGCTGTGGAGTATACCCACAGGGCGTTATGGTCGCTGATGTAGCCCTTCCCGGGCTCTTCTCTTATTAGTACACGTGCAGTGCACAGCGATTACATTTACCACGGGGAGTTGGTACATGTGCGTAGCACGTTTTAATTCATCTTTTGTCCCCTTCCCATTTTCAAAAGCTCTATTTCCATTTTTTTCTTCAATTCTCTTTTTTTCCCTATCCCTTTTCCCTTCTCTCCTTCCCCTTTCCCTCCATCTCTGGTTCCCCTTCACATTTGATAAAGATCTCCCTATTTCCTGTTATCCATAGCTAAACCTTGGAAAGCCTATTACACATTAACAGATGAATGGATAAAAAAAATGTGGTATTGGGCCAGGGATTCAGCTCAGTGGTTCCAGCGCCTGCCTCACAAGCACAAGGTCCCAAATTCAATCCCTGGTACCAAAAAAACCAAAAAAAGTGGTATTTACGCACATTGGAGTACTACTCTGCTATAAAAATGAAAAACGAGTCATTTGTAAGAAAATAGATGCACCTTGAGACTATAATGTTAAGTAGAATAAATCAGATGCGCAAGTTTAAATACTTATATGAGTTTTTTATATGAGAAACCCAGGCTCCTTTCAAAGCTGAGTCTCCAAGCTCCTTCATCCTACCAAAGAAAAGCTCTGCCCATAGCTACAGAGGTTTCTTACCCCTCTACACAGGTGGCCCCCTGGGAAGTGTCTGCATCCTGCATGGGCAACAAGTGACCAAGCCCAGGCCCTCCCCAACCATGGTGAGCTCATCGGTCTGGCTCCTCCATGGCTTTCTGCAGTGTACCCAGCTCTTCTCCTTATACCCAATGTGCTTGGAGTGTCCAGAGCCATCGGTGAACAAATCCTAGAAACTCAGATTGATATTCTTGGAATCATTAATTTTGTTGTTGAGAGTTAAAAGATGAGTCAAATTTAAGGGTGTCCCATCACCCCAGTACAGAACCTTTGCATCTCTTAACTCTTCGGCCCCTTTATGGTTAAAGATGTTTGTTCCTTCGGGAGTATTTGGCCATGGAGGCCATATTGAGTCCTCCACACAGATCAGGCAGGGCTTTCTTACAGGACTTGATTAGGGTTTATTTATGTTTGGTGATGTGACTGGGTCATGAGTGGCATTTGGTTCTTTTAGTTTCACTGAAATAATCCGAATCCACCCTGTCACCTGGTGTTGGGAGCAGCAAGGCAGCCCCATGGACATCGCTGATTTATGGCATAAAGAGGCCTCTGTTGAAAGGATGACTTAAGCCACAGAAGCACAGTGTCCTCTTTCTCTCCTAGGAAGTGGCGTTTTGTTTACTTTAGAAGATGATCTAGGTGTCCTCACTGTGCAGGAGCTTGTCAGGTGACAAAGGTATGCTTTTCAGAGATCTAAACCTCCCACACCCTCCAGCTGGTGAAAGTCAGGAAGAGGCACCAGCACCAGTGTGGAAACAGAAGCATCCAGGAGGAGGGAGGCATGCAGAGCTCAGTAGCATCTGATGGGGACTCCCTGAACCTGTTGGGAAGGTCCTGCAGGGCATTTGTCAGCTCTACACCAAGGTCTGTGTGATGTGCATGCTGTATAGTGAGGGGACTCAGGGACAGTGGGTCAGGGTTGCCCAGCATAGGAGACAGCAGTTACGAGGGAAGTGGGGCTGGAGAGGCTTAGGGTTTGCTAAGTCATAGAAGCAAGAGGGGTTGGGACACTGGCATGGAGGTAGCAGGGCTGGGGAGATGCCTGGCAGAGGCAAGGACTTGTGTTTACAGAAGGTCCTAATGTGTGGTGCAGACTACAGCCCAGGAAAGGGGCTGAGCACCAGTCAGCCCCCTGGGTCAGATGCAGGGCTGCCTGGGAGCAGAAAGGTTCCCCCCCAGACCCCTACACCTGCCCCTTCCACCAAGGCCACTCTACTGTACCTGGGGATTTCACAGCCAGGCTGAGATTTTGTGGCAAAAAAGTGGGTTTACTAATTAATCTATGCACTCTATACATAATGGAGGGAGGCTCAGAGGAGTTAGGCAGCTCATTTCTAGACAGTATAGCAAGTCAAAGTGCTGTGTTTGAATATAATTTGTTCCCTCCAAAACTCATGCTGAAATGTGATGGCCATGGTGGCAGTGTTGGGAGGTGACTGGGTCACGAGAGGGGTTAACTCCATTTCTATCAGACTGGGTGAGTTACCACGTAAGTGGATTATGTGAGCTGCCCCTTCTGCTTCTCTTTGGGCCATGTGTTCGTGTGCCCTTCCGCCGTCTACAATGTCAGGATGCCCTCACTGGATGCTGCCACCAAGCCTTTGAGTTTTCCTGTCTCCAGACTGTAAGCCAAAAGGATCTCTGGTTCTTAAAAATTACCCAGTCCCAGGCTTTCTGTTACAGCAACAGAAAATGAACAAACACACAGGTACTATGCCACCTGCCTTGATATCTGGTACAGTAATCTATACTACCACATCGCACCAGCATGCTCAAAAATCAAATGCCAAGCAATGTTGAAAAAGAGAATCACTTTCTTTGAGTTCCTTTTCAGAAGGATTAACCTTGCCAGAAGTAAAGAATTAGTCTACAAAATAACTTTCTGTCAACTGTGTTAGTTTTTCATTACTGTATTGAAATACCCGAGGCCAGCCAACTTTATAAAGAAAAGAAGTTTATTCAGATCACACATGTGGAGGCTGAAAGTCCAAGATCAGTGGCCCTGCCAATTCAGACTGTGGTAAATAGATAGGTGGTGTCCTGGAGGGGGTCCTGTAGGAGAGAGATTCTATTGCCAGACAGGAAGCCAGAGAACAGAGGGGCTGCTATAACAACACTGTCACATGAGAACTGTATTAATCTCCTCCAAGGATGGTGCCCTCCACAACTCAGGCAGCCACCACCAAGCCTCAGAGGTAAAAGATCCCTTGCGCATCACCACACCCAGGACCAAGCTCCTGACACACGAACCCTGGGGGACAGACCACATCCAGTGCCACAATAATTTAAGCACAAATAAGTCTAGAAATGATGTCAGCAGAGTGTTTTTCCAGTTTGGCTGGTGAGATTGGAAACAGTTTGTAATTGCAAGCCTGTGTTGAAGAGAAGCCTCATTAAACACTTCATTGCCTCCGCTATTTGAAGGATGAAGAACATCACTTGCCTCTGAATCTGGGACCAAGTATTCTACTAAGAAATAAGCTAGAAGAGCAAATCCCTGAAAGATTTAGCTGAAACCACTAGAATGTAAACCTAATAAATAACAGTTTTTACTTCTGCTAAAATTGTTCCATTTGCCAATAGGCTCTCACTGTGCTCCTGTTGGTGTCAGCCTATGGTAATTCTGATGGGCTGTCTTCCTGTCCCAGAGCAGAAGCCACAGCTCAGACATAAGGAGGCCCTGAATGGGTGTGTGCCAACTGGGTTGGGGGGACTGTGGTCAACTAAGGGGAAACCTCCTCTTGCAGGGCTGGGGCACCAGCTACTCCACCCAACCAGCAGATGTCACACAAACACAGGACCTATGTTCCTGGCTCTTTTTATTTTTCAAAAGATGCCAGAAATCAGGTTTATTAGTGATGTCTCTTGATTTTTAAATGTTGACAACTACCCAATTTTTCTCTTGTTTGTTTTTGCAGTATTGGCTGGACCAGTTTGTGTTTTGTCCTGTGTTCTTTTGATGCTCAATTCAGTAAGATTGAATTGCCAAAGGTCTGTGTTAAGGCTTGGGTTTAGATGTTCTTCCAAAGTCTCATGTGGTCATAGGTGGGGCTTTTTCAGAGGTGGCTGGATCTAGAGTATGTGATGCTGGGACCAATTCATGGTGCAATGGCTAGGATCAAGGGCACTAGGATTAAGGGTGTGAGTGCTACTTGCCCTAAGTAGCCTGGATAAGACATAAGATTAGAAAGAATATAGTTGTCCAGTGTTTGCTTGCTTTGCTACCTCCTGCCTGCCGTGAACTGTTTCTCTTCTGCCATCCACCCTGCCTTAGAGCCAGCCAATTATGGACTAAAACCCCTATAAACTGTGAGCTAAGTAAACCTTTTCCCCTTTAATTTTGGGTGTTGAGTATTTTGTCTCAGCAACGAGAGAGAAGTAACTAAGACACTCTGCTTAGAGATGCTCGTCCATTCCTGTCTTTCCTTCTGGCCATTGTCTAAGGCACTTAGTGTTTCTTTGCAGTCTTGGTTATTATCTTTCCCCTAACAAAAGTGAAAAGGGTTTTGCTGCTCCCCATTGAGTATCCCGCTCTTGTTCCTCATGCTGGGAGTATAGTCAGATTGTCTATGGGATATGCTGCAACTAGGAGTTGGAGGATTTCAAAATTGCTTTGTAAAAATTTCACATTTTAAAGACTCAGGGATGCTAAAGCATAAATGGCTGCACAGAGGGAGGGGCAGGGCCTGCCCTAAGAGTGAAATTGGAAGGAGGGTGGGGTCACTGGTGCCCCTGCTTTGGAGACCCAAAGGATGCAGACCTGTGCTCTGCACACAGCAGCCCCTGTCCCCCGGGTTGTCGAGGTGCAGCTGGAGGAAGCATGATGTGCTGTCTCTGGGTTTGGAAACAGGAAGAGACCTAATATCCCACTTTTTATGCTGATCACAAGTTGCAGTGGTATTTTAGATGTCCTGGTTAAACAACATTGAATCAAAATTAATTTTATGTGCTTACTTTTTAATCTGATTACTAGGAAATTTAAAATGACATCAGAGACTCACATTCCATTGCATTCATCAGTGCCTTTTCTAGAAACCCATAGGCTCAGTGGGCCACACTCATTCTGCTTGACTGGTGCCAAAGCAGCCAGACCTGAGGTGTAAGTGAGTGCATACGGCTGCATTCCAATAAAACTTTATTTGCAAAGCAAGCAGGGACCACACTTGCAGTGAGAAGGAGAGGAAGGGGACTTCTAGGGGGCTGGTGATGTCTGTCTCTTCATCTTGTGCTGCTTAAGTGGCTGTGCTAACTTTTTGAAAATTCATGACACAGTATGCATGCAATGTGGACTTTTCCATTGGTGCACTGTATTCCAATAAAAGGTGATTTACAAAGGCCAGAAATGTACATCTGCTCTTGACCATCACAAGCCTCTTCCCACTGGAGGAGTGGAGCCATCTTATCAGTTCCCAAAGTCACTTGGTTTTTCTCTGAGGCTCAGTAGCCTTGTCTTACTGTGTCCAACCATTCTGTATAGCTATCACTACTTTGAGGAAAATCATACTGGGGCAAAATTAGAGCTCCTGCCATGTGGAGAACTGTAAAGGAATAGAACTCACTCAATGGCAAAGCATAAACTGTCATGCTGTGCATGATTAAACCATCAGATTTCACCAATTAAAATAAATTCTAGCTCCCCATGAGCTCATCCTGTCTGCAGAATGCATAAATGAGCTTTAATATGTTGCCATCCTAATACAGCCAGCCAGAACAGATGACTTGTCCCTCTGGACCTTGATCCTCACCACTGTCACGGCCCTGGTTTGTGTCCCCTCAGACTGAACCAGAAAGCCTGGTTAGAAGTTGGAGAACCCGGCATTGTGAAAACAGGTTCCTGAGGTCAGGCCTTGTGAACTCACACCCAGCCAGGCCAGGGAGCCAAGACAGCATCCTTCTACCCCAGCTCTCGCTCCTCATCTGCAGCGAAGTTACGCAAAATGAGCTTCCAGAAGTGGAAACATTTTTAAATAAGTCTTTTAACTTTTCTCCTGTGGATACAGCTGCGTTGACACAAAGCCACATTTGAGGCACGCTGTCTCGGAAGCCTGGCACCACAGAGTGTTTTTCTACTGGGACCCATAATTGCTGGCTTTTAAGAGTGGTCCTGTGTTCAGTTTTATCAATGTGGTACTTGAACTGGACTTTCAGCTGACCTCCAAAAGGAAATAGTTTTAAAAGGAAGAATTTTAAGTCTGCCAAGAGCCAGATAATGGCACAGCACAGAGAAAAGCCAGCATTTTGTGGTTTTTATATTAAAATACAAGCCTCTTAATGACTCAAAATAGCAGCCTCCAGAAAACGTGAAGTTTAATATATAAGGCTGGAAGAAGCGTCTTTAAAGATCGACATTTTTCCTTTGTTCCTTGTGATTTACCCAAAAGGAACAAGCTCCTTTCTCCTGAACCTCCTCCGTGTATTTTTGATTCTATACAAGTGACTGCTCTCATTAAAGTAAATTTCAGAGTACACGGAAAATATCCATGCTGGACTCTAGGCCTTGGACCTGTGGTGCTTTCTGCTGGGCCGTTCGCTTTGCAAAAATGTCTTGAGGACAAAAGCCACAAACATGTGGTGAGCCTGGCCTCATATGTCCTTTTCCCATAAATTACTGTTTCTTTTTTGAGCAGTGCCCTGCAGGTTTGTCTTTCCTTTTGTTAATTAACAGGTGATAATTGAACACACTTATAAGGTAGAGTGTGATCATTCAATACATGTACATGGAATGTAAATGGTCAATTAGGGCAATTAGTGTTTTCATCTCCTCAGACATTTGTCATGGATGTGTGTTGGGAGTTGTTAGACTCTTGTGGTTATTTTAGAAAATGTCCGATTAGGGGTGTAGCTCAGTGGTAGGGAATGTGCTTAGCATGCATGAGGCCCTGGGTTCATTTAAGACCCAGCAAAGAAAGAGAAAGAAAGAAAGAGTAAAAGAGAGAGAGGTGAGAGAAAGAAAAGAAAAAGAGGAAGAAGACAGGAAGGAAGGGAGGGAGGGAAGAAAGAAGGAAGGAAGAAAAAAGGAAAGAAAGAAAGCAAGGAAGAGGGAAAGAGGAAGGGAAGGGAAGGGCAGGAGGAAAGGGACTGAGGACCCTGGCTGATTCAAGCAGGAGGCACCAGCAGATTCCATAGGTCAGTCCACAGAGGTGTAGCCCAGTGTTCTCACAAGGCTGTTGGCCACCATGGTCATCTCGCCCTCTGCTCGTGGATGACACTGCTAGGTGCGGCTGCTGGAGGAGATTGGCCCATAGCAATGGGGGACAAAGGGTTCCTGCCACCCTGTGTCCACCAGCAGCCTGCACTTGGCCTGTGAGAGATGTTACTCACGTAGGTGGGCACAGGAGAAATCCTAGGAGGATTTCAATTGGAACTTTTCTGAGTAATAATTCTGAACACTTTTCTGTGCTCTCAGGCAGGATATTCTCCATCGTGAAGACTCCATTCGAATCTTTTGCTTTTTTAAATTTTTTGTCTTTTTTTACTGGTTTTCAGGGATCTTTATATAGTTGGCCTGTAAGTTATTTATTTATTTATGTATTTATTTATTTTTGGTACCAGAGATCGAACTCGGGTCCTTGCGCTTTCGAGGCAGGCGGTGGAACCACAGAGCTAAATCCCCGGCTTCATAAGTTATTTATATTGGGCATGATCACACACACCTGTCGTCCTAGCTACAAGGGAGGTTGAGGCAGGGGGAGAGGTTGAGGTGGGAAGATCTCTTGAGCTCAGGAGTCTCAGACCAGCCTGGACAACATAGCAAGACCCTGTCTTGAAAAAAAGATACATATCTTTAGAATAGGTTTGCTTGTTCTATGTTCTCGCTTTTTAATGGTATATACTGTTGACTGTCTTTTTAAAATGCTGCTTCATTGTTGTTGTTGCTGTTGTTTTGAAAACAAATTTTACTTAGCCAGAGGGTACTTTTTTATGTCTTTTTAAAGAAATCTTTGCTGCTCCGCCTATTTCTGTTGTCAACTCAACCATATACCAGAATTAGTGTGTTCTCCTAAATGAGGAACATGGAAATTAGGTCAGGCTAAATCTAGGTGAAGCAGGAAGTGTTAGTTAAAGCAAGCAGGTGAGGTATGCTCATTCACAGAATACATTTAAGCAGGAAGGGTCAACACTGTCAGATCTTTGGTCCAAGGAATCTAAAAGGAAAGACTGTGTCCTGGCTCTGGGGTTGGGTATCCTGATGGCTAAGTGGATTGCTGTCTGGTTCACCCATCTCCCCCATACTCTGAGGGTATGGTGAAAGTTGTGTCATCCCCTACACAGAATCAAGCTCTTCCTCACGTACAGCTAGCCTCTGTTTCCCAGAAACACTGACAAATCAGTGAAGCTCCCATTTTAGGGACATCATGCTGATGTCTGATGGGCATTATATTTTTACATCTCAAAAACTATCATCTGAATAGTTGTCTCCTGACTATTGCAGGAAATAAAACCCCTATTGGAATAACATTCACCCAGCCCTAACCCTCTGATTCCTCCCCCAGTCTCCATAACTTTTCCTAAAAGAGATCAATGTCAGCAATTCCATGATCTCATCTGTTTTCCTGCCATCCAGGGCAGAGCTTGGGTCTGCTTCTCATAATGAGGCCTGGCAGGCTGGGCTGACCTGCCCGGGCAGCAGGGCGAGGTCCAAGTGGGGGTTGGTGGAGGCACAGGACACACAGGGGAAGTGGCCAGCCATGAGCTCTCAGCTGCCTGGGTCTTTCTGGACCTTTTGTCCTTGGAGTCCTGGGGCAGCAGGAATAAAGTAACATCACCTGGGAGGTGGTAACTGGCAGGAAATAGGTGGGAAATAGCCATTCATCTTCCAAGAGCAGTGAGCTGCCCTTGGCCTTCATCTACTGGGACAGGGACAGATGTGCAGCTGTAGCAGGAAGTGGATTCCTGGGAGCCACATACTCCTGGCTCTGATTTGGGCTCCATAACGTTGGGCATGGTAATGCTTCCTTCCACAGGGAGAGAGGATCATATAGCTAGTGGTAGCATTGTTTTTGAGGAGAGGAACAAAACTTATTCTTTTCATGTGTAAAGTACAGGTGTATACATGCTATGTCAACACATGGACCATGATACCTGTGATCCTAAAATTGACTAGGGAGCTTTCAATTAGGAAAAGAATCCTAAGAGGCTCGTAAATGGTTTTGCAAGAGGCAAGAGAAGTTACTCTTGATGCTCCAGGGCTTGTGGCCTCCCTGGGTCACCTTGTTTAGTTTGTAAGTTTATGTCTTCCTCCCTGGAGTGACGAGTCCACAGTTGAACTTCCATAAAGCCATTTGGTTAAGTGTGCCCCATGAGGAACCAAGCTCTTTGGCAAAACATCCATTTGTTTGTGGTTAAGACTTTCCTGGTTCTTATTACAGACAGATTTGGTTGTGTTTGGGAACTCCTGAAACCGGTTCTGTGGGCAAGAAAGACTTCCATGATGTGCTTTGAATTTCCCTCCTGACTTATCCTAATCTTCCCCTCCACAGCACTGACTTTGACCAGAAGGACACAGGACCACATTCCTTAGTTCTAGCCCACGTTTTCTATGTCAAAGTGTGATTGCCAAAGAGTTTAACGATAGAGTTCTCCTTTAGGCACATGATGAGCAGGGAGCCGTCAGCAGAGCAGCAGCATGAGTTCAAAGTAGGACAAAGACCAGAGAGCCATGTGGCTGCTGAAATACACTCACTGTGCTTGCAGACTGGGATGCAAACCTGTCCATTGCTGGGCGTGGTGGCACATGTCTGTAATGCCAGCATTTGGGAGGCTGAGGCAGGAAATTGCCACAAATGTAAGGCCAGGCTTGGCTACATAGTGAGTTCAAGACCAGTCTAGAATATATACTGAGACCCTGTCTCAAAAACAAAACAAACAAAAAACTGCCCACCATCCTTACAGAGCCATAGGATCATTATCTCTGGAGTGATTCTTTGCCAGACAAATGTTATTTATAAATGACATTTGGATAGTTTTATTTTGATGCTTTGAATACTGCTTAAGATTGTCCAGATTTACCTTGACACTTCTGTAGCAGTCTACCTGGGCCACAAAATCTTAGCAAGCTTTATTTCTTCTTTTCCCTTTCAGTATCTGAAGACTACCTGAAAAACCTGAATGAACTCCTCTCTTTTCCATCAAAGACACCTGGAAGCCAGGCAGCTATGATAAATGTGCACCACCCCTGCGCAGATAGTGTTTTCAGTCCCATGGTCAGGTGCTGCAGCCACAGCCAGCCACACTTGATCAGCACAGTGTCATGGAAGGCAGAGTCAGGAAGAGCTGTGCCTGCTCGCTGCCGTGAGATGGGGGGTTTGGGTCTGGAGGTTGTCAGCGGTGTGCTGTGATGCATGTTCTGTGCATTACAGTCATGTGCTCAGTTACTTCCCCAGGAAGTTACACCCTCAACAAGTGCAATAAATCATACATACAGCCATAGAACAAATGTATGGAGACATATGGGGCTGATGGACACCAAGTTTGCAATCCTTATAGCCTCTGAGAAGGGGACATGATGAGGAGGAATCCACAGGGTTGCCAAGGACAAAGGTAGGGGTTGTCTTTAAAACTTGTCTTAGTACTTCCCTCCTTGCTGGGCCTTTCTGGGCCTTGCTGGGCCACTTAAGGAAAGATTTATTTTGGCTCACATTTCAGTCCGTAGTCAGCTGGCTACAAAGCAGAAAGGCATGGCAGAGGGGTCTGGCAGAGGAGAGCTGTTCAAGGCATGGTAGACAGGAAGCAGAGAGAAAGGGCAGAGACAGGAAGAGAAATAAGCACTTCCGGGTCACACAGTGACCTGCTCTTTTGACCAGGCCCCACCTCCTAACAGCAAGCCATCTATAAGCCCCCATAATCCAGTCATCTTCCAAAGAACCCACCTATGGGTGCATTTGGGGGACATCTAGGTATAAACTATAATAAACCTTTTTATTTTTTCTGGTTTTGGTGCTGTGGATTGAACCCAGGGCCTCAGGCATGCTAAGCACACACTTCACCATTGGACTACACCCCCAGCTCCTTTTTGTATATCTTCAGAACTGTATTTCAAATGAACAAAACACACACCGCACTTGTGACTCATGAAATTTTATGCCTTTGAAAAGCACAGATGCATCAAGAGGTGCTGGTAGGTAAAATTGCTGTTGAACATGAGCTAGAATAGAGCTGGCCCTGCTTGGCTGCATCTCAGTAAACATCAGGGCTGCAGGGTCAGGGGAGCAGACACATCAAAGCCACTGGGTTCTCCAGGGACTCCAAGCCCAGAGCCTGTCCCCTGCTCAGTAATGTAACATGGATGCAGTGCATTGCCTCTGAGTCTTCCCACCTCCTGAGCCAGGGCTGCGAGGTGCTGGCTGCAAACCTGGTGTCCCTGACCCTGGCTGGGCAGCAGCCCTGGGAGAAGGACAGGAAGTGGGAACTCACACACTGCACACACTGGTGACCTCCTGGGCTTCTCTGCTTGCCTGTGTGGCTTTGATAATTTTCCTTCATGGGGGAAGTACTCACATGGGTAAAGCTGCACTTTTATTGAATAACATTTTATTTTAGTAAATAGCTTTGTGTATAGACTGTTTCCAGTCCTCTAGAAGATTCCCTTGGGAATTCCAGCCTCCAAGTTTTTTCTGGGTGTGGGAGTGCATGGGGCTGGCGGGACAGGTGTCACAGTCTTGGCCTCGTGTCCTGAATGTGTGGGGCAGGGGTGGACCTCAGACAACCACCCGCAGAGGAGCCTGTAATCGTGACATCCTAGAGGCTGTCGGAAGGGACCCTGGGGCCTGATGTTGGGACAGGTCCCACAAAACAGGTGACTTGGGGGGATACTGGGGATTGAACCCAGGTCCTTCACACTGAGCTATATAGCCAGATATTTTTATTTCTTGAGACAGAGTCTCACTGGCTTACTAAGTTGCCCAGGCTGGTGTTGAACTTGTGATCCTCCTGCCTCAGCTTCCAAGAAGACTGGAATTACTGGCAGAGAAGGGGAACTTTGAGCTGAATCTTGAGGGATAAAGAGATGTTTACCAGGTGGTGAAGAGGGTGGCGTCTTAGGCTAAATGGTGGATACAGGGTTGCAGGGTGGGGTGGTGAGGTAGACTTAGCAAAAATGACTAGCAATGGAAATAAAGATCTGAATCACCTTGGGGAATACTATGTAGTCTGTGTCAGAGTTTAGACCATGATATAAGTCTCAGGAGCATCTTGTAATCAATTTTGGGTTCCTCAAATTTGAGGGGAAGGATTTCTAGGAAAGAAGAAACCCCCTACTGACTCCTTTCATCCAAGGGTGCTGATTTTGATCAAATGTAGGGTTTGGAGGTGTGATGCCTGTAGCTGTGGCAGCCATTTCAGCACTGGCAACATTGGTTATTAGCAGGCCCTAGCCTCAGGGAAGATGGACTATGAGGTGGAAAAAATCTGGGGAAACTGGGCCTTATCGGATCTTGTAGCCACTGCATCAGCACCTGGCACCTCAAGAAGCCCCACTCAGCTACCAACATCCCCCAGCTACTTTCATTGCATAGAAAAATTTTTAAGATCTTATTTGGAAATAATGTCAAACTTCCAGTACAGTTGCAAGTTCAAAGGACTCCAAATTCCAGTTGCATGGATTCAGCATCGTGTATCATTTTGCTCTGTTGCTGTGCAAGCAGATTGCAGACATCACCCCTGTGCCACACACTCCATCCATGTGATCCCCAGGGTTCCTGCATCCCTGCAGGTCTCACATGCTGCAACCTGGCCATTGACATGCAATTCAAGTCTAAGCCACAGTACCACATAGGAAACTCATTTTTTGTCTGGTGTGAGGCAGGTGCTCTGCCACCGCCCTATACCTCTATTCCACAGTGCCAGTGTTTATTGGTTTTCCCAGTTATACCCTGTACCGAAGGTTCCTAGTGTGTGATGGCTCACCTGACTGTCTTTCAACATTATGACAGTGAGAAAGTGATACACGCTCAGTAGACACCATGAATTTGAATGTTGAACTTTGATCTTTTCCCAAGCTAGCAATCTATGGTGGAGCTTCTCTTAGATGGTGGGCAACTCCCTGGTAACCCGGGCATCCACAGTGCACTGTGTGTTTGAGCCGGATGTTGGTAGCTGAGGTGTGTTGAGTGCATTTCTGTCTCCTGGATATTTCCAGCTTGCACTGGATTCACCAGAGTGTCCCCCCACAGCACAGCGAGGGGGGTCTGTGTAGCATGTGTCTTCCTCCAGTCTGGCATCTATTAGGGATTGTGTCTTTTGGGGGTGCCCAGCCACTTTAATGTAATCTGGAATGGTTCCTCGACCTTGTTGTGTCACAACATTGCTATTTTCATCAAATCCAGGCCAGCTCTTTGATAGAATGGCCCTTGGTTAGGATGTAAATGAGGCCCTTCACCAAGAGACCCACAGTGCACACGTGATGTTGGAATGTCCTGTAGCTGACTCCCCATTCTGCTCGGAGGGTCACATCGTGGGGATGCCTGTGGGGTCCAATCACCTGGTCAGGTGCTGTCCACTTGCTCCACTGTGTGGTTTCCAGTTCCCCCTGCAAGTGACCAGCAAATGTTTAGGCCCATTTGAATGAGGGTTTCTGTTACTCCAACATAAAAACTCCCAACTGATTCAATGCTTGTTTATATTTGGGGATTAATTGCTGATTACCATAGAGAAACAGGCAAGGGATTATGAAGGGGAAAATAGAAGAGATTCTTAAAGCTTTCACTGTGGGAAGATAGGAGCAGAGCTGGACCACAGCACTGAGTCTCCTAGAGAAATGATCATTTGGTGATATTTACTCTTTTGAGTGTATTTTGTAAATGCTTGATAAGAGAGGGAGAGGGGCTTTCTATTAAAAAATATTATACTCTGTTCAAAGTAAGTGTATGAGCTGTACTGAATGTAACATAACATTTTAACTTTTTTACAAATCACAATATTCTTTCATCTCTATTTTCCAAGCTGGTCTTGAACTCACTATGTAGCCCAGGCTTGCCTTGAACTCCCCATGATCCTCCTGCCTCAGCCGCCCAAGTGCTGAAATTATAGGTGTGAGCCACCACCATGCCTGGCGATTTTCATCACTCTTAAATGGAGACTGTTAGTTACACCCACAGAGGATAGTAGTTATTTAGATTGTATTAAAAATGTTTATGTATTTTTTTTCTGCCTTTTGCATTGACAAAAATATTTCTATTTGTTGTAAATGTAGAACCAATAAAGCAGGCTTCCTCCTTAGGGTCCTGTGAAAGGAACTCTGGACCTGACCATGAGAAGAATCAATACAAGGTATTTACTGGCAGTGGTCTTGGGAAAAGGGGTCAGGAGATAGAGGGGAGACAGCCATTGGCGTGTGGATCATGTTTGTGTGTGTGTGTACTCCTGTGTGTGTCTACAACTGTTGTGATTACCTTAGTTTGGGCCCCAGCTAGCAGATCCTGAGGCAGGGTAGAGTGCAAATCATTTTATGGGAGGTGGAGGGAATACAGGTTGGAGAGTGTGCAATAAAGAAGAAATGCCCCAGTAAAGGCTTTGTACCCACCAGTGCCTGCATAGACCACCGTCTTGGGTGACCCCACTGCAAGCTGAGGGAGCAGATAGAGGAGAAAATAACCCCCGTGCCTGACAACAGTCGGTCGTGTGATGGCCATGCATGAGTGACCTGCAGGGACTGCAGTGACCGTGCTGGGGCAGCTGGTCTCAGCTAGGACAGGCCCCACTGCTGGGGACAGCTCCTCTCTCTGCCCTTGGATCTCTGGACGCACACGTTTCCAACTCAAAGTGCAGAAGCGTACTCCCTGCTTGCAGCAGAGTTGTTGGCAGGGAGGACCACGGTGATTTAGGAATTGGGGCCTCCAAGTGTTATTTCAGCGGAGCCGCCGGTTTGCTAGAGAAATCTTTTACTTTTTCAGAGGTTCAGTTTCTGAAATGGTGGGATCATTATGGTGTGTGGGTCTGGGAGACACCCATGGATAAGGAGCCTTGAGATGGTCTTGGAAGAAGGGTCGGGATCTGGAGAGCGAAGTCTGGTGGTGGTGGGGACCGTGATCAAAGTGTGAAGTGAGAGTGGACAGCAAGGGCCGGTACCAGGATGCTGTTCCCTCCCCATGTGCTGGGCCTTCACACTAAGCTACAGCCCCAGCCCGTACTTAATGTTTTAGTTTGAGCCAAGGTCTTGCTCAATCATTAAGTTGCCCAGTATATTTTGTTAATATTGACATTTACTATCTATTCATAAAAGAGTGGTTGCTGTATTGCAATAAAGGTTCATTTCATTTTATTTTTTTATTATTTTATTGGGACATTTTAGGTATACAACTCATTTATATTTATCATTGGGTGCTTGTACCTGTACATGATGTATCTTGGTTCTTATTTTTGTCCCCATTACCTGTGCACCCTTCACCCCCTCCATCCTTCCCTATTTACATAGATTTTGTTTCCATTTTTTTTTCTTTTCTCATAATTTTTCCTTTCCTTTCTTCCCCCCCCCTTTGGACCTTTTCCTATTTCAAATTATCAATTATTCATTTTAATCATGTTAATCCTTATTTACACTTTCAGTTTCTCACACCAGAGAAACTCTTCGGTATTTACACATGTGTGTCCTATTTATTTCACTTAAGAGTATGGCCTCAATATGCATCCATTTAGCTATAAATGTCTCTAGTTTCTCATTCTTTATGGCTAAGTAGTACTCCATTTTATAAAAAAACCACATCTTCTTTATCCTGTTTCCAGTTAATGGGCACTTGGGCTGTTTCCAAGCTTTAGCTATTACAAACTGTGCCGCTATAAACATGGGTGCACATATATCACTGTGGCATGATTCTTTTAATTCTTTTGGGAAGATACTCAGCAGGAGAATAGAGGTCAAATGGGACCTCTACTCCTAGTTCTTTGAGGTATCTCCACACTGATTTCCATAGTGGTTGCACCAGTCTGCACTCCCACCAACAATGGAGAAGGGTTCCTTTCTCTCCACACCCTTGACAGCATTTATTATTGATTGATTTCTTAATAGCAGCCATTCTTTGGGGGGTGAGGTGGAATCTCAGTATTGTTTTCATCTGCATCTCTTGAATGACCAGTGATGCTGAACATTTTTTCATATATTTATTTGCTGCTTTTACTTCTTTGTCTGAGAAATGTCTGTTTATTTCAGATGCCCATTTTTGAATTGGGTCTTTGAATTTGGGGGATCTGATTTTTTTCAATTCTTTATATATTCTAGATAGTAGACCTTTGTCTGAGGTACAGCTGCTAAAAATTTTTTCTCACATTGTAGGTTGTCTCTTAGCTCTGTTGGTGGTTTCTCTTGGAGTGCAGCTTTTTAATAAGATGAGATCCCAGTTGTTGATTCTTTGTGCTAGTTCCTGTGCTACTGAGGTTTTGTTCATGAAGTCTTCCTATGCCAATGTCTTCAAGAGTTCTACCTAACTTATCTTCCAGCAAGTTTAGTGTTTCTGTCTTAATATTTAGATCTTTAATCCGTTTTAATCTTAGTTTAGTGCATGGTGATAGGTATGAGTTTAGTTTTAATCTTTGGCAGGTTGAAATCCAGTTTTTCCAGAACCATTTATTAAAGAGGCTATCTTTCCTCCAATGAGGGTGGTTGGCTCCTTTGTCAAAGATGAGGTGGCTGAGTATGTCTGAAGTTGTTTCTGCACCTTCTAATCTATTCCACTGATCCTCAGATCTGTTGCTGTGCCAGTACCGTGCTGTTTTTATCACAGTAGCTTTGTAGTATAGTTTCAAGGTGGGGATTGTGATGCCCTCTGCCATGTCCCTGTTGCTGGGAATTGCTTTTGCTATTCTAGGTCTCTTCTGGTTCCAAATGAATTTTTGGATTGTTTTCTCTAGTTCTGTGAAGTATATTGTTGGAATTTCAATAGGCATTGTATTAAATCTATATAGTAGTTTTGGAAGTATGGCCATTTTCACTATATTGGTTCTTCCTACCCAGGAACAAGGGATGTCTTTCCATTTTCTTATGTCCTCCTCAATCTCCTTTTTCAGAGTGCTGTAGTTTTCAGGTCTTTTGTAGAGGTCTTTTGCTTCCTTTGTTAGGTTGATTCCTAGATATTTCAATTTTTTGGATGCTATTATAAAAGGAATTGTTTCCCAAATTTCTCTCTCAGTGAGTCTGCTATTTGTGTATAAGAAGGCTATTGTTTTTTGAGTGTTGACCTTATATCCAGCTACTCTACTTAATCTGTCAATTAAGTCTAGAAGTCTTTTGGCCAAGTTTTTTGGGTCTTCTATGTAAAGTATCATATCATCAGCAAATAATGACAGTTTAACTTCTTCCTTTCCTATCTTTACTCCTTTTATTTCTTTCTCTTTTCTAATTGCTGTGGCTAATGTTTCCACAACCATATTGAACAGGAGTGGTGATAGTGGACATCCTTGTCTTGTTCCTGATCTTTAGTGTGAAGGATTTCAGTTTTTGACCATTTAGTATGATGTTGGCTGTTGGTTTTTCATAGATAGCCTTAATCAGGTTGAGATAAAGACCTTCTATTCCACTTTTCTGTAGCATTTTTATCATGAATCGGTGTTGAATTTTGTCAAATGCCTTTTCTGCATCTTTTGAGATGATCATATGGTTTTTGTCCTTGACTCTGTTAATACAGTGTAATACATTTATTGGTTTACAGATGTTGAACCATCCTTGCATCCCTGGGATAAATCTGACTTGGTCAGGGTGTATGATCTTCTTGATGACCCTCAGTATTCTGTTTGCCAGTATCTTGTTGAGGATTTTTGCATCTATGTTCATTAGGGAGATTGGCCTGTAGTTCTCTTTTTGGGTTGTATCTTTCCCTGGTTTTGGAATCAAAGTAACACTTGCTTCCAGGAATGAATTTGGAAGCCTTGCTTCCCTTTCAATTTCCTTGGTGAGTTTAAAGAGTAATAGTGATAGTTCTTCTTTAAATGTCTTGTAGAATTCAGCAGCGAGGCCATCAGGACCTGGGCTTTTCTTTGTTGGTAAATTTTTTATTACATTTTCAATTTCACTCACTGTAATTGGGGTGTTTAGAATTTCTATATCTTCTTCATCTAACTTTGGTAATTCATATGTATCTAGGAATCTGTCCATTTCTTCTGTGTTTTCCATATTATTAGAGTACAGGTTCTCAAAGTAGGTATTGATGATCCTCTGGATTTCTGCTTAAAGGTTCATTTTAAAAGGCAGATAGCAGGTATATTTGCCCATGGGCCTTCTTTGCATGTCCCTAATACAGGTGGTTACAGATACTGAAATCAGGAAGGGCTGAAAACTGGCCACTGCCCTCAGGGCAGTAAATGCTGAGTCTTTACAGAACACAGCTTGAATCTCAATTCAGTGCGTAGGGGTCATTGCATCATTATCAGTTTCTGCAGAGTATGGCTCCACCCTTATTTTCTTCGAGTTCTGTTTGCAGATTTTCTTGCTCACTGAGGTTTATTTGTAACTCTCAACTTAGTAATTATTCACGGTAACAGAGTTGGAGGGCGCCCACTTCCAGCTGTGCTGAGCAAGGTGTCACACTGCCTTCTGCTCGCACATGGAGAACAAGGGTCCTCTTTGTGGTCTGTTTTGTGCCACATTTTCTGCATTTTTGTGCTCTGTGTGTATCTGGCTTTGCTGTGTTAAATGTGCCCTGGAGAAATGTGGATGTGCTGCCCAGCATTCCCCAACATGAGAAGCTGTCGTTTGCCCACAGAGGAAAAGTTTTGCACAGGCATCAGACAGTGCTGTGATCAAGAGTTCAGTGCTAGTGAATCAACCATATTTTAGGAGGTTTTAGGGTGATGTGCTGATTCATTAATAAAGAGTGGTGAGCAGAAACTGGCAAGGACCCAGCCCTGTGTCTCCCCTTGGAGCAGTGGTTCTGTGTGTGCTCTGTCCCTGGTGGCTGAGACCTTAGAGGAGAGAGTACCGTAACATACAAGCACTGGCTGTAGCTCAGTCCTCGACAGGGAGAGCAGAGGTGACCAGAGGATGCTCGATCCAGCACACCAGTGGTTCTTGAGTGATGCTTCTGATGGCAGCTGCACGCCCTTCCTCCTTCAGGGCCACCTCCCCTACCCTGCCTCTGTATGCCCTTCCCTGTTCCCCTCCTCTCCAGCCACTCCTGGCATCACCTTCAAATAAGTGATTTGGCTCTGAGTCGGCTGCCGGTAGACAGCAGGGTCTCATGAGATCTGAGGGGTCAGAGATGGCATTTGTTAGGAAGACTGGGAAGTTGGCTCAGATCCAGACAGCAGGGGGCCCTGGGTACCCAAAACGAGATCCATGGATACGAAGTCCTCCAAACTGGGTGGTGGAATGCTGAGGAAGGACCCAACTTAGTCTGTTTCTGTGCTGATCACAGAATGCCATAGCCTGGGTACATTACCAAGAAAAGAGGTTTATTTTGGCTCACCGTTGAGGTCCAAGGTCCAAGACCTGGATCTGCTGGTGACTTTTCTTGCTGGCAGAGTCCCAACACAGTATAGGGCACTATGTAGGGGACAGGGAGCCAGTGTGCGTGTGCGTGTGTGTGTGGTGCTAGGCATGGAACCCAAGGCCTTGTGCAAACTATGTTTGGGCTCGACTGCTGAGCCACACCCCAGCCCTTCCTCTTCTTATAAAGCTACAAGAAAGTCCCAGGGTCCCCACCCCGATGACCTTATCCAATTCTTGTCACCCTCCAACGGGCCCACCTCTAACACGACTGTCTCGTGTGGGGATTAAACCCCAGCACGGGAGCCCTTGGGGACAGTTACATCACATCTGAGCCCCAACAGGGCTGGCTGGAGGCAAAGGGGAGACCCCACTGTCCACCGGCAGCTGACTCAGACCCAAATCACTTATTTGGGAGGCGATACCAGGCGTGGCTGGAGAGGAGGGGGACAGGGACGGGGATGAGACAGACTGTGGCTGTGCACAGATGCTTGGGAGCTGCTAAAGCTATTAAGGTCCTTCTGCTGCTACGGTCCAAGGCCTAGGGCGGTGGGGATGGGGTGGAAGATGAGAGGCAGATCAGAAAGCGCAGCAGAACTGGGGAGAGGCTGGCCTGCAGAGCAGTAGGTCCCGCCCTTGGAGCCTGGGCTTGTCATTAGCAGGAGAGGGCCCAGGGACTTCAGAGGAACGGAATGTGAAGTGGAAAGTCAGCCTTTGAAGCTAAATTTAAGCACAAGAAACCAGAAATGAGTGCCTCTTATGCTTTTATGTAGACAGACATTGCTGAGTCCAGGAAAGGAGGCAAGGAAGCAGAAAGAGGTTTTCTCAACCCGTGCTCAAGTGTTTTGTTTTTGTCTTATTTTTATTGGAACCAGACAAAATAAATAGTTGTAATCCAGAAATAATGCACAAGTCTGCCAGTGGAATGATCTGACTTCTGTCTGCTCTCTCTGCACCTCTATGAAACACTAAGGGGATGGAAAATTGCAATTAGAACTGAAAAGGCAACTAGAGTGGAAAGTGGTAGGAGAACAATATGCCTAAGAGAATAGAATCGGGCCTCCCTGGAGATCAGGGTGTGGGGCCACTGTGGGTGACACCCTGACAGACCAGTGAAGGGAGATGTGCCGTCAGCTTGCTGGGTTCCTGTGCCCAGAGCCTTGTGGTGTCAGCTCTGGTACTCTGCCTCATTTGGGTCAGGCCTGTGAGGAAGTGACAGGCTGGACTGACTCAGCATTGAAGCAGATGTAGCCTGTCTTTCCCGGCTTTTAAGAAAAACCTGCAGAAGAGGAAGTGGACAAAGTCTTCAGGATGATAAAAGCATTAACTTCTCGCGTTCTCTTTGACTGGAGAGTACCACAGCTACCCAAAGAGAGGGACCTTGTTTTACCAAGACACTTGGCTTTGGGATGAGTCTCAGGCCTTTGATTTGCTTCTCTGAAGTAGCTTGAGGTCGCCCAAAGCTGATTGCCCAGAGGTCATGAAGTCCCCCCAGCCCCACAGAGAGTTTGTCCAGCTCCGTCTCCCACACATATGTGGGATATGCTTTGACTTCCAAGCTAACGTTGCTCGGAGGGGAACTGGGATGAAGAAGGTGTTGTAGTTTTGAATTCTTTATATATTCTAGATGTTAGTCCTCTGTCCAAGGTGCAGCTGGCAGAAGTTTTTTCCCATTCTGTAGGTCAACTCTTTACTCTGTTGGTTGTTTCCTTTGCTGTGTGGAAGTTTTTTGTTTTTTAAATTTTTTAAATTTTATTTGTGTGTGTGTGTGCACGCGCGTGTGTGTGTGTGTGTGTGTGTGTTTGTGTAAGCTTTTTAATTTGATATGGTTCTGGGGCTGGGGATTTAGCTCAGTGGTGCCTGCCTCACAAGTGCAAGATCCTGACTTCGATCCCTGGTATGAAAAAACTAAAAACATACATAATTTGATATGATTCCATTTGTTGATTTTTCCATATTATTTCTTGTGCCAATGGGGTTTTGTGCAGAATGTCCTTGCCTATCCCATTGTCCTTTCCAGCAAAAAGAAAAAGTGTTACAGGAGGAGGTCACAATGGTGGTCCACAGGGAGGGACTACGGGGCTTAGGAAGGAGCTGTAGGCAAATAAAAGAGCAAAGCCTGGATGCTCTTCTGGAAAGACTGTGACTTTTGACTTAGAAATGAGAGCCAGAGAGGTATCTGCGCCTCTGGGCTTTCAGTCCAAGCCCATCTGCTTTCCCCAGGTGCCAATAGTGTGGGTCCAGGGCCACAAGAGTCTGAAGCATAGACTTAAACTCAGATTGGATGGAGAAGTCTGCGGGGCAGAAGGGCTGTTCTGACCTTGAGCCTGTGTCCCCTCCTCCTTGGGACCAGGGTCTACAGTGCAGGACTCTGGAATCCTCACCCACAGGCACAGCCGGCTTCCCCATCCCTCACTGAGGGTTGGCTCTGCACCTGGGGTAGCAGCTGTAGGCTGTGAAGTCTGGGAGGGAACGAGGGGACAGTGCTTGGGTGTGGGGTGGCAGAGGTGTCCACAGAGCTGTCAGAAGGAAGAGAGGGGACACAGCCATGAGGCAGGCTCATGTCACCCCGTGTCTCCACGTTCAGGCACAGAATGCTGAGGAGTCTGCAGACTTTAAATCATAACTGGGCCTCCAACGTCCTTAAAAAGGCACCTGTCATGGTCGGAGAGGAGGATGTATTTTATTCAGCAGTCTGTAGTCTTGATTTATGACTTTGAAATATTCAGGCATAAAGTACATATGGGCCCCTATCCTTTTGATCCAGAGCCTGAAAATGTTAGTGTCCACCCAGAATTCCCTATGTTCGGGCTCTGTCTCCATGACCTGCTTCCATGGGCCCACCTGCCCCCTGTGCCCTTTCCTCTCCTTTTCCCGGAAGCCTGAGCTCATAGCTCCAAGCAGCCTCCTTCAGTTGCAAGTTGTGCTCACCCTCCAATCTGTAACCAGGTAAGAAGGGATCCTGCTGCCTCCCTCTACCTCAGGCTCCATACCAACCCTGTAGTAGGGGAAGCTGCGCCCTTTCTGTCTGCCCCCTGGCCTAGGAAGCCGCCCAACCCCTGGCAAGGGTGAGAGTGGGGCAGACCGTTGAGAGGAGAACCGGAGGCTCCAAAGGGAGCTATGGAGCCTGGCAGAGACTACTTGGGAGTTGCAGCCTTCGGAAAGCTACAATGATTCGGCCACTGGCCCAGAGATCTCTCCTCTGACATGTGCAAAAATTCAGAGTTGGGAAATGTGCTGGGGTAGGTACTTGTAGGAAACAAAGTGGGTCTGTATGTTATCAAGAAAGGAAAACAGGTCCAACCCCAGAGAACATGCAGACTCCCTAGACCTGCTTTCTGGTATCTCAAAAGTGGCATTAAAAAAAAATCTTTTTTCCAACATGTTATATGACTCAACATTGTGGTAAATAGGTGGCTGACCTTCTTACCTGGTCATCCTTGCAGCTAGGGTTCAGCCTGACATTCCATGCTCTTGAGAGGGCATCCCCTAAAAGCTCTTATTTTCAGCCCAGATGACTTGGTAAAACCTCTGGTACTTAGTCACCAAAAGCAACAATAATGTGCTACGTTGGTAAGATCTATAATAAGAACAAGTCTGGAGCTGGGGATTTAGCTCAGTGGTTTCTCCGCCTGCTGCAGAAGCGCAAGGACCCGAGTTCAATCCCCTGTACCAAAAAAAAAAAAAAAAAAGAACAAGTCTTCTAAGAAATTATGAGAGGTGGAAGACATTCATGCTAGGAATGTCTCGTTTTTCTTTTATTTTTGAGCACGTGTGTGCCAAAAGGTTCCTGGAGATTTGGGTGTCACCCTTTATCTGAAGGGGGATTTGTTCTAACACCCACAGTGGATACCCCAGACCACAGACAGCCCTGCACCTGATTAACACTATGCTTTTTCCTACCCATGCGCAAGACTAATGCCTCCCCTGTAGCCTACATTGTGCAGCTTGAGGTGAAATTCCCACAGATTTTCTTTCTTCTCAACTTCAGATAGAAAACGATTTCTTATTGTAAATTTCAGTAACCTTGGTAAATGGTTTGTTTTTCTTTCCTTAAGCCAAGAACACGTACTTTTTCATGTACTAGAAGTATGGTATGGCTCCTCTTTGAACTGCAAGCATCACTGCTCTTACACTTTGGGGCCACTCTGGAAACACAAGTTACTGAACACAGGAGCTGGGACACTGTGCCAGTCTCCCTGAAAACCAAGAGGGCTACTAAAGGACTGAGGGGTGGGTGGGGTAGACCATGAGATACGCTGCACAGAGGGCTTCACATCTCAACTGTGAATCCTTGTGATTTCATCATGCTGCTCAGAATGGTGCACAATTAAAAATGTTTGAGCTGTTTCATTCTGGAATTCTCCATTTAATATTTTCAAACCACAATTGACCTTGGGTAACTGAAACCGGAGATAAAGAAGAACTACTGTACTGCTTCGAATAAACAGATAGGATCCCTGATGTCTGATTAGCTAAAGAAAATCTTTTTGTTCTTTCCTCTCCAACCTCTAAAGAAGCAGGACTCACTAAGTCCAAAATAACAGACTGAACACACGAATTCCTTGATGATGGCGCCACTTAACTTGGTTAAGATAATAGCCAGGACCAGACCGTGTCCTACTAATGACCAGTAATGTGGTTGTGTGGACAAAGCACTGGCCTACAGATCCACAGATCTTAGTTGTGCTATCTTTTTATTACTTCTGTGTATAAAGAGTTAAACAAAAGCAAGTTCTCCAAAGACCTGTGGTTTAGAATTGGTGATTAAATACAAGTGTTGAATTGGAGGGTTTTTTTGTCTGTTCACTAGAGCTGGTTATTAAATTCTTGTGAATTTTGCCAGACTGTTGATGTCATGTGGGAAGGTTGAAATTAGCCACAGTAGAAATATTTACACCACAAAATAGGCAAATAAAAAAACATGAGGCTTCTAGTCCTGAGAAAGGCAGTTGGCCAACATTTTCTAGCACATTAATGATGTAAAGAGGAGGGTGAATATCTTAATGGTAAAGTAGAAAGTACATAAAGTATTTAACATAGGAAGGATCAAAATGAAGGAAGAAAGGGTGGAGGTGCAGCGCAGTGGTGAGTGCTTGCCTAGCATCCTAGCATGCATGAGAGAGAGAAGAAAGGAGGGAGGGAAGGGAAGGGAAGAAAAGAGGAAGGGAGGGAGGGAGGAAGAGAAAAAGAGAGACAAAGAAAAAGAAAGAGAAGAAGAAAGGGAAGCAGACTAGCACGTGAGATGTCAGGCTTTATGTTTATGACGTGATGAGGATGTCCACCCTCTTCCTTCACAAAGGAGGTTGTCACCATATTTCAGCTTTAAACAGCCATTTGGGCTTTTCATGTGTTCTTTACTCTTTACTAATAGCATAGACTGTTGGTAAATAAAACAAAAATATTAGAAGAAGAGAGTGTTGAATTCAGGATCACACTTGACTGTGCTGGTCCAGTGTTCTTAGAGTGCTTGAGGAGAATTGCTTTTATTTTTCTTACTGATTATCTAAGAATTTCAGAATATCTGGTATTGTGGTCATTTCCTCCTGCAACTGGTAAAATTGCACCTTTTATGAGCCATTTATGAGCCATCCAAACACGGCCTCAGGAGTTGCATCCTGGTTGGAATTGAAGAAAATGAAAAAAGTTGGATTGAGAAAAATAACACTTAAATCGGGCATAGTGGTGCACGCCTGTAATCCCAGCACTCAGGAGACAGAGGCAGGAGGATCTCCATGAGCTCAAGGACAGCCTGAACTACACAGCAAGACCGTGTCTCAAAAAACCAAAAACCAAACCAAACAAAACAAACAAAAAGGAAAATTAACACTTGTAGAAGGAAACTCACAACAGCTAAAGTGAGGCTCAGCTGTGTTTGATATTAGCTAAAAATCAACAAAAGCATCAAATAATCTTACAGATTTCAGATACTCAGCATTTAGCCCAGAAAAGTGAGACTTTGTAGAAATAATGAAAGCAACTGACTCACAGAGCAGGCACCTGAAACAGTCAAGTTTACGAGGACAGAACTCTGTTGCATCAATCACATTTCTGAAATAACATTTACAAGGAATTCATCCCTAAAAACTATTTTCCATAACATTGAAATTAAATGGGCTGGGGGTTTAACTCAGTGGTTCCGCTGCCTGTCTTGCAAGAGCAAGGAACAGAGTTCGATCCCCAGTACCCCCCCAAAAAAATTGAAATTAAATGAATATCCATGTGGAAAAATAAAGACTCTCAGTCTTCTACTTTACATCATATACAAAAATCAATTTGATGTGGGTCAAAGATCTATGCATCAAAGCTAAAATGCAGATGTTTAGGTAAAGCACAGCAGGCAGGGATATGGCTTAGTGTCAAATGCTGAACCCAGGGCCAGGGATTTAGCTCAGTGGTTCTGCCGCCTGCATCGAAAGCAGAAGGTCTTGAGTTCAATCCTCAGCACCAAAAAATAAATAAAGTGCTGAACCCAGCATAGCTGAGGCCCTGGATTTGGTCCCCCGTACCACAAAAAACAAAAACAGAATAAAATATGTAGAGAGTTAAAGAGCTTTAAACTCTTACATTAAAAAAAGGAAAAGGTACAAAATTCATACAGGACTGAAAAATATTTTAATCAGTTTAGCTACACTATCTGTCTATCTATATCTCTATCTATCTATCTATCTATCTATCTATCTATCTATATATATGAGAGAGAGAGAAATTGACCCAGGAATTAAAATGGCTGAATGAGCTATTCTCTCCAGGAAACATTTTGTCCATGAAAATTGTTGACATTGGTATAGTTCTAATTAAAATATTTGTGCTTATTAATCATGAAATTAAAACCTCCTCGAGATCACAACAACCAGATGAAAATAACAGGGTCTTCCAGGGACAGTGGCACACGCCTCTAATTCCAGCTACTTGGAAGACTGAGACAGGAAAATAGGAGGTTCAAGGCCAGCCTGGGCATCTTAGTGAGGTCCTGTCTCAAAATAAAATTTTAGAAGGGCTGGCGAGGTACAGCTCAGTGGTATCACACTTTAGCATGTGTGACAGGCTGGGTTCAGTCTCTAGCACCACACACACACACACACACACACACACACACACACACACACACACATGATAGGAAGGAAGGAGGGAGAGAAGAAAGGAAAAGAAGAGAAAGGAAAAAGAACCAAGACAAAACCACCCTTTATAGTAGTACACAACTCTGTTCCATGATCGGAAGAACCAAATCAATTATGTTTCATTCAAGTCAGATAGGTAAACAAAAGGCGGGGGGCGGGGGGGCTGACTCCACTCCCCTCTGCAGTCGCAGCAGAAGAGATAGAAATGCAGCTTGTGTCTGTCCTCTTCATCCCCAAATCAAAGCGTCCCCTCGGATGGCCCAGCACTCTCCCTGTACTAAGTAACTTCACCAAGATGCCACCTGCAAGTTCTGTTCCAGCCGAGAAGCTTTGTCTCCATCTGTGCTGCTCGACTTATTCTAAGGTCTCTGAATTAAACATCTGATTAGGAGATGATGACATCTTAAAGTGCGGCCCGCTCTCGAGCACTCTTGGTCTCCTCTGTCCTTCGGAAGCTGCTCTGGTCAGAGTGTACTTGGTGGAGGAGAAAGACTATGAGTCCACCCAGACCACTCCAGGCTCCCACCTTCATGCTCTGTCTCCCCCAGCCCAGCCCAGCCCCTGTGGTCCAGGGGCCTCCCCCACCCCCAGATCTGCTCCCCACAAATGGAGCTGTCATAGGGCTGCAAACCCTGCTTTCAGGCACATGCCCTCTCTGACTGCAACTTGAGTTTCTGACAGACGATCCCCTTTCACCTGACCATTGCCAACCTGGGTCTGTCGGCCCTGCTGAGGAATGTGGCAGTGGGATGGTGCTCACTGAGGCTCAGGTGCAGGATGCGAGTCCCTCCCATGTGTACCTGGGGCAGGTGGCCACTCGGGGCCCAGGAGTGAGGTGGGCAGATCAGTGGGCCCTGGTGAACTGGAGGAGTTTTTCTCCTGTCTAAAGAATCACACAGAGCCAGCTAGTTATGGACACACTGCTGTGACCAGGGAGTGTGACATTGAACTTTATGGCAGTTCCCTGGCTTTGTGACATTGCTGCGATAGTTTGGATAAGGGTCTCCCAAAGGCCCATGTCTTAAATGATTGGTCCCCAAGTTGGCACTGTTGGGATATGCTGGAATGTTTAGGAAGTGGGACTTGGTGAGTTGGCCTTACGTAATGGGATCATGCCCTCAAAAGGGAACATGGATCCTGGCCCTTTTTTCTTCCCCTTTTTGCTTGCTGGATGATGAGGTGAGGGGTTTTGCTCCACAGCATGCTCCTATTGTAATATGCTATCTTGCTAGAGGCCCAAGGCAATAGATTTCCCAGTCTTAGATGGGAACTTCTAGACCTGTAAGCTCCAGAACCTTTTCTCTGTGTATGTTAATTAGCTCAGGTGTTTTGTTACAGTAATGGAAAGCTGACTAATATAGTTGCCAATTGTAGCAGATACTGTCAAGTCCTTCCACTGTCTCTTGGGTACTTAGCATTCCCATGTATTCAACCCTGGTTTCCAAGTACCAACTTTGCCTGAGTGCTCTCTTTGGCCACTAGAGCCATTCAGCCCAAACAGAGACATGTTGGAAGTTCTCGTGAACTAGAGTCCCCTGAGGGTTACTGTTAATCAATGGCTGGGGCAGTTGGCTGACAGACACCCAGATTCTTCTGCCCTCTTTTGGGATAATGCTAAGGCACAGTCTACACTCACTCCCATAGTTCCCTAGAACTCTGATCCATAATGGTCAATCACTTGGAAATGCACATGGTACATTGGTTGCCCTCCCTTTCCTATTTGCCTCTCCCTCCCCTAGCAGTGTTACCTAATGTGACCTCTATAAAACTGCTTGGACAGGAGTCCTTGTCTTGGGTTCTGTGGAAAAAAAAGTTAATTCAAAAAATTTTTTAATTTGCAAGTTTGATGTGTTGGTATGTGCCTGCTAAGCCAGCACAAGGGGGCTAAGGCAGGAGGATCATGAGTTCAAGGTCAGCCTGCATGGTGAGACACTGTTATTTAAAAAAATAGGAAATTTTAAAAATGTGGCTGGGGTGTAGCTCAGCAGCAGAGTACTTGCCTGGCATGCATGAAGTCCTGGGTTCAGTCCCCAGCAACACAAAAAGAGTAATAAAAATAATTTAAAATGTAGTAGTTAATCTGCAGTGTGGATTTCGCCCAAGAGCTGCCAGGTTACAAGCTCCAGCTAAAGTAAGCGCCCACATGGACTTCTTTAGCATCGTGGACAGAGAGACCTGGAAAGGAAACTGTAAGCTTTAGTGCTCGGAGGCTGATGTGCGGACCCTGAGGAAGACTGGAGTGTGAGGCTCCTCCACTCTGGAATCAAGAGTCCAGGGCTGAGGATGTTTCCATGTGAGACAGGAGAAGTCACTGCACATGTGGGCAGAGTGGGAAAATACACTGCCTTTCCAGCCTTTCCTGGCCCAGGGTGGCACCCCTGTCCTTCCTCAGCCATGCTGCAGGTGGCCTGAGCAACAGGTCCAGGGGAAGCTGGCACTCATGAGAGAAAGCAGTATCTTCAAGGACGTGGAAGAGGATACCAGGGTTTGTCCTCTCTGGACCCACATCACACTTCAATCCCCACCGTGGAGCACTGTGAGGGTGTCAGAGGAGGGGCTGTGGGACGCCATCAGGGCTAGATTAAGTCATCAGGGTGGGGGCTCCATGATGGCCCCGAGGCTCTACAGAACACTTGCAAAGGCTCCCTCTCTTTCACCTGTGTGCCCTGTACCTCCTGAGACTGCCAGCAAGGAGGCCACCTCCTGATGGGCCTTGGAGAGCTGAATGAGCCTCTTTGCTTTAGGAATTGATACAGCCCCAGGTGTTGTTATAGAACAGACCCTACCCCGGGTTCACAGGAGGGTGATTCTTGAATGGCCCTAATGAGGCATGTAAGGTGAGAGGTGAGAGACCCTGTTTCCTACCAAGGAAAGGAGAACTTTCCAGCCAGCAGAGCTGCTGTCTCCTGCAGCTACATGGGCACCAGATACAAGGGCACTGGATACATGGGCACCAGCAGAGCTTCTGTAGTGTGGACAAGGCAAGAGTTCCTATGTCTGTGAACCCATTTTCCAAGGAAGGTAAGGATGGACGCTCACTGGGATTCATTCTATTTATGCAGCAACCCTATAAAGTAGCAGAATTGAGTGATTCACCTCTCAGTGCCTTGCAGAAGGGAGGGAGGAAGGGAGGAAGGGAGAAGGAAGGAAAAAAGTATTTTTATTTCCTCGGTTATTAGAAAAATGGAGGCACTGAGCATGGTTCCTAATTTTGTTAAAAACATAGTTATGGAGTAAGGGGGCTGGAATATATTTCTTTCCTTTTGATTTCTTGCTTTTCTATAAATTGGCTTCTCTTTTCGATGAGAAGTTTCATGATCTCACAACTGTTTTAAAATTTTTTGACTGTTGAATAAGGGAAAAGCCAGGGGCTGGACAGAGATACAAGACATTGTTTAAAAAAACTTTAGATTCACGTAATTTAAATTATCAAGCCAGGGCCTGGAATAACACTTTTCTGTCCAACTTGTAAAACCCATGGTAGTACAAAGATAATTATGGAACTATTCAGAGGCTGTCCCTGGCTCCACTACAGGGCCACCCTCGACCTCTTCTCCTTCTCAGCAAAGACCAGCGCTTTCAAAAGAAAGCAGATCGGGTCTCAGATGTGAACTTGGCTTGACAGGTGCCCGGCTGAGTCCCGGGTTCCTGCTTCTGTCCAGCAGGCTGTAAAGTAATCAAGATAATGAGATCTTGTTTACTCAGCCCACAGTCCACATCACTTCTCCTCATCCAACTGGTAGAAAGGCAAACTGAAATAGTGATTAGAAAGCTTTCCTGGCCGCCTCTCCCATGCAGCTCCCTGGGAGGTGGGGGCCCAGCCCCAAGCTTGGTGTCCTGGGTGTGACCAAGGGGCAGGTTCCAGGGTTCTGTGTGGGTCTGCACTTGTGACCTGAAGCACATAACATGGGAAGGTGGAGCTGGGGCAGTGCTGGTTAAAAGATAACAAAGTCACAGGAGGAAGGAATCCAAGAGATCTGTTGTGCAACATGGTGACTGTGGTTAATAGCAATAGGATGTGTATTTGTTTGTATGTGTATGTGTTTGAAGATTACTAGTGGCAGATTTTAAAGGTTCTCACCACACTAAGTGCTAAGTATGTGAGAGGTTGGCTGTGTTCTCCAGCCTGACCTCGCCATGCCACAGTGCAGATATATTTCAAAACATGCTGCACTCGGTAAATATGTACAATTGTAACCTAGCAATTAAAAAATACCCTCTCAACTAAGAAAGATGCAGTTCAACTAAATAAATTAAGAGGAGAGGAATGAGCCCAGCATGGTGGCACACACCTGTAATCCCAGCACTCTGGGAGACTGAGGCAGGAGGATTGCAAGTTTTACCCTCGCCTGGGCAACTTAACAATTTAGTGAGACTCTTGTTTCAAAATAAAATAAAAAGGGCTGGGGGTGCAGCTCTATACCCTGGGCTCAATCCCAAGTACTGGAAGAAAAAAAGAAGGAGGGGAAGGAAAGGGTCATACCTTAATACAGTCACAAGATGCATGACACGTTTCTGTCAGCAACAAACCATGCATGTGTAGGATAGTGGTCCCATGTGATTACTTCGCCTAGTGACAGGGACATCTTGGCCCTGTTAGTTTGTTTCAATACACCGCCCTGTGATGTCCATACAGAACAGGTCCCTGTCATGGAGCGAGGCCCAATTTACAGACCCCGCAGTCTGCCCAGCCGTGACCTCCAGCTAGGCAGGAGTGGAGGTGGAAGAACCTTGCCCAACCCAATAATCAGGAAATTGGGGACTCTGGGTTTGGATCCCCAAAGCCAGGCTGCAGCCAGTGCCCCACCCATAGCAGTGGCCTTGGCACCTCCCTTGGTCACCTTGAGTAGAAGGGGATGGACTGGCAGCCTCGAGCATCCAGCCCACCAGCCTGGAGCCAACCAGGGACCAACCTTACTGTACCAGCAGTTGCCCTGGGAGCGCCCTCGAAAGCCTGGCTCCTCTTGCTCTCCAGGGAACCGGCCCCAGTGCTCCTGGGAAAGAAGAGTGTTCACTTCCTGTCTACCCTTTCACCCACTGCAGCTCCCTTGATGATCTTCTGAGGTATAGATGGAGGTATTTGGGGCATCTGGAAAGATCCATGGCACAATGGGCTCGGTAATTAAAAATCCGATGCTGAGGACAGAATGGCAGATTCTTGGTTTCACCAGATCTAAATCCTCTGGTGGTGGTTATTTTTAAGAACACGCCGAATCAGCCCGCTGCAGACAGGCAGGTCTGCCCACGCCTTACCGAGGACCCCAGTCATCACGCGGAATACGCCGAATCAGCCCACTGCACACAGGAAGATCTGTGCACACCCTACCGAGGTCCTGAGTCTTGAGGAAGACACTGAATCACCCCGCTGCAGACAGACAGCCACCTGGTTCCGCACTACAAAGACGCAGGGGAACCAGACCACCAGACCAAGGTACTGAGTCCCACTTCACTGTTCCCGGCCCAGAGGTAGGGGCTTCTGAGCCGTTGTCCCACTGCTCCTGGCCCAGAGGAAGGGGCTTCCCGGTCACCATCCCTCCCGCTGCTCCCAGCCCAGAGGAAAGGGCTTTTGGACCACCTTCTGTCCCGCTGCTCCTGGCCCAGAGGAAGGGGCTTCTGAGCCACCATCTCACTGCTCCTGGTCCAGAGGAAGGAGCTTCCCGGCCACCATCCATCCCGCTGCTCCCAGCCCACAGGAAAGGGCTTTTGGGTCACCATCCATACCGCTGCTCCCGGCCCCTGTCCCACCTCACCCAGCTCAGAGGAGGTAATCCGTGCAGGTGCTAACAGCCCCCCGCCCCAGTCGAAACGAGAAAACACGTAAATAAGTCTCAAAACCAGACTTCCAGATCACCTACAGCAACCCCAAAGGGAAATGAGATAGAACACTCTGATACTCAACCACCTGGACCCACTGAACTGGCAACAAAAGGGGATCTGGAAAAAATGAAATCAGAAATAATTTCTCAGATAACAGGAGAAATTGTGCCCCTAGTGCAAGACATGATTAATAAATCTAGAGAGGAGCTCAGGAACATGATGGAATACCAACACAGGAAACAAATGGAATCCATAAAACAGATGCAAATAGATTTCCAGGACATGAAAAACTCCATTGAAAGTCTACACAGCAGAATGGGCCAATGTGAGGACAGAATTTCAGATATAGAAGATAAGATGGCAATTAGTGACCAGGAAAAGAAAAATTGCTTCAAAATTATAAGGAAACATGAGAAATCAATCCAGCAGCTGCTAGATGATGCAAAGAAGAATAACATAAGACTGATTGGGCTCAATGAAGAGACAGGAGAGAGTGGAGATGACATAAAAAAACTCTTCACAGAAATAATGGCAGAAAACTTCCCAAGCAGGGGAAAAGAGCTTGACATACAGATAAGTGAGGCATATAGGACTCCAAATAGCCTTGATCAAAAAAAAAACTACACATAGGCATATAATTGTTAAGATTCCAGAAACACAACAGAAGAACAAAGTTCTCCAAGCAGTCAGAGAAAAGAAACAAATCACATACAAAGGAAAGCCCACCAGAATCACAGCAGACTTCTCAACACAAACCATCAAGGCAAGAAGAGCTTGGAGTGACATATTCCAAGCCCTAAAAGAAAACAGCCTCCAATGCAGATTGATGTACCCTGCAAAACTATCTTTCAAAATGGATGGAGAAATAAGATACTTTCATGACAAAGAGCACCTTAGGAACTTCGTGAATACCAAACCAGCACTCCAAAGAATTTTACACAATATCCTAGGAACAGACATTGAGGATCACAACCCCAGGAAGCCCAGCAGAATGAACCCATCTGGCATGACAAGAAATTAAATGTAAAGGGGGAGAACCCAACAAAAAGAAAAACTCATGGCAATGACAAGTCAATACGTTTCAGTTATAACTATCAACGTTAATGGTCTCAATTCACCAATCAAAAGAAATAGACTGGCAGAATGGATCAAGAAGCAAAACCCAACCATATGCTGCATACAAGAAACACACTTAATTCAAAAGGAAACTCATAGACTGAAAGTTAAAGGGTGGAAAACAATACTCCATGTGACAGGAACCTGAAAAAAAGCAGGAGTAGCTATCCTCTTGGCAGATCAAGTAGATTTCAAACAAACACTGATTAAGAGAGATGAAGAAGGACAGTACATCCTTGTAAAGGGAAGAATCCAAGAGGAAGAGATGACAATCATAAATATCTATGCACCAAACACTAGTGCACCCAACTATATAAAACAAATACTAATGGACATGAAAAGTCATATATGGACTAATACAATTGTAGTGGGGGACCTCAACACCCCACTGTCACAAATAGATAGATCAACTAGACTCAAAATAAGTAATGAAATACTAGAACTCAATCGAACTCTTGAACAAATGAACTTAACAGATGTTTACAGAGTCTTGCACCCTACAAAATCAGAATACATTCTTCTCAGCTGCACATGGGTCATTCTCCAAAATAGACCACATACTCACACATAGAACATGTTTAAGTAAGTGCAAAGGAATTGAAGTTATCCCCTGTACATTATCAGACCATAGTGTGATGAAATTGGACATCCATAGCAAAAGAAACTCAAAAAATTTCATAAACGTGGAAATTGAACAACACACTTCTGAATAACCAATGGGTCACAGAGGAAATTACAGAAGAAATCAGACAGTTCCTTCAATTAAATGACAATGACAATACAACATATCGGAATCTATGGGACACAATGAAAGCAGTCTTACGAGGGAAATTCATAGCAGTGAATACGCATATTAGGAAAACAGAACAAGCCCAATTAAACAACCTGATGCTGCACCTCAAGCTTCTAGAAAAAGAAGAGCAGGACAACCCCAAAGCTCATACAAGGGAGGAAATTATAAAGATCAGAGGAGAAATCAATGCAATGGAGACTAAGAGAACGATACAAAAAAAAAAATCAATGAAGCCAAGAGTTGGTTCCTTGAAAGAATCAACAAAATCGACAAACCTTTAGCCAACCTTGTCAGAAAAAGGAAAGAAAAGGCCCAAATCCATGCAATTAGGAATGAAAAGGGTGAAATTACAACAGACCCAGCAGAAATCCAGAGGATCACCAATACCTACTTCCAGAACGTATTCGCCAATAAGATGGACAACACAGAAGAAATGGACAGATTCCTAGATACAAATGAATTACCAAAGTTGAATGAAGAAGACCTAAAAATTCTGAACAACCCAATATCAACCAATGAAATTGAAAATGTAATTAAAAACTTATCAACTAAGAAAAGCCTGGGCCCTGATGGCTTCACTGCTGAATTCTACAAGACATTTAGAGAGGAACTACTGCCACTACTGTTTAAACTCTTCAATGACATTGAAAGGGAAGCAATACTCCCAAATTCATTCCTGGAAGCAAGCATCACCTGGATCCCCAAAGCAGAGAAAGACCCAACTGAAAAAGAGAACTATAGGCCAATCTCACTAATGAACATAGATGTAGCAATCCTTAATAAGATAATGGCAAACAGAATGCAGAAGATCATCAAGAAGATCGTACACCCTGATCAAGTGGGATTCATCCCAGGGATGCAGGGATGGATCAACATATGCAAATCAATCAGTGCAATACAACTATATCAATAGAGCCAAGGACAAAAACCATATGATTATCTCCATAGATGCAGAAAAAGCATTTGACAAAATCCAGCATGCATTTATGATAAAAACCCTACAAAACATTGGAATAGATGGTCTCTATCTCAAACTGATAAAAGCCATCTATGAAAAACCAAAAGCCAATATCATGCTAAATGGTCAAAAACTGAAATCCTTCACACTCAAATCAGGAACAAGACAAGGATGTCCACTATCACCACTCTTGTTCAATATAGTTCTGGAAACATTAGCCATGGCAATTAAACAAGAGAAAGAAATAAAAGGAATAAAGATAGGAAATGAAGAAGTCAAGTTGTCGTTATTTGCAGATGACATGATACTCTATATAGAAGACCCCAAGAACTCCACCAAAAGTCTTCTAGACTTAATAACCAAATTCAGTCAAGTAGCTGGTTACAAGGTCAACACACAAAAATCAATAGCTTTCCTCTACACCAATGACAGGCTCACTGAGAGAGAAATAGGGCAAATAATTCCTTTCACAATAGCATCCAAAACACTGAAATACCTAGGAATCATCCTAATGAAAGAAATCAAAGACCTCTTCTCCGAAAACTATGGCACTCTGAAAAGAGAGATTGAAGATGATACCAGAAAATGGACAGGCATCCCCTGCTCCTGGGTAGGAAGGATTAATATAGTGAAAATGGCCATACTTCCAAAACTGCTATATAGATTTAATGCAATTCCAATTGAGGTCCCAGCAGCATACGTCATAGACCTCAAGAAAACAGTCTAAAAATTCATTTGGAACAAGAAGAGACCCAGAATAGCAAAAGCAATTCTAGGTAACAGAGACATGGCAGGGGGTATCACCATCCCCAACCTGCAACTATACTACAAAGCTACTGTGATAAAAACAGCATGGTACTGGCAAAGAAACAGACTTGAGGACCAGTGGAACAGATTAGAAGATGTAGAAACAACACCAGACACACTCAGCCATCTCATCTTCAACAAAGGAGCCAAACACCCTCACTGGAGGACAGATAGCCTCTTTAATAAATGGTGCTGGAAAAATTGGGCTTCAACTTGCCAAAGATTAAAACTAGACCTGTATCTCTCACCATGCACTAAACTAAAATCAAAATGGATTCAAGATCTAAATATTAAAATAGAAACTCTGAACCAGTTGGGACAGAGGTTAGGTAGAACCCTTGAAGACATCGGTGTAGGAAGAGATTTTATGAACAAAACCTCAGTTGCCCGTGAACTAGCACAAACAATCAACAAATGGGATCTCCTCCTGTTAAAAGGCTTCTGCACAGCAAGAGAAACCACCAGCAGTGTGAAGAAACAACCCACAATGTGGGAAAAAATCTTCACCTGTTCTTCCTCAGACAAAGGTCTACTATCTCGACTCTATAAAGAACTTAAAAAGATCAGACCTCCCAAATTTAAAGACCCAATCGAAAAATGGGCATTTGAAATGAACAGACATTTCTCAGACAAAGAAGTAGAAATAGCAAATAAATACATGAGAAAATGTTCAACATCACTGGTCATTCAAGAGATCCAAATGAAAACAACGCTGAGATTCCACTTCACTCCAGAAAGAATGGCTGCTATCATGAAATCAACCAATAACAAATGCTGGTGGGGCTGTGGGGAAAGAGGAACCCTGCTCCACTGCTGGTGGGAGTGTAGACTGGTGCAAGCACTGTGGAAATCAGTATGGAGATACCTCGAAGAACTAGGACTGGAAGTCCCATTTGACCCCACTATTCCACTGCTGGGGATCTTCCCCAAAGAATTAAAAGAATCATACCACAGTCATATATGTGCCCCCATGTTCATAGCAGTGCAGTTTGTAATAGCTAAAACTTGGAAACAGCCCACATGTCCATCAACTGGAGACTGGATAAAGAAAATGTGGGTTTTTTATAAAATGGAGTACTACTCAGCCATAAAAAATGAGAAATTAGAGACATTTATAGCTAAGTGGATGCACATTGAGGCAATACTCTTAAGTGAAATAAATAGGACACACATGTGTAAATACTGAATAGTTTCTCTGGTGTGAGAAACTGAAAGTGTAAATAAGGACTAAATGTATAATAGGTAATGTGAAATAGGAAGAAAAGGGTCAAAGGGGAAGGAAGTAGGAGGGCTGGGGGAAAGGATAGAAGGGAATGGAATTAATATGAGAAAATAGAAAAATAGGAACAAAATCTTTGTAAATAGGGAGGACTGGAGGGGTTGAAGGGAGGGCTGGGCAAGGGTGAAAAATAAGAATCAAGAGAGACTGTGTAAAGGTGCAAATTTCCAATGATGAATGTCATTCTATTGTATACCTAAAATGTACCAATGATTAGAGTGAATAATCGATAATGTAAAATAGGAAGAAAAGGTCCAAAGGGTTAGGGGTAGTGGGAGGGGCAGGGGAAAGGAAAGAAGAGAAAGGAAAAATGATGAGAAATGGAAAAAATGGAAATAAAGTCTTTATAAAAAGGGAAGGGTGGAGGGGGTGAAGGGCGGGCTAGGAATGGGGAAAAAATAAGAACCAAGATGCATTATGTAAAGGTACAATTCCCAATGAGAAATGTAATTGTGTTGTATACCTACAATGTACCAATAAAAGAATTTAATACAAAAAAAAATCCGATGCTTTACCCTTCAGGAAAATGAGGAAGAGTTTTCACTGCTCTGAGTCTGGAGAAATTTTACAGGCTCTCAAACCACAGTACATTTTTGTTTTCAGTCCAGCCGTTACCTGGGTGGTTTCAGGAGGCAACCACTGGGTGACCCTGCGGGGAGAGGTGCGGACTGAGGGTGAAGGGAGAAGTGGTCATGTAAACCAAAGTGCTGTGACCCACGTGTCTGAGGTTTTGGTTTGGGAAGGAAATTATTGCAGTGAGCCTGGAGCCATAATCTTCTGGGTTCTTAAGGCTTTTATTTGCTTAGGTTTTGCTTTTGATTGTTTATTTTTTATTAGTACATGTTTGCAATCCATAATGAATACATTTATCATGGGAATTAGTACTTGAGTATTTCGAATCTTAATACTTTCTACTTCCCCTTCCTTCCCCTATTTTAAGAAATAGTAGTGCTCTCTGTGTGCACCATCTGCATGGACTGTGGGACGGTCCCCAGCTTCCCTTCTGTGGGAGGCACCTGCTGGGGCACCTGGCCATGTGTGCCTGTCCTGTGACTGCCTGCATCTTGGAGTACCTGCCCCAGCCTCCACCCCTAAATTCAGACCAAATGTGGAAGTGAGGATAAGTGGAGGTTAAGATGTATGTAGGTTTCAGCAGCTAGAGTAGTTAAAGGAGTAAACCTCTGAAATCCAAAGTAGGCAAAATTCCCTGCCTGTCTCAGCTCATTGAGAGGGCTTTTATATGGAAAACTTTACAACAAAACCAAGAAACATAGGTCTGGCTGAGGAATGAAGTCTTGGCTCTTGCTTTTCAATTCCTGATCTGCAGGGCTGCATGGAATCCCCTCCCGAGAACATATAAAAGAAAAAGGACAATGAGAGACCTCAGATTAGATTAAAGCACCGTATGTTGTTTTAAAGAGATCACTGTGCTTCTGGGTCTGAACAGTTCATCACTGATTCCTGAGATTCCCATCCTGCTCCTAGCTCTGAGCACGGCACTGTGTTCTTTACGGAGCGGCTCTGGTCTGCACTCTGGTAATCAGGATGAAGTTCAAAGGGCTGGGTTTGCACTCCATGAGCCTCTGGAGTCAGCAGGAGAGCTCTCGGGAGAGTCTTGGAACATTGGCCTTTGTCCCAGCAGGACGCCAAGGGTAAAGAAAGGCCTTTAAAGTGACAGGGCCATGGAGCAGTGCCTTAAATAGGTGAAGGTTTTGGAAAGAAGGGCACTCACTATCCCCCCACCCCCACCCCGTAAGCTGCTAGGGCTGCCTTGGTCTCAATACCTCCATGCCACGTGCTCAAAGCCCAGCTACTTGTAACATTCCGATCTTACTTCCTTCTTATTTCCTTTATTTCGGATGATTGTGGTTGGGGTGAACTAGTCCTGGAAGTGTTAGGATGAGAGGGTTTTCTACGGGGCCTGCACAGCTTCCCTGGAAGGAAGGCTGGGAAACTCCTCAGCTCTTCACCACACCCAGGTGTGTGTGCGCTTCAGTTAGAAGCAAAGGTTGAAGGCTTCATGGCCCAGAGGGAAGGATTATTGGTTGCAATGCTAGAGCAGAGCAAATTCCTTTTTTTTTTTTAATTCTTTTATTGGTACATTTTAGGTATACAACACATTAACATTTCTCATTGGGAACTTGTACCTTTACATAATGCATCTTGGTTCTTATTTTTTCCCCATTCCTAGCCCTCACTGCACGCCCTCCACCCTTCCCTATTTACATTTTTTCCATTTCTCATCATTTTTCCTTTCCCCTGCCCCTCCCACTAACCCTCCCCTTTGGACCTTTTCTTCCTATTTTGCATTATCGATTATTCATTCTAATCATTGGTACATTTTAGGTATACAATATAATGACATTCATCATTGGAAATTTGCACCTTTACATAGTCTCTCTTGGTTCTCATTTTTCACCCTTTCCCCCCGCCCTCCCTTCAACCCCTCCATCCCTCCCTATTTACAAAGACTTTGTTTCCATTTTTTCTTTCTTCTCATATTAATTCCATTCCCTTCTTTCCTTTCCCCTACCCCTCCTACTTCCCCTTCCCCTTTGCCCCTTTTCTTCCTATTTCACATTACCTATTACACCTTTTAGTCTTTATTAACACTTTCAGTTTCTCACACTAGAGAAACTATTCAGTATTTATACGTGTGTCCTATTTGAGCAGAGCAAATTCTAAGCTCAGGTCGCCAGAGTGGGGACACAGGACTGTGCTGTTCTCCTGCTTTGGATTTTCCCTGCATTCCAAAGTGAGCCCCACCCCTTAGATGACAGTGGGGCTGTGTGCATGCTGTCCCCCTTACACAAGCTGACATCTGCAAACAGTGACGCCGCAGCCGCCCAGTCCTGTAGGCCTTTAAGGAGAAAGCTGAGGCATTGCTTCAGTGCCCTCCTGCTGACCTGGCTTGGGGAGGTGGCTAGTGGGGCTCATGATGACCTCAGCCCCTTGCAGCAAGATTTCCTAGGACACACAGGACTGTATTCTTCTGCTGTCCCCCTGCAATCAGCCACGTTGAATCTATAAGCTTTCAAGGGGACTGTGGGACATCTCATGTTGGTCCCCTTTGAACTTCAGCATGAGGTCAAGCAGAGGCACAAAACCATCATTATGCTCCCCACAGAGGGGTCCCCAGGACCTTCTGCGTCAGCTCCCACGGGGGAGGGGCAGCGAGGTGGGGCACAATCTAGAAACAGCGCTGGCCGGGCAGGAAATTGGCTTGAAAGGAGATGGAAGGGCTTTGGAGGGAAATAAATGGCACTGTGTTGTTGACGGAAAAAGATCTTGGCAGGACTGTTGTTGTGAGTGTTCTGTGGCTTAGAAAGGAATTTCCTACAGGCTGGGCTAACCATTAAAAATGTCTCTACCTTCAGGAGTCCCCGGCGTGCAGTAGAGACTTGCTGGGGGAGATGTCAGCGTGGACCATGGGCACTCGCAGTCTGGACAAGCGAGGAAGTTTCTTTAAGGTAAAAGGAAGCCCGGGCAGGGACACTGGGACGGCCTGTCGCCAGCTCTTTCCCTCTGCTCAGCCACAGGAAGCTGGAGCACCCTAGCAGCTGCAGGGGAAAACTGCTCTCCGGCCTTCGAGGGGTGGCCCTAGCTTGTCACTACGCCCCGAGGCAGGTGGGGCTGTGATACCAAGGTTCTACACGGGCGGGCACAGAGAGGAGCCACACTGCCCAGGTCTGTCATCAGCATCTTTATGTGCAAAGTGCTTGGCTGGGTGATTTTGTAGTGAGAGCTGAGCTGTGCTTGCCATGGAGTTGATGCTGCAGACCTGTGTGTTCTGCTTTTTGCTGAGCTATGAGTCACACAAGCGCTCAAAAGCACGATACCAAGCACTGAGACTCCTGGGCCTTGCCTTGGACTGAGTGGATGTTATTTGGGATCCATTCAGTCCAATACCCCAAAAGCTTCTTCGGGGCTGAGAGAGAAAAGATCCATAATGATGAAAACTATACAGCCTTTCTGTAGAAATTGGTATTGATGGGAGTAAATAACCTTACTGGTTCAATGGAGGAAGCATTTAAATGGGATGGAGAATATATATATATATATTGTGTGTATGTTTGATTAAGACTTGATGATCACTTGTAATTACACTTGAGGATTAATTCCATTCTCCATTCTTGTAGTGTTGGGCTTTGTTTCCTTTCAAATTAATGATTACTCTTTGTAGCAAATATAGGAAATATAGAACCATGTAAAAAATATAGAAAAGTGGAGGCAAACCAAACATTTGAAATCTGTTGTAAGCAGGTGTTCAAAATTCCAAGTCTTGGGTCCAGAAGGAAAATCATGAGGAAACTTCATTACTTTATTACTGGAGTGACTGTGTTTAACAATTACCCAGCCATCATCGGTTACGAGGATGTATTTACTCTTCTTTATACACTCCCTGTTTCCAAGAGACCACAGCGGATGTATTGTGTCAACTGTTGACTGTACAAAACCTACCAGGAAAGCCTGTAGCTAAAGCAAAGCCAAGTTCCTCACTGAAAGGAGGGGACCGTCCTGACAACAGTCCCATGAGCGGCTGAGGCAGGCGTGGGTGGGAGGATGGCTATAGGATTGGGAGGTCTGGGCCAAAGTTCTTCAAGCTGCACTTTTCAAGGTTGAGAACTGATTGGGTTTCAGGGAAGTCGATGATATAACAAGATTGGTGGCTACGGCAAGCTGTGGTTTGAAGTGAGTCTTGGCAAGTTCATCATTGATAAATGAGCTATTTCTCCAGGTGAGCAAACAGGATAGATTATTTTGTAGAAACTTCCTGCTGCAAACAATGAGGTTATTTATTGTTTTAGAACCTTAACTTTCTGGGCAAACAGATCTGAGAAGAAAGAGTTAAGTGATATTGACACAGATGGTCTCAGTTGTTCGTTTTCATAGTTAAGCTCTGTGGTCATAGATAGTCTCAATTCTCAGTTGATTTCATCAGCTTTTATCAAACCTGCGTAACTTCTCCCCACCAAAGAGGCAGGCAAGGGGAGAAGAGAGCTGCAGGTCCCTGTAGACCAGGTGCAACACCTCAGGTTCCTGGGCTGCATCTTATATGTGGAGATATTTACACATCAGGGATGATCTCAAAGCCCACCTTAAATCAGAGCATTCCCTGAGTCAGCCTGACTATAGGCTGGCCCATAATTACCACTTTCTGATGCTCAGGGATCAGCTCAGTGGAGTTGGATCAGACACAGTAGATTTTAAAGTCAAGGCATAAAGAGAAAATTGACAGTTGACAAAATGTGAAAATTCCATAGGGAGGTGGATGTCCTGTTGGACCCAGTACTTTGCCAAAGCTGATGTCCACTGCAATCATATTTTTTGCAGTCCTGGGAAATATCGTGTTTGTTTTTATTTTCATTTTCAATAGGACAACAGGTAAAGTGCTTGCCTTGTATTTCTGGTCTATGTTATAAGAAAGACGCCATCTGGACAGAGATGCAAGGCTGCAGAACCTGCTGAGAGGGAGGGAGCCCTACTTCATCAGTTCTGTTCCAAACACCACCTGTGGGAAAATGTGGCCATACAGGGTGCACTATTTAAACTATTTAATTCACTATTGCCTGGGTTGGGTTTTTTTTTTTAGAGCTTATATTGTTTAATTTATTTACATTCTATATTCCATGTAAATGGTGTAGCTACTATACAACTCCTCTCTCTCTCTCTCTGTCTCCCCCCCACCCCACCCCGTGACTATAGTTAGTCACCAGCATTAGGCATGGAGTTATCTGTGAGGCTGAAGTAAACTGCCCTTTGGACATTCAGTAGTAAATCTTGGAGGCTTATTTTTAACAAGCTGGAGTGGAATTCAGTTGCTGGGAAGGTTTGGCCCTCAGCCCATCCGGGGCCCTACTGGCCCTTCCCTTATGTCTCATGCTTAATTGAGTCACATCTGTTAAGGGCCTGTGATCAGCCACACTCAGACGCAGATGAGGAAGAGGAGAAGCAGAGGCTCTCCCTGACCACATGCAGCTGGCTGCCTGATAGCGAAGAAAGACATGAATCAAACTGTCACAGCACTGTCACATCATTATGAGTCACAAAAGAAAACAGTGCTCTGTGCACGGGTTGGAAAGGGCTCTGAGAATCCATCATCCAACCCAGGGTTCCGGAGAAACCCTTCTGAAGGAATGGACTCTATAGAGCTGTTACCCTCTTATTATCTGGAAAGGTGGGGGTGTGACCAGATTTCAGAGCAGCTCTCTCGTGCTACTGTGCTGGGTTTCTCAGAAACAGCCAGCCTCATCCCTGCCTGGGACAGTTTCCTCAAGTGTGAAGATTCTGGCTGCATCCTTAGCTTGAGGCTGAATCCCTTTAGTGGTTCCTAGGGAGTGCTCATGTGATTTGTGTAAGGGACACATGACCAGAAGACAATCATTAGGTCTCTTTCTCACCATATCCCTTCTCTCTCCTGTTTGTCTTTTTAAACCAGAGCTGCTCACCACCAGGAGCCAGCTTTGACTTGTGGTTTCCCGTCTGCCCTGGCTCAGGGAAGTGACTCACATTGGTTGTAGGACCTGGGATGGCCAGATTGCCCGAGCCTTCTGGGACAGCTGAGAAGCCGTGGTTATTTTCCTGCCGGGATCACACCCTGGAAGGCCTGGCCACATGTGTCCTATGCTGGACAATCACATTTTCCACAGTCTTTGCAGCACCATGATTAATGTTTCCCAACCACCTGTGGAAAATGACATCTTGCTCTCCAGGGTCACTGGGAAACATGGGAGTGGGAGGCAGGGGTGATGCCCTAGAACAAAGAGCCAGCGTCATCTGCATATAAGTGGTCGGTGTGCCCACCTACTACCATCAAATTTCAGGCGTGCATTGAAAGAAAGAGATGATCTAAGAATAACGTCACTCCCAGCTGGAGAAGTTCCAGGTAGTCCTGAGTTGGGGGCAAAGAGGCTCCCTGTCATCTGTGATGCATCCCCTAAGTTACCCGAATTCCCACACCACCCAGGCACCCAGTGCTAGCAAGTCCTTCTTCAGTTCCCAAAACCTGCACCTTCTTCCTTCTTCCACATCTGCCTTCCGGCTTACGTTCTTGCCATCTCCTCTGTGGCACTGTGTGTGATGCTCACCATCCTTCACCACTGTCACCAAGCCATTCATTCTGCGGGTCCATGTCACCTACCCTTGCTGGATCCTGCACCACCTCTGACTTCACCCTTCCCTGCCTATCCCCATCCATCCTGCTGCTGCCACATCACAGCCTGCCCTGAGGTCAGACAGACTGCTGGTGTCCAGCCTGGTTACTGACAATGTAGCTCATGCAGGGTGAGCTGGGGTCCGCCTTTATTTTTGCCTGAAAATAAAAAGGCAGCAGAAATGGCATGGAGGAAGCCTCTGGTGGCCCCACGGGAGTGCCAGGAGGGAAAGCTGAACTCAGCTCAGCTCTGCCATGAGGAACTTGTTCTGTCCTTTTGTTACCATAGTCCTGACCCTGAGGGGGACCTCTCACCACACAGCATCATGGCGGAAGAGGGCCAGTGTGGTGACCGTGGGCTTCCCCAATATCTGTTCCCCTTCCTGGGTGGAGCTGCCCTGCTTCTGGGGACTCAGGCTTGGTGAGAGTTGGTCTCCACTGACTAGGGAGGAGATGTGTTTGGATCATGGGAACCCAGCTCTCCTACGCTCAGAACCATTTGTGCCCTGGGCAGAGGCCTGCACTGGAACTCACAAGCCACCCGGGGTCATCCAGGGGACAGATCAGCAGCAGAGACTCAATTTGAGTGACCCTGTCGAGGGGTCATATGCACAGTGTGGATAGCAAGGAGGTGTGGTATGCTTGTCTTTCAGAAGTGGAAAACCTGCAGTCATATTCCAGAAAAGGATAGCAGAGCCTTTGGGAACCATAAAGAATAGAGGTGCAGGGCCGGGGATTTAGCTCAGAGGTTCTGCCATCTGCCTTGCAAGCAGAAAGTCCAGAGTTTGATCTCTGGTACCAAAAAAAAGAATAGAGGTGCAACCACTGGGTTCAACCCCCAGCACTACAATGAATAAATGAATGAATGAATGAATGAATGAATGAATAGCTTTGAAGATGTCAAAGTGCCAAAGTCTGGCTACCAAATAGATAAAACAAGAGTGACCTCACCTGAGTTCCCTTGCTCTGCCTTTTCTTGACACTTGAAAAAGTATTCTGTTTTCAACAATTCTGTCTACATAGCAAATGTCTGATCACCCAGACCTGGCTCAGCTGTCTACCCTGGGCCTCAGTGACCACTAGCATTTGACTTTGGAGGATTCTCTTTCTGTAGAAATTCATTTCTCGGCATGCACAGCCAAAAACAATAATCTACTGTTATGTAATAGTGGACGGGATGGGAGAGGAATGAAAAATAGTATGTAGAATAAAAAGTCTCATTTTAGCCAATAACTTCATCGAGTAAATCCTAGCATGGATCTATGTGCACCTAGCAGCTATCCAAAGGAGCATGGTTGCCCCTGTGAGTTCCAGGCACATCCCAAGAGGGTGGACAGAAAGACAGCGCCGCCTAGTGTCCAGTGAGTGCAGCCATCCCTCCATCATCAGGTGGATCCAAGCACCCAGCAGGGGAAATGAGCAATGAGAGATCCAAACAGAAGGAAGGGCTCCGTGCTCGTTTATGATAATATTGCAAAGCATCCCTGCCATCGTATTTGGGTGTCTCTTGTTTTCCAGAAATAAACTGACATTGACACTTGCAGAGTCCACAAGGCAATGCTGTCCCTTAGCAATATAATGTGAGCCACAGGTATAAATTTAAATTTTTTGATGGCCAAGTGAAAAATGTTAAAAAAGAAAAAACAAATTAATTTTAGTAATATGTTTTTATTTAACCTAGTATATAAGATAAAATAAAAAAGATGGTGATAGTTTAAATTTTTAAAAATTTATCACAGGAAAAGACACGTTGCCCCTCAAAAAAAAAAACTCCCCCTCACTTTGAACACACTTATTCCAAGGTCCTTGCCACTTTCTGCAGCAGCTCTGGAGTCCTCTTTCCTGAGTGTCTTCAGTTGCGTTGTCATTTCTGCCTTGATGTTCTGAATTGATTAAAAACTCTGACTTTTCATGGTTATTTTGACTTTAGGGAAGAGCCAGAAGTCCCATGATGCCAGATATGGTGAATAAGGTGGATGAAGGTACAGTGCACATTTTTATTTGACAGAAGTTGCTGTAAACATTTGAACAATGAGGGGTGATCATAAAATATGTTGAAAGTATAAATTTTAAAATTCATTATAGTAAAGGACACATTGCCATTAACCCCCCTCAGAATATTCAAAGTATTTCCCCTCGCTCCAAACACACTTATCCCATTGTTCTTGGTAATGTGTCTTTTACTATAATAAGTCATTTTTTTTACCAAGGGCTGATTAAACCCTCAGCTATCTTTTGGGGGGAATGACAAGGAATAAAAGCAAAAGGCAGAGTCAATTTTCAAGATATAAAGGGGGGACCAGGAGGAGACCTGCCTCTAACAGACAGACTCAAATAAAACTCCTTGGTTGGCCCACTTTTATTAGCCAGTGAGAAGTGCAAGGGGAGGGGTAGCACGCATTTCATGGAACAGCAACAATAGAGGTGGATAAGGATTAAGTTAATGAGGAACCAGATTTTCTCTACACCCAAATGCCTGTATATTGACAGCTGTCCTCAGCAGATGCTGTCCTGCCTCAGGAGTGCTGGGTTATCAGCATTCCATTCATAGCCAGGGGGCATTTGGCCGTCTACCTATTTCCCTGTTCCCAAGGCAAGATAACAACCTCAAGACTGTGAGATCTAAGTTATGTAGCCTAGTACCCAACATTTTTTAATTTAAGCATTTTCAGGATCTTTTGGTCATCTGGGTTGGATCCAACTGATCATCATGTCAGCATGTCATGAATATAAAAAAATTATTAATCAGTTATTTTACATTAATTTTGACACCATGTCTTTTTTTAATTGACAAAAAGTATATATCATGTACAGCATGTTTTCAAATGTGCGTTGTTCCATGTCTTGACAGTCCCATTAATTGAGTGTGATGGAAGAGGCTTGTGATCCCAGAACTTGGGAGGCTGAGGCAGGAGGATCACCAGGAGTTCAAGGCCAGCCTGGGCTACATAGTGAGACCATGTCTCAAAAAAACAGAGAGAGAGAGAGAGAGGGAAAAGAAAGTCCCAGGACTATTTGAGACTCAGTGAGTCTCAGCTCTGACCAGCAATAGCTGCACGTGGCCAGTGGCCACCATGCTGGGCAGCGAAGCCTTAGTGTTTATCTGGTCTACACTCCCTCCTTACACAGATGGGGAAACTGAGATCAGGGCTCCTTAGTGTACAGCAGGGATATTGTCAGCCTTGGCCTGTGTCCTTGGCACTCCCACCCAGCCATCCTCTGACTGTTTGCCACCCTTTCCCACTCACTGTCTTAGGAGCCATCTGGAGAGGTTGAGGGGACAGTGGCCTCCCCTTCCTTGCATCCCACAGGTCCCTCTCACCAGCTGCTCCCAGCACCTGTAGGTGCCAGGTCAGCCCCTCGGGCCTGACTTTCCAACCAGGCTGTGAGCTTAGGAGACACAGATTCCTGGCAGTGTTCGCAGAAAGCAGCAGACTGCACGGTTTTATGGGACAGTGTCTTGTACATATGGTGGCTGCCAATTCCCCACTGGCCATGTCCCATGCTCATTGGCACCAGAGGATTTTTTCTTTTGTTTATTTTTAAAATCAAGAGTTCTGCTCAACCACATATTTCTCGAGGCCTCCTTGTTTCATAAATTGGAGAGAGACAGAGTTTTGAAGAAAATTTTGTTAACATACAATTTTCAAAAAGTTAAAACGTGACTCTTGTAGGACATAAATGAGCATCCATGAGAACTCCATTCATCTCACACAGGAGGAAACTAGTAAGATTGGTAAAGCTCATCCAAAGAACATGTTTACAAAGCACATATTTTTATGCAGTGTAGAAAGGCATTGTGAGATAAGTTTGCCAAGTCAAAAATCTGATTAAATCTTAAGAGACAGTAAAATTGTAACCTTCAGGGTTATCTCTTTTATTCTGAACTGAAATCTTCAGCATGAGCTAGAACCTGGTAGTGTCTGAGTCCTTCATTAACAGCACATGGCAAAGCCAGACACAGTACAGTCTGCTAGGCAATGAAGTAATCTTTATGTCAATTTAAACAATGCTCCAGTGTGACATTGAAAAGCTGAACTCAAAAACAAAAGGGCAATACAGTGGTGCGGTGCACACCTATAATCCCAGCACTGTGGGAAGCTGGTACAGGAGGATCCCATGTTTGAGACCTGCCTCAACAACTTAGCAAGACCCTGTCTCAAAATAAAAAAAAATAAAAAGGGCTTAGGCTATAGCTCAGTTGGAAGAGAACCCCAGCATCCCTAAAATTGATCCCTAGCACAACAACAACAATAGCCCTCTGCCTTGAAATGTGAAAATCTAAAATCTACTAAACAATTCTGAGGCAAGTGCAGAAATATAAACTGGCATTATACATTGTCTAAAATAAGACGATCAAAATACTGCCCATCAGAACAAATTCTGTATACTTAAAGCAGCAATCAGAGGAAAATTCATAGCAATAAATATTTTTAATCAGAAAAGATGTCCTTTACCTTTTTTGCCTTACTCTCAAGTTTTAAGTTGTTGTTGTTTCAATACTGTGGAATGAATCCAGGGCCTAGCACTGACCTGTATGCCCAGTCCTTTTTATTTTTTATTTTGAAACAGGGTATCACTAAGTTGTCCATACTTCTCTCCTTGAGCTCCTCCTGACCAAGCCTCCCAAGTACCTGGGATTACAGGCATGCACCACTGTGGCTAGTTTCAATAATGTTTCATTGATGTTTCTTAATAATTAACACTGAAATTATTTATTCCCAAGCACTTCTGTAATCTCTGTCTTGGTCACTTTCCTCATCCCTAAAACACAATACCCGACACCTGCAACTTAAAGGAAGAGAGGTTATTTTGGCTCATGGTTTCAGAAGTTTCAGTCCATGGTCAGCTGGCTCAAATGCAGAAGTGGTATGGTGGAAGGGCCTGCTGTGGAGGAAAAGTGCTTGCATCATAATGGCCAGGAAGCAGGGAGGGAAGGGAGGAGGAGCCAGGGAGGGAGATGCACACCCCAGTAACCACCTCTTCTGACCAGGCCCCACCTCCATCCAGCAGCACACTTATCTCTGAACTCATCTGTGGATTAATCCACATTTACACAATCAAGAATTCTGCTTTACAAGAGCAAATGCCTTCAATGCAGTGGGCAACCTAGGAGAGCTACTTCTAAACTGGATGATTAAGTTCCAGGGTCCTTGGCATCTCTTCAGTATGTAAAATCCTCACCACGGTTTTCTGCATGTGCTGTGGTCCCTGAGCTCAGATGCCACAAGCTAGCAGGACCCTCACACATGCGGCTGTCACCATGGGTCTACCGGTCCAGGTGAATTGGATAGAGGCTGATTTTCCAGCGTAGCCATTATTCAGATGTCTTTATGTGGTAAAGCACAAAATCATGTGCACAGCACTGTCTGAAGCTGTGAGATGTGTTGTTACAAAACTTGTTACCCCGAAGCACAGTGACTTCAAATAGCATTTATACCACATAGTTTCTGAGGGTCAGAAGGCTGAATGTAGCTTAGCTAAGAACTCAAGTCCAAGGTCTCCGTGGCTTTGGGCTGGGCCATCACTTAAGGCTGCAGTTTCAGCCAAACTCTCAGCCATGGGGAATCTGCTCACAAACTTCTCTGGCACATCTCAGGCAGCTGCCACGTGGTCCTTCCCACAGGGCTGGCCATGGGACATGGCAGCTGGCTTCCTCCAGGGCAAATGACATAGAAGAGAGTCAGAGAGACAGAAGCCACCACCTTTAGATCCTAATCTTGATGCAAGAGACCTTCACTTCTGCCCTGGTCTGTCCATTAGGAACTGATCAGTATCCGGCTTTCTCCAAAAGAGATGATGCAGGGTGTGGAGACCAGGACATGATGGGTGCTGGGGCCACCTTTGAGACCATGCATGGGATAATAGCATGGTCACAAGGTCAGGAACCTGCAGGCCCACGCAGGGCTGGCGTTAGTGAAAAGGACGAGGGGGTTGGCTGGCGTTGGGCCGGTGGGCTGGTGGGGTGCAGTGAGCTGCGGTGTCTACAGGAGGGGCAGTAGCAGTGTCCTTCCATAATTGCTGTCATCTGGGGTGAATATAGGCTGCCGGCTTGCTCCAGAGAGGTTAGAAATCCAGATTTTTGTGTTTAAATACTGTGAGGACCAAAAAAAGGAAAAGCCACACTTTTGAAGGCCATCTCTGGCACATGGGCAGTGGGGTAAAACTCCGGATGGTTCCTCCCTCAAGCCCCAGCTCTTAAGGCGCTCCCAATAACGCACACCAGGGATTGAGCCATGACCACAGGGCCCTTTGGGGACACTTCATACCCTGACTGTGGCTGTCCACTTCCAGGAAGGGTAGGGGGAAGGACAGGAGGCCACAGCCCAGCTTCTGTTCCTCTTAAAATGGAACTGCTCAGCACAGCAGACTGTGAGGTCCAAGCTGGAGCTCAGGAGTTGCAGCCACTCCCAGGGGACAAAACAGCATTTATGGCGACTGAGGGAGGGGGAGGGGAGAGCTGGGGTTTCCCTGGGTCCAGGGTCATCAAAGGGCATGGGCACATACCAGGGTTCTGCAGTGGCTTTCACCTGGGTCCCAGTGGACCAACATCAAGGGGGACCTGGTCCTCCCTCTCCTTGACCTAAAACATGGGCGGCCAACATCTCTCCATTCTGTAATGCTGGCCAGGATTCATCTGGGTAGGCTTTCTAAAGCTTGTTCGTGTTGTTTATTCTTTTTAAAAATATTTATTTTTAATTGACAAATACAAATTACACATATTTATGGGCACAACATTTTTCCTTGGTTAAGGAAAACACTTGACATGTACTCTCAACTGTTTTCAAGAATATAATACATTGTTATTAACTTTAGTTACCACGTTGTAAATAGAGCTCTTGGATTTATTTCTCCTCTCAAACTGAAATTTTGTATCCTTTGACCAGTAGCTCCCTGAGTATAGCTTCTCTTCTACTCTCTTTCTGAGTTCAGCTTTTAAGGAAGGTCATATGGTATTATTTGTCTTTTGGGCTTGGCTTATGTCACCTAATATAACTTCCTTTGGGTTTGTTCATGTCGCAAATGACAGGATTTTCTTCTTTTTTAACACGTTCTCGTCGTCTTGAACCACCGTGGTGCTTGCATGACTGTCCCATCAGGCAGCTTGTATCATCCAATGAGACTGTCCCATGCCACCCAGTGGGACAGTCAGGCATCTACCACAGTGATTCAAAGCCTCCAGCAGTGAGACATACGAATTACATCCCCGTCGTGAATGTGTTAAGGCAGAGTGGTATTCCACAATGTACAACACCATGTTTGCTTTGTCTTCATCTGTTGTGAACACTCTAACAAGTGTGAGGTGCTATTTTGTTGTAGCTTTAGTTTGAAGATTCCTTTTGACTTAGTAAGTCACACTCCGTGGTAGCATTTGTCGTTCATAACTTAGTCTAAACCAGTGCTTCTGAGCACTTGGCTGAGGTGAGTCTAGAGGAGAAATGCAAGTTTGTGTGTTGAGGGGGAGATAGAAAAGGGTAAATTGGTGTCTCTAGGAGGTGAGTCAGGGCTTGGGGCCTCCCGCTGGATGTGTGGGGTGGCCAGACCTGGTCACCTATAATGGAGGGGGAGCAGTGGGCAGGGGCTGGGCAGTAGAGCTCATCCTCTGCCCCTCTCCACATACCCCACCCTGAACCTCAGGGTTGTGTGGCTCCTGCTGAGCCTCATCTTCCTTTCCCACACAGGCAGGTGAGCTGAGGCTAAGATGGGAGACAACCCAGGCTATGCCACTGCTGTTACCCACTACTATGTCACTCTGAGCAATCAACTCAGCAAGTGTCGGTTTCCCCATCTGAAAATTGAAGATAAATATTGCTCCCTCCCTTCTATGGCAGCTTTGATTAAAACTCAACAATATCTCACCCAAAAAGGACGTAGCTAGTACTTGTGCATAGTGGCGACTCCATGAACACCCTCTCTGAGGACAGCAGGGTCCCCAAGCCCTCATCTCTGTGCAGCACATGTCACCTGCAGAGGCTGCAGCCCCACTGTGTGTAGGCGCTCACTCCAGGGTCTCAGGCTGCTCTACGTGGAGCAGAACCCCCTTTCAGACAGGCATGTGACCCTCATCTGGGGGTGACAGAATGCAGTGCCACCCCCGACACATACACTTTCACCTCTTCTATCAAATGAGGAGGTGTCAAAGACGTTCCTATCTGCAAATTTCTTATGTGACTTCACTGCTTGTGGGTTCCCAGGCTGTCACAGCCCCCCTGGAATAGAACCTTTGGGGTGGGGCATGACTGCATGGCACTGACCCAGCCCAGAGGATCCTGGTCCTCAGAGAGGCAGGAATCGTGGGCAGATCTGGCAGGTCCCTTCCAGGTGACCTTCCCACATCTGTCCCCGCAAGGAGGTAACTACTCTTGAGATGCATCCCCAGTGGTTCTCAAATCAGGTCCCCTAGGTACCTGCTGGGCATCTGCTGGAGGTGCTGTTCTGTCATCCCAGGCCTGAAGGGCAGAGCTGGGGATGGGGCCCAGCACCTCAAGCAATTCTGAGGCTCACTGGGTGTCCCAGCTGCTGATGCCACCCTGCATTTAAATGCATGACTAAGACCCCGCACAGAGCCTAGACTGCTTCCGCTGGAGACCTGGCTTCATGTTGCCCTTGGGAAACAGAGTGACGCCACTTTACCAGTAGGGTCGCCAAGACCCACTGGTTCACACATGGCACTCGGTGATCTCTGCCAGTCCCTGGCTCTTAGAGGCCTTGGTGCTGTGTGCACCACCGTCTAATGGCACCTCTGTTCCTGTCCCCTGATGCCCCATACTTGATTTGCTCTCACAGAAGCTTCACACATAGGTGGATGGGGATCTTCAGGGTCAGGGTGGCTCAGCTGTCCCTGACTTGGCAACCCACAGAGGCCAGCACGTCCCAGATACCTTGTCTCCCATCTCCAGAGGCTGTGGACTCGCTGGGCTGAGAGACTGGGTGGGGCCCCCACTCTCCCGCTGAAGCCTGAGGTGAACACAGACACTAGTGCGGGCACACACTGCTGCTGGGCATGGGGTGAAGGAACAAACAAGCATCAGCATCTTGGCTAATCCCTCAGTGTGTCTTGGTGAAATCTACCATGTGAGTGCCATGCCAGGTGTGTGGCCCAGGTCCCTCCTTGTCCAACTGGGTTTCTTTGTTTAAAAAAATTATTGTACATGTTTGTGATCCACGATGAATGTGTTGTGGGAGTTGGTGCACGTAGGTATCTTAATCCTCTTTACTTCTTCTTTCCCTCTCTGCTCCCTCCGTTTCTTGGCCCCTTTCCCATTTGTAAAATGACTATTTCCCTGTACCCTATCATCTGTCCTTCAGTTTTTTAAATTATTTATACTTCGTTTTTCTAATATGAGAGAAACTATGTGATATTTAAGCTTGTGTGTGTGATTTATTTCACTTAACATTATGGTCTCAGGGTGCATCTGTTTTCCTACAAATGACTCAAAGTTATTTTTCTCTATGGTAGAGTAGTACTCCATTGTGTGTAAAGACATTTTCTCTGTCTATTCATCTGCTGATGGACATTTAGGCCATTTTCAAGATTTAGCTATTACAAATTGTGCTACTATAAACATGGGTATGCATGGATCACTGATATATGAAGTCTTTAACTCTTTTGGGAAGATATCTACGAGGGGAATAGCTGGGTCAAATGGAATTTCCAGTTTTAGTTTTTTGACAGATCTCTATGCTGCTTTTCACAATTCATGATGACCCTAACAAATGCCATCTCCGGCATCGTTCTAAGCTCCTTAAATCCACTTACTTATTTAATCCCCACACCATCATTGTCCCCATTTTGTAGATCAGAAACCTAAGGGTCAGAGAGGTCCAGCAACTCACCTGAACTTGCACTATGGACTCACTGGGAGCTTGATAGTGGGGAGAATTCCACTGCTGCTCCTTGGATCCTTGTGTCGCCCGCTCTGCCTAGGTTCCCCTGCCCCACCTCCCAGGATGTGGTCCTGGGCCAGGTGCTGTGGATCAAGCATCCCTTCCATTTTCTGCTGCTCTCTCCCCCTGCCCTGTTCTCTGATGGCCACTGCAGCTGTCCTTGCCACAGAGAACTCTCAGAGTTTCCTATGTCCCAAGGTGGGAACCATTTATCTCAAAGTCTCCTTCCTTCCTTAGATTTGGGTTTTCTGGTTTGCTGCCTCCTGGGATGCAGACTGGAAGAACCCTGGGGCTTCTCCATTGCCGACAGCTGGGGATGCAGGCCATAGGATTTGGGATGCGCTGGTTAATGCTAAGTAAAGCAGGGTTGCAAATTTAACAAATAAAATACTCAGCACACCAGCTACATTTGAATTTCAGGTGCAGTATAATCACATCCTACTCAGTGTGAAGGAGATGCATACACTTCAAAGTTATTTCTTGTTTATAAATTAAAATGTAACCACGTGTCCTGTGTCTTATCTGCTGACTCTGGAGGAAGGTGTTTGTGTTGTCGGGAAGCAAGGTCATTGTTGCAGTTGGGGCGGGGAGGAATGTAGGGGGAAATAAGAGGCTCTGGAGGTGGCCTTGGTGAAGAAACAGGCGACACACTTCCGTGTCAGGAGAGGGGGCCATTCAGTCATTTCTGCTGTGTGAGTGTCTTGGTTTCTGTCTAGCTCAGACCTGGCCCCTAGTGTCCCAAAAGGATCACATTTACATTCTGGGTCATTATTTCTGTGCAGAGCATGTCTCTCATTCTTATCCCCCTGCCAGATTGTGGCCCCCTTGCTGAATCTCAAAGGTGCAGGACTCTTGGGCTTCTGCTGCTGGACATCTGGCTCCCTGCAGTCCACAAGGGCGCTGGAGACATCCTTGGGGGCAGGCAGTACTGTCCCCTAGTGGTTAGAGGGCAGAGGTGCAGCCCGCTGAGTTCCAGCCTCAAATTCCAGCCTGGCTGTGGCTTAGAGGTCCGGATGGGTGCTGTCAGTTAGGAAATAAGGATTCCAGAGGCTTCCCTCACTGTCTCTGCATTGGGCCCTGTAGAAGGAAAAGGATGGAAGCAGGAGAAACATCATGTGTTCAACACCCTCCTGCCTGGGCACACCCTGAGACCAAGGTTAGGGATATTGAGTGTGTCACCCATGCGGGACTGACACCTGGCCTGTGATTGCAGGTGTTAACACCTGGCCTGTAAGAGCAGGTTTGCAGCAGTCAGAAACCCTGAGAAGTCAGCCTGAAGGAGTGGAGGTTTATTTTGGCTCCTGGCTTCCATAGTGTCCATCATGGCCACTGGCTCTCATGTTCCTGAGCCTGTAGGGAGCAGAACATCAGGCAGAAGGGTACAGTGGCGCAGAGCTGCTCACTTTGTGGGGGCCAAGAAAGGGGGCAGTGCTGGGGACAAAATCCAGTCCCAAAGGTGTGTCTCCAAGGACCTTCAACTAGGGCCTACTTCCAAAGTTTTCACAAATTCCCCAAATCCGATTAAATTATGAACAGGCCAGCCATGGTGCTATAGGCCTGTAATCCCCGCACTCTGGGAGGCTGAGGGAGGAGGATCATAAGTTCAAGTCCAGCCTGGGCAACTAAGTGACTTTGCAAGACCGTCTCTCAAATAAATAAATAAATAAATAAATAAATAAATAAATGAAAGAAAGGGGCTAGGGATGTAGCTCAGAGAGAAGGCCTTGGGTTCAATTCCAGACATCACAGATAACAGAAAGAGGGAGAGGGAGAAAGCAGGCAAGCTTGCTCTTGTCATCTGCCTATTTTTAAAGATTCCTGCAGCTGGAGCTCTAGCTCAGTGATGCAGTAGTGCTTGCCTTGCACATGAGAGACCCTAGCATCACTGGGCGATGGAGAGAAGAGAGAGAGCCCTCAGAAAGGGACTGTACAAGCACAACCATGCTGTGCTGCAGAGGAGATGGTGTCTGTCTTTCTTTTGAGGCTGTCGCAGGGATCACAGTGAACAGTGCAGGGGAAGACACAGACCCACTGCAAAGGAGTGGGCAGATTGTGGCCTGAGCTGCATCCTACTCAGGCAGCAGTGCTGCGGGGACCCCAGTGTGCTTGTAAGAGAAACGATATTTTCTCCAAAAAGTAAAAATGTCACCTGCGATGGCCCAGTGTCATAACTTGTAAGAAGCTGGAAATCTTATATATATATATATAATTTTTTTAATGGTAGTGGAGAATGAACCAACAAGGCCTTTGCATTGAGCTATGCCCCCAGCCTTTTTTTTGGACTGTCCCAGCACTGTCCCAGTCCCAGGCTGGACTACCCAAACTTGCAGTCCTCCAGCCTCAGCCTCCCAGAGTGCTGGGATTACAGGTCTGTCTGAATTTTTAGGTAACTTTCTTGATTTTTGCAAACAATATCCTTACATCTCAGTGTTAAAGTTGTCCTAATTGCAAAGGACAGGGCAAGCCTGTGGGAGGCCAGCTGGGCCAGCATAGCCGAGTGGCCCAGGGGGGCCTGTGACACGTGACACAGATGCTGCAGTGAGCAACTGTCCAGCCTGGGGAAAAGCGGTCCTCAAGGAAGAGAGTGACTGCAGTTGAGGAGCCTGATGCCTGAGCTTTCTTCCAGGGAAGCTTCCCTTCCAGTGCTAGCTACTGTCCCCAGCAGGAAGGACATGTGAGGTCACAAGGATGCAGAGGGTGGAAGGCGGAGCTCTGTGGAGACCCCAGTGGGAAGGAAACTGTACTGTTTGTCCTAGAGGCAGCTTCAGGGCCCTCCAGGAGTCCATACTCCAACATTTCACAGGAGTAATGCCCAGTATTGGTCCTGACGCTGGCAGGTACCTGGGTCCTACCCAGGAAATGCTGGAGGGAAGGCTGCAGAACTGGGATCCAAGAACCTACAGTACCATCACCAGCAGGTATCGCTGGACAAACTCTGAGTTTGTCTGAGACGATCTCCCCCTCTGTGAGGTGGTATTGATTAATATCTCTTTTATGGTGCCAAGATGGGAGGGTTAAATGAGATGATGGTTAAATGAGACAGTACCTGTGCAGAGCGGCTATCTTGTTAAAGGGTAGCTGTAGCCCGGTGTGGTAGAGCATGCCTGTAATACCAGCACTTGGGAGGTTGAGGCAGAAGAATCATGACTTTGAGGCTGGCATGGGCTACATAGCAAGACCTTGTATCAAAAAAAAAAAAAAAAAAGAAGGAAGAGAGGGAAGGAAGAAGGAAAGAGAAAGAAAGAAATGGCTACTGCTTGAATCTATTTTTAACAAAGTATTTGTTTCTATTTTTGGCCTGGGGTTTGAACCCAGGCCCTCAAGCATGCTAGCCAAATACTCTACCCCTGAGCTGCATCTCATCCCTACAAAGCGTATTTCTTTACCTTCCTCATGGCTGTGACTTGACTTTCTGAAGTGTCCCCAGGCTCAGGAGGGTGGCGTAGGCTCTTCCTCCCCCACCACATCTGCAATGCCATTGCCTGGGGACCTGGGCAGACGGAGGGAAGTCATCCCGTGGGAGGAGTACAAGTGCTGGGACAGGTTCTCACTCCCGAACGTAGGGGAGCAAGGGCTAGACAATCCCAGCAGCCAAAGGTATCATTGTTTATTTACTAAAGCTGTTAGACTAGAAAGGCAACACTTTTCAGCCCCAAACTGGAGCGGCAGAGAGGACTGGCAGGCCACAGATGTTAGGACCCACCTACCCTCCTCTTCTGCTCTATCCGGTTCCACTCCAAGAGATCCACGGGTGCTTGTTGAGTACCTGTGATCAGCAAGGAGCTGGACTTTGGGTATACGGGACACCAAGCTGGGCCTCAAGGCTTGGTGTTCATCTCTCGAGGGACATGAAACAAATATACCTGTCCCGAAAGCAGCCTGGCTTCACAGTCTCCCCTGCAGTCCCCAAGCACCCAGCGTTCTAACCTCACAGGTCCTATCCCACGCCATGCCCATATCATAGGCCAATGGTTTCCTAAACACTGAAAAGTTTTGATCCACTCCTTATACACAACTAAAAATAAATTTTAACCAAAGTTAACTATATGCAGAACTGAAATTCTTCTTTTCTAGAAGCTTTGACAGCCAAGAGCTGGGAGAGATTATCAATGATCACATTTGTGTGTGTCGTATGTATGAGGTGTGATCAACAAATACTGTGAATGTTCCAAAAATTAGTTACAGAAAAGATGCATTGTCATTAACCCCCCCCCCCAAAGTCCTCCCCCTCTCTTTGAACACATTTATTCCATTGTTTTTGCCACTTTCTGCAGCAGCTCTGGAGTCTTCTTCCATGAATGTCTTTAGTTGTGTTGTCCTCTCTGCCTCGATGTCCTGATTTGATTTAAAACATTTACCTTTCATGGTCATTTTGACTTTGGGGAAGAGCCAGAAGTCACATAGTACCAGATCCAGTGAATAAGGTGGATATGAACACACCATCATGTTTTTACAAACCTGCCTTCCTCTGAATGTCACTTGCAGGAGTATTCATTGTATTTTTGATCATGGCTCTTAAAAGACACCCACAAAAGAGTACTTCCAGAGCTGTTGCAGAAAGTGGCAAGAATGGTGGGATAAATGTGTTTGCCTTGATGGAAAGGATTTTGAGTGGGATTAATGAAAATGTCTCTTTTACTGCAATAACTTCTTTAATTTTAAATCTTTACCCTATACTCTGATCGCCCCTTCTATGTGTGCACATGTGCACGTTCCTGTGTCTTGGCGTCCACACCGGTGAGGCAGGTTGAGGTGGGCCCTTGTGCCCGCCATGGGCTGGGACCTTATCGCATGCCAGCCCCCTTCATCCTCCTGCCAGGCTAGCAAATGAGCAACTGAGGCTCAAGGGGTGACAGTCACACCCCACAGGGAGCAGAAGACAAAGTCACTGCAGGCCAGGCCCGGGGAGCTGACCAGGCGTGTCTCTGAGCAGGTGGTGTTCCTGAGCTGATGGCCGCTGGGCAGTGGTCTCCCCTGTTGCTTAGCCAGGGCACCAGGAAGTGAGCAGCAGGGTGTGGCCCTGCCTGCCTGGGGCCCAGACAATCTGTACAGGAAGGGCTGTGACCAGGCAGCTGGCCACACTTCCTCCAGCTGTGTCCTAAGTGCACATTGTCACAGATTTTGAGGACAAGGGACAGAGCCGACTGAACTTTCCAAAGCAGAGTGTTCCCAACAGTAAGAGCATCCAGAGTGAGTTTTGGAGATGTGTTAGGAGATACAAGGGAAGAGGTTCCTGGAAGCTTGGCTTTCAGTGCTGTGTACATTGTTTGAAGTGAATTTTACGCCCTGGTTTGGAATTGGTTTTACTGTTGTAATTTTTTCCCCCAGTATTGGGGATTGAACCCAGGGCTTTCCCACTGAGCTATATCCCCAGCCCTTTTTATTCTTTTTAAGCCAGGGACTTACTAAGTCTCTAGATTGCCTAGGCTGGGCTCAAACTTTCTACTCTCCTGCCTCAGTCCCCTAGAGTGCTGGGATTATAGATGAGCACCACTATTCCCTGCTTTACTGATGTAACTTTAAACTTCCAGAAAAGTTGCAAGAATAGTACAAAAAATTCCTATATGCTCATTATCTGAGGTCTTTCCCCTCCTCCTGGATCTTACTCAGGCACACTTTATGGGTTTAGGTGTTTTGAGTCTTTATTCTGTAGACAGTTCTAACTTCTTGTCGAACTGCTACACCTATACAGAAAGTGCCCCTGTTGGCATACAGCATAATGAATTTTCATGGAGTTGGCACACCCGGCACCAGTTTAATGATGCTCACATGTAAGAACGGAAAACAAATCCCTCGGTTATCAGATGGATGATTGTCACAGTGGCCCAGGGCAGCAGTGCCATGGCCTTGGGACCCTGCAACTGGAGATAACGGTGGCTTTGATAGGAGGAGTCCCCCTTTAACTGAGCTTTTGTTTCCTAGCCAATTGTGGCTGGTAGGAATTGCCTCCTGAGGCTGGATGGGATCTCATTACATGTGTGCACATTTCATATACCCTTTCTTCTACTGTGCACACCGTTGTCTGCTGTGAGCCTGTGTGGGATTCCTGTGGCCCACTGCACCTATTTTTGAGTCTCTGTTCAAAGGATTTTGTGATCTAATTAAGCTCAACATTAAAAATGGCTTCCAAAGCTCAGCCTTAACCCCAAGAGTCTTCCCCAAGTATGTGTCAACTTGATCCAGGCAAAAATCATCTGGCCACAGGCAAAGTTCTCATTTGAACCAGAAACTCTGACCCAGAACAGGGCAGGAATCCAAGCACTGATCAGAGGCATGAGGAAAGAACCATGGGCTCCAGCAGCCTCACAGCCTGAGACCTGACTGGGGTCCCCTGCTAGGTCCTGTTCCATGGTAGTCAGATCATCCAGGGCAGCTCAGCTGGTCCCTGGGTTCCAGGAGGCCCATTCACAGGGAAAGGTTCCCAGCATCACTGGTGGGATGCTAATTCCTAACAGTCTCCTTATAGGAACAGCAGGCTCCTCTCTGTCCTGAGTGTTTGATGTCACCAGGAAATAGAGGATGGCAAAGGGTGGCAAAGGCAGAGCTAAGGGGGCTGAATTTAATCCCCAGCACCAAGCAACGCCATCAGGGTGGCCCCCACACAGATGACCCTCACCCCATGCCCAGGGTCCTGGTGAAAGTGCTGTACGGGGTGTCCTCACCCCTCATTTAGGGCCCTCTTGTGCTTTGCTGCAGTTATCTGTCACCTCCATAGAGAGCCCAGAGCTTGGAAGCCAGACCTGGGTTATTATTGGTTATTCTGCCGAGGATCTCTACAACAGCTATGTGTAAACAAACAAAGCCCTCTTCTGCTCAATACCCAGCACCAAAGCAAAACAACAGCAACAGATCACTTCTGCTCTGTTTTCCAACTCTGTGGCATCTGTTTTTGTTGTTATTGTTGTTGTTCTTTAATCATGGTAAGACATACATAACATAAAATTTACCATTTTTAAATTGCAGTTCTCTAGTATTAAGGACATTGACATTATTATGTGAATTATCATCACTATTCCTCTCCAGAACTCTTCATCTTGCAAAACTGAAACTCTGTATCCACTGAGTAATAATTCCCCATTTCCTCCGGTTCCTGGCAGCACTATCATGCTTTCTGATTCTGTGAACTTGACTGCTCTAGGTACTGCTCCTAAATGGAATCGAAGGCTCTTTTGTCCTCTTGTGACCAGCTTATTTCGCTCTGCATAATGTCATCGAGGTTCATGTGTCTGGCAGCATATGACAGGGTTTCTTTCCTTTTAAAGATTGAACAATATTCCATTGATGGATGCATTGCTTTCTGTTTATCCATTCATCCATGATGGACACTGGCACAAGTATGATGGACAAATAGAGTGAATGTTTAAATAAATTATTATAGTAAAAGACACATTGCCATTAATCTCCCTTAAAATCCTTCTCCTTGCTTCTAACAAACTTGTCCCCTTGTTCTTTCCACTCTGTGTAGCAGCTCTGGAGTCCTCTTTCTTATCTTAAATTGCCCTGTCCTGGCTGCCTTGATGTCCTGAATTGATTCAAAATGTTTACCTTTCATGGTTATTTTGACTTTGGGAAAGAGCCAGCAGCTGTTCAATGCTAGATCCAGTGAATGAGGTAGATGGGGTCACACCATAATATTTTTATGAGCCTGCCTTTCCGTTGAATGACACTTGACAACAGCATTCACTGTATTTTTCACCACACCTTGGAAAGACACTCATAAAAGAGGATTTCCAGAGCTGCTGCACAAAGTGGCAAGAATGATGGGATAAATGCAGATAAATTACAGATATTTTCTGCTACTCTATAACTTGTCTATTCCCTTTGCTGATTGTTTCCTTTCTGGTGCAGAAACTGTAGTTTGGTGCAACCCTGTTTGTCTGTTTTTTGCTTTTGTTGTTCATAGTTTTGGGGTCTTACTGGAAAAAACTAAAACAACAACAATAGCAACAAAAACACCTTTGCCCAGGTCAGTGTCACACAGAGCATTACTCCTGGGGTTTCTTCCAGTAGTTTCTTCTTTGAGGTCTCATACTAAAGTCTTAATTCATTTTGAGTTGATTTTTTCGAATGGTAACGAGAAGAGTCTAGCTTCATTCTGCTCAGGGATGTACAGCTGTCCTGGTAGCATTTATTGAAGAGCTGTCTTTTCTCCAACACTCCAAAGGTGTATTCTTGACACTTTGGGTGAAAATCAGTTGAATTTAAGTGTGGAGATGTATCTCTGTGCTCTCTGTTTTATTCTGTCGGCCTGTGCATCTGTTTTCAGGCCAACAGCGTACTTTTGATGACTCTTAGGTTTGCAGTATACTCTGGGGTCAGGCTGTGCGATGCCTTCAGCTTTGTTCTTTTTGCCCAAGATAACTTTGATAATCTGATGTCTTTTGTGCTTTCTTATGAAGTTTAGGGTTTTTTTTTTCCTATTTCTGTGAAGAAAGGCATGGGTATTATGGGGATTACATTGAATCTGTAGATCGCTTTGGATAGTGTAGGCATTTTAACCATAGTCTTATAATCCAGCAGCACAGAATATCTTTTCATTTGTGTCTTTTTCAATTTCTTTCATCAATGTCATATGATTTTCAGGGTAAAGGTTTTTCAGTCCCACTACTGTGTGTTTATATAAAGGAAATGACATCAGTGTGTCAGAGTTCCCATCCCTCCCAGAAACATTGCAGCACCGTTCACGGTGGCCAGGACACAGGATCAACCTAGGTGTCAGCGTATGAATGCAAAAAGAAAATACAACTCTAGGAGGCTGAGGCAGGAGGAGCACATATTCAAGCCCATCCTGGACAACTTAGTGACTTAAGACCTTGTCTCAAAAATACTACTACTAATAAAATAAATTTTAAAAAGGGCTAGGGTGTAGCTCAATTTGAAGGCACTGGGTTCAGTCCTCAGTATAAAAAAAAGAGAGAGAGAGAAAATGTGGTATACGGTCTACCCTCCATATTCCTGAGTTGCCTTGGATTGAAAATACTCAGGGGGAAAACTGTGTCTGTACTGAAAATGCACAGACTTTTTTCCTTGTCATTTCTGAAACAGTACCGTGCAACCATTTGCACAGCTTTACAACAGAGTACAGAGGAGAACACATGCTGGTTCTATGGCATTTGAGCATGCACAGAGTGTGGTGTGCCAGAGAGGTGCTGGAGCCTGGTTTGCAATGGGTCAAGTGTCGTCTGTGTGGGCAGTGACCCCAGGAAGCTTGGGTGGGGAACAGGAGCGTGAGGCAGGAAGGAAGCAGCCATGGCGAGGCCCAGGCCCTCGGGAGCCCCTGGGACCCCGGGAGGCATCTGCAATGAGGCTGGGACACTTATGCTCCAACTCCATCTGCCTGGGGCCCATGGCCACCCTGGGCTGGGACTGTGCAGTACTGGGTCCCAGGAGGAGTCCTCACAGCCTGCAGAGCGGTGACTTCCCAGGCCTGTGGCCAGACCGCTCACGGGACCTGCCCACCGCTTGTGCCCAGCAGAGAGGCCCCTTGTGTGTCAAAGCCTGGCTTCCCGATGAGGAACAAGCCCTTTGCCTTCAGGGCTTTCCTATCTCTTTGACTCATCTCGGGTCACCAAATCATCTTCTTGAGACTGAGATGACTGCGCTGCATTTTGCTTACAACCCAAATCCTCTTTTCATAATCCCTCTCCTCTTCCTGCTCTAAACCAAGCATACAAGTGCTCAGGGGACATTAGCATTCTCAACTTAAATAAAAAGGGTTTTCACCTTCTATTTCAAAATTCTCCCCTGCTATTGCAGCTGTAGATTCCTGTCCCTCTCCAGCTCCTTCCCCTTTGATCCCTTACCCCTTCCTTTACTGGCCTCAGGGGCTGGGCTTTAAGTTAGCATTTCTTTAAGAATTTCTAAATCAGATGAAGTGGCACATGCCTGTGATCCTAGCACTCAGGAGGCTGAGGCAGGAGGAGGCAGCGACTTCAAGGCCAACCTGGGCTACATAGTTCCAGGCCAGGTTGAACTACATAAGTAGACCCTGCCTCAAACCTCCTCCAAAAAAAGAAAATTCTAAAAAGATCAAGATGCAACATGGATATGCTGTACCACAGTTCCCCATGGTAAGTGTGTTATGTAGCACAAACATGTACTAATAAAAACATGGTTACACAGAGTTTCTGCAGAACAGTGCTCTCCAGAGCTGGTCATCAGTAGACAGTCCCCAGGTCAGTAAGTTAGGAAATCCTGCACCCTCGCCCGCCCTGTACCCCAAAATACCCAAGAGATTCTATGGACAGCACAGCCACTTTGTTTAATCCATGTTACCTGGCTAGTTTCATGGGATGTTCCCAGCTACACTGGCGACGAAACCTCTCTCTCCTGTCCACACCCCAGGCTGCTGTCACTGGGCTGGAGGCACTAGGAGGAGTATTACTTTGCACATTACCTCAACTGTTAGAGAGTTTGAAGTTTGGACATGTTTGGAAGGGGCTGTGGGGAACAAGAGATGCAAAAAAATTATGAGTATACTTAGATTTTTTTAAGTAGAAAAAAAAAATCCCTGCCACATAACTAATGTTTTGGGATGAAAAATGGCTGGGATTCCATACTGGAGGCAACCTTGGTGTGTAATTGAGCAGATTTGTCAAAAGGGAAAAAAATGTAGGCTGGTGCGGAAGGAGGGGCTGGGGAGCAAGGGACAGAACTCAGCCGCTTCACCGTGATACTTGGCAGACACCTTCTGTCCTCTGTTTATGAAGCTGTACCTGGATAAAGTGATCTATAGATGGCCCTTCCCTATGGCATAACCAAGCACCTTTCCCTGTATATCAAGTCTCTGCGCTCAGGAGCTCTGAAGAAAGCTGGTCTAATACCTTCGCTGTTAACTTCAGGCTCTTCTGTTAATTCCACTCACCAAATTATTCTTTCATCTCTGCTTTTCCCAAAATGAAAATAGCTATTTTTAATGAAAAGTAAATGAGCCGGGCGTGGTGGCGCACACCTGTAGTCCCAGCACTCGGGAGGCAGAGGCAGGAGGATTGCCAGGAGTTCGAGGCTAGCCTGGGCTACAAAGTGAGTTCAGGGCCAGCCTGAACACAAAGCAAGACCTTGTCTCAAAAAAAAAGAAAAGTAAAGTAAATGAAATTATTCATCAGGTGAGGTGGCACACACCTGTAATCCCGGGACTCTGGGAGGATGAGGCAGGAGGATCACATGTTTGAGCCCAGCCGAGACAATTTAGCAACTTAGCAAGACTCTGTCTCAAAATAAAAATAAATAAATAAAAAGGACTAGGGATATAGCTCATTGCAAAGGCCCTGAGGGGAAAAAAGGAATTGTTGCAGAGAAATAAAAATGTTTAAAGCAAAAATTTTTAAAAATGACGATCACCTACATATGGTGAACATTTAAATTTTTTTTAAATGTTATTACATTAAAAGACATATTGCCATTAATCCCACTCAGAATCCTTCCCCTCTCTTCAAACACACTTCTCCATCATTATTATCACTTTCTACAGCCATTCTGGAAGTCCTCTTTCATGAGTGTCTTTACAAGGTGTGATCAACAGTACAGAGAATGCTGCCATGGACTGCCATCCAACAGAAAGATGGGCTCATACAAACACAAGTGTGTCCTCATTCACCTTATTCACAGTATTTGGCACTGTGCAACCTTCTAGTGCTTCCCAAAAGTCACAATGACCATGAAAGTAGACATTTGAATAGATTCAGAACATCAAGGCAGGTGCTACAATGCAACTAATACTCGGGAAAGAGGACTTCCAGAACTGCTTCAGAAAGTGACAAGAACTATGGGATACATGTGTTCAAAACAAAGGGAAGTACTGGAGGTAGGGGATTACAGTACCTTTTACTATAATGTAATTGTTTTTAAGTTGAGCCTTTACTGTATTTTTTTTACCATATCATGTATAATTGGTCCAACAGAAATGAGCCCAGTTCATGTCTTGACAACAATACCTGCAGATTTGGGCTCTGTCTAATTTTATGTTACATGGGTTCATTTGTATTACCAATTGCCTCAAAGAACACATACCATTTTGGAACTTGTATTTTTCAATTAATAACATGGAAATATTGATATGCTGGTATATAATAAACCACTATATATTGTACATCTCAATAAAAGTGCACCAGAATCACCATTTATGGCTGCACAGTTTCCCATTATGTGGCCATACCACACTTCTCTCACCCAGTCCACAATCTTTAGATGTTTGATCCTTTCCCATTGCTCACTATCTTAAATGATGCTTCCGTGAACAGTGTTTTGCATGTCTGAGTTTTCTTGTGTGTCAATTCCTAGAATCAGAAACCTGGAATCCAATAGTTTTCATCCTTAAAGTATTGACACATACATAGTCCCTTGCAGAAAGCCTGAGTCACTCCATGCCTGTAGAAAGCCCAAGGAAGGCAGCTGGCCAGGAGGAAGGGGAAAGGAGAAGTGAATGTGACCATCATGTCCGTGCCATTGTGGTCAGGAGGCAAAGCAGGACAGCTGGGGGACACAGAGGGCACAGAAAAGGCCTTAGAAGCAAACCCCATTGATCTGTTTAATACCTGGGGAAATGGGGTCCAGAGGAGCGAGGAACCCCCACCCAAGTCATGAATGGATTCATGGCAGTCTTTCGGAAGTAGGCAGGTTATTAGTAGGATTCTGATAAGAAGTGAGCCCAGCCTGTCCTCTCTCACATATGTATGCTCTCTTGCCTTCCTCCCCACACCATGCAATGATACCACCGGAAGGTCTTTGCACATGTGGTCCCTTGACTTTGGACTTCAGAGCTGTTAGAAATAAATCTCTGTTCCTTTTAACTCACCCAGCCTAGGGTATTGTGTTATAGCACCACAGAACGGTCTTAGCCAGCGAGTGTATATCGCAAGTTGATTTAATTCATAAATGAGAAAATTTACAGGATATTACAGGTGGTTCCAGATGCAAAGACTGGTTATAAAGTCACTGAGCAAAAGAATAGCATCTTGCAACAGTGTTGCAAACACTGTAATTTAATGAGTCAACCTAGTACAAAACTGGCCAAGACTCACAGAAATCTAGCCAAAGCCTTTGGAGTTTGTGTTTAAAAACAAATACCATTAGTATACTTGTGCATGGTGATTCATACTTATAATCCCAGCATTCTGGGAGGCTGAGACAGGATTCCCAATTCAAGTCCCACCTGGGAAATTTAGCAAAATCCTGTCTCAAAAAATAAAAAGGACTGGGAATGTAGCTGAATGTAAAGGCCCTGGGTTCAATACCCAGTATGGAGAAAAAGAAAAAACAATTTTCAGTGCACAGGAGTGCCAGGCCTGGGGTTCCTCAGGCAGCTGGGCCGAGGCCCCTGCAGTGTCTGCAGCTCTCTCCTCTGGTCACCATCCAGCTGTGGTGGTGGCAGGAGGCCTCCCAGCAGCTCTGGTCACACCCATGGGGGGCTGAAATGCCTTTGAGTCCTGGTGCCTACCCCTCTTCTGTGGGTTCAGGATGCCAGCCCACAGCGTGCTGGTCACTAACACAGCAGCCTCACAAGTCACCAACATTCTAAGCCGGGTGAGGTGGTGCAGACTTGTAATATCAGTACTCGGAAGGCTGAGGCAGGAGGATTGCCATGAGTTTGAGGCCAGCCTGAGCTAAATAGTGAGTTCAAGTCCAGCCTAGAATATGCAGCAAGACCCTGTCTCAAACAAAGAAACAAACAAAAAAGCAAGTCACCAACATTCAGCCCACACACCTGCAGGCCTTCTCAGCTCAAACTCCGTGAAGACGTACATTCCTGCACCCCAATTCTAAGAGGTCAAAGATTTTCAGAATTGATCATCTCTGAAATCCTTTACATCCTATAGTGCATGGTAAGCAAAATTGGCATCTCCTTTTCTTGATGGAGTATAAGAGGCTGTCTTAACGCTGATAGTATCTTCAGTTTGATAGAGCAAACAATGGCCTTGTTTTTCTTCCCTGTTGCAGTCCAGAAGTGCCTGGTGCCTACTAAGTACTCTGTAAACACTTCTTGAAACTATGAAACAAAAAATGCAAAATTCAACTTAAAACACAAGTGCTAAAACTAACCAGTAGGTAGAAAACATCAGTGAAGATTCTCTTGGAAGGAATTCCGTTCTTCATCGTGCCTCTATGGTGTGTGTGGCTTGTGATTTGGTATGATTTATATCTACCTGCCCTGAGAGCCTCTTGTGCTCATGAGGGGTTTTGAAAGGTGATTAGATTGTGAGGGCGCTATTGCTATCTGGGGTGTTAAGAGGCAGGGCCTGGCAGGAAGAGGTGGTCACTGGGGGTGTGGCCTGAAAGAGTTTCTCTCTCTCCCTCCCTGGCTCCTCCTTTCCCTCTCTGCTTCCTGTCCACCATGCCATGAGCAAGCAGCTCTCCTCTGCCAGGCCCCTCTGCCATGCCATCCTGCCTTGGAGCTGGCCGACCATGGACTGTAAAAATGAGCCAAAATAAACTCTCCTCCTTTAAATTGTGCATGTCAGATATTTTGTCTCAGCAACAAGAAAGTGTCTAAGACATTACTGAACCTTAAAACGCAAAGCCCTGTGCAGAAATATGGTCACCAAATAGCCACACACAATGCTGGCTTTAGACAACTGATGTGGTAAATCAAGGCCTCAGCAGAATGAGTGTTCTCAACACACAGCCTCAGAACTGCTCCCACGTTACATACTTTGCACTACAGATGCCATTTATATCTTTTTTTAAATGTTTTAATTTTTTTCTAAGGATGCATTATATTGAAGGTTATGACAGAGGATGTGCTCTGTGGGATAATTTCAAACACCGGTTAAGAAGGATAAAGCTTGGCTGTGGGCGAGGCCCCAGGACTACCCAAGCCTGGTCTTCCCCCCTCAGCCTCCACCAAGTTGGGTCTCTTGCATGTGTTGGCAGATACAGTTTATATTTTAGTTGGCGGGGAGGGCCATACTCATACTCAGTGTGTGAGCTTTGCTGATGTCAAATAAAACTCTGTGTCCTTCTGATGTGGCCACATTGGCATTTTTTGGTGGCAAATAACTGAATATCCCCAGCAGCCTCTTGTTACTGGACACCACCCCTGCAGCCACTTCCCCATACTGCGCAGCTGAGTATCTGATGGATGATCAGGGCTCCACCTCTCCATGGCCTGCTTTACCCCCGTCTGGAAGCCAGAGAACAAGGAAGTGACCAGAGGAGGCAGAAGAGGGAGGGACATGGCTCCATTCAGCATCTATGTGCCAGGGACACCAGCTTGGGGACAGGAGGACAGCATGCCTGTGCCATAGGCGGGACCATCAGGCAGGAGGGTTGGGGATGTCTTAGGTCAGGGCCCCCAGAGTTGAAGATTTTATGAAAGTGCCTTTTGTGAAAGTTTCTAGGAGGAGAAACCCGAAGTGGGGTGGGGGCTGGGTCTCTGCGGGGAGGGAGGTCACTCTGGGGTCTCACATCAAGCACAGCTCCTTAAGACTGACTTGGGGCATCTCAAAGGGACAGTATAGGTCTCAGTTCAGAGTGGTCCCCATGGGGACTGTTGGTACCCAGCAGCCAGTGGTAGAAGGCGACCCTGAGGATCTTTCTGGCTTTCTGTGCTGGACAAAGCCAGGTCCCACAGCCTAGCGGGTCCTCTGTCCCTACCTCTGGCTTGGGTCGGGAGAGGATGATGTCACACAAGGCCCATCTGCAGCCTGGGCTTTGCAAGGACTTTCAGACCTGAGCAAGGGCTGGGGACACCCTGCACATGGGCACCTCACGGTACCGCCACACCTGTGGGACACCAGGCCCTTGACTGTCTCGGGTTCCTTCCTGCCATACCCCAAGTGGACAGCGGTGTCACTTCCAAGTAGATGAAAGTGAATTTGAGTGATGGTCAAGGGAGACTAGTTTTAACCACAACAAAATTTTCAATAGAAATGGATTTCTGTATTGGTTGTTGTTGTAATTAAGCTTCAAAAATATAATGCAAGTGCCTTTTGTTTTCTTTTTCTCTGTTTTTCTTTTCTTTCTTTTTTGGTGGTGCTGGTGATTGAACCCACATGGTAAGCAAGAGGGTTCAAAGTACTAAATAGCTAAGCGTGGTGGCAAATGCCCATCATCCCAGCACTCGGGAGGCTGAGGCAGGATCCCCGAGAGTTCTGCCTGAGGAAACCCCAGCACGGGAGTCCCCAGACGACCTTGTGGCTATTCCACCTCAGCAGAGGTGGAGTTAGGGCTAAGTCGCACCAAGTGCTGGCCTGTGAGAGCCCAACGCCCTCAAAGCCAAGCTGATGCACTTGGGGAACAGAAGAAGTTCCACAGCTGGGAGCCACGCTCTTGACTTTTCCCACACCCTGCTTTCTAGCCTTTGCCATATCAGTTCACATCCCTTCCCACTCGGCTGATAACGTTCCTGGGGGAGATCGGGAATTTAAAAAGCGTATATCAGAACTTCCTCTATCAGCACTTTCTTGTTTTATTTTTACTTGACCTTCAAGGAAATTTTTCTCCTTTTACCTAACCCCAAAGGAAGAAAACAAGATCTGGGGTCCCTCCCTTCCCCTCCCTGTCCCCTGCGTGCAAGGGTGCTACACAAGCTTGTGGACAGCTTTGTGGACCAGGGCTCTGGGCACAGGAAGGGGGAGGGGGACCTTAGCCTCTGTCCTCTGTAATCCTGGGTCAGTCTCTGCTGCTGAGGAGCACGTGGCCTCCTTCCAGGCCAGGAGGCAGACAAGTCTGCTGTGGCTTTTTTTGTTTGGTTGGTTAAGATTTTTTGAGACAGGGTCCCACTGTGCAGCCCAGGCTGACCTTGAACTTGAGGTGATCCTCCTGCCTCAGCCTCCCAAATTGCTGGGATGACAGGCATGTAGTACCACTCCCAGCTGTGTCTTTTATCACCAGCTCTCTGTTAACAGTGCTTGCCAAACTTGCAAGATGGGGTAGACAGGAAGATAATTCAGAGCATGTAGGTGCTTGCTGCTCGGTGTTTTGCTCTCATTGTCCTGTTTAATCTTCCAGCCACCCCCTCATTAGATCAGCCTCCACTTTGGGGGTATAGGGATGAGGGCACCAGGTGGCTTCCTGCCCTCGCCCCAAGGTGGCCCAGCTTTGCAGGTGGGTCTTCTGGGCCCAAAGCTGGGGTGCTCACTCCTACAACACCCAGCCAGCTACACCCTGAGATTGGAACTGGACAGGTTACCACTTTCACTTCTGGAACAGCTCCTGAGGTGAGGTCCCAGCCTGCGGAGAAATTACCCAGCGTGGTTACAAAGTGGAACAAATTGGTGCGTGGTTACAAAGTGGAACAAATTGGTGTGGACTCAGAGGCACAGCAGGCCCAGCCTTGCCTGGCCTGGCCCTGGGTGAGCTGAGGGGGTGGGGGGACTCAGCCTTCAGGGAGAACCCTCCTGTCTCAGCATGGATGCCAGTGGCATGCAGAGTCACCCAGGTGAGCACTCCAGGCCTGGGCCACCTCCCTTGCCCTGCCAGGGGTCACCAGGGCCCCAGCCCTGGGCTTGCTCAGTACGCAGCCTTACAGCAGCCCTCTCTCCCCACCTGCTTCTGTCTGTGTGGCGCCTGTGCTCTCCTGTGTGCTGCCCCAGCCCCACTCCCAGCTCCTGCAGACCCCCACCCCACCCCTTTGATTTATCTGTGTTGCTTTGGTTGGTTTGGTTTCTTAAAACAGGCTCTCACTGTGTATCCCAGGCTGGCCTTGAACTCACAGTGATCCTCCTGCCTCAGCCTCCCTGGTTCTGGGCTGACAGACGTGTGCTACCATGCCTGGCTGTTTCAGGAGTCCTGCTGCGCATCCTGCAGTGCATCTCAGTTGACATGTGCTGTGGTCCTTGTACATAGGGTCCGGGCCTTACTCACTGGTTTCTGAGAAAGACGAAGTTGTGCTGTTTAGGGTAAGAACCATTTCTCATCCACAGACTCCACCACATGACAGCTGTCTGTCTGTTGCCACTTTCCTGGGGGGCCACACGCTTCCTAGGCAGCCAGAGAGATATGCAGAGCACTCACTTCCCGGCCTGGGGCTGCCTAGATAGCCTTGTTTCCTCCCCTTCCCAGAGGGATTCTAGACAGAGACTGGGGCTATGGGAGTGTATTTGGAGAAATTTCAGTCAGGAGCACCAACTTTTTAAATTATTTTTGGGGACAGGTCTCACTCTGTAGTTCTGACTGGTCTAGAACTCACTTTGTGGCCTCTATTTCATGACCCTCCTTGGCCTCCCAAGTGCTAGGATTATAGGCATGCACCTCTGGCCTGGCAGCAATTTTGATAAAGGATGTAGCTACTGATGACTTTAACATGGGAAAGCTTCAGTTAAAACTGGTCCTTGCTGGTGGATGACAAGTTATCTCTGTCCTCAAAGAATGTAATTAGGAAGTACCTAGTGTAAGGGACAGGAGGAAGAGCCGAGGAATTAAGAACAAATAAACACAAATCTATCAAACATCCAATCAGTGGGAGCTGAGTCTGGGCCCAGAGAGGAAGAGCTGTTTCATGGCTAGTGGGGGCCCCGTGGGTACCTAGACACCCTGAATGGCAGGCCTAGCCTGGGACACTAACTGTGGCCCACCTGGCAAGTAGACATTTCTGAGTTGGCAGACTGGTGGGCAGGCAGTGAATGGAGGGGAAGAGGAAGCTGAAGTCAGCTAGAGATGTCCTGCTCTTGAGGGAGGGGGTCTTCTGTGATCAGCCCTCTGTGGCTGTCCTCTTCATCTCTTGGGGTCTCTGAGCCTTCCTTCTTCACAAGTCAGTGCTGTTACACTGATTTGCCAACCAGGGCTGCTGACTGAGTGACAGCCACATCAGAGGTTCTCGGGTTTGGCTATGTGGGGACAAGGAAACAAGTGTGAACGTGGAGGTTTCTGATGCAGCTAATGGTGTGTGCAGAGGGAGCAGCCAAGCTGGACTGGGTGGACAGCCTGAACTGGGGAGTGTTGGCCTTTGGGGATCTTTCGTCCAAATCAATATGGTGGGCGTAGCGTGACTGGATGGTGGAGAGCTGAGTGGAGACCCAGTGAGCTCTTCCTGGAGGGTGTAAGTTTGCTGTCTGATCTTGCTGAGCCAGGATGGCTTCTATCCCAAAGGGCTCTCTGCTCCTGATAGGCCCATGTGGCTCTCCTGTCCCCACCATGGTTATAGCCAAGTGGAGAGGACCCAGCCCCAGCGAGGTGGGCTGTAGCAGAGACATACAGATTCTTTTTCTCATCTTTTGCATTCCTCTATCTCCTTCCATTTTCATATGCACCCACACTTGACTTTTCCTTATTTGCCTGCCAATGTTTATTAAGATGTGCATTGAGCATACCTGCCAAATCACACACAATACTAAAACATCCATTGCTCGGCTCTACCAAATCACGTCATTTTGTGGTTTGATTCTAAGAAATGGCACCTCACAAGTTGCTGAACAACTCAACCTTGAACATCTGCATTCATTTCTCCTATGCAGACATAGCTATTGTCCTGGACTAGGCTTGTAATCCCCATACATGGTGGGGTAGCCTTTATGTCTGTAAACAATGTGTAATGCAGTTTCCCGTGGGGCTTAAACTTCATATGCTCAGTGTAATGGTTTTTGCCTTACCTTGGTTCTGTTTGCAGACTGCATGCAGGTCCTTCACACTAAGATCATCTCAACCCTTTTTAAAATTTTTTTTATTTTGAGACAGGGCCTTGCTAAGTCACCTAGGCTTGGCTCAAACTTATGATCCTCCTGCCTCAGCCTCCCAGAGTGCTGGGATTACAGGCACCATAATGGCTTCGTTTTGGTTTTGAGATGGGATCTCACTATGTTGTTCCCAAGCTATGCTCAAATTCATGGGTTCAAGTGATCTTCCTACCTCAGCCTCCCAAAAAGCTGGGTCTACATGTATGCACCACCATACCCATGTTTTTTTGCTTTTAAAAAAGCTTTTTGAGAGTCGAGGATTTAGCTCAGTGGTTCCACCACCTGCCTTGAAAGCACAAGGTCCCGAGTTTGATCCCCGGTACCAAAAAAAAAGCTTTTTGAAAAGAAAATTAAAAAGCTTTTTGAACTTTTATACCTATATATATGTTACTATAGGTAGCTCTAGTTTGTTAATTTTACTTCCTGTGTAGTAGTACATATCTCAAGTTGCGTATTTGCCTATTGATGGACATTTAGGTGCTTGAAATTCGGTCCTCTTCTGTGCTTGGAGTGGTATGGCAAACACTCTTGTAAGGGTCTCTTTGTGTGCGTGTGCAAGAGTTTCTCTAGTGAGCATATCTGGGTGTCTGTATCTGTGATCCTAAAAGATATTGGCAGTTGCTTTCCAGAATGGATCAATGAGTGCTATTCCTCCAGTAGTTTAGGGAGCATCCTTCTTTCCCATATGCTGGGATATCTGATGCTGTCAAAGTTCTTTTTTTATTGTTAACACTTTTTTTTTCTTTCTAAGCTCTTTTATTGGTACATTTTAGGTATACAATTCCTTTACATTTATCATTGGGTGTTTGTACCTGTACATGATGTATCTTGGTTCTTATTTTTTCCCCATTACCTGTGTACCCTTCACCCCCTCCTCCCTTCCCTATTTACACATTATTGTTAACACTTTGATGTGTGTGAGATGGGACCTCCTGAAAGTTCTCCAAGGCCACGGCGCTCCTGGGTGCTCCACCTGCTGTCCGCATTGCAGACATACACAGGAAGGGCAGGAGTCAAGTGAACAGGACATGGCTGGCTTCCCTCTGGCCTCTGAGAGCTGCAGTGCTTCCAGCTATTTCTGGGGCCCCTTCTCTGTATAGATCCTCCTTAGACAATTGCCCCAAACCCCCAGCTTTGGAACACTGGCCATGTATATAACCCAGTGACTTCCAGCAGTAGAAATAGCTCCACCTTGAACATCAAAAGCTACTGAATGGATTTATTTGAGGGCCAGTTAACAACTGAATTAAAATTTAACCTGCCAGCTAATATGCACCAATAAAAATGTTTTTAAAACCTTAACTTATCCAAAGTCTTTCTCGATTTCTGCCAAGCCAAATCTTCCTGGTCACATTTATCTTGAGCTAGAAAAGTGCATCTCAAACCTTTTAGTCTCAGAAACCCTTGACATGCATAATTATCAAGGCCCTCAAAGAGTGGTGTTGGTGTGGATTCTCTTTATCTTTTTTTTTTTTGTACCAGGGATCGAACTCGGGTCCTTGGGCTTGCGCAGCAGGTGGCAAAACCACTGAGCTAAATCCCCGGCCCTTGGTGTGGATTCTCCCTATAGCTGTTGCCGTATTAGAAATCAAAATGAAGACATGTTTAAATGTTTATTTTTAAACAATTGAGCCTTCTATGTTAACATAAATTACATTTACATAAAAAATAACTACATTTTTAAAAAATAGTGAGCAGAATAGTGGACTGAGACAGAGCCCAGGAATAAAGCCCTTGCCTGACTCGCACAAGGCTCTGGATTCCAGCCCCAGCTCCACAAAGAAGAAAAGAGAGAGTTGCTGTTGAAAACATGAGTAGGTGCACTTGAGATTCTAGACACAACCCCTACACAGGCATGTAGGAGGGGACACAGGACACCAGAGCTCTTTTGCAAGAAGAGGTCCCTTTTCCCCTATGACCCACCTTTCCCCCACACACCCATTGCCAGCCTTGTTGGTCCATTTTCTTCCCAACCATTTTCTAACTTTTATTTTTTATTTCCTATTTATTTTAAAATTCTTACTCATTTTATTTTATTAATTCCTCCATTTATTCTGAGAGAGGGTCTCACTATGTTGCCCAGGCTGCCTTCAAGCACTTGGGCTCAACTGACCCCCCTGCCTCAGGCCCCAGAGAGAGTTGGGACTACGGGAGTGCACTATTGCTCTGTTAACTCTTTTTTAAAAACATGCAAGGGTGTCCATGTAGCTCTGTCTTGGGGTGCTTGGTTGGTATGTGCTGGGCTTCACTCTCAGCACTGGAAGAGAGAGGAAGAGATAATCTGAATGTCCTTGAAAATGAATTTATAAATGGAGCGTGTCTTTTAGATAAGTTTATTTCTACAACCCGAATATTGATTATCAAAAGTGTATTGCAGAGGACTCCTCTGGAATGTTTCTTTTGACAGAACCAAATGTGGAGACCTGGTCTTAGTAGGATTTATTTATGTGTTCGTGTTGAGCAACTGAACTGGGTGACATATTCTTTTCCTTATTACAGTATTAAAACCCAAGTTCTTCCCCAATAATGAAACTGGAGTTCTTCCTCTTTTTAAGGGGAAGCTGCCTCCTCCCCCTTACTTTTTTCCACTGCTTAGAGGAAATTCACAGAGCCAAGAGTAAAAAAAAAAACAAAAAACCTCAGTGGTCATTGTGCTCCTGTCCTGCTACGCGACTCACCCCGCCTCTGTGCTCCCTGATGTCACTATTTTTGTCTCTGAACAGCTTATTGACACCATTGCCTCGGAGATCGGAGAACTGAAACAGGAGATGGTTCACACCGATACCAGCCTGGAGAACGGCCTGGGAACTCCCAAAACCCACAGGTGACCAAAGCCTTGTCTAGGCGAGAGAGGGACTTGGAGACAGCCTGTAGCCACCAGGGCTGACCCTCGGCCACTCCTCCTCGGAGTCTGGGACTAGCAGTGTGGTGGCGCCTCCAGATGAACTCTCTGTAAGAGATGGGAGTGGCCTGGGAGCTCCTGTCTGCTCACTTCTTTGAATCACTTTGAAGGCACTTGAACCTTGTACCTTCTTCTCCATTCCTCCTGAATAACCACCTGGAAACCTAAGTTTGTCTGTGGCACGTGCACCTACTGGCAGTGATGGCAGCAGTAATGCGGCGGGATCATTCCTGTGCAAGCTAGAGCTCAGGGTAGCCGTGTCAGGCTCCAGGAGTTTTGCCGGGAGCAGCTAAAGAGGATGGACTCATTTTGCATTCTCAGGTCAGAATAAACCCCAGCATGGCCTTAGCCTGAAAACCTCTCCATGTATGAGAAACTGGATGTGCTTGCAGATGGTTAACCAGGGTCGGGAACATGCTGTGCTGGTAAGCGCAATACCCAGGCATTGCCCTGAGTAGGTGGCAGGCACTCCTCTGCAGCTGAAGATGAGTGCAGAGGCCAGGGAGGGTGGAAACTGGAGACAACCTCTCCCAGCTCTTGCATGCTGTGATTCTTGATGACAGAAAGCCCTAGACACTTGGCACCTGTGAAGCCAGATCCACTTAGTGCCCCCCACCTTCTTTCCCCAGAAATTGGGGCCAGGGCTGCCTGGGGCAGTAGAAGCTGTGATTTATGGTGTGGTTTGGTTAACAGGTCATGTGACAGGCAGACAGGGTGATTTTGGCTGTCCAGGCAAGTTTTAAACCAGCTCAACTTGTTCCCTGACTGAGGAGGAAAGGGAGGAGAGAGCAGGTCCCAGGGAGGGACTTGGCCACTGCAAGGTGCTGCTTTGATGCCAGTGGTGCTTTGATGCACTTGTCCCTAGAGGAACTGCATTCCCCCTTGGCTGTGAAGTTCCCTCTGCCTTTGTCCATTCTTTGCCTTCACTGCAAAGCGATAGGTAGACCAGTTGTTCTCCATCCCCTTTGCAGCACCTGGGTGTTCTGAGATTCCCCTCAACCTCAGTGTGAAGGGCTTCAATGAATTAAAAGTTTTCTGCCCATAAACCTGACAAATACACACTGATTTTTCAGCTGGAGACTTGCCATCCCACATTCAGAGTAGTCCAAACACCATGGAACTTCAGCCAGGGGTTCCTCTTTACCCTTTGCATTGTTGAGCTAAAATTAAACTGGGAGTCTGGGCTGATGACACAGTGTGAGGGCAGCTTTAGTACCACTGATTTCTTTCAGTGAGATGGAACTAAGCTCTGCAGGTGACAGATACCCAGAGCGACAAGAATGCCTCCCCCTGTGTGAGTCCTGGGTGCTGTTAGTGTTGCAAAAAGAGAGATATAACATGTGAGGGACCATCCAGACCTTGTTCTCAGGCTTCAGCAGGTACTAAGTGGGACAGCTGGGTGATTGTTTAATCTTTAACATCTCATCAGTGATGATTGGATGGACGGATGGATGGATGGATGATGGATGACTAAATGGATGGATGGATGGATAGATGAATGTTAGATGGATGAATGGATGGATGGATGGATAGATGGACTCTGTCATTTAGCCACACCCCATATCTCTTTTCACCTTTTCCTTTCCAAATTTAAGAGTGATTTTAAGTATGCCACAAAGACTTTGTTTATTTTTTTCAGATTAATGTTACTTGTTCGAGGATGCTATGTTTGTTAACACTGGATTTATTAATTTGTAGAGGCATTTTAGTTGGCTTTTTAAAAAGTATTTAATGGGAAAGAAAAACCAAGATGAATTGTCTTGCTTTATTTCATTTTGTTTTTGAGACAGGGTCTTGCTATATAGTTCAAGCTGGCCTTGAGTTCACTATGTAGCCCAGATTGGACTCAAACTCACAGCAATCCTCCTGCCTCAGCCTCCCCAGTGTGGGATTACAGGTGTGCACCACCATGGCCTGCTTGAATTGTCATTCTTTGACACAGTATATGGCGTTTGGCGAGTGTTGGGCTCTGCCTCTCCTGGCGGCAGCATCCGACAGGTCTTAGCCTCCTTTCTTGGAACTCTTGCCTGACATGTCTCTGGCTGCTCCCCTGTCTTCTGATCTCTTAGTCCTGCGGTCCCCAGAGCTGCCACCTAGAACCTTTTTCTCCTCACACCTCTGCTCTTCTGTCTCCCACTGGCATGGCATGACACGTTTAAAAATCTCCGCATCACAATGTCCACATCAGTAAGTGGGGAAATGATCAAAGCAGCCCCACATGGTTGTCAGAGAGTCCAAGGAAGTTGCTTAACACAGCACCCAGCACATGACAGAGATGGTGTGTGCTGTTTTAAATGGAGTTTCCTCCACGTAATCTCCTAGGTCACCCTATCCCGGTGTGTGGCTTCCATACCACCTACGTGTTGGTGATTCCCAGCTTACATCCCTGGGCTCAGCCTCTTTTTGAATCCGGAGGTTCGTGTCCAACTGTCCACTCAGAGTGTAGAGACCATGGTGGAGCTGGGGATCCCTTCACAGGTGCTGCCTCTCCTCAATTCTTTGGCCTGCTAACCATGCCTCTAGGGGATGGGCCTTGTGCTCAAGCCCTTCTCTCCTAAGCTCCTTCCCTTCATCTCTAAAGCTCAGCAGCTCACTGTTTGTTTGTTTGTTTGTTTGAGACAGGGTCTCACCAGTTCAAAGCTGGCCTTGAACTTACTTTGTAGCCCAGGCTGGCCTTGAACTTGCAGTGATCCTCCTGTCTCAGCCTCCTAAATACTGAGATTACAGACATGCACCACCATGGCCAGCTGTCCTAGGTATTATAAGTGATACAGAGGTGATTCAAAGCACACGGGAGGATGTGTGTAGGTTCTATGTAAATACTGTGCCATTTTATACAAGGGATGAGAGACCTGCAGGTTTTGGTGTCAGTGAAAGCAGGACTCCTGGGCACCATCCCTGGAGTACAGAGGAGCCACTACTTACTTAATTAGGTGTCTTCTGCCTTTTCCACTGGAAGGGAAGCTCCAAGAGAGAGGGGCTTGGTGTGTCATTCGCTGCCATGACTTCAGTGCCTAGAATGGCTCTGGTGTGGCAACTATGCGAAAGCTGTGTGTTGAATGGGAGATGTAAGGTGCCCAGGCCATTGGAGACTGTACAGCATTAAAACATCCCAGGCATCTTGAGGAATCAAGGTGTCTCCTGTGGTGGTGCATAAGAAAGGAAAAGTTACGCCAGACACAGTGGCTCACACCAGTAATCCCAACATTCAAAAGGCTGAAGCAGGAGGATTGCCAAAAGCTTCAAACCAGCCTGGGCTATATAGTGAGTTCAAGGCCAGCCTGAATTATGTAGTGAAGCCCTGTTTCAAACCTGCCCTCCAAAAAGAGAAAAGAAAGAAAAGATTGAAAATGTCCAATAGCCCTAGGCTTTTGCTTCCTGAGGAAGAACAGGGCCCGCGTCCCCCCCTCCTCTGTCCAGCTGCATGTCCTCATCGGCTCAGCGTCATGGCTGGTCTGGTCCTTTGGCAGGAGGGTGGCAGCAGGTTGAAGCCACCTCCACCCTTTGCAGACACTTTACCAAACAGAAGCCAGTGAGCCAGGAGACTGACCCGGGGTCTCTTACTCTGATGTCTGTGCTCTCATCAGTGTTTCTTGTTTCCTTTCTTCCCAGCCCACCCTCCAGAGGCCAGAGGACAGGCACACAGAGTGGTCTGTACATTCACATGAGGCAGAGATCTCTGGGCTGGAGGCTGAGGCAGGCCAGTGCTCCACTTCACACCATAGGTGACAAAATTGCCGAAGATTCTTTTGTCCCCAGGTGGAGTAGAGGGATCCACAAAACAACAGCAGGAGCATTTCCTGGAGTCAGTCTAGGCTTACAGGTTCCCTGAAGGCCCTGGCTAAACCAGATCATTAAGGCTATTGTGCCTTGTCAGCTCCTCCCACGTCACTTGACCTATGTGGCTCCTCCTGCCACCTGACTGGTCCCCTATCCAGAGGTCTGCAGACACACAGGATACAAACATTCTCCACCACCTCACCCCACACTGTTATAATGTAGCAGCCAACCACTGGCGTGGCCTCTTCTAGGAAGGCTGCTCTTCCTGGCAGCCGTGGGACAGCAGTGATAATAGACATGTCCCTTGGACAGTCTTCTGTGTTGTCCCTGGGCTAGGGTCAGGACATAAGGTCAGAAGAGAAGGTGTGGGCCTCCCAGGATTCCCCTCAGATATGACAGAGGGACAGTGGTGACCATGTGGGCTCTGTGTGGTCTTTGGAAGGAAACCCACCTGGGACAGGCACTGCTTGTAAAACATCTTTCCACTCACATCAAGCATGACACAACAGCAGTCCACCAAGAAGTGTAGAGCTAGGAGAATTTTCACAAACAGACCACTCAGCCACACCCAAAGCAGAGCATTCTTGACATCCCCAGGGCACCCTTCTGCTCACTGTCACCCTGAGAGGAGACACCATGTGAACTCTGTGGCCCTTCATTAGTTCCACCTGGCTTGTGTTTTGTTTTCTTGCTTTTTGATTTTTTTTTTTTGGTACCGGGGATCGAACTCTGAACTCCAGACCTTGTGCTTGCAAGGCAGGCAGCAGAACCACTGAGCTAAATCCTCAGCTTGATTATTTTTTTGTGTTTTGTTGGGTTGATTTTTGGTGCAGGGTTCAAACCCAGGAGCTCACACACCAGAAAAAGGTGCTGTACCCCTGAGCTACACCCCTAGCCCCACTCTGTGCTGCTTTTAAATGTCACATAACTGGATTCATACAGCAGTGCTTTTAAAACTCTTCTTCATTCACTATTTTGTGTAGTGTTCCATTGTGTGAATACACAACTTGCTTCTTCATTCTGCTCTTGGCAGGCGTTTGAGTTGGATCCAGTTTGGAATCGTGTTGCTATGGACACCCTTGTGCATGTCTTTTTCTGGACACAGTAATAGAAGACTGGAGTGATTGGGTTGTGGGTAGTTCTACATTCAACTTCAATAGATAGCAGCCAAAGTTTCCAAACCATTGATGTCAATTCACACTTCTGCCTAGACTGGCTGAGAGCTCTGGATTCTTCACTAGGTACTGGCGATGGTTTCGTGGCTAGACATTTGGTGGCTGTGTTGATTTAGTTTCTGAAACCAGAATAGAAGGAGACAGGAGGATCTGTGTGTTGTGACACAAAGATTCAGCTCAGTGCCATTGTACTTGGAATAGAAACTCTGTGGGTTTGACAGAGCCCACATTTTCACATGACTAAGTTTAGGGCTAAATAGGGAGAATTCTGAGCTCACAGCCAGTTCCTTGGGTGGTATTGAAAGAAGCGAGTTATGGAAAAGGCTATTTTCAGGGGAGGAGGGAAAAAAGATTAAATAATCAGCAATTAGGAACAATGTATGAGTACAAATTGGTACTTTACTATTTACATGTCTGCTTTTGAATTTTAGATCTAATAAATTTAAACAGAAAAAAAATAGCAATGAAATTCTCCCCACCTCTTAGAGTCTGTTGCTGTACTTTGTCCCTTACCTGCAGGCAGAAATATTCTGCATTTCATGAACGACATAGACCAGGCCATTATCCACATCATGACTAACAAATGTGTTTGACCAAAGACAAGGCAGCTATTCAGACTTTAGGTTCTGCCCTTAAACTTAGAATACACCTGTACATGGTATAATTTTCATGACTTAAAAAGTATGTACTTATGTGTACTCAACTTCGGTGAGTACAGACACAGAATTATTTTTGCTTTTTGTCTTTTTGTTTGTTTGTTTTTTGAAACAATATGTTGCTCTGTATTCCAGGCTGGCCTTGAAACTATTGTGTAGCCCAGGCTGGCCTCGAACCTGCGGTGATCCATCTGCCTCAGTCTCCTGAGTGCCAGGGTTGCAGGTGTGCACCACCATGCCCACTGAAACACAGAATTTAAAGCCACTTCATTGTATTCCTTTTCCATCTTTTTTTCTTCAAATGATAAAGAGACTAAACTTCATTAATTTATATTCTCTTTTGCTCTCCTGTGAAAAAAATCAATGGGCCTCTCTTCTGTTTGGTGACAAGCAATGCAGATAGTTCATCTGTCCTTTGTTCCGCTCTCTTGTCTTTTTGTGCATCTACAGTCTGACCAGAACGGACTTTGATCTTCTGCTCTTCTGAGGATTGTTGAGGCGCTACTCATGAGGTCATTAGGAAGCAAGGTGACACCATTGCAAGCAAAGTCACTTTGCCTTTTACTCCTTTCCTAGTGTCTGTCCTGTGCAGTGTTGGCCACTAAAGCAAATAATTTCCTCTTGCCATGCCTGGATATCTGCCCACACCATAGTCATCACTGGCCCATGTCTGGGGCCAGGCTGAGGGCTGTGGGCATCTGGGAGCTGCTCCTCCTAGAACCAGTCATGCTGCAAAGGAAAGCTTAGTCTGGGACTGAGATGCAGCTCAGTGATGTGTGCTTGCCTAGCACTCATGAGGCCCTGAGTTCCAACCCCAGCACTGTAAAACAGCTAAGTGAACAACCCTGAAAGGTCGGCCTTCTCCCTTTGCTGGGGCTTCCAGTCATTGTCAGCAGAATACGGGAGACTGGCAGGAGCTATTTGCTACAAACTATTGGGCTCACCTTGCAGAATCTCAGGCACCTCATAAAAAAAATACACTTGGTGTTCACAAAGTTCTGGTCCCTCCTTACACCTTGCCGGTTTCAGAGAATCTTAAGTGTACATTTCCACCCGTTCTGGGTGTTGCTGTGGCCTGCTTGTCCTCAGTCTCTCTCAAGACAGAAGGCAAGGAAGAGCTGCTCCTCAGCTCGGCTCAGGGCTGCTTTCTGACAGACAGTTGAAGATCTCTTTGTCTACAGCACCCTGAGACACCCTTCCCCCTTAGTGCAGTGGCCAGGGGACACTTGTGTGCCTGGCTGTGTCCTCAGAAGCAGGTCCTGCACCGTGGTAGCTCTGGGAGAAATGTTTGGCCATCCTGCCCACCCAGGATATTCTGCAGTGACTAGTTTGATCTTCCCCCTCCCAATACACCCTAACAGCCATCAGGAGCAGTCTTGAATATGACGCCCAAGAATTGTGGACCACTGACCCCCTTTGCTCTTTGTGTTGTTACTAGGGTGGAGACACCCAAGTTCAGCTTCAGAGTAATACTTACTGAGCAGGTACTATTTGTCAAAATTCCTGCTTAGTGGAAACTAGAGATTTAACCACCTAAGGGAGGAAAGACTGTAAACAAGTGAGTTGCAGGGGATGGAATGAGGACATAAGAGGACTAGAGGAGGAGGAGCCACATGCAGGTGATTCCGAGCCAGCACTGGTTTTAGAAAAGCTCGGACTTGATATCGGCCTTATCAAGCAGTGAGTTACGCAGGTATTAAAGCAGCTTCCAGATTATGAAGGCCCCAAAGAGCTACTTAGCCTGTCTCAGTTGGTGATAGCTGTCATATTGGAAAAGTTGTTTAAAAGAACATATAATATTTTTTTCTTGCTGGTCATGGCCCAGCACTGGGGAGGCTGAGGTAGAAGGATCACCACAAGTTCAGGGCCAGCCTGGGCTACATAGTGAGTTCAAGGCCAATCTGAGCTGGATAGTGAGACCTTGTCTGAGAGAGAGAGAGAGGGAGAGAGATTTCTTCTTTTTAATTACTAAAAGTTAAATGTATATAGTGAAAAAAAACACATAGCAGAAAATAAAAATTAAAATGCCTACAAACTCACCACTAAGATAGGCCCACTTCTGTTCATTCAGTTGGCTGTTTATTTATTTATTTATTGTTTTGCAGTACTAGGGATTGAACTCAGCACCTGGCATGCAGTAGTAGGCAAGCACTCTACCACTGACCTACATCCCCAGACCTTTTTAAATTTTATTTTGAGCCTGAGCCTCTCAAAGTTGCCCAAGGTGACCTTGAACTTGTGATCCCTCTTGCCTCAGCCTCAGTAGTTGGGATTACAGGTATGCACTACCCTACCTGGCTATTATATTTCTTTTGGTGTGTACTCTTCTAATGCTGGATTGGCCCTGCCACAAGATATCTTCTTAGTTAGAATTCAGTTGGTGAATCAGTCAAGCTGGGAAACAATACCAGCCTAGCCCAAACCTTGTAAATCCCAGAAACTGCCCACCCGCTGCAGGCGTATGTGCAGCTGCCCGGCCCCAGGCAGCTCGAAATGGTGGGGCTGATCCCAGAGCCCACCTGGCTCCTTCTGCTGCCTGTTTTCAGCTCCAAGGGCAACCGGGACAACAGGTTCTTTGTTTCTGTTTCTTATTTTTACGGGAACCAGTGCATGCCTCTGCCAGCGTTGACCGAATATCTGCCCTTTCATCTCTAGCTACAGAGCCGGGAGAGGAAATCCCTAAGCCAAATCACCACCCAACCTTTCTCAGTCTCATGGAAGCGTCAGTGTCATCTCCCAGGCCCCAGCAGCTGCGCAGTTTTGTCCCCATTTCTATGTCCTTTCCTCCTGGTCCTCAAGAGGCAGAACTTAAAAATCACTGAACGCTCCAAAGATTTCACCAAATTCCTCCTGCATCTTGCTTTTAGAAATCTCAGAGAGGAAGCTGTGGCTTCTGCCTTCCACCTTCCACCTCCCGGGCATAAAATCTCTAACTCAAAATTCCTTCAAGGTTGTTTCCCTTTTTACAGTTTAAGGAGACCAAAAAGGCTTGGGGAAATTTAAAGCAGCTACTTGTGTGCTGAAGGGAAAATTCAAACAGCAAGAAGTTGGGGCTGGTGTAGCTTAGTGGGCAGAGTGTCTGCCTAGGGTGTGCAAGGCTTAGAGTTCAATCTTCAGGACAAAAAAAGAAGTCAGAAAACTGAACCCAGTTTTTATCCTTTTGACCTCAAATAAGCAGTTAAAGTGTATGGCCTCTATTACCCCTGCCAACTCAGCTGAATGGGAGTGATCTTTACAAGGATATCCCTTCCCCAGCCCTCTGCCTGTCTCCTTGCCCATGGTGGGCAGGGGGTGAAAGGTTCCATCAGCTTGCCTGCCAATCTCTGTACTGTGAACCAAGAGTGTCAGCCAGGGTCCCATGGTATCCTCCAGACATTAATATAAAAGAGTGAGGGTTTCCCTCAGCTTCAGAATTCTAAAGATTTACTGTGGTGTTTGAGGCTGTTAAGCAATCTTTGAATATCAGCTACAGTACTAGGTATTTTTGAAGTTGAAGCTTTTTGGGGAATTTCTCCTTTGCCTTGTGTGCATGTATCTAACAATTAGAATTGTTCCTGGTGCCAGAGATTTTTTTTATTATTTTTAAAAATTTTTGTTCTAGTCCATGTTTTCAGTACATAGCAAGCAACTGCATTCATTATGGGGAGTTGGTACATGCACATGACACATCTCAATTTTTTTACATCCCTTTCCCTTCTCCTCTTTCCATGTCTTGGGCCCTTCCCATTTGCAAAAGATATATCCAGAGATTTTTATTAGATACAGGTCTTCAGTATGTTCAGTGTCTGTCTTTTTATATAGGGAACCTCTTCCACTAACAATTTTCCAGAAACCTGATTTCCAGCCCTACCTCCTAACTCCCCCAGCCCTACTAGCCGTGGTTCATCTCCTACCAAGCCTGGTATGATAGTTAACTGTGGCATCAATTTGAATAAGGAATGCTAAGGATTGGTTTAGCACAGGATTGGTTTAGCACAGTTCTGGGTATCTGGATGAGGGCCTTGATACTTCATGGTGGATCCAGTAGATTCCAGCCTCTTATATATGTCGAGCAAAGAATCACAAGAGTACATTCAGTGGTAAAAGAAAAAGCAGCCACATTTATTGAAGATAACAGGAAGATGTGCTCAGGTGGCACAAACAGAAAAGTGGTGTTGGGAAGACAGAAAAATAAAAAGCACACAGGTAAATCAGGCTTTCAGAGTTTAAACCCTGTATACCCCAGCCTGGGTGCCTCTCATTGTGTCTCTGGGTAAGAAGGATTGAAGGAATGATTGACAGGGAGCTGAGTCATCTCAGGGGCTTCAAGCACGAAAGCTTGCCCCAGAATGCACCCTGGTTAAATTATATACATGGGATACAGTCCATATGCATGAACTCTTAATGAGGTTCAGGTGGGGAAAAGGTTACTGAACATCAGGCCACAAGGTCTAACATACATGTGCTCTCCCCCAGGCTCTCGAGATTTCCAGGGTCTTTGGTATTTCTAATTGTGCTTCTGTTAGAAAAACGGAAGGAAGATTGGCCCTGGGTTGTTGCCCAAATTCAGGTGATCGCCCAGCCCCAATGGTGCTACCTGTACTAGACTTACTGCAGAGCAAAGACTCACCCTGGGTGTGGGGGGAACCAACCAATAGGCTCATAGCATGGATGGAATAAAAAGGGAAAAAAGAAGGAAGGCTCGCTTCTGCTTCATCTTTGGAGTAGCTCCAGTTGTCACTGTCTCCTTTGGATGTTGGTCTCCAGGCTTCCAGCACAGACCCTTCAGCCTTCCAGTGCAGACCCTTTAGCTCCCTGATATGAACTTGCATGGGACTCTGCTGAGCTCCAGGCCTTCATCCTTCAGATATCCATCTCGCAGATGGCCTTTTTGCATTATATATGTGTGTGTGTGTGTGTGACCTTTTTGATCCTTACACTGCACGTATATTGCTGTTTCTCTAGTGAACTCGAACCAATGCACCTGACCTCTTGGCCTCTTCTCGGGGTTGTGATAGAAAGCCAGAGATCTACTACAGCAAGAGCAAAACCTTGCTGTGCACAAGACTCCCCCTCTGTCTGGTCCTTACTTCTCAAGACAGTCCCTGTGTTGGGTGTCGAGAAACCTAGAGCCTTCTTGGCTCCACAGTTGTTGAGGTAGCCTGGTGGGAAAAGGCTCTGTAGTCTGGTTGGAAGCAGAAGGCTCACATGGCAAAATGTGAAAGGGAGGCCACAAGAGAGCAAGGAACTTGGAAATCTCAAGCTGAGAGTGTCAGTGCCCGGGAAATGCCCACCTCACACTGCGTGGGACCATGGGCCTTATGCATGCCAGATAGGTGCTGCCACCGAGCTGAGCACCAGCCCTCTCCACTCTTTTTTTCCATCTGAAAGTTGAGGCTGGGACCCTAATGGTCTTCAAGGAGCTCTTGGGTTCCATCTTGGAAAAGGCTCTGGGGTTTCCTTCCCCCAAGTAACCTTGCTTTCATCCAAAGCAGGCTGCAGCCTTGGCTGATAGAGTAGTCTTTGTCAGCCCTAGAATGGTAACAGTCTTGCTTTCTTTTTTTGACTGTCCAAAAATTAGGCAAGAAGGATCATCCCAGAAGATCCACTAAACAGACACCCAGGCTTTTAGAATCAGAAGTATTTTTCTGGTTCTGTTTGTTTTGGTAAGGGGTTCTTTTTTCAATGAGAAGCTGTTTTTAGATGCAGGGAAACTGAAGCTAGTGACATGTGGTCATTGACTAAGCCTTCATAGTTAGGAAGAGGCAATGCTGAATCTTTGATTCCAGTCTGATTGAAAATCTTCTTGGTATCAAATCCCTGAAAATGATGAGGCTGTGGGCTAGGGTGTAGCTCAGTGGTAAAGAGCTTGCCTACCATCCCAGAGGCCCTGAGTTCAATCCTCAACACTGAAAAAAAAATCTGAGGTTGAAAAAGCCTAGAATTGGGGTTGATTTCATTGAAACTATGACATGTCTAAAAAAATCTACCTTGATATTGATGCAGTCATGTGCTGGAGATGGGTGGTTTCAACTTCTGATAAATGAGAACTGGATGAGAACCGAATGCCACAGCTTGAGCCGTGCCCAGGGCTCCCGCCGCGTGAGGTCACTCACCCTCCCCACCTGAAGGGCATCTTCCCACCAGAACTGTCTGCCTTCCAGTTTCTCCTGTGCGGAATTAGAATTTGAGGCTAACACTCATCTTGTCTTTTATGACGAAGGTCACCCCTTGTGAGCTCTGAGGAATTTGTGAAGAATTCGTTAGGCAGGAGGACGGAACTGGGAAAACTTTGCTTTTGTTACCTCGGCAGGATTGGAGCTGTCATCTTTCTCGCCTCAAGCCCCAAGATGGCCAAAGGCCAGGGGGTTCTTGGTAGCCTGGTGACTTGCACCACCCATTTCCTGATCAATACAAGACAAGGATGCTTTGTGTGCTGAGGGTGGAATTGAGCCGTGATTTGTGTGTTGAGCCTGGCTGGAGCCATGTGCAGGGCCCAGGACAAAGCCGCTGGAGAGATGGGCCCCAAGCCTCCCCTTGTCCCAAACACCAGAAACAAGTGGCATCCGAGGGTCAGCTCTTGGCATGCACCTGGGCACACTAAAGCTGGTGTTGTATCCATGTCCACACTGGCTAGTGAAGGCCATCGAGAGCCTGGCGTGGGGCAGAGGTCAAGGACTAGAGCAGCTCAGGGAGGGGAGAGCTGTGAGTTCCATGGTGTGGTGACCATGGCAGGGACAGCGATAGCAGTGAGGACCCAAGGACAGCTCAGGGCTGGGGATGCGGCTCAGTGGCAGGGCATGTGCTTAGTGTGTTCAGTCCCTGGCACCAAATAAATGAATTAGTTTAGTTAAATAAACAAGGACAGCTCAAACTTGCAAGGAGGAAGCTGAGCAGGGCCAGTGGAAGTTCTTACGGGATGATCTTCCTTTTTCGTCCAAGAGAGGTTTGTAAGGAATCATACAGGAAACTGTTCCCACCTTTCAATCCAAATAGTTTTACCCCAGATTTCAGTACTATTATGCCACGGATTCCCTCTTGTTCCTGTGCCATCCCTACTCTATGAACTCATCTACTAGCTTCCTTTCAATGGATTCGTCCTTTACATATGTTCACATTGATTTGGGGGAAATAATATGCAACTCTCAACCTGTTAGATGTCAGATGCTGAATTCTTGTTCTCCAAAATCAAAGAACGAATTATAAGGAACAACAGAGGTTAAAAGTAAGAAATATTTATGGAGAGAGATAGCTCCTGAGAGATGGGAGGGGACCCAAAAGTGAGTTGCCAACAAGCCTACTTCTCAAAGGAAGTTTTATAGAGCAAAGGCACGAGGTGGGTACAACGTGACTTAAAACCATGATCGACCAATACGATTACAAGTATAGCCACTTAGGTAATATTGATCCAACAGGGAAGCAGGTTGTGTCGCAAGTGTACATGGAAAGAACAAAGACCTTCTTTAGGAAGCGATGGGTCAGGGGGTCTTGGTCACCCACTGGGGTGACTGATACCTATCTAGACTTTATTGGCCCGGGTGATACCATTTATCTTATCCCCTGGGGAGGTATGTAGCCCTGCTCATTCTGTCTATCTTGAAGTCTGGCCTCCAACAGGTGCACCTCTGTCCACAGCTGTAATGTGTCCTCATCTTCTGCACTGACTCCCTTGAGAGCCTAGCCCTGTCTGACTGCCTATAATATTTATACCTAATTTAGTTGTCTATAATGAGATCATTTAAAAAGTTAATTTACTGTCTTCACCGTAATTGGGACACACACTAAATATATATAATTATTATCAAAGAACAAAATCACAACATTTTATTTTATTTTATCTTACTTTATTTTGAGACAAGGATTCACTGTATAGCCCAAGATGGCCTCAAAGTTGCTGCAGTTTTCCTGCCTCAGCCTCCCAGAGTGCTGGGATTACAGGTGTGCACCACCAAGCCCAGCAATAATTTAAAGATCTTAATTGGTTTTATTTTTTGATTCTAGAATTGAGCAGCTGAGTTTCCCAATGAATGGGGCAGAGGAGGTTGGTTCTATAGACAGAAAAGGGCTGAAGAAAGCAGAGACAATAGAAAGTAGATTGGTCATTTCAGAGTTACTTTCCCTTGTAAGGCAGGGGCAGGGAGACAGAAGAATAGCAAAATGGAGATTCATTAACATCCAGTTACTTAGGTAACTGTGGGTAAAGACAAAGGAACAAGGAACATCTTTTTTTATGCCAAATGAAATTGGCCTGGAGGAGATTCGGGTGTTATCTCTGTGAACCAGATTTCTTGAAGGTCAAATAAACAGCCTTGTCTAGGCCTGGTCACTTGAAGTTCAGCTTGCATGATGTCATTGTCTTACTCCAGAACAACAGCCTCCGGTAATTTCCACTAAAATTAGTATCGTATTAGTAAACAAAGTCCTGCCTCTGGATCACCTTGACACATCTACCTCTCTTTGGAAAGTGTTGCCAGATTTACCAGCCATCGAAGAAATGTGTAAAATATCAGAATTAATCCACACTGTCCCTCCTGGAGAGGGTCTTTTGTTTTCAGTTTTTAGTTGCAGATCACCAGCTCTCTATGCTCAGGGAACAGAGGATGAGATAGATTTAAGCCATCACGACAGAAGCAAAGTGGAACGTGGGCTCTGCCTTGGTTGCCATATATTTTTATTTTACTGACAAGGTTAGCATTTTATTGCTAGCAATTAGCCCACGAATTTTTCTTCATTCTATAATCATTTACTGGGCATGTACCTTTAAATGAGAAGAAACTTCCTTTTCTTGAAAACTGCAAGGTCTGCTGGGGACCTCCAAGAACAGTCCCACGGCCTGGAGGAGAGGTCTTTATTGAGGGCTGGGTTTTCAGAGAGCACCTTTTGGGAGGCCAGGGTCCCCAGAGTTGAGGCTGTGTGGGGAGAGAACCTGGTGGAGGAGATTGGGGTGCCTGGGGTGAGGGGTCAGGTGCCTAGGGCCAGGGGTCAGGAGTCCAGAAGTAGGAGACCAAGACCAGGCTGTCTAATAGGCTGGAGTCCTTCCTCCTGCTCATCCAGCTGACTGAATCATCCCAGTGTCCTTGGGATGCTGGAGCAGGCCCCCACCTTGTTCAGTTCCACAGAGGACCTGCCCTCAGTCTTGAGGTTTTGCAAGGTTGTTAGTTATTTAACTAAACCAATCCCTTCCTAGAACTACATGCTAACAGCTGCTATAAAAGGGAAAGTTCTTAATACATTTAAAATATCTAATTGAAACAACTTTTGTCCTTAACAGTAAGGCACATGCTATCTTGGATGCTATCAGTTGTCCATTTAAAAAAATGTAACTGCTCAGCTTACTGAAGATGTGTCTTTTACACACATAGAGTAAATTTGGGAATCTTATTGTTTTACTTGTTTATATATACTGTATGACTACTTATGTGTTTTATCCTGTCAGACGACAAAATTATAATTTAATGGACTTGAGAGCTTTATTTGGGATTCTGAAATGCAGAAATTCATCATTCCATCAAATAGGATAAGTGAGTCAGTGAACCAGGCAGCCCAAGTTGGTTTTACACATAGAAAGGGGCTGGTGGCAGCAGAGACAAAAGGAGCTCTGGGTCAGTTCAGTGACTTTCCTTGTGAGGTGGGGACAGGAAGATAGAACAATAGATGAATAACTGATTGACATCAGGACACTTCTGGTTAGTTCTTTGTGTAAAGATTAAAACAGAAGGAATTTCATTGTTATGACAATCACTGCTGTGCTGTTTGAGAAATTGGCTGTCATCACCTTACTGGTTTGAGGGAGGACTTGGTTTTCCTTCAACATTTTTTAGCTGGTGCCCTGCAATCCTGGCACTCGGGAGGCTGAGGCAGGAGGACCTCCGAAAGTACGAACCCACCCTTTGCTACATAATATGTTCAAGGTCAGCCTGGACTACATAGTGAGACCCTATCTAAAAAAAAAACAAAAAACTTTTTACTGTATTTTTTTTTAGAGATTCTTATTTATGTCCCAAAGGGCATTAGGTTGATTCTCTGTCCATCAATTTTATTTCCAAATGGAAATCCCTATATAAACAAAGCCAGTCTACATGAAATTGTGTGATGCCTGGGCTTTAAGCATGAGTGACTCCATATTGATTTTTAGCCTGTCTTTGGGCTCGGTGAAAGAGCTTAGTCCAAAGCAATGGCTCCTCCCACTTTTATTTGAGTGGCCCGAGACTTAGAACAGAACACTGCACACCTGCTGAGACACCTCTCCTTCTTGCTTGGCAGTGATTATTTGTCATTTGGCCATGTATCTCACCCCTTGAACTTTCCTTCTGCTATTCAACGGCTGAACCAGGATCCTTACATCTAGAACACATTTATTTATTTATTTAGCAACACTGGGGCTTGAACCCAGGGCCTTTGTACTGAGCTACATCGCCAGTTCTTTTTTTTATTTTTACTTTGAAAACAGTTCTGGTTTCAATTACCTAAGCTGGGCTTGAACTTTCGATCCTCCTGCCTGAGCTTCTCAGAATGCTGGGATTATAGGCATGCATCCCCACACCTGGCTGACTATAAATTTTAATACACTAAGTGCAGTGTTATCCTGGTTACTAACACCCAGCCCAGGGAATGAAGGGAACCCAGGCCAGTGGGAAAACCCCTCACTCACAGCCTAACAGATTCGATCGGAGCGATGGAGGGAGTGGGTGCTGAGAGCCCTTGTCTCCAGAGGGGAAGGAATATTCCTAGCAGGCTGCAGAGTCAGAGTGCCCAGGGTGGCCACAGTGGGGACAGATGCAGGATAGGAGTTTTCCAGCAGGTGTTTGGTGTTCTTCATTCAATCTCTGTCAGTTACATTCATCTCCTACGGCGCCAGGCCAGACTACTCGGACATAATGGTGACCATTCAGTAGATGAGTTTTATAGCCATAAAAACCTAGCGGGTGGTGGATGTTATTCCTCTTCACATTCTGTTACTTTGACATATTTTAATCATTATGGAAAACATGCAAGAATAGTACTGTTCACCAAAATTCACCAATTATTGAAATTTTCTTTACACTTGCTTTATCTCTGTTTTTCTTTTTTCTTGGAGGACAGGAGGCTGGCTGTGCTACACTTTCAAACATTTTCACACATTGCTCCTAGATTCTCCTGTTTGCATATCCTAATAATAAGTGGATTTTCCTACATGAGCATTAGAAGACGATCCCATTCAGAAAATTAAACTTAAACCCAGTGTTTTCTAATTGGTACCCGACTGTCCTTTGTAGCTCTTTAAAATTCCTGTGCACTGTGAGCTCAAGTCTAGAGAACCAGTGTAGTTACCACGTCCCTTTCTTTCTCTCTCTCTTTCCCCCCCAACCTCTCTCTTTTTGAGACAAGGTCTTACTATGTAGCCCAGGCTGACCTCGAACTCATGGTGATCCACCTGCCTCAGCCTCCTGAGAGCTGGATTACAGGCGTGCACCACCACCACGCCTGGCTTACAACTTCACTTTATCCCTGTTTCATCTAAAGAAATCCTACAGCCTTTAAAAAACTTTTCTGAAATCTGAATTTTCTGAGAAATGATGAGTTTCCTGTGCGTAGATTTGTCGGTGTCCTCCTGGGTCCCTCCAGGTCCTTTATTACACTTAGGGGCAGGAGAAGCCATGGGGAGAGAAGGTGTCCTCGGAATTTACTGTGGGTGTCACGTGGCAGCAGGGGTTGAAACAGATCACTTGATTAAGGTGGCGCCTGCCACTTTCTCCATTGTCAAATCATGTTTTCCTCCTCCTCAGCAACTAAACCATCCATCAGTGATATTTTAAGACTGAGCATCCTGTTTCCTACCAGGCTTCCTTGTCGTGGTTTTAGCATCCGTTCATGATTCTTGCCTCCACTGATTACTTCCTGGTTTGTGGTGTTAGCAAATTCCATTTTCAGATCAGAAGGACAAGGCTCAGAAAGGAGCCCTGCAAGGTCTTGTATGCCTGGCTGAGCTAGGAGAGGGGCACTGTGCTTCAGGCCTGAGGTTAGCACTCGGCTACCCACTGTGAACATGTCACTGTGAGACTCTCCTGGGCTATATTACACAGTAGCCTACCTCCCATGAGCCATGAATCCTTTGTCACCCCTCTTATTTGCATGCAGACTTGCATCTTAGAAGTTACTAGTGTCTGTCAACCTCAGCAGGTCCTGCTTCTATGGATTTCCCCGGAGGCAGAGCCTGATGCAGGAATTCTTGTTCGTGTCACTGTGGTGGGAGGCTGTTGGGGGCAGCCCTGGAATGAGTGGGGGACACAGGACAGAACAGAGGGAAGCAAGCAAAGATGCACTCTCTGGGCCCCACTGGGAGCTCAGGAGTGTGACCAGCCTCTCAGAGCTGTCCCACCTTGGGGCAGGAGGCCACCCATCCACAGCCAATGTCAGTCTGTCCTTGGCAGTGGGCCACTCCCAGGAGAGGGTGCTGTGAGCTCTTAGAGGCCAGGTGTGGGCACCTGTAGGGCCGAGGTCAGTGATGGAATAAAGGCTTTTTAAGCGCCTGAAACCCAGTGTGCATCACAGGATGTGACCTTCTAAGGAAAGAAGAAGTGTCCACCTATTTCCTTTCCTCATCACACAAAGGAGCAGCAGGGGGATCAGGTTATACTATGTAACTTGGTCCTGGCAAGACATGGCCACTGGAGATGGCAGAGACAGAACGGCCTTTTGGGGTGTTCCTGGCTGCTTCAGGGCCCCAGGCAGGAAAGTGTCACCTGTGCATATGGGAGAGGGCAAGGGACCCAGAGCTGAGCACCTTGTACTGGATGAGACACTCATGGGGCTAAGCCTCCTGGTCCTCGTTCTTAAACACCAGGAACACAGGACCGTGGTGCAGGCTGTGGCAAGGAGCGAATGAGAGAGAGGTGTGTGGAGGGGCAGGGCACACTGCAGGCACCACACAGATGCAGAACTATCTGATAACACATGTGGGGCAGTGTCCATCCCTTATGCTTATTTAAGTTTGCCATGTGGGCCAGCCCCAGGCTCCCCATCTTACCTGTCACCCACAGAGTTGGGTGAGCACTGGACCTTCATTCTAGGTGGCACCCAGCCACTTCCTGGCTCCCTGCCTCTGGCCAGCAGTGACTTCCCAGCCTTGGTCTCTTTTGTAAATAGGAATTAATGCTCACCAACAGGATCAAGATGGGCACAGAGCAAGGGAAATAAGCTTTATTTACTGCTGTGATTCTTGTGCCACAAATTCACCTCTAAAGGAGTTGATTCACTCCAAGTGTTAGTCTGTCCACAAGGTTATGCAGCCCTTACCACCCTCTGACACCAAAACATCTCCCTCCCTACCCACAACAAAGAAACCTGGAACCCATCCCCAGTCACCTTTCCCTCCACCCTCAGCCACACCAAGCTGCTTTCTGTCTCTGTGGGTCTACTACGCAGAACCTGTCACAAGATCATATGATGTGGCCCATATGTCTGGCTTCTGTTGCTCTAGGATGACCTGTGTCAGCACTCCCTTTTCATGGCTGGATAATATTCCTTTGGAAGAAGAGACCATGGTTTATTGATCCATCCATCTGCTGATAGGGACCCATGGGCCATTGTGAATAACCTCAGTATGATTTTATGAATAGCACAGCACCATTCCACTCTGGGGTTTTATTATAAATAATGTCAGTGATTAAAATACTTAGATTGGTCCAAAGAAGCAAAATGCACTCATCAGATCAGGAACATAATGACTGTTTTGCCCAAGTGCATTTTGCGCTTGGAATGGAGCTGTGTTCATGCTTTCAATCGATGCTTTGAACATCAGAACTTATCAGCTACCATACCTGGAATTTAGCACTTAGGGTTCTCTCCCCAAACTCATGCATGTTTTATGCCTGAAGACAAAACCTGAACTAAACAATAGTTAAGATGCTCAGAACCTTTTGACAACAAGTTAGAGATGGACAGTTGGGTCCCTTGAGTACAAAGTACTCTTCAGTGATAGGGAAATAGAGTCAAATAATGCACCTGTCTTCCCTCAAAGCTCTTAATCTTTAGGGGAGGGCACTAAGGTGGTGTCCTTGCCATTTTCTTGTCACTGGGACCCAGGTGAAGGAGGAGAGGTTTATTTGGGGCTTGTGGCTGTAGAGAATTCAGTTCATAGTCAGCTGGCTCCAAGGCAGGAACAGCATGGTGGAAGGGCCTGGCGGAGGAGAGTTGCTCACCTCATGGGGGCCAGGAAGCAGAGAGAGAAGGAAGGAGCTGGGGAGGGACAAACATCTTCTCCATCCAGGCCCCACCTCTTAACCAGAAGTTAGCCCGAGCACCCACAATTCAGTCAATTTCCAAAACCCTGCTTCTGAGTACATGAGGCTCTTGGGGACATCTGTGTAAACCATGACAGGTGGTGACCCCGACAAGGCCCAGCCTGTGTGCTCGAGAGATGGTCTCTTTGGTGGGGTCCTGACTGGCAGCCACTGACCCTGCCTCTCTCTCCCAGCATGGTCAGACAGCAGGAGGACCCCTGCCCTGAGGACAAGGAAGCAAAGGGCAGCCCGAGGGACTCTGGCTACGACAGCCTGTCTGGAAGGCTCAGCATCCTGGACCGGCTCCTGCACACACACCCTGTCTGGCTGCAGCTGGGCCTGAGCGAGGAGGAGGCAGCCGAGGTCCTGCAGGCGCAGCCACCTGGGGTGAGACGGGGGCCTCTGGAAGGCTGAGGCAGGGGGTCAAATAGGACTTAAAGCATGTAGATAGAAACTAAGAAATAGCAGGAGAGGCCAGACACAGTGGCACACACCTATAATCCCTGTTACTCCGGAGACTGAGGCTGGAGGATTGCAAATTCAAGGGCAGCCCAGGAGACTTAGCAAGACTTTGTCTCAAAGTAAAATAAAAAGGACTGGGGGTGCAGCTCGGTGCTTCTTGAGTTCAGTCTCGAATACTAGGAGAACAAATGAATTGGAAAGGCAAGGGGAAAACTTAGTCTGTAGCTGGCTGACTGTCCCGACCATAAGGCTGGAAACCGAGCTTTTGAGTTTCCTGGCAGCCAGACCCTGTCCTCTTCTGTCTGCAGCACTCACTTCCAAGTGAGTCTTGACTTCTTGAAAATGGAACCAGGTCCCTGGTCTCCCTGGCTCACTCCTCACCCAGCATCCAGCTCTGGTACCCACCACCTCCCCAGGGAACCAGCTTAGGAGCTGTGAGCTGAACGTGGGAAGGAGGAGTGCTTCAGTGGGGAAAACGAAAGAAGTCAAGGATCCAGATCCAGAGGAAAGAGAAGTCAAGATGCAGGACAGGGCTGTATGCTGCAGAAGGGAACCAGGACTCACACTGCCTGCTCCAGGGAGCACCATCCAATTTGTAGGTCAAGTGAATGGTATGTCCTGGAGTGCACAGCCTATGTAACAGTACACGGGATATTTAGATTCCTGTCTTAAATATACCATAAGTCAAATAAACCAATTCACCACTTTTAGTTGAGCCATGTTACCTGTATTAAGAATTTATGTTCATCGAGATACGTTGAACAGTGCAGATGGACAGGAAGGGTTCTGTTTATGGACTTCAGGGCTCAGGAAAACTGCATGCCCAGGTTCCGGAGTCCTTGACATCCCTAAGCTCGAATTCTTCCTCCCTCCTCAGATCTTCCTGGTGCGCAAGTCCACCAAGATGCAGAAGAAAGTGCTATCCCTGCGCCTGCCCTGCGAGTTCGGAGCCCCACTTAGGGAGTTTGCCATCAGGGAGAGTGCCTACAGTAAGTGGGTGACAGGTGTTGGCTGTGCTGCCCTCCTTGTCTTATGAGGGGCATTGGGGCTCTGCATTGAAAGACCCCAGAGATAGAATGTCCCCTGGCAGGTATCACCACTTCGCACCATCTCAAATGCAACTCTCAGGGGAAACAACCACTCGAATTTCTTCTTATACTTTCTTTTCTGTCTGGTGCTGGGCTTGGAACCCGGGCCTTGAGCATGGCAGGTGTGTAGCCCTGTTGCACTGCCCACAGAGACAGGTTTGCAGGGACAGCGCTAGACAGTGTCACTGTCCTTTCCCGCTGTTCCAGTCGCTGCCTGCTCTTTGAGCCCTGGAAACAGGCAGTGTCAGGGGGCCAAGGGTTCATAGGAAAAGGGCACAGTTCTGAAGCCCTGCCAGCCTCAGGAAGGATGGCGAGGTGGACCTGCACCCAGAGGGTCTCAGTGGCACCTGTGGGAGCAGCTCCCAGCCTACCCTGCTCTGGCTCAAGGATAAACCTGGAGCTCTCGTAGTTGAGTCACTTGGGAACTGAGTCTGCCTAGGCAGGTGGGACCTGGCAGTTCATCACATTATCTTTAAAGATAATGAATTTTGACTGGGTGTGGTGAAATCCTAGCTACTTGGGACACTGAGGCAGGACGATTGCAAATTCAAGGCCAGCCCAGGCAGCTGAGTGATTTAGCAAGACTATTTCAAAATAAAAAAAAATAATAATAAAATAAAATAAAATGGGAAACTGTGTTGTAAAGAAGGGAAACTTGAGTCATTTATAGGAAAATGGTTGTATCTTGAGATCATAATGTTAAGTGAAATAAATCAGACACACAAGCTTATGTATTGTATGGTTTCTCTTATATGAGAAGCCCACATTATAAGTAACATGCGAAATAAAAGATAGATAATAGGAAGCAGGGAGAGAGATCTTTTCCAAATGGGAAGGGGAGTCAAGACTGGAGGGAAAAGGGAGGAAGAAGAGGGGAAAGAGAAGTAAAAAGGATGAAAAGGGTTATGTGCTTGCACCAGCACCCATGTGAGCTAATATAAAAAGGGCCCTGGGGATGTTGCAGGAGACCCTGAATTCAATCCCCAGCACTGCCAAAAAAGGAAAACTGTAATGAATTTCTATTCAGGGAATTAAAGATCAACTTACATTAAGTTAATCCAGTGGTTCTGAGTTGGCTTTTGAGAGCCTGCTGGCCCCACGGGCACAGATCTTGCTGGTATCCAAAGTCCTGTGGTGACCTGGCTAAGAGGCCCTGCGCCACCTCTGGAAGTGCAGCAGGGTCTGGGGTTCCCTGCCTCCCAGGGACTCCTGCTGCCACCTCCCTAGCCCTCTTCGATTGACCTCAAGTGCGTGCACGCATGAGTGCAGACAAAGCATCACCAGGCCTTAACCCATTCTCAAAAGCTGAGCTGTGAGGGAAAAAGGGCTTGCTGTAGGAACGCAAAGATGTTTTGTTGTTATTTCTGGACAGTGTGGTTTAATAAAGAACACCACCTCATATTTGTATACAATGCTTTCACAGAAACCATTTCGTTTTTTTAAATTTTCAATTTCCACTCTTCTGGGAGACAAGGGAAATTCTGTTCATGTCCATTTTATGGTTGAGAAAACCAAGGCGCAGAGAAGTTAATCTACCCCAAATAAGTTTTCTCTGCTGAACTCAATAGGTACATGTGTGTTGGTTGTTTCTCTGTGTGTCTGTCTGTCCACGTGGTAGGGTGTGTGTAGAGGCAGGGATGTGATTGGAGTAGTACAGAGATGCTATGAGGTATGATCAAAAGATACAGCAAATACTTAAATTTTTAAAATTATTACAGTAAAAGGCACATTGCCATTAGTCCCCCTCTAAATCCTCCCCCTGACTTCCAACACACACATCTCATCGTTCTTGCCACTTTCTGCAGCAGCTCTGGAGTCCTCTTCTGTGGGTGTTTATAGTTGCACTGTCCTGGCTGCTTCAGTGTCCTGAATGGATTCAAAACATTGACCTTTCATGGTCATTTTGACTTTAGGGAGAAGCCAGAAGACACACAGTGCCAGATCTAGTGACTAAGGTGGAGAAGGACACAGCATCATGTTTTCATTTGACAGAAATCACTGTACCAGAAGCGATGTGTGACCCCGAGTATTGTGATTGAGGATGAAACTGTAGACCCATTTCCCAAGCCGCTTTCTACACACACAGTTTCTTACTCTAATAACCCCCTATCCTATTCAGAGTCCCCATAGAATTTCTGGGTACAAACTCGGCTGCACAATTCCATCCAGGTCACAGAGCACGATCCATAGCACCTTGGTGCTGGGTCCTGGTGGACACGATTTTCTCACCCCAGGGGAACTGGGTGGTTTCCATGGAGACCCTGACCCCTGCTCCCAGGACACAGCCACAGACAGTTCCATCTCCCATGACAACAGGGCTTAGAACACTGGAATCTGAAGCGGCACAGATGTACACCAGTGAGGTGTGTTGTCCGTAATCTGTGCACACTCTACAATATACCTTCTCAGCCACAGCTCACAGCCACACACACAGAAACTTGTCACACACTGCTGCCACTGAGGTTCCATGTGCAGGCCTCCTGTTGAAGATCCTAGCTTTCCACTCAATGGCACTCAGTAGCAGCTGTCTCTTCTTTTTAAATTACACCTTGTAAATAAGCCAAATAAGTGAAGATATACAGGGTTTAAACAGGGACTGATGCCAGATGTGGTGGTGCACACCTGTAATCCCAAGAGTAGGAAGGCTGAGCCAGGAAAGTCACCACAAGTTCGAGCCCAGCCTGGGCTACCTAGTGAGACCCTGTCTCCAAAAAAAAAAAAAATCAAACTGGGGGCTAAGATGCACCTGACTGAGTCCGTCCTCTGAGTCCTCCGAGGCTGCGGGGAGGTTTCTGGAGGGCTGACATTCTGAGGAGGACTGCAGGTGAAGTGGAGTGTGGGGCTGTTGGCAAACACCCAGTGTTCCAGGTCAGACCCCACTGCCCTGCCATTAGAGGATGACAGGTGGCTCAGCATCAGCCACTCGGAACATGTCCAGAGGGGCCAGGTGGAGGATGTGGCTTTAGAGTCTTCCATGCTGAATGCTACCAAGAGCTGACTCCCTGGGAACCTCACTGCGCTCCAGGCTCCAGCTCCCTCAGTCCAGAGGTGGCCAGCCAGGCAGGAAGGGGGGTGGCTGGCAGGTCCCTGGTCAGGGCTCCCAGGGTCAAGGGCTGTGGGCCACTCTGGCACCTGCTGATGGCCTCCTGCTCCAGCCTGCCTGGCCCCAGGCCCCTACCCAACATCATGCCCCAAATTTTAAAACAAAGAAGCTTCTGTGAGACCCAAGCCTGCTCCATGGCACCTGGCCAGGGCACCTGCTTAGGGGTCAGGGACCCAGCTCGAGTTACCGCCAGGCCACGTCCGCGCCTGCCAGCCCTGCAGAGAGGGCACTCAGAACACTCAGCTACTCTCTGCCCTCTCTTTTCAGCCTTTTCCCTGGAAGGCTCAGGAATCAGCTTTGCAGATTTATTCCGGCTCATTGCCTTCTACTGCATCAGCAGGTAAGGCCTCCCTGCACCCCAGGGACCCTCTGAGTGTGTGTGATGCGTCAGCCAAGTGTCTGGGTGCTGGAGGGAGGAAGGAAGGATGCTGAGATGAGATGCTCCCGGGCTGTACAGCATGGAAGAGGGGGAACCTTGGCCACTCTGGGTGTCCACGCTCAATGACGATTCCACAGGCTGCTCCCCAGCAGGAAACACACAGAGGCACACACACATGTATATACATATGCACTCACACAAAGGAAACTGTGATACAAACCTGTAATATTTAAAGGTCATTGCCAATGTTTTTAAAAATTGGTTAAACCATCCCATAAATGTTGCAGAATCAACCCTCAGGCTCCTGTCGACAGGTTGCTCCTGTCCTTTTCATGACCAAAGCACCTGTTTTAGTATACAGAAAAGTAAGCCCTAAATCAGGATGTTAAGAGGGTATGAGTTATAGAAGCCTTTTTAAAAAATTATTCTTTATTTGTGGTACTGAGAATTGAACTCAGAGAGCACTGAGCTACATCCCTATCCCTTTTTTATTTTTATTTTGAGACAGGACCTCACTAAATTGCCCAGACTGGCCTCAAATTTCCCAAACTGGCTTCAAATTTGAGATCCCCCTGCCTCAGCCTTCCTAGTAGCTGGGATTACAGGAATGTACCACCACGTATGTCTTCTTCTTCTTATTATCATCATCTTCATCATTTTCTTTTTCTAAAATAAATTTTAATTTTATCCCATCCCCCCCCTTCATTATTTATTTTCCAACATGGGCCACAAAGTGAGAGCCTGTCTCAAAAAGGAAAGAAAATAAATTTAGACTGTGTACATACTGAAACTCTTGGGGGACACATTTATATTTAGGGTGGTAGCTTTTTTGTCTGTTGGGCAAGCTTTGTTGGGGCCTCTCTCTTTAATAGGGCTTAGGAGTTGAGGAAGAGTCCCTGTGTGCGTGCACATGTGTATATGTGTGTGCATGCGCATGTGTGTGGACACTGGGATGCTCCCTGGCTGGGACAGGGGGAGAGGACTTGAGTATAGCATCTAATTTTCTAGCAGATCAAAGCCTACAGCCACTCATTAAAGAATGGCAGGTGTGGCTTCCTATCACCTGTCATTAAGAAAAACCCAAGCCAGTCAGGTGACATTTGAACTCAAAATTCTGGATTGAGCCCAGTAAAAGCTTAAAGTACAGGTAGGTCTGTTTCATTGAGTGTCTGAAGAAATGGATTTTAATGGCACCGTTCTGGACATACAATCACATATTTGCAGGGTACTGTGGTTTTGCAGAGTTCTGGCTCTGCATCTCTGCTGAGTCAGGCTGCCTGCCAGGCATGTTGGTACAAGCCTGTAATCCCAGTACTCAGGAGCCTGAGGCAGGAGGATCACTGTGAATTCAAGGCCAGCCTGTACTACCTAGTAAGACTCTGTCTCAACAAGTCATAGTAATCCCCAGTACCAAAAAAAAGTAATAATAATGTAAAATTAAAGAAAGAATGAGGCTGTTACCTGTGGCTCCAGCTGCTTCATCTCCAACCCAGATAGGGGGACAAGCAGAAGGGATGCTCACAACATTTGGGGAACAGGCGATAAGATACCTAAGAAGCAGGGGCAATGTGGATGGATACCCCCAGAAGCAGCAGCCTCCTGACCTTGTGAATGACACTGCAGGGCTATGCTGATGAGCCAGTGTCCAAACTTTACCCATGTGTTCATTGACTTTTCATTGACTTTACAACTTAGTTATTCAGTGTACAGTTCTAAAATTCCACGGTCATCTAGATGTAATCTGTTCCATCCTAGGGTGTTGCCTAGCCATACCCTAAACAAGGCCTTTGGTCTCACTATTCTCATCACAGGAAAGTTCCAGGGTGACTTGTGCTGACAAAGTACAAGCAGAATCCCCAAGCTTTGTACCCCTCTAAGTCCACCAGCCACTGCCTCCTTGCTATCCTTCCCACTGGCCAGACCCTCACCCACCCCGGAGCCTTGGCACCTGCTGCCCCCTCTTGGAACATTGTCCCTTCATGGTTTTTCCCTAACTGTATACAGATCTTCAGGGGCCACCTGTTCACAAAGCCCTGTCTCGCCAGCTGTTGCCTTCATATGCTGTTTTTCAGTACTGGGGATTGAACCCATGGCCTTTGCACTGAGCTACCACCCTAGCTTTTTTTTTTTTGTTCATTTTTTTGAGACAGGGTGTCACTGCTAAGATCCCTATGCTGGGCTCAAACGTGTAATCCTCCCAACCCAGCCTCCCAGAATGCTGGGATTACAGATGCCTGCCACCTAGTGTACACTTAACTCTTTTATCCTTGGTGTGGGTCCTCTTCCCATATCCGTGTATTCCATAAAATGGCCTATTTGTGTATTGTGTTTCATTCCCAGCCCTGGAGCAATATCTGAAGTACCCTAGATGGTCATAAATATTTGCTGAATGAACAAATGAATCATTCTTTGTAAGACCAATACCATCACCGGAAACAACACTTCTCCCATAAATCGCTATTGTTACTGAGCATTCATTCTATCAGTCATTTATTCCAAAAACACGTTCTCCAGGAAAGGTGCGGGAGACGCACACCACTGCTTGGAACATATGAAAATGAACAAATGTGCAAGGTGCCACCTGTACCCTCCCGAGAGAGCCAGTCATGGTCCCTGCGTTTGCGCCCGCTGACTTAGGCCCTGGCTGGAGCTCAACTCCGTCTTCTCCGGCTTGCGGCTCTGTGATGCCTACGTCCCTGGTGCCGCGATGCTGGGATGGCTGCTGTCATGAGGAGCCTGCGACTTGCCTTTGACGCTCGGTCACCTGGGCAGTTTGTAGATGCGCAGGCTCTGCAGCCCCGCCCAGGCCCCGGGTTCAGCGTGGATACGCAGTGTGCGTATTTACGCATGTGGGTGTTTACACAGTGTGAGTGGTTTACCCCATAGGGCGAGCCCCCCCCCCCCGGGTCGGCCACACGTGAAAGCTGAAGTTCTTAGAAGCAGGAGAAAGTTTCCTTCCACGCGCAACAGGGAAGGCATGGGCTCTGCTTGGAAAGTATCACAAGTTGGGCCAGCAGCTGCCCGCTGAGCACCCCCAGTGTCAGGCAGTGGACTGATAAAACTTGGTTTAGAGCTGCACATTCCTGCCCTGGGAGTTGGAGCCTGACTCTGTGATAGGGATCTAGCAAATTAGCACGTACAGTTTCGGAGGTGGAGCGGAGCCATGGACACCATCAGCGATTCTGAGTGCTGATAGTGACCACATGGCCTTGCCTTCCAGAGGGAGCCTGTTCCCTAGGCTGGGCACTGAAACCATGTGGACTTCTCCTGCGGCTGTCCTGTGTGTTTAATGACAGGGTGGGGGTGTGAGCGCTGACCTCTGCTGGATAACCATGGTGTCCACTTGGGACCTTTTAACTGTGGAAGCTAAACCCATTGCTAGGATGGAAATGAGTGCCAAGTTAGGAACTGGACAGGCAATGACAAATATTCTCTCTTTTTCTGCAAAATCAGGGATGTCCTGCCATTCACCTTGAAGTTGCCTTATGCCATTTCAACAGCCAAGACTGAGGCTCAGCTTGAAGAACTGGCCCAGCTGGGACTAAGTAAGTGGGTGGCCCTGCCCGGTTCTGTCTTAAAATGAATCCAGGCCTCAAAGTGTGTGCCCCATGCTGTGTCAGATAACTCTCAGGTCCATGAGGTCCCAGAATCACATTTTCTGGGATTCTTTTTTTGAAACAGGTTCTTCCTATGCAGTTTAGGCTGGCCTTGAACTCACCATGTAGCCTAGACTGTTCTTGAACTCACAGCAATCCTCCTGCCTCAGTCTCCTGAGTGCTGGGATTGCAGGTGTTTGCCACCACTCCTGGCTTCTGGGTTTTTTTTCCAAGTCAAATGTTCAGCCAACTCTTAGGAAAACTGGGACTGAGGGGTCACCCCCAAATCTCCCAGCTTCTCCTCTAAGTAATTTGGATCTACCCACAAGTTGGAGTTCGAATGTATATGACCTGGCTGGGTGTCAGGGTCTCCCCCTATGGTGGCACCTTACTGGGGAAAGAGGGACCCATGCAGAGCACACTTCCCATGCAAGTCACACTTCCCACGCAGGTCACACAGCCGTGGGTGGCACTCTTATGCCTGAGGAACTTGACAGTGAAGATGTCCCAAAGCTGAGTCTCACTCCCACACTTCCAGTGACTTTGCTCTGCCAGCAGGCACTTGCTTCCCCTCCTGCCCCAAAGCCCACTAGTCCTGCTGGCAGTGGCTGCAAAGGATCGGGACACACAGCTCACCCAGTGACCCAGTGTTGCTCTGGGAAATCTGTACAAGCTTAACTTTTGCAAAGAATTTCCCTTCCACGAGGAAAGGGGAATTCTCCTAGGATTTCAGGGCCCCCGCTCCTTGCAGAAGTTACCAATCAGAGACCATGGGATTTGAATGGAGCTTTGGGATTTTGAAGCCCCAGTAACCAGGATTTCTAGAACCTAAGAAACCTATACTTGACCTGGAAAATTAAAAATATGTCTACTTCCTTTGGCATAATTTTTCTTGTAACCTAAAGAACTTGAAGTGGATGTCGTTTCTGAGGTAGCCTCCCTAGCCCACAAAGAAGCCTGAAGAGGCTCTGAATTCCTGAGACTTAGACGGCTTTCAAGGTGGACCCATGTGCCCAGGGTCCTTCTAGGTAGCAGAATTGGGAAAGAGAATCTTGGGGGTGGCAAAGCATAGAAATGTCCCTGCTGAAAACTTGTGCCTTCTCTTCTTCTTCTCTAGCTAAATTCTGCACACCTTTGTGGAGATTAAACTTCTTTCTGAAGTTAATGCAGTCAGCCAGATTATGAGCTGTATGGACTTTTTCTCCTTTTTATTTCTTTGTTTTTGTTTTGGTTTTCCCTGTGGATCTTGCTATGTAGTTCAGGCTGGCCTTGACCTCTCAGTGATCCTCCTGCCTCAGCCTACCAGTGTTGGGGATAGAACCCAGGACCTCATACATGCTAGGCAGGTGCTGTACCAATGAGCTGCACCCCATCCCCCTATGATAGGGGGTCTTGACATGCACCAGGTCTCACTTTTCTCTGGCTTGGTGGCCACATGTCATGAGGCTTAGTGCTTGGGCGGAAGGACTTCCATAAAGGACAATGCTTATGTCATGAAAAGACAAAGGCAACATTAGCTTGCTCTGGTGGCCACTGACTAACCAGAAATTAATGAGGTCTAATGAATATATACTGAACTTGTGATTCTCAATGTGCTCATTATCCATGTCAGGTGAAGCCAGCATATTTTGTTGACTTATTTATTTATGTAATTTTCTGTTTGTTTGAGGAAGGTCTTCCTATGTAGTCTAGGCTGGACTTGAACTTGTTAAATTGCCCAGGCTGGCCTCAAGCTCCAAACACTCCTGCCTCAGCCTCCTGAGTGCTAGGATTACAGGTGTGCACCACCACACCCAGCTGAAACAACGCATTTAGGATCCTGCACCTCATTTGTTCATTCATCCAACAAATATTTCTCAAGGCTCTGCCTTGTGGCAGGCACTGTGCCCATGCAGAGGGTCAGAAAGTAATGAGGTCTCCCACTGCTCGTTACTAAGGCTCTCAGTCTCTGGGGAGCGATGGGCAAACAGGCAACCCCAGGATCCCAGACCTCATAGGGTTCAAGAGTCTTACAGCTGTGACAGCGGATACGTGATCAGGACCCAAAGGACGCAGGAGAAGGAAAACTTGGGTCCAACAGAAGCATAAGGCAAGTCTGCAGGTAGTTTTACATTTTCTCATGGCCACATTAAAAAAAAAAAAAAAAGAATAGACACATGTTAAATTAATGTAATTTTTTGTAATAACCAAAATATTATAATTTCAACATGTAATCAGTAAAAAAACCAAACAAACAAAAAACCCCAAACCTGGTAGTGCCTGGCTCTAATCCCAGCACTCTGGGAAGCTGAGGCAGGAAGATCGAAATTTTTAGCCCAGCCTGGTCAATTTAGCAACTTAGTTAGACTGTCTCAAACTAAAAAATGAAAAAAAAATCAACTGGAGATGTAGCTTCATGTGAAGGCTCTAGGTTCAATCCCCAGTACCAGAAAAAAAAATCCAAAAATGTATTAAAAATATATTTTACATTGCTTTTCACTCTAGGCATCTCAAGTGCAGTATCTTCTATACTCATAGCACAGCTTCACTCAGGCCCTCAAGTCATATCAGAAACATGCAATCTGTATTTAGATTCCATTAAATTCACAGTAAAGCAGGGCATGGTGGTGCTTGCCTGTAATCCTAACACTCGGGAGGCTGAGACAGGAGGATCGATATGAGTTCAAGACCAGCCGGAAATACATAGGGAGAACCTGCCTCAAAAATAAATGAACGGATGAATGAATAAATTAAAAATTTAAAAACTAAATTCACGGTAAAAAAGCAGACTTGTGCACTAAATGTTTCCCAGTAATTGAGCTGAGCACATCTTACTTAAAGTTCAGTTGGATTGACGCGAGATACAATTGAATCCCAAGTTCCTCAGTTGCATGCATTTGTTTGGTGCTCAGGAGTCTCCTGTGGCCCTGGGCTCTTACGCTGGTGGTACAAAAGTAAGGGGAAAGGTAGGGAGGGTGTGCAGGCCTCACAGGGACACTAGTGTCAGGCCTGTCACTGCCCAGACATGGCAGGGCCAGGGCTCCCAGAGAACAGAGAGGGAAGCCCAAGCCCTGTTGGAGAGGAGCCGGGGTAGTAGAGATCTCAGATACACACAGCCTGGGGAAGGAGATGCTAGGATTTGGGCAGGAAGGACTACAAACCACAAAGATAAATGGTTGAAGCTGCAGTTCCATTTGCATACGCTTGCTGCCCTGTCTTTTTGCTGATGGCACCCGTGCCCGTCCTTTCCTCTCCTGGTTTAATGCTGAATGTGTAAAAGCAGGCCCATTGTGCAACACCCAGGCCCAGCTGCCAGCTCTGCCCGTTAAAGGGGAACTGGGCCTTGGCTGGCAGCTGCCTGGCACAGCGCATCCTGCATCCCGGGAGAAGCTGCTTGGAAAGGGTGGTGTGTTCCTGAGAGCTGACTCGGCTCTGGAGAGCCCACCTGCCCCAGAGTCCTGGTGGCCTTTCCTGAGCTTGGCCTTTGATAGTTCTGTATCCCTTTGCACTTACCTGGGCTCAGAGGGCTGAGCATAGCCAAGCCAACATCTCTTAAAGGATTTTCTTTGTTTTTGGTTATTTGAGACAGGGTCTTGCTATGTAGTTCAGGCTGGTCTTGAACTCATTACATAGCCCAGGCTGGCCTTGATCCTCCTGCCTCAGCCTCCCAAGTGCTGAATTTACAGGCATGAGCCCCCTTGTCTGGCTGCTCAAGGGCTTTGAAGGTAAGAGGCCCCTGAGGCTTCCGGTGAGCTCATAGCCAGCCCTGGCAGCCATTTTACCCTTTCCAGTAAGGGAATGCAGTAAAAGCAACAACAACAAAAAAGACACCCAGCCCCTCCCCTCCCTCCCCTCCAGCTGTGGGCTCTCTGACTTCTTGAAGGAATGGCCCTGGGCACTGTATTTACATTCTTGTGTTCGCTGATAATGACTTTCAGATTTTTGGAGCTCCTCCGCTGACAGCAACCCCCCCAACCCTCCACCTCCCCATAGGCCTCTCCACTCAGACGGCCTCTGTCCCGCCTCCTGGCGCCAGCTCTGCCTCATCAACGGGGTGCATGCCATCAAGCCCAGGACGCCTTCGGAGCTGGAGTGCAGCCAGACCAACGGAGCCCTGTGCTTCATTAACCCGCTCTTTCTGCAAGTGCACAGCCAGGACCTCAGGGCCTGCCCAAAGCGGCCAAGTTCAAGGACTCCCCCGGCGAATGGCTCCGAGTGGCCTCGGTCCCCACCACCCAGGCCTCCGCCACCCACCATTCAGAGTCTGCACACCAGCCCTCGGCTGTCCAGGAGTGACACCCGGCCGGGCATGCCACAGACAGTCAGCCAGGACACGCAAGAGAACGTAGCCACGCTGGGAAGGAAACCAACCCCCATCCCTCCACCCCGGCTGAAGAAGCAGGCTTCTTTCCTAGAGGCGGAGAGCAGCACCAAGACCTTGACGGCCCGGCTGCCTGGCCGGGGCTTGGAGCTGGAGCTGGAGCCGGGCACAGCTGGCAGCACAGGTGGGGCCCCGCCCACGGGGGATTGCACAAGGGCCCAGCCTCCTCCCGCCTCTGCAGCCCGGCCCCCACGCCATGGGGGCAGGCAGAGACTGAGCGACATGAGCATTTCCACTTCCTCCTCTGACTCGCTGGAGTTTGAGCGGAGCATGCCGCTGGATGGCTACGAGGGGGACACAAACAGCAGCCTGGAGGACTACGAGGGCGAGAGTGACCAGGAGACCATGGCACCCCCCATCAAGTCCAAGAAGAACAGGCACAGCTCCTTCGTGCTACCCAAGCTGGTCAAGTTGCAGCTTCGAAAGATGAGCGGGGTGCTCAGCTCCTTCATGACACCTGAGAAGCGCATGGTGCGCCGGATCGCAGAGCTGTCACGGGACAAGTGCACCTACTTTGGCTGCCTGGTGCAGGACTACGTGAGCTTCCTGCTGGAGAACCGTGAGTGCCACGTGTCCAGCACGGACATGCTGCAGACCATCCGGCAGTTCATGACCCAGGTCAAGAACTACCTGGCCCAGAGCTCTGAGCTGGACCCCCCCATCGAGTCGCTGATCCCCGAGGACCAAATCGGTGAGTAACTACTTTATTTTCCAATCATAAACTCTTCCGTAGCCTGGCCAAGTGGCACCTGGTGATGAGTTGTGGGTCATGGTTGAGATTTACCCAGAAATTCAGGACAACACAGAACTCCACCCAATGTAAGTGGGCAGCTTCTTAGGGAGGCTGCTTGAAAATGTTTTGGGGAGCAATAGATTGGGGTTGCAGAGCAGCTCTGCTCAGGAGTGGCATCTCTGCCACTGTGCTCTGGTCCTGTGTCAGCTGCAGGGTGGGCACACAGATAAAGGTGCTCTGGTGTCCCCTGGCAGGTAGCAGGGATTTTGTGCCGCTATCTGGGGAGTAAACAAGGTGTAGCCTCTAGAGAGTGCCAAGACGCAGTGGGTAGCACCCAGGATTGCACTGTGAGCATAAGCGCCAGCTTCCGTAAGCAGATCAGGGTCCTCACCCAGAGCTCCCTGGACCCCATCCTGTCCCAGGTTACCTTCCCCACTGGCCTTGCATCTGCACTTCTGTGCCTGGAATGGTTTTGGAGCAAGGGAAAAACCAAAAACGAGGAAAGACAAGTTTGTTTGGTGTACCTTTAAAACAAGTAGCATGGCTTGGAGGTCACATGAAAGGCATTCTCACTGCAGTCGGGAAATACTTTCTTTATAACCTCACTGAAGGGCTGGATTGTTCCTGGTTACTTTGGCAAGGAACTGGCCAAGCTAAATTTGAATTTGGCAAGCAGTCTTTTTTTTTTTTTCCTTCCCAGGGTGAGCGTATTGAAGGGTTTTGTTTGTTTTACTTTGTTTTGTTTATTTCAGAAGGTTGGTTTGAAAAGGTTAACTTCAGAGACGTCGTCGTTCACTGGGCAGTGGCTGCCAAAAGCGCTTCTAAACATTTCCAGGCAGTTCAGAAGCTAACCTCAAATTTATTTCTTCATTGTGATTGGGTCTGTTTGTTGAAAGTAGTAAACAGTGAGTCCTCTCTCTCTCTCTCTCTCTCTCTCTGTCTCTCTCTCTCTCTCTCTCTCTCTCTCTCTCTCTCTCTCTCTCTCTCTCTCTCTCTCTCGCTCTCCCCGCCCCCCTTCAAATGAGTTTGAGGCACTCTTTTGATTTACTCACAAAGGAATCAAAGCCTGTTTGTTTTCTCACCAATTGGCTGACCAGGGGCGTGGTCATAGCTAGGGTGTCTCTGATCCTGTGGCTGACAGGAATGTGCCTTTGTGATGTGCCCTGCATTGAAAAAAAGCCTTCCTCAGCAGCATCAGCCAACAGCCATACCAGTGGCCTCTTTCCCTCCAGGTCCCTCCAGAGGGAGACCCGCTCTGCCTGAGCATTAACAGGGACCAACCCGAGACCTGACCTTCGGAGGAGCTTTCTGTTGGGCTGGTGACAGCCAGCAGGTGACGTCAGGCCCCAGCTATGTGGCTGGCAGGGCTCACAGCTCAGGGAAAAGGGGCTCTGCAGGCAGCCAGGCCCAGGAAGTCTTCTGCAGGCCCAGCCCTTTTCCTAATTAAGTGCAGACTCTGTTTTTGCTCTTAGAGCTCAAGGCCTCATTTCCCCCCCAAAACATGCTACAAATTATACCCATTTCTGCTGTGCAGGAGGCAGCTTTCAATTTCACATCTAAGGCGCTGTGAGAAGGGAGCCGGACATCCATGGGGCCTCTCCCATGAGCGGTGCCTGTCTGGCTGCTTCAGCAGGTCCTGGGGTCATCCTGAGAAGGAGGCACCTACATCTATTGTGGGTGAGGAAGGCAGGGCTGTGCCTGGGAGCCACCTGCCACCTGCCCCACACCACCCCAGCTCGTAGCCTGGAGCGCTATACTTGACTTCTGTGAGACCCCGAATTGTCTTTCTACCCTAACTCTCTGCTGCTGCCGCCACTGCCTCTGTGTCTTCTGGCCAGCCATGTGGGATTGGCACAGCAGGCTGGCCCTCCTCAGAGGCCCCCTGTGGCAGCATGGGCCTGATCTCTAAAACCACTGTCCCAGCCTGGCATGGTGGTACACACCTGTAATCCTAGCACTCAGGAGACTGAGACAGGAGGATTGCCACAAGTGTGAGCCAGCCTGAGCTACATAGCAAGACCTGTCTCAAAAAAACTTTAAAAAAATTGTTCTGTTCTGCGTGTGCTTGTTGGTTGGTTTCATTTATTTATTGTACTACTAGGGATGGAACCTAGGAGTGCTTTCCCACAAAGTTCACCCCTGGCCTTTAAAAAAAAAATTATTTTTGAGACAAGGTCTTGCTAAATTGCCCTGCCTGATTTCAAATTTACAATCCTCCCGCCTCAGCCTTCTGAGTAGCTGAGATCATAGGCATGTGCCATCACACCCATCTGTTTGTTTTTGTGAGACAGAGTTTTGCTCTTTTGCACAGGCTGACCTCGAACTCCTGGACACCAGTGATCCTTCTGCCTCAGTCTCCAGAGTGGCTGGGACTGCAGGTGTGCAACACCATGCCTGGCCTGTTTGGGGCTTTTTAACATTTGTATTAAAGCAAGCACTTCATCCTGTTGGTTCACCAATGCAAACATCATCCTGGTTTGAAAGGATAGCGAAAGTGCTGGACTTGATAGGTAAGGGGAAGGAGACTGGACCACAGGTCAGCAGGAGAGACTCATGGCAGGGAGGGAAGGATGTGACCCTCATTACTAGAAAGCTGGACCCTGGAGATGTGCAAGCCGCTAGTTTGGGACTCTGAATGGAATGTGGCCGTAGCCCAGTTGTGTGTCTTACACAACTCCTAAAGGAAGGACTTGCTGGTTTACCAAGGCACCTTCCAGCAGAGGCACTGTGGAGACTCTTCACTCAGGCCTGGATGTTTCTGTTCATATTGTTCAGGGTTTACAAATTCGGAAAACAGAGGGGCACAGCGTAACATGCAGAAGGTGGTGTCTTGTGGACATGGGCATTCACCTCGCCCTGCCCCCTCTCCACAGTCTGCTTTGAAAGCTGTCCTGGGAACCCCATGCCTCAGATTTGTTCTGAACAGGTGTCTGTGAATGCTGGCAAGGCTTTTATAGAATGGCAGCTGGGTTTCTGTCCTCTGAAAGAATCTGGTCCTGCCCTCTGTTTCTGTAACCTTTGGAGGACATAGCTCTGAGTGAGGGCACAGGAATTCTAATATAAGGCCTGAGTCACAGAACCTCTGCCCCACAGTCCAGGAAGTGAGAGGAGTTGGCTCCCCAGCTTAGTCTGCAGAGCGGGAGTGGCCACATCATCCTGTGTGAGCACTTGGATCCAGGTCTGTCTAGTCTGTGGAGCTGGTTCGAAGCTGTCTTCTTCAGAGGATGGTTCTTCAACCACAAAGAGAAGAATAGTGGGGAAAGAAGCTCAAAGCAAACCACTCTCCCACTCCCATTGTGCCTGTTTGCTAGAGCCGCTGTCCTTTCTAGCCCTTTTCTAAGATGGTAAAAGTGCCGAACAGTGACTCAGCCTCAAAGATGGAAAAGTCCACTGTGAAGAGTTATGTCCTGTCATGTAGAGTTGTAGTGCCATTTAGATGCCCTTTAGAGCACATCCACCCAGAACCCTGCCAGGCGAGGGTCCCAAGTTACCTGGCCTCTCAAGGCTGTCCTTCTGGAGAATGCAGTCCATGAGATTAAGACCCCGGCTAGCTCCCCAGCCGTGCTACCAGCTGTCCCTTCTTTCTGATGTCAGGGGGCTTCCTTGACAGACGGCTGCCCCCTCCCACTCCTAGGCACTCATGGGAGAACAAACCAGTGTTTTCACCACGAGTCTACACAGCATTCAGGTCCACACACAAACCCCTGGGCTCAGTTCCTTCACTGGCAGCGTGACAGACTCATGGCTGGTATCCCACGCAGGGAAGACCAGACAGACGGCTGTGACATTGTGGTCACCCCAGCTTTTGTTCCTCATTGGCAAATTTTCACAACATACCACGCTTGCTTGGGTCATATTCAACCAGTGGGAGAAATTCACCCCCAAACTTCTGGTAAAGAAATCTGCTCTTCGCAAAATTTATTGCAATATTATGGTTATTTGTTTTCATTTTAGTAAAGGATTTTTTCTTTGACTTGACATCAATTCCTGTTTTCAAGCCTTGCTTCAAGAAAGACAAAATTTTCTCCAACTCCAAAACTGTTAGTAATCCTAAATTCTCTCTCATTCACACTACCCATCACAGCTATCAAGAGTGATGTGAAACAGCCTAAAGTCAATGATGAAAAACAAAATGTTAGTTTTTCTTTCCTTATTTGGTATATTCCAAAATCTGTATTTTCTCCAAAGAGCATTTTAATTATTGAAAATGACATCTTCTTAAACTCAGTTCTTACGTACTTCAAAGAGCAGAGCTGGGGATTTAGCTAATGGCACCATGCCTGCTTCTCAAGCTCAAGGTCCTGAGTTCGATCCCCAGTACCAAAAAAAAAGACCACATCAATTTGTGATTCCAAGTGGGGTTTTTTGTTGTTTGGTTGGTTTTGTTATTTGAGATTCTGGGGATTGAACCCAGGGACTTTGCACTGAGCTACATCCCCAGTTTGTTTGTTTATTTATTTTCATTCATTCATTCATTTACAAGGTCTTGCTAAGTAGCTAATTTACCCAGGCAGGGCATGAGTTTTCGGTCCTCCTGCCTCAGCTTCCTCAAATGCTGAGATTATAGATGTCTACCACTATACCTGGCATGGTTTTTTTTTTTTTTGGTACCGGATATCAAACTTGGGTCCTTGCATTTGCGCAGCGAAACCACTGAGCTAAATCCCCGGCCCGGCATGTTTTATTTTAATAGAGAAGTGATAGTGAAAATGTGGCTAGACAACAGGGAATAGAATGTGTATTAAAAAGAGTATTGAGCCTGGTGTGGTGGCTCAGCTACTCAAGAAGCTAAGGCAGGAGTATTGCATAAGCCCAGGAGTTCAAAGCCAGCCTGGGCAACAGAGTGAGACCCTTTTCCTCCCCCCACAAAAAGAGAGTGGATGTTGATGTGATTTCTTAGCAGTTAAACAGACATAACTAGTTTAATTCAGATAAATTTAAAACTGAATATCTAAGCCTGGCTTGAGTACTGATACCTAATATGACTTGTTTTTAACATTTTGGTTCACAGCGTAGTTGACTCTGAGTTGACTGCTGTCTTTTTTCTTTCTTTCTTTCTTTCTTTCTTTTATTTATTTTTTCTGAGACAGGGTCTCACTATGTAGTTCAGGCTGCCCTTGAACTCACTATGTAATTCAGGCAGGCCTTGAACTCATGGCGATCCTCCTGCTTCAGCCTCCCAAGTGCTGGGATTACAGGCACGCGTCACCATGCCCAGCCTTTTTTTATTTTGAGACACGGTTTCACTATGTAGCCCAGGTTGGCTTTGAACTCCCTACATAGCCCAGGCTGGCCTTGAACTCACAGCAGTCCTCCTGCCTCAGCCCCCTGAGAGCTGGAATCACAGGTGTGCAATACCATGCCCAGCTGCTGTCTTTTTTTTAAAGAGCCACTCTGAGAGGTGTGGCCTGAGAGGCATAGTGGTGCTGAAGTGAGGTGGGAACTTCCGGTCTTCTGACTTTGGACTTAGCCCAGGGGACCCTGACATCCTTGTGAAGTTAGGGATGGGTGGAGAAACAGGAGAAAGGTTGGTTTCTGCAATGAAATAAACTCTATGTCATCCCTGAAAACTGGTTTAAACCAAAGGTCACTGCATAAAACAACTCCCACGCTCCACGATTGAATAGCTTTGGCATCAGAGCATCCAAATTGGGGTAGCTGTGTTGTGTATTTCCGTTCTGTTTTGTTTTGTTTTTCTGAGCTGGAGGTCTGAGTTGTCCAATCCTCCTGCCTCAGCCCCCCAAGTAGCTGGGATTCCAGCCAGGTGTGCCCACTGTGCCTGGCTCCATTTTATTTTGACCAAAAGAAAGTTCCCAATCCTGGGGCTGAGAATCTCCAGCTCCAAAGTGCCCAAACCCTGGCTTCCAGGCTGGGAGGGCATCACAGAATGATCATCCCCTCTGCTGAGTGCTTTCTGACCACCCAGGGCTCTACCCGGAAGGAAGCATAGTAGGTGAAATGGTCTCTGCAGGAACCAGGAGCAAGAGCTCAGGCACCTGAGATGACATCCTTCCACCCCACCAAGGACGCCATGCCTATGTGGCTGTCTCAGGGAAGGGATGGAAGCGTCCTCACTGGACCTGGTATAACTGCAGCCCTGCCACACTTCCTCCTCCAGCAGGGCATTGCCTTGGGAGATGGCAGCTCCTGTCAGGGCACAGGGGGTGTGGCCAGCCTGGCTGTCTGTGGGGTCAGAGAGCAGCTACTGAGGTTCAGTGAGCAGCAGTCACCTCCTCCCTTGGTACCAAATCAACAGATGCAAAGCCCCTTACATAGACCCGCCTGGTGTTTGCCTAGAGCCCTGTCTGCCCTCCCATAGCCTTAACTGTCCCTAGATTGCTTAGAATTCCTGCTATGAGGTGATGCTTTGTAAATAGTTCTTATTAGAATGGTTTTTATTCAATTGTTTTTTATTGTTATATTATTTTTTTTTCCCAAATATTTTCAGTCCGTGGTTTCTTGAATTTGTAGATGTGCCACCTGTGGATGTGAAGAGCAGAGTGTGCTGTGTTTTTAGTAGAACCGAGGGACAACACTTGTATAGACAAATCTTTCTAATTCTCCCAAGGCCTCAGAAGACTCCACTTATCATCCTATTTTGGCAGTGAGGGCGGCACAGGGGGTTGAACCCAGGGCCTTAGCACTGAGCTCCATCCCCAGCCCTTTTTATTTTTTTACTTGCGACAGGGCCTCACTAGGTTTCTAAGTTGCCCAAGTTGGGCTAGAACTTAGATCCTCCTGCTTCAACCTCCCAGAGCGCTGGGATTACAGGTGTGTGCCACCACAGCCATCTGTTGCCCTCATTTTTGCAAGAGGAAACAGAAATTTAGCAATGTAAAGGCATAGCACAGCCAAGGCTACAACCAACATGTGTGGCGACCTTTCCCTGCACCTGTCCTGGCTTTCTCATATGTGTGACAAAGGGAACAGAAGGGGACGGTGATGCTGAGTCGTACCCCAGGGCAGCTGGTGGCCCCAGGATCAGCACCTTGATCACTTGGCTGAGGCCACGTTTGCCACAGTCCGGCCCTTAAGATCAAGTGTTCCCCCTTCCCTACTTTCTTAGGAAGTCGGGAAGCACAGGGCCTGAGGAGCCCCTCAAAGGGCAGAAGGAGTCCCCTCAAAGGTTGGATTCTTTCCTGGGGAGAGAGTCTCCTCTCCCCACCTGCACTCTTTACTTGCTTCTTCCTGAAGGGCACTGAAGTCAGCCTGACATATTCTTTACCTAGAATCCTACCTGAATAGAGGCTTTCATGAAAACCCACCAAAATGAGCACAATTGGAAGCAAATCACAAGCTAGCGCTGTCATCTTTAATTTGGCATCATCTTTGCTGGCCTGCTGGGATGTTCCTGCCCCCTTCTTTCCTTTCTCCTTCCATCCTTCCCTCCTTCCTTCCTTTTGACAAGGTCTAAGCTGCCCAGGCCGGCCTCAAACTTGTGACTGTCCTGCCCCCGTCACCCAGGTACCTCTGATTACCGAACCCAGCTTGAGATCGTCCTTGAACAATACAACGCCCTCTCTTCTGTGTACATTTATGAGCCAAAGTGTGTGCTGCCCGTGATCCTTAAAGCAAACCCAGAACCTAAGACAGGGGACGACGCTGTCACTAGTTACACCATTGTGCCCTGCAGGGCAAGGACAAGAAGGCACCCAAAGGAAGGATTTCTGTCCAGTCCAACAAGAGCTTTTGGAGCACATACTGCATGCCAGATTTTCAATGGGGACAGCAGGGGGGCCAAGTGCAGCCACACATGACCCTCAAGGGCTTCTGTGAGGAGACAAGTTGCTCTGTATCTTGGCAGAAACAGAGTGCTCAGGATGCAGGGATTTGGGAGAAGGGCATCCTAGAAAAATCCCTTAGGCAGGATAAGAGTCAAACCATTTCACAGCCTCTCTAGCCCAAGTGCCCATCCATCAGAATTGACCCCCGCGGTTGACCCCAGCGGTAGACCCCTGGGGACCAATGTGGCTGGCCAGGGTGCTGGGTCCTGCAGGAAACTGAGGAGATGCTTCCTGGCACACTGGTGGCAGGGGGCCATTTACCAGGTTTGTGCATCTGAACTGAGGCAGGCAGGGTTCTCCTCTCAATGCCCATTTCTAGGAAGGATACACAGTCTCCCAGAACCAGTGCTCCTCTGTGGTTTTCAGGATTAAGAGGGAACAAAATGAGGCTGTGAAAGACACTAGGAGGAGCAGAGTCTGAGTGTGCACATCTGCAATCCCACCTGCTTCAGCTGAGGCAGGAGGATCCCAAGTTTGAGGCCAGCCTGGACAACTTAATGAGACCTTGTCTCAAAAAATAATGAGGGCTGGGAATATAGCTCAGTGGCAAAGAGCTACTGGATTCTATCCTCTGTATTGAAATAAATAAATATAAAAATAAAACCTCTAGGAGCACAGAGGCACTGTGTGAGCAGAGGAAGGAAGGGCAAGGAGAGGCAGGAGGGGTCCCCTCAGCTCCAGGCCTTTGTCCTTTTGAATGGGAGGAGCTGAGAATGAAGAAGATTGCAGTCTGGAGAGAGATCCAGAGAGAGAGAGAGAGGTGGGGAAGCCGGAAGCTGGAGGACTCTTAAGTAATTTATCAAAGCACTTTCAGTTCTCACTCAAATATAAACAAACCACAGTTATGACTGAAAGCAAAACAAACCACCCCACCCCACCACCTGCCCTTCAAGTGGTATCCCTGGGTCGCAAGGGACAGCTGAGGATTTGGCATGGTCCCTAGGTGTCAGGTGCACTCCGGGCAGGTGGGTGGGGTGAGGCCTCACTGGGAAGCCAGGATCCCTACCTTGCACACCTCGCTGAGGCTGGGAAGGACGTCTGCCCTCAAGGTCACATGGCAGAAGCCTGGCCAGTCTGGTTTTGCGCCTGAGCCGAGCACCCTGCAGTGCCAAAAGCTCTGCTTTCTGAGCAGGAGCTTTAGCAAGGTGTCAGATCCAGGCTTCTCAGGGTGCTGCCTCCATCTCCCTCAGCAGCTGCCAACCCCAGCAATAGGGCACTGTCTGTGCTAGGCCAGGAGTGTGTGGGACCCTGGAGGAACTCAGGTGGCACTGCTGGGCTTGAAGTCCTCGGGGGCTGCTGCTGAGCCTTGGGCACTGGAGTGGGCTTCTTGGTATCTCTGTGCCTCGGTTTCTTCCTGGACAGTGAGGAGCCTGGGAAGTTAGCACCTAGCATCCTGCACCCACACTCTCCTGTCCCTCCTATCCTTCCTGGAATCGCCAGGAAGGCGACCTGAGAACCCAACGTAGACAAACAGGACTGTGTTCCCATCTTAGCTAAGGGGTTGTTTCACGAATGTGACACCTCCTGGGTGCTGAGCCCCCTTTACTCATGTCCTGACTCAGAACATACAGCCAGAGACAAAGTGTTAGCATGCAGGAAAAAAAGCGTCACCCAGTTTGCCTTTTTCGCATGGAGAGAGCCTGTCGAGCTGATCACAGTCTCCCTGTCTGCAGCAGGAGAACCAGGTTCCCACCTCATCTCCTCCCCTCCCTCATGGGGCCAACATGCGGGTGGGCCAGATAATTTAGACGATCTTAGAGAAGAACTGCACGGATAATGCCCAGTAAACACTAGCAATTGTAAATGTTTACATTTTACTTTCCTACAGAAAGGCCCTTGTCTTGTTCTCAAACATTGGCTTACAACTTGGCTGTTTTATCTGTTAAAAAATATATATGCCAGAATACTAGAACTGGAATAAACCAGGAGGCCATATGATCTAACCTCATGTTTTTATCTTTGTCAAATAACCTTAGATTGTAACCTGTGCATTTTTATTACCAGCTGAGAATCCCTTATCCGAAATTCTGAAATCCAGAATGTTTTGAAGTATGAAGCATTGCATCATACGTTCCAGCAGTTTCAGCTTTGATTTCTGGATCAGGGATGCTCCACTTGTAAAGTCTTTGCCAATATTCCAAACTCTGAGAAACTCTGGCATCTGAAACATTTGTGGTCCTACACGTTGCAGATAAGGGACACTCCACGCTAATACGTTGTGTAAACTCTGGGCACTGTTGGCATCCCCTGAAGAATATCGTTACCTTGTGCTGTGTTAGCAGTCACTAGGCTCTCCACACTGAGCTTTTTATTCTTTATTTCTGTGATGGCTAATCTTTTAGATCTTTAATAATACAATCAGGCTGCTGAGACACATGTGCTGTAGGTTTGACACCACTACTTTTTTTTTTTTGGTACCGGGGATCAAACTCGGGACATTGTGCTTCTTAGCCCGGCACCTGAACCACTGAGCTAAATCCCCAGCCCCAACATCACTACTCTATTTTGAGATAGTATCTAAGTTGCCAGCCTGGGTTTGAACTTCAATCCTCCTTCCTCAGCCTCCCAGAGTGTTGGAATTACAGGTATGCACCATCACACCCTGCTAACAGGCCCGGGCATTACTGGAGACTATGATACTGCCTCCTCTGATCTCCAACCTCTGGTATCTATGCTGTAAGTCAGGGCAAAGGAAAAAAGACATATTTTATCTCCTTTTCTTAATCAGAGAGAGAATAAGTTGTTGCAGAAGTAGCAACAGGGAACCACTTCTCAACCAGTGGTGAACACGCTATTTCCTATCACTGCTGCATTAACGCCAGGAGAACCCACTCTGTGGCTGTGGGCTCTACCATTTCCCCTTCATGGAAGACCTTTGTGACCAAGTGATGTGATCTGTACACAGATTTTCGATCTTGTTTCCATTTTTGGTCCTTCAGTGGCCTGGGTTCAGCACCAGTACCACAAAAACAAAAAACAAAACAAAAACCCTGGGTTTATTGTGAGGACCACAAAGTACAGCTAACACTGGTTTCTAAAACCCAAAATGTTATAGTTCAAACAATTCTCCAGTATTTTCTTGTTATTAGAAAAATTGAAAATAGATTCCATCAGTGATCTTCACAAAAAATCGTTGTCCCCTATTCATCTGTCTTTAATGGTTTCAGGATTTCCAAGCTCGGATTGTATCTTTGCTCAAGGATGAGCACATGACCTTGTGGGCTCTGGGAGGATGGGTCCTGGGTGTGGGTGTGGCTCCAGGATGGGGCTTCATCCCTTGCTGGCTTCAGGACTTTTTCCCTTTGGGTTCCACATTCCTCCTCTGTGACGTGGAGAAGGACAGTCCTCGCACAGGGGGTTTGAGGGTTGAAGTCAGTATATAAAGCTCCTAGAATCTTGTCATTGTTCTCAGTGTAAAATATTTGGGGTTGTTGTGTTGGAATCGAAGGAACCAGAGATCATTGAAAACAAGGAAGTATGGCCGCCACCGTGCCCTTACCTTTTCTGAGCTGATTCCCCTGCTGAGAGTACCTCTGTTTCTTGTACTCCTCAAATTCTTTTCCCTCTGCCTAGGGAGCAGAACTGGGGTTTCCTTCCTGGAGAGAGGGCAGCAGGTGACAGGGTCACAGGGCCACTTTTTTTATTTCAGAATATCTAGCACTGTTAACAGATGAGGCCTGTCTTCCCGCTGCTCAGTGGGCCACTTGCAGAAGTGAGGCATTTTGCAAAAGAGAAAGAGTTTATTCCTGGGGCCACCAAATGTAAGGAAACGGATCCCTGAGTCTCAGATCTGCCCCACTGAGGGCAGAGTCTAGGGATACTTATAGGATAAAGACACAGGGTGGAGGGAGAGGTGACAGAGGTGGGAAAAGGGAGTCACCTGTGTTCTGCGCCTGCCTCCTAAAGTTCACGGCTCCTCCTAGGAAACCCTAGGAAATGTTCAGAAAGTGGCAGCATTAGTGTGCTGGGAGGGTGGAGTTTGTGACCTTCTGATGTCAAAGGTCGCTCACTAGACACCTGCCCAGACCAAGGGAGGGATCGATGGTGCCAGTCAACAAAGCTACCACCAAATTCCAGAAAAATGACTTCAATAGTTGTTCCAGTGGTGGCCATGCAGCTGGTCTGTTGTGTCTAGGAAGAGTTCAGAGTCTCTGGAGACCGTCTGTGTAAACACTCCTTCCCAAAGGAGACCAGGCACACTCCCAAGTTAGGAGCTGCTCTTGTAGTTCGAGGTGAACATCACAGGAAGGTCTTCAGTTGTGTTCTATAACTCTGATTGATGCAGTTTGTGGAGGCTTAACTTGGCATCCACAAAGTGCATAGACCATTAATTGTCAAGGTGGGTGGCTTTTTGCGCAGGCATACATCTGGGTAGCGACCACCCAGATCCAGAATGGAACATCTCAATTTCCTGCAAAGTGTCCTTGTGTTCCTTCCAGGATGACCGCCACCCTGACTTCCCACACCCAGGTCAGTTCTGCCTGCCTTTGGGATCCATGTGAATGAAATGCTGCTGCAGGAGGTGCTCCTGCCTAGCTCCTGTCACACAGCATTGTGTGCATGAGCTCTGTCCCTGCACCACACTGCCTGGAGCTGAGTGAGCTCTTTTGGATGGCAGGAATGCAGTCCATTGTCTGAATTCCATTGTGGTATCCAGTTATAGGAATGCACCCAATATATCCACCAGATGGGGCTTTGGGCTTTTCCTATTGGGAGCTCTTACAAATAAGAATAACACTGCCACCAGCATTCCTGTACACCCCTCATTAATGATCAACAGTTTTCCCTGTCCCTTTGGTGACCCCATTCTAACAAGGTAAGGGCCCCTGATAATCACAAATGGAGCTTCCAGACTTTTGGATGAGAGAAATAAAATGGTGAGTATTTAGAAGGCACTTTGAACTTTAGAATTAAAAGATCATTTACTTTGAAAAGTAGTTTGTTTCAAGGAGTTGTGTGGCCTCAAGAAAGCCATTAGACATTTCTGTACCTCAGGTTCTCCGTCTGTAACGTGGCATGGTATTTGTGTTGTGCAGATGTGGCAGAGCTGCTGAGAGGATTTGATGACAATATTCAGATAGAGCTTAACCCCTCTGAGCCCTAGTAGGATTACTGACTTTATGATAATGATTATATATGGCAAAGTCAAAGATGCCATGCACCTGCATGAGTATATTGACACAAAACCACTAATGCAAACCAGGGAATCTGCTTTAATGCCAAATGTAAAGTGATTGTATTGTTCTGGTTTTCTTTTTCCTTCGTAACCTCTCTTTCTGTGGTTCTATAAAGTTCTAAATTTCCACAAAGAGATCTCCCAGATAGGATATGGAAGTGGGAACAAAGTAAAACTTGGGCTGGAAATCTGATCATTATGGTAGCAGCATTAACTTTTGGCCTCAGTTTTAACTTCAGGCGACAGGAAAATTGTTTTCAGTATTTGTACATCTGGCTTAGATTGTGCTCTGTCCCTGGACTTCTAATAATAGCTAATAATTTGGATTCGCTGTGATCTGATCTAGTGTTAGGAATTCCAAAGGTCAGAGAGATAAGCCAACCAGTTCCAGTCTTACACATAAGTGGATCTGTGGGCCTCCAAGGTAGAATCGCATTAAAGTGTCACATATTAGGTATAGTCACTGCTGTGAATGCAGGTGATTTGATCATGTGCAAACACATGAGATTAAAAAGAAGGTACTGGAGCCGGGGATTTAGCTCAGCGGTTCCATCGCTTGCCTTGCAAGCGCAAGGACCCGAGTTCCATCCCCGGGACAAAAAAAAAAAAAATTAAAAAATAAAAATTAAAAAATAAAAAAATAAATAAATAAAAAGAAGGTACTGAAAAAGCAGAAGGTTTCTCATTGTGTAAGTAATTTTTCACCTAAGTCTCCAGATTTATGTTCCTGGCCAAGAAAGCTACTCTGTTGGGTAACCCTTCCAAAAAGAGGGGAACAGTAAGGCTGCCCACACCTAAAGCTGTTTCCTAACTCTGAGCAGAAACCCACTTAATTTCTTTTTAACTTTTAATTTTGAAATCAGGTCAGACTTACAGGAAAGTTGCACAAACAATACAAAGAAATGTCTAGCCTTCACCCGGAATCCCAGAGTGTTAGCACTTTGACACATAGAATTCATCCTCCATCTTTCTCTCCCCTCGCTTAAACACACACACACACGCAAACACAGGCACACATATGCATGCACGCATATATGCCCTTCTTTATTCTGAACCTAAAGAATAAGCTGCAGACATCATGCCCCTTTTCACCTAAATACTTCTACAGATTTCCTACAAGCCAAATTCTCTGTTGTATAACAATTATCAAACCCAGAAAACTAATGCTGAAGCTGTGATCACACTATTACCTAAGCTGCAGATTTTATTCACATCTCATCAAATGCCTTACTGGTATCTTTATAGCTAGTGAAATACAGTGGTACTTCGGTTCACAAACTTGATTCTTTTCAGGATTCTGGTCACAAACCGAATCAAATTCAATAGTTAGGTTGAATGTTGACCTTATGGCAAAGTTTGATTTGGTTCTCAACCAATTTGGTTTGCAACCAGAATTGTCATGAAACAAGGAACCACTGTAAAGGATTGTTTGGTCCAGAATCCAATCCAAGGTCATATATTTAATTGAATTTATTTTCTCAAAATATTTCTGTGGAGTCATGAACCCTTGCTTTTAGAAAATATTTCCTTTAAGGTAACAACTTACTCTGCTGGCAGCAGGAGAAGAGAATGAATTTTTTTCAGTGGCACTGCGCCTACCCTTACAAGTTCAAGTTCCTGAGTTTGATCCCCAGTACCAAAAAAAAAGAGAATGTCCTCTAAAAATTTTGCCTGTGTTCACAGGAGAGTGTAAAGTAACCCAAATATGTTTTGTTGTATGATTTTATGCAAGTTAGACATGATGATTAGGGAAAAGCCACTGCCAGCATGTGAGTCACTGCCTGGAACCAGGTTTGGTCCCTTCCTCTTCAGAAGAAGGTCATGGTGGCTACTCTTTCTTTGGCAGACGTGGTGCTGGAGAAGGCCATGCACAAGTGCATCCTGAAGCCCCTTAAGGGACACGTGGAAGGCATGCTGAGGGACTTCCACATGGCTGATGGCTCCTGGAAACAGCTGAAGGAGAACCTGCAGCTTGTGCGGCAACGGAACCCTCAGGACCTGGGGGTCTTCGCCCCGACGCCTGACTTGGTGGATGTGGAGAAGATCAAGGTCAAGTTCATGATGATGCAGAAGATGTATTCACCAGAGAAGAAGGTGATGCTTCTGCTGCGGGTGTGCAAGCTCATCTACACAGTCATGGAGAACAACTCAGGTAAGGCCACTTTTGCCAGCCCAGTGCAATTGCCAACTCATCCCTGACTCTACCCAGCAGCTCACAAAAATACATGTCACTCTGGTGTCTGTGAATGAGTCACACGCATAGATGATATAATAGCACCAATAAATTTGGCAGAGAAGGGCAACTCAGTTTCTGTACCTGGCTATATAAAGATTTAGTTCGGGTAGGAAACCTGTCTCTGAGGTCTGTGTTTGAAGCCTTTCTCTGCTTATGGGCTCATTAACTGAAGGACTTTTTGGCTACCATCACCAACCTTCTATGCTGTGCCTTCTGCATCTGTAGTTGCATAGGACCCTCTCCAGCACAGGGTGGGGCTTAGCTTGAGGCTTAACCCGGACCGCTCACACCTAGCCCCAAGGGCAGTGGGACTTTTAGTGATAATCAATTACTCCATTTTGGGCAAGGAGTGTGGGTGCAGTGTTCTTGAAACTCACGGGAGATTTACAAAGTCGAAAGCGAGCCTTTCGATTGCTCAGTACAGTTTCCTGTAAACAAGAAGTCATAGTGGTTGGTGCCTGGGTAAGGACCAAGCACCACATTGTTGAGATAGTTGGAATTCCGGGCCTGTTACCAACTTAACTTTGGAGTGAAATTGCTTAATGGAGAAGCAACAGGGAATACATGGGCTCTGTTCACCACTACTTGAGCAGACATCACCACTACTTGAGCAGACAGTAATGCATGTGCTCTTGCAGACTGTTGGGTGACATTAAAATCCAAGTTCTGGGCTGGCAATGAGAGCTGTGAACAGGGCCTTTGCAATTGGCGAGCATATTCCTCAAGCAGGAAATGCACTTTCTGTAGTTCGCAAAATCACTTATAAAAAGTTCCAGAGTAATATGTGGGCGGGATGAGGTTCCTGTGCTGCACAGGGTCTTCACCTCTGTGCTGCTGGTGTATAGATGACTGCATGCTTTTAGGGGTGGGGCATCCTGCTTCCTGAAGGACCCTCGGAGCAGCCAGGGTGCCATTGGTCCCGCACCCCCAGCTGTGGCTCTGAAACATGTCTCCCAACAGTGTCACATGCCTCCTGGGAGACCATAGTCACTCCTAGTTAAGAACGACCATTGTAAAGAACATTAGAAATAAGGACTAAAAACATTGCCATATCTTGCTGTTAACCAAAGTGTATATTCAGCATGTTCTGAATTGGCACATTTAGAAAAATTACAGATCAAAGTTTGTTCCTGATTTGAATCCTCCACCCCCTTTTTTTTTCTTGCTGGTACTGGAAATTGAACCCAGGGTCTGCACACTGAGCTATATCCCTGATCTAGGGATGATATAGGGGAAATGGGAAATAGATGTAACTCTTAACCTGTTAGATGTCTAATATGCCAAATTTGTGTTCTCTAATATTGAAGAATGAATCCTAGGAACAACATAGGTTAAGAGCAGGAAATATTTATTGAGGGACGCACAGCTCCTGCCTGAGAGGGATAGGAGGGGGTGCAGAAAGTGGCTTGTCTCAGACTCCACTTGCAGGGGAGGCTTTATAGAGCAAAATCATGAGGTGGGTACAAAATCATGAGGTGGGACAAAACGATGATCAACCAGTAAGGTCATAAGTGTAGTTGCTTAGACAGTATTGATCCAACAGGGAAGCAAGTCATGTAGCAAATGTACATGCAAAGAACAAGGACCTTTCCTGGAAGGGATGGATCAGGAGATCTTGGTCCCCCATGCAAGGTGACAGATACCTATTTAGAGTACCAGTCATTATTGTTCATCCCTTTGGGAAGTATGTAGGTGTAGTCATTTTATCTTTTACCTTGAGGCCTCTTCAACAAATGTCTCTGCCTATAGCCACAGTTGTAATGTGTTCTTATCTTGATTGATATATATATATATATATATATTTTTTTTTTTTGGTACCAGGGATCAAACTCAGAACCGTGCACTTGCAAGGCAAGCAGAAGAACTACTGAGCTAAATCCCCAGCCTGTGCCTATGATATTTTTAACTAACTTAGCTGTCTGTATTATCCACAGCCTTTTTTATTTTATTTTTTATTTTGAGACAGGGTCTTGTTAAGTTGCTAAATTGCCCAGCTGGGCTTGAACCTTTGATCCTCCTGCCTCAGCCTCCCAGAGATACTTGCTCTTCTCATTTCTGTGCACAGAAAGCAAAAGGAAAGGAGACACAAAGAATTAGCATAAGTAAATAAACTCATTGCCTGAGCATCCATGCCTGTCATTGCAGCACTTGGATAGCTGAGGCAGGAGGATCACCATGAGTTGGAGGACAGCCAGGGCTATATAGTGAGTTCAAGATCAGCCTGAACAACATAGCAAGACCCTGTCTCAAAAGAAAGAGAGAGAGATGAATAGCAGTAGCAATTATAAAAGAAATAATTGAAAAATTACTTACTAGAGGGTATTTAAAGATACTAGTGAATACTTTTATGCAAAGCATAAAAGTGAGGAGAAAATCTAAAATGTTTTAATTGACTCATAGACAATCTGAAACTGTAAGAGCTGGCCTCTCCTGTTAGCAGCCAGGAGGGTCACAGACCACACTCAGTTCCAGAAATGCACACCTTTGTTCATAAAAAGCACACCCCCCCATGACTCCTTGCTGTCTAATGAAAGCAACAAGAAGGATGTGAAAGAAAAATGAATAAAAATAACCCCACCCTGCCCTTTCTTCCTCATCTCAGGGAGGATGTATGGTGCTGACGACTTCCTGCCGGTCCTGACCTATGTCATAGCTCAGTGTGACATGCTGGAACTGGACATTGAGATCGAGTACATGATGGAGCTCCTGGACCCATCACTGCTGCATGGAGAAGGTAATGAACGTGTTTTTGATGAAGTGGGGGAAGTAGGTGCTTGGTTTTGTCTTGTTTTGCTGTACTAGGGTTTGAACCACAGGGCTTTTGTACTGAGCTACATCCCAAGCCTGTTTTTTTGTTTGTTTATTTTGTTTCTTTTTGAGACAGGATCTCAATAAGTCCCTAAGTTGCCCAGGCTGGACTGGAACTTGCAGTTCTCCTGCCTTAGCCTCCCAGACTTCTGAGATTACGGGCAAAATTGAAATGAAATTCATGGAACAAAAAAAGTTAACCATTTAATCACACCCCCCTCACACCCCACCCCCTCACTGGGATTGAAACCAGGGCTTTGCCATGGTGGGCAGGTCAGTACCACTGGACCATGAGTCACAGCCCAAATATTAACCATTTTGTAATGATTCATTGGTATTTCCTACATCCACAGTGTTACACAGCCACCACTTCTAGAGCTCCAAAACATTTTTCACACCTCAGAGTAAAACCGTGAACCCACTAAGCAGTTACTAGTGTCCTTTTTTGACATCTTAAGGGTTAGCTGCAGTTTTAATTTTCTTTTATTTTAAAAGTATATTTTGACTTCTGATTAAAAAATATGGGCCGGGGATTTAGCTCAGTGGTGCCGCCGCCTGCCTTGCAAGCCCAAGGTCCTAAGTTAGATCGCTGGTACCAAAAACAAAAAAATAGTATACATTCATCAAAGAAAGTTTGGGATTCAGAAACAACACAAAGCTGAAATGCAGTACCTGGCTTAATTAATATTTTACTGAGGCTGGTGAATAACAATTTAAAAGATGTTTTCTTTTTCCAAGGGAAAGTTATAAACTTTTTATTAGACAACAGTTCCCATTGCCTGAAAAATAACTTGCTGTTTTATCACTCAAAATAAATGAAGGGCTCATTTTTATTTTTTATCTTTTAAAAAAATTTTTGCTTTAAAGATAAAAAACAATATTCATTTTCTTTCCAGTTTAAAAAATAGTGCCTGCTTGTGGTTAGGCTGCAAATACAGTGAAGTCAAATCTGGGTGGTTTGTTTGTGAGGTCCCTGGAGGGTTCAGCCTCCTCTGTATCTGCCCCACTCCACACATCTTAGCTCAGTATCTTTTTCGGGGGGGGGGGGTTAAGACAGGGTTTTGCTATGTAGTTCAGAGTAGCCTTGAATTCACTATGTAGCCCAGGCTACATTCATGGTGATCCTTCTGCCTCAGCCTCCCTAGTGCTGGCATTATAGGCCTGCAGCACCGTGGCAGCAGCTGGGTATCTTATCATGGAAACAACTGGGATGTCTGTCACTGTGGCATAGCACATAGGGAATCGGCCATAACTGGGAATCACTCGGGAGTCTGTCTGGTCAAGGGAGAAAGAATCGAGGCCTGTGCACGGTGAACCCTGCTAATCCTTTCTCATAAACCTGTGGGAGTGCCCAATAGGCCCGAGGGTACAAATTTGTTTTCTCCAGGGAGTTCAGGCTGGGCTTGAGTACAAAGGTCCACCTACAGCCAGGATTCCCTAGGCCTGCGTCACTAGATGTGGCCTTAATGTCCCCAGCCCCTAACCTGAGGTCACCAGTCCTGGATTTTCCCTTCAGAGCCCCGGTCACACACTTCCTGTTCTCTGTGGGGAGCACCCTTCATCCTGTCTCTGCCCAGACAGACAGATGTGGGCTCTGTCACTGTTGTGCCCTCTCAGCCGGCCACATCCCTGCTTTACGAGTCAAACTATGAATGCAGCGGCCTCTGAGGAGCCACCAGGACCCTGCCTGATGGGCAGGAGGGGAAGCACATGTGGCTTCAAGGGCAGCATGTGCCATCTCCATGCCAGACTTTCCTCTTTCCACTGTGTTATTTATCACAGTTTGGGGCTTGGGTTTTGTTTTCTTGCCTTCCATCATGTTTAATTCTAGCAGTACGGATGACGGCCTCATGGGGCTGTGGGAAAGGGCTTGCCAGACCCTCTTAGAAAGTCACCATCCTGCTGCTGAGGTTGTGGACTCAAGACAAACAAAGGCTCATATCTTGCGGTCCCAGCCCGGAGACAGTCACTTCCTGTCTCTGCCCTGGGTTGCCCCAGAGCAAGGCAGAGCCTTGGATTGGTGTTGGTGACAGAGGGGCAGGTGGCTGTCCTCACCTCCATGAGCCTCCCAGTCATGCTCACTGGACAGTGTCCCCTGTCCCCTTGCAAGGTCTAGAGCTGCCTCTTCCTTCCTCAGAGGAGTGGGTGGCCCCGACTGGTGGCTGACGTTGCAGAACAGCCCTGTACAGCATTGAACTGCAACTCCACATATGGGGGGCGGCACGAGGGGCACACAACAGACACCCTGCAGTGGTCCCTTCTGTGGCTGTTTGGCTTGTGGGCAGCAGCCAGTTCTTTTCTGCTGCTTAAGCAGGTATTCTCATCGGTGAAGGCTGCGTCATAAGTTCCCCAAGGAGGGCACAGTTCTTAGGGTAGGTTCCAGTTTCGCTGAAATGGAAAACCTCCCCCTAATTGCAGCCATATGTTTCAAAGTGTGGTCCATTTTGTACTGCCAGCATTTTTTAGTTTTCTGCTTTGTGCCCTGAACACATCAGAGGCTCAAATCTGAAGTCCCAAGGAGCCCCCTGCACCCCTGTGGGGACACAGCCACCCCCAGGCTATGGCTGAGACCCTGACACCTGCTCACTGCCTTTTCTGACCACCAAAGTCCCTGTCGATCCTTGCGAATCTTCTGTGTAGCAACTGGCATTCCACAACTCTGTTTCACACTCCATCAAGCGCTGATTTGTTTGTGTAGTGAATGTTTAGTAAAAGTCAGTAACTCTCAACCCCAGACTGGGTACTTTGAGGCTGCCATAAGGAACCCCCAGCACGGATGGAGGGGCAGGAGAACTCCAAGCAGAAAGCTCAGCAGGACTGGGCTGTAGCTCTGCATGCACGAAACCCTGGGTTCCATCCCTAGCACCATGAACCAGAAAGAAGTTCGACACGGGCTATGTCTGTGGAAAGCACAGGGCTCCCTGGGCTGGCTAGGTTATTCTGCAGTAAAAAACAGTCCCCACAGCTCCATCAGCGACCTGCAGACCACAGAGGTGTTTTTCTTTCTCGAGTTCTTGTCGGCCACAAGTTCACAGAGTGCTGCTCATGCTTGGTCCAAAAAGGCACAGAACCATTTCCACCTGCAGGTTGATCAGTTCTGCAGGGTCTCCCAGGAGCAATTAAATACTTTGGCCCGGAAAGTGACACTTCTGCAGACAGCTCTTAACCGCAATGAACTTCTGGCCCTGCAGGAATATGTTGCTTGTGTCTGCTTTCTTTAATAAATGTATAAATTTTGGAGAGCAGGAACTAAGATTCTATTTCTTACAAACTCATTCTCTGTTGTGCCTGGCCTGGGCTCTTGGTAGAGATTTAGTGGATATTTTGACACACGATGTGCCTAAATGTAAGATGCACTGGGCCCAATTAAGAAGCCTTTGAGGCGCCCCCTAGTGACTGTCCAGCACAGCATTGACTTTCTTGGCAGGCACCTACTTACGTTTTAGGACAAATCTATAAATAATGCCTGTGCATCTGATGGTGGGAAAAAAAGAAAGAAGAAAAGAAGGGAGGAAGGGAAGGAGGGGGAAAAAAGCACACACAGCAGCATGTGTGTATGATATAGGAAATGTTATATGAGGTAAGAGATTTGTGCATCCAGTGGATTTGGAATCTGAAGCCAGCATTCTGGAACGAGTTGTGCAGGGGACAACTGTACACACCTGACTCACAACAGAGCACTGTCACTGTCCTCCCTGGAGTCCAGAACCATGGAGAACTCACTTGCCCTCCCTTTCCAGGAGGCTACTACCTGACCAGTGCCTACGGAGCCCTGTCCCTGATAAAGAACTTCCAGGAAGAGCAGGCGGCACGGTTGCTCAGCTCGGAAACAAGGGACACACTGAGGCAGTGGCACAAGCGGAGGACTGCCAACCGGACCATCCCTTCTGTGGATGACTTCCAGGTGCGCCCCCCATGCCCGAGGTGTGGCCTCTGTCCTCCAGTACCGCCTGCTGGGCCCCAGGTCTGAGGGGAGCAGGGCTATCTTAAGCCGCCCTCTGACCATGTTGTTTCACTTCTTTTTCCTTAAATGTATAGACCTAGTGCTCTTGGCTCACAGAGACAGAGAAAGAGACACCACGAGAGAGACAGAGAGCCCTGCTACATTTCAAAGCCTGGGAAAAGACCCAAATTCAAACTTCAGGCTGGGGGTGTAGCTCAGTGGTAGAGCACCTGCTAGGGTCAACCCCCAGCACTCACAGTGTTTGTTTTTAGAGAGGAGAGGCTGGTTTGGGCTGCAGAAATCTTCGAGACACAGAAATCCCTGACTCGCTCATTGTCTGAAGCTATGATTAAGCCTGTAGATGTCTGAAGGGTATTTTGAGGGTTTCAAATGGAGCTAGAAAGCCAGGCTCAGATCCTGTGCAGCACAATTCCAAGCAGAGAAGTGGGGAAGCAGCATAGATTTGTCTCCATGTCCATGAGTCCTTCCTTCCTCTCTCCCTGCTTCCCTGCCTGCCTTCCTTCCTTACCTTCTTTCCTTTCTTCCTCACTCCTTTTCTTTCTCTTTTTCTCTCTTATTCTACTTAAACCCCTGAAAAGAACCAAAGGTACTTTGGATTCAAAATCAACTCATCTTGAAAGGCAAGATCAGCATGTTCTTTCCCAAGATTGTAGGACTCTCAGAAATCCCTTCCAGACACATAAATCTAGCAAAACAACAACAAGAACTTGCACTGCACCCCCACCCCCAGCCTTCCTGCTGTTACCCAGAAACCCTCAGGTAGCCAGGAGGTTGAGGCAGAGAGCTGCCCTCCCTCCCTCCTGAACAGGGGGCCCAGATCTAGAAAAAGAAAATGTCTTTGTTTTCTGGACTTAGCTGGACGTTCTCTATTTTCTCTGGGAGTCTCCCTTGCAAAGAAATGGAAACAGGCGGAGTTCTCTGGGACCACAAACTCCAGGGAGTCTGGGATGTGTTTGGGATCCTTGCAGCCCCCTCAGGCTCATGGGGTTTCCGGGTGCTGCACACCCGGCACCGTCTCCACGCCCAGCCCACAGTCTCGTCCTCTACTTCCTGCAGTGCCACTTGGCTCATGGTCAGCCCCTGGCAGAATCCACATCCCCCTCCTTCTGCTTTTTACCACATTCCACCCAGAGCCATGGTTAGGAGCCTAGGTTAGGTTGAACTCTGCAAAGTCACTATTTGTAGGGCTCAAAGAATGGTCAGATGTCAGCAGTTTCTTGGAGTTCAGCCTGACATGGTGCCCAGGAAGGTAACAGCAGCAAGCTTGGAGTCTGGATGCTTTAAGTTGCTTCCTGCCAATACCCAGCTCAGACTCTTCTGCTGTTTGGCTTCTTTTTCCAGCTGGGAATAATCCCAGCTCTGAATGTGGTTCTGCTCTGATGCAGGGATTTCTCCATGGGCTTACAGAGAGCGCTGGGGATGGAAACCAGGGCAGGATGGCCTGCTGGTTCTTCTGCCTTCGGTGAACTCAGTGTGGCAGCTCAGTCCCCATAGCTGCACCCCCCCACAAACACACCATCCGAATTAAAATTGGCCTCTCTCCTTGTACCCCAAGCTTTGTGGCCTGATGTCAGACTTGGTGACAAACAAGTCTAACCTTGCACTTGCCTCTCACTGTGTGAGTTATTGCTGTCTGGTTTTCTCTTCTGACTCTGATCCTGATGTCTCTGTTCAAACCTGCAGAATTACCTCCGGGTAGCGTTCCAGGAGGTGGGCAGCGGCTGCACGGGCAAGACACTACTCGTGAGGCCCTACATCACCACCGAGGATGTTTGCCAGCTTTGTGCTGAGAAGTTTAAGGTGGATGACCCCGAGGAGTACAGCCTCTTCCTCTTCGTGGATGAAACATGGCAGCAGCTGGCAGAGGACACTTATCCTCAAAAAATCAAGGCCGAGTTGCATAGCCGGCCACAACCCCACGTCTTCCACTTCGTCTACAAGCGCATCAAGAGCGATCCTTATGGTGTCATTTTTCAGAACGGTGATGAAGACCTCAGCCCTTCATAGAGGGCACACTGGACTTCTGGTTGGTGCAACCCACAGGTTGCTGGGAGCCCAGCCTGCCTGCCATGGGCTTGAGCTTGAAAGGCAGTCACCTCCTCGAGGACCCCCCGGGTCAGGGACTTAGCCATCCACAGGCTGATTTGACCAAGGGCATCATTAGCTGCATTACCCAGGAAACAACCCAGCAGGATTCTCCTTGGTAGTGGAGAATCCTGTTTGATGGTTCTAAGCTGGCTGATATGTATGGGTACGTGCTGGGTGACACATAAGGTACATGCTCCTCTCTTACGTTCCATAGCAGGTGTTTGACAAAACTGTCCAGTGCAGTGCGTCAGGTACTCCTCAGGTCTGTGGGTGGCTCCATCTTTTCCTTCCTTTCTGTCTCTTTCTTCCTTCCTTTCTTTTCTTTTTTTTTTTTTTTTACAAAGAACTTTTGTGTTTTTATATATTTCATAGAAAATTTTATAGCAGTTGCAGGTAAACTGTCAGGATGGTTTTTAAAATATTTTTATAATTTTAAAATATTCTATAATTATGCATGTGATTTTAACATTTAATATTCAAAAAGAAATCTCTTGCTGGATTTGAGAGTATTGCCTTTTACAAGTCTCTCTTCTGTAACTGGATGTTCAGGCAACTTTTAGGAGAGAGACAGCTGGATTTCTTAAAGCAATGTAATTCCTGACACTGGCCACAGAATGCCTTTGGAAATTGATGTACTGTCGTCACATGTAGTGGTATTGTGCTTGGCGTTTTGTGTTTTGTTTTGTTTAAACAGGTAATGCTGAAAATACGGAGAGAAATGAATGTAGAGAGAGGTAGAGAGAAAAAGACTCTGACAAAGGGCTGAGGAATGTAGTCTGCTGGCTCAGGCTCTTTGAAGGATGTAGGAAAGAGAGAAGGAACCTTAAACTATGCTTAAAATACTGTAAATATGCAATGGGATGTGGCGAAAATCTATTCCATATGTTTTCCACTTTTGGAAACAATTTTGAAAGCCCCACAAGGAAAAAAAAATCAAGGGTGACACTTTTTTCTCCATTTCCAATAAATCAAAACTAACAGCATCTAGTTATTTTGGGCAGAGACCAAGTAGTGTATAATGTGGCTTTTGTTGCATTCAGTAAGGTGCTGTTAAGAAAAGAGTGGGAAAAGCACCATAAAACCCATCTGTGTTAGAATGCAGGGGCAAAGGGTTCGGCTCAGTTGGTTCCAACCCCAGCACTGCAAAAAATAAAGTAGTATGGTGAGGTTAGATTTGTGTTTTATAAAACCAACTTGCATAGTGCACAGACTAGAGGGTCGCATATCAGTGTAAACCAGGTAGAGACAAAAACACGTTACTGTAACTGTCGGGATGCATCGTCCTGTAACTTGATGGGTTTTGGACCTTTTACTTTTGCCAGTCCTGGCTTTTGTTGAGCAAGAACCTTCAGCACATTCTGTGTTGTACTTCCTTTTGTAAATGATTTTTTAAAATGGAATTTGCACATAATACCTTGTAATACTGTACGATAATCCTGTGTGAAAATAAGTTTTGCAACATTCTTTGATCGTCTCCTTGCTTTTTTCCCCCCCTTTGAGGGTCGGCACAGTCAGGCGCCACCCTACCTCATGTATGTTTGAAGCTTGCAGTGCAGTAAAATGAACCTTAGCTCAAGCTGGCTGAAGACAGATCATCTAGCTCGAGGCCACAGAAAGACTCACTGGGCTCAGAAGCTCGGGCAAGGACAGGGCAAAAGTTAAGAGCAGAAAGAGAAAAAGATCACCTGTTGACCTGAAAGGGGTTCAGGGCTCTTGGGCACAGTGCTTGGCTTAGTGGGACAGAGGGGAAGTCACAGTTGATGTGGACATGGAGTCAGCCAGCACCCTGCAGACAGTTCCTGACCTCAGGCGACCTCTAATATCCTGGCTCAGAGTGCAAAGCAGTTGCAAAATCCACCAGGCACAGGCTTCATCTATCCCCATGCTTGGAACCCCGCCTGGCCCCACTAGTAAGTGCTCAATAAGTCTTCGCTGAAGAAAGGAAAACTCGGGGTAGCAGGGTTTCCAAGCCATCAGCACACAGCTGCTTACAGATCAGCTGAGGCCTAAACGCAGGGGCCTGCTCTTGATATTTACAGGATATTTACCAGATATATCTCCACATGCAGACCATCATGCTGGCCTTGTCTCAGAAAGCAGGTGGCAAACCGGGTTTTAGGCAGCCTCCAGCGAGATGCAACCGAGATCAGAGAGCAAGAGGAAGCGTCACAAGACTGCCGGGTCTGTTCCTAGGCCAGGCTCCCCAGCCACATTTCAACACAGTCTGTGTCTTCATGGTTTCCCTGCACAGGCATTTCTCACTTCTTGAATTGCCAGGAAACAGACCCTGGTGGAGTTGGGAGAGGAGAGTAAAAATATATGTGCTGGTGGGGGAGGCAGAGAGAACCCTTTCCAAATCTAAAAATAATATTTTCAGAGTTGAACCCCAACCAGAGGAAGGGATTTTGTTTTTGGATGTTGGATGTACTGCCAAATATCCCCCCTTGGGGAGGCAGGATAGAAATAGAAACTGTTGAAGTCACTCATTTCATGTGGAAGTTACAACTTTAGATCTATAAGAAAACATAAAAGACAGGAAACCAGGCTTGAATACAAATGTGTCTCCATTCACAAATGTACTTCACCCCCCAACACACACACACACACACACACACACACACAGGAGCTTGGACCCCCATGTGTTTTGGTTTTTTACAACAGGGTCTCAATATATAGTCCAGGCTGGCCTTGAACTCACTACCTAGCCTAGGCTGGCCTCGAGGTGATCCTCCTGCCTCAGCCTCCTGAGTGCTGGGATCACAGGTGTGTGTCACCATTTGGGGCTGATCTTCATCTTCTGCAAGAGACCTGAAATGATGGCCGGGCTCTGATTATAACAGCAGCCTGATTTCTCCCCCAGAAGCCTGAGAGAAAGGCCTAGGAAAAGCTCTGACACTCACAGTAGACGTATTATAATCATCTGACCACATCTGGGAATAAAATCCTAAATACCATTGCTTTGCAGGCCATTTTCAAGCAGGTGAATTTGAGACCAAAGGTGTTGTTTGCCTTTTAGTGAAACCCAGTGAAATTGGAAAAAAAGTTATAGAACAAACACTCCAGAACCTTCAACAGCTGATAAGGAGAGAGGAAGGGAGGGAGGAGGGACAGAGTTGGCATCTGTCTCAGGAAACAGGTTCTTTTTTGCAAAAGATCTTTTTTTAACATCAAAGGATCAGTGGTAGCTGATACCGACTTTTCGCACCTGAGTGCTGGCTTTGCTGGGAGAAGTTAAGCAAAGTGTTTTCAGGGAGGTTGGGCCCATCCTCTTCACCAAGCATAGCCAAATCTGTCTGGAATCTCCTGGAGCTGAGGCTGGAGTGCAGCAGCCCTGGGTTGGGGCAGTGGTCAGCTCCTTTTCTTGCCTCTAATAAACTCTTCCATTCCAAAGGGAGCCTGCTGAGATTCTGAGCGCTGTAGACACAGACACAGGGAAGTGTGTGTAAGTGAACCGGGCTTCTCTTGACTCGCACATTAGAACTGCTATTGCCAGGCCTTGTTCCTCACCAGTGAGTAGTGGTTCGGAGCAGGATCCTGAGGCCCAGGGGTGTTGAGGGAAGAGGTCCAGACACCTTATTCCTCTGTCACCAGCCCTCAGGGCAGGGGACGTGTCACTACACACACAGGCATTTTCTTTGGGCCTTCTCTCTCCCTCTCCTTAAGCCCTCTCTGTGACTCATAGGGTGAGGCCGTCCCGCCAGCAGGTTTCCAAACACTTTGATCTCCTTCCAAGATTCCTCACCAGAACACAAGCTCTGGCCAGCCTGGTCCTTTTTACAACTTGATTCCCTGGTCCAGGCAGAGACTTAGTTGACAGTGACCTGGCCACCCTGTGTGCCCTGCCCATCCCTGGGACTTGGTGTCCACCCCTCATCCTGACACAGGTGGATCTTAGCATTTTTGTTTCTTCAGTGCCGGGGATCAAACCCAGACCTCAGACACGCTAGGCAAATGCTCAGCCACCGAGCTGAACCCCCAGGGCTGGCTGCCTCCTGAAGTCACCCAGAGGCTTGTGAACCAGATGCTGGGGCTGCTGGACATCAGAAGGTCCTCCAAGGGGACCCGTGTGCCCAGGTGCCTGACACTTCACAGGTGCTTGGGCTGAGAGCCACGATAGCAGCCTAAGACAGGGCTTAGGACAGATGCACACCAAGAAGAGAGATACCTTCTCCAGGGCCACTAACACCAAGCCACGCGCATGCCCCTGGTCTATTTTCTTTCTCTTTTCTTTTCTTTTTCTTTTTCTTTTTGATACTGGAGTTGAGCCCAGGGCCTTTCACATGCTGGGCAGGTGCTTTACCATTAAGCCACACCCCCAGCCCTTTGTATTTTGAGGTGGGGCTCACAAAGTTGCCCAGACTGGCCTGGAATTTCCAGTCCTCTTGCTCCGGCCTCCTGACTAGCTGAGATTCCATGGTGTGTGGTTCACATTCTCGACTTGACTTGGCTGGAGAAAAGCATGGAACATGCCTCTAGTGCAGCACTGTCTAGTAAGAACATGAAGTCAGCCACAGGGCACTTTTAAATTTCCTAGTACCCAGCGTGAGTAAAGCAAAAGGAAATGGGCAAAGCCAATTTTAGTAGTAGATATAATTTAAGCCATGATATTTCAAATATTACCTCAACAGTGTATCAAAGATATAAGTAGGTAATTTACATTTTTTCTATTGTCTTGAAAATCTTGTACTTTGCACTTAGGCACATCTTTATACTGGCTTTTACTTCAAATGCTCGCCAGCCCCAGTGTTGAGTGGCTACCATCCTGGAGAGTACAATTCTAGCCTATGAACTGGCGATGACAGTAAACATTTAAAAAAAAAAACCCTGCATATATGTATATATGGGAGGAAGGGGCAATTGAAACATGGTGATTGTTTAAATAAAAATTCATTATAGTAAAAGACTCACTGCCATTAATCCCCCTCAAAATACTTCCCCTTATTTCAAATACACTTATCTTGGTTTTGCCACTTTCTGCAACAGTTCTGGAAGTCTTCTTTCCTGAGTATCTTTATAAGGTGTGATAAAAAAAATGCAGTGAATTCTGCTGCCCACTGTCATCCAATGGAAAGGTGGGTCATAAAAACATGACATCCACCTCATTCACTGGCTCTAGCACTGTGTGATGTCTGGCTCTTCCCAACATCAAAATGACCATGGAAGGTCAGTATTTTGAATTGATGTAGAACATCAAGGCAGCCAGGACAGTGCAACTAAAGACACTCAGGAAAGAAGACTCTAGACCTGCTCCAGAGACTGGCAAAGATGATAGGATAAGTGTGTTTGAAGGGAGGGAGAGTGCTGTGAAAAGGATTCATGGCAATGTGTCTTAGTAGTAATAAAATCTTTTGAAAGTTAAGACATCCAGTGCTTTTTTTTTTTTGGTACCGGGGATCGAACTCGGGACCTTGCGCTTGGCACTGAATTTTTTGACTGCACCTAGCTAAGGATGATCAAGCTTCTTGCCTTATACTATGATGTGGATCCTAGATGACCCCAGTGTGCGTGTGTCAAAGGACTGGTCCCCAGGGTGGCACTGTTGGGAGGCAATAGCACCTAGCAGGAAGCCCTCAGTCCACGGGAGTGTCCTTGAAGACGATCTGGGGCCTTAGTCCCCGCCTCTCTTTCTCTTTGCTCCTTGGCTAGGAGGGGAGTGGTTTTGCTCAGCTACACAGTCCCCCACTCTTGCCAGCTGGCACCCTGGCCTGAGTCCTGAGAGCAAGGAGGTCGCCTGATCCTGGAGGGGACCTCTAAACCCTAAAGAAAGCTTCTGCCTTCTGTCCTTGTAAGTCTCAGATATGTGTGATGGTGGTGCAAAGCTGGCTGACACGGCACACTGAGGTGCCGTAAGACCAGCATGAATTCGTCCACATCAGTTAAGACGGCACCTAGTACCACAAGCACCCTTCCATGCCGGTTATGATGATCCCAGATAAGCCACCGCTTTGACATTTCCCTCTGTGGTTTATTTCTGCTTGCCTTTCCATGCCGTTGCCTACTGCCAAGTTTCCTGTGGAGTAGAAGAAAGATAGTACCAAGTATCAGGGTTTAAGAAAACACGCAGGGGTGGGACCTGCAGTGTGGGGGGAGCGAAGACTGTTCAAGTGAAGGCTGTTCATTAGATTTGCTGTTGCTGTTGACAGTGGTGAGGGTGGTGGCTGTGTGTGCAAGCATGTAAGTGTGTGTGTGTGTGTGTGTGTGTGTGTGTGCGTGTGGTGTGGATTGGGAGCAGTCATTGCCCCAGCACCCCCACTGGCCAAGAGCATCACCAGGAACCAAAACGGGGTGAGTTCTTCTAAAAAAGGGGAGAGGAGTGAAGAGAGGTGGCAGAGATAATTCTGGGTCCTTGAAAGGGCCACAGTGCAATCCTGAGAGAAACCGTCTCCGCCTCCACCAGCGTCTAAACTGTGATTTCCCGGAAAGGGACTAGCATGTAAGTAAAAGGGTAACCATCAGTCTGTGACTGTTTCAAACACTCTCCCTCACCTCCTCCTCTTTTTATTTATTATGCTCACTTATTTATGTAGATATTCATGTGTGCATCTGTATCATTGACCAGGGTTACTCTTAACAACCTACTTTACTAAAAATAAAGCATTTGGTGTGACTTTCATGATGTCTTCTGTCCAGGCTTCCTATTTTCTGCCAGTTCTGCAAGTCATGAGAGGATGGGTTTGTATATAAGGTCACAGTTCTAGTGTCTTTTCCTTTCTCTGTAACCCATATTGTGTACGCAAAACAGAGTTATACATCTACTACAGACTGAAAGAAAGAAAAAGCTGCAAGGGACACCAAGCTGCTAAAGGCTCCCTAACCAACCAGGAGGAAATGGATAAGCAAAACATAGAGGAGAGGAGAATGTTTCTGCTTTTCATTACTATGGGAAATACAACTCTCCCCAATCTCAGAATCTCAGCTAACAGACAGTTTAAGGTTTTGTGGCTGAAAACACTGTCTGTGGACAAAGCATCCTGCCGGAGGGGAGCTCCTTGGAGCCTCAGGGCTCTCCTGACCCTACTGGATCAAAATCTGCACTAGGGCTGCACTGTGGGTCAGTGGCAGAGCCTGGGCTTAGGGAGACCCTGGGTTCCGGCCCAGCAGCACAAAGCAACACAACATAAGGGACAAGGACCTGCAGATGAACACAGTGCCCACATGGTTTGCACAGGAGAGCTTGACTGAGAAACATGGGTGCTCGGGCTATGGGGCAGTGGGGCACTGGGCTTGTGCAGTGGATATGAGTAAACAGATGTGTGGACATGCTGCTCTTACAGTCCTACGGGGAACAAGAACACACTCCTGACATACGAAAAAGAAGTCTTCAGATTACCTACATTGCCAACAAAGGGCTTAAAATGTAAAGGCCAAAAAATAAGCTTGTATATCATGGTTACCATCATATTCTCCTTGCTTTGATAGGAAAGAAGGGTCCATGGGGCTTGGGGAAGAGTCTGAAATGAGGAGAGGTCCAGGAAGACACACCAGGACTCCACTAGCTTTTCCAAGGGTTGTGAGCAGGAGCACCCTCCCATCTGGGTTTAGCAGCTTGCAAGCTAAGGGTGTTCAGGGATGCTGCCATGGGATGTGGGAACTTCATCAGCTTTGTTATTGTCTTAGAGGCCAGCCAGCTTCCTTTTGAAGGCGTTTCATTCCTTGGGGTCTATTAATTATAAGACCATTTTGCTCATCAAGTTTGCAAAATGAAACAGATGATTTTAATCCAATGTATTTGCTGAAGATGTTGGTTCAGTCCCGTGATTTGCCCTCTGCTTTTTCAGGGGGGAGGGAGAATACACAGTTTTCCAAATCAAATACTAGAAGGCTTCTATGGAAAGTGGCAGATGCCCAACTCCAGTGCTGCCTTCCCCAAGCTGCCTCTTCAGCTGTGTCTTTCAGTAATAATTTCCATACATCTAAAAACATGCCTACACTGATATTTACTTACTTTTTTTTAACACCGCCCATTCCATTTTGACTCCATATCATGGAAAGTGGGGATCTAGCCTTCTTCAAGAGTGGCCCTCCCCATGTAGCACCCTGGTTCTTTTATTGTGGGGCCACAAAAAGGGAATGTCTGGGCACAGGTCAGCTGGTTCGCTCCCAAGGGAGTTCGTATCCCCCTGGGCTGCAGCACAGGGAGACATCAGCCACCAGCATCCTGGGAGCCAACCTGAGTGTCTCTTGACTCCCCATTTCCAGGGGTGTGAGGTCCCCTCTGCCCTTCACCCTGTGCTCTGCGGACATGGGGCACAAGGCTCCCATGTCTCTCCAGTCACATCTGCTGTCTGGCCCTCTGGCATCCATTGCTCTTCCTTTAGCACTTTCCTTTCTACTACCAGAAATAAATCCTCCAGCATCCAGGATCATGTTGGTGGCTCCCATTACCTCGACTCTCTTCTTCCAATATCTGGATTTTTAAAAATTCTTTTCAAATTTCCTTTGACTGTCATTTTAATGAAGTATTGATAGGAAGATGTACATAGCCTGCCTTGTTTAATTGAAAGCTACAGTTTCTATTTTTTATTTTTATTTATTTTTTGGTACTGGGGAGCGAACTTGGGACCTTGCGCTTGCAAGGCAGGCGGCAGATCCACTGAGCTAAATCCCTGGCCCCTTCTAGTTCTTATTTTTATATATTTTTATTAGCTCATGTTTGCAGTACACCATGATTATATTCCTCATGGGGAGTTGGTGCATGTACATAACACAGCTTGAATCTTCTTACGTCCCCTTTTCCTTCCCTCCATCTCTTGGTTCTCTTCCCTTTTGCAAATGATCTGTCTCCCTGCTTTCTATTATCTCTCTTTTATTTCACTTTGTGTTCCTTGTGTAAGAGAAGCCATGTGATACTTAAGCTTGTGTGTCTGATTTATTTCACTTAACATTGTGGTCTCAAGGTGCATCCATTTTCCTAAATGTGACTGAAACCTCCACTTTTTAATTTTAGTAGTGAACAGATTTGCACATCTTAGTTAGCAAAACTGAAGACAGATGATCATATTGACAGTCAGGGTCCATGCATCCATCATGTCCAGTTATTTTATAGAAAAATAAAATTTATAACTCAGGTTCCCACCCAGCACCCGAGCTGTTTGTCACACCCAGGGATTATCAAAATGGGTATCTGCCATGAACTTCCTGCTTTTCACATAATCTGACAGAAAAGGAGCATCGCTACAGCAGATGAGACGCTAGCTGTTTGGCTGGGTGAAGTGTGGGATTTTGCAACCACGGCCGCAAATCTGGGTCAGCACTATTTACAGACAGCACGTGGTGTTTTGTTTCAATGAGCAGGAAAATAGTTTGCGATTAAATGTGGTAAAAACTTGTCGTTTTTTTCCAGCTAAGCAGGAAAAGAAATTACTCAATGTGAAATGATAAATAAGTCCAGTGAGTCATCGTCAATGCAGGAAAAAAGTGCAGCTGGGACAGAAACTGTGTTTTCCTGCGTGGTAAAAATAAAATCAAACACACTGAAATGGAAATCAGTAAAAGTGTATGCTAGGACCATGGACAACTGTGGGACTCCTGGGAGTTTCATGTGATTTGGGCTTTTTAAAGAAATTCACTGAAGCGGTGGCGAAAACAGTGTAAAGGCTATGTTAATTCTTTTAAAGTCAGGCTCATTAAAGCATAGCCTGCATGCAGTGAAATCCACTCTCTCTAGGATGCATTCTGTGAATTTTAACAGACATATTTGATCATGTCGCTGATCCCTCACACTCTCCCCAACCCAGCCCGGAGCAACCACTCACATAAATGAAATCATCCAGGACTCAGTGTTTTGATTCTGGCTCATATATTCACCTGTAGGGTTGGTGTGAACATAACTCTTCCTACCTTGGGCTCATTGCCCCAGAGAGCCCTTGCTGGGGGACTCAGAAGGTGCTTTTGCTGTCCATAAAAAACCTAGAAAAAACTGCCATAGAGAGGCTGAATAAGCTCAGGCTCCTACAGCTACCTGTGAGTGATTTGGATTTGAATTTCCAGTATTAAACTGCTAGAATTCTCCGAATGACCGAGATTAAACTGTATGCATCATTAAATGTGGTCTATTCTAGAAGTGCTCTAGTTAACAACACCCATTACACAGACTAATGGGGAAGACCTTACTCTTTTCCCCAGAAACTTTAACACCAGACAACACTGGAGTAATGATGCTTACAAAGTTCTGGGAGAGAAGAGGAATCCGTGGATGTGCAGCCAATGTTTTAGGCACACGTTCTCACAGACAAGTGCACTCTGGAACTGGTGTCAGCCCTCAGGAGGCTGGAGGGAAAACAGCAAAGCAAAGACAGAAAAAAATTCTAAGAAACCCAGCTATCCATAAACAAATCAAAGTGAAGAGTGAACGTTGGGAGTGGTGGCATTTGCCTGTAATTCCAGCACTCTGGGAGGCTGAGGCAGAAGGCTCCTGTTATGGTTTGTACCTAGATATCCCTCCAAAACCTCGTGCATTCATAGGTGGGGCTTTGGGGTGGTAGCTGGATCATGGATATGTGTTACTGGGATTAAGGGTGTGGGATAACTAAATTATTCTACTGATTGGTTTAGCATAGTTCTGGGTGTGGCTAATGGGAAGGCACACCCTGAGCGTGGGAGGCATCACCCAAAAGGCTTATTATAGCCTGGATGGGATAAAAGGGAAAGGAAGGCTCACTGCTGCTGTTGCTGTTGCTGCTGCTTTGCTGCCTACTGTCTGTCCTGCCATGGACTGTTTCTCTCTGCAATGCCCTTCTGCTATACCACCCTCCTTTGGAGCTAGCGGACCATGGACTGAAACCTCTACAAATTGTGAGCCCAAATAAACCTTTCCTCCTTTAAGTGCCTTTTCCTCCTTTGAGTGCCAGGTATTATGTTTCAGCAATGAGAAAAGTAACTGAGACAGATTCCAAATTTGAGCCCAGCCTAGACAATTTAGCCAGATCCTGTTTCAAAATAAAAAATGTAGAAGCATAAAAGCCCTGGGTTCAATCCCCAGTAACACACACACACACACACACACACACACACATAAATGGAATGGGAGAACACTGTGTTACATCTACATCTATAGACTTAAAACCAAACAACTGGGGTGAATAACTGTAATGCTTATGTATATTTAAATCTTGAAAAGTAACAGCAGCACAGCAACATAGCTCATCCCCAGAGCAGGGCAGATGGGGGCAAAAAATCTGTATCAGTTTCTTGTCCATTACTGAGTCAATAGTGCCCTAAATTGTTTATATTAAAAAATATGATATCAACCTTAAAATGAAAATCATTAAGAGGTTGAAATAATCTTTTATATATATATATTATAATATCTTAAACTGCAGAAGAAAGTTAGGTACCTTTATTTCTGTGTACTGGGCGATCTCTTAAGTTTTAATTCACTTATTTTTTCTTCTGTTAAACTCAAGAAAAATTAAAGGAATACTTCTTATTTAATGTTATCATATATAATCTGAGCCTCTTTTAAGTAAAAGTCTCTCACTTTCCTTAACTACATAGAGAGGTTGGGCCGGGTGTAGCTCTGTGGCACAGTGCTTAGCTAGCATATGCAAGTCTGGGTTCCATTCTCAGCACCCCAAAAACAAACAAATAAAAACTACTTAGAGGGAAGTTTGAAGCTTTGCCAGGATTAAACATGGCTTATTCCTGGGTGGTAGAATTTTGAGTGCTCTGTTACTTTCTCTGTCCATTTCCACAAATCTACAATTTCTCTTTTTCTTCTCCCTCTCCCTCCTTTCTTCTCTCTCTCTCTCTCTCTCTCTCTCTCTCTCTCTCTCTCTCTCTCTCTCTCTCTCTCCCCCTCCCCCCCCCTTCCTTGTTCCTGGTACTGGGATTAAACCTAAGGGTCCTCTATCACTGATGAGACTTGATCTTGCTAAATTGTCAGGGCTGACCTTGAACTTGCAATCCTGCCTCAGCCTCCCAAATAACTGGGATCATAAGCCTCTGCCACATAACCTGTCTGCAAATTCTTAATGATGTTCTCATATCCCTTTCATTAAAACAGCACACATTTTTCAAAGTGTAAGTAGCCCTCAGACACATTTGTAAACATCCCCTAAACTTGAGTGTGAACATGTAGGCTCCCTGTGTGTGGGGTAAGCTGCTAGGATGTTGCCACTGTGGAGCTGAGTTTGGGGGTCCCTAGTTGGCAATTTGCCTGTCCTGCACCCTGCATCCCAATCCCAGGCTCTTGACCATGCCTCAGACTCCATTGACCTGACTTCCTCCCTGCACTCTGAGAACCCCAAGGAGGCAGCACCATGGCTATACCCTTCGAAGACCCAGCAGCAAGCAGAAGGTGGGAGAGGATGTGAGCGCTTGTCCGAAGGACTGAGGACAGCACCACTCTCTTCTTATTTGTACGCACTCCTTCTGCCCTCCAGCTGGGTCTGACCTGTGCCCTCTGAGATGCTAATCTTAGGGGTGTGCGGCAGGGGGAGTTGAGGAGGGAGACCCAGCGTGTCTCTAGGACATCTTCTGTGCTGTCCTCCTCCTCCTCATTTGTCATTTGCCACATCTTGCCCCTGTGGCTACTGGACAGGGCTATGACTCGGAATGATGATTGTGGATCACAGTTTCTATCCGTGGTTGCAAACCGGTGGCCCAAAGCACCCTGTATCTGCTTGCCCAGGCTGTGCTTAAATTTGGGATCCTCTGCCTCAGAGCGCTGGGATTACAGGCTTGTGCCACAATGCCAGGCTCCAAAATCTTAACTTTTAATAACTTTAACTTTTTTTTTTGAGACAGGGTCTCACTATGTTGTTCAGGGTGGCCTTGAACTTGAGGCAATCATCCTTCTCAGCCTCCCAAGTGCTGGGATTACAGGTGTGTGCCACCACACCTGGCAATATTAACTATTTTCAATTTCAATTTAAAAGATGATGTTCCCTTCAGTTATTTGGAAACAGCATAGCTGGGACCACTCAGATGTGAACATGTGCTTTGTAACCAGACATGTTATGAAATCGAAATCCGGAACAAGAATGTCCCATGACAATTTCTTTCAGATTAAAACATGACACAAATATAAAATACAACAGGTTTCAAAGACTTAGTACTGAAAAAAAGATGAAATATTCCATCAATATTTCTTGTGTTGATGGTATATTGAAATGTTAATATTTTGGTTATGCCCAAAGTATTAAATTAAATATTAAAATATATTGTTAAAATCAACTTTAGCTTTATTCTCGTGCTTTTAAGTGTGGTCCTGGGGACTTTGAGCTGGAACCCTACAGGAGTGGCCGGCAATTCCAGACTCTTGCCGCCAGAGGGAGCTGCGTGGTTCGTTGTCGTTGCTGCTCAATTTGTTTCTCGGAAGTAGTTTCAGGTCCCGCCCCTTAGAGGCCGTGCGCGAGGTGACTTCCGGCGGGGCGGACGCAGGATCGCGGCGAGCCGGCTTCGGGGTCGGGGGGGCTGCAGGATGACCACGCTGCGGGCTTTCACCTGCGACGACCTCTTCCGCTTCAACAACATGTGAGTGTGGCGCGCCCTAGCCAGCCAAGCCCCTCCCTTGCCGGCCGGAGCCCCGTGCTGAACCGAGGCCGGTGGGGAGCGGGCGCCTGTTCCCCACTCCCGTGTCGGGTCCCGCTTCGAGCAACGCTGTGCACAGAGCCCTGGTTTAGGCGAGTTCGGTGACTTGCAGACACATTTTAACAAAAGAAATTCTTACGGAAATGTGTAAGTATTGAAGAAGTTGAGAGAATTTCATCGCGAGCTCCTGTGGACACCACCTGGATTGAGCAGGTGTCGTTTTGCCAGGGTGGCTTTGTCGCACCTCTGTCCGTCAATAGAGCCTGGGCCCACAGTGTACAAAGGACCAGGCGGTTCCGATTCACAGTCGGGAGAGTGGACAGAGCTTTGGGCTGAGAACTGGGACAGCGTCGCAGAGGGGGCGACCCGCGGTGGAAACCGAGCGGGAAAGAGGACGTAGGTCTTGGGACCTGTGATCGGACACTGGGGACTCGCGCACGTGAAGTGGTTTCTGTAGCTGAGCAGCCAGAAAAACAGATGAAGCCGGGTTTTGGCTCTGTGCTGAGGGGTTGGGATCTGTGGGGAGCAGTTTCTGTTGGGCCTGACTTTTGTTTCGCTACGCGCCACCTGCACCTGCCCCGAGTGCCCCTGTGTCCATTTGATCCTCACAGTTCTATGAGGTGCTGGCCTCCCTCTTCCTTATGATGAAGTAGGTAGTGCATGCCCAGGTGAATTACTGCAAATGATGGAGCCTGGGTGAGGACTCTTACCCAAAGAAATTGGTAGACTGCTGGGTCTTAAAAAGTTGGTCCCTGACCACAGAGAATATTTTGGAATTGCAGATTCTCAGCTGTTTGGGAGCCACTGCTCTGAAGCTGTAAGACCCTTTGGTGTCCTTGGGGGATTGGTCCTAGGACCCACCATGTATACATAAATCCAGTGGTGCACAAGTCCCTTCTTTATAATGGCATGTTATTTGCATTTAACCTACACACCTCCTGTTACTTTCTGTCACCTCTTGGTTACTTAGAATGCCAGTTACTGTGTTGTTTGGGGAATGATGACAAGGAAAGACAGTTTGTACGTGTAAAGGTAGAGGGGCAGAATGCACAGGTACAGAGGGCCAACAAATTCCTAACCAGCCAGCCTTGTAGAGTGTGAGGTGATTTGAGGAGTAAACCACACTTTCTTGCTCCTTTTCTTGGGTCATTTTGTAGCAAACAGTGAGAATCCATTGGGTTAGGAATTGAAAGCAGCAATGGGTGTAGAGCATTGCAATGAATTTAATATCTGTTTTATTCTTGGAGAAATGTTTGAGTGCCTGTTGTGTGCCAGTGCTTGAGATAAAGCAGTTGTCAGAAAGAAATCGTTGTCTTGGGAATTTACATTTTAGAGAGGAAACAAGTAGAACTGGTAAATGCAACATGTAGACCTTAGTGCTTAGGTAAGGAGAAGGGAGTGGGTAGGGATTTAGCTGTAGGTCTGGTGTTCAGGGCAGGTGTCCCTGAAGAGAGGAGGGGAGGGGAGGGAGGAAGTGTATGGATACCCGCTGGACTAAAGGGAGTACGGGAGCAAGAGGCACCAGGCCTCGCCCTGTGGTGGCCAAGCTAGGATTTGGGCTTCTTGCATTACATATCCAGGCCGGGGTCTCAGGTTAGGTGTGTACTAAAGGGGAATCTGAGGATCAACACTGTAGAGATGGTGACAGGCGACATCAATGATGGAATGAGTGTAGAAGGTGCTAGGATACACCCGGGGGAGCCAAGAGCCACAGTAGAGGAGACTGAATGGCCCACCGAGGCAGGAGGAAGACCCATGGATAAGGGGTCTCAGCAGCCAGGAAGAGAGCGTTTCAGGCAGAGTGGGGAAGAGCATGGAGAGCTGCTGACGGCTGCTGTGCGTCAGAGCTGGACATTTCTTCCAGGAAAGAGACAGAAACTGAGGGTGCAGGTGCAGGTAGAAACTCACAGGAGCAGGGTCCTGCATGGTGATGGACTGCACGAGTAGTGACAGATGAGCAGCAGCACCTTGGTGCAGAGGCTTTGCCAGGTGGGTCAGGGTGGGACTTGGGCAGCACTTTCTTCTTTCTGTTGTGAAAGCAGGAAGCAGGTGAGACACAAGGGCAGCCTGTGGGTGAGGCCAGGCGAGACAGGCTCTAAAGTGGTGAAGAGGGTGGGAGAGCACCAATTGTCCCAGTGGGCCAGGCTCTGTGGACTCTCATGATCGCTTTTGGAGGTGTGTAAGGGCAAACTATTTTCATAATGCCAAGGTGTCCCACCTTTCAACCCTCATCCTCCCATAAGTGGACAACCGAGTTTTCCAGATGTATGATCTTTGAACACCAGGCATAACAAATATGGAAGAATTCAGCTGTCTTCTGTTAAGCCAGACATTGCACAGCTTTATTTTATTTTTTGGGTTTTTGAGACAGGGTCTCACTAGGTAGCTCAGGTTGGCCTCTATTCTCCTACCTCAGCCCCCCAGTGCTGGGATTACAGGTGTGTACCACCACACCTGGCTGCAAAGCTTTAAAACAATACCGTTGTTGTCACAAATTTCTTTTAAATTTGAGTGATTTCTTGGTGAAGTTATTCATATTAACATGTAATTAATCTACTATGTATTTTTAAATAACTATTTTAGATTTTAAAATATTAATAGCTACAACCCATATAAACAAACATGTGGTAATTTTTTTAGTGTAAAGGGGGTTTTGAAACCAAAAAGGTTGAGAACTGTTGGACTAGAGAAATGTTGCATGGCTGTCAGGCATCATAAAGGTCCCCAGAGAAAAATTGGACGGGAAATGGGAAGGAGAAAGTTGAGAGTAGCTGGTTTTGAGCCTGGCAAAATTGTGGCTCCATCGAGTGAGAGGAAAGAGGGGGTGGAGCAGGCTGGGGTGGAGATGAATTTCAGAAATGCGGATTTGGGGTGGTCAAGGGCCAGGTGAGGGACCTCCTCCAGGAACACACACACAGTGGAGAGTATAGGAAGGAGTCTGGTGGGAATGCCGGGGTTGAGAGCAAAGCCAAGAGGTGAGAGTCCCCACAGTTAGAAGGTGGAAAAGAAAAGAAATGGCGAGGGAAAGCCCAGAGACAGGCGGCACATGAGTATGACCTTCTGTCTGTCTGCGTGAGACTCTTACCTACTTGGTCCCCAGTTCTGCTAGCAGTTTATTGCCATGGAAGGTTCTGATGTACTTTATTAACTAGAAAATGACTTGTAAAGAAGCACTTAAAGGAAAATGTGTAGACACCTTTATAGCTGCTGTGACAGCTCACTGTGGCTGCCGCATAGCTGAAACCATCCTCCTTGTCTCCCACACTGGGTTTAAAGCTGTGGTTAAAACACATTTTGTTCCCTTCCAGCACATTACTTTTAGTTTTAGCAAGCTTATTTAAACTGGTTTTTGTGAACACTGCTTACTATTGACATTTCTCTTTTTTTTTTTTTCCAGTAACTTGGATCCACTTACAGAAACTGTATCCTTTTTTCAGAAACATTAAAGATTTACTAAGAGTAAAGAAAATAGAGAAACAAAAGGAAAAAGCATACATGATTACTGAAAAATTTGAAAACTTCTAGATGAGAAACAACATAAGCAACATTGAAAGCATTTACTTTTAGAATGAGAAGAGTTATGCTATAGTACCTGGCAGGCTGGTCACACAGCACTCCGCAAAGGTCAGCCAAATAGAAGCTCACCCACCTCGCCCTCTGGCCAAGCCTGCTGTGTATGGTGGGAAGCACAGCAGCTGCAGCAAGGCAGTTTATTTCCCTCTTGTGTGGAGTGGTTCAGGACAGGTGGTGGTGGCTCCATGAAGTCGCCGGTGGCCAGGTCTTTTTGCTTTAACCACCCTGCCATTACCTAGGGGTCTTGGCTTTCCTGCTCAGGTGGCTGCAGAGCAAACTTCACATCCAAGTCTGTAGCAGAGCCTGCAGAGGCAGTGACGGTGTCCTCCATATGAAAGGGGACCTCTGGGAAGCCTCACATAGCCCTTCTGGGTCTGGATGACCAGGCCTGCTGCTGCTCGCCTGCATGGTCCTGTCTGGGTTCCTGAAATGTCTCCAGCTTTAAGTTAGGACTTGGCACTAAAGTGAATAAAGCATTTGGGTAACAAGTAGCAGTCTCTCCCATACTGCCACCAGAAAAGTGGACGGAAGTGTGGAGAGTTAGGGTGTTCTTGCTTGATCTGTAATAACAGATAATCTCCACATCTTCTGTGGCTTAAAGCCCAAAACTGGATTTCTGGAGTGTGCTCCATGTTCTTTGCAGGTGAGTGGGGGCTTCTGGGAACTAATAATTTCCCAAAAGAGAGCATGGTGAAGGCTGATGAACATATTAAGAGTTCATAAGAGTTTAGTCTCTCCAGTCAAAAGACATCTAGACCAGCTAGGTGTGGTGGTACACGGCTGTGATCTCAGCACTTCTGAGAGGCTGAGGTAGGAAGATTGGAAGTTTGAGACCAGCTAGGCAACTTAGCAAGCCTGTGACTCATAAAGGTGAGGAGCTGGGGATATATCTCAGTGCCAAGGCCTGGGTTCAACTCCTAGTATGGGAGGAGGGAAATGGACAGACTAACACCAAAATAACAAGGCATATTAATATATCAGGCCATCCAGAATTTAAAAAAACAAATGGGCCAGTGTTGGTGCTGGTGACGTAAGGCGCCTTCTAAATTGCTGGTGGAAATATCAGCTGGTATGCTCTTTCTGGAAGGCACTTGGGAAGGGTAATAGTAATTCCAATTCTTGAAAACTAAAAATAACAGTGGATGCAGTTTATGTTAGAGGTTACCAAACTAAGGTCCGTAGGCTGAATATATAGCCCACTGCTTGTTTTGCATTTACATTTTATTGAGGTACATTTATGCTGATTCGTTTATACATTGTGTGTGGCTTTCAGGGTTTAAGTAGTTGCCACAAGACCCATGTATGTCCAAAAGCCTGGGACAGGCACTGTCTGGCTCTTTGCAGAAGTTTGCTAACCTCTGAGTTACATCATTACACAGTTATCCCAGGAGAATTAAAATTTTGGAATAACCTTACAATAGTAAGGAGATACTTAAATAAAGTAAGTTGTATTCATGAAGGACTTAAAAGGTTATTTGAGGGCTGGGGGTATAGCTCAGTGGCAGAGTGCTGGCCTCATTGTGCAGTATGTATTTGCAAATAAAGCTGTTGATCCTGGTGGTTGACCTGTATCGGGCTGGATGGCAGAAGATTGGCTGGCCTGCCCTGTTCAGGGTGGTGTTGGAAGAATCCCCAGAGTCATGATTGTCCTGCAGAGGAATGTGAGGACCTCAACACTGGGGAGCTTTTCCTGGAACTTACTCTTTTTAATGTGATTGATCGAGTCCTCTCCTGAAAGTGTACCAGAGAGCTAACACTGAGAGGGAGTAAGGAAACGGATACCTAGCAGTGAGGACAACCTGAGGTGGAAGAGTTAAACGATGAGTAAATTATTCAGGCAGTTATTTTTTATTTTTTTGGTACTGGGGATCAAACTTGGGACCTTGCGCTTGCCAGGCAGGTGGTGGAACCACTGAGCTAAATCTCCAGCCCCTAGGCAGTTATTCTTAGTACAGGACTTCTGAAGTCAGCTTTTTTTAGCATTAGAATCAGTGGAGGGGAAAACTTGATAATTGTTCAGTTACCTCTGGAAAGACTTCATTTGTGAAGTTACTTTCACAGCCTCATAGCTGAAGCCTAAGTAGGAACCAGCCATTACTTCCCAGCACAGTTACAGAAGTAAGAACATATCACTGCTTTGTGCCAAGCACTAGTGCACAGACCTTACACTCAGTACAGGGGACAGTGAACCCAAGTCTCGGGTGCCAGGAGACGCTGCACAGAGAGGATGTGCGGTATGATCGAGAGGGAGCAGACTGAAGAAGAGCTTTGGGATACTTACAACTACATGGTGCCATCTCCATCCCACATTCGAAGTGGTATGTGCAGGCAATTTTGTTTAAAATCAGTGCCAACCTAAGTATTTCACATAATGGTATGACTGTAGAAGTTGTGTGAATATAGAACTAGGTCTAAAGAAATAATATCTGGAGACTTTTTGGTTTTGTTTTTTGGTATTAGAGATTGCACCTACAGCTTGTACATGCTAGACAAGCATCCCACCACTAAGCTACATCTCCAGCCCCTTTTATTTTTGAGATAGGGGTCTGAATTGCCCAGGCTGGCCTTAAATCAAAGTCCTCCTGCCTCAGTCTCCTGAGTAGGTGGGATTTCTGGTGTGTACTGCCACGGTCAACTTAAGCTTTCCCAAGGAAACTATTTCAAAATATCCATTTAATGAACTTTTTACCATCTACTAATTTTCACACTTCTTAACAGACTATAGTATGGGATTCCTTTTTACTTACAGTACCTCGCCCACTGGCCGGAGTATTTCATCGTTGCAGAGGCCCCTGGTGGAGAGTTAATGGGCTACAGTGAGTATTCTCCCACTGTACTGTTTTGGGTAGGAAGACAATATTCTAACACAGGGCTGATTATTTTAGACTATAGAATTAAAAGTATAAGCCTGATGCCAGTAAGTTTATTTCCTTTCTTAACACATAGCAGTGTACTGATGTCTTTGTCTTAGACATTGTGGTAGACCTAGGGATGAACAGTGAGTCACAGTTGTGACCTCAGTCATCCCAATTTTTCAGTCTGTTTTTATGTTAAATTTCTGGATGGTTTATTTGGTACACCATGCGAAGATTATAGCATATCCATTGAATTAGCATTACTAGCAAAACCTTGGCCTGTGAATTATTTGTTACAGGTACAAATCCGCATGAAATGCAGACATTGGAAAAAGTACAGATTTGGGTTTTTTAGAAGTAGTTGTATTTTTAGTATGACCTCAAAAAAATCCTTTCTTAAGTCTGATCCTAGAACTGGATGTGGCCATTTCATTTGCAAGTGAATTTTCAAGTAAAAGGACTAACTCTCACTGGCTGGCCCTGAGTAATACTGAAAATTAATTGTCCTTAGCTTCCTTCATCATAGAAACATCCTGAAGAGTGGCTCTGTGTTTCTGTGTAGTCAGTGTATCTAACTATGTCATGCCTTTTTTTGCTGGCAGTCATGGGCAAAGCAGAAGGCTCTGTCGCAAGGGAGGAGTGGCATGGCCATGTTACAGCTCTGTCTGTCGCTCCTGAATTTCGGCGCCTTGGTTTGGCTGCTAAGCTCATGGAGTTACTGGAGGAGATTTCGGAGAGGTGAGATCTGCTTTTTAGCACACCCCATGATCTGCACACCCTCCCCACTCATTGCTGTCTGCTGAGCGTCTATAAGGTTCCCCTTCCGGCTGGGTGACTGTCCCAGTTTTACACTCTGGGAACTTCACCTTCAGCCTGCAGAAGACCTCACAGCTCTGTCACAGGTGTTACTGGTCCTGGTTTGCTATGAGGAAAATGAAAGTGATGCGTGTGCGCTGCTTTAGGCCCGCAGGCCAGGTAAGGTGGGTTAGGTGTGTCTGTGGCCAGCCTGTTAGTGCTTGAGCCACTGCGGCAGCCCTGGCTTCTGTCGACATCAGCCAGGGATGCAAGCAGGAGGTTCACAGTATCCGGAGGACAAGAGAAAATAGTTCAGTTTTAAGCTTACAGTTTTTATAGCCTAACGCTAGTAGCCATTTAGAAAAAACAAACACATTGAAACAAAATGTGCTTATTTCATTTTTCGTTGTGGTGACCCATTAATAAGTATGTATAAGTGTATGTATACACTTGTTGGGTATCAAATGACTTCTGGACCTTGGAAACAGCTTCCTGACCACCACCTGCCTTCTGTGTCCCACTGATACTCCTGGGGCACTCCTTTGTGTGTTTTTCAATCACACCAACTGCCAGGTACTCAGCTTCATAAAAATCTTATGTCATGAAAAAGGAATGCAGCATGATGTAATGTTGAATTTGTTATCTGCTTTAACATTTACCAATATCTGACAAGTAAGGTTTTGCTGTTTTTTTCCCTTGAACATAGGTCATATCCTGTGCCTCCTCTGAGTTGGGAGAACCTTAGTGCATAGTTTGGGAACTGCTACCATGTGACATTAAAATAAGAGACCTACTGTATCACCCTCATTATGTGATATAAGGTTATCCAGTAATTGAAAGAAGCTTTCTCCTATCTGTTTGGAAGAGACAGTGTACATCTGACCATTGTCAATCTGCCCTTTCCTTTCCCTCTCAAGTGTAAACCCTGACAGAGTCTAGGAAAGGACGGTGGAGGAGGGGGCTCCCAGGGCTTGATGTCCACATGGTGCATCAAGTAAAGGCATTTTAAACAAGTAACTGGCCACAGACACTGAGCCCCATGCAATGTGAGCCCATCAGGAGAGGAAAGGAATGGTATTAGCTGAAAAGGAAGAATTCTAAGCTTTATGATTTTCTAAAGTTCTCCCTAGAGTGAATAAAGGAGAAAATTTTTTAGGAGGATATAGCTTAAATACCTTATTAGTAACATCCTTGTTGGAAAAAGAGTACAGTGGACAGGGAGATAGAAAATGGGTTCTAACTACTATGATCTTGCACATAGGATTTAATGTATTTGTGAATTTTTTCTTTTTGAGTAGAAAACCATTGCTTCCCCCTTCCCTTCCAGATTCTAAAGCATCATCATTTTTTTTTTTTTTGGTACTGGGGATCAAACTCGGGACCTTACACTTATGGGGCAGGCAGTGGCACTACTGAGCTAAATCCCCGGCCCTGAAGTGTCATCATTTTAAGACAGCTGCTAAGGTTTCTAAGTTATTTTACTTGTATGAATGCGTATATAAAGCATACACACACACATGCTTGTATGCATGTAAATAGTACATAATTTCCAGAGCACCCAGAAAACTGAATGATAAACATTGATAGATAGAAAAGGGAAATTAAGCTGGTAAAACAAAAAGTATGAAATAAGAGAGCTATGAATCCAGATATTATCAGTAATTACAACAGTAAATGTTAATGGACTAACAACTCCTGTTAAGATAGTCACAACCATATTGTTTGTAGGAAATATGTACAAAAATTCAAGACAAAGAAGAATTGGAAGTAAAGAAAAATTTTAAATTGTCATGCAAAGTCTAACCAAAGAACTTGGTGTACTTATAGTAATAATAGTTACATTGTATTTGAATAATTATTACCAGAGTAAAGAAGGTCCTTGCATACAGATAAAACATTTAATCCATCAAGAATTTGTAACAATTAAAAATTTTATGTACCCATTGACTTAGGTTCAAAGTAAAAAATCCAAACCTTACAAAGCTACAAGGACAACAGACCAATTGTTACCATAGTGGGAAATTTGAACACACTTCTTTCTGCTAGAACCTAACAGAAATTGGCTAAGGGTATAAAGCAAAGGTCAGCAAGCCTTTCCTGGGTCAGAGAGTAAATATTCAGGCTTTGCAGGCCACCTAAGGTCTACTGTGTACTCCTTTTGTTCCTTTTTTTAAATCTTCAAAACTGTAAAAATCACCCTTAGCTCGAAGGCAATATAAAAACAGGTTGCAAGCCTTAAAGGATTTCAGTCAGTAGCTAGATCTCTTTATGTAAAGAAACAGGTCTTCTCTAGAAAATTTCAGCGAATGTTTAGGAAATAACTACTGTAAGGTCACTGTCTTACTTTCTCATTGTTGAGACAAAATACCCAACACCCAAAGTTAAAGGAGGGGAAAGGTTTATTTGCCTCACAGTTTGTAGAGGTTTCAATCCATGATCAGCTGGCTCCAAGGCAGGGTGGCATGGCAGACAGGCCTCACAAAGGAGAAAGTTCATGGTGGGCAGAAGGTAGCAAAGCAACAAAGGGCGACCACAGCTCTTTCTGTCCCTTAAATCTTATCCAGGCTACTTAGAGCGGGGCAGCACTCACATCCTTAATCCTAGAGCCCTCGATCCTAGCATTGCACCATGGATTGGTCTTAGCATCACACACTGTAGCTCCAGCGACTTCTGAAAAAGCCCCCCCCCCCCCCCCCGACTGCATGAAACTTTGTGGGGACACAAAGCCGTAACAGTTACTTTTTATACAAGAACAAGTATGTGGGAACATTCTGCAGCTTTAAGGCTGAGGTAACCTTGATAAAACTGCCTGACAAAAGAAATATAAGAAGGGAAGATGTGAATAAATCTCAGCTGCAGAAATCCCATAAGGACTATGGCAAGACAGGCTAAGCAATGCCTAAGGAGGAGGACGCATCAGGAGCAAGGGTATTTGAATTTCAGACTGAACAGCAATTGTTAGTTCATTAACACATTCACTGCAAGGCCATAATTCGTATGCCTTTCTGTCAGGCAGCTTGAACCATGCATGACTATCCCATTGGGTGGCTTTTTACAATTTTATTAGTAAAAAAGCCAATAAACATGATTAGATCCATTTGTGCCACCAGTGTGGGTATAAGCTGCCTGGTGGGACAGTCACGTGTATACCACTGGTTCAAGTCAGTGAGAATGTGTGAAATGCAGTAAGTTTGATACAATCCAATATTTATTCTTGATAAAAACTGTTAGCAAACTAGGAAATGGAAGTAGAGAGTAACTACCCAAAAACCTGAAATATTTTACAGATAGGACTGTACAAATAGAAAGTACACAGGATTCTATAAGTAAATGTTTAGAATTATTAAAAATAACAAGTACAAAATCAATTGTATTTTAATGTACAAAAACAGTAAAATTCAGAAAAAGATGCCTGCAGTGGCATTAACAATTACATGCTTAAGAAAAGTCACAGAAGCAGAGTGTGAGGCCTCTGATGTTTAGGAAACTCGATTATTGACGGACACTAAAATAGCCTTTGTATGTGAGAGATCCCTCTGTGGATCAGAGATCTTCACAAAACTTGCAGTTGGTCTCACATGCAATGTAACTGCAATCAAAATCCTAAGTATTTTTTGTGGAACTTATTAAGCTGTTTCCAAAACATACAAAAAAGAGGCAAAATAGTCATGGGACAACAAAATTAGTGGATTTGCTCCTCCAGACAGTAGTGTGTAGTGAATGAGATTGCCTTGGTGCTGGAGTGGGCAGCTGTCTAGACCAGCAGAACACAGTATGAGAAACAAGCCCAAGGATTTACAGATTGCAGTCACCTCTGGTGGCCCTGCAGGTCTGTGATGTAGAAACAGTCTTTTCAGTGCAGGCTGTCCACACAGGAGAAATTTCCCAGGTCTCTTCACTTACCATACACAAGTCAGTTCCAGATGCATGAAAATTCTAGATGTGAAGTGCAAAACTCAGAAGCTCTGAGAATGTAATATATGAGAGTCTCACAGATCTCAGGGTAGAAAGAATTCCTTAAATAGGCCATAAAAGGTGTTGACTAAAAGGAAGACTCATCAGCTTTACCTAAATCAATTGGTCAACAAAAGATACCGTGAAGATAATGACATGCCACAAATTGGGAAAAGATACCCATTGCTGCATATCCAGAATACATAGAGAACTACAGCTGGCAAGAAAACAGAGATCACAAGTATTGCACAGAGGAGAAGTTTGAATGGTCAGTTAACAAAAATATGCAGCCTCATTGGTCAGAAATGCAAGGCAGGCACAGACATGTAATCCCAGTGCACTGAGAGGCTGAGGCAAGAGGACTGCAATTTTGAGTTCAGCAGGCACAAGTTAAGAGACTTAGTAAGACCCCGTTTCAAAGTAAGGAAATGGGCTGGGGAAATAGCTCACTTTGAAGTCCCTGGATTCAATCCATAGTACTTGAAAAAAAAAAAAAAAGGAAATTAAAATCACACTGAGATGCCATTATACCACCAGATTGGCAAGAACAAACATGTCTGGTACACTCAGCCCTTGCTACTGCAAGAGTGGAGACTCAGCCACCATGTGGGATGTAGGTTGATAGAAGAGGTTGGAAGACTAGTCGGCATCCTCTGCTGAGGCTAAAGGTGTGTGTGGCCCTGTCACAGCAGTGGCCCCCCAGCCATAGACCTTAGATGAGATGCTAACACAAGTGTCCGTGGCAGCATGGTTCGCGGTAGGAAAAACTGGAAAGGTTTATCAGTGGAACTGTGGGCCACTCAGGTACAAGGGGTAATCAAAAACACAGCAAATGTTAAATCTAAAAATTACAGTAAAAGACACAGTGCCATTAATCTCCCTCAAAATATTCCCCCTCACTTCAAACATTTACCCCATTTTGCCACTCTGAAGCAGCCCTACAAGTCTTTTTGTCTTTATGAGAAGTGATCAAAAATGTGGTGAGTGCTGGGGCTGAGTGCCATCTAATGGAAAAGCAGGCTTTAAAAACATGACACTGTCCTCATTCACCAGATCTGGCAGCATGCAACTTCTGGCTCTTCCCCAAAGTCAAAATGACCATGAAAAGGAAACATTTTAAACTAATTTGGGACATAGAGGCAGCCAGGACAGCACAACTAAAGACATTCAGGAAAGAGGACTTCCAGAATGACTTCAGAAAGTGGCAAGAACAATAAGTGTTTGAAGCAGTGGGGGGGGGGGGGCACTGAAGAGGAATCATGGAAGTAATTTTTTAAAAAATTTAAACACATGCTGTATTTTTTGTCTGTTTGTATGATGGAATATGAATAAGCTCCAGCCACTCAGGAGGCTGACTCAGTACTGACTTCAAGAAACAAATGACAGAGGAATACATAAAGTCCAATTCTGTTAGTTCATAAGCAGGAGAATCCCAACTGTAAGATGTGGAGAATCCACAGCAGGAAGCAAGGAGGTAGCAGTCTCCAGAGTCAGATGTGGAGTCCTCCGGGTGAGCAAGCAGATGACATCAACCAGAGACCTGGGGCCCTGGGTCAGGACCAGCATCTGGTACCTGCATCTGGGTTAAGGCTGCACAGTTTTCAGAGCTCTCCCATCTATACTATGACTCATTCATAAAATGAGCATGACAATTACTTTGACATAAAAGAGTCATTTAAAAAACCAGCTAGTGGAATTGTAAAAAATGTTTTGGTGGTTCATCTTTAAGAAAACGTATTACAGCTTTTGAAAAATGCATAAAAAACTTTTTTTTAATCACAAAATAATTGTCATAAATCCTAAACAATAAAAGTTGCTATTATGATGTAGTCAGCAGCAAGACCCTGTGCTACCATTCAAAGCAAAAGAAAAAACAGGTGTTTTTATAAAAGTAAGTAGCTATCACTTCCTTTGGCTCGGACGTTCTCCCATGTCTTCTCTTTAAAGAAAAGGCGGATTTTTCGTTGATCTCTTCGTCAGAGTGTCTAACCAGGTTGCAGTCAACATGTATAAGCAGCTGGGCTATAGCGTGTACCGGACAGTCATAGAGTACTACTCGGCCAGCAATGGGGAGCCAGATGAGGATGCCTACGGTAAGCACCACCTGCAGCTGACTTAAGTTAAAACACATTTCCCTTAGAATCGGGTGGAAGTTGGGATAAAACCTTTTGGGGGACTTTTCCTATACATTTTAAATTTGACACAGAATGTTCTGCTGTTTGGATGCTTACCTTAAACCCTGGTTTGTAACAGATATGAGAAAAGCACTTTCCAGGGACACGGAGAAGAAATCCATCATCCCGTTACCCCATCCGGTGAGGCCTGAAGACATTGAATAACCTTGGGCAGTGGTTCTTAGGCAGATAGATGTCCTGGGTAGTTTATGTACGTTATTATTTTCATTGGATGATCTTGGAGCTCTTAGATTAGGAGAAAAGTAATCATTTTAGGTCTTAAAAACTTCAAGAAAATACAGGTTATAAAGTTTATTTTAAATCTTGTTTCCAGTTGTCAGTATCACATCTATTAAAACTGTTTGCCATAATGAAATTCAGTCAAGGCCAGTAGGTCACTAGGACAGTTCCACTGTCATCATTCAAAATGTCCCCTGTGTGCCAGGGAAAAGACTTGCTCCAACCACCGCCTAAATTCTGTGCCTGAGAGCCACTGCTGCATATACAGATTTATATTTTTATTCTGTTTTGAACTGTCAATTGACACTTTAAAAGCATATATGAAATGTATAAATCTAAGATGTCTAATAAAAGATATTGCTGACTGAGTGTCTTCTGGACATTTGTTGGTCATTTGCACAACTAAATCAGGACTATTAAGGGTCATCATTTAGGATGTGTAGTTTCTCAGTTTCTATACAGAATATTTTTTAAGTGCACATCTGAAATAATCCCTGCCCAGCACATTTAAACTTACTACATATAAATTCTTGCCAGTTGTTTTCATACTGTTAGTCCTGAATTGTTTTTTCTTCTCATGGTAGTTTGCTTAAACCCTGCCTTTCTTAAACAAAAAACCTTGAGTTTTTTTGTTTTTGTTTTAAAAGAGGACAAAGAACTCATTCTTAAAGGCAAGCCATGTACAAGTTACATAGGCTAATCATGTATTTTCACACCTGTAGTAAAGTATCCTGTAACAAGAGAAATGTGCACCTGGAATGGTTCACATCTTTTACTTTAGAAAGGACTTGTTTTGGCAGAGTTAGGGATGGGAGAGAAATGAATTCTTTATGTTCACAATGGCACACACTTGTCCTGACTTTGAGAATGTGGGTGGTCACTGATCTTCCTCTTCCATAGCCATGCAGCATACACAGATAATGCTAGGATGACCGGGATTTAGTGACTGTTTCCACCCCTTACCTCTGCATACTTAGCAAAAGATATTAAATCAGATTGTCCTCGCTGACCACAGACTCAGTATTCAGATCCATTGACACCCCAAGCCTGAATCCAGGCCAGTAACTAAAGCAGAGAGGCCAAAACGATTTGTTATCTGAAGAGTCCTATTTTCTTCTGTCCTCAAACACTATCTTATTTTCAAGACAATTTACGTTTTACTCCCTTGGATGAAGATACCTGCATATTTAATAATACCTTTTCTCACTAATGGTGCTTAGAAGCAAAAAATACAGGGCAGGTTAAAGAAAATTTCAGATGAGTTTTTCTGCTGGAGAACGTGAGCATGAGACTAGCGAGTATGTTAGCACTCTCACCTACATTAAGCTCTACTGTTCAGCATAGAGTCACCTGAGGTGTTTGTCCACATGGTCTAAGCCAAGGGCAAGCTTAGTGTGGCAGGCAGGGCTCATGAGCAGACAGCCCGGCACTGTGGCACACTGGGAGATGGGACTGGGGTTCTGGGTAGAAACAACTGCACTCTATGAAGTGTGCCAAACAGTCCATTGGGCAGCATCCCTATGTGTACAGAAGCAGGTCAAAGGCTCCAAGAAGCCCAGTTATAAGGAGACTCAATTAACACGGTATAAACTTAAATCTAGGAGTTCCCCAAAAAAATCAGTTTATAGCACATGTATAAAGTTTAAACAAGCTGTTGTTCTTTAAGCAAGCTATTACAAAGCCCAACCAGCTTAGGGAACTGATGATAGTAAAACTGAAACTGGAAAATGTTCTTGGTAAAAAAATAAAAACCTTTTTCAGAAGTATAGTTACTGCAAGTCACTTTCCAACTAGTGTTTTACTTTATTTTTTAAATTTTTATTTATTTTTTATTTTTGGTACCCGGGATTGAACTAGGGACCTTGCACTTGCAAGGCAGGTGGTGACACCACTAAGCTAAATCCCCAGCCCTCCAAGGAGTGTTTTAAAAAGCCCTTAGCATAAGTGATGCTATAAAAGGTAAGGATATTTACATGTTAAAAATCAACCTAAGCACATTCAGTTCTACAAAAAATGAACATACTTAGAAAATGGCTGGGAACAATGAGCATTTGCGATGCACCTAATCTTCAAAACATGCTGTCACAGTACTAGCTCGTTTTCTGAGGAAATGGAAAGGAAAGGGAAGGGAAGGGAAGGATAAAGGAAGGGAAGGCAAGGCAAGGCAGGATATACCATCACTACGTGTAGTGTTGGGAAATGAACTCCAGTCTGTGTGACTTTGAAGGCAGTAAATTTAGAGGTTTCAGATGAATGCATAATACCTTTAAGAAGCAGATAAGCAAGAGAAAACTACACCTGAAAAATTAAGAGTGTAACCTGAAAACTTTCTTTAAAAAAGACTGGGAAGTCTGCAGGCCCATCTTTAATAGATGGAGACTACATTTCCTAAAGCAGGATGTGGGAAGAGATACAGAATCACAGAATTCCGGCAGTCCCCCTAAGTGAGCCCAAGAGCATTTTAAAAATAATTCAAAAGTGCCAGAGAGTCAAACAATTCTTACTAGTAAATATAAAAACTTCCAGGAGTCATAAGTACTGCAAACTATTAATTTATGAAAATAAAACATTCATGGATATAAAAAAGATCAAGATTCACTCTCATTGATGTCCTTATCTGGATCCTGCTCAGCAGCCTCCTTTTCCTGCTGCTGTTTCTTCCAGAGTTTGGCCATGGCCAGCAGCTTGAGGTTGGGCTGGTTGGCAGCATCCTCAGGAAAGATGTAATCATAGTATTCTTCCCAGCCTGCGTCAGACTGCAGAGACAAAATGAAGGTAAGCAAACAATGGGCTCAAACACTCAGGTTTCAGAGTTCTGATTCAACTTGTCCTCATTTTACAAAACAAGAAAACCTCCTACTGAAGACCTCCCAACAAAGTTGGGCCTGAAAGACTAGGAGTGGCTGTAACTGGTGCTCACTGGGAGGGAAATGAAAACCGGTGAAAGCTAAGCACGGCTCCTTCATAGTCAACCAAGACAGTATCTCCAGTGCCATCTTGCAGTCTTATGTTTAACAGCTGAAAACTTCAAAGCTTTTTTTGTACCAGAGATCAAACTCGGGACCTTGTGCTTGCGAGGCAGGCACTGGAACCACTGAGCTAAATCCCCACCCCCAGAAAGTTTAAAGCTTTTTGTGGAGCATTTATTCAAGACCAGACCCTTAAATCTATGCATTATTGTCTTGATCTGCACTCATATCCTCACTTCCAAAAGTCTACCATTTGACTACCAATGTGACTTCCCAACACTCCCCTAATTGCCCTCACACACCAGTGCTCGCTTTGCATACAGAAACAGCCTTAGATAAGTTTTCTTCCAAGCCCAGTCCCTCTCATCCGCCTGTGTAAGCTGCTGTCATTTCATGTGAGAAAGCCTGTGATGATTTCCATCATCCTCCCTCCTGTTGCCTACAAAGCCACCTGTGCATTGGCTCCTGTCTGAGGGCAGAGTCTCATTTCCTACCACACTGACTTCCTGTTACTGCTATAGAAAAGGTACGAACTGCATGCCCCCTGCCCTCCAAGCATCACCAAGAAGCCTTTACCAACCCTTCCTGGCCATTCTGACTGTGTCCTCTGGTTATCTGCTTGAATCCTAAGGCTACAGAAGCCACTGGAAAGCACAGCTGTCAAAGTCAGAAGCCTTGAACTCCAAGGCTCAGCTCTTACCCCATCATCCGCCTGAACTTTTCGTCTCTTTTTGACTTTCTCTGGCATTAGTTTGTCCACTCTCTCTTTATCTGATGCGGTTCCAAATTCATCTTCAAAGCTTCGCCAGGATTCCAGCAGCATAAGCCTCTCTTCCTTTTCTTCACAGTTCCGCATGGTTTTGTTAGCTTCTTCATAGATTTGTCTGCATTTGGTGATGCTTCCTTCTTTCCCGGAAGACAATTCAAACTGAGCAAAACTGATCCATACCTTAGCAAAAATTATTATGGAAACAAATTAACCACAATGATATAACAATGATAATAATTTCTAGTTCATGACATCTAAAGAGAATATGTTGGTTTCTAGTTTTCCACAGAATGTAACACATTAAATAACGCTTCATTACTGAGTATTGAAACAATCTGCTTTTATATGCAGTTAGGTGCCTGTCAGCCTCAAGATCCTGGAAAGAATTTATCTTTTCTATCCTGTGACATCCAGGATATTCACACATAGTATAAGCAATGACCTAGGAAAGCATGACATCCCCAAGTCCTCCAAGACTTACTAATTCTTTTCAAAAGCAAGAAAAGTCATTTAAAATAAATTTTCTAGACACTTAAAATTCAGAAATACAGTATTTTTTTCAGTACTGCTGAGGAAGCAAAATCAAAGACTATCTACAAAGCATGGAATACCTTGACATGTTGTGTCCGCTGAAGCAGCTGTCGGTAAAGATTTCGTGTTCTTTCAGTTTCTTCCTGCTCAATTTCAAAATCAATGTATGATTTCCAAAGCACCTAAGAAAGATAACAGGTCAGCCCTACGATTGAGAAGGCAACATGTCCCATCTAAAACACAGCTTAACTACTATCTACATCCAGGGGAGTGAGGCTTATACTGAACAACAGCCTGCCAAAAACATGGCTAGAATTCTAGGAATAGGGAAGAGGGTCTTGGATTCAGTTTTAGGTTCTTTTGGAGTTTTTCAAATGTTCTACTCAGCCATATCTTTTTTTTTTTTTTGGTACCTGGGATCAAACTCAGGTCCTTGTGCTTGCAAGACAGGCGGCGGAACCACTGAGCCAAATCCCTGGCCCTTCAAATGTTCAACTCAAAAAAAAAAAGCTGAGAAATGTGACTCTCCCAGGTACATTCATGATCCTGCCATACACAATTAACTTCCAAGAACTAGGCTCAGATTAGCCAGTATGTATGTTCTTACCCCCCCCCCCCAGAAAATTTCTTGCTATTTGAGTTCAACTCAACAAGTGTTCACTGAACAGCAGCCTACCTCCAAGGTGCAGCCTCTTGGGGCACAAGGCTGAACGTGCTATGATCTGGACACCTGGTAGTGGGCTGTCTTGGGGACAGCTGAGGCCCATAGCTGGGGCCAACAGTACACGAAGCCCTGACTTGCTGTGGTCGGGGGCCTGAGCCATTCAATGCGAAGTCACAGTGTAAGATGCTAAGGCTGCGTGGGTTCTGGTTGCCTGTGAGATCAAAGTAGGTCCTAGCTGTGGTCTGGCGCCACCGTGTGGCTCAAGCCAAACCTCTGCTGGGTTAGGACTCCAGGACCCAGTAACAGTGATTCCAAGATCACCATGGCTTAGCCAAGCCTCTTGTGGGCCCAATCCTGGCAAAACTGTATGAGAAGAGAGGGGTGTGCAGTCCTCACCTCAACTCCCTGTTCTTCAGATGGGGTTGCTGTGCCAGGGCTTCTTTCCTATCCCTTTAGCTTTCTCAGAGGGAAAGAGGAAAGGAGTGAGCTAATCCCATTCCCTGTACTATCCCAATTCATCCTGGCTATATCCCTTAATATCCTATGAACAGAAAAATCCCAATACAACTGGAACAACTGTAGATTATATGAACATCTTTACACTAAAATGCACATTCAGATGGCTGTCTACAAGACTACGAGAAGTGGCTAAAACAAAATTAAGTTCCACCTAGATCCTCACCTCCGGCATGTCTAGACGTGGCTGGCTGATAGCCAATTCATAGATGGCCCGTGCTCTGTCAATATCACCAAGGATTGTCTCTAACTCGGCAAACTTAATCCAGGAGGTACAATTTTCAGGTCCAAATTCCAGGAACTTTTCATAAAGCTTCCGGCATCTGTCGAATTCTCGAAGCTGCAACTCCAATTCTATGTAACCTTTAAATAACTTGTTCTTTGGACATTTGCCTATGGCCGTCCCCTGGAAAATAAAATGGCCAGGCCACTGTGATGTCTTAGTGGGGTCAATGGGCACTGTCAGTGTCTGCATCCTAGGACAAAGCCTGTCCTCTGCTGAGTACACACCCTGCAGGGTGCCATTCTGGCTCCTGGGTTATCAATCACACTGTTGGCCTGGACAAAAGACCCCAGGAAACCTTTTTCATTCATGCAGCTGACAAGAAGGCCCAGGGGCACTGCTGTGTGTCTGGTGAGAGGCAATGCTCCAGATTTATTTCAACTTGCTAAGATTCCCTAGGAAACATGGATTTCACATGTGGAAAATCCCCCTTTAAATAAAAAGGTAACCAAAGAACAGATCTGACTTCCTGCCCAAGCCCAGGGTGAGAATGGCTTATGTGACGAAAACTGTATTTAAAGAGAGTATTTAACCCCACTCAAAATTGTTGAACAGTTATCAAAAGTGTGTCTCATACACCACCATTTTTGTACAAGATCATATTTGTCTGAGGACAGATCTCATAACTGAGAGTTGTAGACATTCCCAGGGCTGAGAGAACATTTATTTGCCCTGGATAACTGAAATGATTTAAGTATTGCCATCCAGTGTCTTTGCAAGGGCTACCTGTTTTCTAACATGTCCTTGGCTATGAAAATATAAATGTCTGTTGTTTTTTTTGAAACAGGGTCTCACTATGTAGCTCATGCTGACCTTGAAGTCACTAGGTAGCCCAGGTTGGCCTTGAACTCATGGTGATCCTCCTGCCTCAGCTTCTCGAATGCTGAGATTACAGGTGTGCACCACCACGCCTGGCTTGTCTGTTGTTTTTTAAGTAGGAATTACAAATTTGTAAGCACTAGGATTCTAATTTCCTTCTCATAGAATTTAATGAGGCATCTTGATCTTTACTTACCAAAGCTCGTCTGGCAAATGGTAAATTTTTCTGTCTTATTTCAAACTGTGCATAATATAACCACATTTTGGCAAATGTGAACTAGAAAACAAAAACACAAAGAGACTGATGTTACTGTATGTCCCAACACAGCAGCCTCACCTCAGACCAGGCCCTGTTTTATGGGCTGCCTTAGGCAGGCAGAACATCCTGCCTCTATGTAGGAAGGTACCTTGGGGACACTTCTAGAGCAGGAAACACATTTCCTTTCTCATGCTGGGAAACATGGTGGTGCTGACATCTCAACCATCCCAGAAAGGGCACACCTTCATCCATGCATGCAGGCACTCTGCTACCTGCAAACCTCGCCTTATGTGTCCACCCACACCATGCAGCGTGCCTTCCTCCTTCCATTCTGTCCATTCAACTTTCCCCACCTCCTCTGAATCTCTACAGGATCGTCTCTATTACATGCTATTTTCAGAGATAAGGAGCACATTTGTTCTTATGTTTTCCATGGTGCCAAGCATAGGGAAAGAGTCAATAAATATTTTCATTCACAAGTATCAAAAGGGAATTTTGGCTGGGTTGAGACTCAACACTTTCAAGCATACATACCTTTTTGTGTGGAATTAGTTCCAAAGTGGCTCGATAAACTTGTCTTGTCCTTTCAGGGTCCTTTATCAAAATAAGAAAATTTCACAAAATACTGAAGTCTGTTGCTAAGACTAATCTATTACTTACTAATTTTATGAATGCCAATAACAAAATGTATAGTCCCAACATTCAGTATCTTTGCTCAAGTTGCTACTGTCAAACCCTGATTCCATTTACAGTCACAAGTTTAAACCACCTTTGGCCATCAAACTTTGGTTTAAGAATCACCAACAATAAAGCCATCAAACTCTAAGTGCTTCTTAGCAGAAAGGCTTTTTGCCTGATAGAAACAAAGATGTTTTATAGCCTCAGATGAAGAAGAGGAGGTTGGTTAATCTTTTCCTGTCAACCAATTTCTGAAAATACCACTTAATTTTTTACAGAAAGCAAAAACACAGAATCTATTTGTGGTCCTTATTTGTGAGAACACCCAGGAAACTGTATGTAATTAAGGAAGGGTTGGTTCATTGATCCCTATCAAATTCCAGATGACATCTTGAGCCTCAAGGTTTAAACAACAAAATAAACCAAAAAAGCCCCACTTTTATCCAGAATAGGCAGAGAGTCTAAAATATCACAGAGAGAGGCCTATAAGAATTTACAACTCAATGTCTTTGCTTTTGGGGATTGTAACCAGCATCTGCTACCCTCCAGAAGGGAGCTGAGTCCAAGGGGAGCAGTGTCTCACCTTTGCTTCCAGCTCCTCATAGAGTGCATAGTTGATCCACAGGTAGATGTAGCGCTTCCAGTGCCGCTTCTCTGGGATGGGCGGGACGTTGGCAATCGCTCTCTCATAGACTTCACGCACAGTCTCAGCTTCGGCGTCACTTTCCACCAAGCGCAAGTAATCGAACCATGCATCGTAATTGTGTGGATTAGCCTGGAGACAAGCAGCTCATCAGTGAAATGAAATCAAGAGGTCCACTCCCAGCTATGTAAGCTAAAAGGAGGACCAGAGTCTCTTTCTAGTTAGTAATTTGTTCCCTAGATTTTACTCATAATCTCACTTTAAAAACACCATACTCCTCAGTGAAGCTCAGCTGGTCCCAGCACCCTGAAGGAAGCTCCCCACCTCCATCCCAGGCTCCTAGGGCAGTGAAGCTCAGCTGGGCACAGCACCTGGAAGGAAGCTCCCCCGCCTCCATCCCAGGCTCCTAGGGCCAAGAAGGTGAGCCAGTCCCAGCACCTGGAAGGAAGCTCCCCTGCTGCCATCCCAGGCTCCTAGGGCCAAGAAGGTGAGCCGGTCCCAGCACCCGGAAGGAAGTTCCCCGCCTCCATCCCAGGCTCCTAGGGCAGTGAAGCTCAGCCTGTTCCAGCACCCGGAAGGAAGCTCCTCCACCGCCATCCCAAGCTTCTAGGGCAGAGAAGCTGAGCTGGTCCCAGCACCCAGAAGGAAGCTCCTCCTCTGCCATCCCAAGCTCCTAGGGCAAAGAAGGTGACCCACGTGGGCACCAGAAGCAGCTCCCCCCCCCCCCCCGTGGAAATGAGAAGACACATAAACAAGCCTCAAAAACAGACTTCCAGATCACCTCCAGAAAACCCAAAGGGAAACAAGATGGAACACTCTGATACTCAACCACCTGGACTCTCTGAACTGGCAACAAAAGAGGATCTGGGAAAAATGAAATCAGAAATAATTACTCAGATAACAGCAAAGATTGTGCTCATGGTGCAAGACATGATTAATAAATCTAGAGAGGACACAGATAAAAAAATAGAGGATCTGAGGAACATGATGGATTCCCAACATAGGAAATAAATGGAATCCATAAAACAGATACAAACAGATTTCCAAGAGATTAAAAACGCCATTGAAAGTCTGCGCAGCAGAATGAACCAATGTGAGGATAGAATTTCACATATAGAAGATAAGATTGCAATTAGTGAGGAGGAAAAGAAAAATTGCTTTAAAATTGTGAGGGAACATGAGAAATCAATCCAGCAGCTGCTAGACCATGCAAAGAAGAATAACATAAGACTGATTGGAGTCAATGAAGAAACAGGAGAGAGTGCAGATGACATAAAAAAACTCTTCACAGAGGTGATGGCAGAAAACTTCCCAAGCAGGGGAAAAGAACTTGACATACAGATAGGTGAGGCATATAGGACTCCAGCTAGCCTTAATCAAAAAAAATCTACACATAGGCATATAGTAGTTAGGATTCCAGAAATCCAACAGAAGAATAAAATTCTACAAGCAGTGAGAGAAAAGAAACAAATCACATACAAAGGAAAGTCCATCAGAATCACAGCAGACTTCTCAATGCAAACCCTCAAGGCAAGAAGAGCTTGGAGTGATGTATTTAAAGCCCTAAAGGAAAACAGCCTCCAACCCAGATTGATGTACCCTGCAAAACTATCTTTCAAAATTGATGGAGAAATAAGATACTTTCATGATAAAGAGCACCTCAGGAACTTCATGAATACCAAACCGGCACTCCAAAAAATTTTAGACAATACCCTAGGAAAAGACAATGAGGATCACAACCCCAGGAAACCCAGCAGAATGAATCCATTCGGCCTGACAAATTAATTGCAAAGGGGGAGAATCCAACAAAAAGAAAAAGTCATGACAAGGCTTTTAAAACTTTTGACTTTATCTCCCTAATGAGTGTATAATTCAATCTTATTATTGTACTGATTAGTATTTTTCTAATTCTAGAGCTGCACACCATTCCTTGTGCTATACTGGCTATTTATCATCTTCTTATGTCTACATTTTAATTGGGTTGTCTGTTAATGACCTCTAAGAATTCTTTATATATTCTGCTCATAGGTTATATGCATTGTACATACGGTCTGTTTTAAGGACTACTTTTCATTTTAATGATGTCATTTAAAGTTCTAAATTTTGATGGAATCTCATTTATCAATTTTTTTTTCTTTTATACATCATGGTTTTTGTATCCTAGGTAGTTCTTGCCTACCCTGAATTCATAAATATTTTCCCTTATAATTTCTTCTTAAAGTTTTATACTTTTAGGCTTTCTTATTTAGGTTCATAGATCCCTTCAAGTTATTTTCATGTATGGAAAAAAAGGGTTGAGATTAATTTTTTATATACAGATACCAGGTGTCCTAGTGCCATTTGCTGAAGACACTATCTCTTCCTCGGCTCCTGAATCAAGTTTATATTCTATAAAATGCTAATGTTAAATAATCTTTCAAAACTCAGTGGACCATATATGTGTGGTTCTATTTCTAGATTCTCTGTTTTATTCAAATGATCTATATGTCTTTCCTTACACCAACACTGCCTTGATTACTGTAGCTTTAGAAGAAGTCTTAAAATTGGGTGCTAAATGTCTTCCAACACTGTTTTTGTTTTTGTTTTTGGCTTTTCTGGGTCCTTTGTACTCCTACATAACTTTTAAATTTCAATATCCAGTTCTTCATTTATAGCAAGTATACAAAGACCTGAATTTTTATATATACCTTGTGTTTTCTAATCCTGCTAAATTCAAGTACAAGTTCTAGGGGCTCCTAGAGATTTCTTAGTATTTTCTCTGTAGATGATCATTTCATCTACATATAAAGATTTTGCTTCTGCCGTGCCAATCCTATCCTAGTTGTGTCATTTTATTGCCAGACTATTTTGGTTTAGACCTATGTTTCAAAGTCTAATGGACAGATGAAGAGTAGGCATATATGCCCTTGTTCCGCACTTTAGGGAGAAAGCATTGTATTGTCTCCATTTATAGAAGGAGTTTTTGTTGGAAGTATGGAGTACATGTCTTTGATCTGTTGAGAAGGTTCTGTTCTACTTCTAGTCTCCTGATAGCTTTTACCATGAACAACTGTAGAATTTAGTCCAATACTCTTTCTCCAACTAGTGACAGGATCATATGGCTTTCTCCTTTCCTCTATTAAAATGATGACTTTTGGGGGTGGATCTTCCAATGCTGAACCAACACTGCCATCCCTATAACAAAACCACTTTCTACATACTGCCAGATCTGACTTCTAAGAGTTTGTTTTGTTAAACAAATTTCTATCTATGTTCATACCTTTTTCTTCTATTATCTTTATCCAGTTTTAGGATTAGCACAATGTTGATTTCCTAAAATGAGGGAAGAAGTGTTCCTTCTTTTTTCTGCTTTAAATGTTTGATATAATTTATCAGTTAAAATGTTTATGAGCCTGCTGTTGTCATATAGGTAGGTTTTCAAGCTAGGAATATACTTTCTTTAATAGATGCTATTCAAATTTTATATTTCCTCCAGAGTTAGTTTCATTAATTTGTCTTCTAAGTTACTTCTTAGAAGTTGTCAAATTTATTTCAAAACAGATTTTTGTAATATGCTTTCTATATCCTTTTAAATTCTGTAAAATCTGTGGTAATGCCTCCTAGATCTTAATATTGTAATTTTAAAAATGTATAACTGATATTGTGTAACAGGAAGAAAAGGTCTAAAAGAGCAGGGGAATTGGGAGGGGTAGGGAAAGGGAAAAAAGGGAAAGGAAAAAATATGAGAAGAGGAAAAAAATGGACACAAGGTCTTTGCAAATAGGGAAGGGTGGAGGGGGTGAAGGGAGGGCAAGGGAAGGGGAAAAAAAATAAGAACCAAGAGACTCATGTAATGGTACAAGATCCCAATGATGAATGTAACTGTATTTTATACCTAAAATGTACCAATAAAGTTAATAGGGAAAAAAAAACAAAAAACAAAAAAAACCCAAAAAACACCGTACTCCTGAGAGTATAAACAGAAAAGGAAAAGGAACACAGAGGGCAAGGCACTGGCTGGGAGTCCCTCAGCAAAGCCCCTCTTTCTAGAGCCATGACTCCTAAGATGACTACTCAATAACAAGACACCTATCTTAATACTAATGCATATTTATTTAAATGACATATGTTTATAATAAAATGACAGTGGAATTATACTATGCTCACAAATGTGAATCCTACTTTTCCAATTGGTAGTGATTTATCTTGACCATATCTCAGTCATTTACTACCTTATTTAGCACCAGCCTTAGTCCTGTGCTTAGAGATACCTAAATACAGATAAAGCTGGGAATGGGACCAGAGCTAGCATGCATGTCTCATTCTGCAGTTAGGCTGGAGGTCTGGAATCAATCCTGACTCCTCTGCCCCACCTTCTTCCAGAACTGACCTTAGATCCACATTGCTTTTCGATGGTGTGCAGTCAACAAGCACAATGAGTGGCAGAGCACATCCAAGTAGGGACCGGGCTGTGTGCCTTCTCCAGTACCTGGTCTGAAGGAGCTGCCAGTCTGCCGTTAACCTGGTGTTCCACCCGCCCTGGCTGTGGCCTGCAGGGATCTCTCAGCTCAATCCTGAGAGCCAGTCCTTTCCCCGGCACCCACCTTCACTTCCTCCTCATACTGGAACCTCCGCTTGCTCACGATGATGTCTTCAATGCCCCGCCTGTCGCCGAACTTCTTCTCAAAGATGGTGTAGTTTTTAAAGAGTTCTTGGGCCTCATGTTTTGGGATTCTATCCAGAGCGTACTTGTAGATGACTCGCACCCTTTCGAACTAAAAGCAGATATCACAGTTAGCATCCATGACACAATATGCTTGTTCTAGTCACAGCCTGGAGACTGTGCCATAAACATGACCTCTAGGTCAGATGCTGAGGCACTGACCTGAGACTTATCTGTCAGGAAGGACTGCACTATCTCTGAGCTCCTCACTCAATGCTGTCTGCTTAGAGCTGCCAGCTGGAGGTTTGGGGCAAAGCTCTTAGCAGGAGCTAGCGGGTATTCTTTTGCCCCACAGAGCCGGGGTCTTTCCAGGCTCCCTGGTCTGAGCAGGAGACACCAGTGGTCACACACAGGCTCATACCAAACCCAGGGTCCTCTCTGCTTCCACTGCTCTCTCCTCTCTTCACTCCTCCAACTCTTTTAACACAGCCCTATCCTCCCCACCCTCGCTGACCATTTTTATTTTACGAAAAACCAAAATTTCATAACCAAATAATAAGAGAATAACAAGTCATTACACTATCATTATCTTCAAAGCAGTTACTTAGTACAAGATATAAACCAAAAAGATTATGACAAAAAAGAAACAAACAGGTAATAAAAACTTTCTTTTCAACCAATTAGGATAAACTAGTACTATAAATGAAACAAGTTAGCATATATATTGAAATATTCTATGCTGGACCATTTCAATAGGCTCCCCCAGGCCTTGCCTGGTTCTACTTTTACGGCCTCCCCTGCCAACATATTGTCCAGGAGGCAGCCAGGGGCTCTCTAAAATATAAAGCATATGTAATCATACTCCCTCTCCAAAGTTTGAATGGTTAACTTTCAAACAAAGACAACAAAATTAGTTACACTGCACCACTCAGGTCCTAGCTGCACTTCTGCCACAGATGTATGCTGTTTTCTCTATGGAATTATGTTTCTATAAGGGTAAGTGAATAACAGAAAATGGAAAACAACTCATCGCACACCCAATGTCACCTTTTGAAGCGGTTTTGCAATGTCATCAAGTTCTTGAAGTACTTACTTCTTTCTGATTTTCTTCAAATCTGGCAAAAGCAACATAAAGGTGTTCATCCATGTGTTCATCTCCAAAGAATTCCACCGCTCTCTCGTATACTTTCCGGGCATGGGCAAAGTAAGCATGTTTCTCTTCGAAGCGGGCGTACTTGATCCAGTTTTTCACATCAGGGTGCACAAGGACAAAGCGCTCATAGATGGTGCGGGCCCGCTCCACCTCCTTGTACCTCAGCTCAAAGTTGATGTAGGAGTGCCAGGCCTGCTCCTCAGGCTGCCATTCCATCCAGCGCTCAAACACTTGCCGGGCTCCCGGCACATTGCCCAGCATCTCCTCCATGTACGTATACTTGTACCTGTAAGAGAGCCATCCGAAAACAGCAGTGAGGGTGACTTACGGGAAAAAAAGATCTTTGGAATCTCTAGACCTTCCTTTGTTAAATGGGAGGAAGATCAAAGTTTTATCTTGCCCAACCTTAAATCAAACATGTTTTCTTATTTAAACATAAACCTGAAAAATGATGCACCACTGAGGAAAAATGGGGATGTTTTCTTAAAAATTGCAGAGTTCAACAAGAAGTTTCTTATGCACAAAAGATTACAAAGTTTTAGCTTTGATTTCTTATTAAACATTAGGATTATGACTTAACAGACTATGAGACATTAAAAAGCATTTAGAGTATGTTTAAAGAAAAAATAGGATGTTAATTACACACAATGATGACAACTATGTAAATAAAATAAATATACAAAAGTGTGGAACTTTTCTAGTCTACAAATGCTGTTTTGTTAGATGAGGAACTTACCAGAATTGGTTGACTCTCGGCAGAGTTGTTATGGCCCGGTCCCAGATGTTTCGGGCGTGGTTGACTTGGCGGTTCTTCATTTCCATTTCTGCATATTTCAGCCACAGTGTGATATTTCGATAGTCTACATCTAAAGCACGCTCGTATATGGATCGAGCCCTTAAGAAGATTTGGAGGGTATGAGAAACAGTACATACAACATGTGTAGCAGTTAGTTCAAGCTACTGCATCTTACTGAGCATTTACCATAGCTGGGCTCTGGGGATAAAACATGAGCAGATAGGATATTCTCTGGTACCTTACAAAGTCTACAAGAATGACAGATGAGCATGTAACTATAATGCAACATGATAAAACATGATTGTCAGATCTACATGGGAAGCAGGGTGGAAGAAGCAATGTCTGGAGGAACAGTCTGAGGAGTAGGTGTCACCAGAGTTGTGAACTTGAGGAGAGTTCTGGCTGGCCAGGAGGCCCATGCTGGTGGGAAGGGTGCTACTCCACTGCATAGCACTGCCAAGTGTCACAGCAGGAGGAATGATGTGTTCAGGGAGCAGCAAGTTACACATGACAGCGGAGGCAGAGGAATGAAGGTGAATCCAGAAAGGCTGGATGACAGGAAGGGATGGGTTGCAATTTTTGTCTCACTGAGTGTTGGTTTTCAGCAGAGTACTTTTACTTTTGATATCTCAGTAATATAGAAAGCAGACAAATACAGCAGACTGCACGTTTCTCTATTTATAGTGTGTTGGCAAGACCCAGATCCCTCATTCCCTTGGATCAATATTTTAGTGCCTCTGAGGCCTCTCAGAGTAACCATGGGGTTCCATGGGACACAAGTTGACAACAGTCACCAAAGGCACACTCTGTAACTTGTGCCTTAACTTTTTCTACTTTTTAACCTGTTAATGTATGACATCTTTGCACATGAAATTACACTATCAGCAATAATCTCTGCTTTATTTTTGTGTTAATTTGTGACGTCCTTATATACAAAATTGTACTCTCAATAATTTTACCTTTGAATTTCCTTTAGACTTTCTTCCCATTGTGCGTACTTTATCCAGTTACTAATCACAGTCCTGTTTTTTCTTATGTTATCTTCAAAAGTCTGGGAGAAGGCAAGAAGGTTAAGTTAATGGGAAAATGACTACAAATGACACCACCCTTTGTCTATTGTAAACTTCGTACTAAGAAGGTATTCATTTTATTCTTATTTAAGAAAACTACATCCAGGCACCCTTGAGGAATAAGCAACTCACTGTGAGAGGTTACAATCACAAATAGCTTTTAAAGTCTTCCATGTAAATACAGAGAAAACTATTGCTATCAAGAATTAGCAGATTTGTTGCTATTTTCTCCTGTTGCTCATGACACCATATACTTTAGTATGTTCTTCAGAAGAAAACATTTTTGACTATTACTTTAAATCCTCTTAGTAATTCTTAGAATTTTATATGTTTCATTGAAAATAATAATTAAGCAGATACAACTGGATTAGTGGTTTAAAATAATCCGTACTCTAGAGGTCTAATCAAACCCCACAGGCTTCTCATGGTTCCTTCCAGATGGCAGCTCCTGAAGCACAGACAGAAATGCCCAGTGTAGCCCTGCCAGGTGGCCTATACCGCTCTTCCAAGTGTCAATGGTTCCATCTGTCAAATAGCCACCCATCTTAGTTCAACACCAAAAATCATGTCTCTGGCAGATTTAATTTCTTTTAAACAGACCACTCATGGTATATTTTAAACCAGTCAATGAAATGCAATAATCAATAATATTATTCAAGTGGTTACAAACACTAATCTCCTCATATGTTACAGACTCACACCAATTTGACAGACTGAAAGATACCATGCTGACTGACCTTCCTTTTCCTTAGCTTGTAATCGTTTAATTCTTCTTCATCTGTGATCTTCTGCTGAGGTGGAGGTGGCAGAAGCTCAAGTTCTCTTTCCTTGGCTTCTCTTAAGAGTTGCTCAGCAGTTATCTGTACTTCAGCTGGGGCTTTGTTTTTTACCTTTTAGGAAAGAAGACATTTCTATTTTTGGTAGAAGCTTTGTACAAGGTTTAAGAAACAAGCATACACTTTTTAGGATGTGAGCTTCTTAAGTATGATTACAAGATGCCTTTTTTGTATGACATATTCACATTTCTCCATGAGGCTAATTAAAATTTGTGTTTTCTATCTCATACATAGTATGCATTATAAATAGTTAAAAGTCTCAAGAGAAAAAGGTGACAAAAATAAAAAAGGAAATTTTCCCTTTTAGCCGAGCATAATAAACTCTATGGCTATCTAGGTAATTCTCACTACAGGCTTTGCTTTATCAAGATGTAAACAGCCTCGATTTACAGAATTCTTCAACTTATTTTAATCCTCCTAGTGGACAACTTGGTTGGGTTCTTCATAATACTTTAAGTCAACTGACTGATTGATTGATGTGGTCTCGGTCTCACTTTGTGGTGCAGGCTCACTAGCCCAGGCTGGCCTCAAACTCATGTTGATTCTCCTGCCTCAGCCTCCCAAGTGCTGGCATTATAGGCATGCACCACCATACCCAGTATTTTAAATCAATTTAAACTTATTCTGTTATCATTAGACTCTAAGTTTCTTGAGATCTCAGAGCTATGCTGTCCAACACAGTGGCTACAAGTCGTTTTGTGAGGCCAAAGTGGGATGGGCTGTAAGTGTAAAATACACACTGGCTTGTAAAAGTTAGTATACAAAAAAAGACCAAATTACCTCATTAAACTTTTTTATATTGATCACATGTTGAAATTATATTAGATATATTAGATTAAGTAAAATATATTATTAAAATTAATGTCACCTGATTTTGCTTTTTAAAATTTGGCTATGAGACAAGTTTAAATTACATTATGTAGCTGTCTTCCAATTTTTGTTGAACCAGTGGTGCCCAATAAAATTTTATGGAATCGAAAAGCCAGGTATGGTGGTGCAAGCATGGAGTCCCAGCTACCAGAGAGGCTAAGGCACGTGGATAATTAGAGCCCCCTGGGCAACATGGTGTGACCATATCTCGACCAAAAAAAGTAGTTATGGAATTGGCTTATAAGAAATATGACAATATCATGTGTGGAACAATGATAGCTTTTATTTAACGAGTGCTAAGTGTTTTATATACGAACCTGTGAAAGTCATCTAAACAAGATGCTTAAAGGTCAGGCTCGAGGGAGCTCTGAGCTGAAAGTAACAGACTGGAGGAAAAGTATCTGTAAAAGCTGAGGACCAGGCCTGCCACGTATTCAGTCCTTGGTCAGCATCAGGCAACGATGAAACCATCAAATAAACCCGCCGTTTAAGTAGCTCATATTATGCCATCTACTCTCAAACTCTCCACTATCTGCTGCACTAACTCCCATCCAGCCTTTACTTTCAGCTGAAATGTGATGTCCTCAGCGAGGCTGACCGAAGACCCCTCGCTCAGCCCTGAGCCCAGCTACACTGGCGAGGATGCAAGACACAGCAGTTTGAGTTTCCCTTGGGTACTGATAGATGCAAAGCTCCTCCTCCCTCGAAAGCAAGCTCCGCCCGCGAGTAGCGCTGTGCGGGGGCACGACCTCTGGAGATGACAGCATCCCTCAGGTCTCCCCCTTGGGCCCGGGGGAGCCTCCCGGAACAGCACTCCTCCGCCCGGGCATCCTCTCCTGGCCTCTGCCGTCCCCGCCGTCATCTACCTTGGCCACCTTGGGAATTCGCTGCTTCCCGGCCGCTGTGGAGGCCGCCATGTTGGCGGGGCCAACCTCAGGGGATCTACGCCCAAGCCAAACACCAAAAACTCGCTCCGAGTGCTCGCCGACTGCCGAAGTTAAAAACAAGGTGGGCCCGTAACCGGAAGCGGAACTTACCGCTGACCTCTGACATCACGCACGCACCGCGACGGAGGCGGTGCCGTTTCCGTGGTAACCAGGCCGGGCGTCCTTCCGGAGTTGGAGTGGAGTGAGGCCTTTGGAGAGGTGGGTCCGCGGCTCTTGCCGCGGGGCAATGTTACTGAAAACGAATTTCCCTGTTTTTAAGTTCACTGATAAGTATATAATAAATCCATTTTCTTTTGAGAGAAAGGAGAGAGAGAAAGACAGACTGAGAAACTGAGAGAGGTTAAAGTCCTGTTATGCCCTCCTATTCCAGTCAGCATTTCAGTGTCTTTGTAGAACTTTTCTCCACTGTTGCTGCCATTAAAGATTCTGCTCAGAAAGGATTGGGAAACCACATCACTAGTATGGAGCTTCTGAAAGCCTTAAATGGTTGTGTTCGTTTGAAGCAGAAGAAAAGGTGGAATACCTGGACAGAGCACTTGGACACGGAGATAGGAGCAAAAGCAGCTTTGTCAGTGTCTCAGCAAGGGATTTCTGTCGCCTTGAGAGCATCGAACAGAAGTTTATTTTCATTTTTATACTTTTATCTTTCTATGGAGCCTTTTTTCTTTTTCTTTTTTTTTTTGGTACCGGGGATCGAACTCCGGTCCTTGCGCTTGCGCAGCAGGCGGCGAAACCACTGAGCTAAATCCCCGGCCCAATGGAGCCTTTTCTTATTGGAGAGGAAACAGCAGCCAAGGATGCTCAAGGAAATAGCAGGCAAGGGTTACACAAGCAGACGAGCAGAAAGGGAGCAGGAAGTTCTGGCAGGACTTTTCAAGACCCTTATGGTCTGGAGAATTTACAACATAGCTGTAGTCATGACTACTGAGTGCCTTTTACAATGGGGTGGGGGTTTCCTATCAAGACTTTCCGTCACTGTGATGAAATACCTGAGGTATCAGCTTACCAGGAGGAAAGGTTTATTTTGGCTCACAGTTTCAAAGGTTTTGGTGCATGGCTGCGTGGCCCTATTGCTTTGGCCTGTGGCATCCCTGTATCTCCTGGTGGGAGTATATGACAGAGGAGGAGACCTGAAAGAGAGAGAGAGAGAGAGAGAGAGAGAGAGAGAGAGAGAGAGAGAGAGAGAGAGAGAGAGAGAGAGAGAAGGCCCAAGTTCCATTATCCCCTCAAGGGCAATCCCTGGTGACTCAGCTTCCTTCCAATACACCTGTCCTCCTAAAGGTTCTGACACCTCCCAGGAGTGCTGTAGGCAGATGACCAAGCACATGTGCTTCTGGGGGATACTTCCAGCCATACCAGTGGCTGAGCTGACCCCTCAGGGAGACTTTTCCTGCACTCATTTGGCCACAGACTTTTTTTTTTTTTGTACTGGGGATAGAACTCATGTCCTTGCGCTTGCACAGCAGGTGGCAGAACCACTGAGCTAAATCCCTGGCCCCCACAGAACTTTTTTTTGGTCTCCAAGTATCTCTCAAGATTGCTGTCCTCAGGGCTCCAACTTGGGGAACTCTTTGGGAGATGGGCAGCAGTTCTCAGTATTTTCCTACACCTCCTGACCACATGTTGTAGGCAAAGTGGGTGATTAAATATAATGGACACTGAATTGATAAATAAATCCTTTTAGTGTTTTTCAATCCTGTTGTTAGAGTATTTTGAAGCACATTTGTTGGAAACAAAGAATACAGTTTTAGGGATTTCTAGACAGGCGAAATATCAGAAGCTTCATTGTCCAGTGCAGAATCACTTCACATGGCTTGTGGTGACGGTCAACACAGACATTCCCAGGGGACAGTGTGTCACAGCAGTATTCCCATACGACTTTCTCTCTGACCATGTGGAAATTTAGTTAATGCCTGGTTTTCTGAGTTCTGTAACTGAAGAACTTGTCATCTCAGATTAATGTGTACTTTTTTCTCTCTTTGGGGGACAGGAGACAAAATGTCTGTACTCACTTCTCCCAGAGGAAAGGTAGAAGTGGTTCACTGCCGAAGAACAGAATCCCAGGATATTTATTGTATCCAAAAACTCATTAGAAAATTTACCCAGAAGCTGTTTGGGAGGCTTAATATCGTCTATCTTCTGTAAGTACATAGCTAAGTAAGTTCAAACATGTTCATCAGTGTTGTCACCCACCAGGAAGGAACCCCACTCCTTCCTTGTGGGAGTTAGCAAGGAAGGGGGCAGCCGACTGCACACTGAAAACATGTGACATGAAATCTCTGGGGACAAGAGTCTTTGTGTCCTGTAACCATGTGCAGATTGCAAAGGCTTCTTGCAGGCTTTGGATTCAAGAAGTCTTGGGTCAGATCTCAGTGCCCCCACTCATCAAGAGTCACTTGAACAGGTTAGTAATGTTAACAACCAGATTCATGGCGTTTATCTTATGTCAGGCTCTGTGCTATGCAAACACTGTCTGTCTTAGTTACTTTCTCATCGCTGAGGCAAAATACCTGACACCCAAAGTTAAAGACGGAAAAGTTTATTTTAGCTCGCAGTTTGTAGACGTTTCACTTAATAGTTGCCTGGCTCCAAGACAGGGTGGCATGGAAGAGGGGCATCACAGAGGAGAAACAGTTTATGGTGGACAGAAGACACCAAAGCAGTGAAATAGTGGAGAAGCAGCAAACAACGGCAGCAGCCCTCTTCTTATCCCTTATATTGTGTCCAGGCTACATGCCCTTTGGGTGGGTAGCACTCACACCTAGGGTCGGTTTTCCCATTACCCACACCCAGGGCCAGGGATTTAGCTCAGTGATTCCACCACTTGCCTCCTGCCTCGAAAGCTCGAGGTCCCAAGTTAGATTCCTGCTACCAAAAAAAAAAAAAAGTGTGTCATTCCCATTACCCACACCCAGAACTATGCCAAACCAATCAGTGGAATAATTTAGTAATCACACACCCTTGATCCCAGCATCACACCCTTAATTGCAGTATCACACACCTCTGGAAAGATCCAGCCACCTCTGGAAAGATCCAGCCACCTCTGAAAAGCCCCACCTCTGACCACATGGGGCTCTGAGGGGACATCTAGACAAAAGCCATATCACTCTCTTACTGGATGATTCTTACTTTTCTCTAAATCCTACTGTTGTGCCCATTTTAAGCTAGAATGGGAGGCCTGTGCATGGCCAGCCTTCACAAGAGTGCCAAGCCTAGATTTGCTCTTAACCACTGTTCTTTAAAATACGAGCTGATTCTTTAAAGATCCTTTTTCTTCCTGTTTTGTTTGTTTCTTTATAGACCTGTGGACAGCAGAATGTAGATATCTTTTAATCTGTCCCTCATTATTTTTATTGAAAATAAAATATTACATAGACTAGTATTTTCTACTTCATAAGGCTTTGTATCAAGCAGAATTAAAGTGTTTACACTTAGGCTAACCTAAGACATTAAAATTGATAGTTTCTGATTAGCAGACTAATGAATGTGGTATAAATTGGCACAATTTTACTAGAGAGCAGTAGGGTAACATGTATAAAATATGTCGAGATTATACACACATATGTCCATATATACATATACGTATATACACACACATACATATATGTATATATATTTTCCTGCCAGAAAATGTATACATCAGGAAAAGAAAAACTTGTATAAATATTTAATACTAAATTTATTGAGACATCCTGAGATTAATACAAGTTACCTTTGACCTCTACAGTTATAAGAGCTACTCAAAGTAGTCATTAACTTTTAGACATTTTTTAGTATAGGCAACTGCTGATGTGTGTGTACATTTTTTGGCAGACCCTGTATATATAAAATGAAGTGATTTCATTTTTTTGGCATTATGGTGGACCAAGCACCTTATGATGTCCACCAGGTGGAAACAACTAGTGTTGACACACACACACATACAATACAATCATAAAAGTGAAAGACTGTGCAGAGAACATTATCAAACGGGAATCAGAAACTTCACAAAATAAGCCAGCTTTCTCGTTAAGGATTTTTGCCACGTATCAGAAATCTTATGTTTCTGTTTTGACAGCTTTGTAAAGAGCAGAAGATAATTACTCCCTTTACCTAAGGAGGGAAATGTGTGATCCTTTAGTATAAAACTGAAATGTTCGTTGTGAGGAAGGACAAGATAGAAACCCCCTGCACAGAAGTGGACAGTAAGGCAGCCAGCCACCTCCAACCTCAGCACGGTATAAGGGGATAAAGGCTCCCCTGAGAATTCATAAATGCATGCTGATATGAGACACATGTTAGATATCTGTATGGTCCCACAAATCTTCAAGTTGGGAATTTAATTACAAATAGTCACAGAAGAGTAGTGTATCCAAGAGACTGGGTTAAACAATTGAATTGCAGAGGAGGTCTGAAGGGTCGCAGCCTTGTCCTAGACCCCACATGACACCCAGAGGTAACATTCCAAGAAGCACAAGCTCAGTCAGAAATCAAATCACACAAGGAAACGTGCACCACTAGTGAGAGCCAATGATAGCAGAAATTATACAGGAGAATCAGACTTGCAAAGACTTCAGAAACTAATGCAGATAATATAAAATAACTATGTTTACTATGTCTAAAATGAAAATGTAAGTTGTCGCAGTATGTGACCGAGGTTGGTATGGAGGATGAAAAGATTACTCAGAGATGAGACTTAGTTCAGTCACCGAGAAGCCCAGAGGGGCTATTTCTCCACCTAGAGTGCCCAGCTATTAGGGTGACAGTGGGAGAAGAAAAAACTCCTAGGCCAAGAACTCTCTGGATTTTATTTAGAATATCAGTGTAAGAGAAAAAAGCAGGAGAAAAAGCAGTTTAGGCCAAGAGCTGTCTCAAGGCTAAGCAGTTTTTCTTGGGGAAAAGGGAAGGACCAATGGCCAGACACAACATACTTTACGAAAGTAAACTTCTTGTTATTTAACCATTCAATTCTCACACAGCCTGTGTGCTTTTGCCCCATATTTTAACCATTCACTCCTCATAGAGCCTGTGTGCTTTTGTCCCACAGTTTAATCATTCAGTATATTCATTCACTCCTGGCCAGAGCCCCCACAATAAGCTTAAAACATGACCAAAGAACAAAGTGATCACAAAATGAATAATCAGGTTTGAACAAAAGTCAAATTGACCATCTGGAAATGAACATACAGTTGAAATTAAAAGCTCAGTGGATGACTTAAACATGAGAGATGCAGTTAAAGAGAAAAATAACAAGCTAGAGGATCAATACCAGTAAATTGGGCAGAATTCAACACACATGCACATGTGCACACAAAATAGAGACAAGACATATGAATGGGACACCGAACATATTAGGTTTAATAAGACTTCTAGAAGGAAGCAATAGAAAGTCAGTATATGAAGATGAAATTACTAAGAGTTTTTCAGAATTGTTGAAAAGCACCAATTCTTGGATCCAGAAAATTCAACAATCCCAAACACAAACCTGCAACTAAATACATCATAATGAAAGACAAAACAGCATAGTTTAAAAAGATTTTAAAAATAACTAGAAATAACTAGGAAGAAAAGAGCAATTACCTACAAATAAATAAGGGATGATTTCTAACTGACAACAGTAGCCAGAAGATGGAAGAATGACTGAAAAATAGCATCAGCTAGAACTGTACACCATGAAACAATTCTCCAAGACCTAGGGGAAACAAATGCATTTTTCATACAAAAAGCAAAATGGTTTACTGGTAAGACTCTGAGTAAGAATAAATTCCTCAGAATATGCTCTAGGGAGAAGTGAGAGTATCTGAGCTGATAAACCCAAGACATAAGAAGGAATGTTAAGAAAAATATGGACAAATATGTGGGTAAAGATAAGAAAATATAAATGTGGGTACATATAAGAAAAAAGATAATGACATATATAAACTGATATTAATAATGACTATAAGATATAAAACACGAGAACTAAAATATAGGACAAAACAACATGTAAATTGGGGGGGCATAATTAGTGTTAAGGTTTTTTTTTGTTTTTATTTTTTTGGTACCAGGGATCAAATTCAGGACCTTGTGCTTTCAAGGCAGGTGGTGGCACCACTGAGCTAAATCCCCAGCCCCTAGTGCTAAGGTTTTATCCGGGTACTCGAAGATATCCACTCCCTTCCATGAAACATAATCTTGGTATTTATGCTTTAGTTCTGTCCCTTCTCACTAAGTCAGGGCTGGCCCTGTGTAACCAATAGAAAGAGCAGTGGGGTAATATGTGACTTCAAGTCTACATACAGGGAGTCTTGCGAATTCCTCTGGGTCTCTTGCAATGCCCCCCTCAAGTCCCAGCTGCCACGTTCTAAGTTTGAGTCAGCTGGTGACATTCAGGTGATCAGCTGAGCAAATGGAACAGCCACAGTCACCTACTAACCATATGAGTGAGTCATTTTAAACATGGATTCTTCAGGATTTCTCTTCAGGATTTTTCCACCACTGTTTGACTATGATCACATGAACACAGTTAACCCACAGAACCACAAATGATGATAATGGTTATTTTAAGCCACTAAACTTTGGGGTGGTTTGTTCACATCTGTTGATAAATAGAACAGAAGGTGAAGATTTTGATAATGTCATATGATAAGTTTGTTACAGTTGAATAGGCCAAAAGTAGTCCAGGTTCTTGTGGATAGCAAGGAAAGAATTGCCAAGCATACACCTCTTAGTAAGTGATAAGTAGCTATGTTTATTAAGATCATGGGATGGTATCCGCAGGAACAGAAAGAAGGGCAAAAAGAAAAAGGAGGAAGAGAAACCCTCCATCTCTCAGGCTTCCAGTAAAGGGTCAGCTGATTCCAGGTGCCTCCTGTTCCATCTCACTGGTGTGGATGATCTGCCACCTCAGGCATTGCAACCTCCTAGACATAATCATAGATTATCAGTAGGGGTTTGTTGTATTTATAGTTGAATAAAGGGAGGGGCGTGGCTCCCTCAACTTCCCTGTTTCTAACTGTACTAAGTTCACCTGGTTAGGCTAATCATTAAAAAATAAGTATAGAGGCTGGGATTTAGCCCAGTAGTTCTGCTGCCTACCTTGCAAGTGCAAGGTCCTGAGTTCGATCCTTGGAACAACAACAACAACAAAAAAGTATAGCGATTATAACCTGTGAATTCTGAATGGAAAAAAATGGAACAAGAAATTTAAACCCTGAATCTAAAAGAGGGCAAGGAAGGAGGGATTAAGAAGACAGGAAAAAGGTCCACTACATCCTTAGTCATAATAAATGTATTTGGACAAAATTAAGATGGGAAGATTGGCTAAAAACAAAACAAAAAACAGCCATTTATTTGTAAGGGATATACCTGTCATATAAAGGCACAGAAATATTTAAAGTCAATGTATTGGGAAAAAATATATGCCACCTGCAATCATATAAAAAAGTGAAAAAGATTAGAAACACTGATTCTTTTTTTTTTTTTGGTACCGGGGATCGAACTTGGGTCCTTGTGCTTGCGCAGCGGGTGGTGAAACCACTGAGCTAAATCCCCAGCCCCAAAAAAGTGAAAAAGATTAGAATTGGTAGATTAGTAGTGTTCAAAATATGCTTTATTTTTTTTAACTGGTACAAAATGTGCTTTAATGCAAAAAAATCACTAAAGATAAAGTCACTATATACGGATCAAAGTGAATTGATTTTGGAATTCAAGGTTGGTTTAATATTAGAAAATTGATTAATCCAGTTCACCACATTAATAAATTAAAGGGGAAAAACTACAATCATCTCAATAAATGAAAAAACATTTAATAAAATTCAACAACTTATTCTTACTAATTTCTCTTAATGAACTAAGAATATAAGAGAACTCATAGCTAAAGGTTTCTATAAAAATCTTTAACAAACTGCATACATAATGCTAAAATACTACAAGAATTTTTTTACAGGGTGAGGACGTTTGTTATCATAGCTTCTGCTAAACATTGAACTGGAGGGCCTATCCATTGCACTGTAAAAAATAAAATAATATGTATTAGGATTGGAAAGGAAATAAAGCTCATTTGCAGATAATTATGATGTAGAAAATTGGAAGAATATGTAAACAAAGCATCAGAATTAATATCAAAGTGTAAAGTTGCAGGCTACTAAGGAATCATGAAGTGAAAACCAACTGTATTTTTATATGCAGTACTAGCAACGAATGGTTAGAAAGCATTTTACTATTTATACTCATGCCAAAAATATACATAATTACTGAAAGATATTAAAGAATATTAAAGCAAGAGGTATACCACATTTTGGATAGGAAGAGTTAATATCATAAAGTCAGTTGAACTTGAAAATATGAGTCTAACTTTATATGGGAAAGCAAAGACCAGGACAATCTGAAAGAGAGTGGGGGAATGTGCTCAACCAAAGGCAGGTAGGTATGGTCATTAGGATGTGGGAGGGGCCCAGAAAGGGACACAGACCCAGACACCCTTGTGTGGCTGTGGGAATGGGATGGAGGCAAACTGAATCAGGGGCAGTCCAGGAAAAGCTGGCTGTGGAAAGTGGTTGTGACCCAATCAGAAAAGAACATAGGTTTAAATACTAACTTCACGTCGTATCAACTTCCCCAAAACTGAATTCTGGATGAATTTATGACTGGAATAGGAAAACAGCTCAAGTGAATAACAGAACTTCCTGGATTCAAGTTCATCCATTAGGATGCCTCACTGGATCTTTCAGCTCTGGCTTGCTCTTTGCACCCCTTCCTGCTCCTCCCACACCATCCCTGTCCCAGCATCTCCATTCTAAACCCACACCCTCTTGTGGCGCAGCAGCAGAAGCTGTCACTCCTCATGGCCTGGCCTGGAGGGATAGGACAGAGCTGTCCCTATGCTCGCCATTCTTCCTCCATCTTCAAGGTGGCTCCTTTCATGGTGTGTTCAGAAGATATAATGGGGAGAATATAATCAGTGGGTTCTTCCTACAGATTTTTTTTTCCCAGAGAACTTACACAAACCTGTGTTCTCAAGTGCCACACAGTCAGTCGCACACTAATTACCTGAGGTCTGACCCTTAACAACCACTTATTCCCCAAGATGAGCTTCCTCCCCTGCGCCTTGGAGCACCCTGGTAGCATCTCCAATCCATGTGTAAAGTGTGTTTCTGTTTCAGACTTGACAGGAAAGTGATTTAGGTCATGTGAGATGGGAATAGTGAAAAAATTTTTTTATGTTAAATGAGGTCCTTAAAACAGTTCTGAGTTTAAACCTCAGAAGTCTGCATATTTTCAGAAGTAGAACTAAATTTACATTTTCATTAATTTTCTGGGGCATCTGGAAGAGCAACAGCCCAGTCCCCTCACCAGCCCAACTTCAGTTTCATCTTCTTTTATAGGCATTTCTAAAACCAGTGATTCCTTCCCTCATTTGTTTATTATTTTATTGAATGCCTGCTGAGTCACAAAGGTAAAGAAATTAATAAAACTGATCTCACTTAAAAATTTGTCTGGAGAAACAGAAACCAAGATGTTGATAGTGATAGTCATCTGTGGAACATGGCACCATGGGAGAATTTTTTTCAAATTACTTTTTTCCTTCTTGTTTATAGCTTCTCATTTTCTTAATTATTTAAGTTTATTGATACATTTTAGGTATACCTAATGATCACATTCATATAGGGAATTTGTACCTGTACATGATATATATCTTGATTCTTTTTCTTTTTCATTCCTCTATCTTCCCTTCAACTCCTTTCCCCCTCATTATGTACAAAACCTTTGTTTCCATTTTTTTTCTTTTTTTTTCTTTTCCCTTCATTCCTTTCCCCTGCCCCACTCCCTAGTTCTCCACCCTATTTGAAAATTTTTTTCCTATTTCACAATATCATAGATTTTGGTCCGTATTTACACTTTTGGTTTCTCACACCAGAGAAACAGTGTGGTATTTATACATCTGATTTATTTCACTTAAGAGTATGGTCTCAAGGTGCATCCATTTACCTAGAAATATTTCAAGCTTATCCTTCTTTATGACAGAGTAGTACTCCATTGTATAAAAAAATCTTCTTTATCCATTCATCAGTTGATGGGCATTTGGGCTGTTTCCAAGATTTAGCTATTACAAACTGTGCCACTATAAACCTGGGGGTCCATATGTTGCTGTGGTATGATGCTTTTAATTCTTTTGGGAAGATACCAAGAAGAGGAATAGCTGGGTCAAATGGAACCTCAGTTTTAGTTTTTTGAGAAATCCCCACACTGATTTCCACAGTGGTTGCACCAGTCTACACTCCTATCAATGGTGGAGAAGAGTTTCTTTTCACCCACAGCCCCACCAGCATTAGTTATTGGTTAATTTCTTGATAACAGCCATTCTTTCTGGAGTGAGATGGAATCTCAGCATTGTTTTAATTTTCATCTCTCTTTATTTTTTTTCGGTATCGAGGATTGAATTTACGCTTGCGCAGCAGGTGCTGGAACCACTGAGATAAATCCCCGGCTCCTAATTTTCATCCATGAATGACCAGTGATGTTGAACATTTTTTCATATATATATTTGCTGGTTTTACTTCTGCATAAGAGAAGTGTCTGTTCATTTCAGATGCCCATTTTGGGATTGGATCTTTAAATTTGAGGGGGTCTGATCTTTTTGAGTTCTTTATATATTCTAGATAGTTGTCCTTTGTCTGAAGAACAGCTGGCAAACATTTTTTCTCACACCGTGGGTTGTTTTTTCACTCTGCTGGTTCTTTCTTTTGCTGTGCAAAAGCTTTTTAATAAGATGGGATCCCAGTTGTTGATTCTTTGTGATATTTCCTGTACAATCAGGGTTTTATTCATAAAGTATTGGCCTATACCAGAGTCCTCAAGAGTTCTACCTATTCTATCTTCCAGCAGATTTAATGTTTCTGTTTTAACATTTAGATCTTTGATCCATTTTGATTTGAGTTTAGTGCATAGTGAAAGATATGGGTTGAATTTTAATCTCCAGCTTGTGGAAACCTAGTTTTTCCAGCACCATTTATTGAAGAGGCTATCTTTCTTCCAATGAAGGTGTTTGGCTCCTTTATCAAAGATAAGGTGGCTGAATATGTCTGGAGTTGTTTCTGCATCTTCTAATCTGTTCTGTTAATCCTTGGGTCTGTTTTTCTTCCAGTACCATGCTGTTTTTATTACGGTAGCTTTGTAGTATAATTTCAAGACAGGGATTGTGATGCACCCTGCCTTGTTGCCCAGAATTGCCTTTGCTATTTTAGGTATTTTCTGGTTCCAAATGAATTTTAGGATTGTTTTCTCTAATTCTGTGAGATATGCTGTTGGAATTTTGATTGGGATTGCATTAAATCTATATAACAATTTTGGAAGTATGGCCATTTTCACGATATTGGTTCTTCCTATCCAAGAACAAGGGATATCTTTCCATTTTCTGATACCCCTTTAATCTCTTTTTTCATATTACTGTAGTTTTCAGTGTAGAGGTCTGTTACTTTGTTTGTTAGATTGATTCCTAGGTATTTCATTTTTTGGATGCTATTGTGAAAGGTGTTGTTTCCTAATCTCTCTCTCAGTGAGTTTGTTGTTTGTGTACAGGAAGGCTATTGATTTTTGAGAGTTGACTTTGTATGCATCTATGCTACTGAATTTGGTTATTAAATCTGGAAGTCTCTTGGTGGGGCTTTTGGGGTCTTCTATATGGAATATCATATCATCTGAAAATAAGGATAATTTAACTTCTTCGTTTTCTATCCTTATTCGTATATTTCTTTCTCTTGTCTAATTGCTCTGGCTTATGTTTCCAGAACTATATTGATCAAGTGGTGACAGTACGCCAGGTGTGGTGGTGCATGCCTGTAATCCCAAAACTTGGGAGGCTGAGGCAGGAGGATTGATATGAGTTTGAGGCCTGCCTGGGCTACATTCTGAGATCCTGTCTAAAAATAAAAGAAAAAAATGATGACAGTGGACATCCTTGCCATGTTCCTTGTCTTGTTTTGGAGTGAAAGCTTTCAGTTTTTGACCGTTTAGTATGATGTGGGCTATGTGTTTGTCATAGATGGCTTTTATTAGATTGAGATAAACACCATCTATTCCAGTTTTCTGTAGGGTTTTTATCATTACTGGGTGTTAGACTTTGTCAAATACTTTTTCTGCATCTATTGAAATGATCACATGGTTTTTGTCCTTGGCTCTGTTAATATGATGTATTACATTTATTGATTTGGAGATATATATATATATATATATTTTTTTTTTTGGTACTGGGGATCAAACTCAGGTCCTTGCACTTGCGCAGCAGGCGGGGAAACCACTGAGCTAAATCCCCGGCCCTGATTTGCATATGTTGAACCATCTCTGCATCCCTGGGATGAATCCTACTTAATAATGGTATATAATCTTCTTGATGATTTGCTGCATGCTGTTTGTCAGTAACTTATTGAAGATTTTTTGGATCTATGTTCATTATGGAAATTGGCCTGTAGTTCTCTTTTTGAGTTGGATCCTTCTATAGTTTTGATGTGAGGGTAATGCTTGCTTCCAGGATTGAATTTGGAAATATTGCTTCCCTTTCAATTTCTTTTTTTAAATATTAATTTTTTAAAAATTATTTTATTGGTAAATTTTAGGGATATAACACAATTACATTTCTCATTGGGAACTTGAACCTTTACATGATGCATCTTGGTTCTTATTTTATCCCCATTCCTAGCCCGCCCTTCACCCCCTCCACCCTTCCCTATTTATAAAGACTTTATTTCCATTTATTCCATTTCTTATCCTTTTTCCTTTCCTTTCTTTCCTTTCTCCTGCCCCTCCCACCACCCCTACCCCTTTGGACCTTTTCTTCCTATTTTGCATTATCGATTATTTATTCTAATCATTGGTACATTTTAGGTATACAATATAATGACATTCATCATTGGAAATTTGCACCTTTACATAATCTCTCTTGGTTCTTATTTTTCAACCTTGCCCAGCCCTCCCTTCAACCCCTCCAGTCCTCCCTATTTACAAAGATATTGTTCCTATTTTTCCATTTTCTCATATTAATCACATACCCTTCTTTCCTTTCCCTTACCCCTCCCGCTTCCTTGCCCTTTGCCCCTTTTCTTCCTATTTCACATTACCCATTATACTTTTAGTCCTTATTTACACTTTCAGTTTCTCACACCAGAGAAACTATTTGGTATTTATACATGTGTATCCTATTTATTTCACTTAAGAGTATCGCCTCACTGTGCATCCATTTAGCTCTAAATGTCTCTAATTTCTCATTTTTTATGGCTGAGTAGTACTCCATTTTATTAAAAAAACCCACATCTTCATTATTCAGTCTCCAGTTGATGGACATTTGGGCTGTTTCCAAGTTTTAGCTGTCACAAACTGTGCTGCTATGAACATGGGTGCACATATATCACTGTGGTATGATTCTTTTAATTCTTTGGGGAAGATCCCCAGCAGTGGAATAGCGGGGTCAAATGGGACTTCCAGTCCTAGATCTTTGAGGTATCTCCATACTAATTTCAACAGTGGTTGCACCAGTCTACACCCCCACCAGCAGTGGAGCAGGGTTCCTCTTTCCTCACAGCCCCAACAGCATTTGTTATTGGTTGATTTCATGATAGCAGCCATTCTTTCTGGAGTGAGGTGGAATCTCAGCATTGTTTTCATTTGCATGTCTCAAATGACCAGTAATGTTGAACATTTTTTCATGTATTTATTTCCTATTTCTCCTTCCTTGTCTGAGAAATGTCTGTTCATTTCAGATGCCCATTTTCAGATTGGGTCTTTGAATTTGAGAGGTCTGATCTTTTAAATTCTTTATAGATTCAAAATAGTAGACCTCTGTCTGAGGAAAAGCAGGTGAAGATTTTGTCCCCACATTGTGGGTTGCCTCTTCACACTGCTGGTGGTTTTTCTTGCTGTGCAGAAGCTTTTTAATAAGAAGAGATTCCCACTTGTTGATTGTTTTTGCTAGTTCACGGGCAACTGAGGTTTTGTTCATAAAATCTTTTCCTACACCAATGTCTTCAAGAGTTCTACCTAACCTCTGTTCCAGCTGGTTCAGCGTTTCTATTTTAATATTTAGATCCTTAATCCATTTTGATTTTAGTTTAGTGCATGGCGAGAGATATAGGTCTAGTTTTAATCTTTGGCAAGTTAAAACCCAATTTTTCCAGCACCATTTATTAAAGAGGCTATCTTTCCTCCAGTGAGGGTGTTTGGCTCCTTTATCGAAGATAAGATGGCTGAGTGTGTCTGGTGTTGTTTCTGCATCTTCTAATCTGCTCCACTGGTCCTCAAGTCTGTTTCTTTGCCAGTACCATGCTGTTTTTATCACAGTAGCTTTGTAGTAGAGTTGCAGGTTGGGGATTGTGATACCCCCTGCCATGTCTCTGTTACCTAGAATTGCTTTTGCTATTCTGGGTCTCTTCTCGTTCCAAATGAAGTTTTGTATTGTTTTCTCAAGGTACATGAAGTATGCTGCTGGATTTCAATTGGGATTGCATGGAATCTATATAGCAGTTTTGGAAGTATGGCCACTTTCACTATGTTTATCCTTCTTATCCAGGAGCAGGGGATGTCTGTCCATTTTCTGATATCTTCTTCAATCTCTCTTTTCAGAATGCTATAGTTTTCAGAGAAGAGGTCTGTGATTTCTTTCATAAGGTATTCCTAGGGATTTCAGTTTTTTGGATGCTATTGTGAAAGGAATTATTTGCCCTATTTCTCTCTCAGTGAGTCTATTCATATAGAGGAAAGCTATTGATTTTTGTGTGTTGACCTTGTATCCAGCTACTCTACTGAATTTGGTTATTAAGTCTAGAAGACTTTTGGTGGAGCTCTTGGGGTCTTCTATATACAGTATCATGTCATGTGCAAATAATGACAATTTGACTTCTTCATTTCCTATCTTTATTCCTTTTATTTCTTTCTCTTGTCTAATTGCCATGGCTAATGTTTCCAAAACTATATTGAACAAGAGTGGTGATAGAGGACATCCTTGTCTTATTCCTGATTTGAGTGTGAAGGATTTCAGTTTTTGACCATTTAGTATGATACTGGCTGTTGGTTTTTCATTGATGGCTTTTATCAGATTGAGGTAGAGATCATCTGTTCCAATTTTTTGCAGGGTTTTATCACAAATGCATGTTGGATTTTGTTGAATGCTTTTTCTGCATCTATTGAGATAATCATATGGTTTTATTTTTTCAGTACTGGGGATTGAACTTGTGTCCTTGTGCTTGTGCAGCAGGCGGCGAAACCACTGAGCTAAATCCCTGGCCCAAACATATGGTTTTTGTCCTCGGCTCTATTGGTATAGTGTATTACTTTGAGGTGTTTTTTTTTTTTTACATTGATTGATTTGCGTATGTTGAGCCATCCCTGCATTTCTAGGATGAAACCCACTTGGTCAGGGTATATGATCTTCTTGATGATTTTCTGCATTTTATTTGCCAGTATCTTATTAAGGATTTTTGCATCTATGTTCACATTGGGGATCAAGGTGATGCTTGTTTCCAGACATGAATTCGGGAGTATTGCTTCCTTTTCAATTTCATTGAAGAGTTTAAATAGTAACAGTAGTTCCTCTCTAAATGTCTTGTAGAATTCAGCAGTGAAACCATCAGGACCTGGGCTTTTCTTAGTAGGTAAGGTTTTAATTATGTTTTCAATTTCATTGATTGATATTGGGTTGTTTAGAATTTTTAGGTCTTCTTCATTCAACTTTGGTAATTCATATGTATCTAGGTATCTGTCCATTTCTTCTGTGTTTTCCACCTTATTGGTGTATAATTTCTGGAAGTAGGTATTGATGATCCTCTGGATTTCTGCTGGGTCTGTTGTAATTTTACCCTTTTCATTCCTAATTGCATGGATTTGGGCCTTTTCTTTCCTTTTTCTGATAAGGTTGGCTAAGGGTTTGTCAATTTTGTTGAATCTTTTGAAGAACCAACCCTTGGCTTCTTTAATTTTTTGTATCATTCTCTTAGTCTCCATTGCATTGATTTCTCCTCTGATCTTTATAATTTCCTCCCTTGTATGAGCTTTGGTGTTGTCCTGCTCTTCTTTTTCTAGAAGCTTGAGGTTCAGCATCTGGTTGTTTAATTGGGCTCATTCTGTTTTCCTAATATGCTTATTCACTGCTATGAATTTCCCTCTAAGACTGCTTTCCTTGTGTCCCATAGATTCTGATATGTTGTATTGTCATTTTCATTTAATTGAAGGATTTAATGTCCTGATTTCGTTTTTAATGTCCTCTGTGACCCATTGGTTATTCAGAAGTGTGTTGTTCAATTTCCATGTGTTTTTGAAATTTTTGAAGTTTCTTTTGCTATGAATCTCCAATGTCATCATACTATACTCTGATAATATACAGGGGATAACTTCAATTCCTTTGCATTTACTTAAACGTGTTCTATGAGAGTATGTGGTCTATTTTGGAGAACGACCCGTGTGCAGCTGAAAAGAATGTGTGTTCTGATTTTGGGGGGAGGAACACTCTGTAAATATCTATTAAGTTCATTTGTTCAAGAGTTCAATTGAGTTCTAGTATTTCATTACTTATTTTTTTGTCTAGTTGATCTATCTATTTGTGACAGTGGGGTATTGAGTTCCCCCATTACTATTGTATTAGTGCATATATGACTTTTCATGTCTGTTAGTGTTTATCCTCCCAGCCCAGAGGAAGGGGCTTTCGGGCCGCTGTTCCATCACTCACAGTGTAGAGGAGGTGAGCCGTGTGGATACTAACAGCACCCACTCCCCCCATCGAAATGAGAAGACACAAAACAAGACTCAAAACCAGACTTCCAGATCACCTACAGCAACCCCAAAGGGAAATGAGATGGAACACTGATACTCAAGCACCTGGATTCCCTGAACTGGCAACAAAAGAGGATCTGGAAATAATGAAATCAGAAATAATTTCTCAGATAACAGCAGAGATTGTGCCCATAGTGAAAGACATGATTAATAAATCTAGAGAGGACACAGATAAACAAATAGGGGAGCTGAGGACCATGATGGAATCCCAATATAGGCAACAAATGGAATCCATAAAACAGATACAAACATTTCCAGGAGATTACAAACTCCATTGAAAGTCTACACAGCAGGATGAGCCAATGTGAGGACAAAATTTGAGATATAGAAGCTAAGATTGCAATTAGTGACCAGGAAAAGAAAAATGGCTTCAAAATTGTAAAGGACCATGAGAAGTCAATCCAGCAGCTGCTAGATGATGCACAGAAGAATAACATAAGATTGATTGGAGTCAACAAAGAAACAGGAGAGATTGCAGATGACATAAAAAAAAACTGTTCACAGAAGTGATGGCAGAAAACATCCCAAGCAGGGGAAAAGGCTTGACATGTGGATCAGTGAGGTATATAAGACTCCAACTAGCCTTGATCAAAATAAATCTACACATAGGCATATAATTGTTAAGATTCCAGAAACCCAACAGAAGAACAAAGTTCTACAAGCACTTAGAGAAAAGAAACAAATCACATACAAAGGAAAACCCATCAGAATCACAGCAGACTTCTCAACAAAAACCCTCAAGGCAAGAAGAGCTTGGAGTGACACATTTCAAGTCCTAAAGGAAAACAGCCTCCAACTCAGATTGATGTACCCTACAAAACTATCTTTCAAAATTGATGGAGAAATAAGATACTTTCATGCCAAGGAGCACCTTAGGCACTTCATGAATATCAAACCAGCACTCCAAACAATTTTAGATAATATCCTGGGAACAGACAATGAGGATCACAACCCCAGGAAGCACAGCAGAATGAATCCATCAGGTACGACAAGAAATTAAATGTAAAGTGGAAGAATCCAACAAAATGAAAAAGTCATGACAATGATAAGTCAATGCGTTTCAGTTATAACCATCAATGTTAATGGTCTCAATTCACCAAGCAAAAGAAATAGACTGGCAGAATGGGTCAAGAAGCAAAATCCAACAATATGCTCCATACAAGAAACACACTTAATTAAAAAAAAAACTCATAGATTGAAAGTTAAAGGATGAAAAACAATACTCCATGCGACAAGAACCCGAAAAAAAGCAGGAGTATCTATTGTCTTTGTAGATCAAGTGGATTTCAAACCAACACTGATTAAGAGAGACAAGGAAGGACACTATATCCTTGTAAAGGGAAAAATCCAACAGGAAGAGATGACAATCATAAATATCTATGCACCAAACACTAGTGTGCCCAACTATATAGATTTCTGGAATCTTGACTATTACATGCCTTGGTGTAGGTTTTTTTTATATCATTGCTAATTGGAGTTCTATGTGCCTCACTTATCTGTATGTCAAATTCCTTTTCTGTTTGCGAAGTTTTCTGCCATTACTTCTGTGAACTGATTTTTTAAAATATCATTTGTGCTATCTTCTGCCTTTTCATTGACTTTGATCAATCTTATGTTATTCTTTTTTGCATAATCTAGCAGCTTCTGGATTGATTTCTTGTGGTTCCTGGCTATTTTCAAGAGTTCATTCTTTTCTTGATCTCTAACTGTAATCCTGTCTTCTATATCTGATATTCTGTCCTCACATTGGATCAACCTGCTATATATACTTTCAATGAATTTTTTTTTTTGGTACCAGGGATCAAACTTGGTACCTTGCACTTGGGAAGCAGGCAGCAGCACCTCTGAGCTAAATCCCCAGCCCTTTTTCAATGAAATTTTTAATCTCCTTTATATCTATTTGAATGTATCCATGTATTCCATTGAAATATTGAATGTTTCATGTATTCCATTTCTTTCCTATGCTGGGCCTTCATGGTTTCCAACTTTTTCCTAAGCTCCTCTATTTTTTTAATCTGTATCTGCTGTAGAGTCACTAAACATGTCTTTCATTATAGTCACCATCTCTGTAGTTATCTAAGTAATTATTTCTGCTTTGATTTTTTTTCTAGAGCCTTGTTCATCTCCTTTGTTACTTCCATTGTTACTACTTCAGAGAATCCACGTGGATGACTTTTGGATTTTTCCACCTCACTCCCCCCTTGGCTTGCCTTTGGTGAGCTGAAAGTCTGGAGTTTCATCCAGTTTAAGTGCCTTCTCGTTTTCTATTTTCTTTTTTGTTTAATTCTTGGATTGATGCTTATAATTTCTTATGGCAAGTAGCTTTATTGCTAGTGTTTAGAGCCCTTAGGAAATGACTACTTCTCAGAGGTGTCTTGCAAGTATAGCTGGCTTTTGGGTTTTGAGTCTGTTGCAAGATCCTGCCTCTTCACTTTACTGGGGATGAGAATTTGCTGCCAACTTGGTTGAGCCCCTGGTTCTTTGGCACTGGTCCATAGTATTTTTATGTCCCTTAGGAAATACTAGTAAGAACAACTGATTAGCACAATTATGTCACTTAGGCTAAAATAGTACAATCAGCAATAATGGTAACTATTAATTTGTCACCTTTAACCATATGAACTAGATTTGTGGTTATATAATAAAATCTAAAAGGAACCAGAAAATTGTATGCAGTAATTAAGCCCTCAATATGGTAATTTTACCCTCAGGGGAGAAATTTAAAGGGAATTCAGGGGTTAAAATAGAGAAATAGAAAAAGAGGAAGAGATTAGAAGCAAGCCTGGAGGACAAAGGAAGATCATACAAACTTTGGGAAACTGGTGAAGAAGACAAGAGGGAAAGAGAGAGGGAAGAAATAAAAAGAACAGAACAGAACAACAACAAATAAACTGGAAACCATGTTCACACTCATATAAAAACAACAAACAAAAAACGAAAGAAAAACAAAAAAGAAAAGAGAGACAGAAAAAAGAAGAAAATGAGGAAAAAAAACACCCACTGCAAGGCATGTCTCTGCTGTCACTGGTAGCCAATGTGGGAAGGCAGAGTACAGATCCAAGTTGATTAATCCCACTAAGCCAGCCTTATTGTTATGGCTGCAACGTTAGTTCCATTGAAGTTCAGCCTGATTTCTGGCTGTGAGGCTAGAATTGGATTTGTTGAGCCTGCTACAGTCAGTGTGTCTCCTGCCATCTTGAACTTGGCACCTCAGTATGACACTGGGAGCCACCGGATGGAGCTGACCAAGAGCTGTTCTGAGTTCTGAGGTCAGTTGGCTTCTCTCCAAGATGGTCACCGGCCAATCACCCTTTCCTAGGAGACATCTGAACCTGAATAACTTAGCAGTCACTGCAGTCCACTGCATCCACTGCTCAGTTCCACTGATTCATTTCTCCATGGAGGCCTCTGGCGTTGCCAGTTGTTGCCATGCATCTGCAGGTTTGAACCGCCTCATTCGCGAGCAGTGAGTCTGGGCTCAGGGAGAAAATGCTACTTGCCACCTCCTTTTTCTTTGTCGAAGTCTCTCTCTTTACTCTCCCGACGGGCTTCAATTCTTACTTCAGGTCATTCCTGGCTCCTGGGAACCCACTTCCATCCTTCCGTTCCTCACTGTTATATTCCAATGTCTGGACACCAAATCTTGGAGAGGTTCTTTCTCTGCTGCTTACCACTCTGGCATCTTCCTGGAAGTCCCCCATAGCTTCTCATTTTTGTCTGCATGGACAATTACTCTTTTTGCAGTAAAAACATAACTAGATAGCTTATGTAACTTTCTGTTTTTCCTACTGTCCCTACACCCTTCCTTCCTTATCTGCTGCCTTCTCTCTTGTTTCCTTCAATAAAGTAATTCCCTTTTTTTGAATGAATGTTGAAATCTTTTTTCCCCTCCAATCTAAGATATCAGTAGATTTCCTTCAGCTGAGAAAGTGAAAATTGCCTTTAAATTTATATACAAATGGTTTGTAATGTCCTAACCTAGGTGCTGGCTGTAAGTCATAACTCCTGCCATCTTGGTATGCCCTGAGACAGGTGGCACTAGGGCAGGGCTGTCAGGACGGTCCCTTTGGGATTAGGAAGGCTGGCCTCACATCTTGGGCTCCATTAAAAATTTACCTTCAGCAGGACCCCTCTGAGTCCCTATTTCTGCAGCTGGATCAGGTGACCCTCAGATTTTCAGACTGCATGTAATCAGCCCAGGGACTTAGGGTTTGAAGAAATTGCTTAAGAACACTTGAGATGCAGTGAAACACTTAGCTTTGCCACTGTGCTTAGCTGACCAGATCATCCCAGTTTTCCCAGGATTCTTACAGTGTTAGCACACTGGAAGTCCTGTGTCCTGGGCACTCCTTGGGTCTTGAGAAAAGAAGGACAGTTGGCCACCTTAACTGTACAATGTAGGCCAACACTATGGTGTTGGCAATGTGAAGAGAGTAGGAAAACTGCAGTCATAGTTTCTAGCCAATCTTGAAGGAAATGGTGTTTGTAACATAAATATAACACCCTTTTAGTGAAATGTAATTTTCAATACAAATTTAGGGGCTGAGGTTATAACACAGTGACAGAGGCCTTGCTTGAAGTGCATGAGGCCCTGGGTTCATTCTGCCCAGCACTGCAAAAACAAAGTCACTAGCACCAGTTGTCCTGAAGGACCTGCCCTCAAAATTGCTGCAACATTGTTCTCTTCTTTCAGGAATGATCAGACTTCCCGTGGCAGCTGCTCAGCTCAGGAACCTGAGGAGGAAGGAAATGTCCTGGGCTCATCTCACTTTGGATCATCTTCATTCATGTGTGCAATTTTAACTTTCCACAGAGAAAAGGCAAACCTGGCTATTACCCTGTGCAATGACAGGGAGGAGATCATGGCCCACGCCACCTTCTTGGACTATCCCAACTGGAACGTGGCCACGCCAGAGGCCTGGGAATCAGTGTTCCGGGAGCTTGATGTTGACATCCCCTGCACGGTAAGGAGTCACACATGTAGTGAGTGTCACAGAGTGGCATGTGCGCAGAAGGGCAGGCCTAGGTTTGCAAGGCTGCCTTCTCAGTTTTTGGTCTGAGAAGTCCAAATTCACAAGTGATGACATCATGATGGTTAAAACCGAGGGAGCTGGTGGGGAGAAAAGGAGAGCGGAGCTCAGAGGCCAGAGGACACAAGACAGGTTGCCAGCTGCTGCCAAAGCCCTACTCCTGCTTGTGGTCGGTGGAAGTGTCGCAATATGCTTCTAAGGCTCACATTGTTCTCTGTATATTGTGCCTGATGTCTTTGACCTGCTTCAAGGGCCCTGTCACCTGCACACTGACCCTTGTAATGATGACAGCAGAGTGTCACACTTAAGTCACACTATCATTTTCAAAATGCCCTCGTGGCCTATGGCTCATTTGATGTCTTTTAGCTGTGGGGCCATGACAGGGGATTAAGAAGTGGTGTCCAGCCCCAAGTCCAAGCTTTCTCTAAGTCAGCCTGATATGGACCTTCCCCGCTGCAGAGCTGGAGCTTGCACTGAAAGCCCTAGCCTTTTAGTCACCCACCAGCACGCCCCCCAATCCCTGATGTCAGAAAAGAGGAAATACTGAGGGGTGCATAACTCAGGTTCCCCTACCTACATGTTTGTGTATACATGCCCCTGAGCCAAGTGTTTGCTTTTAATTCAAGTGGGAAGTACTTGCCTGGTCATTGTGCCTCCTCTACCCCTACCATGCTATAGCCCTAAGTAGCACTGCCAGAAAAAATGATGCCAAACTCAGTAGACCGGGAGGATTTTTCTGTCCATGGTGTGCACCTTTGATTGACCAAGCTGTTTTACAGTTCTGTAGGAATGGCAACTAACTTATAGACTTTTGTCCATCTGAGATGTAAATAATTCATTCCTGTCTGGTGAAAGTGCTAATCTCAAAGGTTCTATCTATGGATTGTAGTACATTAACTATTTTGTGTGTAAGCCCACAGTCCTATTCTTATATTTCCTCGTCAAACTCCCTGAAGTATCTGTTCCCTTAGGTGTAAGGAATCTGTTTTATCATCTCATCAGTTGCTTCATTAATTGATGAGTTAAATAAATTTCTGATTTGTGTTGATTATTTGTGTTTGGGTCATAATTTTACCATTTGAAAATTAATAAATTAGAACCCTTTTTTCCTTTTGTTTGTTTGCTTGTTCTCTTAAGATTGTTTCCTTTTAAACTCTTCCTACCCAGTCTGGAGTTGGGCTGTCCAGTAGAGTAGACATCAGTCACAGGTAGCCATTGAGGACTTGAAATTAGCTAGTTTGGGTTGAGATATGTTATAAATATATAATATACACTGAATTTCAAGTTCTTAGTAGTAAAGAAGGGTAGAAAATATCTTGTTAATTTTATGCTGATTGCTTGTTAAAATGATAAATTGAATATATTAGTTTAAACAAAATATTATATAAAAATTAAATTTATTATCCTTGTACTAGAAAATTTAAAGTTGCATTTGTGGCTTTCATTTATACCTTATGTTATTTTTCTTTCAGAAAGCATGGGTATAGAGCCTGTGTTGGTTACTTTTATTGTTGCTGAGACAAAATACCTGACACCCAAAGTTAAAGGAAGAAAGGTTCATTTAGCTTATACTTTACAGAGGTTTCAGTACATAGTTGGCTGGCTCCAAGGCAGGGTGGCATGGCAGGAAGTCATTGCAGAGGAGAAAGTTTTGGGCAGGTAGGCCGAAAGTGAGGTAGTGAAGCAACAAGTGACAAGTGACCCCAGCAGCTCTTTTTCTGTCCCTTTTATTCTATCCGGGCTACCCACCCTAGCACTCACACCCAGGGAGGGCCTTCCCATTATCCATTCCAAAGAACTATGCCAAACCAATCAATGAGCTAATTTAGTACTCACACACACCCTTGATCCCAGCCTCACACACTTAGTCCCAGCATCACACACCCTTGATCCAGTCACCTTTAAAAGCCCCTCCTCTGACCACATGCAGCTCTGGGGGGACATCTAGACACAAGCCATAACAGAGCCTTAAGTTTTAATGTGTTTTCTATCCTAGGGGAATTTACAAGTGAAGTAATGATTTTTATTCTAAAGCTATTTAAAGAGTAAATCTTTAACTTTTGATCCTCCTGCCTCAGCCTCCCAGAGTGGTAAGATTATAGACGAGCATTACCACACCATCTTAATTATAGTATTTCTGCTGGAAAGGAGAATTTGGGAAATGAGCATGTAATCACTGTGTGCTCCTAAGACCGGTCCTATTGAGAATGTAAAGCAGGTGTAGAGGAAGGTTGTGGTGGGATTATTTGGTTAATACACAGAAAGTGCTTCAGGTCCTACCCTTGTTGTTATTATTATTTGGGCTTGGGAGTTTGTGCTGTTGGCCTTTTGGAAGTTTTCATTCTCCTCTTGCCATATTATGCCCATTAAAATTCCTTCTGAGTGCAGCTAAGCCACACTATCCAAGTGGAATGGATGAGGCACACAGATGTGTGACAGTAACCCAAGGCCACCTGGAAAACATAGCTGCCTCTTGTTTATCTAGCTTCTTTCTTCATCCCAGGCCCCCAAATTCAAATACCTTCAGATGTAAAATAGTTTTAAAAATTGCATCTGAGCTGAACATGCACAAACGTTTTTCCTTGTTATTGTTCTCTAAACAACATGGTCTAGCAACTGTTTAGGTAGCATTGTGTTGGATTAGGATTATAAGTAATCTGGAGGATGAGTAGGTTGTGTACAAACACTGAGATCTTCAGAGGTCTGGGAATCAGTCCCCACCATGCCTAGGGACAACAGTACTCAGGAAACAAGAAACACACATGCATGCACATGTGTGTATACACACACACACACACACACACATACACACACACACACACACAGCTCCTGCTGTCCCACTCTTGCCAGTCAGCGGCTTCCCATTTGCACCATTTCTACTATTGGAAGAATTGCTCATAAACACAGGTGACTGATATGTGCCTGTATAGAATGACTACTCATTATTCAGGTGGGCTTCAAAAGATATAGGATGAAGCGCTTTAAAAACTTGGGTATAGCCAGGCATGGTGACACATGCCTATGATCCCAGCACTGGGGAGGCAGAGACAGGAGGATCACCATGAGTTCGAGGCCAGCCTGGGCTACATAGTGAGTACAGGGCCAGATTGAACTACAAAGTGAGACCCTGTCTTAAAAACAAAAACAAAAACACACAAACACAAAACAACAAAAAAACTTGGGCATCAAGCCGAAAAGTCATAGTAGAATCTTACTACCCTTAGTTTTCAGCTCCCAGGTTTTCTGGATCCCAAGAGTAGTATTTGATTCTGTCTCCCGGAATGTTGAACAAAGCAAGCCTTTGGATTCTGACTGCAGCATCTGCCTCCCTTCCTTCAGTTTCAGCAGAGCTTCTCCCCATGGTGTCCTGTGAACAGAGTGGCAGCTGCTGCCCCGGGAGCCCCAGGGAAGGGGTGATTGTCTTGCTTGGCGTGGATACCCCTGAAGACTGGACTGGGAGCCAATAATTGATGCCACCGCCCCACAGGCTCTACCAGCCACAGCCATCCACTGGGGCAGGAGGAAGGGCCAGCACTCTGGACCCATTTATAGTCCCTGTTCCCTTGAATAATTCTGAGCCAGGAGTGCAAAAGGCAGCAAAGGAGCTGGTGACAGGACTCCAAAGCCACTTGGTGTCTCGGCACATAGACATAAAATGTCATCTCCCAGTGCTGGGCAGCTCTGTGTCTGTGGCTGCCCACACTCCTCCTCTGACCTGGCCTGAATGCTGACCCAGCCTTCAGCTGGTCTCCTTTTCCCCTGCAGCCCCTGAATACGCTGTTCCTGCACCTCTTTGTGGCCGTGGATGAGTATTCTGTTGGCTGCTGCAAAGAGATTATTCGGTGAGTGCTTGAGGCCTTGCAGACAGCAAACACCACAGAGGCCTCTGTATGGACAGTTTGTTTGTTTGTTTTTTGTGGTACTGGGGATCAAACTCAGGACCTTGGGCTTGCAAAGCAGGTACAGTGGCACTGAGCTAAATCCCCAGCCCATGGAAAGTTTTGAAATATTTTTTAATTGCCATGAAATTCTTTAGGGAATTTCATTTACTGTAGCTCAGGGCTGTACAAAAACTTTCACTTAAATAGCAGTGATGATTCTAGAAGAAAATAAGTGAATTATTAGAATCCACTGTGTATCTTTCTCCCTAGCCGGGTTTATTACCAGACAGGCCCCAGAAACACCCTGGGCTACAGGGAACCCAGATAGATGATCAGCAAGGCCACCGCGTCATGGCCACAGGTCTCTGACAGCCTGCACAGACCTTGGGGCAGGAATCAGCTTTCAAGTCACTTAGAAATGTCACACCACAGACAGTCCAGATGCCGGGTCAAAGGTTAATATCAGTAGAAATCTGGTGTGCCGCCTGGGCCCATGCCTTTTATTCTCCCCACCTCCACGGGCCAGACAGGAAGGGGCCCTTTGGAGTCCAAGGGGAGCAGAGGAGAACAAGAAGCTCTTGTGGATTTCTGGACACCTGCTTTCCTCAGTGGTGGCATTTGTCTCTCTGAGGTGTGGGCTGCTGAGATGGCTTTGTTATTCACACCTGACCTGTTCTCTCCCCACCCCCAGGACAGTGTTTAAGGTGGTGCCAGAGCTGCACTTCATCTTTCTCATAGTGCCATCCTACATGAGCCTAGGTAAGTCCCCTGCTACCTCCTGCCCCGACCCTGGGCAGGGGCTCTTGGGGTGGGAAGAAGGTTGGCCTCCAGGTCCCGAGGGTCCCCGCACACACTTATTTATAACCACTGCAACACGAGTTAGAAGTGAGACTGCATCTTGTTTGAAGCCTCAGAGTTATTCCTTGATAAAATGAAGACACATCACTCTCTTCCTGTGGCTTAGGCTCGACTCTCGTCACTGTTTTTAATGAAGTGGGGAGCTTGCCGTATCTGATGTATGATGAGGACTTCACAGTGTACGTGTGTCACAGGCACAGCCACTACCCTCAGCTGCACATTCGCAGAGCCAGGTATGGTCAAAGGAGCAATTGATGTGAACTAGCTTCCCGGGACCATCACCTTTGTAAGAGGTGGCATGTGCCGTAGTTGCCAACTCTGGGAGGCTGAGGGAGGAAGATCACAAGTCCTAGCCCAGCCTTGGCAGCTTAGCATCTTAGTGAGACCTTGTCTCAAAATTAGAAATAAAGTAAAACAGGGCTGGGGATTTAGCTCAGTGGTTCTGCCACCTGCCTTGCAAGCGCAAGGTCCTGAGTTCCATCCCTGGTACAAAAAAAAATAAAAGAAAGTAAAACAAAGGCTAGGAATATAGCTCAGTGCAAAGGCCCTGGGTTTAGTCCCCAGTAGTGAAACCAGTCTTTACCTTCCCTTTCCTTTGTTTTGGTGACAAAGGAGATGCTTAGTGTCCCCCTTGCAGATATAATTTGCAGGACTGTCTACTATTCTTATTTGGTTTTGTGTGGCGTAAAGTGACATATTTACTGCTAGGGGGTTCTGAAAACATGCAATCCTAGGTCTCATACCAAGTGAAAAAACCTTCGAATAAAACAAACTTAAAAATGACTGTTTGATTTTGCCAGAAAATCCATCTATGTCCTGATAGTGAATGAGGAGGCTACTGACCCCAAAAAGGAGTTTTCTAAGCTAAAGGTCTCAGCACCCCCACATACCCCCCAACATGCAGCAGTCTTGGGGAGTGGTGGCAAATTGTGTTTTCCAAAGACGGCCCACCCTCCCCAACCCTGCAAGCTCCCCTGAGTTGTGACAGCACCACTGCTCACATCAGTGGCAGGGTATGCTGTCTCCCTGTGTGAATCCATGCAGATTGTGACTGCATTGACCAGCAGAGCTTGGCAGAAGGAATGCTCTGGGGTTTGCAGAGCTGAGAAACTTCTGCTGGTTCTACTGGGAAGCTCACCCTGGTCAGACTGCCCTGAGATGACCACGTTGTCACTGAGTGCTTTAGGGGTCAGCAGCCCCGGTATTGACTGCCGGCTTTGAGGGTGAGCTGTGGTGGACATCTAGCCCAGGTGACATCTGAGTGCAGTCCCAGTGGGAAGGCTCAAGTGTGTACCGCCCAGCCAACCCCAGGTGGCCTCTGACTCATAGAATCTTGAGCAAAATATAATAGCTGCTTTGAAGCTGTGCATCATAAAATGACTTCACAAGGACGGTTGCTTACTTATTGGCCAAGAATAAACTGTTGTCATGGATCAACCATTGCCGTATTTGTTGAGTACTGAATTTCTTTAGAAAAGTACTAATTTACATTTTAAAAAACCGAGAGCCTATTATTTACTAGGCATTCAGTATTACAGTTGTTAAGAGTTTAGGGTGGTGGCATCAGATAGATTCCAATCTTGGTTCTATTGTTCCCTGGAAGGGTTAACCGGCTGCTGTAGGGTTCAGGTTCCTCTCTGTCAGGAGTGTAAGCGTGGGACTGTGGGGATGATCAGTGAGCTAATTAAAGTCTAGCACTTAGTGCCTTTTCTGCCAAACTTAAGAGTCTAAGAATAAAAATATATAGTCACAACAGGGTTTAAGGGTAAGTGGGAGAGGAGATAAACTGTAATGCTCTGTAGTTTAGAAGAGGCAAGGACAGAGAGAGATGAAGACAGCCCCATTACAACCTCTTTCCATAAAAAACCTTATAAATAAATGTCCGTATTAGTCATCTTTCTGGTGCTGGGACAAAATATCTCCCAAAGACAATTTCCCCAATTTGGAGGAGGAGAGGTTTATTTTGGCTGATTGTTTCAGAAGTTTCAGTCCATGGTTAGCAGGCTCCAAAGCAAAAACATGGTGGAAGGGTCTGGCAAAGGAAAGCTGCTCACCTCATGGCATCCAGGAAGCAGAGAGACAGGGAAAGAGCCCAAGCAAAGATACCTTCTTCAAAGACACGTCTCTGGTGATCCGCCGCCTGCAGCTAGCCCCACCTCATTGCCCATGCAGCTATGAACTCATCAAAGGATTAATACACTGATGAAATTAGTGCCCTCCTTATCCAGTAATCCCTCTAGGCCCCACATCTGAAGTGTGCTGTGTTGGGATCAAGCCCTCTGTCTGGAGGACAGTTTGTGTTTAAAGCATGACAGTGCCTCTCTATGAGTAAATGTTGTTTACGTTCACAAACTGGTCACTCTGCATTCAGCGGAATGACCTATCTACTTACACAGAAGTAACATAAATCAATCTGAGAAAGTTTATACTGAACAAAAGAAGGCAGACATCGAAACAAAACCATGCATTATTGATCCCACAGGGATGATGGATACAACAGGTGAAAGTAATCTGTGGAGACAGCAATCAGATCAGTGGTACCTGTGGAAGAAGAAAGTGAGTGACCGAGAGGGATGAGAGGGAACTCTGGGGTGATAGGGCATTCTGTGTCTTGATGGGGGGGTGTGCAGCTGTCCATGTCATCAAACTGCACTTGTGAGTTCTGTGTACTTTCTTACATGTTATTATACTTCAATGAAGAAGATACTTGAAGAGGAAAAAGGGTTTGTAGAAGAAGTGGGTTCTGAATTTGGTCTGGAAGGAGGAATCAGACAGGGGAGAAAAGAGGTAAAGATGTTGCCACAGAGGCCCTGGCATGACCATTAGCAGGCAGGTACAGCTGCCCTTCCTGTTGCTGGGTACAGAGGCAGAACTGGAAGCCAAGGGTCCACTGTGTGTTTGCAAGGGCACCCTGGATTTCTTGTGGCCCATGGCTTATGAAGGAGGGGGATGGAGGAGTCTGGTCTGGAGATGATTCTGGCTGGAATCTGGACAGCAACAGGTCCCAGAGATGCAGGTGGGAAAAGGACTGGAGCAGGTGGGTAGATGCAGAGAGATTTTTTGGAGGGAAAGTGCATGTGGCTACCAGTTGGATGGAGAGGTTGAAGGATGAGAATGAATTACTGGTAATTTAAGATTTTCAAGATTAGGAGGAATGGTGATTTCATCAGCTGAAAGTAGAAAAGACAGAATTCAAATGACAGGAGAATAGGAAATAGAAATTGAGAGAAAAGCCAGGTTAAAAATACACATTCATGAGTTGTCAGTTTATAGGTCAATGGGGAGGTAATAAAAATGAAGATTATCTTATTGAGAGTTGACAGAGATTTAAAAGTGAACAAGCCATGGATCAGGGCAGAATTCTGAGAGGATAGGGGGCTGTGAGTAATGAGAAAGAAAGCTGGAGGAGAAGGAGAGGAGTATGAGAGATGTCAAAGGCTGAAAGCAGAAAAAAGCGCAGGGAAATGAAACTGGAGTATGAAAGGAACCCATTAGATTTGGCAATATAAAAAGCTGCAGATGAGATAAAATTGATTGTGCCAAACGGACCAATAAAAAGAGGAATGGAAGAGATTGTCACCACAGATCACCCAGACTGTAGAAGGATAGTAAGGGATACTACAAACACCTCTACATGAGTAAGTCTAAAAAGTTAGATAAAATCCATTAACTCCTGGAGCAACACACTACCAAAACTTACTTAGGAAAAAATAGATAACATGAGTGCTTCTATGTCTGTTAAAGAAAATTCAGATGAGCTGTGGGTGGGAGGAGGAGAGTGGCTGCTGGCCTGGATGCTTCCTGCCTAAGTGACTTCTCCTCTCGTCCTCACAGCCCTACACTCTGCCTTCCCCAGGACTTGGGACTGAGTTTCCTCACAGGCCTAACCCTCAGGCTCCTCTGTGCCAGCCTTGGCTGCTCAGGCATCAGTGCCCTCCCCCTGGCCCCTTGGGCAGAGCTGTACAGGTCAAACTGTGGTGGGCTGAGTAAAAACAGTGTGAAGATGGGAAGAGTCACCACTCTTCAGACACTTGGCAGTGAAGAAAGCAGAGAAAATGACATGAAAGTCACCTGTGAATGCTCAGCGCTGTGCAAATAGTGTAACATGACTCCATCTTTACTGTCCGTGTAGAGCAGTGCATTTACATTCAGAGAGCCAGATAGCACGAGCCTCAGAAATCACCAAGGAGTACAGAAACTTCAGATGTAAATTATCTGCCTAATTAGACAGTTCCTCTTAGAAAACGATTTTTCTTTACTTTCTTTTTATTAACTGCTAAATAGATTATAATCCTCTCCTTATAAAAACCCTTTTGATCACCATACAAATTCTAATGCAAGCCAAAGACATTCTGAAGGAAATGAATTTTGTGAGCAAAAGAACATTTTTAATTTGCTCCCTCACACCTTTTTAAGCCTTCATCCTGATTTATGAAGTTTCTTTTATCAGTGCAATGGAGGCAGATATGCCCTCTGCCCTTCAGGAAAGTACATTGTTGAAAGGCTTTATTTTAAAAGTATTCACAAGCAGGCCGTCTTTTTTATCATGAGAAATCTGCATGAATTAATTAGGATCTTGTAAGTATCCAACAGTTACTAAACTTTCGCTTTAATTTCATTTTAAAATCTCCCCCCCTCACCATTTACTATTTATTTTGGGAGATGAGTTCATTAATAAAATAAATTAGATTCTTTTAAAATTTTGGGGGGGAGGATAAGTTCTTACTATGTAGTTCAGGCTGATTTTGAACTCAGACTTGCAGTGATCACTCCTGCCTCAGCCTTCCCAGTGCTAGGATTATAGTTGTCTGCCACCAAGCCCAGCAGTGAATTATCTTCTTAAATCAAAATATTTGAACAGTAAGTTTTCATCCATTCTGTGTGAGCACATCACTAGCCACACAGATGCAGCAACTATCGGTCCAAATGTCCACAGGTTCTATGTCCATGGGTTCAGCTAACCACAGATCAAAAATACTTGGGAAGAATTGCGTTTGTACTGAACATGTAGAGAATTTTTTCTCATATTCTTTAAATAATACAGTAGAACAACTCTTTATATAGTGTATAGATTGTATTGGGTGTTGTAAGTAATGCGGAGATGATCTGAAGTATACAGAAGGGTGTGAGTAGGCTAAGTGTAAATTCTGTGCCATTTACATAGGAGACTCGACCAACCTCAGATTTCAGTATTTGTAGAGGGTCCTGGAAGCAGTCTAAACAGGGATGCTGAAAGCAGACTCACTATGTATGTATATACAGACACATACAACCAAGTTGCATTTGTGTTCTCTGTGTGTACAGTACACGTATACCCACAGTGCTGTGATTTTGTCTCCGGTTAATTGTATTTTTCACTTAGCAGGCAGCTCATCGTCTTCATAGATGAATTGTATTCTTTTTAATGACTATAATGGCCTGGCCATCAGATGGCTCTAATGTAATTCATTTAGTTCTTAATTTAGTTATTCCTTGTTTATGGAAATTTAAGTTGTTTTCAGCTTTTTAAAATAACAAATAATATACACAGCCTTATAATATATCAAGTACTCATGCTTTTTTTTTTTTCTTGTAGTATAGATACTTAGAAGTGGAATTTCTGGGTAAGAAATATCCAAGATATTGACAAAAAGTAAGATTTGAAAATAAATGCTACCAAATTATTCAACAAAAGTATCATTTCAGTTTATATTCCAGCCAGTGGAGTTTATTTTCCTTATATCTTTAATAATTCTGGATATTTTCAGTTATTAACAATCTGCTAAACCAAAACAGTGTTTTGTTATTTCAAATGGCATTTATCTGAATATTTGAATATGTGTGGCTTTGTCTGCCATTTTATAGGATCCATTTAAAATGAATAAAATATTTGAATTTAAAGATAACTTCTAATTTAGAAAATTTCTGATTTCTGATGGATGATTAAATATGTCTGCAATATAGACGATTCTTTTTTTTTCTTTTTCTTTTTTTTTTTGTGACAGGGTCTCACTATATAGTTCAGACTGGTTTTACACTCACTACATAGCCCAGGCTGGCCTTGAACTTTTGGCAATCCTCCTGCCTCAGCTTCCCAAGTGCTGGGATTACAGGCATTTGCCACCATGCCCAGCATAGCCATTTCTTTAGGGGTGGACCAGGCTAGAAGAGTTAGTTACTGTGAGGAGGGATGCACAATTTCCAAAGGTATTTTCTTAACTCAGGGCATATACCTAGTTTGGATTTGGGAAATTATCATTTTCTTGAGAAATGTTAAGGCTTAAATACTTTCAGCATAGATATTCATCAAGACATTATTGTAATAGAAACTCATCTTAGTCACTTTCCTATCATTGGGACAAAATACCCAACAATTGCAACTGGAAGGAGGGGAAATTTATTTTGGCTCATGTGTTTAGTCCTTCATTGGCTGGCTCCAAGGCAGGAAGGCATGGTGGAAGGGTCTGGTGGAGGAGAGCTGCCCACCTCATTGTGGCCCAGAAACAAAGAGAGAAGGGAGGAACCAGGGAGGGGAGAGACCCTTCCAAGCTCTCCCTCAATGACTGACTCTTCTGACTGAGCTCCACCTCCCAACACCAACCCAGCTGTGGCCCCCATAGTCCAGTCACCTCCCACAAACCCCACCTCTAAGTGTATGAAGCTCTAGGGGGGGACACATCCAGATATAAATCGTAACAGTTGTTATATAAGTCTGATATTGACAATGGCGCTGTACAGAAGCGGCCCATGTGAAAATGATTAATTTCTTTCACTTTTTAGTAAGATAATCTTTTTGTTAGTTTACTCATTGACAACCCACTTGCTATTCATGATGTAGGTCGCAGGAGCGAAGTATAAGAAATGCTAGCCCTGTGCCTGGCTCTGGTTACTGGCATATGGCAACAGATGGCTCTGATTTGCTCTTCTTCTTTTCTCCTTGCTTCCTCCTACCCCATCCTTCCTTTCTGCCATTCTTTTCTTTTTGGCTTGAAAACTTAGTGGGACTATGATCTTCCAGTGGTCATGGCCTGTAGAGCTTGAAATGCACCTGCTGATTCCTCAGCCAGAGGTCTTGCTCGTACAACCTTTGATGGCTGAATGTCCCACCTGCCCAGCCCAGAGAAAAACGAGGAGAAGCAAATCACTGTAGGGGTGTGGTCCTGGTGCGAAGAAGAGAGTGGGAGCTTGGGAATAAGGAAAGAACATTTATAAAAAGATAAGTGCATGGTAGTGAATTCATGTGGAAACTGACATTATGACAGCCAGTGCCTTTGCCTGCAGAAGGTGTAGGTGTGACACACTGAAAAGCTCTTTACCAGAATGTTCTGATTAGTTTTGGTGCTTGTGGAGATAGAAATTCACTTATGAAACTCTCTCCTTCCTTAGCAATGCTGGACGACAAAGCGTTTCAGAATGGCACATGGTTGTGGAAGTGCACCTCTTAGGTGCCTCGTCTCTCACTCCCCCCATATTTATTTTTTGACATCTGTTTCATCAATAGTTACTTGTTCTGATAATTAATGGTGAAGGACACCATTCTTAACATACTAAACCAGTGTAGGGTTTGGGGATGTAATTATCCTTCCGCCATTTAACGAGCAACATATTCAGAACCAATGAATTAACACCATAATCCCCTGTTGCATTTCTTTGATTTAGCCATGTGGAAAATTATGCTGTAATCTGCCCCTCTATTTAGTGATTAATGAAGTTACTCTTCTGTGTTTTTCATTATGTCTGAAATAAAGCATAACTGCTTCTGGATACACCTTTAAAAATCTACTGTGGGCTTAATCATCGGTGGTGGATTTTCAGTGTCTACAGATTTAGAAACTATTTGCTTGGTCCTTCTGGAGGAAACCTATCTTTCAAGTCCTCATGGGGGCAGAGGAAGACTCAGCCAAGGAAAAGATTACATGCTGTCAGACAATGGTGTAAAATAACTAAAATTTTCCTTCATGGAATACTGATTTTTTGTGTGTGAAAACAACAGTTAACCATATTGGCTCAATATTATTGCTTTTTTAAGATATATGAAACAAAAATTGATTCCTTACTAGAAGAGAGTAATTCAGAGGCTTCCAAAGCAATGATATTCAAGGAAATGGAAATGCTAATTACCCCAATTTGATCATTATACATTGTATTCATGTATCAAATTATCACATTATACCCCATATATATATATACAATTATATATCAATTTTAAAAGCTCTTAATAAAATTTAAAAATAAGAAAAGAAAAATTAGTTATTTAAAGCATAATATTGGTGTTTTTAAATAATAATTTTTCACTTCTTAAGATGATCCTTTTTATGAAACATTTGATAGTCTCATGCTTTAGAAACCCACTTAAATCTGACTTTTGAGCAATCTCACAAGAATGAATATTTCAGTGTTTAAGTTAGGAATGTGACCCAGCAAATCGAGTGTGGTGAGCTATCCACCTGGAGTGGTGTGTGCAGAGTGACTCTCAAGTCGGATTCTGGGGTACAGATCATGGAGGCCTCTACCTGGCTTCACATGTGCTCTGAAGCCGAATTAAAATCCCTCATGGCTTTAAAATCATGACATTTTCCAAGGACTGAAAGCTGAATGGCTCCAAAACCCATCTTAAAGTTTCCAGACGGAATAAAATAAAGTTCAGAAATGAGGGATTTCATTTTCCTAAGGAAGACCACTAGAGGTCACAAGCGATCTTGGAAAGAAAAAGGTGCTTTGTCTTCCATATGCGAATGAAAAGAAACACCCAGCCAGCACCTACTGTGGGTTCTCTTGCCCATGTTGAGACACTGTTCATGGCAAAGGAAGATGTGACCGGTACACATCACATTCTTTAGCACTACCACTAAATTAGCTTCTCTATGACGTTTTCTCTTTCTTCAGTGGTTCCTTAAAATATACACACACACTTGATGAAATATGTTGGTGGCATTTAAAGTGACAGCAGAGTTCCTTTCCCAATGGTACATTTTTAAGTCGAGTTACTGATATGCAGATCCTCTCTGGTGTGGAAAATGCTTCCAGACAAGAAAGAGGAGCCTGTGCCCATATCCTGAAGTGTGAAGCTGGCCCGCTACAGCCATCCTCTATGTCCTTATCTGTCCCTTTCCACCTATGACCTTGTGATGCTTTCTCTGCCAGCAAGGAAGTGATGTCACATCACCGACTCGGGGAAGCCACCCTGCAGATTGTCGGGGATGGTCACCATACAGAGGGTGGTGGGGATGAAGCCATGTGAGGATCCACTGTCACTGGGAGACCACCAGGTTGCAGGGTAGACTCCGTGTGCTCTGGAGTCCCAAGACATTGCCAGCAATCCTGGCTCACTATGACACACTGGACATGATAGGTGAATTTGTCCTTGTCATCTTCCAGGAAGGCAGTGGAAGCCACCAAGGCCATCCTTAGCTTGGTCACATCCTGAGTTTGGAGGAAGTGAGGTGTCCTGCAGTGGCTGTTGATTTTAAGGCTTAGATTCAACTCTGTTTTCATCTGGCACACTTTTCAGAGTCTGTAGCACACCTGGGGACCAAAGAAGTGGTCATTTTTTACAGGATAGACCTTTTGTTTCCTCTAAACAAGTTAGAATAAAATGTCCTGTAACTGATTCCTTGACCAACACATTGCCAGCCCCTCCAAGCCACATTCTGAATGAAAGACATAAGGGAGCTGTGTTATTGTCATTGTACTTGGTGCTGAGAGACTGTAATGCCCACGCAGTTGTCCCTGTGGAGTACTGTGCATCATGTAAGTGGCAGTTGGTCCATGGCACTGCAATGCCTGGCTCATGGTGGCTGCCCTCAGCCAGCTGGGCACATGGGGGTTCCTGCCTTAGAGCACCTGTGTTGAGACGCTTTGCTGCATGAGCAGTTTCTGCAGCTGGGGTGTTTTGTGTCTGTGGGGCTGGACTTTGTCATGTGCCATTTGAGACTTGGAGGCTGATGTCATACTTTATCATTAGCACTTGGGCTGATGCAAGACCATAAATTATCGATTACCCCAAGGAGTGCATTTGACAGACCCAGTCCCTCTCCATTTTAAGAAAGGGCTTGCGGTAGAGACTTCAAAATGCCAAGAATTGATGTTTTTCTCTTACTTTTCCCAGAAGAATGAATATTGAGGTCTCATCATGGATAACTTTGTTAAGGGGTGTGAGGCCTTGAATCTCTTTGAAACTTAGTTCTGATTTTTATATCTATAGAGTAATATTTTCATGTCCGTCATATAAATATAAACTCAGTTGAATGTGAGTTCTCCTCTGAGTGTGCTGTCTTGATCCACTGAAAATGACTGGAATGTTGAATTGCTTTCCCGCTATCTAAAATAATTATGCCAAAAAATAAAATAAAATAATTATGCCTGCTAATGAGCATTGATACAACTTTTATGTTTTTATTTTTTATTTATTTATTTATTTTTAATTTTTTGGTACTGGGGATCGAACTCACGTCCTTGTGCTTGCACAGCAGGCGGTAAAACCACTGAGCTAAATCCCTGGCCCACTTGTATGTTTTTAAAATGTCCAAAAGCAGACTTGTTGGCTATTCTCTTCTATAGTCCTTTTGTGTATGTATGTGTGTGTGTGTGCACATGCACACAATCATGAAGGGCTCTTTGTGTAGAGAAAAGCCGCTTCCTATTAGCAGCAGCTCTTTTTGCAGGTTTCTTGGGAAGTAGGTTGTTTAGCTGAGGTTCTGAGGGTTCCCAGGGAGGGCATGGCTTGCCAAGGGTTTCTGTGCCCAGAGTGGGCTGAAGTGCATTGTTTGTATCATCAGGTCATATGTGCAGTTTTCCTTGTCCTACCCTTTGGGGAGAAGAGACCAAGACTAAGATTTTTTTAAATGTTAATGGTACATTTTTGATATACATAATGATAACATTCATCATAGGAAATTTGTACCTGTACATGATGTATCTTGCTTCTTTTTTCCCATTCCTCTCCCCTCCCTTCAACCCCTCTTCCCTTCCTTGTTTTCAAAACTTTTATTTCCATTTTTTTACCTTGTCCCTTCTTTCCTAAGGCTTAGTATTGAAGAAACCTGGCTGGTTTCTTGGTTGGTAAAGCTAGAATTCTGAGCATGGGCCTGTGATTCAGACTTCCAGAAGCCCCTTCTCGGGCTAAGTGGTCACACCCCTCCCCTTCTATGTGGTCAGTGTCTCTGGGCCCTTGGTGAGGTCTGGGCACAAGGTCAGGTCCAGACCTGGTTGGTTGTCACTGCTGCACTGCATGTGGTAGAACTGCTACAGAACTCCTTCCCTGTCCCCAAAAAGCATGGTCCATGGTCAGGAAGATGCTACCCCTTGGCCAAACAAATTAGCACCAGAACTAGACAATAGAGGTGTGACTGAAAAATATAGTTGAATGTTGAAATTGAAAACTTTATCACAGTAAAAGACACATTGCCATGAATCCCCCTTCAAATGTTCCCTCTGGCTTCAAACACACTTATCCCATTATTCTTAAAACTTTCTGAAGCAGTTCTGGAAATTCTCTTTCCTGAATGTCTTTAATTGTGCCATTGTGGCTGCCTCAATGTCCTGAATTGATTCAAACTTTTTACCTTTTGTGGTCATTTTGACTTTGGGGAAGAGCCAGAAGTCATGTGATGCCAGAGCCGGTGAATAAGATGGATAAGGACACAGGGTCATATTTTTATGAGCCTGGCTTTCCATTGGATGGCACTTGGCAGCAGCACTGACCCTTTTTGATCGTTCATCATAAAGACACTCATGTAAGAGAACTTCCAGAACTGCTTCAGAATGTGGCAAGAATGATAGGGTGTGTTCAAAGCGAGGGGGAATCTTTTGTTATTTTGATGGGGATTAAGAGCAATATGTCTTTTCCTGTAATAAGTTTTAAAAAGTTAAACACTCACTGTATATTTTGATTCTACCTTGGGTTTGGGAAGACAGGCTGGGAGGAGGAGTCCCGGAGGGGTGGGTGGAGATGAACCTTGAATAGATAGGGAGTCAGAGCACTAGACAGAAATGGAAATGAGAAGGGGGAAAGATGGCGAAGTCCCCCTTTAGGGATAATAATCAATAGAATCATGCCACTGTTATCAATAAGGATGGGAAGACAGAGGCAAAAGACTCTGTGCCCCTCCCAGAGGGGGTACCTTACCAACGTTTTCAAGTAAGAGAGCAGGAAAGGTTAGCGATGGGGGCAGGATGGGCTTTGTTGACAGCTGTGGCAGGAGGTCAGGGCAGTGCCCTGGCTGCTGCAGACAGAATCTCTCACCCACTTGCTGAGTAAGGAGGATGCTCTGAGTGTGCTCAGCAGCCCTTCCTCCCTTAGTGATGGTTATGCTAGAGTGAATATCGCTCACACATGTGCTCAGCTTCCCATTTCCTGTTTTTATGACAGACGTGAGAATAGTGTCCAGAGAGGTCAGGTGCTGTGCCCAGAGTCGCAGCAGAGAGGCAGGACAGAGACCCAGGCAGGTGGTTTCCCCAGCTTGGAGTGTGGCCTCCATGCTGTATTGGTTTTGCTTTGATCTTTTCCAGAGAACATCCAGTGAGGTTCTGGTGCATTTCCGGTAATGATCACAGGTCATTCTCAAAGTGATCACATGCGCATGACGCAAATGGGCAAGGGGCCACAAACCACTCCTGAGATAGAGTCATATCCTGAAAACTTCCTTTGTGAGCCCCACATCTAAAACCCCACAGACGCCCCACATGACAGAATGAGCCTGTCAGTGGCAATCACATCAGAGTCAGGGCGACAGTAAACAGAAACACAAAGATCTATGTTGTCTGGACGGGCACCCCCTGCCGTCTCTCCTCTCAGAGAGTGTTGATAACAAAGTGGGTAAGAAAGAATAAGGAGGACGTCCTCGGTGTAGGGACCCTCACCTGCATTTCCCCCTCCATGGCAAGTGTAGAACTGGCACCTACAGGCCAGTGTTTGAGAAAACCATAAAAAGCTTAAATACTCTAGCACAGTGCTTCTCAGAGTCTTTAGTACAAGGCTGTGACACTCCAGTGTGCACTCACTGCAGGCTATTGTTTTAAGCATTGGAATGCCCCTCCCCCCATGCTAGGGCTGGAATCCAGTCCTTGCACCTGTGAGGAATTCTTTATGGGGACCCTCTCGTGGTCTGTTCCATGTGTGATCTTCCTTTTGTACCCTGGACTATTGGCTGGCTCTCACCCTGGTTCTGAGGTTTTATAGAGCAGAGAGCTGGGGTTTCAGGTGTACATTTCTTCCATTTCGGTGCTCACTGTTCTGATGAGAAACCAGCATCATTCTGGCAGCTGAGCCTGCATGATCAGAGGTGACAGTGCTGTCCTCAGAGCATACAGACAACATGAGGTCTCAGTGGAAAGCATTTAGATTTGGGGAGTTAGGCAGTGGCAGAATTGGGGTTGTCCCAGCAGGGACTGGAGAGGTCAGAACAGAACAGGCTGGGTGATGACCTTGGACCCCTGAACCAAAGACTCCTCACCGATCAACTCTTGCTTTCTGCTACCAGCTTTCAGAAAAGGCCAAAAGGCAGATGAATTTGAAGTGCATTGTCCGCTATGTGCTGTGTGTGTGTGGAGGGCTGAAGTCTGCAACCTGAGGTCTGTCCTGGCTCTGCTGCCAACTGTTTCTGTTGTCTCGGGCAAAGCATTCATCCTCCACCTTGGGCTGCTTTCCTCTACCTGCGCAGTGTGACGGTGATGCCTTTGGGAGAACAGCAGCAGGGATGATCTGCACAAAGCCCTGAGCTTTGCACACACACTGATCATGCCATAGAGCTGCTATTAGCATCAAAGAGAACGTAGTGGACTATAAAATGGGACAACCATGATGGCTGAGGAATAGCCAGGCCCACTCAGAGGTGCACGCCTGTGATCCCAGGTATGGCAGGCTGAGGCAGGTGGATTACAAATTCCAGCTCAGTCTGGACAATTTAGGGACTTAGTGAGACTCTGTCTCAAAAAATAAAAACTAAATGAAAATAAAAAAGGCCTGGGGTATAAGTCAGTGTGAAGATCCTGGGTTCAATCCCTAGAACTACAAAAAAAAAAAAAAGAGAGAAAAAAAGCAAAGTAATGAAATAAAGGGGCGGTGGAATAAAGGTCAGCAGCCAGATCAGATACACTAGGAAAAAGTAATACAGATCTGGAATATTTTTACAGGAAAAGTAGCAGGAAAATAGTAAGACAGGTAACAAGGAGCACTAAATTTACTCAAGAATGTACCAAAATGAAGAAAGAAATGTTAAGTATAAAAAAAAAGAAAAAATGGAGTTCAAGACCCAGTATCACCATACAGCACTAAGCCTGGTTCTTTACACACCGCCCCCCCCCACACACCAACTGTCAAGATCCCTGTAAGGATCCTGAGTGTGGAGGGTGAGGTGGCATCCTCAGGATGGTGAGCAGTGCTTTGTGACCCCCTGTGTGGACAGTGCAGAGATGACTCAGGAGGAAGAGACCGTGGGCCGATGTTTGACAAGTGCACAGGGTAGCATCAGGAGCCTTCACGGTGGTGCTTCCTGGTCCTCGATCCTAAGTGTGCTCCTGGAGGGACCTAGAGGAGCCAGCAGCTTCAGGCACTGTGGGGTGGGGAAGGGGCTCTGGGACAACATTACAGAAGTAGTGATCCTTGGGGCACCTTGGGATTTGATGGCCCCACTTGTCCGTTGTCTCATGACCATTGCTGCCCTGCACACCCCCTACAAATGTGCTGTTGTGTCCCCTCTGCTGGAACAACTGCTGCCAGGTTTGGACGTCACTCCCTCCCCTTCCCTCTATTCAGTGTCCATGCTTGAGTCCCCCCTCATGGGTCTTCCCCAGTACCTAACCCTGTCACTGTAATCCCAAATCCGTTTCTTCCATTTCAGAGCCAGCTGATGGCAGGAGAGTACTGCTGTCCCTGGTACTTGGACCAGTGACAGAAAGAAGGAAGGAATGAGTTCTGAGCTGTAAGCTTTCTGTTGACAGGGTGGAAGACCATGACGACCTCATGCTGATATTTATGCACCATGACACCATTTTGAAGGACACATATGGCGAATACTTCCTGGCTGAGCTGATAGAAGCTCAGGACGAAGAGAACCATGCTGTCGTGTGTGAGGTTGGTGACCGATCCCCCAGGATGTGGTGAGTGAGGGGAACCAGTTCCCTGGCTCCTGGCTCTGTGGAGTGTCTGGAGCTGCCTCCTCTGTCCTTGGCCTTTCAAGTGGCTCCCAGGACACCTCCACCCCACCCAGAGGTTTGGGCTTTAGGCTTCACTGTCTGGGGTTGCTCCAGATGCCCAGGCTGCCCAGCAGGTTTTGCTGAATTCCTAGTGGTAGGGGGACAGGAGAGATTCTCTAGGGGCAATTAGGAAGGTTTCTGAGGGTCCCAAGAGGTCAGGGATCAAAGGTCTCAAACCAGCATTCTGCTGGCAGATGGATTTTGTTTGACTTGGAAGTGATTTTTTTTTGACTTTTTGCATTGATACGATTTCATACTTACAGAAAATTTAGAAGTACCTAGATTCCCTAGATGTTTGCATTCTACCTTGTTTGTTTTGCCATTCTCTTGCTCTCCCTAATTTATCTGGAATAGGCTTGCTCTAATTAATTCGAGAACCATTTGAGAGAAAGTCACAGACATCATCCTGTGTACTTCTAAATGAATACGATGATCAAAGTCAAGCAGTGATGACACTTACAGTCTGGCCATCTCATTGCAGACCTTATTCAGATTTTATGCATAGTCCCAGTGATGTCATTTGTGGCCAAAGTAAGTCCAGGTCATTGTTGCACTCAGGTGCCCTGTGTCTTCAGTGTCTTTTTTTTTAAGGACAGGTTTGTTTGTTTGTTTTATTCATACATGTTTTTAGTACATGATGTTTACATTCATATTCAGTGTCTTTTATATAAGTACCACACATTAACCAGTTGCACCACTGGTGCTCCATATTCAGTGTCTTTTAATCTGGAATAATTCCCTGGTCTGTCATCACCTTTCATGACAATGACATTTTTGAAGGAAACAGATGAGTTGTTTTGTAAATGTTGGATTTGTCCAATGTTAGCTCATGATTTGATCCAGGTTATATGTGATGAAATTTTGTTGAATTAGTGGCTAATATAAAAATTAGGAAAGTATATACAACAATTAGAATTTCTAGCTTTTCTAAAAAGTCAGAAAGACTAGTGTTTTGGGTCCAAAAGTTGAAACCCACAGCCTTGGGTTCGGCATGGGAACCCTGGAGGCCTATGTGTTCTAAAGAGACAGAGATGAGAGCTAATAAGCTGGGCAGGTGACCAGAGACCCAGGGTTGGTGGGACAGCTCCCAGATTCTCATGACCTTCTGTCACTTGATACCCCTCAAGGCATCCACCCAGGGGTGCTCCTCCCTCGAGGAATCTCAGCTCAGTGGGTTCCTTCTCTGCATTCACCCAGCAGGATTTGTCAAAGAAGACCCCAATTCTGGCAACTGAGCCTCCTGAACAGGGGTCTTGAGACAGGCACTGGTGACTATGGGTCTGCTGTCACCGTCCTTCCTGGACCTCTTTCTTCTGCTGCCTCTCCACCCAGAGCTTCGGTGTTCAGAGTATGTTGTGCACATGTACAAATCACCAAAATGAAACCCTTGTTCTGTAGATCCAATATACACTAATAGAAAAAATGTGAAAGAATTAAAAAAAAACAGTTGAGAATACTACCTATGTTTATTGCAGCATAATTCACAATAGCCAAGACATAGAACTAGCCTAGTGCCTGTCAGGAGATGAAGGCAGAAAGCAAACCTGGTGCCCAGGCATGGTGGAGTATTATTCAGCTGTAAAGAATGAAATCATGTCATTTGCAGGAAAATGGATGGAACTAAAAATCATCCTGTTCAGCAAGATAAGCCAGACTTAGAAAGACAAGTCTTGTATGTTTTTCCTAAAGTAGCATCTAAGGCAAAAAACAAACAAACAAAAAAAACCAAAACAACAACAACAACAACAACAAAAAACCAGATATCAGGAAAGTAGAAAAGCAGACTATTTAGTAGACAAGAGGAAGGGGATGGGGCCATGTAGCATAGTAATAGGGGAATGGATATGATCAAAACATGGTATGAAAATACCACATTGAAACCCAATGTTCTATAAAATTAGTATGGAGTAATAAAATATATTAGAAAAGAATTGAGAAGGCTAAAATAGAAATATTTGTGGGATCTTCTCAGTGGTGGAGGAAAGTGTCTGGCTGAAAAAAAAATTGAGACTTTTGGCACCTCAGAATCATTATGGAATATGTAGTGACTGGTTGGTGTTAGGAATGATAGGGCTGTGAGGAATGGGACTCCTTTGTTTTCCTTCCTTCCTTCCTTCCTTCCTTCCTTCCTTCCTTCTTTCCTTTCTTCCTTCCTTCCATACTGCAGATTGAACAGCATAAGCAGTGTGAGGTTTCCTCCTATATCAGGGCTCCTCAAGTTTGGAGCATATGAAAATAACCTGGGAGGCTTTGAGACTTCCCCATGCCAAGGACTTTGGGTCCAGGATACACAGAGAACTCTTACAACAATAAAAAGACCAGTAATCTGAATAAAATATATGGAAATCATTTGAAAAGGTATTTCTATAAAAGAAGATAAATCATCAATAAATGCATGAAGAAGTAACATTCATTATCTTAAAATGTCAAGATCATTAGTCATTACGAAAATGCAAATCAAAGCCACTGTGAGATACCACTTTACCCACACTAGAACAATTAAAGAAAGGATAATAACAAAGCACTGGCAAGGATATGGAGGAACTAGAACCTTTGTCCCATGGCTGGTAGGATTATAAAATGGCACAGCCATTTTGGAAGACAATCTGACATGTCCACCAAAAGTTGAACGTAGAGTTACCTTTCAATCTAACAATTCTGCACTTAGAGCTGAAAACATATTTCCACCCGAAGACTTGTACACATCATCATTATTCATAATATCTGAAAAGTGGAACCAGCCCAAAGGTCCACTGACTGAAGGATGGCTAGACAAAAAATGGTATATCTCTTTAGTGGAATATTATTAGGAAATAAAAGGGAATGGAGCAGGACACGTGCTACAACATGTTCAAACCTTGAAAACATTACACTAAGGGAAGAAAGCTAGACAGAAAGACCACAGATTGTATGATCACATCTATGCAAAAGCCCAGCCTAGGCAAGTTCATAGCGACAGCACATCATGGCTGGAGGTGGAAGGGAGGGGAAGAGACTAATGATGTGCATGGGATTTCTTTTGAGGAGCAGATGAAAGTGTTCTGGAATTAGATAGTGGTTACTCAACTTCACACATATACTAAAAATGACTGGGTTGTATGTTTTCTAAAATGTTATTTTTGTGATAGGTGAATTATAGCAATTTAAGAAGTCCTGATGGCAAGGGTGTGTTCAAGCCAATTAAATCAATCTTTTGGGGTAAAGCATAATCAGAATATTTAAAAAATATTTATTTATGAATTGTGACAGGGTCTCACTGCGTTACCCACTGTTCCAGCCCTGGGCTCCAGCAATCCTCCCGCCTCAGCCCCTGTATCTGCAACTTCAGGTGCACCCCAGTGTGCCCTGCACAACCAGAGCATTTTTAGAGCTCCCCAGTGATCCCAGGTGTAGTGTAGGTGGTGAACTGCTCACCCCCATGCTGGCAGAACACATCTGGTGAAGAGTGAAGTGCATCTAGACAGATGTGGGCATTGGTTTATGAAGGGGAGGACTGGCCATAAACGTTAGATTCTTAGGTAAGTTCACCGAAAAGGTTTTCATTTTATTTTTAGAATGTTCATCTTTTCAAGCCTAAACATGAAGACTTGCTTTCATGAATTCTCATTCAGCCTTTAGCTCCTGGTTAGCAAGGAGGGGAGGGGAGGGAAGTGACAGTTTTGAACTCCTAGGACAGAATTCCTAGGACTGGGCTATGTGGACCCCAGAGAGGGCTTTCATCCACCTCAGCTGACCAGGCCTCTGGGTGTAGAAGGCCTTCATTCCCTGGCTTCAAGGTGCCAATTTCCCCCAAGCCACCTGTGCTGGCACTTGCGTGGGGCTGCCATGACCTCTCTCCTTCATCCTTTCTCTCTTTTGCTGTTTGTTTCACATCTCCAGGGTGTGTCCATTCTGAGCCGTCTCAGGCCAGAATCTTGGCCCAACTTAATCAGGCCCCTTTGCCCTCTCTTAAGAGGCAGGGAGAGTCCAATCTCTGCTGAGGGCCAGGCCACTTCGGCGGGTGTCAGAGGCTCAAAGTTAGGGCAGGGATAGGATGAGACCCAGGACCTGGGAGGGGATCTCCGATCTGAATCCAGCCCTCTCTGGTGCCTGAAGACCCTGGGAGCTCAGTATCAATGCTGGTCCAGCCCTGACAGCTGCCTCCCTGGACCCTGTTCTTCAGAGCTAAATAGAGATGCTGAATCTGGCTCACTCTGGCTCCATGGAGCAGTGGTTAAGTCCTCGGGAACTTTGCAAGCTGCTTGTTAAACACAGCTGTTATTAAAAAGTATATAAACTTACAGTGTAATAAATTATTTTTATAAAGCCATCAAATGCTTGCAATTTATCAGTTGCAGTTATTTTACTCTTATCTGTGCTCTTTAGCGTTTTTGTCTCTGTGTTGTGGGCATGATATTAAAGGTGTGCCAGTACACATCTCTTCCCAACTCCATGTTCAGTGACATCACATGGGAGGTTGAAGCTGGCTGCGATGAGTGTTTGTAAAGTAGGAATTGGCAAGTACTGCACATCAGCCTTCCCCCTGAATGCTGCTCACACATTTTCTGGCACGCCATGCTTTCAATCAGGCACCGCTGGGCAGAGAGGACAGAGAAAAGCACCCCCAGTCTCTCTCACTTTCCTAACCAGCCCATGGCCCAGTGAGTTGCACTTGTGGACCTCCTGTGAGCTATGCCTGAGCCACGTGGACAACCACTGTCTAACAGAAGGGTCTTAGTTGCAAGGACCTTGGTGGCGTAGCTACTTGGGAAGATCTTGCTGCAGAATCCTTGTTCTGACCATACCCTGGCTTACCTTGACATCTGGTGTTTACTCCAGGCAGAGATTTTAGGGACAGGCAGTAGGAGGCCAAGGGTGGCTCCTAGAGACAGATGGGCAGAGCGTCTGCTTTGGCACCATCCAGGGCACGGGCAGCCGTGGTCCAAGTAAGCACCACTGACCTGCAGGGGGCAGAGAGCCTGCCAGGTCAGCATGTGCTTGGCATTGGGAGGAGAGGATCACAGCCAGAAGTGGCCACAATGGGGACTCTTGTCACCTACAAGGGATGGGTGGCTGCCGTTTTGTTTTGTTTTTGGATGGAAGTATAAATAGTAAAGTGCACACATGTCTCTAAAAGACAAGGCCAGCACACACATGATTTCCCAACCATCTAAACTTTATAGAGCCCCACAGGACCAACCAGAGCAAGAACAGAACTGGAAGTTTTGTCCTCCAGTAGAAGATAAGTGAGGATGCTTTTGTGGTGGAAAGACTTCCATCATCTGGGAGACAGATAACAGCCAGCAATCAACACCTTCTCATTGTGCAAGCAAGAAAGTCTGTAAATCCATTTATCTTTCCAGAAAACACATACGGCATAAAGATGCATTTGGATACTCCCACATACCTAAAAACAGTGTTTCTCATGACAGTTATCTGAAAGAAACCCCAAGTTAGGGGCACCTACGTCCACCATGCATCCCTGCTCTGTAGTCCCCTCTGATTGTGAACTTGGGTGAATTGTTACAACACGGGATGAATGATGTGACTATAACAGGTTGCAGAATTGGAAAACGGTAAATCTTTGTTCCTGATGGCAAAACATGTTTCTCTCATTTTCATCAGAATGTGTGATCCATGCCATTTGAAATCAAATTCCAAACACAATGAGCCATTAGTGTAATAGCTCATTACTAACAGCGGTCTTATAAATAATACATTCTTATCATGCACACACAGCTCGCCGTGAAGCCGGCGAAAGGTATTTCAGGCCATGGAAGTGTCCCTGCGCCAGCGCGGCTGTGGATTAGCAGGACATCTCCATGTGAACCAAGATGGATGCCAATTTTCCCTGCCGGGAGTGAGGCTGGCCGTCTCTTTCTGCACATATGGTAGATGGATCGGTTAATCAGCGTCTGCTGAGTCTTGGGCCTAAAATTACAGAGAAGCCAGACAACTGCGGCTACACAGCCTTTGTTCACCAGTGCAAACAAGACAAACAATCACTTGTTATTTGGGGAAAAAATTAAAATGTTTATTTTGGACTTTCATTAAAGTGTCAATGGCTTTACAAAACAGCTGTGTAAATCCGGCTTTTACAGCAAGTATCATTTTGGGGGTTCTTGCAAAGAAAAGAATATGCATGGAAAAAGTAATTTTTAAAAATTCCTCTTGAATTTCAGGACTAGGGAAAAAATAAAGAGCACCTCACATTTATTTTTTCAAATTCAACTCTTGAGAACAAATGGCTTTTTGTTGGAAGACCTATTGGAGAACAAATAGTTTACTGTCTAATTTTTTTTCTGTGTCATCTAAAAGATTAAGCATTCATATGGGTTGATTTTCTGCTTCAGAATATTAAAACATTGGCTATTTGCTTTAAGCACTTATGGAAAGATGCTGTATCCCTCAGGATAGAGAAATCTATGACTGTTGAGTTTTACTGTCTGAATGGGATGGTCTTTCAAGGAATGAAGTCTGAATACTTGAAGGATAGGACACAGTATGTGCTGATCTCTGTAGGAACAGTCAAAGTAAAAGATTGATAAAAGGAAACAGGGAGATAGATCTTTTGGAAATGGGAAGCGGACCAAGAGCCTGAAGGTGGGGGGAGAGGGGAGGGAATAAAATGATATAAGATGGTCATTTAAATGAACCAACTACTCACAAGCAATGTGATCTTTATATGTCACAACTATGAACTAAATAATAACAATAAGAATGAAAATAGGGAAAGGGGATTTAGAATTAGAGGAAGGGGAGTTGGGAGGGCAAGTGGAATAAAAAGAAGCAAGATATATTAAGTACATATACCCACTACCTAAGAAGAATGTAAACACCATGCACTCCAAACATGTACCAATTTAAAATGCTTTAAAAAGAACAGTCTAATCAGCCAAACCAGAATTTGCTTAAACTCCACTTCATAATCAATAGGAATTATGTGTGTGAAATGTAAAGGACTAGACATTTTTTTCTCTATAAATTTCACATACTCTCCTTGCAAAGAAGGAATGACATACAAAATTATTGAAAGGGCAAAATAAAGAATTTCAGTCAGTCATCTATCAATATAGAATATGCTAGAGTTAATATCTTTTGTTAATTTGTAATATTTTGGAACCAATAGCAGGTCCAGATCACCGAGTTACTACAGCTTCCCTCTCACCTGTTTACTCCTCGTCAAGACCCAAATCATGGGGCCATTGTAAGAGCATCCTCTGTGCATGGTGGAGGGGGAGAGCATACAGGAGGGCTGGATCTGGGATAGGATAAAAAGAAAAAGACCCCAGAAGGCAGGCACATTGGTCAGGCAAGGCTTTGGTTAAAGATGAAGGCATGTGTTTTGTTCCAATAGCTTCCCCTCAAGAACTCTCGGACAGCATCCCTAAGTTCTATACCCACCTCTAGGGTGGCCTAGAGGGTCACCTGGACGTGTTTGAGGATGTCACCTGTGTCACACATGGTGCTGCACACTAGCCCCTTCCTACCAGGAAGGGGTGTGGCAGTGTCATGGAGAGAACCGGTTGGATGCAATAACTAGGCTCTTGGGTGTCCCAGGTGGAAGGTGTGGCTGTCGGCTTCATGAGCTTGTGCTCCAGAGTGAATCTGCCGCTGCTGCATGAGTGCTTTGACCTGGGTCCTTTCCATGGATTCTGCACCCCACATCCCGAAGATGTCCTGGAGCCACCAAGAGAACCCAGAAGCACAGGTATGGTGGCTCTTCAAGGATCCCTTGGGAAGTGAGTCCATGGCTTATGTCCACAGTGCTGGTGGCTGCTGGATGGAAGCAGACAGGGCATCTTCTGTCTCCTTCCCCAAGGTCCCTCAGGGAGCAATTCCCAGGTTCATCCCATCTTATACAAATGCCTGTGGGCTCAGATGGTGGACAGAAATGACAGGGGTAGCCAGACATAGCGGACTTGCAGTGAAGGCTTTCCCAATTCAGAGTAAGTGCAAGTTACAGTGAAATCCTGCCAGTATTTCAGGGTTTTACACTCACATACACGTACACAAAGCCAAAATCTAACAAATGAAGTTTTCAAATCAAGACTTCAAAGAACTTGGGCTATAGGTCAGTGGTAGAGTACATGCTCAGCATGCACAAGGAACTGTGTTCCACCCCCAGCACCACAAACAAACAAAAAAAACACTTCAAGAGTTGTATATGCTTTTAAACTTTAATCCCAGCAATAAGTGCTCCATGTTTATGTCTTTGATGAAACCTTATAGGTCTACTGTAAATAGTCATTTTTAACTTCCTTAGCTTATACCTATATGAAATAGTGAAATCAATTCTGAAATGTTGTCTGTGTTAGGATTTTCAAGTGAAAGGTGGTAACCTCAAACACAAGGGCTTTCTGCATGCACAGGTGTCTCTGTGTCTAAGTGTTTGGGTTCTTTGGCAGACAGATGTGGCCAGGCAGGTGACTTTGGGTATATTTCTCTGCTTCTGTAAACCTTGTTTCTTCATTTGCAAAATGGAGATAATGGTAATACCTCCCACATGGGACAGTCCTGAGGTTTCACCAGGATAAGGCATGTAAAGTGCTTCATGCAGTGCCTTGATGAATTAGTGTTCAGTGACTTGATTGCCATTGCTAAGCTATTATTTCCTTGTGATTGGACATTCACATCCTTGAGTCTCTCCAGGGTAAAAGCAGGGTATTTTGAATTGCTCTGCTTTCTCTTGTTTGAAAGATTATATCAAGATTGTTCAAAAATAGGAAGAGTAATACTTTGGATAGTGGCAAAGGACCTGGCAATCTAGACAAGAGCAGGTGGCAATTTGGCCGATTGTGTCCCCTGATGGGAAAGCCACACATGGTGTACAGACCTTGTCTGACTGTTACTACTCACGGCATCATGAGAACTCACGAAGCTGTGGATAGAGAGGCATTTCCCTTATACAGACATTGATGCCCTTCCTCATAGATAGATTTGAGGTCATTACTTTTTCACAGTGAAGCCCACTTGTCCCTGCTCCTCAGCAAAGATGTCCCAGGAGTGATGAAGAAACTTTCACCTTAAGACAATCCTGAACTGTGAACTTCCCTGTCATTTTCCCGTGCTTGTATTCTTCTTTGAAGGTGGCACCAAATAGCCTTATTATGGCTCAGTGTTCCCATGCATAAAATGGTATAAACACAGTATCTAACTCAAAGAATTGTTGAGTGGGTTAAATATTAGCATCACTGTGATGTACTTAGTTTAGAGCCACACACAGAGTAAGTCCCTCATGCTCCTGTTCTTAAAAACAAATTGAAAAGATATCACCTTTTCCAGTGTGTTTCTGAGCATTCCTTGCACAGAATGAATGGGAAATTCCTATCCTAGAAATTTCTATCCTAGAAAAGATATCCCATATCCTTTGTGGGAAGCCGGGGAAGAAATTCAGTATTTAAACTGAACCCGGGGTTTAAAAACCACACATCATCTAGTATGTGTAGCAAAAACTCATATGAAATCTCGAAGTTTTTCATTTCTTGACTTTGTTCAATATTTTTACTTAAAGTCAGCTGCTGTGGGACAGGGTGAAGGAAATAGGAAAATGTTTCTTATCTTCTTCACTTTAATTTTTATTTGGAACACGTAATTATAATCTAGAATGCAGGTTAACATATTTTTTCTCTCCTGCCTTGCAAGTGCAAGGTCCCGAGTTCAATCCCTGGTACCAAAACCAAAAAAACATATTTTTTCTTTCTTTGTTTCTCTTTCCATTCTCTCTTTGTTTATTTTTAAAAATCAACTTTGTGCAATTTCCCCAGGAAGCCACTCTTATAGACTTCCAAGTAAAGTGGGGATGGATCCACAAATCTTCAACAGTTATAATCTTTGTTATAACTAAGAGTCATCAGCCCATTTTGCTGCCCTCTTCCTATTAACAGCAACAAAGAATGGGGCTCCAGAGAAGATTCTAAGTGTGCTGTGATCTACTGTTACATTTTTTCTAATGAAAGTCTCCAGTTAAAGGAAATATAATTTCTCCAAGATATGAACTAAAATTTGTGTTTCAAATGAGCACACGCTGTTGTGTCTCATGTCTTCTATTTTTGTTTAGCACTTTTTCCATTTCAAGGAATTTTCATATATATTATCTCATTTTATCCTTTTAACTTGGGACAGGTGACATTCTTTCCATTTCACCCCTGCCCCAGCTCATCCAAGGGTTAAACTTCATCAGTGGCTGACCCAGAACCCAGACGCAGCCTCTCTCCACCTCCGTCTCATGCATGTTAGGCAGGCAGGCATTCTACTACTGAGCTACATCCCCACCCTAAGTCCGGCTTTATCTTGGATGGCTTTAACTAAAACCTCCAGTAATGGAGGTTGTCTTCTGCCAAGATACATAATCAATTTGTTCTCATTAGTTATTTAGTGAATGATCACTTTAGAGATTTATCAAAGACCTATTCATATCTCTCAGGCTTTAGTGTGTGTGTGTTTCTGTGTGTGTGTGTGTGTGTGTGTGTGTGTGTGTGTGTTGGATAACTTCCTCCTTCTGGAATCTTTACTGCTGTATCTGAGTGAGGGTTTACCCAGGGTATGGAGGCCACTCTCCCCAGTATGAGAAGGAAGCAGGAAGTGGCAGGAAATTCACACTATGGAAGCAGACTTTACTTCCTCAGGCAAGTCCCTGCTTGCCTATTGGTCCTTTATCTGTCAATTCCCAAATAAATTGTTGTACTTGAATCTTTGACTCTAGGGCAGGAACCCAGATGAGCATTCTACTGCTCTATTCTTTTCCTAACAGCCATGAAAACATTAATTTTCTTTATACTACGTAGATTGGAATTAGGGTAAAAATACCCCAGCTCCCTTCCCCCTCAGGTGCTCAGGCTCTGAGATATGAGTTTGGGTTTGAGTTTCAGTGGCCCACAGAGGCGATGTAAATGGCAAGACATATTTTGTTGGTTGGCTTTCTTTCTCTGTTTCTCTTTCTTGCTCTCCTCCTGGTGGTTCCTGGGATCATCTCCCAGATAAATTGCTTGTTCTCAAATCTTTGGCTCAAAGTCTGTCTTTTCCTACCAGCTGTGAAAATTTGCAAATTCACACCAATCTCAACCCTTCCAAGCAGAGTGATGTCAAGATTTAATGTTCTTCAACCGATACAGTAGCTTTTCTCCTATAGTTCTTTACACACTTTATGATTAGCTTGCTGTCCTCATTTCATTATGCGTTTGTTTTGAATCAAAAAAATTTAATTAATTTAATGTTTAAATTAAAAATTTAATACTATTTAATGGAAATTTAATTTTACCTGAATAATAACATGCCCATAGCTACTCATTTTGCATATGTAACATTACACATTTATAAATTTTGTTTTTTTATGTACCGAATCTTGGGACTATGCTGCAGCTAGTGGGAACAAGTTCTAAAGATCCAGATTTTGTCCCAGTTAAAAACTAGTAAAACTTTATTTTTTTATTTAGAGGAGAACTTAGTTTGGAAATCACTTGTTCCTAGAATATTTGAAGAATTCATGAGGGAATAGGAATACATACTAGAAAAAAGTGCTTTCTGCTTGTGTGACAGGATGTACTGAGGTATAAAACCCCTTAAGTGTTGAGTCTCCAAAAATGGACTGAGCCACATCAAGTTGTTCCATATGCCTGGCAGTTAATGAATATTCTCCTCCAGTGACAATAAAATGGCTCAAAATAGTACTTTTTTTTCCAGTTGGCCCCATTGCCAGCCCTGGGTGGCATTTGCAAATCAAGCTGTGTCTTTTGTTAGCTGCCTCATCACAATAAAGATTTTGGAATCAGAATTGAGCTGGCAATTTTCTTGATGATGCATAAGGCAAAATAGGGCACAGCCTGTGTTTCCACAGCTGTACTGGCATCATCATGTTTAATAGTTAAAATAAAAAAATAAAAACAAGCAAAAAAAAAGCTCCCAAACTTTTGTTCCTCATGTAGGCTGGTGTATTCTGGGCAGCACAAATCTCTGTTTTAAAAGACCCCTGTGAAGTTCAGGCTTGTAAGTCTCATTATGCACCCAGGCCCACCTTACTAAACCTCTGCAGAACTTGATGTGCTCCTTGGCAGGGAGAAATTTAATTTTGTTTAACAGAATTGTGGGCTTTCAAAAGGGTAATTAGTGTAGCCCTTGTAGCCAAGCCATCCAGGAGAAGTGTTGCTTATTGTACATTAAAAAGTCCTTCAAAATAGTAATTTTCATAACATCTCCATGTAAAACAGCAGTGCTGACTTTAAAATTATTTTTAAAAAATCACTCCCACTGTCAGGAAATGTTGATGCCTTATTTAATTTCTTTTATTTCACCTTATGTGTGCTTCTCACCTCCAGTTCTCTCTTGTGTTGGGCTAGAAAACATCTGTGTGTGCCAGTACTAGAAAAGCACAGCTAAATTCAGCCTTATTCATTGTGTATTAAATACTCCCGAGCCTTTTAGTCTCTTTTAGCCTCTCTCCTTAAGGTTAGCTTCATATTCCTGATTACTTCCTATTTCACTTTATTTTTCTGTTAATATGGATTTTAAATGTGAATGAAACAGTCATCTGCAGAGCATAGCAATACTCCTATCAGTATGTTTGCATTATGTATTCAGAACATTAATCTTAACCCTCAATATGTTCTGTAATTACTTAACTAGTGATCCACTGGGATTCTGTATTCATTTGCTAGAGCTGTTATAGCAAAGTACTATGGACAAGGTGGCTTAGGTGATGGGAGTTTATTATCTCACAATTGTAGGCCAGAAGTCTGAGATGCAGGTGTTATGGGATTGGCTTTTCCATACTTCTTCCCTGGGGTGGTAGATTGCCACCTTCTCCCTCTGTCTTCACCTGGCTTTCCCCTGACCCATCCATGTCCAAATACCTTCTCCTTAGATAGAAGGATACTAGACATACTGGATCAGGGCCCACCCTGAGGACCTCATTTTAACCTAATTACCTTTATAGAACCCTTATCCCCAAATAGTCATAATCAGAAGTCTTAGGGGTTAAAATTCAACATATGGATTTTTGGGGTGGGGTGGTATCTTAGTTACTTTTCTCATTGCCAAGACAAAATAACCAACACCCAAAGTTAAAGGAGGAAATGTTTATTTTAGGTTCACAATTTATAGAGGTTTCAGTCCATATTTGGCTGGCTCCAAGGCAAGGTGGCATGGCAGAGGGGCATTGTAGAGGAGAAATAGTTCATGGCAGGCAGAAGGCAGCAAAGCAGCAAAGTAGAGAAGAAGCAGCAAGCCATGACAGCAGCCCTCTTTCTGAACCTTATATTCTATCCAGGCTACACACCTTTAGGACAGGTAGCAGTCACACCTAGGATGGGCCTTCCCATTATCCATACCCAAAACTATGCTAAACCAATTAATGGACTAATTTAGTAATCACACACCCTTGATCCCAGCATCACACCCTTACAGCATCATACACCTCTAGAAAGATCCAGCCACCTCTGAAAAGTCCCACCTATGACTGCATGAGATTTGGGGAGGGCATTTAGATACAAGCCATAAAAGGCAGGTAGAGACACATTTCAGCACATGTGTATAAGAGGCTCCATGTGTCACCCTTCTTTATTCTGGTCCCCGTTAGGGTGGTGGTGTGTGTTTCTGATGGGGGATATGTAGTATTCTTCCTTCCATACACAATTTCTTCCCCTTCATGGCTGGATGGAAGGGATACCTATCCAGCCCTCTATCTTCATACTGACTCCCCTCCTGCCCTGTTTCTCCCTGCATGGCCTTCAGTCCCATGACCACCTCCACTTCCCAGGAGGCTGTGGTGAGTTCTGGGTCTCTTCCCATATCACACTGAATGGCCACCAGGTGTTATTTCCCACTTGGTGGCAAGGGCACCTAAGTATGCCATTTCTTTCATGGTGATTTGGGCTTTAATGTCTCATTCTTCCTCCTCCCCTGGGATCCAGCAGCATTGTTCTTTGGTGCCACATGGCCAAGGCTGCAAGGCTGTGACAGTAATGCAGATAATGTAGATAATGGCAGCAAAGTCTTTATTTAATGACACAAAGCCCAGTCTATCCACTTATACATGTTATAATTTGAATTTTTTCTTTTTTAAGCCACTGACTGTCTTTAGCATATGAAAGTAACAAAATTGTCTGTTTCCAAAGCTTTGCTACTCTGGCCAACTTTGGTTTTCTAGAATTAACTGTGTGAGTTTTGGTGCTTTTAGCTTGGGATGTTGATACAACAAGTAAATAATTCCAGACCGAGCCCAAACTGAATTGGGTCTCTTCAAGGCTGACAACTAGACTCCTACAGAGGTTCTCAGGCTGGAGTTCTTGGCCTTGAAACCTACCAGGAAGAAGATGAGCCACACCTGAAACTCAGAGCAGGCAGCCCAAAACCCTGCTCAGAAGCCATGTGGAGGAGCCTTTTGGTTATTTTACAAAACCTACTGCTGATTTTCCATCTTCATTCCAATGCTAGTTTCTAAGCCCTTGCTACTGTCTTCAAAAACAACAGCAGCAACAAATGACCACAACCACTTCAGAATCTATTATTTTGCAGAGAGCGAGATGACTGGGATGTGCATTCCAACTCTCCTCTTCAGCACAGGGAGCAACCTAGATGTGGACTCAGCCTTGCTCCCCAGTGGTAGGATTCATTTCACAATGGTGCAAATACAAATGCATTTTGATATAGGGCCTGGAGGTCTTTGAAAGAAAAGTGGCTTTATTTATATCCGTTATGATCATTATGTGCTGAGATTATTTTCTCAGTAGGGGATGTCTCTTTTGCCCATATTTATGAAGCAGGGGAGAAGGCATTTAATGAATTTCAAGAGTGTATTTGACTGTAAAACACATCTCAGTATATTCACATGTAAATAACCCTTTTATTTGTTCTCTCTGGTGACCTTTCTTCTTTTGGGGTAGATCACAGTTTGTTGTTGTTTTCCATTTCCTAATGGGAGGCTGAATGATAATAATGAAAGATTATGCAAAAAAAATCCATGTTTAAAATAATGTTGATATGCCACTTGTGGTGTAGGATAATTATAGTAATTTGGCTATTACACTATATGGAGGCAGAAATTCATTGCTAGAAAATACGGGATAGGGGTGATTCGAGGGATTTTCATCCCAATTGGCTGTTTGATCCTGCTGACTTTTCTCTTGAAAATCAATTGCTTGACAAGAATACTCTGAATTTCCCCTTGATTACATTGGCTGTCAGGGGCTGTCCCCATAGCACAGGGACCACTTTGAGTTCTGTCTGTTTACAGAGGATTTTTGATGACTCTTAAAATATCATAGACTGAATTTAATCTGACCAAAAAGCAACTAAGGAAGCAATTACTAAAAATCACAGTCTTTGCACATAGCAGGCAATAAACAAAGAAGAATGTATCAATTCTGACACCCAACTTGAAGCCAGTGATTTTGCTTGGGCTTGTGAATCTTAAGAGCTGGCCCAGCACAGGCCTGGATATACACTGTGGAAGCATCTTTGACACTTTTCCACTTTCTCTCAAGGTTGTGCCTCGACTCAGCTCTTTTTGCATCCAGATTAGGAAATTTGATTTTTCCTCAAAAGTATCATTTGATATATGAAGATTTAAAAAGTGATTAGCATCATTGGGTGTATAGCTCAGTGACAGAATGTGTGTTTAGCACATGTGTGGTGCTGGGTTCAATCCCCAGCATCAAAAAAATTTATCAGCATACAGTTATGGATATGCATACTGTGTGTACGTGTGTATTCAAGTCCATATGAAAAAGGACTCCATCTTTTTTATTGAGCACTGATTTAAATCTACATGAAATATGTTGAAATAAAGAGAAAAGTAAGCAAATCACAAAACTAATTACATGAAAAAATTATTATTCATAAATGTGGGAAAATATTCAGCTTCTCTAAAACCAAATTGCACAATAAAACCCAAGATCTTTCTTTGTTTCTCTTAGCCTACTAAATTACAGATCTATATTGCAATACTTAGTTCTGGGCCCTGCAGCACCATAGGAGGAGCAGAATCTGACAGCTCTAAAGGTTACTGATAGAAGCAGAACTTAGTCATGTTTATGAGAACCCAGTAAATGTTTGTAGTCTGTGATCTCCACTACTGCAAGTCTGAGGAAGAATCCTAATACTGTAAAAAAGATATACATGCAAGCTTACTAATAATGCTGAAAACAAACAAAACATCCAAATAAAGAAGCACATTTAGAAACCTAAAATCTCCCACCAGAGGCAGATGGCTCAGTTTATGATCATCCTTTGGGCAGATGAGGAGCAGCCTTTGAAGGTTACACACAAGAAGGGGAAATGGCCAGACATAATCTTGTGTGGAAAAAAGCAACAACAAAAAATTAACTGGGGTGTGGTGGGTGAGAAACAAGTTCTGGGAAGAGCACAGAGAGGTAATGAGTTAAAATGGCAAAGGTGACTGGTCACAGAGGGGGCACCAGGGCAAGGCTTTTATTTTTTATTTTTGAAAATGTGAAAACAATGTTAAATTTACATACAAAAAAAGTCTCAGGTTCTTTTTTTTTGGACTGGGGATCGAACTTGGGACCTTGCACTTTTGAGGCAGGCATGGTGCCACTGAGCTAAATCCCCAGCCTGCAGGTCCTTTTTGTGAGAGTAAGTTAGCAACATGATACTGGGTCACCTCTGAACACTTCAGTGACCAGTTCCTATGAAGAGGGATGGTCTCCTCTGCAACCTCAAACTTCCACCCCAATCAGAAAATTAACATGGATGACTTACTGCCCTCTACACCACAGGCCATTTTCATGCTTCCCCATTTTCCCAACAGTGTCCTTCATGGTAGAAAGACCCAGCCCAGATAACAATGTGCAGGTAGCTGTCTCTCTTTCTTTAAGTTTGGAAGAGTTCCTCAGTCTTCCCTTGACTTGATGACCTGGATGCTCTTGAGCATCATAGACTCATCATGTTGTAGCATCGAGTCATTTTTGTCTGATGTCTTTTCTTACTGAGATCAACGTTGTGTGAATGGGACAGGTTCCCAGTCCATTTGATCAAATGTGATAAATTTTCAGTCTGTCCTGTTATGAGGCTGAATGCCACTTTTTTCACTTAGTTAAGGTGACTCTATTAGGTAAAAAATTAAAAATTATTTTAGCTTTTCCCGGTCCAGTTGGAAGTCTGTAATTTTTTTTTTCTTTTTTTCAGTGCTGAGGATCAAACCCAGGGCCCTGCACTTGTTAGGCAAGCACTCTACCACTGAGCTACATCCAAAGCTGTTTCTTTCTTTCTGGCTTCTATAATGGCTCACCCATAGATTTCCACTTGGAATCAGCTGTCCCTGTCTTAACCCCTCCTTAGAATTTCAGCTTTGCCTAGGTTTTTGCAGCCACCATTGAGGTTTCCTTGGGTAGATGAAGCTCTTGGCTGCCCAGCAAGTCAGTCTGTCTGTGTCTCAGCTTTCTCAGCCTCACAATGCTGCTATGTGCTCCCTATCATGTGGCTACTGTCGCTCCAGGTAAGCAGTGAGACACTTGCTTCTCTGATTGCAGCAGGGTGCTAATAGATCACACAGGCCCAGCTTCTAAGTTCCCAGCCTGAAGCTTCACCAACAATTTCTTCTCTTCTGTAATTGTGGTTCTCTTTCTTCTCCTGCTGCCATGTAGAAAAGCAACAGGCTTTTGTGTATTAACCTTATATCCAGTAACCTTGATACATTGACTTAAGATTTATCATTAGATTTTTCTGTATTTTCTCTGAATAATGTAATCTTTATCTTTTACTTTCCAATTATTATTCTTTTTATTTTTTCATGTGGTTGCATGAGCTTAAGTAGACGTGGGTGGCATCAGCAAGTATCATTTTATTGTAATCATTGTTAAATGAAAAGCTTCCCAGTATTTCACCAAGGGTGATTTTGTAAACAACAACTTGTCACCAGATTAATCAAATTTCTGTATTTCTGGTTAGCCAAGAGTTTTTTTTTTAAAATCAAGAATGCTTTTTTTTATCTTTTAACTTGATTTTTTTTTTTCAGTAGTAGGAATTGAACCCAGGTCCTTCACACTGAACTACATCTCTGGCCTTTAAAATTTTTTTTTTATTTTGAGACAGACTCAACACATTTCTAAGTTCCCCAAGCTTAGCCTGAACTTGTTGATCCTCCTGCCTCAGCCTCCCAGAGTGATGAGATTACAGTGTGCACCATCACATCTGGCTTTGAACTAAATTTTATAAAGTATCTTTTTCTGTATTTACTAAGATCATATAATTCTCCCCCACTATTCTGTTAATGAGGTAATTACTTTATTTGACTATTGTATGTCAAATATTTTGTTAATCCTAATTTAGCCTTGTTATACTCTCTTTATGCCATGCTAGATTTTGTTTGCTAGATTTGATAAGGATTTTCATAGCCATGTTCATCAATGACACTGACCTGTCATGAAATGTCCTTGCCAGACTTTGGAAATGAGGTTGTGCTGGCCAGATTAGTGATAAAATAAGAATGAGAAAATGGTATCTGTTTCTTGGAGGAGGCTAAAATCTATGCAGTCATACCTCAGTTCACAAACTCAATTCTCTCTGTGATTCTGGTTCTAAACCAATTGGCCGAGAACCGCATCAAATTTCCCCATAATATCAAAATTGAACCTAACCATTGAATTTGATTCGGTTCTTGTCCAACTCAGTTTGCGACCAGATTTGTGGAGAGAATCAAGTTCATGGACCGAGATACCACTGTGGTCTCATTTTAAGTCAGTGAACTGAGACTCACTGGTGCCTTGAGCCCAAGTTCATCACACTGCCTGGCCTGGAGTTTGTGCTGCATCCCAGGTGGAGCAGTTTCATTGAAAGCATGAAAACAGCGCTCTTGCTCCCCTCTCATGCATCTTTGTATCATTATGGATTTTATTATCAGCCTCTTGCTCTTCACTTAGTCATTCTGCAAACTCAGAGTGTATCCCATTTATTAGACTTTAGGCACCTAGTCTAGTACATGGTGAGTTTAATATCATCCAATGGCAAGATAAACATGCACAACAGATTCAGAATATAACTCTGTGTAAGGATAGAACTTTGTGTTGGAACCATAGCAGAATCACAACTAAGTTGTCTTGGGAACATCAGCACTGACTTCATTTAAAAAAAAAAACTTTTTGAGTCAAAATTTCAAAATCAAACCAGAGCATTCTAGATGAATAAGCAGACTTATTTTCCTGCCAGAAGGAACCAAGTGTACAAAATGAGGAGATTTTTAGCTACTGTGCTTGTAGAGAGAAGCACAAGTTCAAGGAGGAGAGAGGCAGGAGAGGGAGGATGCAGGTGTGTGGATCCCATCCTATTTCACCTGTTCTGCATGGGCACCTTTGTTAGAGTGTTACACAGTCAGGTTGCAGCTCACAATAAGAATTCCCATAGGTTGTTTTGGAAAGAGGTGAGGAAGGAGTGAACCAGAGCAGTGACTATGGGATGGACCTGGGAAATCTAGTGGACCATGGATGGAACTTACTGTTTTACTAAGAGGAAGGAGGGCTGCAGAGAAGGAAAATATCAGGGATGATTTCAGAATCCGGGTGGGTGCCAGAACCATGTTGTGAGATGAGATTAATAAGAGTGAATGAATTATTTCTTGGTTCTTGTTTGTTTTGTTTTGTTTTTTGAGACAGTCTTGCTATCTAGTTCAGGCTAGTCTTGAACTCACTATGTAGTCCAGGCTGGCCTGGCTGGCCTTGAACTCATGGTGATCTTCCTACCTCAGCCTCCTGAGTGCTGGGATTACAGGCATGTGCCACCACACCCAGTGATGGCTGTGATTTCTGACCTGCACAGGTTGGCCTTCTGAGCATGCACTTGGATGAACACACTGCATTCAGTCCCCTACAGGTGCCTGCTGAGATACAATGAAAAACTACCTCCCGAAGAAGTCCTCATCCTGTTCTCTGGAACTTGGAATTGTTATCCTATGTTTACAAAAAGGTCTCTGTAAAAGTGGCTGGGGATTCTGAGGTGAGATGCTGCTTAGTTATCTGAGGGTCCCTAGAAGCTACTGCAGTGTCTTCAGGAGGAAACAGTTATGCAGGCAGCAGAGGAAGTGGCAGTGTGATCATGGAAGCAAAGCTTGGAGGGCTGTGTCCCCACATCAAGGATGTCACAGCCTCCGAAGTAGGAAGGAGCAAGAACAGGTTCTTTCCCGAGCCTCTGGGGCAAGCGTGGGCTGCTGTGCCTTAATGTCAGCCCAGGGCACTGATTTGTAGCTCCTTCTCCAGAATAGTGAGAGGTTAAATTTCTATCATTTTAAGCCTCACAGAGAGCGGTAATTTGTTAGAGCAGCAGACATAGGCATTGAACACAAGTACAGAGAAGACTCCGAGGGGTAGGGGGCCAACCAAGGAAGAGAAGCATGTAGAGAAATAAGGACCTCTGCGCTCTCCAGTGAAACTCCCTGAGAGGGTAGTCTGGGCTCATGGTTCCCTTTGTCTGTTGTTTTCTCCTGGGCTCTCCTGAAGCCCTCTGTCCTGACTGGGCTGTTTCCCACTGACTGCTGACTCTGCTGTCTTCAGCCTGTCTGCTCTGAATCCTGGCACCTGGAATGTTACTGTCTCACAACTGAGGTGTGGGATATGTATTTTTAAATGACCAAACCTCTTGTCTCACAGTTCTCAGTAGTTAGGGGTGTGTGTGTGTGTTGCCCTGCACACTGTTGGCTTGGGAGCCTCTTGGAGAAAGGTCTACATCTTACTCATTATTTACCTCTGTGTACCCAACGTGGTGCCTGCACCTTACTCTTCATGGAACTTTAAATTGAAATGATTTAAACTGAATCTCTAATCTTTCGTCTTTCCTCCTCTTAAAACTGAATGCCTTTAATTCATTTCTCAGTCTTTTCTGAAATTGTAATATTAGAATACTAAACAAAAATGATCCTTTTGTAATATTTTGAAGATATTTACTTTTATAATTACATACTTAAAAATTTTTAAATCGGATGTAGGAAATTGCCTTTAAAAAATTAGGATGAAACCATTAAGGTCAAGTCCCTTTTCATCACCTTCTTTTTTTTTAAAATTCTTTTACTGATACATTTTAGGTATACAGTACATTTACATTTATCATTGGGAACTTGTACCTTTACAGGATGTATTTTGGTACTTACTTTTGCCCCATTCCCTGCACTCCTTTCACCCCTCCACCCTTCCCTATTTACAAAGACTTTGTTTCCATTTTTTCCATTTCTCATCATTTTTTCTTTCCCTTCTTTCTTTCCTCCACCCCTCTCACTTCCTCTACCCCTTTGGACCTTTTTTTCCTATTTTGCATTATCAATTATTCATTTTAATCATTGGTACATTTTAGGTATACAATATAATGATATTCATCATCTCTCTTGGTTCTCATTTTTCTCCCTTCCCCTGCCCTCCCTTCAACCCCTCCAGCCCTCCCTATTTACAAAGGCTTTGTTTCCATTTTCTCATATTAAATCCCTCTCCTTCTTTCCTTTCCCCTACTCCTCCCACTTCCCCTTCCCCTTTGCCCCTTTTCTTCCTATTTCACATTATCTATTATACATTTTAGTCCTTTTTTACACTTGCAGTTTCTCACACTAGAGAAACTATTCAGTATTTGCACGTGTGTCCTATTTATTTCGCTTAAGAGTATCGCCTCAATGTGCATCCATTTAGCTATAAATGTCTCCAATTTCTCATTTTTTATGTCTGAGTAATACTCTATTTTATAAAAAAAAACACATTCTTTAAATCCAGTCTCCAGTTGATGGGCATTTGGCTATTTCCAAGTTTTAGCTATTATAAATTGTGCTGCTATGAACATAGGAGCACATATATCACTGTGGTATGATTCTTTTAATTCTTTGGGGAAGATCCCCAGCAGGGGAATAGCTGGGTCAAATGGGACTTCCAGTCCTAGTTCTTTGACGTATCACCATACTGATTTCCACAGTGGTTGCACCAGTCTACACTCCCACCAGCAGTGGAGCAGGGTTCCTCTTTCCCCACAGCCCCACCAGCATTTGTTATTGGTTGATTTCATGATAGCAGCCATTCTTTCTGGAGTGAGGTAGAATCTCAGCGTTGTTTTCATTTGCATCTCTCGAATGACCAGTGATGTTGAACATTTTTTTATATGTTTATTTGCTATTTCTACTTCTTTGTCTGAGAAATGTCTGTTCATTTCAGATGCCCATTTTTGGATTGGGTCTTTAAATTTTGGAGGTCTGATCTTTTTAAGTTCTTTATAGATTCGAGATAGTAGGCCTTTGTCTGAGGAACAGCAGGTGAAGATTTTTTCCCACAATGTGGGTTGTCTCTTCACACTGCTGGTGATTTCTCTTGCTGTGCAGGATCTTTTTAATAAGATATCCCACTTGTTGATTGTGCTAGTTCACAGGCAACTGAGTTTTTGTTCATAAAATCGTTTCCTACACCGATGTCTTCAAGAGTTCTACCTAACCTCTGTTTCAGGTGATTCAGCATTTCTATTTTCATATTTAGATCTTTAATCCATTTTGATTTTAATTTAGTGCATGGAGAGATATAGGTCTAGTTATAATCTTTGGCATGTTGAAACCCGATTTTTCCAGTACCATTTATTAAAAAGGCTATCTTTCCTCCAGTGAGGGTGTTTGGCTCCTTTATTGAAGATGAGGTGGCTGAGTGTGTCTGGCATTGTTTCTGCATCTTCTAATCTGTTCCACTGGTCCTCAAGTCTGTTTCTTTGCCAGTACCATGCTGTTTTTAATCACAGTAGCTTTGTAGTATAGTTTCAAGTTGGGGATTGTGATACCCCCTGCCATGTCTCTGTTGCCTAGAATTGCTTTTGCTATTCTGGGTCTCTTCTTGTTCCAAATGAAGTTTTGTATTGTTTTCTCAAGGTCTGTGAAGTATGCTCCTGGGATTTCAATTGGGATTGCATTGAATCTATATAGTAGTTTTGAAAGTGTGACGATTTTCACTATGTTGATCCTTCCTACCCAGGAGCAGGGGATGTCTTTCCATTTTCTGATATCGTCTTCAATCTCTGTTTTCAGAGTGCTATAGTATTCAGTCAAGAAGTTTTTGATTTTTTTTGTTAGGTTGATTCCTACATATTTCAGTTTTTTGGATGCTATTGTGAAAGGAATTGTTGGCCCTATTTCTGTCTCAGTGAGTCTATTGTTCATGTAGAGGAAAGCTATGGATTTTTGTGTGTTGAACTTTTGTCCAGCTACTCTACGGAATTTTGTTATTAAGTCTAGAAGACTTTTGGTTAAGTTCTTGGGGTCTTCCATATAGAGTATCATGTCGTCTGCAAATAATGACAGTTTGACTTCTTCATTTCCTATCTTTGTTCCTTTTATTTCTTTCTCTTGTCTAACTGCCATGGCTAATGTTTCCAAAACTATATTGAACAAGAGTTGTGATAGTGAACATCCTTGTCTTGTTCCTGATTTTAGTGTGAATGATTTCAGTTTTTGACCATTTAGTACGATACTGGCTGTTGGTTTTTCATAGATGGCTTTTATCAGATTGAGGGAGAGACCATCTATTCCAATTTTTTGTAGGGTTTTTATCATAAATGTATGCTGGATTTTGTCAAATGCTTTTTCTGCATCTATGGAGATAATCATATGGTTTTTGTCCTTGGCTCTATTGATGTAGTGTATTACATTGATTGACTTGTGTATGTAGAACCATCCCTGCATGCCTGGGATGAATCCCACTTGATCAGGGTGTACAATCTTCTTGATGATCTTCTGCATTCTATTTGCCAGTATCTTATTAAGGAGTTTTGCATCTATGTTCATTAGTGAGATTGGCCTATAGTTCTCTTTTTTGGTTGGGTCTTTCTCTACTTTGTTGATCAAGGTGATGCTTGCTTCCAGGAATGAATTCAAGAGTATTGTTTCTCTTTCAATTTCATTGGAGAGTTTAAACAGTAGTGGCAGCAGTTCCTCTCTAAATGTCTTGTAGAATTCAGCAGTGAAGCCATCTGGACCTGGGCTTAATTGGTAAGTTTTTAATTACATTTTCAATTTCATTGGTTGATATTGGGTTGTTTAGAATTTTTAGGTCTTCCTCATTCAACTTTGGTAATTCATATGTATCTAGGGATCTGTCCATTTCTTCTGTGTTGTCCATCTTATTGGCGTATAGGTTCTGGAAGTAGGTATTGATGATCCTCTGGATTTCTGCTGGGTCTGTTGTAATTTCATCCTTTTCATTCCTAATTGCATGGATTTGGCCCTTTTCTTTCCTTTTCCTGATAAAGTTGGCTAAGGGTTTGTCAATTTTGTTGAATCTTTTGAAGAACCAACCCTTGGCTTCTTTAATTTTTTGTATCATTCTCTTAGTCTCCATTGCATTGATTTCTCCTCTGATCTTTATAATTTCCTCCCTTGTATGAGCTTTGGTGTTGTCCTGCTCTTCTTTTTCTAGAAGCTTGAGGTTCAACATCAGGTTGTTTAATTGGGCTTGCTCTGTTTTCCTAATATGAATATTCGCTGCTATGAATTTCCCATGTAATACCGCTTTCATTGTGTCCCATAGATTCCAATATGTTGTTTTGTCATTGTCATTTAATTGTAGGAACTGCCTGATTTCTTCTTTAATTTCCTCTTGACCCATTGGTTATACAGAAGTGTGTTGTTCAATTTCCATGTATTTATGAAATTTTTTGAGTTTCTTTTGCTATGGATCTCTAATTTCCTCGCACTATGGTCTGATAATATACAGGGGAGAACTTCAGTTCCTTTGCATTTACTTAAACATGCTCTATGAGTTAGTATGTGGTCTATTTTGGAGAACCACCTGTGTGCAGCTGAAAAGAATGTGTATTCTGATTTTGCGGTGAGGAACACTCTGTAAACATCTGTTAAGTTCATTTGTTCAAGAGTTCGATTGAGTTCTAGTATCTCATTACTTATTTTTTGTGTAGTTGATCTATTTGTGACAGTGGGGCATTGAGGTCCCCTACTACAATTGTATTAGTGCATATATGAGTTTTCATGTCCATTAGTATTTGTTTTATATAGTTGGGCACACTAGTGTTTGGTGCATAGGTATTTATGATTGTCATCTCTTCCTCTTGGATTGTTCCCTTTACAAGGATGTAGTGTCCTTCTTCATGTCTCTTAATCAGTGTTGGTTTGAAATCCACTTGATCTGCCAAGAGGATAGCTACTCCTCCTTTTTGGGGGGTTCCTATCGCATGGAGTATTGTTTTCCACTCTTTAACTTTCAATCTATGAGTCTCTTTTTGAATTAAGTGTGTTTCTTGCATGCAGCATATTGTTGGTTCTTGCTTCTTGACCCATTCTGCTAGTCTATTTCTTTTGATTGGTGCATTGAGACCATTAACATTGCTGGTTATAACTGATACGTATTCACTTATCATTGTCTTGACTTTTTCTTTTTGTTGGATTCTCCTCCTTTACATTTAATTTCTTGTTGCACCTGATGGATTCATTCTGCTGTGCTTCCTGGGGTTGTGATCCTCATTGTCTGTTCCTAGGATATTGTCTAAAATTTTTTGGAGTTCTGGTTTGGTATTCATGAAGTTCCTAAGGTGTTCTTTGTCATGTAAGTATCTTATTTCTCCATCAATTTTGAAAGATAGTTTTACAGGGTGCATCAATCTGGATTGGAGGCTGTTTTCCTTTAGGGCTTGAAATGTGTCACTCCAAGCTCTTCTTGCCTTGAGGGTTTTTGTTGAGAAGTCTGCTGTGATTCTGATGGGTTTTCCTTTGTATGTGATTTGTTTCTTTTCTCTAAGTGCTTGTAGAACTTTGTTTTTCTGTTGAGTTTCTGGAATCTTAACAATTATATGCCTATGTGTAGATTTTTTTTGATCAAGGCTAGTTGGAGTCCTATATGCCTCACTTATCTGTATGTCAAGTTCTTTTCCCTTGCTTGGGAAGTTTTCTGCCATTACTTTTGTGAACAGTTTTTTTTTATGTCATCTGCACTCTCTCCTGATTCTTCTTTGACTCCAATCAGTTTTATCTTATTCTTCTTTGCATTGTCTCGCAGCTGCTGGATTGATTTCTTGTGGCCCCCTACAATTTTGAAGCAATTTTTCTTTTCCTGATAGCTAATTGCAGTCTTATCTTCTGTATATGAAATTCTGTCCTCACATTGGCTCATTCTGCTGTGTAGACTTTCAGTGCAGTTTTTGATCTCCTGGAAATCTTTTTTATGGATTCCCTTTTTTTCCTGTGTTGGAATCCCATCATGTTCTTCAGCTCCTCTCTAGATTTATTAATCTTGTCTTACACTATGAGCACAATCTCTGCTGTTATCTGAGAAATTATTTCTGATTTCATTTTTTCCAGGTCCTCTTTTGTTGCCAGTTCAGGGAGTCCAGGTTGTTGAGTATCATAATGTTGCATCTCATTTCCCTTTGGGGTTGCTGTAGATGATCTGGAAGTTTGGTTTTGAGACTTGTTTACATGTCTTCTCATTTCGACAGCAGGTGGGGGATGCTATTCGTGCCCGTGTGGCTCATCTCCTCTGGGCTGGGAGTATTGGAAAGGTGGCCCCTTCCTCTGGGCTGGGAGCAGCAAACAGCAGCCTGGAAGGCCCTACTTGTGGACTCTGATCACCTTCTAATTGTGTTTCTTTCTGAACTCCCCAGAAATACCACCTGTTATAACTTTAATGTGTTAGTACTTAGTATCCTGCCAGACATTTTTTCTAATTTTATGTGAAGTCTATTTATTCATAGTAAAACACTATCTTTTTGTGGCAGTGATATGATTTTTTTGGATGGGGGACATAAATGGTGTCACCAGGTTGTACAGTATGTTCCTCTGCTCAGCTGTTTGAGATCTAGTAATGGTTTTTTTTAAAAAAAATTTTTATTGGTACATTTTAGGTATACAATATAATGACATTCATCATTGGAAATTTACACCTTTACATAATCTCTCTCGGTTCTTATTTTTCCCCCTTCCCCTGCCCTCCCTTTAACCCCTCCATCCCTCCCTATTCACAAAGACTTTGTTTCCATTTTTTATTTTCTCATATTAATTCCATTCCCTTCTTTCCTTTCCCCTACCCCTTCCACTTCCCCTTCCCCTTTGTACATTTTCTTCCTATTTCACATTATCTATTATACCTTTTAGTCCTTATTTATACTTTCTGTTTCTCACACTACAGAAACTATTTGGTATTTATACATGTGTGTCCCATTTATTTCACTTAAGAGTATCGCCTCAGTGTGCATCCATTTAGCTACAAATGTCTCTAATTTCTCATTTTTTATGGCTGAGTAGTACTCCATTTTATAAAAGAAAACCCCACATTTTCTTTATCCAGTCTCCAGTCAATAGATATTTCCACTATTTCCAAGTTTTAGCTATTACAAATTGTGCTGCTATGAACATGGGTGCACATATATCACTGTGGTATGATTCTTTTAATTCTTTGGGGAAGATCCCCAGCAGGGGAATAGCTGGGTCAAATGAGACTTCCAGTCCTAGTTCTTTGGGGTATCTCCATACTGATTTCCACAATGGTTGCCCCAGTCTACACTCCCACCAGCAGTGGAGAAGGGTTCCTCTTTCCCCACAGCCCCGCCAGCATTTGTTATTGGTTGATTTCATGATAGCAGCCATTCTTTCTGGAGTGAGGTGGAATCTCAGCGTTGTTTTCATTTGCATGAAATCTAGTAATGTTAATATGCATAGGTAGAGGGCACTTCCTTTCACCCTGTGCACAGCATTCCCTGTGTGGGATGTGCCTCACTCGTTCTTGGTCAACTTTGAGTTTGCCTGCACTGTTTTGTTATTGCAAGTGATGGTGCAATGAACACACGTGTGCATGTCTCCTTGGACCCCTTGCCCACTGGCTGTATTTCCAGAATCGCTGTTACTGGGCTTGAGAGCACTTGCATTGTCACTAAACATGTGCAGGCCAGTGGCCTTTCTTCCAAACTCCTCCCACTTGCCCAGTATTCAATGCTTCAGTCTTTTCCATTAGCCAATATGAGCAGTATGAAAGGAGACACCATTGCTTCATTTTCTTCTCCAGGTTTTGTTGAGGTTGAACATGTCTCACATGTTTATCAACCACTTGCATTTCCTTGCCATTCATTTCCCTTGCTTGGGTATGATCTCTGTTTCCTAGAATTCAATTACTGGTCTGTTACATGTGCTGCAAGTATTTTCTCCATGTGTGTCTAGGGTTTTTTGGACAGACCTTTTATATTTTGGTGTGGTAAATATGTCAGTATTTTTCTTTATGACATCTGTATTTCAAAGGAAGTGTTTCCCCTGCTTCCTTGGAGCAAAGACTAGAAATTCAATTGAAATTATTCAGTTCAAAATTCTATGAAGAACAAGTTGCAGATGCCCTGTCAGGCACACAGTGGTAAATAATGAGTAAGATGTGTTTCATGGAGATATGCTCTCGAATTTTTTTCTGTTAATTTCAAAGTGGGTTTTTGAAAACTTCAGGCCATAATGTACAGTGCTGCCTCGGTTCACAAATGCTTCTTTTTGCAAACAATTCGGTTTGGCAAAATTTTGCTTCTGTTCACGAACTCCACTTCAGGTGACAAACACAACCGTGGCCATCTTCCCCAGAATTGTGGAATGAATTAAGTTTGTGAACCGAATCTGAAAATGATTTTTATTTTTGGTATGAAGTAGGAGCTGAAGTATATTTTTTTCTCATATGGATAGCCAACACCACTGCTTGTATTTTATAGTTTATTTTTTCCCACCGATTTGAAATACCACCATTAACATTTATCAAATTTCATACAGATTTGACTGTATTTTGAGACTCTATTCTGTTCTATTCCTGCCTTGACAACTCACTCAGAAATCATGGCTTTGTAATTCTTAATATTTAGTACAAATTTAGCCCATTGTCTGTTCTTCTTTCTTAAAATTTTGTTTATTATATTTAGTCTTTTAGGATCAGTTTATTTTATAACAGAAAAATATTGTTGAATTTTTAATGGATTTTAAAATATGTTAACTATAAAAGATTATATATTGTTATTTGTCCCTAAACCATTCAAAATATATTATTTTTCATTCTCTTCAAAATGTTATTAATTTGTATTACTTATTCCTAAATCCTTCAAAATGCATGATTTCTATTAAATAAAGAGCAAGGAAGATCCAAAGGCTAGTAGAACATAAGGTCTATATAATCTGGGCACTCCTTAAGGGTAATAATGCAAAATTATGAATGCAGCATTAGCTGCCAAGTCTTGGAAGGGGCCTGTGCTAGAACCTCTGGCTTAATTAGCTTCAGAGTAACCTTACTTAAGATACTGGGTGTCACTTTTGGGGAATGAGCCAGGAAATTGTGCCTCTGCTCCTAGAATCTGCCATGAGTTTGGGACTTCTGAGCTACATAGGTGGCATAAGTCATCAAATAACAATTTGAGTTGCAGCCTAGGATGTGTTTTCAGTTATTGTGTGTTACAGAAAAGCACGGCCTGGACTTTTTCCTGGGATAATATGTCACATCCAAAGAGCTCAGGACATGTTATGAACATTAACTAATTAAATCTCCCAAACCCAAGGGGCATCAGAGAGAGAGGTACAGCATCACCTTGAATATTTCTGAAATGCAGCCACCTCCAGGGACAGGGGTGGCAGCTGCTTAATCATAAACCACAACACCTCATGACAGTTTAGCCCAGACAATTAGTCCTTGTTGTTGGTAATTGTCCCATGACATCAGACTGCCGAGCAGTTAAGTCACCAGGATTATTAGTTCATTGCAAATCTAATTCACCTTTTAAGAATTTTTACTCTTTAGTAATTTTACCCTAATCATAAAAGAAACATATGCTCCATGTCGGTCTGCTTTTCCTTTACTTGGGCTTTTTGTAGTTCTTCAAGGTTAAAACTGAAAATAAGAAGGAAGTATCTTTTTCAAATAAAGTGCAATTTAAAAGTAGGAATATATTGATATGAGTTGTTTTTCCTTCAAAGTTTGCTGCTCAGTGAAATTGACTAAAAGTCAGAATAGGTACATTGACCGGGTAGGGAGAGGCGGGAAGGTTCTGGGTGCTATCATTTTATATATTCTCTGAGGTAACCATATGTAGAAACTCACCGAGTTGTATACATTTCCCAATGTGTTCCATCTCAGCAACAAAGTAGATTAACCTAGAAAAGCATGCTGCTCTTACTATCATGGAAATGCTGGAAACCCCACAGTGGCTCTCTGGGTAATTTTGCAGGGCACAGCCGTATTCAGGAGCTCAAGATGTGGTGCCCTTATTTTCCCCAAAGCCTCTGTCTTCAGGAGAGGGACTCTAAGTCCTCTTGGGCCATTTTCCTGTCATACCCCAAGAGCTGCCCCTTGTGCCAGGATGAGATTCTCTCTGCACCTGCAGCTTTATGTGCCTCTCTGACTGTGCCCTGTATGCCTCCCTGCACATCTAATTTTTCTCTTAGAATTTTGTTTTCTTCCATTCACCTACATCTTTTTTGAGAGGAGCCAGAAAGCATTCTTGATCCAGTAATTTGGCTTGAGAGGTGATTGCAGGTCTGTGACCGCAGTGGGTGCTGGAAGATCAGGGAAAGCAGGCAGGGAGGAAGCAGTGAGGCTGGGGCTGCCTCTGGCCTGCGTGTCCAATAGGATGATTAAACCATGCTGGCTACAGGGTCCCAGGGTCCCTCTTGTGTGTGAGCAGAGCATCCTGGGCTGCTCTATGCTAAAGGCCAAAGGCTGAGAGCCAGTGTCATAGGGTACCCCCGGCAGAGCAGCACTGGCGCAGGCAGAGGGGCAGGAGGGCATGCTACAGTGATCAATGGTGGTCTCTCTGAGATTGCCCTCCTAAAGCATGAAAATAGAAAGGAGGGAAGCAGAGAGAAGGTAGAGGGGAGAGAGAGAGAGAGAGAGAAAGGAGGGAGGAGGGAGGAGAGAGAAGAGAGGAAAGAGAGAGACAGAGTGGGTAGGGAAGTGGAGGTAGAAAATCCTTTTCAAAGAAAATGGGAATACTTTTTATGATTTTTAGTACAGATTAAACACACGAAGACCACTCTGATCGACTTTCTAGAACATATTAAAGAATAATGCTCAGCTCCAGTTGCTTAGAAAACAGAAAAGTGAACCTCGTGGCTACTAGCCACAGTATTTCCACACTAAGGGAAAGCAGCCCTTGTGAATCCTTGGCATCGGTGGCACCCACAGAGCTGACTGTGGTCCTTTCTGTGTCTGTCTTAAGATCACATCAGAGCCTGCTGTCCTGGAAGGCAATAATCAGGAATTGGTGAACCTTGAAGAGGGCTGCCCTCAAAAGGCTATGCTGTCCCGCGATGGCAGAGGCTGCCCCCCCGCCCCCCGCCACTGGCCCCAGCAGGTTCAGACCCAGTTTTGTCTCCTGGAGCAGGATCCAGTCACATCCATTGTGTAGAGGTGGATGCAAGGAGGTGGAGGGCTAGCTGGCCTGGGATCTCTGTGTCAGAGCCAGGATGGTGTGAGCTGCAGAGACTGGCTCTTATTCCCTCTGGGTGCCACCCCAGACTTAAGTCTTCAGACTCCTGCAGTTTAGAAACCTAGGATGGTACTGCCCCATCATCTGCCCTGTCCTCACCCCCTTTCTCTCTCATAGATGCCAAACTCAGGACAGAGAGCCAGAGTTCCCAGAAGACAGCCCAGGAACTCTCAGGACTGTTTTCCCCGGAGGCCACGGGGAGCTTCCAGGTGAGGAGAATGTCCCTGTGCCTGGCGTGGGGATAGGGCCAGGGCTGCTTGTGATGGGGGTTGGACACTGCTGCTGTGGGGTCATACTTGAGAAGGTCCAGCACCTGGTGCAGGAAAGGCCGCCCAATGCTAACATCCGGTAAGTGCAAGGTCCATGGCAGACTCTCAGGGGCTCCCTGGTGTGTTGCAGGACCTCCACCCTGCTTTATCCTCCACCCCATAAAGATGCTCACTTGAAGCTCGCTAGGAAACCCGGACTCTGTGAAGAGACTTCATTGCCTGTGCTACTCAGAGGTGGTAGCTTGTGCTCCTGCCCCACGTGAGCCTTGTGCATGACAGGACCTGGCCACATCTGTCACCAGTAGCTGGCTTTGTGGTCCTGGCCTGGTCTGGGAAAGCCCCCTTCCCCTCTGCTGCCAGTGTGGTGCTAATAGAGCACTAAATCTGCTGCTGCCCTGATCAAGGGGGACCCCACCAGCAGTGTCTAGAGCTAGCTGTGGGATGGATGAGAGAGGATTTGGCAAGAGGCCCCAGAATTCAGCCATCATCTGTCCCATAACAATGCACAGGTTCATAGTAACATAAAAACGCCCACATTCCCAGGATCTGCGTCCTCACATATTCCCCCGGGGCTTTGATGTATGTCCCTTTCTGTTCCTAAGAACAAGGCCACTCAGGTCCCCTCCTTTACAGCTGACCTCACTGAAGGGGTGGGGCAAGAAGCCAGATGGACTCACATCTGGGATGATATCGTCAGCCTGGCATAATGTAAGCCCTGAGTTTCACACGAATCCAAGATGCGTCTCCCTCTATCATAACACCTTCAGCTGATCAGCTGGCCAGAACCTGTCCCTCAGCCCAAAACTATGCCAAAGTCAGCCATGACCAGAGAATGGGAAACCAGTGATAAAGAGAAAATGAGAAATGCAGCATGGGGTGGGGTGGAGGGACAAGTTGGGAACACAAGAACAAAGTACACATAGAACATTTACCAAGCTAGACCATACTGTAGGCTGTAGAATGTCTCCATGAGTTCAAAAGGACTCAAGTCATCTCACCTTTGGTGTCTTGAAAGACATTACAAGAAATACAACTGTAGATCCCTGTCCTTCATGAACATTGATGGAAAAAGTCTAATAAAAATTTTATCAAACTGAGTCAATATATAAAACCTAAAAGGGTCATACATCATAATTAAGTAGGTTTTATTCTGGGAATGCAAGGTTACTTAAACATAAGGAAATCAATAAAAATAATTCACCATACTAATAAACTAAAAAAAAGAAAGTCCATACATATATTCTCATGAATACAGAAAAAGGAACTTGAGAATTCAACATCTATTCCTCATAAAAACTTCAGAAAACTAGGAATAGAAGAGAACTTAATTTGATAAAGGTTACTTTTGAGAAACCTACAGCTAACTTAATACTTAACGGTGAAAAACTAAGTGCTTTCTCTTTCCCTGTAAAGTCAGGAGCAAGATGAGAATATCTACTCTCTCCAATTCAAAGTTGGACAGGCAACCTAAGCCAGTGCAAAAAAATATTAAAAGAAATATTGGGGCCGGGGATTTAGCTCAGTGGTGCCACCACCTGCGTCACAAGTGCAAGGTCCTGAGTTCAATCCTTGGTACCAAAAAAAATATATATTGGATTGGAAAGGAAGAATTAAAACAGCCTTGTATTTACAGGCAACATGACCACCTATGTACAAAATCCACCTAACAGCTATTAGTACTGATATGCAAGTTTATGAAATACATACAAAATTAATATGCAAAACTCAGTTGTATCTCAATATAATAGCAATGAACATTCAGAAATTGAAATAAATAACATTTATAATAGTAAAAATATATGAAATATTTAGAAATGAATCTTATAAAAATGTTGAAGACTTTCACACTGAAAATTACAAAACATGTCTGAGAGAAATTAAAGAAGAAATAAAATAAATGGCAAGACATCTTATGGTTATGCACTGGAAGACTGGATATTTTAAAGATGATTTTCAATCCCCCAAATTTATCTTTAGATTCTATAAAATCTCAATCAAAATTTCAGTAGGAATGATTATGGAAATTAAAAATAATTGTTTCCAAAGTTCATATGGAAATAGAATGGACTCATAATATGCTGGAACAACTTTGAAAATAAGCTGATTTCAAGACTTATTCTAAAGTCTTATTTTTGTAATTAAAACAGTGTTGAATTAGTGTAAAGATCAAGTAGATCAATGGAATAGAATAAAAAATTCCCTTATAGATAATTGATTTTTGACAAAGGTGCCCTGCAGAAGAGGACAGATGGTCTTTTCAATAAATGGAGCTGAACCCATTGCATATCCATATACAAAAATTTGAAATCCAATCCATGGTTCACCATATGCAGAAATGAACTACAAATGGATCAGAGACTGAATTGTGAACTCCAAACCTATCCAAGGAGAAAATGTTTTTGACCTAGGGTCAGGTAAAGATTTCTTAGGTACAGCAAAAGCATAGTGCATAAAAGAACATATTGAACAAATTAGATATCATCGTGATTTAAAACTTTTTGAGAAATATTTTTAAGAAAATGAAAGACAGCCCCAGACTGGGAGAAAATATTTCCAATCATATATCTGACAATGGACTTGTTTCCATAACATATTTTAAAGCTGTCAAAACACAGTAATACAAAAGAAATACCCTCATAAAAATGCACAAAAATTGAAACAGACCTTTTCCAAATGAAGACATGCCATGTGAAATGACATCCACATCATTAGTTGTTAGAGAAATGCAAATTAAAACCACAATGAGACACAGCTATACCTCTGCAAGAGTGACCAGGATTAAAAAGATCAGCCATTTCCTGCAGCGATGAGGCCGTGGAGGAAATGTGGTGCTTCCACACCACAGAGTAGCACTCAGCAACAAGAAGGAATATGCCATTGCTACTTGCAATAGCACAGGTGGATTTCAAAATAGATGTGCTGAGAGAATTGGAAGAATGGTCCTTCTCCCCTGCTAGTGGCACTTATGATATGGCTTTCTTTCTATAAAATTCCGCAAAACACTAACAAATCCATAGTGATGAACAGATCAAGGTTTACCTGTTGTCAGCAAGGTCGTGAGCAGTGGGGACCAGACCAGCACAGAAGCTTGGGATGTGATGCACGAGCTCTTTATTTTGATGGGGGCGATATTTTTAAGGGTGCCTATGTACGTCATAACTTTTAAAAAGGTACGTTTTAAATATATCCAGTGTATTGTATGTTGATTATACCTCAGTGAAGCTGTTTTTTGAAAAAGCAGTGCAACTCTCAAATTACATAGAAGAATAATGGTGTCATAACTAAGAGCTGCAAAGAAGGGTATCCACCCTGTGCGAAACATCTGTCTGTTATCTATCAATCATCCATAATGGATCACTCTATCTACCTACCTATCCGTCCATCTTCATTCTCCCTTTCCATCCTTATTTTATTCTCATAGCAACCGTAGGGAGTAGAACTGTTTTTGTCTCTTTTACAGTTGAGAAAACTGAGGCTCCATTACTTCCCAGGGCCTCCCAGCCAGGGTTCATTACTCTATAGCTTGAACTCTGGGCACTGTGGAGTCAGTTAATTCATGTCTTGTTGTTGTCTTTTGCAGGAAAAGGTCATGGAAGAAGCTGAACTCCTCTCAGCAGTCCACAGTGAAAATGCCAGTGAAATGCAGGTAGGGTACCCACAGGGCCTTTGACTGCCCACTGTCCACCCCCCAAGTTCACCCCATACCCCTCAGTCTTGAGCACCCTTCCCTCCTCCAGACACTGCCTCTTTTCCCATTCACACCCAGTGCCTCCTTTAGGACCCACTCTACAGAGCCTCTCTGCTTATCCTGATCCCATGGTGGATGAATCCCTTATTCATTCCCCCCAACCCCTGCACAGCTTGCACTAGAAGTTTTATTTTATAAATTGATTATTTTCAATAATTTCAGTAAAAACCCCTTTTCTCCCTCCCCTTGCTGAAAGAGAAAACACTTTGAAGAGGGAGAAGGTTTGCAGGACTCTGTGTTGTAACACACACACACACACACACACACAGGCACAATCAAACCATGCACACCTGAAGGTACTGTGTGTCCTTCACTTGTTGTTCAGGTTCCAGTGCCTGCTCCTCCAGTTACCAGTTCCAGCCAAGAGGGGCACAACCTCTCCAGGGGCTGTTCCTGGCTTCCCTCTGCCTGCCCACCCTTCACATGTGGTCCTCAGTCAAATTAGCTGCGTACACTCCAGGTGCCCTGCATTCCCACCAAGGAATGGAGGACTGAGGGGATGTGTAGGTTCTGTGGACCTTGTGCCAGATTTTGACCTTCCCCAAGGAGCAGCAGGAGGCCTCCTAGGATGTTGAGTCACAAGTTGCCCTATCAGATGTTTTACTCCACAGTGATGCACACAGTGCTTCCTCTTCAGCAGCTACCCTAGAGGTCTTGTTGATGGGTAATGGACTGCATGAGTCAGCTGTGAAGGGACCTGGGCAATCAGGTTCAGGGTGGCCCTGGGACATGTACACTGACCATTGATTACAGACATTGGAGCTCTGCTGAAGGGCCACAAATGCACTCATCTTCTGCCCAGATTCTGAACAGTTAAGGAGTCTACACACCAGCAAGAGCCCTCTGAGCACCTGCCTCTGCCTACATCCCAGGAAGGGGAGAGGGCCTGCTGGGTTGGTGCAGCCATCAGATTGTGCTTGGAGAGAGCTGGAGCTCCTTCATGTCTGGGGGGTCCTTCATGATCTCCCCTCGACCTCAGCAGGATGCATTCCTGGGGCACTGGCTCTGAAGGACCTCTGAGTTGGTGGTGTCTTCTCCAGTGTTCCTTTATGTCTGAACAAGTTTCTGTGGGGCAGGGGTAGTCCCAACCTGCCAATGAACCTGTGGTACCCCAAGGGCATCTGGGTAAACAGCGAGGCTTCATCTTTGTGTTTATCTCCTGACCCTGCTGGAAGAAAACACTAAAATGACATAAATTCACAAAGAGTGAGACAGAGAAGAGTTATTGGAAGATAAGCACTTTAAAAATATTTGGAATCAAGAACATCGATGGAGGCGTTTACATTGACTTAGCCCGGGCAAGAAGGTGAAGGGGGAAGGTGTGTGGGTATCCACTGGTGGGTGGGAACTGGAAGCTTTGGCTGAAGGCAAGTGAGGGGTGGGGTTGCATATAGCCTGATGTGGGTTGACCAGAACCCCAGATTCCCTATCTATGCCACTCAGCTCATCTGCTGGACCTCAAAGGAAGCAACCCAGTGTTTGTTCTCAGGAGAAATCAAGATGAAGCTCTTTGCTCAGGCTCTCCACACCGTATGAGGTGGTGCAGTGAAGAAGGACACAGAGGTGGGAGGAGCTCTGCATGTCAGAGCTGTGGCCTTGCAGTTTTGTGTCACTCCTGTAACAAATCACCACAGAGTTGGTGGCTCAAAGCAGCACAGACCTATATTATCTTAAGGTGCTGGAGGGCAGGAGTTCAAAATTGGCCTTGCTATACAGAAATCTGTCCATGGGGAGGGGCTCATCCCTTCTGGAGGAGACAGGGAGATTGGCCACCTTGCCTGTGGCATTCCTGGGCACAGAGTGCCCTAACCCTAACCCCACTCTGGCCTCCTGCCTCCCTGTTGTGAGGACTCATGATTTCATGGAATTCACATATATTCCACATACTGTCCTCATGGCAGAATCCCTAATTGAATGGCATCTGCAGAGTACCTTGACCCAGTGAGGCAGCGTACCTGGGGAGTTCAGGGATGAGGGTGCACATACCCTTGGGGCCACTGCTCTGGATACCTCAGGCCCCTGTGCAAAGGCTTAGACACCCCCCCCCCCCCAAACCTGACAGGCCCAAAGGAGAGGCTTCCAGATAACATCACTGGGATCTCTCCTTTCCCCATTGCCAGTCTCTCCCTGATTATCCCTCAAAGTGCCCTCCTTATCCAGGTGTTGTTGAATTTTTGCCTTACAGCCACTGAAGAAGCTGGAAATGTGCTCCAATGCTAAAAGAGCCTAAAGTAGGAGTGAGGAAAAGCACTTAAGGAGCAGGAGCCACAGAACAAGAGGGTGCTGGAGGCCTGGGACAGATGGGAGGAGGGGTAGAAAAACGTTCACAGATTAGCTCAGGTCCCCGATTGCTTGGAAAATAATATTGTCCACCACTTCACAAATCTGATCAAGCATGTGAAAAAATAGGAAACCAAGCAAATAAAAACTAAGTATATGAATAAAAGGAGTCATACTACTGTGTTTAGCAATAGCACATATTCATAAACAATACTTACATACTTATACTAATGTAAGTACTGATTTAACTCTAGACTGTGATGTAATTATACTGGGGAGATAGAATTGGGGAAGAGGGGAGTGTAAAAGGGTTAAATCCACCCACCACAGCAATATCCAGTAGGAAATACCAAAAACTGCTGAATTAAGAAATAACATAAGCATATTATTCAGAAATGGATGAATCCCCCCAAAATGAAAAAATTGAAAGTGCTATCTAATGGGGCAGAGGGAGATGGGGGACTGCTGATTTCCTATAAATTTTAGTGCTAATATTACTTTTAATTTTTACCATATGTATGTATTACTGTGATTTAAAAGAACCTGAGAAAGATCTCAGAATGAATCATTTTCCCCAGGGGGTAACCCCTTTCCAGGTGCCCCTAAAATCAAACCCTTCCTGTTTTGACTTCACCACCACAGTTAACCCAGCACTGCTGGAGCAGTCATAAGGTCTAGAAATCCTTGTGTCACAAAATCACAGTAAAAATGGTTTGAGGGACAGAGCTGTTTTGCGGCTGAAAGTGTGCATATATGTATGTGTGTGGGGGGTGTCAGTATAGTGCTCTAATCTCTACCCAGTGATGTAATTAAAATATTGATCTTGTATCAAAGGCCAACTGAAAACATTTATTTTCTGACCTTTGTGGGAGAACTTGTTTTAATCATTTTATAAATGCCGAATCTCATTAAGAACATTGTGTGTGTGTGCATGTGCGTGTGCCTGTGTGTGTGTGTGTGTGTGTGTGTGTGTGTGTGTGTTATGGGAGATAGAACCCAGGACCTTCACATTGAGCTGCATCCTCAGCCCTTTTCTAATTTTTTATTTTGAGAGAGGGTCTCTCTGTCTCAGCCTCCCAGAATGCTAGGATTACAGGCCTGTACCACCATGCCCGGCTTGATTAAGAGCACTTTAAAACTAGGTCTGGTTTACAATGAGTTTGTAGGTAAGATGGTCACCTTCCTAGGAACAATATAATCTAAAGATGATACAACCACTGCACCATTAGCTTGCCAAAATGAACAGGATTCCACTGGAGCCTCTTCTCTCCCTGCCCTAGGACACGGATAAACTCAGTCTGCTTTCCCTCACTGGTGAGCAGGAACATGGTGTCAGCCGCTGGAGCTCAGCATCCATCCTGCTGCCCGAGGAGCCTGACTATTTCCGCCCAGTCTACAGGGGAGCCCCCACTGTGTTCTGCATTCAGCTCTTTTGTATCGATGAGCAGTATGAGGCAAGGCAAGTGCTAGTCTCCAGGGGGTCTGTTAGGGTCAAAACCACTGGCCACATTGGTGGGTCAGCATTGAAATTTTGCAGTGCCAGTTTTTCTAGACCTTGACCCCACATCCGAATCTCTTGAAGAAATTTTTAAACAATGGAGTCTTGGACCCAACCCAGAGATCCTAGTCCATCAGCTTTGAGCAAGGAGTACAGATGTGGGCATGAAAGCTGGAAAGGTCTGGGCTCCCTGGATCACAACGGGGGATCTGGAAACTGACCACATGCTGCTCCCATTCTCTGAAGTTTCCAGTTTTTTGGAGACTTTGGATTTGGGTTGCTGCTTGTCTGAAGTCTTTTGGTTCCAAGTATGGTGGACCCTTGGACTTAGGAATTCAATGTCAGGCCAGTTGTAACTCGATGGTCCACTGTAACAGAAAATCCCATTGAAATTGACTTTGTGCAAGAAAGGTGGAATGATTGCCTCCCACAACTAAGGATGATTCCACTTGTAGGGATAATTTCAAATAGGGTTTGAACTCTGTTAGAGCTGACCAAACCAGGAACCAGCCTTCTCTCTCTGTCTCTTTATCCTGGTCCTCTGTGGTGGCCCTAGCCTTGGGGCATGATTGCTGACAGTCTTGGGTCTACATAGACATCTGGTGAGGGGAACACTCTGGTTAGGGCTCAGCCTGCCAGCCAGTATCCCATGAGGCCTGACTGGACTGTGTGCTCATTGTGGAGCCAATAACAGTGTCCAAGCTGGGCCTCAGAATGGGCCCAGTCACTTACCTCAGGCCCCACCCTGCATCTGGGGCTGCAGCCTCACCCAAATGTCAGATGGGAGAGGGCATCAGTGGACACCTGGGCTGCCCGCCACCCACTGCCTGTCACTCTATGTGCCCAGTGTTCAGGACTTGGTACCTCCCACCCCCAGTCTGGGTCTGGAGTGCTGCCCTCCTTTCCTGAATTCCACATCTCCTTTAGCACTTCATCCATTCTGCCAGCTACCCACAGGACAATCTAGATGAGGAAAAGACTGTCAAATTTTTATAGAGCAGAAATTCTGCAGTATCATGTAGATGACCCAGAAGAGAGCTGGGCACAATTTCTTTTGTTTTTTTGGTACCGGGGATTGAACTTGTGTCCTTGTGCTTGCAAGGTAGGCAGTGGAACCACTGAGCTAAATCCCTGGCCCTTTAGTAGATGTTTTTGAACATAGCTCCAGTCTCCTGGGCTCTTCTAAACAATGTCTCCTTTTTTTTTTAACATTAAATTTTAAGCCTCTGTGAAGAACTTGAAGCTTGAAAAGGGAAATTTAAAGAATTTTAATAATATTATAGGCATCTAAAAAGCCTGTAAAGCCTTGCTAGACTTGTTTTAACAGTTCCTTTCCCCTGTGCATTTTGATATGATTGTGCCTAGATGTGCCTTTTGGATTTTTAAACAGAAAATTTTATAACCCAGTATGGACTGCCTGTGAATGTGAACAGAAAGCTGGCCAGAAAATTTTTTGCATATAAAAGAGAACAAGAATGGCCTATATCCTATCCATATCTGTACTCAGCTTGGATCACATTGGCATAATGGCTGCCTTTCTTGTGGGTTTTTTTTTTTTTTTTTTTTGCTTTTTGGTTTTTTGGTTTTTGTTTTTGAGACAGGGTCTTGCTATGTAGTTCAGGCTGGCCTTAAACTCACTATGTAGCCCGGGCTGGCCTGGAACTTACAGCAATCTTCCTGCCTCAGCTTCCTGAGTGCTGGGATTACAGGCATGCAGCACTATGCCCAGCTTCCTGTGGCTCTTCAAATGTGCAGAGATTATTAATTATTATGATAGTGCCTTCATTTACAAAATATTTAATACTGACACATAATGCTTAGACTTACATTCTGTACAACACATGTTCTGGTCAGCTAATCACTGCCTGAGCAAGAGAGAGCCATAAATCTCCTCAGATGTCCCCTCTGCTATATTTGTTTACAGGCCAGTGACAGTGTGCCCTGTCTTGTTTACAGGTCTCTGGATTTTATGAATTTTGTTTTCAGTCTCTTTCCCGTAAGTATGCCAAGATTGGATATTATATTTGGTTTTGTAGTTCAGATACAGTATAAAAAGGTAAAATTCCATATTGTATGGGCATTTACAGTGCTGTGAATGTTGAGCTTTGAACTGCTTCTGTGTTCGGAGAGTAAGGTTAGGAACTCTTTCTTTTAGGAACTCAAACATAGAAAATATTGTCATTTTCAATAATTCTTCAATCACTCTTTCTTTCATTGCATAATTCCTTTTAGAGATAGTGTTACTGGTGTTGTATTAGACTCACATCATGGATCATAGTATATGAAAATGTCAGTGATGACGCTAGTATGTGACTGACAGGTCACACTGACCTCACAGTTTCTGAAATGATTCTGTGGCTTTCTGGCAGTGAGGGAAGGTAAACTTGTGGGTGATTTCCGGGTTGGCCTCTCTTTCCATACTTGCTCCCAGGCTGAATTCAGTGCTGGCAGCATGTGAAAGGGACCAGCCCACACCTGTGTGCAAACTGCATAGCCCATCTCGGTGTATCCTGAGCTTTTCCTCCTGGGTTCAGTGTTGTCAGTGGTGCAGCTCCAAACCCACCTTTCTCACTTTGTTGGAAGGAAGAGAGTGGGGAAGTAGGACAATTGCGGGACAAAATGGGCTTTTCTAAGGCCTTTTCCCATGGCTGTCCTAAGGTTAAATCAGCAGTTGCCATTCTTCAGTTGGCTAATTCTAAGCCAAATGTCTATTGTTCTATGTTTCCTTCTACTCTTTATACTGAGGCAGAAATAAATACAATTTAATTATGTTACCTAAAAAACATGTGATATTAGGCTTTATTTCCTCATTTTTAAAATATAATGAAGCCTTGTAATAAGGCAATATATTCTCCACAGCAATTTCTTTGAATTCATTTTAAGGCATTTTAGAAGCTCATAAAGCAATATAGATTACCCTGAACAGAGAATTTACAAAGCTGGTTTCCCCCAATTTGCCTCAAAGAAATTTCACCAAGTTTAATTCTTATTTTAAAGCCCAAATAAAGGCAAATCTTCAGCATTATAAAATATCAGCTTTAAAGTGGCAGAAGACCTGTTTACTTTTTAATCCTATTTGATTTGGGGATATGAGGAAACAGGAACAAAATACCTTCATTACTTCATCCTTAATCCTTAAAATGCAAGCTAAAGCAGCTCATTACAGTGAGCCTCCCCCTCCCTGAGGAAGCCCACCGAGACATGGCCCCCAAGCCTTATTTTCAGCTTTAGTTGTACAACCTGACTCTAAAGTTTCCCAAAAGGAGTGGTGTTAATTTTCTGGAAGGAAGGAAGATAAGGTCAAGTAACGATTCACTCCCTTTGGGTTGCAGATGTCCCAAGGGCTTTGGATTAGTACAAGTGATGCCTTCACAGGGTTCAAGGGGGAAGCGAGGTCCCAAAGGGACAAATTAGCTCTGGGAAGAGCAGGCTGCTTCTACAGGGACCTGGCAGAGGGTCAAATGGCTGCAGGGAACAGAAGCAGCTCAGAGCTCCAGACTCCAGACACAATGCGGACCCCAGCAATCCCATGGCCACGCGGGCACCAGGTGAAAAGGGCCAGAGGCCCCCATGTTAATAACCTGTTCATCTCACTCATTGTGTCCAAACTGAATCTTTTTAACATTCAGTCAATGTGACAAATTATTAATGAGCTGGTTTACTTTCTTTCTCTCACACCAAGTCTTTGAAAGCGATGTTTGTTTTATATTACAGCCCATCTCAATACAAGTACTGTGTTTTCATCAGAAACACTTGATCTGGATTTAGGTCTCATAAAATCTACAGTTGGATACTCATGTTGGGATGAGTGAGTTCTAAAATGTCTTAAAATCAATTCACCTAACCTGATCATGCATAAAACTTTTCCAATAAATGGAACTGAGCACCAGTTTTTAAACTTAAAAGAAGTTAAGAATTTTGGTTGTTCAATCACAGCAGCCACATTCCAAATGCTCATTGGCTGGGTGTGGCCAGGGCTACCATATAGGACAGTGCAGTTCAGGAAGGCAGGAAGTTCAGGTCAGGAAGGCACCTGTCAGGACATTTGGATCTACCTGCATCCGCAGCCTAAACCCACTGTGCAGCTCAACAACCCTGGGACCTTCACCTCCAAGGGACCATGTCACAACAGGGACACACACATCAGACTGTGTGTAATCATAGGATCTAAGAGCCTCTCTGCCTGACATACCTCCCTGCCACCTCACAGAGAAGAGGATGAGGCTGCTGTCAGGTCATATAGTAAGGGCAAGGCCTTTGCTAGGACACCGTGCTGCCTCATTGGCTGGGTGAATTCACAGGAACAAGTGGTCTTAGCTTGAAAAGCCACTTCTGTCCAAGAGCTATTCCCAATAGGTGCAGTTATTCCTCATGCGCACTTATTCAGGGTTCAGTCAGACTCACAGATATTTTCTCCATCCTCTTGTAGTTGCATCTCCCTGAATTTTATGTGATTACTTTTGAAAATATAGGAAGTTAATTGAGAATCTTCTACATGCATTTTGCTTCTATTTTCCTTCGTGCCCCTATTTTCATGTGTGTTTAATGATAAATGCTTTTTGTGCTTCTCATATGTCCTGGCTTTTGATCATGCTAGGACAAGAACTTCTGCATCATTTCCGTGCCCCAACTCACCCCTGAGTTTGTCCTCATCCAGAACTTCATGAAAGTCATCCCCTTTGGTGACTGCACACTCCAGCACGACCTCTACGTCTTCCACCGGGCCGGGCTGTTCAAGTAAGTGGCTACTTGGGCAGGATGACAATCTGTGAAATTAAACAGAGAAAAGAATACTTGGAGTACATCAGTGAACATCATACAGGCATGGTCTGTGTCTTCTAAAGGTTATAAACACTTGTTGACGTGTAAATGGTATGTGTTTAGCATGCACAGGCAGCTGGGGCTAGACTGCCAGGACCCCTGCCCCACATGCACAAGCAAAGTGTTAAAAAAAAGCATGAATTTTTTTTTTTTTTTACTATATGAAGTTTTTTAACTACCCAAATTTAATTCAAATGCAACTTATAAAAGGTGGCTCAGAGTGTCACGGGTACATTTGAGCCCATGGATGGGATGGACGAAGGCAGGAATGGGCAGGAAGCACCTTCTTTCTGTGTACACATACATCCCTTCTGTATCTATCTGAGGTCAGGAACAAGGTCACTCAGCCCTACCTGGCCACAGGGGAGGCTGGGAAATCTATTGCTAGCCAGTTGGGTATGTGGCCTGTAGAAACTCTGAATTTCATTATTAAAAGGAACAAGGATCCTGTGGGACCATCACATCTGGTTTTTATCTTCCGTATGTGTGGAAGGTCTAGAAAGGGACATAGGACTCTGTACCTGATGTGTCTCAGGGATGCAGGACTGATTATGAGGATGGAGTGAAGAGGATGACTTATTTTTTATTTATATCTGCCTGTTTTGTTTTTAATTTTTTTCTTTTAATTAATTTTTTCTTAGAGCAATTTTAGGTTCACAGCAAAATTGAGCAGAAAAGTTTCCCTATACCCCTGCCCTGCCCCTGCATCCAGACCCTCCCATCATTTACATCCAGGACAAGAATGGCACATTTGTTACAATTGATGGGCCAACAATGACTCATCATTAGTGACCAAAGTCCATAGTTTATGGTAGGGTTCTCTCTTGGTGGCATACATTCCATAGGTTTAGACAAGTGTTTAGTAACATATAAAGACACCATTATAATATACAGAATGTTGTCAGGTATAGTGGTGCACACCTATAATCCCAGCACTTGAGAGGCAGCAGGATTGCTGTGCATTTGAGGCCAGCCCAAACTACATAGTGAGATCCTGTCTCCAAAAAAATAAATAAAATAAAAAGAAAGAAAAAGGAAAAATACAGAATAGTTTGACTGCCTTAGATCTCTTCTGTGCTCTAATTATCCCTCCTCCCCTTCAGCCCTGGCAACCACTGATCATTGTACTTCCTCCATGGTTTTGTTGGAATCATCCAGTATGAACCCTTCATAGCTCATTTCTCTTCTGCCCTGAATAATATTCCACTGTATGGACATACCATAGTTTGTCCATTCACCGACTAAAGGATGTTTTGGTTACTTGCAAGTTTGGACAATTAAAAATAGAGCTGCTCTAATATAACAGAGGGCCATGGGGAAAGAAAACTGTTCCCTTCATGACAGAGAGAAGGCAGAAAATCAAGGCAGGAGCTAAGAAGGAAGATATACCCCTCCAGGGCTCTGAAGAAGTGTCACAATTCTTATTCTGAGTGTCCACCAAAAACATTTAGCGAGGCACAGCCCAATAATGTGTGGTAGGAGGTTTCACATCTTTTGGACAAATCAGAGTGGAACATCTATGAGTCAACCATACTTTGTGATGCTGATCACTTCAAAGTACAAGGACCTTGGATTAACTACATTTACAACTTATGTTCCCCATCTTACTGAGTAGCAAGTAGCTGTTTTTCTGTAGGCAGTTGATGAATAAGGAAGGGAAAGAAGAATAAGAACTAAAATACCATTATGCCATGGTTTTCGATTATATAAATTTCTTTGATAATTTTTGTTTACTTCATAATGCAGAAATGAATAGGGACTTTATATTCTATAGGCAGTTTTTCACTGTTCATGGTTTGACAGAATAGAACATGTTAATAAAAAACCAGTATTTTACTAACTGTATCTTAATGTTGTCTTAATTAATATTTTAATTAGAAATGTTCACATATGGTATGCCACCTCATTTCTTCACTTTCCTAGATATCCTAACTGCACTTAGAAGTTTGACTTCAGAAAATACCCTACAAAATCTGATTTAGTGAGATTCCAGAATTACTAGAGATTCTTCTATTACTACTTAAGATTATACCAGCATAGATTTAATTAAGTTTAAGATAATTTCTATAGCACATAAAGCTAAAATAGTAATTAAACTATAAGAAACATATATTACAAAAATGGAAGATTTTCTATCTTATAAATGTAAATGTCCTTTTCTAATAAGATGTTAGAAGTCCTATCCTAATGATACAAAATTGTTATTCCAGTTGTTTTAGTGATTCTTATTAGAACTCCCATGTTTAAACTCCATCTATTTCCACATCTAAATTAATAAAATACAGGATTATTTCATCCATTTAGCAGTAAAAAAGATTGAGCACAGTTATAGCTTTCAAGAATAATGTACATAAAGGTACTAAACATTTCAGTTTAGTGAACATTGATAATTTTTAATAAGTCCCCATGGACTTCTAGAAGACTATCAATCATTGAAGTAGATCCAGCCAATCTGGTTTTAATCCTTTTAAAACAATCAGTGTCATTTTTGTAAGTGAAGTTGTTTTAATCTATGCAATCAATCAAAGACACACACCTTTAGAAAATGTGCCTCTAAGCTAACAGTCCAGTCTCGAGTTTGGAAGGTCAGAAGACTAGGTGCAAGACTACCAGTCCTGTGCCTCAAGCAACACACCTTCAAAAGAAGTCTTCCTTAAACTTTCATATAAAATCAATTGTTATATTTTTTTAGGACACTGAATGTAACCATTCTGGCTCTCTTTTTTGCTTAAATAATACATTCAGATTTGGATTCAGATACTGTATGATTGTCTCACATTTCTATAGGGTTGGTCAAAGTCATTTTTTTATTCTATTCAAATTAAAATGTATTAACATGTTCTGAGAAAATAATGCACGGCCACAAATCCTAGTGATGGAAACCTATGAATTTCTGACTTTTCAAAGTTAGAGAGATAGTACAGTACATATAACATACACTCTAATTGCCTCGGTGGAGACTTGAACAGTCTGGCACTAATGAATAGAGTGACAGGAGAGGAGGCTGGATATGGTTCTCAAGAGGAACAGATTGATAAGATAGGTACAAAGGGGTTACTAGATAGGCTAACAGGATCAGACCAGAGAGTCCACAGTGCCTTTCTGCATGCTGGAGAGCCAGAGGATCTAGTAGCTGCTTAGTCCAAGAAGCTGGAAGCTGCAGGAGAAAAAGGGCCAAAATGTAATGCTAGTCCAAGACTGAAGCCCTAGTGACTCTGTGAAGAGTCACTAGTATAAGCCTAAGCTGAAAATCTAAAGAAACTGGAGTCAGATAACCACAGGCCATGGCCGTATGTATCAACAGATGTACCCACTAAAACAGAATGGAGCTTTTAAAGGCAGATTGACTTAATCATTCTTTCTGTTTCTATCCATCCAGGCTATAAGCCTATTGGTTGTTGCTATCCACAATCAGGGTGGGTCTTCCCCCTTCACTTTGCTGGTAACACCCCATAGACACACACAGAAGTGTGCTTTACTAATCTTCTAACTGGGAAACTAATTCAGTCAAGTTGATATATCATGATTAATGGCTCTACTGCTGAAATAAATACAAAATGGTGCAGAACATCTTTACAACCTACCTATGAATTTATAAAAAGCAAAATATGAACAAGGAAAATATTGCAGAAATAGCTATGTTGTGTCATTGAATTTTAACCCAAAATATAAATTTAACAACTCCATACTGACATAAATAAAGGATTGAATAAAATAATAAGTGAGTGAGAAAAGACAGTCTTTTCTGGAGAAGAATTCTAAGTCATTTATGTGATACTGTTCCTTGAAAGAAGTACAGCATTTTCTCATATTAATTCCATAATATGAGAAAATGAAAAAATGGAAACAAAGTCTTTGTAAATAGGGAGGGATGGAAGGGTTGAAGGAAGAGCAGGGGAAGGGGGAAAAATAAGAACCAAGAAAGATTATGTAAAGGTGCAAATTTCCAATGATGAATGTCATTATATTGTATACCTAAAATGTACCAATAATTAAAATGAATAATTGATAATGAGAAATAGGAAGAAAAGGTCCAAAGGGGTAGGGGAAGTGGGAGGGGTAGGGGAAAGTAAAGAAGGGAAAGGAAAAATTATAAGAAATGGAAAAAATGGAAACAAAGTCTTTGTAAATAGGGAAGGGTGGAGGGGGTGAAAGGAGGGCAAGGAATGGGGAAAAAATAAGAACCAAGATACATCATGTAAAGGTACAAGTTCCCAATGATAAATGTAAATGTATTGTATACCTAAAATGTACCAATAAAAGAATTTAAGGGAAAAAAAAGAATAGACCTGCTCTAAACAAAATTGTTGGGTGTATGACCAGAGTTTATTTATTTTTGTAAGGAACTGCCAAACTGTCTTACAACATGGTCATACCCTTTTGCATTAAAACCAACAATGAATGAGAGTTCCTCGTTTTTTAAAATTAATTTCACTGGTACATTTAAGGTATACAATATAATGACATTCTTCATTGGAAATTTGCACCTTTACATAATCTTTCTTGGTTCTTATTTTTCCCCCTTCCCCTGCTCTTCCTTCAACCCTTCCATCCCTCCCTACCTAC